>NC_143131.1:99351564-101751564 GCF_059928025.1 Delphinapterus leucas | reverse complement strand
AGGGATAAACCTACCTAAGGAGACAAAAGACCTGTGTGCAAAAAATTATAAGACACTGATGAAAGAAATTAGAGATGACAGAAACAGATGGAGAGATATACCATGTCCTTGGATTAGAAGAATCAACATTGTGAAAATGACTGTACTATCCAAAGAAATCTACAGATTCAAGCCATCCCTATCAAATTACCAATGGCATTTTTCACAGAACTAGAATGAAAAATTTCACAATTTGTATGGAAACACGAAAGAACCCAAATAGCCAAAGCAATCTTGAGAAACAAAACAGAGCTGCAGAAATCAGGCTCCGTAACTTCAGACTATACTACAAAGCTACAGTAATCAAGACAGAATGGTACTGGCACAAAAACAGAAATATAGATCAATGGAACAGGGTAGAAAGGCCAGACATCAACCCATGCACATATGGTCACCTTATCTTTGATAAAGGAGGCAAGAATATACAGTGGAGAAAAGACAGCCTCTTCAATAAGTGGTGCTGGGAAAACTGGACAGCTACATGTAAAAGAATGAAATTAAAACACTCCCTAACACCCTATACAAAAATAAACTAAAATGAATAAAAGACCTAAATATAAGGCCAGGAACTATAAAACTCTTAGACAAAAACATAGGCAGAACACTCTATGACATAAATCACAGCAAGATCCATTTTGACCCACCTGCTAGAGAAATAGAAATGAGAACAAAAATAAACAAATGGGACCTAATGAAACTTAAAAGCTTTTGCACAGTGAAGGAATCCATAAACAAGATGAAAAGATAACGTTCAGAATGGGAGAAAATATTTGCAACTGAAGCAACTGACAGAAGATTAATCTCCAAAATATGCAAGCAGAACATGCAGCTCAATATCAAAAAAACAAACAACCCAATCCAAAAATGGGCAGAAGACCTAAATAGACATTTCTCCAAAGAAGATACACAGATTGCCAACAAATACATGAAAGGATGCTCAACATCACTAATCATTAGAGAAATGTAAATCAAAACTAGAGTGAGGTGTCACCTCACACCAGTCAGAATGGCCGTCATCTACAAATAATAAATGCTGGAGAGGGTGTGGAGAAAAGAACACCCTCTTGCACTGTTGGTGGGAATGAAAATTGATACAGCCACTATGGAGAACAGTATGGAGGTTTCTTAAAAAACTAAAAATGGAACTACCATATGACACAGCAATCCCACTACTGGGTATATGCCCTGAGGAAACCATAATTCAAAAAGAGACATGTACCGCAATGTTCATTGCAGCACTATTTACAATAGCCAGGACATGGAAGTAATATTCCATTGTATATATGTGCCAAATCTACTTTATCCATTTATCTGTTGTTGGACACTTAGTGTCCAACAACAGATAAATGGATAAAGTAGATTTGGCACATATATACAATGGAATATTACTCAGCCATAAAAAGAAATGAAATTGAGTTATTTGTAGTGACGTGGATGGATCTAGAGTCTGTCATACAGAGTGAAGTAAGTCAGAAAGCGAATAACAAATACTGTATTCTAATACATATATATGGAATCTACAAAAAAAAAAAAAAAGGTTTTGATGAACCTAGTGGCCGGACAGGAGTAAAGACGCAGACGTAGAGAATGGACTTGAGGACACGGGGTGGGGGGAAGGGGAAGCTGGTACGAAGTGAGAGAGTAGCATTGACATATATATATACTACCAACTGTAAAATAGATAGCTAGTGGGAAGCAGCCACATAGCACAGGGAGATCAGCTGAGTGCTTTGTGACCACCTAGAGGGGTGGGATAGGGAGGGTGGGAGAGAGATGCAAGAGGGAGGAGACATGAGGATGCATGTTTATATATAGCCTATTCACTTTGTTATAAAGCAGAAACTAACACACCATTGTAAAGCAATTATACTCCAATAAAGATGTTAAAAAATAAATAAAAAGATTCCACAAAAAAAAACCCAATAAAAATACAAATTAACTCTGTGAGTACACTTCTGAGGAATTGCTTTTGAATAGTAATTATCTTAAGCTATATTTTATTTAAAGGAATTAAATTAGATAAATTTCAGATTGGTTTCAGGTCGTTCAGTGAGCTGAGGTCCATGTCATGTACTTATATCATAATTTATTCTTTTTCAAAACCATCATCCTCACCTCCTTCAGTACACTCCTCCATATTCAGGAAAGATTTTGGCAGTCAAGACAAGATTTTCCTTTTCATTCTGTCCTCTGCCTTTGCTTGGGTCATTTGATATGTTTCACCTTCTCAAAACCATAGCCTTATGGTCATTTGACTTTAGTTTAAAAATCTTAGAAATCTGATCAAGTTCATCAATTCCCACTCAACATTTGAAACTTTTCATCACCTACAACTGCTTAACTTGAAAGATCTCATGTCTTTGATCTCAAACTTTCATTCTTTTATTTCTGCCACAGAACTTGTTCTTTTCCTTGGCCATCAGTTACTTCACTGCATTACTAATCTAGTCCTCCAGGCATTTCTAGACTTCACCTGTGTCTATTCAACATAGACTCTTCTAGCAACTGGATCATATTCTCTCACTCTTATAAACTTTTGGTGTTCCTGGTCTGTCAATATCCATACATATTATTTGTTTGTACCTGCATTCTAGACTTATTTTGTGGCCAAAAGTCACATGATTTGATAAATTATCTCTAGCACAAACCCCATAATTTCCAAGTAAGAGTATTATAAAAGGAATAGAGACTTGAAAATGGATTTTTTTTTTGGAGAAGTGTGAGTTGTTCAGCTTGACAAGGTTGGTGGAGAATGAAAGAGAATGTAACTGGAATGGTGAATTAGACCTAGGTCATAGAAGGGTCTGAAGTATCATGCTAAGGAGTTGAAATTCATCCCATAAGTAGTAGGGAGTAGTTGAAAAAAATCTAAGTGGATTAATAGTATTCCTAGAGCTGCATTTTTAGAAATAAGATGGTGGCAATAGTGTGGGTGATTACTGGCCTGTGAAGAATAATTGAAATCCATTAGACTAGTTTGGAGGCTATTGAGATTGTGCAATTATGAAGCTTTATGGCCTGAACTGGGCAGCTGGAATAGGAATGAAGAACTGTTTCTCCTTCACTGTGTTCTTCAGCAAATTAATATCTTGCATAATATTCGTAATGGTATATAGCTCTATATGAGGGTTTCAGAAAAATCTCTGGGCTCTTTAACAATATGACTTGTCAGTTCATTTTTTTCATAGGAAACAAATGAATTTACCATACTATCTTTCCTGGGTAAAACCTGCTATGTATCTTTCCAGAGATGGAATTATTATACATACTGCAACAAGAGGATTTAACAAGTAATGTTTGTAAAATTTTTTGAGAAGTATTTTATTGTGCAGAAGTTATGCCAGCTTGCTATTTAATTTCTATTATAGAAGAGACATGGTCTTTCCTCTCAGTGTTCTAAATGAGGTAAGACCATTGAACCTACCTGAAACGATTTAAGAGGGCTATAATTGAATTGTCACCAAGATCATGCAATCTCTGTCAGGGTGTTAATAAAAACGTTTGGAAATAATTTCTACTTTTAAAGCAGCCACTGAACTTGAACATAGAGCCCGGCTAGGGGTTGTTGGCAGACCTCTCTGTGTTGCTTCTATGACCCCAGTGAGCTAGGCAAGTTAAGAGTCCTAGATAACTCTGGTTGAAAACTCACAACTTTAGAAGAAAGATGGCAGCAGAAAGAATAGACAGAATGTTCCTTGGCATTGCCTTGGATAGGAAATAAATGTATAGTATAAGTTTTTTTGTGTCTCCTCTCTATCTTTTGTTACCCTGAACTTTCCAACTTACTGTAAAAGAAAAAAAATATTCTAAGGTCTGGGCTGAAAAGAAGAGAAATTTCTAATTTTGTCAGTACTGTCAGGTGCTACTTTTGTCATTGCTTATAGTCAAATGTTTTTTCCCTGATTTAAGATGATTTATTGTCTGCACTGGTAGAATAGAAGTGGCTAGAATCTTTCAAATGGCAGCCTATTTTGAAAAAGAATAACAATAGATCAAAATTGTATTCTGACTACTCGGACTCAATTTCCTTGCTACATGACCTTAGTTTTATATTTTTCCATACTTTTGAGGATTTTAGGAGGGTGCATAAGTAAGTTTTTGTGTCCGTTATCCGTTATGGAGCAGAAAATCAATCATTAATCTTTAACAAAGTCCATGAAGCAGACATTTACTAAAATCAGCCTGCTCTAATTTGATGAAATTGATGCTTCATATAAAACTTTATTTATCTCTTATTGTACAATAGTTCTTTTTTCCTCCCTTCTATTATGGTTTGTGTATACTTGCTATATTCTTCCCAGCCTTCTGCCATGCTAGTTGTTGGAAGGCATGGATTGAATCTCTCAATTTTGAATCCATGCAGCCTCTACACAGTATCACCACCTTTTTGTCATTTAATAGGATCAAAATAGTGTGAAATCTATCTCAGTAGTGCAACTGTTATCCCAGGTAAAAAAGCATTTTTATTAATATGTTAAGTCACTTGGACTTATGTCAACACGGTCATGTAAATATTTACAGGGCATCTTTTAAATTTCATTTTATTCAACAACACTGCCTTGAGCACTTATATTTCAATTTTTTTGTTAGGAACTTGAAATACAAGAGAAAGAAAATGAAGTCCTGGTTGTCTAGGAAAGGTAATACTTAATTAGAAATTGGAAATCCATTTAGTTTTTCTCAAGAAGAATCTTTGAGTTCTTCCTTGACTAGCTTCCTATCGCATGACATTAGGTTTAGTCTCTCTGGGTAGGGACGAGTTATGAGTTCTGATAGTTTTCAGTATTTCAGAGCTTTTATTCCTTATCTCACACACACATACACACATAAACCCATACAAAAATGGCTTTATATATATGTATATATATACACACATTTATATATACGTATGCTTATATGTATCTATGTATATGTGTATATATGTAATATGTATATATGTATGTATATGTGTGTATATGTATGCTTTTGACCAAAGCTATTTCCGTTCTAGCATTATCATTGGAGTGGGAAGGAATATGAAAAGAAGAATGTATGTTCTTCCTCCCAACAACAAATTCAACTAAAGGATGTATAAAATCCTAGGTACTACACAAGTCAAAATAAGATCTACTGGAAATAAAGGAGACATCCGTTCAAGGTTTTTTTGTTTGTTTGTTTGTTTGTTTTTGTGGTACGCGGGCCACTGTTGTGGCCTCTCGGACGTGCAGGCCCAGCGGGCATGGCTCACGGGCCCAGCCGCTCCATGGCATGGGGGATCTTCCTGGACCGGGGCACGAACCCGCGTCCCCTGCATCGGCAGGCGGACTCTCAACCACTGTGCCACCAGGGAAGCCCCCGTTGAAGTTTTTTATGATTTCAGTTAATGAATGGGAATGAATATTTGTGGTTGAATTGTCCTCAAAGAAACATGAACTATAGTCATAGCTTAGCTCATTTTGGGTTTGGATGCTTCACATTTTTTATTTCAACAATTTTCTATGGGTCTCATGCATTTCTAAATGTCTTATGAAACAAGTCACTGTCTGCCTTATCTTAGACTATCTGTTTAAGGATGTTTGTATAGCAAACATCCTTGGAAAAGGAGAACAATGTCTTGCTCCAGAGCAAAGGGCAGTTTGGTTTACTATTCACTATAATAAAGATAACATCTGCTTCTGGGGCAAAGTTCAAGCAGGTTTACTGCCCATTACAAGATATTTGGGTTTCCTAATTCCAGAGCTCCTTTCCTGTAATGTACCCTGCTCTGTGTACAGGTATATGCAGCCCTCTTTGCAGTGACTCATGGAAATTTGGGCTCAGAGAACTGGAGCAAAAATAATGATATTCTAGCTACTGCTAGTACTATGAGTAACAAATTGTGCTTTGTTTCTGACTCAGGAGCGTAGTGTCTTGAAACTCTGCCCGTGAAACTATGGCAGGCTAACCTGTAAGCTTGCAAGTAGGGTAAAAATCTCAAACCCTTCACAGTTCTTAACAGATACAAGAGGTTGATTTCCTATTATATTTAGAATCAAATGACACTAAAAAGTGGACCATCCTTAACTATTTATCAGTGATGATACCAAAATGTTTCTTTTTTTCCAAAAGTCATACAGCCTTGTTACTGTTATTATTATAAATATAACAAAAGCAAGGATAATGACTTGAAAGCTGTAGGTAGAAATATTCCACCAAGAAATATTATAATAGGATAATTGCATGTTTTGTTGTTGTCACTGTTTTTCTTTTAGTTAAAGTTTTAGGCTCTTAGCCTTCTACACAGAGATCTACTTTATCATTTTCACCTCTCCACAATGTTATTCCTTTTGAGATTCTTAGCACACAAAGCCTAGCATTACAGGAGGTAGGTAGGACTATAAATACAGACTATTTGCAGACCAAGCCTCATTCACAAACCTGTGGGGAATCAAGCAAATAGTTAGAGTGTTCTAAATGCAAGGCTTAAAATTTCAGTCCTCTGTTTTGTCTTTTCCGTACTGGGGTGGATTTCCATCACCTATTTCACTGGCATCCTTACTGAAGTGAAACTTTGCCAAGTATTTCATTGTACATTAGGTGAGGATTAAAAGAAAAATACTGTACGTTTTAAGTGTAGTGTGTGTGTGTGTGTGTGTGTGTGTGTGTGTTATGAACCCATAGAGGAAGGTTGCAATGATTTCCCCAGGTCTATTATCAACATCTCTCTTCATAAAGAGAGTTCTTGACAGATAAATGCGTGAAAAATACAATTATTTTGCTCTTTGTTTTCTCTGCATTGTCATTGACTATGGGCTGTTCACTGACACATTTTTAAAGTAAGCCTGTGAATCAGATAGTGGGCTAAAGCAATTTTTTGGTGTGTAATTTGGTTCTGTGCCAATATCAATTTTTCTTTAGACCAGTAACTTTTTGAGGGCAGAGCCTCTGCCTTATTTATCTTTGAATTTCTACCCTTGACTCCATTGGCTCTGGATCATAGCATGTGCTCAGTGAGTGTTTGTTTAAATTAATGGAAAAAAATGTATTAAAAAATAATAAATTGGCATATTTTCAGCTGAATTATTGCCAAGAGAGAATTAAGAAAATGGTTTACTTCTGGCAGAATAATGCCTCTCATTTCAAATATCCAGTAATGTTTTAAAAATGTGGCTTCAATAATCTTCATCTGTTGTTTTTTATAATCGTTTAATTTTTCCTTATTATGTGTCAAATAATTATAGCAAAAACTAACTGAGAACTTACCAAGTGCCCGGTATTGCTCTAAGCTCTCTCCATATTACCTCATTTACTCATCAAAAAGCTAATAGAACTATTATTTTTATCTCTATTGTGCAAATGAGGAAACGGGTTATAGGGAGGATAGATAATTTGTCCAAGGGAACACAACTAGTTTTCAAGACAATATGGAGTCAAAGGAAAACTTGATTCTAGGTTGGTGTCTTAATCAATACTGCCTCTTAGAGAAAGGTGGATGTACAAGTGCATACATTAAAGGTGATCCACATTTGCAGGAACTAGCTGGAAGAGGTTAAAAAGAAACTGAAATGCAAACTATTTTGAAACTTAATTTTCTGTTGTAGCAAACTAGAATTTGGCTTTAAAATCATTCTTGTTTCTTCACTCTTGGCAAATTTTACTTTCCAGAGAATCTGGCTGGAGCCGATTAAACCTGTATACTGGTAGGGAGAAAAAGCACACATTGTACTTAACCCGAGATGGAACTTTATAAAGATCATGCCAGGGCTTCACTGGTGACACAGTAGTTAAGAATCCACCTGCCAATGCAGGGGACACGGGTTCGAGTCCTTGTCCAGGAAGATCCCACATGCTGTGGAGCAACTAAGCCTGTGCACCACAACTACTGTGCCTGCGCTCTAGAGCCCGCGAGCCACAACTACTAAGCCCACGTGCCACAGCTACTGAAATCCGTGTGCCTAGAGCCCGTGCTCTGCAACAAGAGAAGCCACCGCAATGAGGAGCCCACGCACTGCAACGAAGAATAGCCCCCACTCGCCACAACTAGAGAAAGTCCAAGCACAGCAACGAAGACCCAATGCAGCCAAAAATAAATAAATAAAATAAATTTAAAAAAAATCATGCCACATAACAGGTGTACAATAAATGCTTCTATGGTAGACCGAGGATGGTATTTGATTCTAAATTGCTATGTCATTTTAAGCTAATTAGTTTAAACTGATGCCAGTTTACAGACTATCTCATTCTCATTACTGCTTTGTGGGAGCATATATCCAGATCTTAGGTTAGAATACAACATTGATTCTGCAGTAAATTTTATGTGTCTTTTGTATGGTATCATAGTCAATTAGGTAACCGGCAAATATTTTCTGATGGTGATTCAATTTACTGACATTTTAGAGTAATTCTATATGTGTATAAATATACAGGCTAAAATACAAATAGGTCAAGAATCGTAAGTCCTAGAGCTTGGTGGGAATTTTATAATATTATGTAAGGAAATTATTTTAGGTCATCCAGAGGACGACTTATAACCTGAAACAAGATGTGACAGTTGGCAGTTCGCTTTTACCTTGGGTGGGTTTTTCAACATTGCTCATCTATTTTATACATAGTAGTTTGTGCCTCTTAATCCCATACCCCTATCTTGCCCTTCCTCCCTTCTCTCTCCCCACTGGTAACCACTATATTGTTTTCTATCTGTGAGTATGTTTCTGTTTTGCTATATACTTTATTTTTTAGATTCCACATATCACTGATATATGTTGTCTTTGTCTGATTTATTTCACTGAGCATAATATCCTCTAGGTCCATCCACATTGTGGCAACTGGCAGAATTTCATTCATTTTTAAGGCTGAATAATATTCCATTGTGTGTATGCATATATATACACCACATCTTCTTTATCCATTTGTCTGTTGATGGACACATGGATTGCGTCCATATCTTGGCTATGGTAAATAGTGTTGCTATTGAACATTATGGTGCATATATCTTTTTGAATGAGTGTTTCTGGTTTTTTCTGGATTTATACCCAGGAGTGGAATTGTTGCATCATATGGTAGTTCTATTTTTAGTTTTTTGAGGAAACTCCATACTGTTTTCCATAGTGGCTGCAACAATTTACATTACCACCAACAGTGTAAAAGTGTTCCTTTTTCTCTACATCCTTGCCAACAGTTGTTATTGTAGACTTTTTTTTTTTTTTTTTTTAGGTTAGAAGTGGATTTATTTAGATACACATTCTATAGACAGAATACAGTCTGTCTCAAAAGGCAAGAATGAATGCCCTGGGAGAAACACACTCCACAGACAGAGTGTGGGCCGTCTCAGAAGGAGACTGTCCCCAAAATATGGAGTAGTTAGTTTTTATAGGCTGGGTAATTTCATAGGCTACGAAGGGGGAGGATTATTCCAACTATTTTGGGGAAGGGGAGGAGATTTCCAGGAATTGGGCCACTGCCCACTTTTTGACCTTTTATGTTTAGCCTCAGACTGTATCATGACACCTGTGGGTATATCATTTAGATGCTAATGTATTACAGTGAGTGTATAATGAGGCTATAATGAGGTTCCCTAGAAGTCTAATCTTTCAACATC
Source organism: Delphinapterus leucas (assembly GCF_059928025.1). Lineage (NCBI taxonomy): Eukaryota > Metazoa > Chordata > Mammalia > Artiodactyla > Monodontidae > Delphinapterus > Delphinapterus leucas. Next base: position 101,741,969 of record NC_143131.1, on the reverse strand, counting down.
TTGGACCTCGTTGGTTCTAACCAGTTTATGTCATATCCTCAAGGGCTATATCATTCTTTTAGAGGTTGTGCCCTGCCCCTTTCCCTCCTATTTCATTCCCCACTTAGAGATTTTACTCCCATATTCTTATGGGAAACAGAGGGGCGACTTTTTGACAATAGCATTCTGGCATATGTGAGGTGATATCTCACTGTGGTTTTGATTTGCATCTCTCTGATGATTAACAATGAACAATGTTGAGCATCTTTTCATGTGCCTGTTAGCCAACTGTATGTCTTCTTTGGAAAAATGTCTATTCAGGCCTCCCTGAATGTTTTCAGGGAGAATATTTTCTCCCATTCAGTAGGTTGTCTTTTCCTTTTGTTGATGGTTTCCTTTGATGTGCAAAAGCTTTTAAGTTTAATTAGGTCCTGTTTGTTTATATTTGCTTTCATTTATTTTGCCTTAAGAGATCCAAAAAAATTGGATCTTATTGGATATTATTTTTGTCAGAGAGTGTTCTGCCTATATTCTCTCCTCGGAGTTTTATGGTTTCAGGTCTTACATTTAGGCCTTTAAACCATTTTGAGTTTATTTTTGTATGTGATGTGAGGAAATGTTCTAGTATCATTTTTTTATGTGTAGCTTTCCAGTTTTCCCAGCACCACTTATTGAAGACACCATCTTTTCTCCATTGCATATTCTTACCTCTTTGTCATAGATTAATTGACCATAGGTGCATGGATTTATTTCTGGGCTCTCTATTTTGTTCCATTGATCTATGTATCTGTTTTGTGCCAGTACCATGCTGTTTTGATGAGTGAAGCTTTGTAATATAGTCTGAAGTCTGGGAGGGTGATTTCTCCAGTTTTATTCTTTTCCCACAAGGTAGCTTTGGAAATCAGTCTTTTGTGGTTCCATATGAATTTTAGGATTATTTGTTCTAGTTCTGTGAAAAATGTCATGGGTATTTTGGTTGGAATTGCATTAAATCTGTACATTGCTCTGGGTAGTATGGTCAATTTAATAATTTTAGTTCTTTCAATCCAAGAGCATGGGTTATCTTTCCATTTCTTTGAATCATCTTCAATTCCCTTCATCAATGTTTTATAGTTTTCAGAGTATAGGTCTTTCACCTTCTTGGTTAAGTTTATTCCTAGGTATTTTATTACTTTTTATGTGATTTTAAACAGGAATTTTTAAACTTTCTTTTTCTGATAGTTCATTATTAATGTATAGAAAAACAACAGATTTCTCTATATTAATCTTATATCCTGCAACTTTGCTGAATTCATTTATTATTTCTAATAGTTTTTGGGTGAGGACTTTAGGGTTTTCTATGTAAAGTATTATACCATGTGCAATGAGTGACAAGGTAAGTCTTACTTACCTCTTTCCTTAAAATTTGGATTCCTTTTATTTCTTTTTATTGTCTGATTGCTGTGGCTAGAACTTCCAATACTAGGCTAAATAGAAGAGGCAAGAGTGGACATCTTTGTCTTGTTCCTGATTTTAGAGGAAAGGCTTTCAGCTTTTCACCATGGAGAATTATGTTGGCTGTGGGTTTGTCATAAATGACTTTTATTATGTTGAGATATTTCCCTCTATACCCACTATGATGACAGTTTTTATCGTGAATTGATGTTGAATTTTGTCAAATTCTTTGTCTGCCTGAATTGAGATGATCATGTGATTTTTTATCCTTCCTTTTGCTAATGTTATTTATTACATTGATTGATTTGTAAATATTGAACCATCCTTGTGTTCCTGGAATAAATCCAACTTCACTATGGTGTATGATTCTTTTTATATATTGTTGGATTCAATTTTCTAATATTTTGTTGAGAATTTTTGCATCTCTATGCAGCAAAGATATTGGCCTGTAATTTTCTTCTGTTGCAGTCTTTTTCTGATTTTGATATGAGGGTAATGCTGGTAATCCATCCTTGTAGAATGGATTTGGGAGTGTTCTGTCCCCTTCAATTTTTTAGAATAGGTATTAGCTCTTCTTTATATGTTTGGTAGAATTCCCCTGTGAAGCCATCTGGTCCTGGACTATTATTAGCTGGGAGTTTTCTAAATCACTAATTCAATTTCACTGCTAACAATTGTGTACATCCTCCAGGAGTGGAGTCTCTGTTTCCCCCAGTCCTGTGGCGCTCCTACGATCAAGACCCACTTGCCTTCAAAGCCAAGTATTCTGGGGGCTCCTGCACCTGATGCCAGACCCCCAAGCTGGGGAGCCTGACATGGGGCTCAGAACTCTCACTCTCATGCATGGGAGAACTTCTGCAATATAATTATTCTCCATTTTGTGGGTCACCCACAAAATGGGGTTATGGGGGTATGGGATTTGATTATGTCACAAGTGCACCCCTCCTACTGTCTTGTTGTGATTTCTTCTTTGTCTTTGGATGTAGAATATCTTTTTTGATAGGTTCCAGTATTTTTTATTGTTGGTTGTTCAGCAGTTAGTTGTGATTTTGGTGTTCTTGTGGGAGAAGGTGAACTCAAGGTCTTTTACTCCACCATCTTGTCTTCTCTCCCCATCATATTTCTGGAAGAAAGAGGAGCTGATTTGTTAGGATCCTTTGCTCTAGCTCTGAGGAATTTAGGGCTCAGTTGAAGGGGCCTGAATCATGGGAGGTGGGGCTCACAATGGTTTTAATAGAGAAAAATCTTAGAACACTTGAGTCATCAGATATCACAGGATAGTATAAGCATTCTGAAATAAGGTGACAAACCTGTACTGAAGCAGTTAAGTATTATATTTACATTTCATTGCAGTATAATAACTTCATGTTTCACAACTAAATTAATGTTGTTAATTTGAATTTTATTGCTTTCATAAGTTTGTTTGTATACATTGTTAACTCATTTTGGTTGTAGAATTAAAGCTCTAAGCATAAGGAGTTTATGCTTAGTTTTGTGTTTATACATATTTAACCACCATCATAACAAAAATAATTTGTCAACACCAGAAAGCCTCAAAGATAATTTTTTTCCACTGAAAGGGATTAGTGCACTTCTGAAGTTTGAGAAACACTGGATTTGAGGTATCAGAGGTTGAATGGAGGGAGGAGCAGCAGACCAATGGAAGGAGGTCAGTGTTGATAAATTTGGGGAAAACTCCAGACTTAGATGCTGAACTTATGCCACATCATTTTAACTTGTGCCAAGTACATAAGAAATAAAAATCAATGTTCTCTTTTTATAACTAGCTCACAAAATTACAGAGACTGCTAACTGAGATATTCTATGTTTTTCCTTTTGACAATATTAAAAAGTTTATAAACACACTCTTGCCTTGTGTAAACTGCAATGTGGAAAGAATGATTATTCAAGGAAGATAGCTTCAATTTTGATCACAATTGAAGACATCAGAATCAGAGATAGAATTGGGTATGTTTTCAGGTGACTTTGACAATTTATTGTGTCACACTTTACAAACAAATCACCCCTTGTGATTTTAGAGGTAGTATAATGGCCTCACAGGCTGAAGAACATGCTCCCTTTATCTGACATGCTCCCATTCTTTTCGGGTTTTGTTACTTTACTTCTCCGTTGTACTGATTTGCTTGAAGAATCGTTGAGACTTCACTGCTCTATATACCAAAGGAGCTGGAAAACCTTCCACTTCCAGCCATAATCCTTTGCCTCTTTTTTCTTTTATTATCTTCCCTTGGAGAGTGTTTTGGGCTGGTGGTCAGTGAAGTACAAGCGTAAAATTGATCATAAACTGGTCATGGTTTCAATGGTTGATGTGGAAGAGCCCAGTCCTTCCTACCGAACCCATCTCTCTCCATTGCCTGAGAGGGGAGATCCCTGGAATGACTGATTCCTCCAGCTCCAGAAGAGTTGTAGATTATACTCTTCCCTGGGCTGCAGGACAAAAGAATGTGGAAGAGTAATTAGGTATCAGATAGCATTTCTTAGCTTCCTGGGAAGAAGAGACTTCCTTTTAACCTGTGTACCATGGAGATGATGGGCCCCTCTCCAGCAACAGCCTGGACATCTACATTGCCATAAAGACAGCCAAGCCACAATTTCTTAGGTTTAATCTAAGCTCTAATGAAGCAACGCTGGTTTTGAAGACTGAAGAGAAAAAACCCTGAAAGAAAGAGAAGGGGATTTCTGAGGAGAGAGTTTTGGAGAGTGTTTGCAGTACATTGGGAAGTTTTTTGTCCTTTCTCCCTTTAGGAGGCAGTAAGATGATCACTTGTTTCGTGTGTCTTCATGGAATTTGGGGCCATCTGAAGATTTATGTTGTATTGCATCTCTAAAAAGACCCAATAAAAATACAAGCAATAAATCAGACAAAAATTTTACTACATCATTAGGATGGCCCTCAGCTAATTAGGCTCACTCCTTCAAAAAAGTTAGATGACTCAGTTTACATTTTAGATACAACTTTTTGGAAAGAAACATTCTTTGCTACTTAATTTGACATAACTATCACGAAGTCTTAATGAAAAGAAAACAGTTTATGAAGGAAGTTCTATCTGTCACTGTATAAGCTCTAATGTATTCATGCTTTGAGGTCCTGATGTTTGAAAAAGGAAATTCTCCAAATTGCTGTGATTTTGGAATCAAGTCTCTCACTCTTATAAATAAACTAGCAGCATTATTTGATAGAAAAATTTGAATCACTGTTTTATAATGTCAAACTCCAGTAAGACAAGTGAAAATATAGGCCTAGTTTCTTGTAGGCACAGTTGTCTTGTAAATGCCAACATATTTGATGGGTGTAACTTGTACTGAGTTTGTTAAAGCTATAGAAAGACTCCCTGAGAAACAGGAATAGAGACCTTAACCTTCTGAAAGTTCATAAGTTCATTGAAAATTTTTTGGACTCCTGATTATCTTTGTAAAAGAAACAGGGTCTGATTTCTTCCAAAGGCCAGTCTTCCAGGAGATGCACAAGTGTGCTTTATATATTGACATGTTTCTCAGAACTTTAAATTGTTAACACCAAGTTTATCTGAAATTTTATGAAACAAATTATCTCTTGACTATTTTATTTGTTGTCTCTTGAACTTTATATGTATTATAAGGGAACAGGCTGTCCTAGTTACATTATGGGTAAATCTGGTTCTATAGGGATAAGAAATAAAGTTAAATGATGCAAAATTCACTCCCCTTAAAGATGCAAAAATCTCTCCTTTTAAACATATTTTTATTTTATGTTTTAAATAGAAGTAACTTCTAAATAGAATGCTTTCAGGTATGTGCATTACAAGCTACCTATTATTCTGTATCCTTGAGGAAGAATTCTTTTCTAAGAAGATAATGCTGATGACTGTGGGCATTAAAAACTGACATTTCAGGTATCAGAGAAGAAAAAATACTTTCAAGTCTTTGATCTGGAATAAAGAGCCATCTGAACAAAGCAGAAAATGATCCTTCATCAACCACAGAGAATCTAGACAACCCAAGGACCTTTTTTTTCTATTGTAACTGATGTTCTTGTTATGCATGTTTTCCAAATACAGACTAAAATACCATGTTGTTCTATTTCATCTCTGCACCAGAGGGGAGTACCTAAGGAATATGGAAATATATTTTCACAGCTAAGTTTTGAGACATGTACTTCCTTTCTCCTCTAATCTTCTCCATTTTCTTACCTTTCTCCTCAATTTGGGGAGATTTCTCCATCAGTTATAGAATTAACTTTGTGTGTAAAGGAGGGCAAATTGTGTCTCAGTTGTTAATGAAGTTTAATTTCCACTGAAGCAGTTTTCATAAGTACTTGAAACATTAAAGAGAGATCTCAATAATCCTGTCAGAGAGGGAGTTATAACTTTCATGAACTTGGCATTCATTCATTCAACAACTACTTCCTGTATGCCTGAGATGTACAGGGAACAGTGTACAGGTCCATATATTAATTAGAAATTGTCCCTGCCTCCTTGTAGGAGGAATAAATACTTAACTGAAATTAGAATTATGTAAAAGTATCATAAACCCATTTGAAGAGCCAAGAATACTTCCTAGAAAATAAATGGCATTTGAGCTGGATCTAATACATAAGAAACAGTCTTACCATGGAAAACAGAAGAAAGGACAACCAAAGAAGAGAGAAGAATGTATTCAAATTCAAATTAATATTGGGAAATATCAAGAAGGGTGGTAGATTATATATTTAAACTTTTTCTTCAGCTCAAGACAAATCTTATCACTGACGTTTTCCACTCTTAACCAACCATCTGTATCCTGTTATGGCCAGCTTCTCCCAGCCCTACCTAGTCACCCCAGCTGAAAGACCTGGTGCAGCTTTGCCCAGCCCTTGGTACATTCCTGGCTAGAGGTGAAAGTTTTATTGACTTCTTTCGTCCCAACAACAGGGGAAGTCTGGAACCAATCCTGTTATCCTGAATCCAGGCTCAGCTGTACTAGGGTGAGCTCTTACAGTTAAGGGGGCCCTGAGCTACATACCACCTCTACCCACTTCTTTGGTCCCTTGTGCTGAACTTCTGCCCATGAGATCACTAATATACTGCCAGTCTCTTCCTCTAGCTAGGGGTCCTTCTCCCAACATCCTTGTTCCTGGATGCCCTACTATTTTGAAGGGATTGATTGGTCCATACTGACAGTACGATTGCTTATGTAAAAGTATAGTTCCTGCTATTTGTTCTCCTCCTAATGTGCATTTTTCCCTGCAGTGAATCTCCTTTGATGTCAAACCTTGACATAACCAAGACTGACGAAGCCTCATCACTTTGATACTGCTCTTGGAACACTGACTTTGTCCATCAGCATCTCTTCTCTCTACTTCGAGGTCAGTTCTGGACTCAGGCCAACTTCTCAGTGAAACACTTAGGCTATTTGGATAATAGTAACAGAAACTTATTTGAGCTAATCTAAGAGTGAGACTAAGAAACATTTATTAGAAGAAAATGGGAGTTTCTCACACATAGACAAAAAAGCTACAGGATTAGGTCTTTGGAAAGGTAATACTGAGGCTAGAGGCAGCAGGAAATGATGGGCTGTTTGTTCAGGATTCCATCACCATGGGGATGAAATCAGCTGCACATCTTTTCTCTTGTAATCCTGAGCTCAATTACAGGGAGTTAAATTCCTTAGAGTAATTATGTATGTTTGAATGGTCTAGATTAATCTATATTTTCCCCTCCCCTTTGGGCCCCTTAATTGACATCCTACCAAGACCACAGTCAGTGGGAACAGAGTAAGCCTCTAAACAAAATGATGGTGCTGCATACAAATGGAGTTGTAATGGAGATTGGGCGAACAATACCAATACTGTCAACTGTACTCAGCCTTTCTTTTTGTATCTGGTCTAAGTTGTTTCCTCCTCACTGGGTGATACTGTTTGGGTCCAGATGCATCAAGAATAAGCCCTTCCAATTTATGACAATATTGGAATCTCTAACATTACTTTTTTCTTTATAAGGCCACTTGGAGGATTCTTTTAAAGTTTGGTCAGACTTGGGTTGCTTGCCTAATGAATCAGAATCCAAAATTCTCTAGTCAAGAGATCACGTTTACTTCTGTTAGATTTGAGAGGAATAACAAGTTGTGATATCATATCTATCTGTAATTACAAAACTGCAATCAGGTTTTAAAACTCTTAGTTTCTGAAGTACAGTATCAAGATTTCCTAAGCCTCTAAATTTAGATTGGGTTAAAATTAATTATGACTAATTCTGATAATATCTACTGAAGCCTGAAATTGAAGAAAGTAATTTTAATACAAATTGCATTTGTGCTTGATGTAGTTTAATATATTTTGCAACTATTAACTATGTATTTAATAAGATTTGATGTTTCTTATTATTGACTTGAAAATCCAATACATATTTTCAAAAATTCTTTTTCTTAAACAATAATACTGTAACATTTTAAATATATGAAGTCCTTGTTAAAAAAAGTTATTTCTCATACTTGTCCTAAAGCAGTTCTCACTCTTCTCAATTTGATCAGCCATGAATTTATTTATTCTTTTATTTCATTCAAACAAAAGCTGAGTGGTTAACATATTAGGGCATGATGATATTTAAAGACATTTTCAGTTAAAATAGTCAGTGACTCTATGACTCTTCAGTATGTTGCTGAGCTTTTTTTTTTTTTTTACATCTTTATTGGAGTATAATCGCTTTACAATGGTGTGTTAGTTTCTGCTTTATAACAAAGTGAATCAGCTATACATATACATATATCCCCATATCTCCTCCCTCTTGCATCTCCCTCCCACCCTCCCAATTCCACCCCTCTAGGTGGTCACAAAGCACTGAGCTGATCTCCCTGTGCTATGCGGCTGCTTCCCACTAGCTATCTATTTTACGTTTGGTAGTGTATATATGTCAATGTTGCTCTCTCGCTTCATCCCAGCTTAACCTTCCCCATCACCATGTCCTCAAGTCCATTCCCTACGTCTGTGTCTTTATTCCTATCCTGCCCCTAAGTTCATCAGAACCATTTTTTTTTTTTAGATTCCATATATATGTGTTAGTGTATGGTACTTCTTTTTCTCTTTCTGACTTACTTCAATCTATATGATAGACTATATGTCCATCCATCCACCTCACTACAAATAACTCAATTTCATTTCTTTTTATGGCTGAGTAATATTCCATTGAATATATATGTGCTACATCTTCTTTATCCCTCTGTCGATGGACACTTTGGTTGCTTCCATGTCCTGGCTATTGTAAATAGTGTTGCAATGAACATTGTGGTACATGACTCTTTTTGAATTATGGTTTTCTCAGGGTATATGCCCAGTAGTGGGATTGCTGGGTCATACGGTAGTTCTATTTTTAGCTTTTTAAGGAACCTCCAAACTGCTCTCCATGGTGGCTGTATCAATTTACATTCCCATCATCTGGTACTCTTGACTAGAACTTAGCTTTCTGTGTAACACATTTCAGAAATATTTCATGAAAATGAGAATAGATATTATATTGTCTTGGGTTAAAGACAGTGTAGATGTTTTAAGGAGGCAGAAGGTGAAAGACGATCCTGATATTAAATATAATAAGTTTTATGACTGTACTTCTTAGAAAGCAACGGAGCATTCTTAATCTGGGCTCAGCTCCATTGCTTTCAATGAAGAATTCTTACTATAAATGCACTGGATCAATCTGGATTCAGTTGCAAGCAAGAATGTAACGTGCAAAATGTTTCTCTCAAATCTTTGCTGCCAGTGAATCAGCTCATAATAGAATGCACTATTGATTTCAATTAAAAAGTTGTTAAGTGCATAGTGTGAGTATATAAAAGCATGATTAAAAAGTAGTTTAACCAAGCAGCAAAAATGCTAATATTTGAAATTATTGAAAGATGTATATTAGGAATTTCCTTAAAATATGACTTACTGAAAAACATGATTCTTTTGCTATGAGGCATAGTATAGAGATATGTTAACACAGGAAGAAGGAAATCTAAAATTGTCATGAAAGCAGTAGGCTCACGGGAAGTCCTTATGAAATCCACAAATCTATATTAAATATCTGCTATAACTCAACATTGGGCTAACATGCTAGGACAATGATTTTCAAAGGGTAGGGGTGGGGACATAACAGAATTTCTCATTGATTTTTCCAACACACCTATTTTGGAAAAGAATTTGGAACTATATTCCTGTATATTACCTTCAGTATTTTTGAGTGTGAATAATGTGATCCAGCTGTGACTGAGAAAAATATGAAATGAAATATAATCCAAATGAGTTCAAATATTATGCATGTAGCAAATCCTTCAGCCTGAATATGAAAAAATATGTTTATACTTCCATGAACATGAAAAAATCAGGTTTTCCCCCTCCAAGGTAAATGCTAAATTTATATTTAAGGGCTATGGATTTGATGGAATCCTAGGTTTTTAGTTTGCTTGGAGTGTCTTGATTTGGCCCCAACTTATAAACGAGGAATCAAATCTAGTATAAGATGGCTTAGTACAGTCATTACTAACTATGATGGATAAGGAAGAATTAAGGGAAATGTTGAGAATTGATCTGACCCTTAAAGGGAGTTCAGAAACTGATTTAGAAAAGAAAAAAAAGGTGATGGGCATGTTGACTTATTTCCTGAGACTTCTTTCTGTCCATTTATGAAATGCTTTTGTTTTAGTTAACTGCATTTTTAGTTCAATAAATCTATAGTCACATATGTGGCTGCAAACAGTGCATTATCAAATTTCCAAAATAACCAATTGGCTTTTTTGCTTTTTAAAGGATTGTATAGTAAGAGAGAGACTAAGAGTTATCTTTATGTTGCTCTGTTTCCTTCACCAAGATATCTGATCACTTCTGTGACTAAGCTATTTGAACAGTCAGCAGTTTGCTGAACCTTGGCCCCATATAAACTGAAGCAGTTTCAAATCCATTACAGGGAAGGTAAGTCAAAGATTCTCATAAATTATTTTCATTATAGAGTAATGGTCTGTGGAGATTCAAATCTTTCCAAGAGTTGAATGTACTGTTTTCTGTGTACTGTGGTGCAGTAGGGAAATTACAAATTATTTTAAAGCTTCAGCCCTTTAGAGAAAATCAATTCAGAGTCCATCAAAGTACCATTTAAGTCTTCTTCTGACTGGATATTTTGTGGGCATTAGTGAAGAGCAGCATTATTTCTTCTACAACTATTGTGAATGATGGATATTTCATGCTCTGGTTTATTTTCAAGTTGGGAAGGAGGTCAAATTAAATAATATCCATTTATAATAATTATGAGAAACTATTATTTTTTGCCATATCCTACTTGACACACTGCAATCACTGTGATAAATGTGTTACACACTTTAAAGTAGCACTCTTCAGAGCCCTTTCAGGAAAATTAGAAAACCAAGGGAGAGAAAGCTCAATAACTTACCCAAAGTAATCCATCTGGTAAGTGAAGAAGTCAGATTTCAAACCCAGACCTGAATTTTTAATCCCTTCTCCATTAAATGGGTGTAATTCCTTTCCCTAAGTCACATGGCTTGTGTTTTGGCCAAGATGGTTTCTTGCAAGTAATAGACCCCGCTCAAAAAACCTTACGAAAAGAAAAAACGAAAATGTGTTGGGAGCATATAGGGATGATCAGCAAAATTTTAAAAAGTGCCAAAGAAACCAGTTGTTTCAGAGTTCAGGAACTGGAACCAGGAATAAAATCAGATCCATTTCTCTTTTCATTTCCTATATTATGGTAGACTCAGAAATCTGATACATACTGTTTTATATCTTTGCAAATATTGTTTGGTTAAGCTGCCATTATTCCTTTTGACAGCTGTGATAACTAAGACATAATAAGTGAATTGATTTGTCCAAGGTGGGTGGCTGATTAGTTCCAGAGGTAGTGCCCAGCCCTCCAGACACTGTACTGTGCTCTGCTAATTTATTTCTCTTTTATAAAGCCCTAATGTGTCAGTATTCCTGTAAGTATTAAAGACTTTTTAATTTTAGAGAGACTAATGGAAATATTAATACATTTTAAAGAGAAAACCAATTTGATATTTTAGATTCTCATATAGCTCATACATCCTTATCGATATTGACCATATGAAACCCAGGGCAATTAATCTATAACTTAAAAAAAAGTGTTTGGCACTAAATTATAGTATTAAATGAAAAGTTACCTTCACTAATATGGATTTCATGAATTATCTGGAAAATTTTTTCATTAAAATGCATTTCAAACAGATAGCTATTCTGAAATATAATATTTAGTTTGCAGCACAGTGGGAAAAAAGCTCTTTTGATAAAAATTATTCAGTATTCTTTTCTTAACCTTTATCTTATGTAGACATGCTAATAAAATAAAGGTGAAACTATGGATTAGTTTCTATGATACTTAGAACACTTTTTACCTTTTGCTTTGTAAGTGATTTCACATAGACAGGTCTCCAAATTAGATGCCTTATCCACAAGGTGGTGTCCTAACATTAGCAACCAGTAGGTTGAGCTTACAAATAGTATTGACTTTACTTGACAAAAATGTTTTTCAAGTTGAAAGTGCCAAGTGCCCATGCATAAAAATAATTACTCCTCAGCCTGTGGTTTTGTGCAAAATGTACTTGGGAAAATGTATTGTTCAACTCAATTTGATTAACTCTTGTCATAGATTTGTATTTATTTACATTAATGCTACACTGGAATATTCAGTTCATTAACTTCTAATTTAGCTAAAACAAAGAGGAAAACTGTTTTCCTTGCAAATCTTGACAAATTTTCAAGTGGCACAATAGTTGAGGTTTGGTAATGTACATTTTATTTTGTCATGAGAAATACACTTAAGAACTTAATATTTTTATCATGTTTTTTAAAATTTCCATAATGGTTTGCTTTTGAAGTCATGGATGGTCACATTTAGTTAATCTTGCACTTGAGTGCATTTAAAATTTGAATATAGTGAGTTGTATGTTGTTTTCTGCTTTTAAAAACCGATATTTATTTCCAGGCTCCTGAGAAATCCCTGGTTCTAATAACTTGTACTGGTTATCACTCACTTTTGAACACATGTAGACACTTTCTAATACCAATTCTTGGGGGAAAAGAGGTTGAATACACTCTACTGCTTTTAAGAGCATTTGAATTAAAAAAAAAAAGAAATTGTCTCAGATAAAATTAAACAGACTGATAGCCTATAATTTCGTTATTTATTTATTTATTTATTTTTGGCTGCATTGGGTCTTCATTGCTGCACGTGGGCTTTCTCTAGTTGCAGCAAGCAGGGGGTTACCCTTGGTTGCAGCATGCGGGCGTCTCTTTGCGGTGGCTTCTCTTGTTGTGGAGCGCAGGTTCTAGGCACGCGGGCTTCAGTAGTTGTGCCTCGCAGGCTCTAGAGTGCAGGCTCAGTAGTTGTGGGCTTAGTTGCTCCACGGCATGTGGGATCTTCCCGGACCAGGGATCGAACTCGCGTCCCCTGCACTGGCAGACGGATTTTTAACTATTGTGTCACCAGGGAAGTCCCTCTAACTTTGTTTTAACACTAAATTAAAAGAAAGCTAGACTTGCCCTAAATTGAAAGCAGTACTTTTGCTTTTAAAAAGATATTTTCATATGGGAAAAGAATCTAAAAAAGAGTGGATATATGTATATGTATAACTGATTCACTTTGCTGTACAGCAGAAACTAACACAACATTGTAAATCAACTATACTCCAATAAAAATTAAAAATATAAAAAGATATTTTCCATGTTCTGTTAGTTGTTAAAAAGTTGTCAAAGTGTGTTTTGGGGACCTTTCTGTATCTTCACCCTGAAAAAGGAAGTTCATACAAAATAACTTGGCTTTGTTAGAGGGCAAGAAAGAAGTATATCAAAATGAGATATATATAATCAGTTCAAAAGTTATCATCTGCATTAATGTGAATTTTATAGAGTTTTGAAAATAAACCTGGCAATATATGTTTGAAAAAAGTATATACATACTCCTGAACTTTGTGCCACCATTAGAAATCTATCCTACAGAAATAGAGGTACCAGTCTATTAGGGTATATGTACAATAATATTTATTCCAGCATTGTTCATGGAAGCCAAAGTAAAATAATACTGTAAGAATGTGAGTGCCCATCAAAAGATGAATAAATTATATATCTATACCATGGAAAATCATTTAGCCGCTAAAAGAATGAACTAAAGCTATGGAGCTATACAAATTGCCTAGAGGAAATTATATAGGTATTGTTGAATGGTAAATTAAAGGAATTTATAATGAGATCTCATTTTTTTAAAAAACCAAAAATCATATACTTATTATACATATGTACATTTATATGCCCATATATGTTTGTCTATGATTAAATATTCATGGAAGGAAGCACGGAAGAATTCATATTAGCTAATTTACATGAGCTCCTTCTTGAGGGTTCTCATAGTTTCCCCAGAAAGCAGACTCAGATAGTGATTGGCATGCAGGAAGTTTATGGAGTGCTCTCAGGGTCAACCATTGAGGGAAATGAAGGAAAGTAGATTAAGCTGAGGGAGGGACTGGGCTGTGATACAATCACAGCAGCAGCTCAGCTGATCCCATGGAGACCTCTGGAGCTGGGATGTTCCTGCATAGTCATTCATAACTGGAACAAGGGAGTCATTTTGCTCTACATTCTCTATTTGCCTTCCTCCTCCTAACCCTCCACACTGACTAGTCATTGGATGTGGACTGCCCCCAGGAAGGAGGTGTGATAGAGCTACAGCTCTGCTCAGCTGAAGGTACTCCTTAGAAAGGAGGATTCAGCTGTGAGCATCCACTGTCAACATTCCCAGCAATTGAAGGAATAACCGCTCTAGTCCTGAAAGGGGTAAGGAAATTTAGTTGGCACACCATAACATTCTCTAAAGGATAGGGTGAAGAATAATGTGGTTGAATGGGGAAGGAGAGAGGAAGAGGTAGCCATACAAGAGAAGAGAAAAATTGTTTTAATAAAAGCATGGAAACAAATGGTAAATGTGCATCAATACTGCAAGTGGTGTGGGAGTAGCAATGCTATGAAAAATTCATAATGTTTTACCTACAAAAACCTTCCAAAACCTTTCTTGACCCAATTTTTGGGGTTATTTTTGCTTTTCAATGTACCGTATTTTCTTTGACAACACTGAAGGGATAAAATGCTCAGTGAAGAAGGATTGAGAAGTAAGCTTAAAGATTTTATTTTCAGAAGGAATAAATGTCTGATGAAGGAAATTACATCATGATGTATACTTACTGCAGTATTTTGGCTATGGTAACTATTCTTACAAAGATGCTATATTTGGAGAAAAAAAATTGTCTTGGGAAAAGAGGTAAACATGTTGATAATTTACTGTTCCTTAATGTATCATAGTAAGGCTCTGAACTACTTTAGCTCGACTTTATATACAGCTTTGTAGTTTTCATTTATTGAATAGCTATCATATACCAGGCAGTTTATTAGGCCCTGGGGGACTAGAAACTACAGACTTAGTGATTCAGAGCCTTGTAGGAAAGGCAAACGAACAATCAATCACAGAGTGATAAGGCTATGGTATAGACAGAGTGTATGGGAGCTCAAATGACTACCCAAACCAGAAGGTTGCAGGCTGAGGATGTCAAAGCTTTCAGGAAGAGAATACTTCTGAATTGTGGGTGGATACTGGGGCAGGTGAATAATAAGGAAGAAGATCTAAGGGTAAAAAGGGCACCATCAGGGAGCTGTAAGTAGTCCAGTATATTGCAGTTGAGACTGTAAGCTGTATGGATTGGGATGAGGGTCTAAGTCTTAAGAGACCATGTTGGAGAACAAAGCAGGAACAAGATCATAGTTAGGATCCTGACAGGAAACACAGGGCACAAATAAGATAATTTGAAGGGAGTATAATAAAGCATCTATGTATAAAGAAGTGGTTGGGGGGTAGGGCAAGGGTTGGACATTTCCACCCTAGGCCTAATACAGCAAGAGTTAGAGGGGCTTATTAGAGCCTGGAGACAGATGGCTAAGTAGAGGGAGCCGCCTTTCTCACAGGAGGAATGTTGCAAACCTGCAGTGACATTGAAAAGAGGGAGCTGGGAGAACAAATAACTTGATGGGACCACAGGGAAGGTGAGCCCATTGTTATGTCCTTGCAGGTTAGAATGGAGAAAGGTGAAGAAGAGCAGAATGCAGTTCTGGAGGGGCAAACAGAAGATCTCTTCCTTGCATAAGTGACAGTCGCAGAATTGGAGATTAAGTAGGAGGTAAGTAGATGAAAAAGGGAAGGAAGCAAATGGAGCAACATGGCAAGATTCTGTGGCAGGAGTGTGCATGGTGAATATAGAGACTAAAATAATGCCAGTACAGCTAGGGTATAGAGAGCAAAGACGTGAGACATGAAGTTATAAAGGCAGACTGTACAGGGCCAGTCATGCCAAGTTAAATACTTGTTATATGACCTTTAAACATTTTTTTGGCAAAACATTAACTACTCCCTTACTGTTGGTTATAAATGTAAAGGGAAATGAAAAAAAATGGTAAAACCAATATTTATTTAATACTCTGAAATTTAAAACATTAGAAACATTGGGAATTAAAGTGTTTTATTTCTTTGAAAAAAGTGTCAACTGTAGTTTGATCAGTGTTTGCCTTTTTCTTCTTATAATGTAGCAGCATATGGGAATATGGGACAAGAATCTTTTTTTCATGTCTTAGTGAATTGTCATACTCCTTTAAAAATTTGGATTCATTTCCAAAATTCTAACTTTTGCACTTTGAATGTTGTGAGATATCTCCAAGAGTTCTTTAAATGAGAAACTTTTTGCGGGTGTCACTTCTCTGGGATATCTTAATCTTTTTCGTTGTAACTGCTCATTTAGGACAATGAGTTCTAATAATATCCAATTTCACTTCTAGTATTATTGCTTTCCACTTCTTTCTTGCACTTTCATATTTTGACCAATTCTCTCTTCAGATTATTCAACATTATAAAATGTTACTGGGTTTGTCACTGAGAGACAAGGAGACAACACAACTACGTGCTTTACTGTCTGAAGGTAAAGTGAATGACAGATGCACAATGACCAATCACCAACAGGCTTTAAAAGAGTTGACATGGTTGGTAACTGATCATGATGTGCAGTTGCTATTTATACAGTGATTTGTAGACTAAAGGGCTATCAGCAAGTCTGTCCTTCATGCAATTTATTCACAGTAAATGTACCACGGTAACTAAAATTTGGACCATTTTGTTGAGGGACTGTTGTTATTTAAACTATATTAACTGAAATTCATACATTTGAAACAAGGTGAAGCCAGGACTACCTATGTATTTAATCAATGGCTAAGCAGAGAGCAAGAGGAACAAACAATTTTGGGAAATGTATTAGGGTAGATATAAAGAAGGAAATATGTGTCCTCTTCCAGCTTTGTATTTGGATTACTTCTTAATTTAATGTAGGACACAGTATACAGAAATGCATCATATGTGCTATGCTTAGAAGTGAGTAAAATTAATAGAAGCTCCTATTTGCTATATTTAAATTTTATGATTTTTTAAAAGGTGATAATTTCAAGTGGTTAAAATTTCAAGAGACACAAAAGGCTATACAACGAAAAAAGTCTTACTAGCATCCCTTTCCCAGCTACCAGTTTCTCTTCATTGAGGGCAACTGACATTATCCTTTCAGAGGTAGTCTTTGCATACGCAAGCAAACATATTCACAAACACACTGACAAAATTTTCTCCCTTTTTAAAATACCCATTCTAAGCAGCTAATATTTATTGAGCATTTGCTACGTACCAGACAATGTGCTGACCTTTATATTCTTTATTTCATTTAATTCCCCAATAAACTTTGAGATAGGTTGTTATTATGGCAGAGGGAAATCCATCTCCAAAAGTTTAACTTCTTTTCCCAAAATCATGCATTTGGTATGTGGTGGAGCAGTTATTGTCATGTAAGTATTTTGAATTCTCAAGTGCAGGCTGTTAATTACCAGACTACACTATCTAGGATCTGTGTATAGGTCATGCAATACCATTTTATTAGTCTAACAGTCCTTTTACGGTACAGGAAATTCTTTTTGCTAATTCAGTCTATGAAAATATGGTGCTCAGGAGGTTTAAGAAAGACTGAGGTTTGTCCAAAAGCATTAGCTATCTCTCTCAGGAGACTGGCCACCATCTGTACTGGGAAATTGGCCAGGTTGCTTGGAAGGAGCCCAACCCTGAGTGCATGTCTATGGTCTGTTCTCTGAGACTGTCAGGCAGTCCCTCTCCCTGTTGGGTATTGGCATTCCGTCTGACACTCAGCAAGCACGGGAGCATGCACACACACCACACACACACACACGTACACACACACAAACATATCATTTTGTTCATTTATTCATTCCAAAACAAATATACCTATTAAGTGTCTTAAACTTGCACAATAGAAATATGAAGTTTAGGAAAACTAACAACCCGTGCCAAAGCCTGTGCACCTTCTTGATTTCATAAACTGTGTGTTGCTTGGCAGTTTATGCTTCACAGTCTGTTGTGAGCAGAAATACTACCCTGGTCAGGTCTGGTTAGCAGTTGTGCATGTTATCTAGTTGTCTGTTTCCTAAATGTGTCTTTTGGAGCACTCTTGGAGTGTCTCATGCTCCCTTTTCTCCACCATGGACACCTCTCACCTTTCTTCGTTACAGTGGTGTTGCTGAGTGTTTTCTCTGATGCTTTTATTTGAGAGTGGAAAGCTTGAAGGTGAAGTTCAAATTTTTAAAAAGTCAAGTGAGCTTTATTGGCTTCAGGAACTCTGGGTCAAATTTCAGTAAGAAATTCACACACACACACTCTGTTCTGAGATAGCTTGTCATGCAGACTAAGTGCTTCTCCAAGGAAGCTTTTAAATGCACTGCACAAAGCCTGGTTAACAGTTGTCTGTGAAAGATGATGATTTTCAATAGCTGCTAATGTTAGGGGGAATGTGCTGTATTTTCCTGCAAGTCTGAAGGCCTTGGATCTTGGCATCATTTGGTGTTTGTGCTCAAGAGCAGAACAATGTCTTATGATATTTAGGGGTTTGGAGTCATTTCTTTCTGTAAACTAGGTTTTTGTTTCAAAATCTAGTCTCCACTTGGCTCGACTCGACTGCTTTTTTGATTTGTAGTTTTATGAATATTAGACAAAGAGTAAAGATTATATCCCATCTGTAAAATGACTTATATTTACTATTTTGTAATAATATCTGATAAATGAAGTTAATTAAAATATTTCTAGATAGAAGTAGCTGTATATCAGTAGATGACCTCATTTGCTACTTTTGATCTCGGGTGGCCTCAGCCTGCAGCAGCTTGAAGCAGGATTTCGGTTCCCGGCAGAGACTGAAGTTAGCCTGTGGCAGTGAGAGCACTGAAGCCTAGCCACTAGACCACCAGGGCCAGTGGCCAGTGGTAAGGCCCTGGCCCTTCAGCTGTGTAGAAATGAACTTCCACATAGAGACAGAAAGCAGTGACACAAGTAAAGCGTTTATTAGGAGGAAAAAGAGTCCATGTGGATAGACACATGGGTGGCCTCAGAGAGAGAGTTTCGCCCTCGTGGTAGTTTGAATCACTTTTATGGGACATTTCTTCTGGATTTCCTTTGGCCAATTATCTTGCTTTGCCTGGTTCTGAGTCCGTATTTGGTATATCTGAGGGTCCTCCCATGTGTGAGCATGCATCTCTTAGCCAAGATGGATTCTAGCAAAGAGGCCTCTGGGTAGGTTGACATCACTTACTATGGGGTGGCGCCCCCTCCCTTTTTTTTTTTTTTTTTTTTTGCGGTACGTCTGCCTCTCACTGTTGCGGCCTCTCCCGTTGCTGAGCACAGGCTCTGGACGCGCAGGCTCAGCGGCCATGGCTCACGCGCCCAGCCGCTCCGCGGCATGTGGGATCCTCCCAGACCGGGGCACGAACCCGCGTCCCCTGCATCGGCAGGCGGACTCTCAACCACTGCGCCACCAGGGAAGCCCGCCTCCTCCCTTTTTGACCTCCAAAGAGTGTTTCTACACATGTATAGTTGGGAAGGTCTCTTTGACTCTGAGAATGAGAAACATGTGGTCTCTTATCTGGGCAGGGCTTAGCTCCTCCTCCTCTTCATCTTGGAGTATCTGTCCACAGGGGACAAACTCCAGCTCTTCAGCCTGAGGCCTATCTATCTCCTGCCTCACTTTATTTGGAAGTTTGAGCTCAGCCAGTGTAAGTACCCTCAATTTGCCCTCTTCTCATCTTAAAGTTTATGTCACTTTCTTCCTCTTTTATGCATTCTGTTTTCAGAGGACATGTCCTTGCAGATCATACCTAGGTTCTTTACCTTGTGTTCCATTCTCCACTGGAACCTCATTCTATCACTTGCTTCTCAAGTCTTTCTTTTTTACTAGCTTCTTTTCTTGTCCCAAAAGCGATCACAGCCATCCTCTAGTACCCTAGTACCCTAGTACCTCTAGTACCCTCTAGTATCTTCAATTACTTAAAAAAGAAAAAATCTTTTCAAATGAGAATTTTATATTCTCTGTTTACCTTAACCCCATGAATATGGTCTTCTGTCTCTACCACTCCTAAAGCCACTATTCTGAAATAACCAATGAGTTACGGAACTGCCAACTCTGATGGCCTTGTTTTTTTTAAAAAATTGAAGTATTGTTGATTTACGATGAAAGCAAACTAGTGGTTACCAGTGGAGAGAGGGGAGGGGGAAGGGCAAGATAGGGATATGGGATTAAGAGACACAAACTACCATGTATAAAACAAATAACCAACAGGGATTTATTTTACAGCACAGGGAAATATAGCCACTATTTTGTAATAACTTTAAATAGAGTATAATTTGATGGCCTTTCAATCCACAACCTCATTAAGCTCTGCAGCATTTGATGGAAAACCTTTCTCCTTCCCTGGCTTCCAAGGCAAGTGTTGTTTTTTTGGTCTTGCTATTTTTTTGTTCTTTTTCTGTATCCTGTCAAGGCTTCTTAATCTAATCGCCCCTAAGTATAGAGCTCCACTAATTTTCCAAGTGTCTATATTTGGACCCCTCTCTCCTGTCTCTCTTTTATCTCCTCGCTTTGTCAGTTCAGCCTTTTCAGTTTTACTTATGACCTCTATATGAATAACTTCCAGATTCACTTCTCTGATACTTTCTGAAAGATGAAGACCAGCACTTCCAACTGGTTTCTGGATGTCTTCACTCATTCCCTCCCTCATTCATTCACTTACATTCACTGAGAACCTATAAAGATAAGTACTGCTATAGAGCTGTGGAGTTGGTAGTGAATAAAACAAAGTCCCTGTTCCACAGAACTTACATTCTAGTGAGAGTAGAAAGTATAAGCAAATACAAAAATGTGGCAGGTGGTGGTAATTGCTGTGGAGAAAAGCTGAGTAAGAAGATGGAGAGTGATGGGAAATGTGGTGACTAATTTAGATTGGATAATCAGTAAAGGCTCTCCATAAAATGCCATTTGAGCAGAAACCTGAAGGAAGTGTGAGTGCAAACCATGTTCACATCTGGGGGCAAAGTGTTATTTTCTAGCAGAGGGAATAGGCCTGAGGGGAAGAGGGAGAGAGAGGGAGAGATACCTCTTTGACCTCATTTTAAATATGTATCTTATAATCATACCACTTCTTACACTTTTACACACACACACAAAGAAAACACATCTATGTTACGCATAGAGTTGATATCAGGGTTTCAAATCACATAGGGCCTTGTGGGGCATGTTAAGGACATTGACTTTTGCCCCAAATGAGAGGAAAAGCCATTGAAGGATTTTGAATGAAGAAGTAATAAGATCTGACTTACACTTACAAAGAAACCCTTTGGCAACTTTGTGGAGTAATGATTGCATGTGCTCAAGTGTGGAAGCATTTAGACCAGTCAGAAGTCTAACAGAAAATATAATAATGCAGGGGAAAAAAAGAGGAGAGTTTGTACCAAAGGGGCAAAGACGAAGATTGTTAGCACTGGTTAAGATTCAGGATTTTACTGAAGGTCTGGTATAAGGTATAAGAGAAAGAGAGTAGTCAAGAATGACAGGGCGTTAGAAACTGGTAGAATGGAATTTCCTTTTATTATGAAGCAAAAGAATTTGAACAGGTTGTAGAGGATGGTGAAATCAAGTGTATGGTTTTGAACATATTAAATATGAGATGTCTATTAAACATCTGAGGGGAAGTATCAATAAATATTTAGATATATAAATCTGGAGGCAAAATCAAGCAAACTATGTAAGCATGTTATTTGTCAATAGATATATAGTTAAACAAAAGTCACAGGACTGGATGAGATCTTTAGAAAACAAGTATAGATAAAGAAGAGAAGAGATCCAGATGTGAGGACTGATTCTGAATTGTTTAATGTTTAAAGTGCAGGAAGATGAGGGGGATTAAAAAGGGAGAGGGAGATAAAGAATAGTAAGCAAGGGTTTTAAGAAATAACAAGTCCCGCTAGCTGGTTGAGTAAGAGGAAGGCTGAGAAATGACCACTCGATTTATTATTATAGAAGTCACTTATGATCTTGACAGAAAAATAACAAGGTTGGTGTGGTGAACAGTGAACACAGCCTTACTTAGGAGGGACCAAGAGAGAACAGAAAAATTGGAGACAGGAAGCAGAAATAACTTTTTCAAGAACTTTTGTTGTAAAAGAGAGAGTGGTAACTTAGTGTTTGCTGAAGGGAATGTAGGTCCAAAGGTGACATTTAAAAAAAAAAAATTAGAAGAAATAACACAATTTTTGTTTCTCATGGGAACCAACTAATAGAAAGAGCAAAATTGATGATGCAAGTGAGAGGATAATTGTAGGTGTGATGTCCTTTTGCCCTTGAGCGTGTGGGAGGGTTGGGATTCAGGCACAGTGGGAGATTGGTTGGTTTTAGAGAGCAAAATAGATGCTTCAGCCATTGTAGCAGGACAAAGTGCTTTGTATGTGAATACAGATGCAAATATGTGATCAAGTCAATGAGGAGAAAGTGTGAAGTTCTCCTGTGATTACTTGTAAATTTTCAGTGAAATAAGAGGATTATCAATTGACAGTGGGGAGGGGGAGGAGATCTAGAGATCTGAGATGAGAATGTCAAATAATTATCTAGGATAATAGCTATTGAATGTTTTTGACAGCAACATAGAATAAGAAATATCACTATCCAGGATGTAAATACATGAACACACACACACATACACACACACACACACACACACACATACACACACAAACTAAGAATTCAGGAGACAATATTCTTACTTCACTTACTTTCACTTCAATTCTATTTTGTTAACAAAAGGTGAATAATAACTCACTAAATAATTTCATGACCCACTAATAGGTTGCAATATGCAGTTTGAAAGACACTCAACTAGAAGAGTTGAAGAGGAGATTTTCTGCAGAAATGTAATAGCATTCCTGTGCAGCAAAATAAACTAGCTTAAGTATAGAATGTATAGTGAGATTGATCAGCATAATCAAAAGCAAATCATTAGGCACTGCCCCACCCCAATTATTCCTCCTATTGTGATTCCTATTATTTTTCAAGTCCTCTATTCTCTGGTAACACAGATTTGAGCTCTATTAATTTTCTTCTTTTACCCCATTTCTGAATTCTCTTCATTGAATCATTTGCAAAATTAAAAAGATTCTACCTCTAAGCTCTCACCAACATTTCCTTGTTTCTATATCCATTGGTTTCACCATGGTTCAGGACCTTTTTGCTTTCTTTTTGTTTATATTTTTATTTTACTTATTATGATAATAATTGGTACCCATGATAATAGATTTATTTTAAAAAGAACAAGTAGCTTAAGAAAATAAATATCAAACACAATATCTATCACTAAGAGATTATCTAGCTACATTTGTTGGTATATATACTTCCATTTTATATGCATATATTTTATATAGTTTTCCCTGGAATTTTATATATATGCAATTATATAATGTAACCCTGTCTTGTAATAAGCTTATTTGTAAGATAACACATTGTGAATTTCTGTCCACATCATGTGTTTAATAAAATCATATTTAATAGCTGCAGAGAGCTCCCATGCATGCCATTTTAATTTAAGCCATTTTGTTGAGTTTGTGCAGTCATGTGTGTGTGTATCTCTCAGATCTGGTACTGCAGGGTGTACAATTTCCCAAGGACCCCGGCTGCCGTGCTCTAAAATCCATTCATCTCTTAGTTTGTTGCAAGGCTGCACTTCCTGTGGGTCACTCCCAGTCAATAACTGAATGCTGGAAATGTACTTAAGCAGGCCCATTTGGACACTTACGATTCCTCTGATGAGCGATTTTGGCTGGAGGTCTCCCAGACAGCCTTGCAGAAATTTCTGGAGCACTGCGAACCACTTTCCTTTCTTCCTTCCCTCAGAATCAGATTCACACGGAGTCTGAAGGCTGTCCCTGCTTCTCCCAGCTCTTTTCCCATTTTCTCTCAATGTCCTTTCTTTTTTTCCCCTAATAAATTTCTTGTACACTTAATCCCATCTTGGCATCTGTTTCTCAGAGGACCCAAACTAACACCAACATTGAGGTTGTTTTCAGACTTTTATTCTGTACAACTACACTTCTGATTGCTCAACACTTAAGCATAGCATTCTTCTGTTGGAAGCCCTTCGAAGCATTGCCACTGCTCACCAAATTGAACCTAACCCTTTCTTCTCGCCTCCATAGTTGTGCTCTAGCCTATCTTTCCAAACACCACCCAGCACTCTTAGTCTAGCCGAAGGCCCACTGACCAAATATTCTCCTATTCACTTTATTGCACCTCCTCCCCTCCTCCCCAAGAAAACATCTGCCCAGCTGATGCCTCCTTCATTCTGGATCTCTTCTTGAATCTTCCATCCCAGTATTCTTTCCACTCCATTTTAAAGGCCACAGGAAGGTGTTTTCTGCAGTGTATTCACTCTTTTTGGTAAATTAAAATGGAGTCTGTATAGTCTTTTATCAGACATATCTGTATAGTTATATTATCATTGTTAAAACACACTCACAAAAAGCTAGCTGAGATTGGGTTTGTCTGGGAAACACTGAGCTAAACAAAAAATGATCCAAGATTTTTTGTTTGGTTTTTGTTTTTAATTTCAAGACTTCCCAGAGCCCTTAGAATGCTAACATACATTGTGACTTTCTAAGACCAACACTGATATCTTTTGTAGCTTCTCTTGAATTTATTTGATCACAAAATCCTTCAAAAACAGATCACAGATTTGAGAAATCTGGAACTGGAAATAGTTGTCAGTATATTGGGCACATTTTCAAGAGTCTGTAGTAAGATAATCCTTCAAAAACAGATCACAAATTTGTTATAGAATTTTGTATGTATGATTTTTACAGTATTATATATTCTTCATCTTGCTATAGTTCTTTGCATATTTATCTTACACATTTTCCCACTTTAACATAAGGTCTTGAAAATAACAGGCATTTGTTGAGTTAAATATCATGGAATTTTAGTGAAGGGTCGTGGTCTGGAACGATGTTTGGTAACCAGAGAAATTTAGTTTGCATCTATTTCAGTAGCTTTTTTTTGCAGTCTTTTTTATACCATCTCATCCTGGGCTGGGAAAATTATCTTGATGCTGGGCAAAAAGCCATTGTTAACATGGGGCTACATACATATTCTCTACAAATCACTTTATTGGGACATTGTACCAGAAGAATATAAAAGGAAAGGAGGAACAATTGGTATAAAACTATGGTTTGAACCACAGATCTCTGAACACTGTCCGTAAAATAAGCCGAGGAAGCAGCTGCCTCTGGGTCCTGGCACACCCTGGGCGGTGGAGAAGGCAGCCTATGGGTTAGTCCTGATTGTTTTCATTTCCAAGGGTATGTCTGTCAAAAAGGTACTCTGCCAGGCCAGAATCCGGGGCTCCCATCTTAACCAAGTTGTGCACGTGGTCACCTAGTTGTTTGATAGACTTCACCTGCTCATTCAGATAGTGGGTTTCCAGGAAATCGCACAAATGGGGGTCACCTTTGTCTGAGGCCAGAGTGTGCAATTCCAGCAACGACTGGTTCACATTCTTTTCCAAGAGCAGAGCGCACTCCATGGCATTCAGCCCGCTTTTCCAGTCGTCCTGGTCCGGTTTCTTGATGTCCTGTAGGCAGATCTGTCCTCCCCGCTGGTTCTGCAGCCTCATCAGCTTCTCCGCGTGCTCGGTCTCCTCCCGGGACAGTCGAAGGAAATATCTGGCGAAGTTGTGCAAGGCCACGTCATCTCGGGAGAAGTAATAGGCCATAGACAAGTACACGTAGGACGCACAGAGCTCCAGGTTGATCTGGCGGTTGATGGCGGCCTCTGAGTCCGGGTGGAAGTTCTGGCGCACCCTGGAGGGGGCGCCGGCTGGCCCTGCTGGTCCCCGCGAGGAGGCGGCTGCGGCCAGCAGGTGGCCGGGGCCGGCGGGCGGGGAGCCCCAGGGCCGCCTGGGGACCCAGCGCGGCGGGAGCGCGAAGCCGTGGCGCGCCCTGCGCAGGGACACCAACGAAGTGCTGATGTGCTTGGAGAGGAACAAGAAACAGGGCAGCATGGCCCCTTCTCTTTAGAAGTGGGGAAACTGAGGCCAGGCCGGCTCAGCGCGCCGGGGCGTAAGATCTGAATCAGAATGCAGCTTTAGGTGACGGCGACTGCGTCACACGCCCCTTCCAGAGGCACCGAATTCCAGGCGGAGGGAGGCTGGGGGCGCGCGCCGGTCGCGGTTGGGAAAAGGCAGATGACAGTTACAAACATTGCACCTGTCGTCGCTGAAAGACTTCTGCTCTTGGGCGTTTGTAATTTACTATTTCACATAAGTTAAAAGTACTGTCAAAAACTAGACGCTGCAAAAGAAAGGATGGAGCCAAGCCACACTTGCCCGCCCTCTCTGACCTTTTTCTGTCCAAGGACCAAGGGATGGGAGAGGCAAGGCAGTGAAATAGGGAAAAACAAAAGTCACCACCAATTCATCTGAGAGTAAATAAAGGTCTACACCCAAAGAGGATGTTTATAAATTGACTTTCGGGTTACTTTAACAAACTTAAGTATGGAAATAGTTGCCAGTATACTGGGCAGATTTTCAAGAGTCTGTAGTAAGATAATGCTTTCTTTTAAAAGGACATATTTTTAGATACAAAATTTATCTTCATTGTAAAAAATCTGATATATAAAATGTAGGAAGAATATATAAACTAGCTCTAAACTTGTTACCTTGATGTAGATACATATCTATGATGTAGATACATATTTTTAAAAGGACAATTAAAAAAATTTAAAATAACCTTTGGTTTTAAAAGAATATATATAACTGTTGTAGTGTATTGAGAAAATGATAATTAACTCACAGAAGAAAATTCAAAACATTCCTAATCCTTCCTCTACCCAGAGAGAACCATTGTTAAAATGTTGATGTTAATTCTCACAGATTAAAATAACATGAAAAAATAGATATCACAGATGCACCAAAGTCAATATACACACTTTTAACAGCTTATAGAGGTATAATTGACATAAAATAAACTGTAGATACTTAAAGTGTACAACTTGCTAGAGTTTGACACACATATATATATATATATATACACATCTTGAAATCATCACCAAAATTGAGATAATGAACATATTCATCACCTCTCAAAGTCTCCTCATGCCCCTTTGTATTTTGTAATACCTCTTTTCTGCCTCTCTCTGCTTTACCTCATCCCAGGCATCCACTGATCTGCTTTTCTTCACTGAGTAGATTAGTTTGCATTTTCTAGAATTTCATGTAAATGGAATCAGTATGTATACCTTTTTGCCTGATTTCTTTCATTCAGCATAATTAGAGATCCGTTCAAAATTGTAGTGTGTATCAATAGTTTTCATTGCTGAGTAGTATCCCATTGCTGAGGACATACCACCGTTTGTTTATCCTTTTACCCACTGATGAACATTTTGATTGTTTACGGTTTTGGGCTATTAAAATAATGCTGTTATGGACGTTCCTTTGCAAGTCTTTGTGTGGTTATATGCTCTCTTTACTCTTGGGTAAATACTTTGTGTGGAAAGGCTGGATCATATATGACACATGAATCTTTAACTTTTTAAGGAATTTCAAATTGTTTTTCAAAGTGGTTGTACCATTTTACATTCCAGCCAGCAGTGTGTGAGAGTTCAAGTTCCTTCACATCCTTGCTAACACTTGCTGTTGTCATTTTTAAAATTTTTATTTTATTGTATTTATTTTAAAATTTTTGTTGGAGTGTAGTTGATTTACAACGTTGTGTTAGTTTCAGTTGTCATTTAATTTTAAAGTTTAAATTTTAGCCATTCTAGTAGGTGTATACTGGTATTTCATTGTATTTTTAATTTGCATTTCCATAATAATTAATGATGCTGAGTATATTTTCACATACTTCTTTGCCAACCATATGTCTTAGGTGAAGTGTATGTTCAAACCTTTTTCTCATTTATTTATTGGGTCATTTTTTTCTTATGGTTGTTTAATTTCTTATGATTAATATCTGGGTCTTTGATATTAATACTGCTTTTGTTCAGGTCTTTATATTATCTGTATGTTACCTTCTCTATATTACTTTCTTATATTTCTGTGCACAAGTCAAATTACCTTTCTAGGTCAGTTTCCTCAGTTGTAAATTTAGGATCCTACTTACCACTAGTGAGTGGCTGAAAAGATTAAATAAGAGAATGTATGCAGAGGACTTATCACAGTGCTTGACACAGAATAAGCACTCAAAATATTCTTTCATAGTTTTTATTGGATAATTTCTATTTCATTATTCAAAATCAATATATTATTGAGCAAGCAATGATGTTTATTATTACATTTGGCAAGACTTCCATATCTTATAAAAAATGCTGACGTGTATTATATTGTTGCTATCATGTATGGGTAGTGAGGTAGAAATTCTTTTATTATATGAACATATCAAACTTGTAGCTTTGTAGTAAGCTCCCTGGTTTCAAATGAGCTTCGTAAAGTGTAGCATACATAAAGATGGATACCTCAGATCTAGTTGCCCTCAAACTCTGCTAGTAGAATGTGATTGATATTCACCGAGTGATTTCTCACTAATTTTTGCTTCTCTAGACCCATTTCTGCTTTTATTTTCCTCAAACTTTTTCTACTCCTAAAATGTAGTGCCCTAAAGAGAGGTTATGAAAATGATTCTTTAGAGTAGTTTTAAATGCCAACTGCTGCTACTAGTGTTTTAGGAGAAATGATGCTCTTCATATAAATGCTTATCCCCAAGGTAATAAAAAGCATAGATATAAAACAAATACATGAGATGTAATGCAAAACAGTGCCATAAAATAAAATGCACATTTAAATATCCCATGTTAACTTGTCAAAAATGTTTCTTTTTCCCATTACAGAGTTTGTCATATATTTTGTTAGACTTTGAAAATGTGAGGATCTGGTAGGTGTTATTTGTATCTTATGGGCATTTTGATTTCTAGTATTCACAGTAAAACTAATGTCATTCTACCAAAAATACGAACCTAGACCTTCACCTACCACTCTTCACAGATCATTTCTTCCTCAGTTTTAATGGCTTCTTCTATTCCTTGTAAGTCTTGTATAACCTCATTCAGAGTTCATCACTAGTTTTTGTTGTTGTTGGCAAAGACTTTGTTTATATTGAGAGTATACCATATCATAATTATAATCATTATTGTAGTTATAATTCCTTATATATAACTGTGTGTATGTGTCCTTAAGGGCAGAACTATCGTCTTATTCATTTTAGAATCCCCAGGCCTAGCACAATGCTTGACTATTTTTAAGAAGCACAAATAAATCCTTTCAGGTGCCAAAATAGAAGTGGATAGAAATTCTTATTTCATATAACATACCAGCTGGGCCTAATGTACTTTTATAAAGTATATTAATAGATGGCTTCACTTCAAATTATTTGAGTCTGTCCAGAAAACCTCTGTACTTTGGTTTCAGTCTCCAAATGAATAAAAGTATCCACTCATGTCTTCTTTATAGATATATTGGTTAAATTATTTATTTTATATGCTAAAATGCTTTGCCAGTTGGAAATTAAAAACTATATGAATGTGGATTGTTATTGACTGCCATGTTTTAATTTATGTAATATATAGATCAAATTTTATCATATTATTTTCTTTAAAGCATTTGGTTTTAAATACTAAATATATATATTTTTTAAAAATTTATTTATTTTTATTTTTGGCTACATTGGGTCTTCATTGCTGCATGTGGGCTTTCTCCAGTTGCGGAGAGCAGGGGCTACTCTTGGTTGTGGTGCGTGGGCTTCTCATTGCGGTGGCTTCTCTTGTTGCGGAGCACGGGCTCTAGGTGTGTGGGCCTCAGCAGCCGTGGCTTGCGGGCTCTAGAGCGCAGGCTCAGCAGTTGTGGCACACGGGCCTAGTTGCTCCACGGCATGTGGGATCTTCCCAGACCAGGGCTCACACCCGTGTCCCCTGCATTGGCAGGCAGACTCTCAACCACTGCGCCACCAAGGAAGCCCAATACTAAATATTTTTTAAAAATTACCTACCTTGGAAAATATTTAAACAACACTCTACATTTTTGCATAAAATAGATGGGAATAGAGTCATAATGAGGGAAAGAAAAGATGAAAAGTAACTCCACCCTCATTTGTTTTTACAATGAAGTTACTTTTTCTCATTTCTTTTTATTCTCACTTTTACATTCAAACAAGGTTAGTCACATAAGCAACTCTTCATTTTCACTACTGATCCTGGCCCTTTCTAAAACTGCTTTGCTATGAGGCGCCTGTAATGTGACAAAGCCAGAGTGGAGAGAAGTCCATTGATCCCTAAGGATTATGTACTTGCTGTTAGTAGAGTATTTGAGGGTTTTGAATAGAGAACAATAGAGGAATTTGTCTGAAAAAAGAAAAGTATCCTATATGTATTGCTATTCTGTGTATTATTACTAGGAAATCTCTCAAAATTCCAAAGGGAGTGGTTGGACTCAGCTGTGGAGCCCTTTCTGGCCTCACCCTGGGATCCAGTCAAAACTGGGAAACCTTCTGGGTCATCTGATAAATGAGCCAGAACTAAACTCTCAAGTGCAGTTTCATGCTGCCTCTGAAACTGGAAGAGGTCTAGCAAACTGTTTTATTCATTCATTTTATTCATCTAGGGTCAGAGGTGCAAGGTGAGGTAGCTCTTACTTTACTTTGCGTGAAGTGTCTGGCAAGCCTCAAACTTTTAGACTCCTAAAACTACACCAGTATTCCAGCCACTGGTTGGAATACTTCCACCTTCTTACCTGAGTATCCAGAGTCCTTCTTTGCTCACCAGATCTGATTAGCTTAGTGCCATCATTCTAACATGATGTCCTGTGGAATGTTCAGATGAGCCAGCTGTCTTTGGACTTACTGTGACAGAGAGCAGGCAATTTAGCATATCTCTGGAGCAAAGAATGGGAACACACACTGCTGCCTGTCCTAGATGGATGTGAACTACCTCAGATGCTCCTTCCTGATGGATATTGAAAATAATATATACACTAAGCTCAAAAGTCACATACCATGAACTAGAGGCTTAGTCGGTCTGTTTTAGTAAAGATAACATACCTAGAACAACAACTTCAGTTGGGGCTACTGCTTGGGTAAGTACACTATGCTCCATTTGGTTTTTGCAGAGACTAGATTGGTGACTTAAATGGTGGTATAGTAGGGACCATTACCCTTGCCTCATTTAAGTCTTTGGGGATGGCCCTTATCTCTGCCATTCTACCCAGGGTGTGGTGCTCATCGGTTTTAAGAACTGTGATGGTTGGGGGCTTCTTCTCAGCCTTTCTGTCAGTTCTTATTCCATGTGTCAAGGAATCAATGTGAAGATCCTGGGACCTGCTAAGTTTGTCCATTCCAATTATGCATTCAGGAACTGAGATGATAACAGCTGGATACGTCCATGGATACATTGGACCCAAAGTGAGATAATCCTGGGCCAGAACTTTTGCCGTATGAATTCCATATGCCCTTACTGTAAATAGTGGAGCCATGATGGTGCTTTGGGTCGCTGGATATCAGCATGAGTCAGATTCTGTATCCAAGAGCTCTTAGTATTTTTTCTTCAGTGTATGATTACCCAAGCGAATGTCCATAGGACCCTTTGGGAAAGAAAGAGGGAATTTAAAGTGTATACACTTGCCATGCATTTGAAGAGTCCTTCAAGAAGACACAACTATTCCTTCAATTGATGGGTCACAGTGTGAGAACTGGTTCTTGTCTGGAAAATGGGCAACTGATTATAACTTTCCATCAGGGCAGCTGACATCATTCATTCTGGACTTCTTTTTATTATATCATCCATATCAAATTGACTCTTCATTCATCTTGTCCCTGGTAAGACCATGGTCAAGAGGCATTACACATATGTCCCTGAAGGTCAATGTCCCCACTTGCCATTTGATCTTGGTGCTATTATAATAAGTAAGTTAACTTTGTTTCTGGTGGTTTTGTGCTGTTTTCTGGGTTTGTTATTCTGGAATCCTTTCATATCCATTGATACTAGGGAACCCAGTACTTTATCTGTAACAGCACCTTTTCTAGTCAGTCCTGGCCTATGCTGCTGAGCTTCTGATTAATGTTGGTGACTGCCTCACCATCACATTCTTTTTCGTCTTCTGTAAACAGTGAATGACACCAGCTGGTGGAGTCTTGGATCTTATATAACAGATTCAATCTAGCATGCTCACTTTCTGAGCCTTTCCTCATTTAGAATTCTGCATTCTCCATTCTGCATAGGTGGTTCTGCTCTTTCCACCTCATTTAACGTGGACTACCAGTATTTTCAAACTCCAAAGAGCCAACCCAGTAGTGTATTAATACTGGTTCTAAGGTCTATTGTCAGGAAATTAAATCCCGAGTGTCCCCACATCAATAAAACTCTACCTTACTCAATCTTATATTCCAACCTCCACTATCCTATGGTCCAACACCCCCAGAATCCATTTCTAAGCCACGCTCTCCCTGTTCATGCCAGTATTTAATAACCAAGTTTTGTCGCTCCTTCTAAGTATAATCCCTCTATTCCTTAGCAGGGCCAGCATTTTCCTACTTAGGCCATGCTGAGATAAGAGCTTAATTATTGATGTAAAGATGAATGAGTTGAATAGTATTCCCTTAAAATTCATGTCCACCCAGAATCTGTGAATGTGACCTTATTTGGACATAGGGTTTTTGCAGATATAATCAAGTTAAAATGAGATCATGCTGGATTTCGGTGTGCTTTATTTCAGTGACTGGTGTCCTTAAAAGAAAAGGGCAATTTAAAATTAACACATAGACACACAAGGGAGAAAGCCATGCAAAGTCAGAGGAAGAGATTAGAGTGAAAAGTTCATTGGCTAAGGAATGCCAAGGATTACTGGAGACTGCCACAAGCTGTAAGAGATATGGAAGGATTGTTCTTTAGCATCTTCAGAGACAGAGAGTATGGCCCTGCCAATATGTTTTGAACTCCTAGAATCCAGAACTATGACAGAGTTAAGGCTCAGTCCTTCTCTATCAGGGCCCTGATTTTGGTGAAGGCTGCAAATTCAGGCTTCATTGAAATTCTCCCAATTTTATAATCAAGTCCTGTGTCTTGTCTATAGCTCAGGCTACTCTCAGACTCTAGGATAGGGATTTGCAAACTTTTTCTATAAAGGGCCGATATACTCCAGTCATTATGAACTTCTTTTTAGGCCCTGGAATTTACCCTTTGTTCCTTTCCCACAGGCTTCTGCGTGCTGTGTCCACTACCTGGAACACTGTTCTACCCAGAATTAATCAGAGAGGGTTTGTGGGCAGAGGGTTAACAAAATCTACTCCACTTCTGCATGAGATTATGACTGCTGGTTAGTCTAGTTCTGTTAAGATGTGGACTGTATGTCTAGGCAATCTTGCTTGTGGAAAAATTACTCCTGATTGGCAAATTAACATTGAGCTTTCCTGAGTGTGGTGACTCTTGTTCCTGGGAACGCCCTTAGTGGACTTGCTACAAGAGATATTGGCTCCTCTGGGACAGAGGCTTTTTAGCCAGGTTATCTTCCATACTCATTTTATGGGGATCTTGAGAGGAAGCTTGGTATTTTCTTCCAGGAAGCTGTGGTTCTTATCCTATGTCCTTCTGGGTGGCATGGCACTAGTCTTGTAGTACAAATGTTTAGTTGAACCCAAGAAGGCCCCTTGGCGGTTGCTATAGGGAATAAAAAAATTTACATGGATTTATATTCTGACAAGCCCCTTGCTGCTATTGCTTTCCCATAGCTATGCAACTATGTCTACCACTCCTCCTTTTGCATCTGTGTCTTCTGGCTCATTTCCACTGTCCTTTTTTTTTTTTTTTTTAAATCACATTTTAGATGGTTCTTAGAAGCCTTCAGGGAGTCCCCAACCCTTTCTACATACCCTGTTGTGAGAGTGAATTATAATTATCTATTTAGGGTTTTTTTTTACCCCACTAAATTGAAAAATTCTGATTGTTAGGGGAATGTCCATCTTTTTCACTCCTATGTAGCTAGTGTTTAGGATGCACTCAATAATACTGTTAATAAAATGAATTAGGGACTAAAATTTCCTCAAGTCTCCAAACTCTCCTGGTTCCAAATAATACTTAAGGAACAAAGTTGAGGGGAGTTATAATTTGTTTAATAGTTTAGTTGTAGTTCATTTAATAGCTTATTTTTTGTCAAGCTACACTACTAGTAGAGGCCAGTGAATAATTACTAATTTTGAGTCTTATATTCTTAAAGGTTGAATAAAGAGTCATGTTCAATTCAACTGACTTGATTGGATTCAGTTCCAAATATATATACGTGTTGACCAACTGATGCGGGAATAGTAAGAAGCACATGATATGGTTAGAGTAAAAGAGACTTGGATTTTAGGGCCTCTGTGGATTCAAGATAAAGTGGCAGAGCCACATTCAGTCATTGAAGGTCAACTATATTAGCATCTCAAACCAAGTGCAGGAGGATTGTGACTGCCTTGTAAAGAAGGTCAGATTTGACTATGATCTTACAAGAGGATGGGAAATCTATGCAGAAAAAACATCATGGGAAGCTCCCAAAGGTGAGAGGATAGAATTTCATTTGGAGAAGAAAGAATGTAGACAAAACTTCTGTGGTGTTTGGTTGCAATATGGACAGTGTGTATATTGTACCTTAGGAGAGAATTGATTTAAATTGGATCAAAGTTTTGAATCTTCTACCTCTAAAAAATTTTATGATTGACTCATATCCTTTCTTACTGTAGTATGGTGCAGTTTGAAATCTTATGAAATAATAAAGTCCGTAAAACATACATGTGCTGACCTTTATATATGCTTGGGGTAACTATTTTAAGTGCTAGAACCCTGGGATGCCACTTCCACCAAAGATGTGGTTTGCCATTGTTACTTAAGTTATATAACACAGGTTTCTTACAGTTAATGGCTTAGACACCGACGATGATTGATGACAGTAAGTGTATTCTTTTTAAGTTCTTGTGCTCTCTCAATATTAGCTCAGGAATAAATATGTTTGAAAGTATTATTTTCTTTATGAAAGGAACTGGACACCACGTATTTTGTGTCATAAAAATTTTTTGATAATGATTATTTACTTCTGCTATTCTGAATAATTTTATAATTTAAAACAGGATATAGTGATACAGCATTTACGCATAAACTCTAAACCTTCTCCAACGATTATAATGAGAAAAGTGGTAGTCACTGATTAGCTGTATGTGGTAAGCCCTATGCAAATTATTCTAAGTACTTTCTCTCTCTGTATCTTCACAAAAACACTGTAGTAGGAATCAGTACGTCCATTTTGACTGTTCACAAATTACAGAGAATATATGCACATTTATCCGCATTTTTATACAATCTGAAGGAATTTAGGAAAAAAAGTTTCTAATAATTCCATTTTCAATCAAAATAGAAGGAATATTTTAAAAGTTGAATAGTACGGCAATGCTATCTGTTTTTTTTGTTTGTTTGTTTGTTTGTTTTGCGGTACGCGGACCTCTCACTGCTGTGGCCTCTCCCGTTGCAGAGCACAGGCTCCGGACGCGCAGGTTCAGCGGCCATGGCTCACGGGCCCAGCCACTCCGCAGCATGTGGGATCTTCCCGGACCATGGCACGAACCCGTGTTGCCTGTATCGGCAGGCGGACTCTCAGCCACTGCGCCACCAGGGAAGCCCCAATGCTACCTTTATTGACATGATTTATAGTAGAGAATTTTAGAATCAGAAAGGACCACAGAATTTGTCTATTTCATTTATCTTATTTTATGAATGAAGAAGCTGTGTGCTACAGAGTACTGGCGCAGAGTGACAAATCTGGATAGCAACAGGCTTGCCTTAAGACAATATTCTTTCAAGTATACTGCACTCACCTAATACATGCTGTATTTTCTCAATAATGCTGTAAAATCATGAGATGTTAGTGCTCACTCAGTGACAGTGGAGTGTGGCTTTCCTTTCTATCAAACAGAATAAAGCATTGCTTTTCAATAAAGAGTTGCCTATCACCAGAACCTCCTAACCTGAAGATTTAGATGGCTGTGGAGAATCTATTTCTGTAGGGAAAAGTGAAATGGCCATTCAATTGTACCTGTTCAGATTGTTTACAAAGGTCAGTGTAGTCAACCACTAATACCATTTAGTAACCACCATCTTTTAGAGTGTTATATGAATCCTGTGAGAATCTACAAATAAATGCTGGTCTCAAGAATCTCATAAAACTTTTGATTTAGCAATCCTATTTTGAGAAATTTATTATATGGAAAAAATGTGGTACATAGTGAGTACATAAAGACATATGTTAACTTAATTGCAGGGTTACACATAAAACTAAAACTAAAACTGTCTTTCAGTGGAGCACTGAGAAGTCATAGGAGAGTCATACAATGGAACATCATACAGCCCTTTAATAGAATAAAGTAGTTCTCTTTGTGTTAATATGGAGAGGTATTCATAAGATATTTTCAATGGAACGATCAATATATATTTGTGTGTGTGTGTGTGTGTGTATACAATTCTATCTTTGGAGGAAAAAAGTGTATATGTAAGTGTAAAATATTAGTAGAAAATTAAGATAGAATAGGTATGAGAAAGATTAAGAACAACTGTGCTTGCTGGAAGGGGGAATGAGAAGTTGTGATAATCTAGAATATAGATGCTAGATGATTGCCCTAGAATCTAGTGCTATTGTATGATCATAGGTATTGCAGTGGCTTTGATTTTAATCACATTTTTAAACTGTTATTCATATGTTGTCAGCATATATTACCAGAGATATTTTCTATTACTCTTATATTAATTTGTCCACCTAAATATGACTTATAGTTAAGAGAGTACAGGTTTTACTAACATCATTTTTTTCTGGGTTGAAAATAATATCAATACAAATTTCAGCTCAATAACCTTTACAATAATTTCTTGTTGCCTTTGAACATGAATAAATTTCTGTCCAAAAATCTGAAATGTATTTTAATAAATGAGTTTTGTGGTTCATTTAATTTTAAGCCTAAAGCTAAGTTGTGTATTTATCTTCATGATATAGAAAAATGGTGTTATCAAACTTCTCACTCACCGAATTGATGACATGCAGTCATGCATGCCTACTGGAAAAACACTAACTAAAATAAATGAAATGTGGAGATATTTTAGAATAGTGTATGCAGGACACTTTTGAGACCGCCCCTTTTCACCCAGTAATTGTTTCCATAACTGTAGAGATTAGTCATTTTTACCCAGCTGATTAAAAGAAAAAATCTCACTTTCTCTATTTTACTCTGCATAAAGTAGGATTTTAATGCTTTGCATTTACTAAGTACTCATAATGTACATGGCATTCATAGCTTAGGTCTCTGTTCATTTGTAATCCAACCCAGAAAATAGATGGCTGGGACAAGCATGCTATAAAGGTACTCTACCTTTCTTTTTTTCTCTAGCAGATGAAAGAGGTCCCTGGTATAAAATCAATCACAAAGCTTGCTGGAATTTCATTGCTGTGGAATTCATAGCTATTCACATTTTTTGACTTTTGGATTCTCCTGACTATGCTCCCTGATCTCCAGATTGACTTCAAAATCTCCTAGACTTTAATCTTCTCAGCTTAATTGTTTGGATTGCAGGGGTGGCATTAAGTTGGAATGTTTTCTGGGGGTCTGTGTTGCTCCTCAATACATTCTAAGTCCCACCACCTGGAAGACGACTGCCATGTATGATTGATTGTGCAGTATATGTTCTGTGGACAAGAGGGTATAACTGAGGGGTCTATAGGTGGCCAAAATCCTGCATGGGTGTCCTGCTTACCTTGTGTCCCTTGAAGAAAAGGGTGCTTATTGTACAACAGCATTGTTCATGTGTCAATCTGAGCCAACTGGGGTTCCCATTTTGGCATTAAAAAATGAGGGGTTCCCATGTTTTAATTTGTACAAAGGCACTGTATGGCTTAGCAGGAGTCCTGACTTGGAAGAATTTTAATTTTGATCCTCCTTTTAATGGTATTGAAATTGAGATAGTGATTATGTACTTCAAACTTAGGTCCAAAGGTCCAAATTTTAGAAGTTCAAATTTAGTTCTCATTTATGTATTGTTCAAGGACAGGGACCTTATCTTCCTTGTCTCTGAATTCCCAGAGTCTTGGATATTGACTAGCACATTCAACAATAAGTAGTTGATAAGTGAATGGGTAAATGAATAGATGATTGATTTACTCAGATGGCTCCAAATATTACATGTATGGATGGATATTTATGTGATGGGGAGTGGTACCTTTATAGGATAGTACCCTGGATTTCTGTGAGTGACTGGTAAATGATTTGCTTTATTTCCTGAAGTGTAAAGGAAAGGTTACAAGAGTTTACTCTAGAAGTTCCACTGGTTGCTACAATTATGCAAAGACGTGAGTCCATATATACTTGGTCTATATACCAAGACACAAGTCCAGAGGTAGCTGAAGATCTGCGATGGGGTTAGCAAATGGAAAGCCACAGGCCTTCTAGAGCTGAATGAATCCTAGATGAAGCATATAGTTTCCTGTGGGACCCTAAAGATTTGACATCACTAAGAGCCAGCCCTTTAAGATCCCAGCATGTTGCCTAGTGTTATGCACTGAATTGTTTTCCCTGCAAATCAACATGGTGAAGTCTTAACCCCCAATGTGACTGTATTTGGAGATAGGTTCTTCATGAGATAATTAGGTTAAATGAGATCATAAGGATGGGACCCTAATCTGATAGGGTTGGTGTTCTTATAGGAAGAGGAAGAGACACCAGGAACGTGTTGCACAGAGGAAAAGCCATGTGAGGACACAGGGAGAAGATGGTCATCTGTAAGCCAAGGACAGAGTTCTCACCAGAAACCAACCCTGCTGGCACTTTAATCTTAGATTTTTAGCCTCCAGAACTACAAGAAAATAAACTTCTGTTGTTTAAACCACCCAGTCTGTGGTATTTTGTTAGGACAGCCCTAGCAGACTACTACAGCTAGTAATCCTTTGTTACTAATAAGATTTAACTTACTTTCACAAAAAAATCTGTAGAGACTGCTCAGGAGCAGATAATACTACTTACAATGGTTTGTCTTATGATAGTTTGACTTTACGATGGCGTGAGCTCTATAAGCATTGAGTAAAAACTGTACTTTGAATTTTGATCTTTTCCTGGACTAGCGATATGCTGTAGAATAATCTCTTGTGATCCTGGGCAGTGGCAGTGAGGCGCAGCTCCTAGTCAGCTCTGCTACAGAGACATATACAGTCATTCTGTAATCCATATAGCCATTCTATTTTTCACTTTTAGGACAATATTCAATAAATTGCATGAGGTATTCAATCAACACTTTATCATAAAATAGGCTTTGTGTTAGACGATTTTGCCGACTGTAGGCTAACGTAATTGGTCTGTACACATTTAAGTATGCTAGTCTAAGCTATGATGTTCCGTAGGTTAGGTGTATTAAATGAATTTTCAACTTACAGTACTTTCAACTACGATGGGTTTTTCGGGACTTAACCCCATAGTAAGTAAAGGAAGATTTGTAATTTAAATATAGACTCATCAGACCATGTAGGACCATCATAGAAATATGAAAGCAGAGTATATTAAAGCTTTGTCGATACAGGCTTTTTCCAGAGATTAATTATAGTAAGAAATGGAGGAAAGTTAGTAAAGGAGGGGAAAACTATTGAAACTATCTGTTCTCCCCAGTTAAAATCAGGTAAGTGGTATGTTACATCAAGGAAGAGTAATGGCTGAGTTGAATTGTTAGGGCAAGACACACAAAAGTGCAGTGTAGAGGCAAAATATAGTAGGCAGTTCAACAAAATGTTCACTGTGACACTCTTTGGGTAATATATGTTCCTATATGTGAAAGTTGTTATTTTGGGGAAAGCTGGTAAATAACTGCTAACTCACATAAGATACTCTTTCTCAAAGCACTAATCTTCTCATTGCCAGGGTAAGCTAATCGCTTATGTGTTTATAAAGGTCTTGAATGAAACTTTGTTTTCATGTTAAGGAATCATCACCAGAGAAAAGGATAGCCATACAGTTTCAAATTTAAAGCTGATGAATTCAAATAACAGTTAAAAGTGCTATTTTTCTCTTAGGAATTAAAAATGTATGTTATTTTTTGGTAATCAGATTTTTTTTTTGTCCTATGTAGTGAACTTGAATTTTTAAGTGACATTTACTTCTTAACACTCATTATTTCCTTTTAAAATTGTTTAACTTGTAAATCTTAGCAGTTTTATGCACATAAATTCATACATGGGTCCTTTATGCTTCGGTAAAAGTGCATTTCAGAATCATTTTAGATGAAAAGCAGTTTCATAATTCTTCACAGTATGTGTAAGCCTGAATATACAATGTATGTGTGTGTATATATATATATATATATATATAAATATAAATATTACATATATACATTTATGAACAATTCTTATGTCAACTTGTATTATCATTTATGAATAACCTCTAAACAAATCTACTTATATAATGAAAGCAGTTAGGAAAATAAAGTTGCCTCTATGTATTTAAAATTATCTAATTCTTAGCATTCTCAGCATGTGCCTTACAGGGTTGCTAGAAAAATTTTAAAATGGCATTCTTGAAAGTGATAAATCATTTCAACAGAGGGTATTCTGAAAGCCTTGAGAAGACTATTGTGTTATGAGGTGGGATTTTTGCAGATATGCATGATCATTAGAGCCTGTTTTTTTGTCACATGCAACAGTTTCAATTTAGGGCCAACCACAGGCAAGAGACAGGTCAGGGAGACAGATGTTCTGAAATGAGCATGACATCCTCTGAAATACCAATGGGTCAGAGGATTGGTCTGACCCCTTCTAACTTAAAAAAATAAATAAGTAGTAGGGATCCAATGTGATTCTGATGGTCTGATACTATTACTTGGCTCAAGAAAGAGAGCTAAAAATGTAATAGCCTGATACAGAATGGATAGAAAAATATCCCTTAGAAAACTGTGAAGGGTCAGAGGCGGTGACTCATTATTACTATTTAAATTTAATCCTTGATGATGCTTATATAAAGAATAATATGAATGACTTGGAGCAAGACTTGAATAACATTTTTTACTTTGAGAAATAATGAATTAAATGACAGCTAAATGAGTGGCAGATATGGATATTATACATATTTCTGATTGATACTCATTTTTTATTTTTAAAAATTAGAGGTAATGATATATGTGGACTGAATCAAGTTTTCCAAGTCTTTTACATTTTTGTCTGTTTCCTTCTACAATTTAACCCCTTTCTACTGAATCAAAAGAATATTCTTGCCAAACTGAAAGAGAAATTATTCTCATCAGATTTGAGTTATGGTTTAAACTTAAGTTTACTAATACTTTACCAGAGGATTTCATAGTCTCATTTCCAAACAATATAACGACATCTAACAATGATTTGATAAGTAGAAATTACTTGTGAAGGCGATTACAAATAGTACAAAAAGTTCAAATTATTTTCTTACAGTGCTAGAACTGGCCCACATTGGAAGATATAACTTACTCTATATAAAAGAATAAATTATATT
Organism: Delphinapterus leucas; assembly: GCF_059928025.1. Taxonomy (NCBI): domain Eukaryota; kingdom Metazoa; phylum Chordata; class Mammalia; order Artiodactyla; family Monodontidae; genus Delphinapterus; species Delphinapterus leucas. The sequence continues at coordinate 101,700,588 of NC_143131.1, read as the reverse complement.
TAAAATGTGCTTATTGGAGCTTTTAGTCCAGGAGGTGCAAATAACTGAATTAGTCATACTGATATAAGATATTTTAATCAATTATCACAAATGAGCAATGGCTGCTGATTGAGCAAAATTGAGACTTAGAGTATATATTTCCAAGAGAGCTTCAACACAATATATGTGAAAGGCAGCCTTTACCTTCACCCCAGATATCCACACTTTTGTGTAATTCCCTTCCCTTGAATGTGCACTGGACTTACTGACTTGTTAATGAACAGAATATGGTAAGCGATACGGGATGACACTTCCAAGCTTGGGTGAAAAAAGACTGACTTTTAGTTTGGATGTTTTTTCTTGCTCTTTCCACTTAGAAATAAAGTAGAAATAAATTGCCATGTTGTGAGGCAGACCTGTGGGGAGGGACAAGTGAGTGAGCTTGGATGCAGGTGTTCTGAGGCCTGCCAGCAGCCACCGGATGCACCTTGGAAGGAAATCCTCCCCGAATCCAGTCTTGTGATAAGAGCTTGACCCTAGGCAGCAGTTTGACTGCAATTTCATAAAAGACTCTGAACCAGAGGCACCAAGCTATGCCGCACCTGGATTCCTGATCCGCAGAAACTGTAAGATAAATGTTTATTGTTTTCAATCACTAATTTTGTTATATAGCAATAGATAACCAGTACACCATGTTTATCAATTCATTAACTAATATTAACTTATTAAGCCATCTGTCACCTTCTTATTTTAATTGATATACTTCTCAAATGTTTTCTTGCTAAAGACAACATGAGTTGGATATTGCAGACATTCTACATAGCATTTGAATTGATTAATATTACATGTTACTGGAGAAATTATGTTTATAAGGGAAAGTCTTATATTTGTTAGAGTATATTTGATTCCTAAATTTCAGGCATGCTTACATCCAGGGAGGGAAAGGTGAAAAATTTAGAAATGGAAATTATAAAATGGTGAGATTAAATCCATTTGCTTTAAAAGACTATTTGTCTTTTGATCTGTCAGATCACCTTTGGATATCTCTTTATCTAAAACTAATTTTCTGTGGCTATTTAGAGCATAGAGTTGAATATGTTGTTTATATCCAGAACATGATTTTTCTGGCCCTCTCTCATAACTTGCTTCAGTGGCTCTATGCCTATAGTTTCTCAGGATAGATAAATAAATAAATAGAAATATATTTCCAAGTATGTTCTACTAAGGGCTTAGGTTACAGATAGATGAGTATTTTACATGAGAACATACTGTCTTCTAACAAATTACAGAGTACATAAAACATTCATAATATTTCTGAATGTATATCAGTATAATAAATGATGACAAATTGATTATGATATTTTCCACAAATGATCTCAAAGCACTTTTTCAGAGTAAAATTCTTATTTCTGATGCAGTCTGTAAATAGGGCAATGGCCGTTATCTTTATGAAAAATACACCTGAATTTTAAACTTCTATTAATAAAACAAAGAGGGGTAGCATAGAGTGAGAAGGATACAGTGACACGTGCATATGCTTGACACCTCTCAACTTCCAGGGAGAATCTAAGCCTTAGATCATAATGATAGTTTAGCTGGGTCCAACAGTCACCCTACCCCTAACAAACCATTACTCTGTTTTTCCCATGGCTGCCAAGTACCCTCTGGTTAGGTCTCCATTTCTAAGAGTGAAACAGACGCTTAATGTCCTTGAAGTGGAAGTCAGAATATAAATCAAGGAATTTAGACAAAACCTTTGACCATGGAGAATGCAGGCCATTTTGGAATAAAGGGTAGACAAAGCAAATGTGCTTGGCTTTCTGGTTAAAGTTCACCCTGAATTATCATTATGTAGGCTGGTCTGGTAGCCAGTATTCTAGGAGCTGTCCATGGTTGTCTGAAAACTGGCTCAGCTGCTGCTTCTGGTCAGTACCTGTCATAAAGTGACCTGAGCTACAAAGTATACATTAAAAAATCTGTCACTTGCTTTCCTTTCCTTTCTTTGTTTGTATTGTGTTGTGTATTGGGCAAAATCTCATACCCACAGTCCAGTATAATCATAGGCTTTTAGTTTGCAACAAAGCACTGAAACGTCAGGCTTGATGAGAAAGGAAAGGATCATGCAGAGTGTGAGCACTTCCACTCTTTAGGGAAAACGTACTCCTAACCAGGATAATCAGGTTTCGCCGTGACACCTGTTGTCAGGAGCACGAAGAATCTGAAATGAATTCTTCTTCTTCTTCTCTCCTGGCGCGCTAAGTGAGCTGTCAGAGGAATCTGTCTTGAAGAAACAGCTAAATAAGTGATTAAATTTCTTGATATAACATGAAACAAAATGTAATAGTCACAATACTCTGTGCTGAGTCATTGCTTTCTCCCAGAGCTATTAGCAGCCTTCTGCTCTATCAACCAGTGATGTGACAAAGAACAGTGAGGTACTTGAAGCCGTAGATATGGGAGAGGTAGTATGGCAGAGCTTTGACACTTGCTGCTTCTACAGCATTGCCTAAAACCTGTCATAATTGGTCATTTTACCAAGACACAGATTTGAACTGTGTGCACGGTTTGTTAGAATGAGGTGGGGAATGTGTGGCCTAGCTTTCTTGGGAGCGTTGTCTAGTGTTAATATTTGAAGTTCAACAACGTTACACTGCTCCTTACTAGAATTCCGTGTTGCTTTTTTTTTTTTTTTGCGGTACGCGGGCCTCTCACTGCTGCGGCCTCTCCCGTTGCGGAGCACAGGCTCCGGACGCGCAGGCCCAGCGGCCATGGCTCACGGGCCCAGCCGCTCCGCGGCATGTGGGATCCTCCCGGACCGGGGCACGAACCCGTGTCCCCTGCATCGGCAGGCGGACTCCCAACCACTGCGCCACCAGGGAAGCCCCCCCGTGTTGCTTTGAAGTGCTCAAGTATTTGATAATTTGGGGAAGCACCAAGTTATTCAGATTAATTTCATATCAGAGTCCTACTGGCAAGTAGAATTAAGGCTGCCAGAGATCCTCTGAGACCAATAGAACCATCTTCCGGGATTGGGCATATAATTTATATAAAATTCTAGGAAGACATTAGGCCTTTACAATTGGCTTAGAACATTTTTCCAGTTAGAGAACTGTACATAAACGGTCCAAAGACAAAGCTGTTTTCTTTATTAAAGATCTGTAAGGAGTAAGCTTTCATAACTCTCTGGATACCCTATTATTTGAGTGCTGCTATCCAGAGTGAAGAAAGTGGCCAGAGAGTTTTTGATGGTCATAGTTTTAAGTTTATAGAAAATGTAAAATTGTATGGTCTTGTTTTGTACTTCAGGGTCTACTTAGACAAGCACATTTTCTGGCACTGACAGGGTCCTTGAAAATCATGGTATATTTTTGTTCTGTTTTCTGAAGCTATTCAGTGGAAACAATTTCCCTCTCAAAAAATTTCAAAACATATTCTTCAAGCTAACTTTTGGTGTTTTCCTAGGAGGTAATAACAGTGGCAATTTGCAGAAACTTTACTGTAACTGTTAAAGAGGTAATGTTTTCAGCAGATGCTTTGTAAATCAAAGATAAGCAAAAGACCATTTGGGGAATCTTGTCATTGCACTGTTGGGTGATAATCCGAGAAAATATTGCATCCTTAATAGAAACCTACAGTCTATATTTATTTTTTATTTTAGATATGTAGAATTCAAATACAGTAATTAACAATAAAAAGAGAAAGAAAATAGTTAAATTATGCTTAGCAGTGATAACAAGACTTTGAGGAATATGTGTGATAATGGCAGATCCCAAATGGAGAAAATAGGACTCTATATCTTGGCCAACGGTTGTTAATGTTAAAATTACTATCTTGTTCCTAAAAGGGCAAAGTATTAAAAAAGGTCAGTAATTTACTGTCAAGTTCTCAAGTTTGTTGGCTAGGAAATTTCTGTGAATACTGATGGTGCAATATTGTGTTACACATTTTTTCTCCACCAAACCCTGGTAACTATTTCTCCCTGGGACAAAAAAAATGTCTATGTTAAAATGGGAAAAATCAAGACAACTGTAATGGCTATTGCTCTGTAGTAAGGAGCACTGAACACAATTGTAATATCTCTTAATGGTCATAAGTGATGAGTCTTAAATGGTATCCTAACTCAGCCATTCTTTGAAAGTTCAAAAGGAACTTTATGGGAACTGTCACATTCCCAGAATGCACAGGATATATCTATTTACTTATCTCAGTGGCGTCTACACACCGAATTCATCCCTGGTACTGCAAGACATCCACTTCCTGAAGCTCATGGGCCACTGAAAGCAAAGGACAAGACTTGTTCTGTTATTTCCCATTAATGGTCCTTTGAGAGGTATATCATCTCTGTCCCTGTGGATCTTCTTTCTCTGTGACAACTCAGTTATGGTAAGTACGCATAGCCTCAGTCAAGAGCAGAAACGTAAATCAAATTGATGTAAGTCCAATTCAAAATCATAAATCAGTCTGACAGAAGTTGAATTTAGAAATGTATGAGCTATTCAAGATTAACCGTGATCCTTTGAAGCTGTTTAAATAGAAAGACTTGGGCATAGTAAATCATTTTGGGAAGATCTTAGGAAAGGTTGAGATATATGCCAAAAACTCACCTGGGCTTCTAGAAAACGTAGCCATCATTAAAATAACTCCTCTATAGCATTTTTCTTTCTAAAATTGATTATGGAAGCAATTACAGTGACTTACTCTTAAATTTGACCTCATTCAAGTATATATTTAGTATGTTAGATATCTTTAATGAAAAATTCTATTGTTCACCTTATTTAAAAAATTTCTGTTCACCTTATAATGTATCCTTAATTTGCAGATGTCTTATTTTTTCATGTCATATTTTTACCTTCATATATAATTATAGTCCAGGCAGAGAAAATAACCTTTCAAGCTGAAGGTTTTACTATTTCAAATCTTCCTACACTCCTTGAATAAATCACTCTGTGCCAGCAGAATCTCTCCAGTGACTAAAGCCATGTTCTCGTACTATATCGAGATATAATTTTAGACTGCAAGTAAAATACAGTTCTGAGAACTCTGTCCTCCTATAAATGATTACATGTTGTGTCAATATTGATTTTTTGGCTCTTTAAATCATTTTCTAGAAGCCCATGATGTATCTGAGTTTAGTAGAATTTTGTTCCTCTGTTATATGCTTATTCTTTGGAGGATTACTGGTACATGGCTGCACTTAAATTTTTAGTCTCACTCTTTATTACCAAACTGGGGAAATCCAGTTTTTCTCCCTTAAATGCTATATACCTTAATGTACATATAGAGCACAGTAGCAGAATTCTCTGGAAATTTTTTTGTTGTACTTCTTCAGAATTATAGAAGATATGAAAATGGAGAAAGAGGGAGTTCTTGCAGGAAAATATTTATATACATTTTAAGAAGGTGGAGGTCTTCTCATTCTGACTGCTGACTTTTGTCTTCACTTGTAAATCCATTTCCCAGGGGCTGATTATGTCCTGTCTGGATGAAGATGATCATGCCAATCCCCATTTGTTCTTCTTCTCCTTCTTCTTTTCCTGCTCCTTCTTCTTCTCTTCTCCTTCCCCCTTCTCCTCCCCTCCTTTTTCTTCCTCTTCTTCTTTCTTTTCAAGGTGAAAGCCATGTTAGTGAAGAAGAATGTAATGGTAAAAAGAAGAAGACAGGGGCAAATGTTAGGAGACTCAGACCCCTGGTGGCTGTGAAACTTTGGACAAGTGATTTAACTCCTCTCAGGTCCAGTTTTCTCATGTAAGATGGTAATGGAAATATTGAGTGCTAAAACTTTGTGAATCTATGAATTTATTTTGAGAGCTAGAAAGCACCAGCTATCACCATATCTCTCCCCTTTTGGCCATGGTGTTCTCCAGAATTTGCTTGTATCCTCATCTCCATGTCCTATCTCTCTCAGCTCAATGAGCCGCTCAATCAGGCACTGTCGCAGACAGTGTTTGTGCCCCTCTTCCATCCTCTCAGCCCACCCTGAAATTCACCTTCAGGGAGAAATGTCAATGGCTTTCTTGGTCTCTGCTTGAGGCATTCTCTGGTCCTGGGAGTATGCTGTACCCACAGATGAGCCAGACCAGCAGTACTGGGGAGTTATCTGCCCTGGAGCAATCCCAAACCAATGAAGGATGGGAGTTGGTGAGACTACCTCAGCGTTCTTACCCCACAGGAGGCAACTCTGAGGGAGTGTTCCATTCCATCTCTCAGAGGGTCCCCAGTAGGAATAAGTTCCAGTTACCCACAGAGCAACTTTTATTAGCTATCGTCCTTTCCCTGTCTTACATTCCCATGAGCTTCCTGCAATACCTTCCAAAACGAACTCCTTGAACCCAAATCCTTATCTCAGGTTTTGTGTTTGGGGAAAATACTTGTTTTGTCTGCTGTCTGCTCCTTCCTGCTTCTGAGACCGCACTGCTGGTTTGCAGTTTTAAGTCATCACATTCCCATGGGTCAGTCAGAACCCACTTTCTTTCCCCCTAAGTATGTTAGCATTGGCTGTGTGTTACTCACATAGTCAGTATCTGTTCAAGAGTCAGTACTGCAGCCCATGCTCTTCTCTCTGCTGCGAATGCCCTGCCCTTCTTCTGCCTTTTCTCCGTGTCTCTGTGCAACCTGTTCTTCTCCCTCCCACAAACCAAGAAACAGTTTACTTAACTAATTCTTGATCATCCTTCCAGTTTCATCTTAAACGTTCCTTCCTCAGGGAAGTCTTCCTATACACACTTCAAAGAGGATGAAGTGTGTAGGAAGACTCCCCACCCCCAGGGGCTCCCATTGCCTCCTGTGCTTCTATTATGGGATGAACTACATTTGTAATTACTTATTGACATTCTTCTTCCTAATGGCATTATAAGCTGCCTTTTGCTTTTGTCCACCCCTGTAATTTCAGGATTTAGCACATTCCCCAGCCTCTAACAGACACTAAGTATATATTTATTAAAGAATAAATAACTGGACTTGTGGAATCACAGAGCAAACCCTCATTTTGTAGACGAGAAGATCAGTGCCCCAAAGATATAAAATTAAGAAGGACAATGGAACAGAATTCAGAAACCCTATCTCCCAGTCCAGGGATTATATTAGCATATACAGGAGTCTCCTCCCATCTGCAAGGGTTAAGTTCCAACACTCCCAGTGGATGCCTGAAACTGCAGATAGTACCAAATCCTATATATGCTATGTTTTTACTGTACATAGTTTAATTTATAAATTAGGCAGAGTAAAAGAATATCTGAATTGACAGCAACACTAGTCTTGCATTTGGGAGCCATTATTAAGTAAAATAAGAGTGGCTTGAACACACGTGCTCTGATAACCCAGATGGCTTCTAAGTGACCAACGGGCAGATATGCTAGACAAAAGGATGATTCACATCTGGGCAGGACAAAGTGGGACAGTGTGAGATATCATCATGCTATTCAGAATGGCTGGCTACTTAAAACACACGTTATTTATTTCTGGAGTTTTCCATGTAATATTTTTGGACCATGGTTGACTACAGCTAACTGAAACGTTAGAAAATGTAACAGTGGATTAAGGGGGACTATTGTATACTATGACAATACTTCTTCTTTTCCATTCCAAGATCCCTAACAGACATCTTCAGCGTTTTGTCAGCGAAATCTCATGAGATGATGGAGCAAGCACAGGGGCTTGGAGCCTTGGCTCGCTGCAGTCTCCCTGGCTGGTTCTCCCTGCTCCCTGACTCCCTGGCCACCTGGGCCCCACTCATCTCCTTCTCCCCACCCCCACCCTGTGATCTCTGCCATCCTCCATCCCTGACCGGGGCCTGGGTGTGGGTGCAGGAAGGTCGGGGTGGGTGCCTGGAACTTGCAACGTCTTGGGGCCTGGAATGATATTAACCATCCCTACCCCAGACTAGCAGCCCCTGCTCTGTGATCCATCCACTGGAGACTGCGTCTGGCCTCTTGTCCACCCTTAATCCAGGTATGAGTGCCTCCCAGCACAGAAGTTTAAAGATCCTTCGGGGTCGCCTGTGTGTCATGGTGGGCTTGCCCATGCACCAGAGAGACACGGGGCTGACTTCTCCAAATCCGCCTCCTCCATGGAACAGCTCTGGGATCTGCTACAGGCCAGCACTTATGCCCTGCATCACTGGACAGCCCCACACCTCTGTCACCCGTTAGGATCTACACTCGCCCCACAGTCCTTGTGCCCCAGAACACTCCCTAGGCTGGCTTTACCCTGGGGTGGGAGGTCCTCTATTTTTTCTTCCAGGTTTTCTGAGTCTGGCTTGCATCTCTCTCTTCTATCAGCCTGTGGTACCCTCTGGGAACGAGCCATATAATATGAATTGTGTAATTTTGGTGATTCCGCATATAAGTTCAATGTTTTAATATTTGCATTTGAACCAGCATCGCATAATACAAACAGTAAAAATCATGCTCATCATTTAAAATGTTAATTTTTCTTTACTGAAAGTGGCATGAATAGCAAATAAAAAAACAAAGGGTTAAAGATGCTGTGAACGAAAGAAAGCTTTCCATGTGCATTAAGAGCACTTTTTTCCTGCTTTCTGAGCAAGGGTCCACACATTTTCATTTGGCACTGGGGCCCACAAATTACGTAGCCATCCCTGCCATTGCCTCACAATCCTGTCCATGCACAATGAGGCTTCAGACTTCACCAGGTAGTACATATTTATCATCTGGTTGGTTTCCACAGAGCACCCACAAGTTGAATTAGTTGCCTTCTGTAACAAAATAATTCAGGTAAAAAATGAAGTGCTGGTTGTTCTTTGCTGTAAAACAAATTACCCTAAAGCTTAATGACTTAAAACAACAACAATTATTTGATTTCTTATGACTCTGAGGGCTTACTGAGTTTGATGCGACTCTTCTCACTCGGGGTCTACATGTGTTGCAGTCAGACAGTGCCTGGCCAAGTCTTCCTCACTCACATTTCTGGAGATCAGGCTGGATGTTGGCTGGGATGTCAGCTGAGACTGTGGTCTAGAACAATTACATATGGCTTCTGTATATGGCCTGAATTCCTCAGAGCATGGTGGTTGAGATGCTGGAGAGAAAGAGAGAAGCAAAAACACTATTGTCTTTTCTGAGCTGACCCAGCCTGGGAGGTTATACGGCATCACTTCCACCTCATTCTATTTATTAGGGGTATTGACAGAAGAGGCTCTTGATTATATGAGTAGAGGCTCGTATAATAATATATGGGTCCTAGGACTCAGCAGCTGGGCTTGGAAGACCTCTCAGAGAGCAAAACACTTACCACACAGTTGGTGCTCAACAAATGGCAGTTACTTCCGTCTTCAGAGCTCATTTTCTAACGTAATATAGACCAGAACGTCTTCACCTTTGGTTCTTCAAAGAGCACTATTTTGAACATTTGGCTTCAAGTTCTGGCTCTATCCAACATCTAGCTGTTAGCTTTTACTCAAGTCACTCAAGCTTTTTGAGCAGCTGTTTTCTACCCAAGTTTTCTGTGTGAATTAATAATAAAATGTGTGCAAAGTCACTTTGTAAACCATTTTAGGATGTCTGAGTGTGAGTTAGTAAAAATTACAGTTCCATTGACAAACTTGGTGGCAATTCTAATTAGTTCTGTAGATTTGAGTTTTGTTTTTATGATGAACCATTGACATTTTGTATGGAAAAATTGCCTCCTGCCCTTTCCTCTCGTTTTCTTCCCCCCTCCACTTATTTGGTTGATTGTTTCTTAGAACAGACTACTGATGATACCCCGTTCTCTTATCATTTACTCTATAACTTTTTAAATCATATTACCTCTACCTTACCACTGTAAGCTCTTTAATATTTGTGGTTTGGGGAGTGTGGGAAGAGAAGGAAAAGGAAAGCAGCAAGAGAGATAATGATTTTATCCTTAAAAAACAGCTGAAGAAGGAATCCCAAACCAACTTAACCTTGATACCACCTGCCAATGTGAATCTTTTTCTGATTGACATTGACCCCTGTAGCCCTCATCATCCATCATAAAATTGGCCCTTACCTTGTTCTGAGTTTTCTTATACATATCTTATCCTCCCACCCATCAGAGAAGAAACATAAGCTTTGGAGGCTTTTGCTGCCTCTCCTGTACATGCTAACATGTTCTGGAATAACTTACGTGGCTCTGGAGCTCAATAAATTCTCCTGATACATTGCTTCTTATTTACAGTTTCATTATCATATGTCCCATAGTCTCCCACTGTTCCTCATTAGGTGACTTAAATCCTCTTACGACAAACTCTGAAACCTTTGTTGTTAGCATAGTGGACAATTGTGTCTTCTCTTTTTCTTGTTCACTAACTCCTTCTCCTTGGTATATTAACAAAGCCATTTAAGGAGCTGATATTTCCAGTTTGAAAGTAAAGATAATAGAATGTACTGTAAGGTTTAATAACAATGCTTACAAAGCACCTACTATATGTCTGAGGCATTATATACCAACATCATCTTATCTTACTGGATAAAATAGAGATATTTTTGTGGGCCATTGGAAAAAACTGGCTACAATATTGTTTCTTAGAGTATGAAATTTATGTTTTCTCTCTAGGGCATTTAACCTGCACTTTCATTGCAAAGTAGATTGTGTCCTCTGTGAAAACAGGAGCTATGCTAGATTCTAATTCCCAAAGTGGTAATACTTTGCTATTCCCTATGCAGATGCTCAATTACTTTTAAAAATGGTAATGTAGACAGTACCTTGGCAATAGTTTAAGATTGTGATTCTAAATTCCCTTTGTCTTCCCCCTACCCCTGCCTTTACTCTGCTTTTAATTTACAAGTGTGTCTCTGAATGGAAGTTAAATTGGGAAAATCAGTTCTTCCATTTTACATATAAATTATTTTTATTTTATGCAAGCTCCTCCTTAGATGAATTTTGTGGCTTTGTAAATCTTTATGTATTTGAAATGAAATTCAATACTAACCTCTTCTTCAACCTTCAGTTTTTGGCTTTTTTTCTTTGGTGACTTTTCCCTGTGTACTATGTGATATTTCTTGTTCTCTTCACTAAAGCAACAGTTATGAAAAGAAAGGAAAAAAATATGTTTAGCATAAGTTATGTGGTAAAACACATTAAAAAAAGTCCTGCCCAAGTGTTTGAAAACATTTCCCTGGTATAACAGTTCCATTTTATTGTTTTTAGAAAATAAGACTGAGCTTGCCTTTTTGTATTTTTATTTTTGTAATACAGGCATACCTCAGAGATATTGTAGGTTCAGTTCTAGACCACCGCAATAAAGCGAGTCACATGCATTTTTTGGTTTCCCAGTGCATATAGAAGTTATGTTTACACCATACTGTAGTCTGTTAAGTATGTAAATAGCATTATTTCTAAAAGAACAATGTACATATCTTAATTTAAAAATACTTTATTGCCAAAATACTAAGCATTATCTGAGCCTTCAGTGAATCTTAATATTTCTGACACATAACATCAAAAATCACTGATCACAGATCATTATAACAGATATGATAGTAATAAAAAAGTTTGAAATATTGCAAGAATTACCAAATGTGGCACAGAGACACAAAGTGAGCAAATACTGTTGGAAAAATGGCACCGATAGTCTTGCTCAACGCAGGGTTGTCCCAAATCTTTAATTTGTAAAAAATGCAAAATCCGCAATATGCAGTAAAGCCAAGTGCAATAAAATGTGGTATGCTTGTATTGGAACCAGGTCCTAAAATAACCCAAGAATTGTCATTTCCTTTCAAGGTAGAACAATGTCATTCTTTTAGAAGTCTGAAAGAAAAGCCCTTGAGGAGCACAAAATTGCTCTAAGCCAGAGTTCTCTCAATTTAGCATGCAACAGACACACTGGCAGAGTTGATTAAAACACAGATTACTGGGCCCACTTCCAGAGTTTCTGACTCAGCAGTTCAGGGATAGGGCCTGAGAATTTTCATCTCTAACAAGCACCCAGGTGATGCTGATGCTGCCATCCAGAGACTACACTTTAAGGCCTACGGCCACAGGCTTGTGCTGAGAATCACTTCTAAGGTGAATTTTGTGGCACTATAAACTTCTAGGCTCTGTTATCAAAAATAATCAATAAATAATCTATAATAAGAATAGAAGAGTTTTATTTGAGCCAAACTAAGGACTAGCCTGGAAACCATCTTCCCAGATTACTCTGAGAAGGTGCTCCTGAGAAGCAGAGTTTTCAGCACAGTTTTACATCTTGTCAGAACAAAGAACATTACAAAAGTCGGGATTACATTTCTTCAATGCTTTGAAAAAAGAACAGACCAGCATGTATGCAGTGAGTCAGTATGGTCTTGGCAGCTGGGAAAGGAGTGTTTATCATCAGAGGAGTACCAGCATTGGCATCCCAGGAAGAGGGGCATTTAATCTTTATTTTTAACATGGACATTTTTTACTTCTGGTCCATGTGCCCTTTTCTTAAATAACTAAAGCAGATGTACAATGTGCGTATGATGGGCCACAAACAGGCTATTTTAGCTAGCATAAAATTCAACATAACTCATGTATAAGCTAGAAATGACTTCCCTATATCTCAATATCTGAATGAGTTATTAATTTTAATGAGTTATTAATTTTTTACCTGCAGAATTTGTTTTATGTGTGTACATAGTTAAAAAAATGAACTCCCATCTGAATAATAGTTCCTACTTAGCTTTGTACTTTTTAATGTTGCCTTTAGTATCCTACAGCACCTAAAATTACTTTCAATATATTCAGTAATTTATTCCAAGAACACTCACTGAGTGCCTACTGGGTGTCAGTCTACTGGGAGAGATACATTATCACACAGCACAGATAGGGAGTTTACATGTATATGCCTATCATAATGCATCAGCTATGGCTATATAGGTTCTAACAGCCATTTGAAAGCAGAGCAGGCTCAACATGAGCGTTATGATTAAAATATGCCCTTCATACTTCTTGTCATTAGAGTTCATTCATAATATAAACTACTATGACAAAACTGCATTGCAATATTTGAGGCAATAAAAATTTTAAGGAATTTTGTCCAATTCTGAAAACTGATTAACAGATGGAGTATGAAATTAAAAACAGGAAGTTGGCTGGCTTTTTTAATTAAAAATTTGTTAATTTTTAAAATTTAAGGCATACGTGGGCTGGGTTTTGTTTCTTCTCAGAACAGTACATGTGGAGTAGCTAATCATTCCCAGCCACTTACTGTCTACGTTTAGATACACGATACTTACATAACGTTTTCTCTGTGCTTAGGACTTCATATGTATTAGCATTTAAACAGTTGTAGGCCTTTTGTATATGTTAATTCTCTATAATGGTCTACGAGGTGGGTACTATTGGTTTATATACATATTTTATAGATTAGGAAATAGGCCCAGAGAGGTCAAAAGACTTGTCCAAGCTGCACAGCAGGTAAGTAATGGAGCCAGGATCAGATTTCCCCAGTCTGGCTCCAGAGCTGACTCTCTTCACCATTAAGCTCTACTGACCTATGTGATATCTCTGGTACTTGTCATGTATTATGTTTTAGCTTGTAGTTTGCTTTCTAATAAGTAAATATGTTTGTTCTCCAATTAATAGTAAGGTCTTTGAGGTCAATTTCTAGGTCTAACACCTCTTATATCCTATAAAGTGTCAAGCACAATACAGTACATGTAATAGGCATTTCATGAATACTTTTCAATAGACTGATTGGTGAAACTACTAATTGCTTAATATTAGAAAATACGGACCTCTATTTCTCAATATAGGTAGATAAATAAAGTTAGGAATGTGCATATTTTCTTTCTTGAAATATATATATAAATCTTCCATACATACCTCTAGCAAAGAATATAGTTACATGAATTCAACTGCTATGGAAGACACTGTTATTAGCATAATGGTCAGACAGTCATCAAAATTTGAAACGGAATTGGAAAGATATTTTAAAGCTAGATGGAAAATCAGATTTCATCTCATCCAATCTCCCTTATTTTACTTAATAAGCAGCAGAGGAAAAGAACTGTCAAGTTACATACTCTAGGTCACCTGTATATTTATTGGTTACTAGGTCTTTTGTTGGTTTGAAAATTGGGCCCCATATACAGAGGGCAAGGAGAGACCAAAGAAAGGCAGACTACTTCAGATTTGATAGGTGGCAGTTCTAATAAGTAAGATAATTTATGTACAATTCTTGTCTTCACCCACCTGCCAGAATCTACAAAGTTTATATAGAGGCCTTAACTGGGTTCAGTTACATATACCATCCAGATGGTCTCAACAACATGTTGTTCTTTCAAGGCTGCATCCTTGAGAACGACTCCCACTGTGGAAACAGTGAGCATAGTGTACTTTCCAAAGACAGGAGGGGTCGAGGAGCCTCCACTTGCCTGGGTTCAGCTTTTGTGTCTATAGGCAGTCACATCTTCTGAATGACCTCCTCCAACATTTTTCAACTCTAACTCTACGTTTTTTTCCCCCCAATATAATTTATTCTCTTGGTTTTTAAGATAGTATTTCTCGAGCTAGTGTCGATATATGTTTTTAAAAAAGTTTCAACTTTCCCCCCCAAATGTTTTCCTTTTAACAAACAAACAAAAATATCTAATCTTCAGCAATCTAGATTTCCAGACTTCTCAATAGGAGATATAGAAAACTTTCACGTTATTCTTTCAAGATTACACCTAGGTGTCTATATCGAAGTAGATTAGTCCTGTGTATTTTTTTGTCTTTGCTGTGGAACAAACTAGTGTAACAAATACAGTGGCTTAAAACAACCTTTTGCTTAGTTAGGTAGTTTCTGCAAGGCCATCCTTGAGCTGTGCTGCACTCAGCTGGGCTTACTAATTCCTCAGCTGTTAATTGTAAGGTCATTTGGGCCTGGCTGATTCTGGATAACTTTATTCACATGTTTGATTATTGACTCTCAGATGGGTTATAAATACGACTAGGTCACATGTCTCTTATCAACCAATAGGCTAATCTAAGTGTATTCACGTGGTGGCAGTGGCAGAAGTCCTTGGTGCAGGTTGCAAGTAAGTAAGTTCAAACATGCAAGAGCTTTTCTGCCCTATGCTTGTGTCACGTGTGAGTCTCATTTACATGGCAAATTACATGACCAACCTAGATACAAGAGGTGGGAAAATAGATTCTGCCTTTATATGATAGGAAGGATTATGGTGAGCAATTTAATAACCCACTACAGTCTGTCCTTTGATAGCAATTAATTCACTTTCCTCTCACTTTCAAAATACCCACATCTCCTCTTGACTCCCCAAAAGCCTCATTGAGTTCCAGCTTTAGATGGAAGTCTAGAATCTCATGATTTAAAAAGGCCTGAATATGGGCTTCCCTGGTGGTGCAGTGGTGGAGAGTCCGCCTGCCGATGTAGGGTACACGGGTTCGTGCCCCGGTCAGGGAAGATCCCACATGCCGCGGAGCGGCTGGGCCCGTGAGCCATGGCCGCTGAGCCTGCGCGTCCGGAGCTTGTGCTCTGCAGCGGGAGAAGCCACAACAGTGAGAGGCCTGCGTACGGCAAAAAAAAAAAAAAAAAAGGTCTGAATATGGTTCTTGGATGTGTTCCTTTTGCTCTCATGAACTAAAGTTCATAAACTGTGAACTAAAATTACAAGTTATTTGTCCCCCACATACAATGGTGAGACAAGGATAGATAAGGTAATTATAATTGACTTTTCCACTCAAAAAAATGAAGAGCAGGAGGCAGATAACAGACACTGATTCATGCAATTCTGAAATCCCACAGGCCAAATGCTGTCGGGTCTTCTGACTCTGGAGCCAGGAATGTTTTTCTGACTAGGGCTTAGCTCTGCTCCATAGAAGTCACTTCCCAGTGCAAAATTTCTAAGTTTGAGTGTGGTTTCTTGGTCCATAGTTCTCCATGAATCTTGACTCCATCATTTGGGCTCTTGCTTCTATCTTCTTAAATGTTCTTGCTTTTCCCACAAAAATTGCCTTGTTTGCAACTGAGTAGCTTTCTTAGCTTGCTTCCTCCCATAGAGAGTTGAGATACAGAGGATTTTTTGTTGTTGAAATTTTAAGTCTCAGTTTCTTTTCAGCTAAACTAGTGGCACTTTTACTGATAAAATTCCCATAAATTTTTGGTGGGTTTTCAGATGCTAGTCCACTCTAATCAATAAAATCCAAAATCTCAATTGTTTTTGAAACTGCCTCTCTCTGTAGAGTTAATAAATGCCTTTTTGGGGATTAAGCTTTTGTGTGACCACACATTATTTTTAGAGGCCTTGTGTGTACCTCGGAGAGGCCATTCAACACCCCTTGAATCTTTCAGGATTTTAACAAAGGGTTTTACAGACACATCCTTGATTTGATGCTTGTTTTCATTTTATTTTGAAAATATTTTGCTGGTTGGACATACTGGAAATGAAAATCAGTTTTGTTTTCCAGGCCTAGTCCTACAGCTTCATTCTCCCTTTAAATTCTGCCTGAGAACAGAATGGTTCCTTTTTATCTTATCTCTCTCTTGCCACACTTTACCCTTGAAGTTGAAAGAAGCCAACTGGCACTTTGAACATTTTGCTTGGGAGCTATCTTGTCAATGCCAACAAGTGTATCGGTAAGTTTTCTGCCTTCTGTGTCACTACAGGTGACAGTTTTGCCAATTGTTCTTTCACTTCAGCTTTTGCAGCAGTTTCCTCACTGCTTTTCCAGCTTTAATTTACCACCCAGTCCTAAATCCAGTGCCACATATTTCAGGTTAGTCAACAACAGCACACCTCTTATAGGTACCTATTTATATATCAGCTAATTTTGTTTGTGTAAAAAAACCTCAAACCTCAAAACTTAGTGGCTTGAAAATGCAGCCATTTTTTAGCTGATGATTCTGCGGGTCCACAATATGCACCGGGTTCAGTGGTGTCTCTTTTGATCTGAGGTGGCCTTGGCTCATCTCTATTGGACTAGCTCATGCATCTGCTATTAATTGGCAGGTTGACTGGGGGCTGGCTGATCTAGGATGGCCTTACAAATTTTTCTGGTGAGTGGCTGGCTGATATCTGGACAGATAGGGTAGCTGAGTCATGTGTTTCTCCTCATCTAGCAGGCTGACCAAGGCTTATTCATACGATAATAACAAGAACTCCCCAAAGTGGCAAGTGGCTAAGCCTCAATGTGCAAATGATTTTCAAATCTCTGTTTGTGCCACAATTTGCTAATAACTTATTGGCAAAAGCAATTCACATAGCTCATCCATATTCGTGGATTAAGGAAATAGAATCTGTCTCTTCATTGGAGAAATGAAGAATTGTTATCTTGTCAATCTACTACATCCTGAAAATATTCTCTATGACTACAGTCCATTGTCTACTGTCTAATATTTTCAGTACCCAAGGAATTCACAAGGGAAGAAACGGGACCTGCCTCATATCTACATTTTTGAGGATGCATTTGATAGAATAAACTTCAATTCTGTTTATTGTATATATAAAAATAATCTGAATATAAAATAACAAAACCAGTATTCACCTGACCTTTTAAGCCTTATTATGCTATTGATAGTCAATATATACATTTCCTTGGTTACTACTGAGTTGCTCTCTTTGATTACTAATCTAAGTATCTACATAAAACAATACAGACAAAACATATACATGATAAATGTTGTAGAAAATACTACTACTCCATAGGAGGTCAACTTTTCATAAATATTTATGTGTAAATTTTAGTGTTTATAGTATATAATGGTATGCTGGCTCATGCAGTATCTGCTTTATCCCCTTCAGGTATGTTTTCCTAAATTATTGTGGCTTAAAACCTAAAACTAAATTTTCCAAACTCCTTGCAGCTTATGTTCTTCATGTTATCTGAGGTCTACCAGGCAGACTGACTGTTGAGATTTGGAAGCCAGAGATAAGTTACATTATACATAGCTGAATGCAGGGAGAGAGCATCTTGTGGGGGAGAATTTTGATTTTTCTGGGATAGCTAAACATTTCTTCAATAACAAAAATGAAAATCTGGTTTTGATCAGTCTGAGTATCAACAGGAGACAAATGACCCACTGTCTATTTACAAAGGGACTAATTGTAAAGGTCTGAGTGGTACGTAAGAGATTTCAATGAATACAGCAAGAACCCTTGTCTAACAGCAGTGGAGATGTACCTTGACCCTATCCCAAGGAAATGAGAAAGGTGGTAAGGTTACTGGAATCCAGAGGGAGAGAGAGTTGTGTAAGGCAAGTTGCCGTGAGGACCACGGCCATCCTGAGGCAACCTAACACAACAGGGAGGAACCTAAATGAATAAATGCCAAAAACTCACTCTTTCTTCTTTCCAGTCTTCTCCCAATATCCCCCTGGTCTACTCAAGGAGAAGCTACAGGGGTCATTAGCCTGTTAGTGGAGTCTGGAAGATCAGCTTCTTGGAGAAGAAGGCAGAGTGGAGAAGGGTAAGTAGATCTGGAAGAGCAGATATCTGGCACAGGTGCCTTGTAGCTGTCAAATACTTGATCCATAGTGTAATAGGTGGCAGACAGAAGCCACAGTGGAGTTTTCACTAGAGAAGTACTGAAGTTCCGTTCTGACTGCAATTTTCCTAGCTGTCTTGCATCCAAATTTGGTTCTTTGTCTGAGATAGAAATTCTTTAAGCTACCTAATGCCCTTAATAAATCCTTTCCTGCTTAGAAGGTATTCTGTTGTTGGGAACAAAAAACCCTAACTATATAATGGTAATAAGGATGAATGGTTGAAAGAAATAAATGAAAATAATCGATGACCTTACTTAAAATTGGAAAATCAAATTAAAGGTAAAATCAAATTAAAATATAAGATAAAGTATAACATAATGTAAAATTATGTTAACTTAAAAGACAAAGTATTAACATTAATATAGAGATAAAATATTATTTGAAATGACCAATGTGTTTAAATAAATCTTAGAAAATGTATGGGAAAAATGCCCTCTTATAAAATTTCAAAGACTGGTGGAATCCTTGAAGGGTATCTGTGAACTCGAAGTTAACATTGTTTTGAAGAACCACGAACAAATGAGATAATTAGACATATGAAGGTTTGTGTTTATCACATATTCAGTGTTAATATCCCTTGCTATAGCAATCTTAAAGTTATTCCAAAGGGGTGCTCTGTTCATCCAATATGAGCTGGCGTATTTTGTGGCACTTAGTCTAAGGAGAAAGTACCTTGATCTACAGGTTTATCAGCCTATATAAAAAGAGTTTGCTAACAAAAGCTGAGATGCCTCTGAAGTTGCTAAAGAGCAGAACTTATCATTTTATTCTGAATTTATGACAATTTGAGAAGTGTATGGCTTTGCATCAGAAACTATAATTTGCTTTTAAGTTTTTGAGCTCAGCAATTCACATATTTCCTGAAGTCTGTTTGAAGCAAGACAGCAAAAGCTGGTATAATTTATATATAAAATTGGGAAACTATATTGAGTATGAACCATTAAGTTTATATTAAGTTATGTTGTACATTTTAAAACTGTGAGCAGTAGAAAGAAGATATATGTGGTAAGGAAGATACATAATGACATATTATGAGTACATTTGAACATTCGTCTGTCACTTATAAATCGGCCTTCAGCAACATGTCTTTAATAACAAAAATGCAAAATATCTGCTATTTTAAGTAATCTTGCAGCAAGTAAATAACAGGGTATGGGGTACATATAACTGTTTTTCCCCTTCCCCCTACATGATCCACCATCTGGACTCTCAAGTAGTTTTTAGGTGGTTGAATAGGTTTTTGTTCTGCAGTCTTTTTACTCCTTTTTAAAATTGTTGTTTTGTTGAGAATCAAGACAAGTGAAGATGAAGTGAACTAAAAAACAAAAAGCAGTAAAACTGTGCATCAAAAAAAAGATGTTTTCCAGATTATAAACTAAAAAGAGAAATTACAGAAACATGGGGGATATGTGAGGAATATAATTATTTGATAGTTAGGTGATAATAGTGCCTCCCACTTTGTTAACTAGATACACTCGTTATTTTTTAAATTTAAAATATAATCATTAATGTACCAGTACAGCCATTATGAGTTGTCATGTTTAGCTTTTAAAAAATAATTTTTTTATCATAAGCCTCTGAATTGGCCAATCTGTTCATTTATTATTCTCTATGCGGTAGCACTGATCTCCCCACATTATAACTCAGTCTTTTTGGAAATTAAACAAGTTTTCATTAGCTAATGACTTCTTTTATATGTAGTTTTAAAAGTGTAAGTTAGATTCACGTTATAAGAGAGGAAGGAAAATGAGAGGGCAAGTTAGTTGGACTTTGAAACTAATTTGTTAATTAAGTTCTTCTTCACCACCAATATGCACTTGAGAGACTGAATATACAAGTAGACAATGTATAAAAACAGAACTCTGATCCACAATCTGTAGCAATCAGTTAGACAGCCAAACAACAACCCTTGTAGCAATCAACAACCAACCAACCAACCAGTTCTTGATCAATAACTGACAGCTTCCCTAATTTTTGCCCCTGCTTCCAACTTAGGACCAACTGGAGAGAGCCAAATATGCACCCCTAACCAATCACAGAGTATTCCCCACTTCTAGTTAGTCCACTTATAGCTTCCCCATGCCAATAGTCTCCAATTAGGGCATACTGAAACCTTCCCTTTTTTTCCACTATAAAGCTATTTCTCTCTTCTTCCTGTCTTTGGGTGGCTGCCAAACGTAAGAGATGGTGGTTGGGCTGACTTCCTTTCTATACCAAACAATATTGCTTGCTGTCATTCGCGTGATCTTTAATTATTTTTGTGCTTATTAAGGGCTTCCTCTCTTAGCACTCTGAGAATACATCTTTATTGACTCACAACATTATAGAGAGAAATAGTGTGTTTGCTTACCTGCCTTCCCCACGAGCGTGTGATACCCTAGAAGGAAGGGCGCCTCACGATATCTGAAAATGTCTGTTACATAATAGGTTCTCGGAAATACTTATCCATTTATTTGTTGAATGGATGGATTCTATTCTTAGTACTGTGTTAGTAGCAGGACACCAAGTGGTAGAATACAAGGACTCTAGTCTCAAAACACTTAAAATTTCTCATTATTTTTCTAGGTAAAACTTGCCTCTGCAACTTTAATAATGCCCAAAGATAATTGGATTATTTCTGAAAACAAGATAGCATCTTTTTGGATTCAAGGACTGCTATTTAGATATAGTATTTTTACTAGTTTCATAAAATTTCACGACTCATTAGACCATTTTAATCTTGCTCAGTTTTAGATCAACACCCTGTTTAGTAGTTTCATTTAGGTTCACTCTTAATGGAAATTTATTCCTGCCAGCCCTTTAAAGTCCCAATGTTCTGAAATTACAGGTTTAGAACCATATTTATTCTGTTTTCTTCTCCTTTGTAAGATAGTCTTATGCTAGAATTTATTCATAAATGACTACTTTAGGTGAAAGAAGTTGATCAACATTTACAGGAAATATATTATTCCTCAAATTCTTCTTCTGTACTCTTTCTTTAAGGATATTTTACTCCAATTCTATTCTATTCTATTCTTCTATTCTATTCTATTCTACTCTATTCTATTCTATGCATAGCAATAAACAATAGAAGAGCAAAGCAAACATTTTCTTTGGCTGTGTTCATTCTTCTCTTCTGCCTAAAAGTCTTTTCTCTCAGTTCCTTGTCTATTAAAAATAGTTTGTTCTTTTTATTTTTCTTCCTCCACCTCCTTTACTTCCTGTTATTCTTCAAATATATATATATGTGTATTTTAACATCTTTATTAGAGTATAATTGCTTTACAATGGTGTGTTAGTTTCTGCTTTATAACAAAGTGAATCAATTATACATATACATGTGTCCCCATATCTCTTCCCTCTTGCATCTCCTTCCCTCCCACCCTCCCTATCCCACCCCTCTAGGTGGACACAAAGCACCGAGCTGATCTCCCTGTGCTGTGTGGCTGCTTCCCACTAGCTAGCTATTTTACGTTTGGTAGTGTATATATGTCCATGCCACTCTCTCACTTGGTCCCAGCTTCCCCTTCCCCCTCCCCGTGTCTTCAATTCCATTCTCTATGTCTGCGTCTTTACTCCTGTCCTGCCTTAAGTTCTTCAGAGCCATTTTTTAAAAATTTTAAAAATTTCTTAGATTCCATATATATGTGTTAGCATATGGTATTTGAGCACTTACTCTTTGAGGCATTGGCGATACAGGGATGAACAAGACAGATCCGATCCTTGCCCTTATGAAACATATCAGAATGGAAGAAGATTCACAGTAAGTTGACAAATAAAAAAGACAGCTAAAAATTGTGAAAATTTTTAATTAAATAAACACAGTGATTCAATAGACAGGGACTGAGAATCAATTGTAACAGTTCTTCAGAGAAGGCTATCAGAAAGCCTTTTGGAGGAGCAAATATTTAAGATAAAAATACTTTGTCCCTTTAATTTTTCTTATTCATCAGTTTCAAATAATACATTTCAAAATACAAGTTTCATAGATTACTTTAAATTTTCTAAAATTCACATGTTATGACTTCACTGTTTGCTGCAGGATGTGGGCCATAGAGGGAAGAGCTACACATTTTCGTATTGAGAGAGTTATTATATGGTCATTATTTAACCAATGAAATTTTTTGTTTTTTTATGGATAGTTATAGAACATTGCCTGCCACAGTAGACTGGATACCTTAGTTTTCTCAACGTAAGAAAAGCAAATCAGTAAATCTATATTAGAAGTTGGCAAACTTTTCCTGTAGTGGGCCATATAAGCGAATAATTTAGACTTTGCAGAACATATGGTCTGCTACAACTATCCAACTCTGCCGTTGTATGATGGAAGCAGCTATAGACAATATATAAATGAATAAGCATGACTGTACTCCAGTAAACATTTCATTACAAAAACAGGTGGCAGGTCAGATTTAGCCCCCAGGCTCTAGTTTGGCAACCCCTGACCTATCTGACAGTGGTGAATGAGGCAATGCACTTAAGATACTAAGCACAGTGGCTCTTACATTGTAAGCCTTCAGTAAATATGTTACGACATTTAGTAAAATTATGATTAGCATCATTATAGATCTTACAAAGACTAAGGGGTCAAATGCTGGGCAAAATTCATCAAACATTTACTTTTGTCCTCTCTCTCTAGTTTTTCTCTAATTAAAATTCAATTATATTGGGGGTTCCTTTGAGTGTTAGCCAGATGAGCAATAGATATGTGTTGAGGAATTAATGGGTAGTCACGATTCACTGTTAACCTAAATATGTTTTTATTTTAAGTTTTTCTAGTTACTTTTTATGGCAAATCAACTTGTAGTACCTTTAAATAATAAGGATAATAAACGCCCTCTTGTCTTATGCATGATACTCCAAAGGGCAATGAGCTATAATCACTATCCCTGAAAACAGTAAAATTTGCGGTCTACTTGGCAATCTCTATCCTCTCTGTTCTCCGAGTCCTTTTTTTCTTTACCTGTATCAGTTCTTAAAATATATATTGTCCCTGGACACTCTTACATTTTCATTTTCTTCATGTATGCCGCTGTACTTAACCTCGTAGCACAATGTGCAGTATAGAAAGAGACAATTTAAAAACTGCTGCTGCTGCAGGTTGTCTGAAAGTTCCTTTCAAGTTAGGAGAAAAGATTTTAAAACTTTTGCCATTAAGAACAAAAGAATGTTTAATTAGATTGAGCATGAATATTCCTATTTGTATTAATAAATGTATACTATTTCTATTTTGTGTGACTGTATTATGTATTATGAAATGCAGCCGAGTACATTAACACAGAGCAAGTGAAAAATGTAAAATATTTATGGAATTGTTTGAAGATCTTTTTCCAGCATGAGATTAAGCAATAGGCCAAATAGAAAAGGGCTAAAGTTAGGGAATATATAAAATGCTATCCTTTTCTATTATTGTAAATACTGGCAGAAAATAAATTACATATAACTTATACTTGGTATGGTTTACAATAATGGAAAATTAATTACATAAATTCAGTCTACTAAAAATGCTATGGTTAGTAACATGCCTCAAATATATATACCTAGGAAGTCTGAAAGAGAGAAAATTCACAAGTATACAGAAAGCACATAAACTTGGAATGGTGGGGAAAATCTTTAGGCTGTAAAAGAGAAGACTTGTCAATTGGGGGAGGACAGGATTCCTGCTATGAAATTAATTAAAAAACCTGATATGTTGAAGGAGTATCAAAGTTTTAGACTGTAAAATTCTCAGTGGCACAACTAGGAGGAATGAGTTTTTGCAGGAAGACAGAATTCATGAGGTAAATCCATGGTTCTGAACCTGTTTTGAGTCACTGAGTTGATGGAAGCTGTACTTGTCAACAATATGCAAATAGTTACTTAGGGTTTCAGGCTCACAGATCAACTACTTTGGGGAAGGGATGTCCATAGATCCCAGATTAAGGACCCCTAGAGTCCTTTCTGAGAAATAGAACTGTTGAAAATTTTGTTTAATTAATTAATTGTGTACTTTCTCTTTCATTGGTCTTCTTTATTGCTCTTTGATCAGAAGATGTATTTAGATAAATCAAAAAAGGTAATATCTACTACCCATGAGGTTCATTGTATCTTTTCCTTAAAGCATTTAAGACTAGGATAGATGAATACCTTCATCTAGGTAAAAGTGCCCACATAGAAATGAATCAATAATCAATAAGAATTCTTACCAAGAACCATTTGAAATTTTTATGTGTATTGAGTGTGTTATGTATCTATAGCAGTGGAGACAACAGCATTCTAGCATGAGTATTGTGTTCATTTGCATATCTTATCAATTATTTAATTTTAAATATAGAGTTCGTAAAATCTCCCTGTTTAGAGATTTCTCTGGAAATTCTAACATTTGGCTTGCTAGAGAATTTAGGAAACTGATATTGGTCTGAGAATGATTTTTTTATTGGAGGGAAAGGGATTCAAAACACCCATCTAATAAAGAGGCAATACAATTTGCTCAGATACAAAATTACTAAAGCCTAACTTTCGAAAGCCTTAATTTTTAAATGATAAAATTGAATATAGATGCATTATCTAGCATTTTGATGAGTCTACAAGTTTTCATAAAGGTATCTCACACAGGGAAGTAATTACTACCAGTTTCTCAAGCATTTTCTGAGAGACTCTACGGTATAGTTCAGTAAAAATGTGGTCCTTAGACCAGGAGCATCAGTATTACTTGTAAGGTTGTCTCAAATGCAAATTTATGGCTATCACCTCAACCTTCTCCCTCAGAATCTCTCGTGATGGGAACTGGAAACTATTTTAACAAGCTTTCCAGGAGATTTTTTTGTATGCTAAAGTTTGAGAACCACTGGTATAGTTGAAATTATATGGGCTTTGGGGTCAGATAAACACTCATTTTAATCCTGAGTTTTCTATTAACTAATTTTATAAGCCATCAAACCTGTCTGTGCTTATTTCCTATAAATCAGGGATAATAAAATTTTTTAGGGCCACTAGAGGGTTTGTGAAAATGTATCAAAAGTAATAGAATGCTCCCAGAAAATAATAGGGTTCATAGTAAATTGCAGTTTTTTCATATTGGAGTCATGATATGTGCTATTACTTGACTATTTACCTGGAACCAAGGCAACTGCTTTACATGTATTGACTAACTTGATCTTCATAGCAACCTTATGTGATATGATTTTACAGAGGAAGAAACTGAGGTATAGAATAGTGAATTTTCAGTTCAATGAACAACTGAAAACTAAATGAAGGTTAATGTACAGCTCAGTGATAATTACTTGCATGGAATTTGTAATTTTTAATTAAAGGTATTATGTTTGGTAATGGTACTTTGGCTTCTTTTTTGAATTTTAAAAATCCAAAAAAAATATTTTTCATAAAGTGCTGATCCCAAATTAATGTTACCTGCTTACATCTCACTGTGTCATCTACACATTTGTTTTCTTCAGTGGTTTACTTATGCCTAGTTTGATTTCCTATAGTTTTTCCATCAGTTTTAAACCATTGTCGATGATGTTGTCAGTTAAATAATAACAGAAATCTGATTGGTAGCTACCCTTAATCACTTTTAATATTTATGAGTTGGATGGAACTTCTTTAGTGCATTCTCTGTTTTGTGGTATGTGGATTGAACCTAGGGTGAATTATATGTTTTAGACTTAACCATCAATTTCAATATACTCCAACTAGAAAGCTCCTAGACTGTTGGGCTCTTCACTGTCACACTAAAAGGATAATTTATTTTCTTGGAAAGCTGTCTTGAAATCATGGCCTTTTGATGGAAAAAATGCTGAGTTAAGTTCAAGGCAAATAAATACGTAAAATATTTCTTCAGGATTGGGTCATGTACTTTTCAAATGAAATGCTCACATGATATTGCTGTGAGTTGAAAATCAGTGCCCCCCTGGCCTGACACAGTTCTGATGGCACTCTGAGCACTTTTAATCAGCACTGCTTTCCTGACGGTGAATAATGAGAACTCAACGATTAGGAATTACTTTTTTCTTGATTCCTAATTTTTTCCCACTTCTTGGTTGCAATTATTGCTAGCTCTATGGGGTATAAACTTGTATTAGTCTCAAATTTTTCTGCGATACAAATAGAAAGATTTAATTATTTCTCTTGCTTTGAGCCTGTGGGAAACTAAAAAGATTTCTAAGAGATCATTTGAAGTTAACTAAGAACTGGATCAACAAATACATTTTGTGTATTCTCTTGAATGTAGGAACAGTAAAAATGAAAGCACATTTCTAGAGGAAACCACTTCATAATTTAGTGCTCTCAGTTAGCAAATTAGTTTTCTTCTATTCTTGTTTGAAACAGAAAACAGCAAACTACCCCATTGTCATAGTCAAAATTAACATCCTTGCTGCTGACTTAATACTTAATAAGAACTCATTAATTCTTACTGAATGTATGATTTTATTTCCTTTATATAATCTTCTAGAATAATCTGTTTTCATATGCAATTTTGATTTTCCTTTTATAGGAGTTATTTGTTCTTAATTATTTATCCGAAGACATTCATTACTTTTATTTGTAAATTAAATCTATTTTTATTGTCAGGTTTTATTTTTTTATATTTGAAATGGTTTTCCTTTTTAATATTCAGCCTTTTCAAAAGCAATGATTATGATGGTATTTACAGGTACTATTTTTTAACTATGATAACGGTTAGCTACATACTGATCTTTTTCTACTCTTATTTTTATTTCCATCATTGTCCTTTGGAGTAGGAATATTTTGTATAGAAATTTTGGACAACAGAATCTTTTAGTGGAAATAGCAGGTGAATGTTTGCAGATGAACACTTGAAATCAGAAAGAGGAGAGGAAAAGAGGAAGGAAGAAGAATGAATAGAAAGTCATAGCACACAATCTGTGAGTGAGAGGGATCACATGAACACACTCTCCAGTGGCAAAGTTGTGGCCTTATGTTAATCTAATCAAAGAAACTATTTCCCTCTGGTACTACCTGTGTCCATTTCAGGTTATGAAAACTTTCAGAATATGAGTCAACAGTGCTGAGAGCTCTTTACATGTCACATTTCTAGGCATGTTCTCATTCCATGTAAAGAATAATCTTGCCTTGGCATTAGAAACTGCAGCTAAGATTTTTATCTGATACAAAAATGACAAAAAATGTTTATCCAAAGCACTCACACAGATAGGCTCTTCTATCATAGTATTGACAGCACTCACACAGATAGGTTCTTCTATCATAGTATTGACAGTTTGGCTCTTTAAATGAGTGTGTAAAAGTTCTGTTGACTTAATTACAATAAGTTAATAAAATTGATATTGGTTTATTTGAGAGAATTAACATTAGGTCTATTTCTTCAACTTCTGTTTTTCATCTTTAGTTTGAAAACTCCATAAGAGTGACTCTGTAATCTTTTGTTTATCTATGGGTCAGAATTTTGCTATTTATATACTTAAAGAATATATGACTCTCTAATGGGAGTACAAGCTGTGAGATTTTAATCTATTATCACGCCCATCTGTTAAGTAGATAAATGTGAAATGATTGAATATGTCGGGAAATATTGAAAGTAGTTTAGTCTCTACATTCTTTAAACCGTGTGCACTTTTCCCTACATCATTGTAAAAGAACACCTTTCAAGTGTTCATCGTTATCTTTAGACTCAGTAAGTCCAGATGAAATTAAAATCTGTTATTTTTCTATCATTGAACTCAAATAAAACTTTTAACAGCAGTTACTTAACTGCTTATTTAAAGCAGTTATTAGGCAAATGTTTCTTTTCCAGACAAATAATCCTATACCTATTGCTATTCCTTGTACACCTTTGTGACATTTTGAAGTTAAAATTAGCTTTGTTTAACTAGTCCTAGGAAATCTGACTTCTGGATTATTATAAAGGATACAACTCAGGGACAGCCAGATGGGAGAGATGCACAGGGCAAGGCATTTGGGAAGGGGGGTGCACAACCCTCCCAACACCTCCTTGTGTTCACCAACTTGGAAGCTCTCAAAACCCCATTCTTTAGGGGTTTTGATGGAGGTTTTATTACATAGGCGTGAGCGATTAAATCATGCACCATTAGTGATAGCTAAACATCCAGTCTCTCTCCCCTCTCAGAGATAAAGGGGTGGGGATGAAAGTTTCAAGCCTCTAATCGTGCCTGGCCTTTCTGGTGACAAGTCCCCATCCTGAAGCTACCTTGTGGCCCACCAAGAATTGCCTCATTAAAACAAAAGATGCTCCTGTCACTCAGGAATTTACAAAGAACTTAAGAGCTCTGTGTCAGGAACTAGGGACAAAGACCAAATATCTAGTTCCCATCGTACACCTTCCATAATCAAAAAGTGTGCAGAGGAAGGCCACTGATTGTCTCATGCATGCTAAAACTTCCATAATGCACAGGACTCTTCTGTTTTATTCAGTTACAAAAGTGACAACAAAATAACTCTAGTTTTTATTCTAGCTAAGTCCTTTCATCTATTTTCAATTCCACATTTACAATAGGATGGAAACAAGTTCCCTGTTTTTTGTATCAATATCTCTCACAGCCCTTAACACATTGCCTTGTATAGAACATATTCCCAAAATGTGTTGAATACACTGTTTAAAATAAACACCAGAATAGCTTATAGAGGTTCTAATAACTTTTCTGTTAGTAAACATTAAAAACAACCATAACAACACTAAACACTTGAAAAAATTGAATGTCACTTATGTACCAAGAACTATGCTAGGCTCTTTATATGCATTCTCTAATTCATCAATATTTTGAGATATGTCTTACTTTCCCCCACTCTATACATTAAGCTCAAACAGCTTAATTGACTTTCACATAGCTGTACAGTTGAGTTCAAATATAAGACTATTTGTAACATGCTACTCCTCATGCCAGAAACTTTAAAAAATGTTCTATGTATAAAATGAGTTTTTTACAAAATGAAACAGAGTTGGGGAAGTTACAGCAATATTTTTACTGCCCTACATTCTAATTCCTCAAAAACTTCAATTTGTCCCCCCTCCCACCCATGGATTACTGCTTTGTAGTTCTACATCTGGCTTATTTTTATCAATTACAATATTGATGTTGAGGAGGAAAAGTGAAAGTATATCTGTGTCATATGGTATCACATTGGAAACCTGACATCAGTTAATTGAGTATTTTGCCTTAAAATTTAAGGACATTTTCTCCACATGTACCGCTTTATATTTGAATACAAAATGACAAAACATAGAGGTGAATATATAACAGTACAGTTCTAGTTCTATTTCTAGAGTCTTGACTTTCTCCTTAGAGCAATCGGTGCCTTTTTTTTTTTTTTTTGGAACAAGAACTACACTTTATGCTTTTAGTTTTATAAGAAAAATCATTAAATAATCATTGCAACATATTTTATTTCTATCTTATATCTAGATGAGAAAATTTTTTTGTTGTTCAGTAGTGCCAGAGTTTTAACACCAGACATTCTGTTGATTGAAGACGATAGCTATTTGGATAAGAGGTACAGGCAAACTGTCCTTAATAAGTGTGGTACAATGATATTGACAGAGTTTCAGTCTGCAGTCTGACTTGCCTAGTCTATGCATACAAATAGAGAAAAATCACATAGTCTGACAGATTCCAATGTTTTATACAGAATTCTTTTCTGAGTTTTATTTTGCATGAATATGATTAGAATTAAATAACTCTTTCTATCCAACTGAGAAACTGATATTCAGAACTAATCTGATGTCAAATTTGGCTCCCAGTTTTAATCCTATGCTTAATTAAAGCGTCTCATGTATTTCTTGTCTCTCATTGTCTTTTTTATTATTCTATATAGAAATAATATTCACAAATCTATGATTTAATCGTAAAACTAAAAGATAATTTGAGTGGCATCAGTTTAACAAAAATACAGAAATTTTGTGGAGTTAAAGTGGATAAAAAATGTTTCATTATTCAATTTACTCAGCCATACTTTGGACAGGAATTCAACTCCTCCAGCTTTCCAGTCGCTCTGTGGAAAACTTCATCATCTGGTGTACAACCTCGGAATATGTGTTCCCTCAAATTTATTTCTCTTTTTTGGAAAAGGATTATGATTCCCATCTATTTTTTAAAAAAATTTATTTTATATTGGAGTATAGTTGACTAACAATGTTGTATAAGTTTCAGGTGTACATCAAAATGATTCAGTTATACATATCCATGTATCTATTCTTTTTAAACTTATTTTCCCATTTATGTTGTTACAGAATATTGAGCAGAGTTTCCTGTGTTGTACAGTAGGTCCTTGCTGGTTATCTATTTTAAATATAGCAGTGTGTACATGTTCATCCCAAACTCCCAATTTATCCCTCCTTCCACCTTTCCCTTTTGATAACCATAAATTTGTTTTCTAAGTCTGTGAGTCTGTCTGTTTTGTAAATAATTTCATTTGTATCATGTTTTTTAGATTCCACATATAAGTGATATCACATGATACTTGTCTTTGTATGATTTACTTCACTTAGTATGTTAATCTCCAGGTCCATCCATGTTGCTGCAAATGGCATTATTTCATTCTTTTTAATGGCTGAATAATATTTTATTGTATATATGTACCACATCTTCTTTATACATTCATCTGTCGATGGACATTTAGGCTGCTTCAATGTCTTGGTTATTTTGTAAACAGTACTGCACTGTGAACACTGCGGTGCATGTATCTTTTCAAATTATGGTTTTCTCCGGATATATGCCCAGGAGTGGGATTCTGGATGATATGGTAGCTCTATTTTTAGTTTCTTAAGGAACCTCCATACTATTCTCCATAGTGGTTGTACTGATTTACATTCCCACCAACAGTGTAAGAGGGTTCCCTTTTCTCCACATCCTCTCTGGCATTTATTGTTTGTAGACTGTTTGATGATGGCCTTTCTGACTTGTGTGAGGTATCTTGTGAGATATCTCATTGTAGTTTTGATTTGCATTTCTCTAATAGTGATCTTGAGCATCTTTTCTTGTGCATCTTGGCCATCTGTATGTCTTCTTTGGAGAAATGTCTATTTAGATCTTCTGCCCATCTTTTGATTGGGTTGTTTGCTTTTTTGATATTGAGTTGCATGAGCTGTTTGTAAATTTTGGAGATGAATCACTTGTCTGTCACATTGTTTGCAAATATTTTCTTCCATTCTGTGGGTTTCTATGTAACTTGTTGTGTCTACTGTGTGAAATAGAGATTCCTACTCCATGGACATTGAGCTTTGGCCAATGGAATGTGATCAGAAGTTACATACACCACATCCAAGCAGAAATCTTCAATAGCCATTGTGTCTGTTTCCACCAGTTCTCTCGTGCTTTGCCCCCTGCTTTGAGAATTTCTGTCCCAGGTAGATGTCTCACCTTCAGCCTGGATCCTTGAATGAAAGAACATGTAGAGCAGAGACCCACAGCTGCCAACATAAAACATCAGTGAAAAGTAAAACTTTATTATTATAAGCCATTGAGATTTATAGCTTGTTTATTACCATAACACAGTTAACTAATACAAAATGGTTGTATGTAACTCCAGGAAATTATGAATGGATTGGGTTTATTTCAGTAATAAAGACAAGAAAATGGTAAATTCCTTTTAGGGTTTGGAGTAAAGAAGTGAGATTAATCTCATTTTAGAGCTTCTCCACTTTAAACATGGGTTCAAGAGTTATAATTCCAACCTTCAATTATGAATATATAGAATAATAGTGTATCATTTAGAATTCATTATGTTGTGATATGAACAATGAATAGTTGCTATTTCAAGGGTAATTGTTTTTCGGTCCCAAAGGCAAACATTTTCAAGTCTAATTCCAATCAAACCCAAGAAGCTGTCAAAGCCTTTTGTTGAAACAAAATGGAATTTTACTCTATTGAATACTTTAAAAATACATAGAAACTTAGCTGTAGTTTGTAAATCTTTTCTTATGCTTCACTGTAATAGTATTTGTTTTTTTCTAAACTTGCTTTGCATGTAATGATTATCTGGTCTAGTACACCAAAATTAATTTAACAAATCCAAACAGTTAATGGAGGTTTAAAACCGTTGTGGTGGGCTTCCCTGGTGGCGCAGTGGTTGAAAATCTGCCTGCTAATTCAGGGGACACGGTTTCGAGCCCTGGTCTGGGAAGATCCCACATGCCGCGGAGCAACTAGGCCCGTGAGCCACAACTACTGAGCCTGCACGTCTGGAGCCTGTGCTCCACAACAAGAGAGGCCGCGATAGTGAAGAGGCCCTTGTACCGCGATGAAGAGTGGTCCCCGCTTGCAGCAACTAGAGAAAGCCCTCGCACAGAAACGAAGACCCAACACAGCCAAAAATAAAAATAAATAAATAAATAAAAGATTACTATTAATGAAAAGAAAAAACCAGACATCTCAAATTAATGAATTTAGAAAAAAAAAAAAACAAAACGTTGTGGAACTATAAATATTTATATTTTGCAATCATTGGAGTTCCCATTCTTTTCACAGCTATAAAATAACTTATTTTACATAGTTAAAAAATAAACTATACAAAGAGTAGAATATGAAAAGTAAAATATTACCTCTATTTAATCCTATAATCTTACTTCTTAGAGGTAATAATAATTAAACATTTCTATTTTTAGTTCAAGCTTTTATTCTGCCTGCCTGTAATTCTAAACATCATTCTTGAACCTTTATTTCTTTCTTGATTTATCAACTTTAGACTTTATCCGTTTACTTGTGATATGGTAAAGCTCTAATTTAGATCATTACCAGTTTTTCTCAAACTTTAACATATATACACATCACCTGGTGATCTAATAAAAATATGGATTATAATTAAGAACATACAGCCTTTTAATCATACTTCTTATTATTTGGTCAGGTTGGGATGGACTGTTCTCTAAACCTGACAAAAATGGGTCATTCTACAACTTCTTGTCAGCTCTCCTCTGAGTTAGTGTCACTGTTTCTTGGATCTCCTATTTCCTTTCTATTAGATTTTATGTTTTTTAAAACAATTTTCCTTGGTTATTACTTCAAATAATTTTTCTTTGTGCTTTTATAGATGCAAATGTCTTTATTTTGTTTTCAGAATCAAAGCAACTAATATTTTAAGTGTAGAATGTTAGATTCAAAATCTACTGCTTTTGGAATTTTAAAGACATTGCTCTAGTTTCCAGTAATGCTGATAGGAAATTAGATGAAAATCTTATTTTTATACCTTTGAAGTAAACTTATTTTTTAGATGCTTTTAAAACTTTACATTTATTTGCAGAGGTCTAAATTTTATTATGATGAAGCTATGTTTGGGTTATTTCGAATTCATTATGCTATGCCTTTAAAGATTCCTTAAAATCTGAAGACTCGGCTTTCAGTTATTGCTTCTTAGATATCCCTTATTCCCCCTTTGCCATCCTCTACTGTACAGTCCAGCATCTGAAGAGTCTGTAAGTCCAATTCTGTTTTCTTTGTTCTTTGACAGTGTGTTGTTTTCTCCTGTGAGTGTCTCATAATTTTTTTATTGATTTGAGACATAATTGATTTTAGACATAATGTCATAATATAGGAGAGACTAGGTGAAATCATATTAATGCCTATAAATGGGCAGGTCTCTTCTCCTGCTCTGCCCTTACAGTAAAATGTTGAGTCCATATTGTCAAGAGTTGAGGCGAGTCTGGAATTTTTTTTGCTATGTTTACCCTCAGTGCACAACCAGATTCAATTGCTCTAGTGTTTCCTTGTGTTTCCTCTGGGGACTGGTTTGCTGGAAGTTTTTTCTAAATGTTCCCTTGCACGGTCAGCTTTCTTTCTTTCCTATGCCACAGGGCAAGTCTCTCTCCATACTCTTCCTCTCCTTCAGTAGTAGATAGTTGTTGCACATTCTTGGTGTTTTCTATCCTGGTGGTGCAGGTGGGGGACAAGGGGTGTTGTCTCTTGTCCTGGTCCAGCCTGAGTCTTAAGTATGCTTTGTGTCCTTGGGTGAGGGATGTGCTGTGATTCTGCTCCCAGGCCCTATGACAGCCAATTTCTGCCTTTTTATTTTGCAGATTTGGGGCTGGAGCAGTTTTTATGCCTTTCCCCATACGTAGGAGACCTCTATTTGTGTGGGATTTGGAATATTTCTTGACCCTCTGTCAGGGATAGGATTTTCTCTTTTACCTTCCTGCAGCCACAGTGAGTCTTCTCCTGTGCCCTGGCTGGCAGGGCTTCCTTTTATCCTCAAGGTGCTTAAGGATGTTGTTTCATAGAGAGGGGTCTCATTAGAACTTCAGGCTTCACTCCTATAGACCTGCACCACCAACAAAGGCTCTCCTTGGTCTCCCACTTTGCCCTCAGTCTTTTTCATGAGCACCTGGTGGAGGTCATTGGAAAGGAGCCTGTGAACAGAAACAAAATCCCCTTGTATATACAGCTTCTCAGGGCTCAACACTCTCTTGCTTGTCCACAGTCAGGCTTTAAGCAATTGTGATGGTTAATTGGATGGGTCAACTTGGCTAGGCCACAGTACCCGGATATGTGGTCAAACATTATTCTAAATGTTTCTGTGAGGGTGTTTTTGGATGAGATTCACATTAAACTAGGTGAATGTTGTGTAAAGCCGTTGCCCTTCAAAATATGGGTTGGCCTCATCCAATCAGCTGAAGGCCTGAATAAAACAGAAGTCTGACCTTTTCGAAGCAAGAAGGAATTTTGCCAGCAGATGACCTTTGTACTTGATTGAACAGCAGCAACAGCTCTTTCCTGGGTTTCCAGCTTGCTGGCCCATCCTGTAGTTTTTAGACTTGCTAGCCTCCATAACTGCATGAGCCAATTCCTTAAAATATCTGTCCATCTCTCTTTCCTATTAGTTCTGTTTCTCTGGAGAATGCTGACTAATACAGCAATTGAAAATAAATTTGCTTGAATTTTTATAGTCTTATACTTTTATGATACCTGGATTTCTTCTTTCCACGTTCTGCCACAGGTGAGCCAGAGCTCACGTCTCATCTCTCTGAGAAGGGACCTATCTTCTTCTTTCCACGTTCTGCCACAGGTGAGCCAGAGCTCACGTCTCATCTCTCTGAGAAGGGACCTATCTTCCCCTGGATTTCAGGCTACGTCATTACATTGCAAACTCAGATTAAGAAAAATTGATTATTTTTAGCTTATCCAGCGTTTTCTTGTTTTTATTGTGGGCACAATATTCCTTCCTAGACATAAAAAGAACTTTCAGTAATAATTTTCTTTAATCTCCCTTAGCATAAAACTAGAGTTTTTATGTTAATTATCTTCTGCTCCTTACAATGTTGATATTTGGCCCAGCGTTCTATTTTTAAATTTGAACACGGAATGTTTCTTTTCCATGTTGCTGTTTTTATCGAGCAGTGTGATGATCCTCATTTGACCACTCATGTTTATGGATAAAGGTCTATGCTGATTAGCATAGGTAAATATTAGTCAAAGCCCATGTGTCTATATAACTTAAAGCCTCTACCCTGAGTAGAATGCCTGGATGTGAGGTTTTTTTTAAGTGTATAGATTTTGCCACCCAGAAGGCTACCTTTTCGTTCCAAAATTGGGGAACATCCAGGCAGTCCCTGAACCATGACAGCCACTCATGTAAGGATTATCTGTGCTGGTGGGGAAATAAATGAACATGTTTTATTCCGAGGTAGAGATACTTCCCTTCCCACTGCATCCCCAGTTGCATTCTCACAGGTCCATTGCAGAGGTATAGAGTCATTGCAGGCTTGCATCTGTCCCTCTCCGCATTCTTAACACTCACGTCATGATCGACCATTAGAATAATCTTTCTCTTTATAAAGTAGATCCAGGAGCAGATCCAGGTATTTTATCAGTAGCCCTATAATTAATACATGGTGCTTCCCTATACTCCATCCCTATTTTCTACACCTGTGACTCCATGCTTGAAACCTTTTCAAGTCTTCACCAGGCTAAACAACTCCCATCTCTGCATTAGTCTTTTCTTTTTGTTAATGATTTGGTTTGTAATTTTCTCTGGTCTGATTTGTCTGCATTTACACTCTCAAGTGTATTCTGTCTGCCACAAATTTTTTCCTTCATCAATGGCATATTTTCTATTTTTAGAGTATATTTTATTATTTATGGTATATCTTCACTATTATCCCACTGTAATTTTTGGAGTCATTAAAGAAAAATGCTTACAATAAATCCATTATCTTGAATTAGAAGTTGCCTTCTAGACTCTTAGCAAAGGATAAATAACGGTATTTTTGGTGAGTGTGATTCAGTCCTGCTTAAATAATAATTTGATCATCCATCCTACTATCCATTTATTGGTTATTCAGTCAATAAATATTGAGAGCTCTTTATATATAAGGCACTGTTTTAGGTTTTTTATATATATAGTGGAGAACAAGACAGAAGTTAGCTTATGTTCTATTAGGAAAGTAATTAATTATTAATGATTTAATTACAATTGTAAATAGATTCTACAAGAAGAAGCTAATTTGTAATGGCAGTATGTAATAAGAAACCTAACCTAATCTGGCAGTGAGGGGAGATTTCTTCCATAAAGTAAAATTTGAGTTCCACTCTAAAGAAGTATGTGTAGAAATTTCTAAGGGAGGAAAGGTTCAGGAAAAAGTGTCTTATGCTGAGAAAACAGCATCAAATGAAATCCCTATTATCCTTGGGATTCAGTGAAGTCTATATCCTTCTTCTTGGAAAAAACAAGCCCATGATTTCCATTTTTTCTTATATGTATAACTGTACTCAAATTAATGTCAGGGAGTCAAGAGATGAGTTTCTAAAACCTATACTGGTACTGATGAAGCTCTTTATTTTGGGTAAGTTACTTCATTTTTTGGAGATTTGATGCCCTATTAAATGGTTTAAATTATTATACTTGCTACAAGAATTTTGGAGAGCAGATATAATAAGAGATAATAATAATAATCAGGAGACATAGAAATGTTCGTATGTTTGTCTTAAACATTACTACTGTTATGTAACTCCATAGAAATAAGTCAAAAATAGTATAAAGCTAAGCATGCCAAATATTCATTGAAATATTGTACATAATAGCAAAAATATAGAAATAGGCTTAATTTAATAACATAAAGGTAAACTATGTTATATCAAATTAACGGAAAATTATTCAGCTAATAAAACGAATGGTTATCTAGAAGCATGGGAAACTATATTCTAAAAGTTAAAGCAGCAGATTATGTGTGTATGGATTTGAATTTGCAAAAGTAAAAATATTTCTGTTGATGTTGTGGCTTATAGAATTGTTTTCTTCTTCTCAAAAGAGACTTTGATATGAATATAATAGTTTAGAAGGAAAAATGACAGCATAGCTATAAAAAATCTGCCCCTTCTGACTTGTCTTCTGAGGCTTAATAAAATATGTCAAGATCTCTGAGCTAGACATGGCAATTTTTAGATATTCATAGATAACATAATTCTCATGCCCCAAATACAGAAGACGATACAAAGTGAGAGATGGTTACAAATCTCTCTCTCTGCATGTGTCAAATTCAATCACCTGAAAATCATTCCTTTGGGCCTTGAGCCTATTTGTCTTTATAGATTTCTACTGAAATATAAATGGTCCTGGGAAGAGTAACTCCTTAAGGCATTATTAACTAACATCTTTGCTGATCCCAGTTGGCTAAGCCCATAATTCTGTGACAAAAAAGTTATAAGAAACTTTAGGTTGAAAATGGAAAGAAGACCAAGTTGATGAGGAGCTGAGAATAGGAACTACACTGAACCTAGTAGAATGCCCAACCGATGTTATCCCAATGAACAGTTTTGCCTTAGGATCAGTCTCATATTTGTGCTTGCTTTTGAAAAAACATATTAGTACCCATCTGTCAATCTATTAGACATCAATCATCTACTTTCTTTTCAACCATGCACCCCAGAAGGTACAGCAAGGCATTATATTTTAAAAGAAGTCTAAATGGGAAATTAGGATCAGGAAAAATACCTATTAGTAGACAATCCAGACCCTATTTTAAAAAGCCACAATTGGGCTTCTCTGGTGGCGCAGTGGTTGAGAGTCCGCCTGCTGATGCAGGGGATACGGGGGCTGGGCCCGTGAGCCATGGCCGCTGAGCCTGCGCGTCCGGAGCCTGTGCTCCGCAACGGGAGACGCCACAACAGTGAGAGGCCCGCGTACCGCAAAAAAAAAAAAAAAAAAAAAAGCCACAATTATGCTAACAAGATGGATTAGCAAAGATGTCACAGTTGGGCCTTAAATTTGGCTTTAAGTTTTCAGCAAGGCAAAAAAATAAATGGAGACGTGGTTTATTATATATTTCTGATCATAAAACCAGCAGAAAGGAAGCATGCTCGTTTGACTAGAATCAAAGCATCAGATTTAACTGAACAGTGAAATTTTTTTTGCTCATGAGAGGGGAAACCCATTTTAATTTGTTTCTCAGGCTACTTTTCTTTTCATATAAGTTCATAATAAAGTGCACTGCCCCAAATTCTGCATGTTGGGAGAATTATCCCTTGGCACTGAGCTGCAAGCCACCCCGAGTGGGGATATTACAACTGCTACCCATTTTTGGCTGCCATCCACATACCAATCTGTCCCATCTCTGAACCAAGCTCAGCCTTTTCTTCCTTGGTCAACCAGTTGTGAGAGATGCCGCATATGGCCACAGGTGTGGGCTGAGGGAGAGCTACTGCTGCAGCAGTGATACCATGAAGTGTGGGATACAAGCTCACACAGTGCGCTTGTGTCTTCTGGTTCTGCTTGTGCCAGTCCCATCTTAAGACAGATTTTTGTTGGCCCATTTTTTCATATGACTTAATGGGTCTGAAAATGCCAAACTCATAATGGGCAGATTTGGCAGCAAGATCACTTAGCACCCCATGGGCGGGCTCTTTATCATAGTAGCATGCCAGGAACTGTTCTTCAAAAGGTGCATAACTTCAGCTACAGATAGCATAGCCCTGTTGGAGACCTCTAGCAGTTTCCATTGTGATTTCCTTGGAGATTTCCCTAAGTTCCTTGTGAACCTTGTCCCACCACCAAAATCTTTAATATCATAAGTGTCTTCCAGTTGATTTGCTCAAGTAGCTGAGCTGCTTACATTGCAGCTTGGGTGCTCAGCAGGGCCTTTCCTGCTCTGGCTCCCATGGCAAGCTGCTTGGTTCTCATTGTTTACAAACAGAGCTTTCAGAAACTCTCTTCTTGGCAGAGCAGATCTGTCTTGATGGAAGGTTTAACTTTCTTTGGAGTTAGGTTACTCCAACTATTAAGTCTTGGGCCTGGGCCTCAACTTCCTCTGCCCTCTGCAAGAGATTAGTGACTCTTTGTGAGCTACCAAGGAGGCCTTCTGGTTTTCACACTTAACTATTAACCAGTGACTAATCACTCCAGGTTTTCTTTATCTTTACTCAGAACATCAGTTGTTAGTAATAACCACCCAACTTCAATGTCTTATTTTTTTTAACATCTTTATTGGAGTATAACTGCTTTACAATGGTGTGTTAGTTTCTGCTGTATAACAAAGTGAATCAGCTATACATATACATATATCCCCATATCTCCTCCCTCTTGCGGCTCCCTCCCACCCTCCCTATCTCACCCTCCTTATCCCAACAGTAGTTACTATTACTCCCGTATTTCTCAGATGTTTGACACAATGTACCAATTAATGTATTTTCCTCCACTGGAATAACATTTCAATTTATGGCTCTGGAGAATTTTAACAATTGGACTGCCACTTGTGCCAGAGACTATCGTGCTCCATCTGTGACTAGCAATGGAGATCCTTATTGCCACTGGGTAGCAAGTGATCCAGTTTCAAAACACCATATTAGCTCTCTTTCTTGGACCACTCTCAGTATCAACTGTTGCAGGTATGTTCCCTGGGAAACACCCTCTGAGATGCAGTTTTAACATACTCTCTCTCACCCTGTCCAAGATGGTCTTAGGTTTCCTCTATCATTGTTGAATTCCCATCTGATTGGAAATTCACAAGTTTTGCTGTGAATTCATTTACCACAGAGAACTCCCAGACTACTGAGCTAAAATCTCAGGAAAATCTTTAAAGCATTATAATGAAAACTATTTAATCAATTAAAATAATAGATTTTGTCAGTGCATGGTTGACACATGTATACTTCCTCATGCACAAAAAGCTAGAAACATTTACTTGAGTGTGACTGCCAAATTCATGGTGATTAGAAGCATAAATACAATCTTCCATCATAAGGATTTCAGAAAGCTGCTAAAATTCATAGAAACTTTCCTATTATTATACCCATGAGTCCTTACTATAGACTCTGTCCAAATACAGACAGTGTGGTCAAGTGTTGGGTTCTATTTATAGTTTAGAATGTTGTGTTCCTTAGAAAAATGACTGAATAATTGGGTGGGTTCCTTTGGTTCCTAATTATGTAGTAGGGAGCATAATTTATATGCTTACTTATTTCCCAAGAGTAATGTAAA
This sequence comes from Delphinapterus leucas, assembly GCF_059928025.1. Classification (NCBI taxonomy): domain Eukaryota; kingdom Metazoa; phylum Chordata; class Mammalia; order Artiodactyla; family Monodontidae; genus Delphinapterus; species Delphinapterus leucas. The sequence continues at coordinate 101,659,826 of NC_143131.1, read as the reverse complement.
CATGCATTATGATAATACCCATAAAGTATTTGGAGCTTTTTAATGATAAATAGAAAGTATCGCTAGTAAGAACTTTATTTTTTTAACTTCGTTCCACAGGTCTAAGCTAATAGTGATTTAAAATATTTTAGTAAAAATTTAAAAAAAATATATTCTTGCTAGGCTCTATTAGCTCTTTGCTGATTAACCCCACTTCTTGCGTCAAGAACTCACCTCTTACATTTGTTTAAGATTAAAACACACTAAAATGTTAGAAGTCAAAATCTTCTTGAAACTGCAAAATGATTTGGGTAGCAAATCAGTTAAAATAGGTTATTTTATCAAAAGTTGAAAAAAAATGTGGTTTATAGATATTTTCTGCAGTGCCAAGGCTGGCAAATTTAGAGAAAATCCAGCATGAACACTGAAAATATAAAAATGGTTAAACCAGAACAGAAATATTGGTGTCAAAATAATAATTTGATGGGGGCAAGTTGGCCTTGGGTAACACCAGACTCTTTTTTATGTCACCATGTCTTCCATTAGTGGCTCGTTGGTATACTTTCCGTAGAATTGTGCTCCTGTGGTGTTTCCCCCCCCCACCACGTGATAACTTTTTTGTCTCTCTGGGGATATTTGGAGTTTAACAAGGCATATAGTTAATCTAGAGAATGGAGTGAAATACTGGGTGACAGAGAGCAGGTGGGATATTTTGTGAGGGTATTGGACTTGATGGATCTTTTTCTGTCAAGATCCATGAAGGGTCTGAGATTTTACTCTACTTTCCAGCTAATAAGTTATCTTGCCATAGTTTCACAGATGATGGCAGAAAACATGAGACTCCTAGGTCAGGGACAAGTAAACGGTAATACGGGATGGATGAGCAAAGATTAAAGGTAGGCTTGTGAGTGACAAAGGAGAAATGTTCAGCTCAGGTGTAGAGGGGGTGGGAGAGGAAAGAGTGGAGAAAGAAATGGCTCCGTGCAGAGAGGGCAGCCCGTGAAAACTCATGGAAGCACCAGAGGACCTTGGAATGTTCAGCTTCTACAGTCTCAGGAGTTTTTTGTACTTATTTGTATGTGTATTATTCAAATGAATGCCATGCACAATACACTGATCTGAAAGACAGAAGCTAAATGAGAAATGTGGAATCTCATTCAATAATCACCTCCCTCTCAGGTGCAATGCTTAAGAGACAATGCAGGCATCTCCTGGGTTCTCAGACTTCGGTTGTATTAGAATCACCTGGGGGACTTGGTAAAAATAAAGAGGTCCAGGTCCTTCAATGAGCCTCGGCCTCTCATCTTTTTCAGCTTTCAGGTGATTCTGACACACACCAGGGTTTGATAATCTCTGTCCTGGAAGATGGCTAAAAATAGCTTAGGCTTGAGTAGCCCCAGGCCAACTCATGCACTGTTACAACACCTGGGGGCAGGCTCAGTCCTCCCACCACAGGGAGGAGCCTTCAGAAGGTCCTTAAGAGGAAGCAGAGTCTTCAGGTATGCAGAGCGGAGGTTTGGTGATCCAAAGGAGTTATTGGTCAGGAGGGCTCAATTTTAATCCTCTGGCCAAAAGACTGTGTATCTTTGGACCAGTTCTCTACCCTTGGTGTCGCTGTCTGCATTACTATGGAGTTAAAAATTACACATTGTTCCTACGGATGCTGCAAGAAGAATGAGGTTAGTCTCTCAAATTACTATAGAAAATAAGTTACTTTCGGCCCTAGAGCCCTGGCTTCTCAACCTTGAAGGAGCACAGGTCAAGAGCAGGCCCTCGGGGGGACCCGGGGGCAGGGGTGAGCTGGGGGGTTCGGAGAAGTGCACGGGTCCTGGAATTGGACTACTTCCCCCCTCTCCTGGCCTTTCTCTCCTGCACTTCCTGCTGGGTATCGGGGGCGGCCCAAGGCACCACAGCCGTGCCCAGCAGGCCAGCACGGAGCGGCCCTGTGGTCCAGGCTGGCCGTGGGGGTCAGAGCTGCTCGCGAGCCAGGAACACACGTGGCCTAAGCTAGGGAGCCTTGGCCTGCAGTCAGCCCCTCGCAGGGTCTACCCGGGCCCAGGTGCTGAAGCTGCGGTGCGGGTAGCGAGCATGGCTGGGGCCTGGGGCGGGAGGGGCGCGGACCGCCAAGGAAGAAGCTGGCAGCAGGCAGGCAAGTGACGTACTCTCTCCTGAATTTTGAGAATTGTCTTGCTAGGCACTGTAACCTGTCAGAAGCAAGACTTTAAAAGGCAGCTCTTGGCAGAAAACAGAGCTGAGCCCTTGATGTTTGTAATGCAGTTGGCTCCCTGTCCTGACTTGGTGCAGGGTGCTGGCTGACCAGCAATGCGCACTTTCCGCTGCTTCATCTAAGACTATTTGTTAACTGTCCCGTGACTGCAGCTTGGAGGTTAGTTTTATTTTTTAAAGGGTAATGTAACACTTCAATAGCTATCCTATTATACAGAAACATACTTGAGGGCCCAAAATAATAATGGTAACCATACGAAATCAAATTTTATTTTCTTCAGAGATCTCTTCTTTTGTATTACACAAAACTATAAATGTTAATAACAAAGTCATAATCTGCTGGAAGTTATGTTTAGCGTCCTGTACTTTAGCATCCTGTACTTGACCCCCTACTGTCCTTTAATTTTCCTGGGAGACATAATCCACATTTATGGCTCAGTGTACACCCTCCCAAATGCTCATGGCTCCCAACTACTTAATTCACCTGTTTTGTAAAAAAAAAAAAAATAAATTTATTTATTTTTGGCTGCGTTGGGTCTTCGTTGCTGCCCGTGGGCTTTTTCTAGTTGCGGTGAGCGGGGGCTACTCTTCGTTGCGGTGCACGGGCTCCTCATTGTGGAGGCTTCTCTTTGTTGTGGAGCACGGGCTCTCGGTGCACGGGCTTCAGTGGTTGTGACACACAGTCGCAGTTGCTCCACAGCATGTGGGACCTTCCCGAACCAGGGAATGAAACTGTGTCCCCTGCATTGGCAGGCGGATTCTTAACCACTGCACCACCAGGAAAGTCCCATTAATTCACCTTCTTAACTGCTTTTTCAAAATACCTGTTTAGTTATACCACAGGCACTTAGCATTCTAAATATCGCAAACTGGATTCATCTATTCATTACAAAACCTTCTTCTCTATCTATATTTTTTATTGATTTAATCTGTTGCTGTTATCAGCCTGTTACCTAATATTCTCTCATCCATGTACATCTTGCCTCCTAAATGTTTTCTTGAATTTATAGTATCTCAACTGCACTGCTTTGGCAGGTTCTCATTTTTTTACCTATATCTCTATGTTGAGAAGTTTAAACTTGGAAAACATCAAGGAATTAGTGTGATAAAACTCAGAGGAGATGGAGTCTGAGGAGAAGCGGGCAGGGGAGTCAGCTGCAGGAAGAGAAGAAGCAGAGAAGAGACAGGATCTGGTGTTGTTTTGAGGCCTTAGCTTGGACTTTTCAGCCACATTGGACTTTGTTTCACGATGCTACTGACATTCTAGCCTGCCACAGGAATGTAGAGTGTGACGGTGTCACCATCTTCAGAGATAGGCAGGATATTATGTTGGAGTGTGACATCTAAGAGTTTCTACTCTATGGTCTTAGCTTTTCAATGTATGAGGGCAGGGAACATCAACAGAAGGTGGGCATGGAATAAGAAGAGGAGCCACAGGGATGCTTGTGTAGCATACGTAAGGGCAAGGGATGCATTGTGTCACATATACACAAGATGGATATTGCGGGACTTGGACATGTGAGACAGGGTGGCAGTCACGGCTACAACCAAGTGAGGGCAAATACATCCTTAAACGATATGTGGATTAACTAAGTTACTCTGCACATTTTTAGGAACTGACTGCTGTGTGCCAATTGCCCACCTAGGGCCTGCGGAGACAGCTGTGAAGAAGAGTGGGTCACAGCCCTTATGGAGCTTAAGTTGGGATGGAGGTGTCTGACAATAAACTAGTATTCTCTCCCCAGAATATAATTTCAAGCAGTCGTAAGTGATATTTAAAAAGTAGGCAGAGAATGATGGAGAGAGGGGCTATTTTGTATTGGGTGTTGAGAGAAGGCCTCATTGATGAGGTCGTGTCTGAGCAAAGACCTGAATGAAGTAAGGAACCAAACCGTGCAATGACCTATGTGAAGTAGGTTCCGTATAGAACGATTAGCAAGTTCAAAGTTTCTACCCTGGTTCTGTTGATCAGGTCAGGATGCTGTTTGAGAGAGTGAAAGAAATAGCAGGTGTGAGACACCTGGATTTTCTCCTGCCTTTCTGAGCAGAGGTAACACAGAGGATTAGGACAATGCAGAGAGTAACTGTGCTGCTGATGCACTTGATTACTCTGTCTCAGATTCCTTACGCATTTTCATGTTGTTGCTTCATATGAAATGCCAAACACACACTTCCTTACCTACATGGCTAAAGAGACATCTGCGGGAAGACTTACCAAGGCCTTCCCCTGTGCTCCTATACCTCAGTGAGCATTGCTTTTTCATAAATATTCTCCCACCACAGTGCAATGGTCTAATGACTTGTATGTCCTCTCTGCCCTCCCCCACTCCTAATATTACCAACACTGTGACCTCCTTAAGGGGATGGGGTGCTCCCTATTAACGTTTAGTATTATTTTCATTTTGAGTATAGGTGCACACACACAATAGGATGAGAGTATATGTGTCTTTGTCATTAGCAGAAATAACAGTTTTTTTCATACTATATTCCAGTTGTTACAGATACTATAAAACATCATTTATTCTTGTTACTACTTGGATAAATAAATGATGTTATGGTAGGTACTAAACTTACCTCCATAGTTTTTTAATGCATTAAAAATAAATAAGTTAATGTATTATAAATTTAATTTTTGTATTTTGATAAGTATATTTCAAAATAATTGGTTTCCTTGTTATCCTGTGTATTTTACTTTATACATTGAGAAAAATTATTCTGAAATGGGGGTCCATAGGTTTCATCATTCCACCAAAGGTGTCTATGGCACAAAATATGTAAGTATTTCTGTTTTAAAACTCAGTTGATTTATATTAAAATTGTCTAGGTAAACCAGAGACAATATTGTCTTCTCACAGCATTAGGTGATCTCATTAATTCCCCTGGCCTGGTGGTAATTACCAACACATTCTGGTGACTCTTATTACAAGGTCAGACCACTTTTTTGAGCTAGAACTTAAGGTATATTTTTGCTTATTTGACACTTCACTTGATGTCTCAAAGTCATCTCAAACTCAGCATAGCCAAGACTAAGCCTCTTATCTTCCCCTCCTAAGCCTGTTCCTGCCTGGTCTTACCCATTGAGAAATATTCAGCTTGTTGCTCAAGCTGGTAATCTGATAGTCATCGTTGATTCCTCCTTTTCTATTACCCCAACATCAAACCCACGTGAAGATCCTGTCAGTTCTACCCTCAACTTGAATGTGCTCACTTACCTCCATCTCCACTGTTCACACCCTAGTCCAAGCCACCATCATGCTTTTTGTCTAGATTATTGCCATAGCTTCCTTATGGGTCTCCCTAGTTCCACTTATGCTCTTATAATCCATTCTTCACACACCAGACAGAGTTAAAACACATTTATGGATCTTGCCATTCCTTTCTGCAAATGCTTCAGTGACTTTTCATTGCATTTAGAATAAAATCTAAATCCCTTTGGTGCCTTTGAGTAATTCATCTCCTTCCTGACTATCCACTCTCCTTTTGTAGCATTCTCCTCCTCAATCACTGTATTTTCATTCCTCCTAGATTCTTTTCATTCTAATTCACAGTGCTAGATATCTTTCCCTTGGCCCCATTTTCCCCCTCTCCTTTCTCTAACTTGTTCTGTGCCCTAGTAGACTGGCTTTTATAGACTACATCAATGGTTTCCTTGCCTTCTGGCTGCCTGGGTTGACTAATAGTGCCTTAGTGGGGAATCTGAAGAAGAGGTTATTTCTCCCATGGCTTTCTCCCTGTGCAGTCACCTCTGGCTGGCTCTATCCTTTAGGGGGTCACAGCCTCTCAAGGTAGCCTGATATGCATGCCTCCCTCCTCCTGGGTTCTGGTAACCACAGCCCTCTCTTATCCTTTTGGCTTAAGGTAGTAATGGTTCTTCCACTATGATACCCATGACGCTGCATTTCCTGCTGATAAATTTGTAGATAGTTCCTTCGTTGGTTTCTCCTCTAATTAGCCTAGCTTGAGTGTGTCTCCTCGTCCTCCTGGGACTTTGGCTCTCTATTATTTTTCCTATTTCAAGGCATTCCCATGTCTTGTTCTTTTGCCTGGAATGTGCCTATCCACATTCTTCACATGGCTGGCATCTATTCCTTCTTTAATTATTAGTTGAAATGTCTTCTTCTGAGGTGTACTCTTTAACCAACTAGATACAGTGGGACCACTACCATAGTCTCAATGGTAGCACACTGTTTTCATTACAGCATTTATATTTACATTTGTTTCTTTGATTTATTTATGTCTCTCTTCCAAGGGACTGTTAATTTCCTGAGGCCATAGAACTTGTCTGTCTTGCTCTTGTAAACATCCTCAGAGACTAGAAAAGTACTTGGCATATAATAAGGATAATGATAATGTCTAAAGCATACTGAAAATTTACTGTGCCAAGAGTTGTCCTAAATGCTTTATGTATATTAACTCCTTTAATCCTCACAATAACTCCATGGGGTGTGTGTGTGTGTGACTGTTATTATTTTTCCCGTTTAATTTATGAGGACTCAGAGATACACATGAAGTTAAAGTACTTTGTCCAAGGTCATATGCTAGTAAGTGATTTAAGTGGAAGCCTAATATATAAAGATACATTGTGCTTGCCTGAGCCTGTATTTTGTTGTATTATCTAAGGAACAGTCTGCTCTAAATGTGAAGATAAACCTTGTAAATAACTTAGGGTACACTTTGAATGTTAACTAATTCTTTATATCTCAAAGGTAACAAATGGCTTATGCAATGCCTGACTCTCATTTTATGACTTTGAATTATTTTACAATGATCAGTAAACTGTATTATATTACATTTTTCCAAAAAAGCCTTTACTCTAAATAAAACTATGACCCAAAACACAATCATAAAACCTAAAATCCTACTCTATTCCTCTTAGATTTCCCTTTTTACAAATATGTGGATTAAAGGGCCCATGAATCCTTTTCATATTGATCTACAGAAACTGTTGGGCAAAAAGTTAAATCGTCTTCATTGAAAGAATTTGCCATCAATTAGTTTTCATCAACTTGCAGAGAATAATTCCATTTCCACATGTGTAGACCAAAGACCTCTCATTTTGTGTGATGATTAAGAGTAGAACTACTCTATTTCACGATCTCTTACAACATCTAAGGAATAGAGTATGTAGGTTTGTCATTGTATATTCACCTGTTATAGATTTATCTCTTTCATGAATAAGTAGAACAGTAGTTACCAAAATGTGTTCTGAACAACACTAATATCATAGGATGAATGCTTACTGCCATGGTTTCCTGATCAGATAGATATGAAGCTCTGCAGAGTCTGTTGCCTTTTAAATTCACTAAATGCTTGAGCATGTCAACTGCCTGAGAAGTCCTATAGTGGAAAAAAATCTGTTAATCTAGTATTTTTAAACTTAGTAGAGCAAGATCCATTTTTCTTTAGGATATCTACTAACAAACGTATCACAGAAAAGTTCCATAGAACACACCTGGAAATACTGCTGTAGGCTTTTAAAAATCAGTGTTTACATATTGGCATGAGTAAAGTATTGTCTTATGAGAACAGAGTTGACCTTGACATAAGCAATGAAAAGGCCTGAGAAATTTCCTCTGCTATTGTAGGAGAAATACATTATTTACCTACAACTTTGATCATTCTTACTGTTTGTATTTTCCTTATAGTAGCTGTGAACTCTGGTTCCTATGAAACATGACAGTTGCCCATAATCAATTTTATGTGTGTAATAGAAGTATCCTCCTATGTAAACTGTGAAAGCAGATTGATTACGGGTAGTAAAGATGACAGTTCCATTTCTATGTATTATAAGCTAAGAAATTGTGTTCTAAATTGCTAACAAAAGTAATTTGTCAACAAAATACTTTGTTTTTCTTCATTTATTATTTGGAATAATTTTGAGAGAAAGGAAAACAGAAGAGAGAGCTATCTCTATGAGTCTTTGAACATTTTCAGAGAAAAACATCATACCAATTACTGAATTGAGAATTAAAGTGTTTTAAAATGTAGGACTTAAATGCAGCATCAGAAGAATGATCGTTTCTTTCCATGTGACTGGATGGTGATAATTTTTAAAGCTCCCCTTTCTGGTCAATTACTTTTGCCCTTGTACTTGGCTTCTGTACATCTTTGTCCTACATTCTTCTAAACTCTTTCTCTATTGACTAGATTGTCTAAATGACTATTGCAGTGTCTTCACATTGGCTCTTCATTTTTTTCCCTGCTCCCAGGATAAATACCTGCCCAAACTGTGTTATATGAAGGCTATGTGAAGAACAACCTTTCTTATTATAAACACCCAAACTGAGGTGTGTCCTTTGAACTCTCCTTATTTCTATCTTGTTTAGTTCTCAGTAGCTGCACCTGTGCCTGATGACTCATATTCAGACAGCATGAATTGAGAGATGGTTATGTTTCTGTATATGTTTTCTATTGATAAGACTGAGCTTCTGCATGACGTTTGCCACCTATGAAAAGCCTGCTTATATTAAAAAGGTGATTTGGGTTTGGGTGATTAAATGAATATTGTAGCTTCTTGATCTAAACAAAGGTAAATTGGGGACATTCAGTTATTGGAATAACGGTGGAAGCCTTCTCTTGTGAGCCACGTGACTTGTCCATTTAACTTTAAATTATTATGGCTGCCATGAAGCAGTTTCAATTCTTGGGTAGGAGAGCACATGCCCTACTGAGTAACAAAATCATTATCAGGGGAAGCTGCTTGACATGATTTTGGTGGGTGAAATCTTTAAAAATTTTTTTATTTTATTGAAGTATAGTTGATTTACAATATTATATTGGTTTTAGGTGTACAACATAGTGATTTAATATTTTTATAAATTATATCATTTAAAGTTATTATAAAACATTAGCTATACTCCCTGTGCTGTACAATATATTCTTGTAGCTAATCTATTTTATACTTGGTAGTTTGTACCTCTTAATCCTCTACGCCTACTTTGCCCCTGCCCTGTTCCCTCTCCCCACTGGTAACCACTAGTTCGTTTTCTATATCTGTGAGTCTGTTTCTGTTTTCTTATATTAATTCATTTTATTTTTTAGATTCTACACGTAAGTGTTAACATATAGTATCTGTCTTTCTCTATCTGACTTATTTCAATAAACATAATACTCTCCAGGTCCATGTGTGTTGTTGCAAATGGCAGAATTTTCTTTTTTATGGCTGAGTAATATTCCATTTTATATCTATATGTATATATATCTCACATCTTCTTTATCCACTCATCTTTTGATGTACACTTAGGCTGATTCCATATCTTGGCTATTGTAAATAATGCAGCTATTAACATTGGGGTGCATGTATCTTTTCAAATTAGCATTTTCATTTTCTTTGGATGTGTGTCAAGAAATGAAATTACTGAATCGTGTGGTAGTTCTTTTTTATATTTTTTATATTGTTTATATTTTCTCATTGGAATATTTAAAATGTTATCTGCTGACAGGGAGGAGGTTTGGGGAGATAAAATGGATAGGAGAAGGTAGTCAATGGTCCACTCAGAGAGAGGCAGTATGGACTGGCTGAGAAAGATGGGGGGATGGCAGGGCAGTTTTAAAAGTCTACTCAAGCTTCATCGTCATTAATTTAAAGTCAGAATGGTTAGGTGGCTTTGTTCTATCCATAAGGGCAAGTTCAAAGTCATCAGAGAGTTGGCATTAATATTAATTGGAGTTTTTCCACGTGAGTTTGAATATATAAAAGAGGGATGGGGGTGTTGAGGGTGAATGAGAAAGTGAAGAGAATAATGAACCATGGGAAACCTACTTAGGTAAAAAGATAATCTGTATTTCCCCAGTGTGTTTAATATAATTTTATGAACTCTAATTTCTTTCCTTTGTGTGTTGTGCCCTCTGAAATCAAAAGTAGATACTAGTCTTACTAGCAAACAGCTAGTGCCTAAAGTCAGCTCAACATCCTCCTGTCCAGTAGACCCAGGATTCTCTTATGTGTTGACAAGATCACCCAGGAAATAGGGATCCCCTTATTCAACAGAGTATAAGAATTATGAAGATGTTTCATGACACTAGGTTATTTTAGGAACTATGAGGTGTAATATTTTTAGACTGAAAATTACATTTTGATTTTTTTTTTTTTAAATCTTGACTCATGAAGGCAACTTGAGCATGCTGAAGAAATTATCAGCTCAAGGAGATCAGTCCACTGAGCTGGTTCTTAGATGTGTCACATCTAAGTAGGGTGTTATTTCCTGGAGCTTGATTTTCTTTTGATGAAGCAAGGAATGTTTGTACTAGGTAGAACTCAGGGCTGACAGCTCTCACATCTGTGAAGCAGTAGGAAGAAATAAAAACAGCAGGTTTTTAGGTGAGAGGATGTTTGAAGATGAGGGGCTGAAGTTGCAGTTCACTGCAGCACACAGCTGGATCTGTGACACCACACGCAGGCTCTGTGTTCCAGTCTAGTGTTCAGATGTGGGAGGCTCTGTGTGTGCCTGTGCTCAAATGTGATACTGCAAAGATCTGCATGTGGAACTTCTGCATGTCATAACAAATTTGTATAATTTGTAACACAAATCGATTAAGTACATTTTGATTCTTTAAAGGATCAACAGCTGTGCTCTTTTATAACTATACAAAAACAATTATGTTTTGTTTCTATTTATTTGAAGAAAGCTGGTAACAAGCCATTCTTCTCTTTCTATTAGCTAGTGGCTTGGGAATAGGTTGGGGGAGCAACCACTAAGTGTTTGGTTATAAAGGAGGAAATGTCTATTCCTAATGACACTTCTTTTTGACAGGGGATTTTTATAAACTTACTAGTGCCAAGTGAAGTGTCCTAAATTGATCTAGAATTAAAAATAGATACCTGTTATATCCAGTTTAACATGTTTTTATATTGGAATCATTTATTCAGCCCTGAGAGCAACCATAAAATTATCCTCAATAAAGCCACATGTTGTACCCATTGTGATATTTAACCAACAAAGATGCTCTTGGAGAATCATTCTCATAATATAGAAAAATAATTTCTTTATGAGTTTCTCCAGTGGAAATGTTCTCAATCTGTGGCCTCTAGTGGCATAGGAACCCCTGAAATTTTATATATAATTTTGTGTATGTGCATATTTTCAGGAGAGGAAAACTTAAGCTTTTATCAGATTCTCAAAGAAGTCCCTGATCTCTTTAAAAGTATTAATAAGTATTATAGCCGTAAAACTAAGAAATTATTAATATTTCTTTGGGGACTGGTTGAATCTACATATAAGAAGTAGTATGTTAAGAGAAAACTGCCACACTACCTAGGACATAATAGATGTTCAATAAATGTTAGCTAAATTTCCACTGACGGGACTAAGGCAAAAGTTGTTAAAGATCATTTTGAAACACAGGCTATATCAATATTGGGAAATAAGAAAGAAATGGAGTTTGGAATAGATAAAGGAAGATTGAAAGCAATGACATATTTTAAATTAAAAATATTATATCAAGTAGAAAGAGAACAATGACTTCTTCCCAATCATTTTAAAATCCTGTTTCCAATTCTGAAACTTGATATTTAATAAATGTATTATTTGTGTATCAGTGGGTTTATATTTTTCCAAATTAAGATTTAAAGTTGTGATTAGAGACAAGTTGAAAAGAAAGATGCTAGATTAATACCTGGCTGATTTTCATGAAGAAAGTTTTGGACATATAGTGGAGAAAAGACAGATTTTCAATAAATAGTGCTGGATGGATTACATATTTATGTGGAAAAAATATCTTTACTCCTATATCATACCATACACAAAAATCAGTTTCAGACGGCTAGCAATCTAAATGCAGAGCGCAAACCACTGAAGACTTTTTTCTTTTTTTGTAAAGTACACAGGAAAATATCTTCATGACCCTTTCTAGGCAAGAATTTCTTAAACTGGACACAAAAAAGTACCCATGATATAAGAATTTATAAATTGATCTATAGTAAAATTAAAGAACTTCTGTTTATCAAAAGACAGTATTAAGGGATTGAAAAGGCAACACTCAGAGTGGGAAAAGATATTTTAATACATTTATCTATAGAGTACTTATAGCCATAATTTTTAAAGAACTATTGCAAATTAAAGAAATGAAGGATGACCCAGTAGAAAAATTGGCAAAATACTTGAACAACAAAAATATGAAGAGTATCCCAACTCAGTTATCAAGGAAATGCTAATTAAATCACAATGCCATACCACTGCACACCTGTCAGAATGACTAAAATTTTTAAAAAAAGACAGAAAATACCAAGTGTTGATAAGCATGTGAAGCGACTGGAACACTCAAATACTTGAGAGTGAAAATTGTTATAACCAACTTGTAAAACTGCGGTTATTCACTAATTTTGAACATATATACACTATGACCTAGCAGCTCTATTCCTTGACAAACATCCAACAGAAATGCATACTTATTTTCACCAAAAGATGTATAAGAATGTTCAGCAAAGCACAATTTGTGATTACCTCAAACCTAAAGCTATTCAACTCTTCATCAATGGGATAATGGATAAATAAATGATGGCATATTCACCCAGTGGGATACTATTTATGGAATGAGAATGAATGATCTATAACACAACAATATGGAAGAATCTCATAAACATGATGTTAAATGAAAGAAATCAGACCCAAAATACATACCATATTATTATATTTATATAAAGTATGAATACAACAGAATAATCTATTGTGATAGAGGTCAGAATAGTGGTGAGCTTAGAGGTAATGATTGGAAGCAGGGCATGAGGGTATCTTCTGGGTGCTGGTCATGGTCTCTTTCTTGATCTGGGCATTGGTAGCATGAATGCATGCAATTTGTGAAAGCTCATAGTACACTGTATACTTTTAAAATATGTATATTAAAATATGTATAATAAAATATGTATATTTAAAAATATGTATATAAAATATGTATATTTTAAAAAATATGTATACATATTTTATATGTATATAAAAAGTAACAAATCAATTAAAAATTACCAGGAAATAAAACTAATACTTAAAAAATCTGTTAATTTAAAAATGTAAATGCTTTGCAGGTTTCCAGTACTTTTTACTAGTGAAAAAGACTGCAGCTTTGGGCAAAGTATAAACGTGCTTTATTTTGACCTTCTTTTGCACAGTGGAATAAGAGGCCACAATATGTCACAAGGGAAGTTTCCCAGGAAAGACTTCTAAAACGATGTGTGCTTCTGCAAACATATTATTTGCTGAAATAAACACTTAAACTGCTCTGAGGATTTGGAGAAACTGTTCATTAAACGTCAAGAGAATGACAAAAGAATTCTCTGAACAGAAAATAAATAGCCTGCTATGTAGCTTTTCTCTCTCATATAACTTGGAGATTAATGAGATTAGATTGGTGAAAATTGCCCTGTTCTCCCCAACCCAAAGCAAATATAAACAAACTAATTGAAAAGCATCTCATATCTGGTGTGTTCCAACGACTTTTTTTTTTTTTTCTAGGAAGAAAGTAACTTTAGATTCCTTTCAAAATGTATAGTATATTGAACACCCTTAGAAAAACTACTTGGTGATAGGGTAAGTGGGAATACTTATCCAGAGATGAATTACAGGTTTATTACTGTAACAATTTGAGACTATCAGCTTCTAAGAAATGAGCAATCAATGTGATTCTTGAGCCCTTTCTTAGAAAAAGATTTCTCCATGCACTTTCCCGTCCGTATACTTTCGTTTGTGTGGTTCTTTCTGATTGCTGTGTTTATGACTATTTAGAGAGAACTATTTTATATGAACCCTCTTTGGAAAACCTGACTGAATAGCTTGCTTTGTATTTGCCTGCAAGTTAATTGATGAGGTTTAGGACACTAGTAAAGGAAAATAATGACTATAATCAATATAAATATTCAAACAGATAAAAGGAACCAATTCATGAGAAGGCTAAATTATGTTATATATCCTGTTAGTTAACATAAAATACTGCAGTTGTGCATTCTAAGGCTTAGGGGTGGGAAATGAAAGATAAAAGCAAATCTGAGAGTTAAGAGGTCAGTAGGTAAGGGTCTGTGGGAGTAGCATTTGGAGATTTTCTTTAAGAAACTTGGGAAATTCTTCAAAATTTGTGTAGTGTGAATTATTACATATAACATTAAACTACTGATTTTCTGAAAGTTTTCTCTGAAAAGCTAGGAAATGTTCCCTGTAGCCTCTTTGAACATTACTGAATGATAAACCACTGAAAATAATAAGAAACGGCTGCGGTTTTGGACAAAACCAGAGATGGAACAAGGAGGGAGCAGAAATAAAGAGATAAGCCTGGGGGGAGAAATATGAGTGGGGACCAAGAAGCCCTGCCATAGCAGCTCCTTGGACTTCCCTTCAGCTCCTTGAGTAGAACCCTGTTCCAAGGGAACTGGGAGGTCAAGCAAGGGAGAAGTCTTCATCACTGGCTGTCCAATAAATTATTCTCAGGGAATCTATCTGTGTTAGCTCCCTGAGGCTCCTGTCACAAATTACCAGAAACTAGGTGGCTTAAAACAGCAAGAATTTATTCTCCTACAATTCTGGAGGCCAGAAGCCTGATGCTCTAAGGGAGAAAAGTTCTTTTGCTTCTTCTATTTTCTAGTGACCCCAGTTTTTGGCTTCTTCCATCTTCCTTGGCTTGTGGCCACATCACTCCAGTCTCTGCCTCTGCGGTTACATTGTCTTTTCCTTTTTTCTGTGTATTTTCCTCTGTGTCTCTTCTCTCTGTATGGTTGTATTTAGAGCCTACCTGCATAATACAGGATAAACTCCCCCTCTCAACAACCTTAACTGAATCATACCTGCAAAGGCCCTTTTTCCAAGGTAACATCCACAAGGTCCAAGGATGTTACAGACATATATTTGGGGCCATTATTTAGCCCATTACACTATCAAATATTTTTTAAAAATACAGTTTCAAATTTAGAAGCCAAATGAAAACAGCCTGATTTCTTCTGACTTGCATTATAACCAACTTGTTTAGACACCTTTTCACAGTATGCAAAAGTTTGAAATAGTCAACCACAAGTTTACAGACTTGGACAGAGACTAGGAGGCAAAGTCCAATTTGCCCATTTTGTAGATGAGAAAACCACTGGCCAAATACTTCGTCAGTGATAAAGATAACAAGGTTATCTGAATAAAAGGAACTCAGAACCTTGAACTATTGTTCTTTCTACTTCATCAAAGTGAATGATCAAGATATTACATACTAATTGTTTTAATTAATTCATTCCTGAAAACCACCCAGTAAAGTTTCTTTCTTTTTTTAATTTGTCAAAAAAAACTAACAATTGTGGTATTTTATGATTAATTTAAGATAATTTGATAACAACCTTAATAGTTAAGGACAAAAGTGCAAGTTACATATGTGCAATAATAAATGAAATTTTAAGTGAATTTATAGGACTGTCTCTAAAAAAAAATTAAAATAGAAAATATACTAAGCAAACCTTTCAAAGGTACTTTATATTTGTCACTTGTCATTTTGAGTTTTCTTATCCATTCAGGCATTTGCAGTATAACTTCAAAAGATGCCATTACTTTGAAGAAGTTCTTAGGTAATTTTTGTTTTTGTCCTTTGTAAGGTTGATTATTAGCCCACTAGGAATACTAATACTAATTGCTTTATAAGAATGGCATTGCTCAGAGAAACAATCAATTTCTGAAGAGAGCATACATTTTCATAATATTAAATTATGCCATCTATTTTCAGAATTGTAGGAATGTATGACTCCACATAAAAGCACATGTTGGTTGTATTTTCTCATCATGAAGAACTTCTCTTGAAATGAGAGATAAAAGTGGAAGTCAAAGTGAATCTTGTCTATCCATGAGAGGATTCTGGTGTCCACAAGATAAAAACAGGGAATCCAGTTAGAAAAATGTATATGTATAGCTGATTCACTTTGTTATAAAGCAGAAACACACCATTGTAAAGCGATTATACTCCAATAAAGATGTTAAAAAAAAAAAAAAAAGAAAATATATGTGCCAGTGAGAGAAGGAAGAAGAAGGAGTGACAGAGGGATTGAGAGAGAAAGAGAGAGGGACTGCAACATTATAAATTTAGAATCTCAAGGAAAGTGTTGTTTAAGGCACTTTGATAAACCCATACTCAGCCTATGTATATTTTAATGTTTATTTTAAAAGTGTTATTTGTAAGATACTTTTATAAATAAGTCTAATTTGACTGAGTAAAAGATAATGTGAGAAATTTTGTTGTAGATTTGGAAGTATCCTGTGCCTTCCCACTCCATCTTCAACAAACACTGTGAACTTTGAGATGAAGGGAGTAGATTGGTTTTTGAGAGTTAAACTTTTAATCAACACCATGAGTATTAGGACTACACCTGAAAAAAAATTACATATATCTCCCAAGCTGCAAGACCTGATATAATCTGTCTGAAGTAGCATTTTACAGATAGACTGTGTCAGTCTGAAGTGGTTTTGGAGATGAATCAGCTAAATATACATAGAAAAAAAGGGTTACAGAGACAAATGTTTTTAGCCTTCACATTAGCATTGTCCAAGAAAAAGACTTGGCCCACAAACTTTAATATTTACATTTTGTTGTTTAGTAAGTTCACAAATTTACTTCTACTGAGATAGGCAGAGAAAATAGAGCCTCTTAAAAATTTTAATTAACTGGTTGGATTTTCCTCATAAAACTCTTTATCTTGCTGAATGTGGTCATTCCTTGGTATCCTCAGGGTATTCGCTCCAGAACCCACTTTGGATACAAAAATCCAAGGATGCTCAAGTCCCTTATATAAAATGGGGTAGTATTTGCATATAACCTATGCACATTCTCCTGTATACTTTAAATCATCTCTAGATTATGTATAGTACCTAATGCCATGTAAATGCTATGCAAATAGTTTTAAATACAATGTAAATGCTATGTAAATAGTTGCTGGAATGCAGCAAATTCAAGTCTTGCTTTTGGAACTTTCTGGAATTATTTTTTCTGAATATTTTCAATCTGCAGTTGGTTGAATCCTTGGATGTGGAACCTGCAGACATGGAGGGCCAACTATAGTATGTATATGGGGTCAGCAACTAAAGATTTGATTCCAAAATAGCAATTCAATGTAATATAATAATGAAAGAAACGTTTAGGTAAATGCTCCATCTTAGAGTTTATTCTCTTCCCCATTTCTTTTCAAGTTGGCGCTTGGTCATATGGAGGAGGAAATGACATGTGTCCTCTTGGTGATAAAGGTGAGGAAAGGGTCCTCAGATTTATATGGCATCTGCTGGAATCTTGCTGATCTCTGTTGGATATAGCCAGTCTGGTTTACTACCTGACTAATGACAACTAGTGTTTTTCTGTGCTGTGTCAAGGCATTTCCCAGGTTTTTCCCAGCTGACCTTGGTTACCCATGGCACCACCAACTCCCTAATGGAGTGATACGTTCATCTCTTAGTTTTTGCCTTGGCATCTCCCTCTGTTTTGCTACAGGAGACTGCCTGGGGCAGGTTCATCAACTCTCAACTCAGCTATCTTCCATGACCCTTGGGGCATGTGGGAACCTCTGGGCTTCTGTACACCATGCCCCATGGGAACTAAAGAAGGCTTGGTCTTTACCTCATTATTCAGTTTATTTCAATATGGCTGCTTTTAGGTTGGCTTGGGTGTAGTCTATAAGACAATTAACTTCTAGAATCACAGATGTTCCCCTTTCTGGGATTTTGACCTTGAGACGGGATATCAGGCATGTGTTGTGTCACTACTGAATCCTTACTATCTTCTGCTTTTGATTTGGCTAGCATCTCCCTGAAACAGCTTCAATATCAAGGCCACTAAGCTTGTATCCTAATTACAAAATGGCAGATAAATGAATTTAGAACATTCTCTTCCTGTAATAAAACCAGACTTTCGAATGTATTGTCTTATAGCAGAGGGCAATGTATTACCTTTTATCTCTTTGTATTCTTACTGTGACAAACTGTTAACCGTCTTTCCATCCCCATTTGGGTAGACAGAAACCTTAGGCTGACTTGAGGGTTGTCCCATGAATAGAGATGCAAAAGAGAAAAGCATAATTTAAATAGTTCGAACAATATTCCCCACCTTACAATGTTTGAGAGCATCCCCACTGAGATAACTGAATTGGGATATTAGAGGGTTAGGAGTGACTGGTGATAGTTATCATGAGTTTCAGAGACAAGTGAGGGAGAAGAGGAATACCTGTCATTAATTTTCCATGCTTGATATAGTTTACATATAAAATCACTATAAATTTCATTTCTTCTGATAATCTTAAATTGTTTCATATATCAGCTCTGAGAAATATTTTTTAAAGCTGAAAGCATTCCTAGACATGCAATCGGGCTGGTTTTTCACAGTATGTTTAATCCTGTTGATGTGGGAGTTGAGGTGACAAGAAGGCATTTTTATGTCATTGTTTTCTTCTTCTTTTAACCATTAACTCCTTGATGTTATTTGATATCATAAATAAATAAAAATAAAGTGTAGGTCCTCAGCTCTCAGTTAAATTTTTGCCTCATTCCTGACTTGGGAAGCAGATTTATTTGCATGGATTCCAAAAGTGAGAAGGTTGTAGAACCATGATCTCTAGCCTTTGGTAAATTCTCCTCATGTTTTATAACTTCCAATTATCAAGTAACCAAGTTTAAGTATGACCTCTCCAAGACCATCTCAGACCACTCTCTCCTTTTCTCGCTCCCTTCCTTCAGCCCTGTTGGCCTCATTCGTGTTCTTTGGGACTGTTACAATTCAATCTTTTCTGCCTGAAATGTGGCTATCCTGGGTTTTAGTATGATTTGTTCAAATCAAATGTCATCTCTTCGCACAGTTCTCCTCTGACTTCTCTAACCAAACTGTGCTGCCTCCCCCACCAGACTCCTTTCATCAATCACACTTTCAGTTGTGGTTTTATTTCTACATAACACTTATCACTATTGCTTGCTGGCACTGCCATAATAAAGTACCACAGACTGGGGGATTTAACAACAGAATTTTATTTTCTCAATTTTGGAGGCTAATAAATTTGAGATTATTTCTTCTGAGGACCCTTTCGTGGCTGGTAGATAGCCATCTTCTTTGTCTTTACATAGTCTTCCCTCTGTGTTTATCTGTGTTCCAATTTCCTCTTTTTGTAAGGATACCAGTAAGACTGTATTAGGGTCCACCCTAATGACCACATTTTAACTAAATTACTTCTTAAAGTCCTTATCTCTGAGAACAGTAACATTCTGAGGTACTTGGTATTAGGACTCCAACATATGAATTTTTGAGAGCAGGGACACAATTCAGCTATCTATAATAACTAAAATCTATCTATAATAATATGGTCCTCTTCTTTATTTACTTTTTCTCCTTTCGTCCCACTGGAAAGGAAGCACCATGAGGTCAGGGCTTTATCTGTCTTTCTCCATAGTCTACCACCACCACCTAAACTAGTGCCCAACTCAGAGTACTGGCTCAGTGATCCTTATTTATTTATTTATTTATTTATTTATTTTGCGGTACGCGGGCCTCTCACTGTTGTGGCCTCTCCCGTTGAGGAGCACAGGCTCCAGATGCGCAGGCTCAGCAGCCATGGCTCAAGGGCCCAGCCACTCCACGGTATATGGGATCTTCCCAGACCAGGGCACGAACCCGCGTCCCCTGCATTGGCAGGCGGGACTCTCAACCACTGCGCCACCAGGGAAGCCCAGTGGTCCTTATTTTTAATCTAAATTACTAAATTAAAGAGAAATAAGATATATAATTATTCTTAAATTCTAAGACTTCCTCATTACTGGCATTATTAAAATTCTCCAGCTGCATCCTTTGCTTTGTGAATATAAAGAAACATAATACAGGAAAATGATGGAAAGCTTAGAAATTTCTTGTTCTAAGCTCATAACCTGAGATAAGTGGATGATGCTCAAGCAGTAGCTACCTTTCCTCTCTGTTGGCACCCTTTCTGTGTGATTTGATACTATTATGTATTTCTAGAGGCCAGATAGCTGGTAAAACTTTATTTCTGGGTGTCTGTAAGGATATCTCTGCAAGAGATCAGCATGTGAATCAGTAGACTGAGTAAAAGAGACTGCCTTCACCAATGCAGGTGGACGTCATCCAACCCACTGAGGGCCTGAATAGAACAAAAAAGTGAATTCGTCCTCTCTGAGCTGAGACATCCATCTTCTCCCAATCTAGGATGTAAGTGTTCCTGTTTCTTGGGATTTTGGACTCATAGCAGGACTTATAACAGAGGCCCTATGATTCTCAGCTCTTCTGATTCAGACTGAATCACACCACTGGCTTTCTTGATTCTCCAGCTTACTCTTACACATATCTGTATATGTCTATGTCTATATATCTTTATATATCCTATTGGTTCTGTTTCTCTGGGGAATCTTGATTAATACACCATCCCTGGTTCTTTCTAGGATTATTTACTCCTCCCTATAAAAGAAAAGAACTTTCTGCTTAACTTTTGAGAGGCTTGCAGATCTTTGGTCAGAGCTTTCTCCCAATTACAATTGTCTTCCTCCCCTCATTGCAATAATACTTTAAAGTCTCTCCTTAGCTAAGTCTGAATTTTTTTTTATAAATGTATCATTGAACATTTATTTGTATATTACTTGAAGACAAGAAAATACAATACACGGATTTGGCTTCCTATAATCTGTCTTGATCTTTGTATGAGCTAAAAATTAGAAAATAAAGGCTGCCCCGAGGACAGGTTTGCTTCATCCTATTTTTTGATAAGCTTAAATTTTAGCAGCTGTTGCTGGCCACTGTAGAGAATACATTTGCATTTAGAACACATACTACTACTTTTTCTTGTGATTTTTCCAAATAAATATTATATGCTGAAAATATTTACAACTGAGAACTTAGATGGATTAAGGAAAATAGATTAGCTGGATGCTGATTACTGATTGAATGGTCTTGTTTCAGGGATTAAAAATTGCTAAAAAAATTTTTTTGTTAGAAGGTTGCTAATAAGTTAGAAAAAAGTGAACTCTGAAAAACTTTGTGTATATTAGCTTAAGTATAATAATTTTGGTCTTTTTGACATTTTGAGGTTGACAAACATTTTCTCTAAAGAGACAATAAGTTGAGAGGTCCTGAAGACACCATCTGATTTAATGATTCACGTGAACTACCAACAGAACTCAGAAAAGCTATTTACTCACAGTTATAGTTTATTACAGTGAAATAATACATAGTAATATTGGCAGAAGTAAACTGTGCATGGGGCAGAGCAGAGTCCAGGAGAAACCAGGCTCAAGATTCCAGTTTTCCCTCTGTTAGTGGAATTGTATGGATAGTGCTTAATTTCTACAACAGCAATGTCTGATGATATGTGCCAAGTCTTGATAACCAGTGAAGCTCTCCCAAGCCTTGATATTCAGAGTTTTTATTGTGGCTGGTCTCCAGGTGCTGTAGAGGTTGCAAACTGATAATTTGTGACCCAAGGACCATATCATAAATCATATTGTTAGCATTATCTACCTGATATGGCCCAAGGCCCCAGATAGACAAAGATACTTTTAACAGGCAGGATATTCCAAGGGTGTAGATGTTACTTCCCAGGAGCCAGTCAAGGGCCAGATGTTTCTTTGAAAGCTACAGGGTTTGAAAAGCACAGACCTGCTGAGTCAACCCTCTTTCTGTAAAGGACCAGGTGGTAAATATTTTTGGCTTTGTTGGCTGTATGGTCTCAGTCACAGCTACTTAATTCTGCCTGTTAATGCAGAAGCAACCATAGTAACACATAAATGAATGAGCACGATTATGTTCCCGTAAAGTTTTATGTACAAAAACAGAGAAAAGACAAGATTTGACTCATGGGCCATAGTTTGCAAACTCCTAGCCCGAAGTATGCAAAATTGAATGCTGGGAGTTTGGGGACTGAATTCCATTGAGTGGATAGCCTTGTTTTAATCTTCATTTCTTTGCATGGAGACTGAAATTAAAACTTTGTAAGGGATTGCTTCTCACATGATGAAGAACTGGTAAGCCTTGAAATACATTTATTCTTTCTTAATAAATTTGAAGCTATATGTCTGTTACATAAGTACTTAATGGCAGTCCTCATTCTTATACAAATTTATGTTTTTCTCTTTATGATATTAATCTGAAGTGAAGCTAAAAAATTATAGCATACTTTGATGAAAAGTCAGATCACTTGTAGTAGAGGAGAATGGTGGAGTATTTAATTAATTTGGCAATACTGATAATTATGTCTCATGGTCCTCATGGCCTGTTTACTTCTTTGAGGAATCCTTATTTTAATTTTCTTTCATGAGTTAATTAGTTTTTAGGTTCAGTGTAACACATGAAATTTTGACCACAGAAACGTTCTTTGTTATTATGTGAGGTTTTCAGATCATAAGCCACCATAGAAAAACACCTAACCTCACCTCACCTTGGTTTTGTTTTCTAAGTAGAACTATGAAATAGCAGTCTGAAACTACTCAATTGTTTCTCTAGCACAGAAGATGCGATTCTACCGATGAGAATCTGTGTGTGATAAGAATAGCTTGATAAAAAGAGCTTGAAACTCTGGCCTTGGGGAAGATAGTGACTTTGGGCACACTTTATTCTTCTCTGAGCCTCAGTTTTCTCTTCTGTGACACAGATTATATTGTCCTCATAGGTTTGTGAAAGAATTTAATTGAAGATAATTTAAGGTGCTTGGTACATAATAAAAACTTAGTTATTGTTATAACTGAGATTTGCTGAGTACTTGCTATGTACTAGGTACAGTGCTAAAATACCTTGCATGCATTTTTTTCATTTAATCCTCACAACCTAATGAGGCAGGTTCTATTGTTACTCTCATTTTACAGATCAGGAAGCAAGATTAGGCAGATTAGGAATTGAGCCAAATCAAACAAACTATTAGTGATAGAGCTGTTAGCTGAGCATTTAGTTGTCACTGCCTCAATCTCCGGTTCATGCTCCTAACTAGTATGCCAGATACTAAAATGCTGTCCTGATCATGGGGTCACGACCACAGTGTTTTGTTCTGTCTTGTCTTTTTTCCCTGAAGTATTTTAAAACTCATGAAAATTCACATAAATTTAAAATTTCTGGATACTCTTGAATACTCTGAACGTTGCATGCAACAATCAGCTGGAGCTGAGGAATAAACAGTTCCGTTTAAGGGAGGTGAGTGCTCTCCAGTGATTTGCCAATCCTTATTGCCTTCTGTTGGCCACTCTAATCATTCTCTTACCTACTACTTGTAAGGGCATTTCAGGAGCTTTTCTCTATTAATGCCTCTCACTTCTTTCCATCAGAAAAGTTAAATGGCTAGTTTAGAATAAGTTATAAAACCTCAAAGTAGGAAAAGTTCTCCAGTCATCTTGTTTGGTGACCTCTAAATTTTTGACCGCACATCTCTATCAAAAATGTTTTTAATTCGAACTTACAATGCATTTATATTTCATACATTCACTACCATCAATTCATTAAATGCCAGTAAAATATGTCTTTTCTTTTTAACTATATTTTACATAAAATTTTTTCTAATATTTTCTTTCTATGCTCACATGATTGTGTTGTACACTTCTGGAGAAGTATGCCTCCTGCTTTGGAGCTCGCTAGTTGGTCTAATCCTAGAAGCTAGTGTCTTATCTAAAACTAAGTCTACAGTTATTGATCTCTAATCCAGTTTCCTTGGTTTTGCTCAGGGATTCCCTATAGAATAGTAAAATTTTGTTCTCAGAATCAAAGCTGTGCTATAGGACAGAAATGTGCCAGCCAACGCTGATTTTTAAAATTTTTTGATAGAATAAGCCTTATGCTTGTTTTGACAGGAATACCAAAAAATCAGATGACATATTATTGTTTATTATTATCAACTTGTCTTAAAGCTGTGGCTAAATTTTAAAGCAATTGTTCTAAGACAAATTTTTTTTGCAAATCTCAGTAACTTCTTAATTTTAGGATACTATTAACTATTTCAGCACAGTTTGAGAAAAGAAATAGTGTTCTTGACAACTTTCTTAACTGTTACTTTGAAAAAAGCTTGGAGGATAATTTGTTTTATTGAATTTGGCCCATTTAATGCTCTCAACGGTTCTCTGAAGCAGATGATACTGTTATCCCTCTATCATTATTTAGGACATAGACCACAGCTGCCTTTCTGGAAGGATTCAGTCAGTGGGCCTGTATCAGTCTCCTAGGATAACAATAGGGTTTTTCTTTTAGCCTGCCCCAGATGATCGGTGGTGATGGCTGCCTAGACTACTCTCTGGAGGAAAATTCTGAAGCCTCATCTAGAAATGATGCCATTATAGGTTTTCCTATCACACATGGGCATGTGGGGAATGACAGGGAGGTATACCATACTTCACAGAAGTGTATTTGGGAAATACATTGTATAGTCTATTTTCATATAATTAAAAAGCTCTCATTTTCTCATTTTTTCTGAATGATGTTTAATTCTTGAGTTACCTTTTGATATCTAAGTTAAATAGAATTAAACGTCAATCCTATCTCAGTATTAAGGTTTACACATAATGAGATCTTGAGTAAGTTTTTCATAAACCTTAAAAACTCCATGTCTTCCTCTAAAAAAAATGAAGCTAATAATTTTACCTGTCTCATAATGTTTTTATGGTGATAAATTTAAAAATATATAAAGCACTTTACCCTGTGCTTGGTTAATAGTGAGTCCTCAATAAACGTTAGCTATAATAATTTTATTCTATCAATGCTTTGAAGTTTTAAAAATTATAAGGAGTCTTTACTACTAAATAGGTCTGTGGATTTTTTTTCCTCTGAGGCCATGCCTCCCAAAAGTAAGCAATTTCACATAGAGAAATGCTAGGAAACAGAAACTTGACTTTGTGAAAAATAAATTGGAAAATGTCTGTGAGATGAGCTTTATTATAAGTGTTTTGGAGAAGTGAAATAAAAGTTGAGAAATTCCAAAGTTTAAGTTTGGTAGATTCAAGGACCTGAATGAGTTTTGTAATATTTAAAAAATTAAAGCCACTGCCAGACGAAAGATATATCTGTGTGCTTAGGCCAAGTATATACCAAGCAGCTGGACACTAAGATGGGTAATCTACCATTTTCTCATAGTCAATTTAAAGAGGGGAGGCAGAGAGAGATCCCTGAGCCTTTGGCAGAGAAATTGACGTTCCAAATTGAAATAGATGCATAAGGCTTCCTGAGTTGATACAGAATATCTGACCCGATATAAATTGACCTTAGAGTTTGATTGCTTTGCGTTCTTCAATAGATGCCAAAGGTTAGTGCTCTGCCAAAGAAAAATGTCTCCATCCAAACATTTTTTTAAATATCTGAAATTAAGTTCTGCAGAGAATTGATGACCAGATAAATATGTATTTCCTCTAAAAGGTAATAGTAGGAAATGTGGTTGAATACATTTTGTCATTCACTTAATGAAACTTTATGAAGCCATGAAAATAATGATTATTTAGACTATGTATTAGCATGAAAAATTACAATATTAAAATGTTAAATGGAAAGAACAGAGCAAAACATTGAAATGAAATTTGAACATAATCACATAAAATATGTGCACAAACAAATATTAGAAGGTGATCTACAAATATTAGCAATGGTTTAGTGTTAAAGTGGAGGGATATGTAATAGTTTTCCCCCCAAACTTTAAAAACATTCCAAGTCAGTGATGCTGTTACTTGGTTTTACATAAAAATTATAAGATAAATGGAAATGACTATGATGGATGATCCACAAACTTTTTGTTGCAAGTATATGTTATATAATGAGTATGGCTCTTAAAACTTTTTTCTAGTATAACAACATTATATTCACCTTTATTCCCAAGTTTTCATGTACCAGCACCTAAAAGAGATGCTTTGAGTTTTAACATTACTAAAGCCCCAATTAGAATGGAAAGCTATGGAGACACATGTTATCAAAGGAGAATCTGCACTGAATTTTGAGGGTTGTCTTTTATAAAATTCCCAAGGTATTTGATAACATATTAAACACACTTATTTCGTGAGCTGTTACAAAAAAAACAAACAGGTCTTGCAGTTAAATAGTATGTTTTTATACTGCTGTGGATGCCCCATCTACAGACGTTGTGAGGTCTGAAGAGAGTGAGATAGAAAGAAAGTGGGAGAGAAAAGAGTTGAATAATTACAAAGTAGGGACTATTTTGTAAATTATACATTTAGACCAGCAGAGAAGAATACAGCCATTCTGGTACTCCTGATAAAGGAGGAGGAGAATTTTTAATCCACAGGAAATGTCTCTCCAAATCCATTTGATTCTGAATGACTTAATATCCCCATTCTTGTACCAATCACTGTGGCTAAGAAAATGGAGATATGATTATCTTAAACAATGGAAAACTGTCCATTGGAGCAGGGAGCTGGATTAGGTGTATTCTCTGGTGCTATTCAAAGTTCTGTTGGTAGAAGAAAGGGGAGATGGATGCAAAGAAGACAACTCACCAAAGTTTGTTACAAATGGCATAATGACCCTAACTATTTTGCTTCAAACTAAAAATTCTTTCACTGTTTAAAAATAATGATGACTATTATAAAACATTGTTTTTAAATGGCTACTCTTTTATTCATAGAGACAAGAAAGTATGAAAATGGCTTTGTTGGATAAACTTAATAATTTTTACTGCTTTTAATTAAAAAAAAAACTTGGGGCTATAGGCAATGCAGACATTACTAAAGTGGGATATTCTTAATTTGTTCCTAAAGTGGATTTATCCACTAAATGCTCCCCATATGTACACTTATTTTTTAAAATTTCCCTTATATATTTTTATCTCAATTTATTTTGATACAACTTTTTTTAGCTAATTAGTTAATTATCTCCCATTGCAATGTAAGCTCCACAAAGGCAGAAGCTTTTTATTCTCCTCTATAGCCCCACCTCTAGCCCAGTGGTAGCTCGTAGCAGCTTTGTAATAATATTGAATGGTGGCTGAGTGGAATAGATTTTGATAAGACATGTAATGATATTGTTTTAGATTGAACTTAGATGACATTTTTCATTGCTAAAGCTACCATGAATAAAAACAAAATCTCCACATGTGACCCATTTTACTCTCCCAGAGTTTAAAAAATTTTTGAAGTTAGGTTTTTAGAAAAAATTCTGAATTACTTTAGTCTCTGTTAAATTACCAGTCTAGCAGTTTTCTAGTGAATTACTATGACAGCACAACATACAATTGAAAATCAACTAAAAGGGTCATTCGTAATTATATATATATATATATATATATATATATATATAAATTATTTTCTGTCAGAGGAAATACTTGAAGCTGCTTTTCTATCTCTGTCCTCAACTTCCTTTATTTATAGATCAATTTTGATTGTTTTACATATTTATACTATATAAGAACTTATCGAGTTAGCTGAGGAAGTAGGTAATTTTCAGAAATCCCAGTTTGGTGGTCAGCATTTTTTTCATATTCTAAAATTAGAAAACAGATTGATTCACTAGGAGAATGTGATTACGTGTCACATATAAATCAATGGCAAAGCTTAAAATAGAGGCTAGACTCTTTACTTGGGATTCACTTTCTTCTATATATGTATTGTTGAACTGTCATTGATACTAGATTTGGTTATAGTGGACTTTACACGACCTGTGTTTTGTAAAATTCATTTATTAAATGGATTTTATATGAATTTAATATTGTAAATTTAGTTAAGGATTTTATCTCTTAAGGAAATCTGTGATAAATTTATTTAAAATAATACCTTACAATATAAGTAGTATAGCCTTAGATCAGTTATTTTGTAAAGGGTACAGAAGTATGGAAAGAGCATGAGATTTGAAGTTGAAAGGCTTTGTGTTAACTATTATTCCATTGTTCCATCGTTTCCAGTTATTTTACTTTGGATCAACCATTTGCCTTCTAGTTTCCTCATCTAAAAAAAAATAATGATCACTATTTTAGGTTGTGCTTGTGAAGATTAAATTAAATAATGTTTATAAGGTACCTGGCATGTATACAGGCTCAACTGTAAAATTTCCCTTTTACTTGGAAAAATTTTTGATTTTAACTAATATATCTTCTTATTACATTCTTTTGCTATACTAAAAATAACGCAAGAAGATTGTGAGACCACCACGTTGCAAGAGAAAGAGAAGGAAATGTAGTACAGAAGAAAGAAACTGGGGTGGCGAGGAAAGACCCATTTCCTTTCCCTAGCGCCTTTCTGCAGTACTAGATTATTTCAGTGATTCATGACACTAGCCTTTTAAATGGTAAGATCGTTCAAGATTTTGAGGTCCGAAATCTCTTTTTTTTGTTTGTGGAAAGTGTATGTGTGTTTTACACTTTTTAATTATTTTTTTATTCAGTATACTTTATTTAGTACCTAGTATGTGCCAGGCACTGCACTAAACATTGAAGATGCCAAACAAAATAAAACAAAAACAAAAAACCCTGTACCATCCCTGATTTTTAGGGACTCACAGTCTATTCTGGAAAGAGTACTCTTCCAACAGCAAATGGAGGGCTGTTTGCTCACTTGGCCTTTGTAGTTTTGTGTCCCTAATTGAACTATCAGGCACTCCTGCTTCATGCTATTAGTTTCTGATGCCCACTTTCTGAAACAAACATTTAAATATTTATACCTCAACTCAGACCAAAGGGCAATATGGCTAGATAGATCAAGATATATATATATATATATATATATATATAAAATGACTGATGTAATCAAATACATGTTTGCCAAGAGAAGTAAATTCATAAAATGACTAAGCATAAACTTTGAGTACTAAAAGCTGGAAACTGGAGAATATTTATGGGGAAATGTGAACTTAGTAATAAAAAATCTCATTTCTATTTACTCAATTTGTGTTTGAAGTTGAAAGATACAGCACTTTTCCCTTCCCTTCCCGCCTTTTTTCCCCTGTTCCTAAAAAACAAAAAAACCTAATCCCTCATTGTTGCTATAAGAAAACATATTTTGGGCATCAAAGCATATCTAATTTAATTCAAATTTTTACTTTTCAGTCTTAGTACTAGTACTGGGTGCTATTCCTCCAGGAGAATGAGAGAATAGTTATAGCAAATAGTATTCTCTATGTGTATTTATGATTTTTTAAGGGCCCTAAATAGTCATGGGTATTAATTTCTACTGCATGTGGTATTTATTACATAGATAACTTAGGCAAACATTTTTAAAGAGAATTTATAAACCAGTATTTAGAAGTTCAGAGAAATTACTTTTTGAGCATCATTTGAGTCCCAAACATTAGAAATGCATGTGCAAATATGGTGAAGATAGATAGAAGTAAACTATTATCTTCAGAGAGGATTTTAGAGAATTACTATTTCAATTTAAAATGTGTATACTTTCCCATTATACGGTCCAGGTGGCTTTGAATATGGCTAATCTCTTTCAATTCAGACCCGTCCATACCTGAGGGCTGACTAATTATAGAAATTCTTTGATGTAGTAGTTAATGAAGAACCCCCAGAACTATGTTACATAGATAAGTGGTTTACATTATCAACAACTTTCAAAATTCTTTTTGAGAAGAGACAAGGCAAGGGACACTATAGAACTCCTTTGTCCTTCTAGACTACCATATTTGACTGTGAGTTTTCATGGGGATGTTCATGAATGTGTTCTACATGACCAGCATTGCAATTGTATTAAAAATGCTTCTCACAGCTTTATATAAATTTCTTTTTGAATACAAAGATCTGTGACTTCTCTTGGATTACTTGTCATTGCTCATTTTGAGGGTCTCTGGAGCTGCCACTTCATATCAGTGTAAAATTGAGTCACCCTCGTTAGTGTGGCTGTATTGCAGTTTTGATTTCACTCCCAGCATTTTCTTCTCAGTGTCAGGTCCTGTCCTGGAAGGGAGCCATTTCTGGTCAGTTTTGAGATTTCTTGTAGGCAGTCTGCTTCAGGTCCTTCCATTTTACAGTGATTCTTTTGCATTGACCCACTAGTGGAGTGGGTAAAATCCCTGGCAGTTGAGATACAGCTCTCAAATTGGCTGCCTCTTATTCCACTGAAAATCTGATGGCTGTTTTCAGTCAGACTCCTAGTTGTTTCTCTTTCCTTTCTCTCCTATCAGTGCTGACATTAGGCAGGTCTTGTGGATGCAGGTGGTTTGTCTGTGTGCTCTTTAATGCTGGGATGTGTCACCTGATTTATTGTAAATATTTTTTGTGAGTTTTAAATTTTGTATTTTGTTACTCTGACCATTTTGTGTAGAGATTCAGAGAGTGAAAGACTATGTCATCATTACCTCCATCTTCCTTTTTTTCTGCTCTCCTTTTGAAAGAGAATTAAAATATAATGATAGAGTAAATTCTCATGACTCATTATTTTCTCCTTATACTAAACACTACCCTGAAATTGTATGTAATTTTCACTTTTATTATTTTCTAACTTTTACTACCTATGTATGTGCACGGAATAAATTTCAGGTACCTGTACTTTGTACCTGATGTGGAGGATAAACCTGGGTAGTTGACTTTTCAGTCACCTAAAAGTAGCCTTCAATTCCCTGGTGGCGCAGTGGTCAAGAATCCGCCTGCCAATGCAGGGGACACATGTTTGACCCCTGGTGCGGGAAGATCCCACATGACGTGGAGCAACTAAGCCTGCCAGCCACAACTACTGAGCCCGCGCATCTACAGCCCGTGCTCCGCAACAAGCCACCGCAAAAAGAAGCCCGTGCACCGCAATGAAGAGTAGCCCTCGCTCGCTGCAACTGGAAAAAGCCCGTGCACAGCAACAAAGACCCAATGCAGCCAAAAATAAATAAATTAATAAATTAAAAAAAAAAAAGCAAGGTTATTGCCATGACTTTTACCACTTAGGTAAACATAGCCAGATTTTCCAGAAAAAGTCACGTGGAGCCAAAATGTTATAAAAGCCCTCGTGAGAATCATTGAGTCTTCCTAAATACTTAACAATGTACTCATCCCACGCACTGGTTTTATTGGCAACAGAGTAATTTCATGGTGACTTAGGATATAGGGTAGCTTCTTTCAAATAGGAAGAATACAGTTGAGCTTTTATTTTGTACACTGATTTTCAAGATGTAAGTTCTCATAACTTTTACTTCATTAAGGAAACCTCTATCATTTGCCTGTGTTTGTTGGTATATTTCTGTCAATCACCTTACTCATGTGATACATACAAATATCCATAAAAAATATATAGTGTTGTTCTGTGTTTTCAGAATTTAAATCAGCAGAAACATATGCTGTAGCTTTGCAACTTGCTGTGCTGCCCCAACATATTATTTTCAAATCTATTACTTTGATGTAGATCTAGTTCACTCAATTTACCTGCTGTGTAGAATTCCACAAAAATATTCTATATTTATCCATTTTCCTACTAACAGATGCTTTAATATACATCCTTGTATATGCCATCTGATGAACATACCCAAGAGTTTCTCCAAGGTATATATCTGAAAATCTAGGCTATGCACATATTCTAATATTTTAGATACTGCTTTCTATAATGGTTTCATTTAAAAGCCATTCAGTAAGAATTTTTATTCATATTTCCAAATTTGATCAGAGTTCTTGTTTTCTAATTAATTACTTTTTTTTTTTTTTGGCTGCGTTGGGTCTTTGTTGCTGCATGCAGGCTTTCTCCAGTTGCGGTGAGTGGGGGCTACTCTTTGTTGCGGTGCGTGGGCTTCTCACTACGGTGGCTTCTCTTGTTGTGGAGCATGGGCTCTAGGCATGTGGGTTTCAGTAGCTGTGGCTCATGGGCTCAATAGCTGTGGCTCACGGGCTCTAGACCACACGCTCAGTAGTTGTGGCACACGGGCTTAGTTGATCCGCAGCATGTGGGTTCTTCCCAGACCAGGGCTTGAACTCATGTCCCCTGCATTGGCAGGCAGATTCTTAACCACTGCGCCACCAGGGAAGTCCCTTGATCAGAGTTCTTATTACTTACTGTTCTAATATGTTTGAAATTGTATCCCATTGCTGCTTTAATTTGCATTATCTTATGTAATTATGAGGTTGTTCATCTTTTGTATATGTTTCTTGCAATTCAAGTTTCCTATTCTCTGAAGTGCATGTTTTTAACTTTGCCCATTTTTCTATAGAATTGCTTGTCTTTTTCTTAAAGGTTTGTGGGAGTTTTTATTGGTTTGCAGGAGTTCTTTATATGTTCTGGATATTGAACTTTTGTTAGTGCATTTCTTTGTAAGTTGTAAACATCTGTATGCTTCACTCCTCAACATTTCAACACACATATCATTAACTACACTTAGATACTCATTTACTGATCCTGTTTTTAGGTAAAATTTACATAAAATGAAACACGGAATCTAAGTATGACATTTGATGAGTTTTGGCAAATGCACACACCTGTGTAACCGAAACCTCTATCGAGTACATTTGGTATGTCTTCTATATAGAACACTATCATCACCCCAGAAAGTTACTTCATATTCCTCCAGACCCACAGAAATAATCTTTTCTTCTGAGTTTTTTCTCACCATAGATTAATTTGCCTATTTTAGAACTTCATATAAATGGAACATAAAACACATAATCTTTTGTAAAAGGCTTATTTGCTTTGGCATATTTTTAGATTCATACATGTTGTGTATGTTGAGAGTTACTTTTTATTACTGAGTGTTATTCTATTTTATGGATATAGCACAAATTTTTCATCCATTCTTCTATTTATGAATACCTGGGCTGTTTCCAGTTTGGGGGTATTATGATTAAAGATACTAGAAACATTTTTGTAGAGTGTTTTTGTTAACATTTCATGTTCATTTCATATGTCTTGGTTAAGTACTAAGAAGTAGAATTTCTCACTTAACAGAGTTAATTAACCCTTTTCAAAGAATTTCTCCTTGTGTATTATAGTGGTTAGCCCAGACATACTGTTATCATTAGATACATAACATAAAATGACTCTACTGTGTTATTCCTGGTAGAGAGAATAGTATCCAAAGACACAGAATAGGATATAGTCCAAGAACGCCAGGTATTGCTGGTATGTACAGTGCAAGATGTGAAGAATAATTGAGCATAATACCAGAAGGGAAAGACCCGGAGTGACATATTTAAACAAATATGGATTTTATTTTGTAGATTTTCTGGAGGGTATTAATGTTTTTTAGCATAGAAAAACAAGGGTAAGCCTTGCTGAAAAATAATCACATTAGCAGTTGAACAGAGAATAATACAAGACGGTTCAGCTAGAGACAAAAACAATTAATAGTAAGGGTCTAATGTCTGACAATCTACTTTCCCTTACTACAGATGCAACATACTATAACATTCTTTGTATAACATTCAATTATTGATACCTACAATATTAATAAATGAATATGTATAATAATCATTTATAGCAGCAGCATCCCTTTTTAGTTTTATGAATTGTATTTTTGGTGTCTTACCTAAAATCACTTTACCTAACCCAAGGCCAAAAAGATTTTCTCCTAATTTTTTATCCGATATTTATAGCTTTACGTTTTGTATTTAACTCTATGGTCTATGTGCATTGTGAGCTAATTTTTTGAGATGGTGCAAGGTAATGACTAAGGTCCATTTTGCTTGTATGTTTGCAATTGTCCAGCACCATTTGCTGGAAGGAATATCATCTTTTCTTTAAACAGCACATTTGTACAAAATCAATTGACAGTGTATGTAGACATCTATTTATGGAGTCTATATTCTACTCCATTGATCTGTATGACCATTTTTTTCTCTAATACAAAGCTGTATTGATAACTGTAGCTTTATGCTAAGTCTTGAAATCCAGTGGTACAAGTTCATTTCTTTGTTGCTCTTCTTCATAATTGTTTTGGCTATTCCACTTCTTTGGCTTCTCCATATAATTTTGGAACCAGCTTGTCAATTTCCACAAAAAAATGCTGCTGATGTTTTAATTGGAATTATTAAATCTATGTAATAATGTCCAGAGAACTGACGTTTTAACAATGTTAAGTGTTGTAATCCATGATCATAATATATTTATGTGTACTGTTTGTTTAGACTTTTAAAATTTCTTTCATCAGTGTTTTAAAGCTTTTAATGTGCAGGTCTTACATATATTTTGTTATATATTTATAACTAAGTATTTAATGTTTTCTGGATTCTTCAATTCCAGTTTCTAACTGTTTATTGATGGCATGTAAAACCACAGTTGGCTTTTGTATATTGACTTTGTATCCTACAAATGTGCTAAACTTAAAGATTAGTTCTAGTAACTTCTTTTGTAGATTCTGAGATTTTCTACATAGACAAACATGTTGTCTACAAATACTGACACTGTTTTCTTCTTTTTGAATCTGTATGTTTTTTGTTTCTTTTTCTCGCTTCATTGCACTGGCTAGAACCTCCATGATGACATTGAATAGAAGTGATGAGCATGAATATTTTTGTCTTATTCCTGACTTTAGAGAAAAAAAGATTCAGTCTTTTGCTATTAAGTATAATGTTAGCTCTAGGATTTTGGAGAAAATTCTCTTTTCAGTTTGCTGAAAAATTGTAACATGAATGTCAAACACTTTTCTATACCTATTTCAATGCTGATTCTTTTTCTTTAGTCTGTTGAATTACCCTGATTTCTGAATGTTGAACCAATCATCCTCCCAGAATGTAAGTTCCACAAGGACAGGTAGTGCTGTGCTTGAAAAGGCTCACATTGATTTGTGAGAATTGATTACACTATGGGATTTTGAGAACCAGTCATTAAACAATTAGTAGATGGAAATCAGCCATGTAAGAGTATTCACACAATAGAAATCATGAAATGTTACCCATCAGGCCCCCCTGTCTCTTGTTTTGTTTGTCTGATGGTGCATAACCAAAAGTCCTAAAGTTTAGTGGATAACCAAGAACATTTACTCTGCTCACAAATGTGCCATTTGACAGGTTTTGGTGGGCACAGCTCAACTCTTTCCACTCAGTGTCAGCTGGGCAACCTTGCAGTCTGGGGACTGGAATCATCTAAAGCTCACTCACATATCTGATGCCTCATGTGGGAAGGTGTGTGTGTGTGTGTGTGAAATCTTTAATGAGGATTAAGGTTGGGGAGGATGATGGGGCTCCAGCACTCAGTCCAGATGCCTTGTGTGTACATGGCTCCTTGGAGGTTCTTGAGGTTCTCAAGCTGGTGCTCCTACTGCTGCTTGTGAGCCTTATCTCATCTGTGTCCCTTGTCACCATCAGCATCATCAGTGAGCAGCTAGTGACTGTATAGGGGGAAGAAATTTGTCTTGTTTAGACAGCGAAGGATGTAGTTGGACATAGGGCTGAGAGAGGTGATGTTTTTCAGGCATCTCTAAGTGGTTACTCTACATGAACTCTCTGGTATGGTGGCCTTAGGGGGGGTAGTCAGACCTCTCAGATATAGGCTCAGGATTCCTTAGGTGTATATTCCAGAGAGAGAAAATCAGTCAAAAGTTATATCATCATTTATAACCTAATCCCAAAAGATAAACGGCATACCTTCTACTGAAGTCAGAGACTCTACACTCTTGATGGAGGACATCACATTGCAAGAAGACATGTGGGATGGAATATACAGGTGCAGCAGTATTTGGAGAATACAGTCTGCCATAGTTTTGTTCACTAATGCCATTCTAAATGTGTATATCAGTGCTTTGTACAGAGGAGGCACTCAATAAATATTTGTGAAATGAATGAATCATTCATTCATTGTGCCCAGCTGACACTGAGTAGAAATGAATGTGTCATCCTTTCTGGTAGGACCATGGTCTGGAAACACATAGAGGCTCACTCCCTAGTGTCCTAAGTAAGTTGGTCTTGTTTTATGGTAATCCAGGCAATTCGTTGCTGAAATTTCTTATTCTCCTCTCTATTGTCATGGAATGTTGGCCCCACTCAGAGGTGGGAGTAAACAGGGAGTCAAAGCATTAGGTAAATTTATTTTTTCTTGAAAAATACCTGGAAATGAAATAAAATAACTGTCTCAGTGAAACTCAAAGTTAAATATTTTATAGCATTTTAATGTCACGTTAGTCAAGGGAAAGATTTTTCCTATACCTAGTCACCTTTCCTCTAGGAGTCCAAATTGTTCAAGTGTCTTGGGTCCCTGGATAGCACACTGGGGTGGGTCTGATGGAGCATGTGGATGGACTGAGTAGAGTCCCATCAAACTAGTCAACTGATGAGCCATGCATTACTGTTGGCAATTGATCATACCAGAAAGTTATGTGTGAAGTAACACAGCATAGATTCTGCTTGGATTCCTGCCCTTGATATGGTCGGTGCCATTGGTTTCTGTCTCTTGCTTTCTTATATATGTGATTTCTCCCTCCTCAATTTCACCTTTCCTTGGAATATTTTTAAAATCTGGTCTCCAAATCAGGAAGAGGGAAAATTTGCTCTCTGTCACTCTGAATCTTTTAGTTCCACACTTGGTCTGGTTGCTTTTAAGCTTTGTAGTACAGGGTTTGTAGTCTTCATTTTTGGTTTTATAGTCATTTGTAGTTATATAGACTGAGGAGGATGGAATGGGGAAGTAGGTGAGGTGTGGTTTGGAAGTATAGGAACCCTGGGTAAAACAGGGAATCCCACGATCAGTAATTAGAGATACTTATCCAGAACACACACACATACACACTCACACACACACACACACTCACACATACACACATTCATATACATGCACAGTATCAAGATTATTGGAATGTTCTCTTCTTTGTCCATACCCAACTCAAAAATTACCAATTAATTTATTTTCTAAGCCATTTCTAAGATAAAATATTTCTAAGATATTTTCTAAATATCTTTGAGAGCTATACAAGGGGCTATTATTCATAGTTATATGCTGATAACGAGCATAAACCAGTGCTGTATTTGGCAAACTGGGACTATGGACACCTTAATAACCTACTCATAATTATGCAGAACTCCAAATGTAAATGCCTTCCATAAACATGTGTTTTTAATGATAAAGTCCTTTAGGGATGGGAATGTTTTATCAATTTCACGCTAAAAGTTCTAAGAGAATCATACTGGCTAGTTGAGCAATGATTCAAATGCTGCTAGGAGAGTTCTAATTGAATAGAATAAAGTTTCTTGAAATAAATACCTTTGGGTGTGTCTCTACTCAGGAATGGTATAGAAATTATGGCAACAATATAACATTCTTTGAAATCGTCATGGATCTAAACAAAATATTGGAAAGTAGGCTTTACATGATTCCTGTTTTTCCAATGTGTTTTCAGTATACTGGCCAAGATTAGTGTATCTGGAGACAGATGCGAGTTTTGAAACCTAGGCTCCAATACCTGTATAGGTGTGTGATGTTAATTATTATTTAACTTTCCATGTCTTTGTTGCTACAACAGTTAAGTTGGGATAATTACAGCACTTGCTTCATACAGCTGTTATAAAGATTAAATTGCTTAATAACAAAAAACAAGTACAATACCTGGTACAGAGTAAGTGCTTGATTTAGCATTTATTATTATGATCCTCTGCCTTAATGATTTATTGCCAGAGCAAGAAACCTGGGAATCATTACCACATTCTCCTTTTATTTCCTTCTGATCACTGGATGTCCAGATAGTCACCAATTATTAAGGTGTACCATTC
Source organism: Delphinapterus leucas (assembly GCF_059928025.1). Taxonomy (NCBI): domain Eukaryota; kingdom Metazoa; phylum Chordata; class Mammalia; order Artiodactyla; family Monodontidae; genus Delphinapterus; species Delphinapterus leucas. The sequence continues at coordinate 101,622,127 of NC_143131.1, read as the reverse complement.
TCTCAATGAGTTTTCCTCAGTCCAATATTGTTCCCCAGCCATGTCATATCCACAGAGCAGCCAGAATGACTTATAATGCATAATGTGATGTCACTTTTCTACATAAATGTCTTCAGTGGCTCCTCATCCTCGGAATGGCTGTACTAGGCTCTTCAAAGTTTGACTTCTGTTTATTTAATTCCCCAGCCTCATTTCTTGCCCCATTGTTTCTTCATATTTACAGACTCACTAGACAAACTGTCTTAAAGCTCTGTGAAAGACTGCCTCATTTGAGCCTCATCCTTTCACATAATACTGTTTGTTTTATTCCTATTTTCCCGTACTTGGCCTTAACACTTCTACTTATCCTTCAGGACTCAGCTTGTCTATTACCTCCTTCAGAACCATCTGGCCCACTTAAGTGAGGTTAGGTGTCTTCTTGATGCCTCTCCAAATGACCTGCGTATACTTCTCTCAGAGCATCTTGCACATTTCTAATATGATTACAAACAGTGCACACAGTTTGTCTCTTCCAATAGAATGTGAACTTCTAGGCAGGAGCGGGGATGTTCTTTGTTGTATTTCTGTTCCATGCACAATCTATGGCATATAAGTCTATGCAAAAGATGCAGGTTGAATGAATACATACCTGTGGTATTGGTTAATCAATTACAGGAGGGCGTTTTTGGTATTGGGCTTTTTAAAATAAAAATGCTAGATTTTTTTCCTATAGATTTAAAGGTTTTTCTAAAACTACATTTTAAAAAGTTGAGTTTTTCTACTTAAAAAATTCTTATGATGAGATCAATTCTCATTAAATTTGTAGAGTCTCAGAGATGAGAGAAGAGAGCGTAAAAAGTTAATTAAGGAAATAAGAATTTATGGAAATGTTATGTCATCCCTGAAATTGCAAATAGGATTGAAAATACACTATTTCTTATGCCTCGTTGCTGTATATTCTTTTCACTGCATGTTCTATTCCATTAACCTGTCTTCTCTCATCTCAGAGCCTTATTTCCATAGAGAAGACTGGGACAGCTTTATGGTGAATATCCAGCCAGCTGGATGCCTAGAATGAGAGGTCTCAGAATTTTATCTGGCAGCAATAAGAACTCAAAACTATAGCTTGTGATTGCATGTTTATACTGGATAACTGAATATATAAAAAGGGACTTGTTTTTGGTGAGAATTAAATCTTTTCAATTATTTTGAGATATTAATAAGCATAAACTTTGCATTTTATTTTCTTTCAAGAATGTATTCTCATTACAGAAATAATTCTTTTTTTTTTTTTTTTTTTTTTGCGGTACGCGGGCCTCTCACTGTTGTGGCCTCTCCCGTTGCGGAGCACAGGCTCCGGATGCACAGGCTCAGCGGCCATGGCTCACGGGCCCAGGCGCTCCACGGCATGGGGGATCCTCCCGGACCGGGGCACGAACCCGTGTCCTCTGCAACGGCAGGCGGACTCTAACCCACTGCGCCACCAGGGAAGCCCCCAGAAAAGATTCTTTTTATAGGAAATTGATTGCAAATATTCATTCCTCTAAGGCTGTGCTGTCAATATGCTGGCCACTAGCCACATGTATTGAGCACTTGAAATGTGACTAGTCCAAACAGATGTGCTGTAAAGTTTAAGATTTCAAAGATTTATAAAAAGGAACATGAGTTATTCCAATAACTTTATATTATCTCAATAATTTTTATATTTTTATTATATTTATACATAGTTTATTGACATGGCAATATTTTTAATATATTGGGTCAAATAAAATTTTATTCTTAAAATAGCTTCACCTCTGAATTTTTATTTTTTAAATATAGATACTGGAAAGTTTAAAATTACCTATGTGGCTCATATTATATTTCTATTGGACAGCTCTACTCTAAGTGATTCCATTTTGTAGCTTGTTTTGTATGCATGGGGTCCTGAAGAAGTTTGTGACAAAAGGGCTTCAGGCCAAACACCACTTAAAAAGCTAGTATAATACATTTATGTCAGTATGTACAGTAATTTGTGTATACTGCAGTTAAATGCACATGGTACTTTATTTTTTTTCTAGGAATATTTCAAACATGTCAATCATATGATCTAATCTTGAGAATAGCCGTAGTCTACAGTTTACGTCTTGGTCAGAGATTTTATGTTCTTTTAAATTGATATAAAAATCATGCTTCTGAGTCTTCAGTCAAATTCTTATTTCTTTTATTTTCTCTAAATTGCTTAAGGAAGTTGGGAAATTGCAAATTATTTTTTTTTGCACCAACACTTTCTTATCACTGTCGATTTCCCTCCAGTCTTTTGGAGCAGTGAAACAGGCTTGGGAATGCAGACCAGGCAACTTTGTGGGTAGGAAGGGACTTGCCTCCTAGGGGCAACGTATGGAGCAAGGCTCTCCTGGAGGCATGCCAGAGGAAGATGAAAACAAAGCTCAGCAGACGCCCAACTGTGCTATTAGCACAGAGTGACACATTCTGTATGAGCTGCAACAGTTGGGAACTATGGAAACTAGACTAGAGTGAGCGTAAACAAGGGTGGCAGACAGAGCTGGAAAAATCCCTGGAGCTGTAGGACCACAGGCAGATGGTATTTTTATGGGGTATCAAAAGCACTGGGCTGTGTATAGAGGAGTGGGAAGGTCATTAGGACATCAGCCCATTTCAGACAACCAAGTACAATTTGTACAGCTTAAAGTGTATTTTAAAATAAAATATTTTAAAATATTTGATACAAAAATAGTGAATTGAATTAGTGAATTGTGCCAAGCAGTTTTTCTGCATTATAAAATTGAACCAATGGTCTTGCATAATAAAAAGCTGAACTTATGCCCCACACAAGGAAGAAAGCAAATATGATCTTTTGTTTCAAAATTCTTAACGTGAGCTCTCTTGTATTTGCTTTTCATTTCACCACCACTGTCAAGTGTCAGCCCTCTGGGTTCATTTATACTTGGTTTTGTAAAATAGATAATAAACCATTTGTTTGGTAGCTCTTCAATAATGTATTTCCATAGTCACAAAAAAACCCAACAAAAATTTTTGTTTGCTTGTTTGTGTTTGGCTAACATGATAGCAATTTTAATCCTATTTAAATTCACTCTTCTTGAGAAACAGCTTTAGCATAATCAATTTGTACATGGTAATATTTTAATATCTTAACCAGTTCTTTGGTGATTACTCTAAGAATGATGTCAATAAATTACCTTCGTACTGATAAGGGGATAAAATGGTCCAAAGCAAGTGACTCATTGGGTAATAGGAAGGACGGAGTCAAGCTGGAGAATGGCTTGGGAAGTTTCCCTTTGGAGTGCTGCATCTTAATTTTGGGTAGAGTTGTTGAGAAAATAAGATTTTATCCTTTACAAATGGGAGGAATTTTTTTCTTTATTGATGATGCCTCCATGAGGTCGTGGAAGTACACCCATGGGGATGTCTTCTCCTTAAAGATTTTAGGAGAGGACTGAGGAGTTAAGTATTCTATGGCTCCCACAATGAAATTGAGACCCAGAAGCCCAGATTATCAAAATTCTTCATTTATGTATCAGGATGATGTGGCCAGAGAGGAAGACAGAAAGTCTGGAACCATCTCTCTGTAATTTTAGGAGATGCTCCCTGCTACCAGTCTGGTCTCTATTTTTCCCACACCACAGAATTCTTTTATCTCCAAGTGTCCTTGGGTCTGTGGTTTCCCACTCTTACGTCTTTACTTTTTACCTGACAATATTGAGTACGCAGATGGATATTCTATGGTGACCCAGTTCAAGAATGACCACAGATTGGTTTTGTCCACTTTCTGCAGCTGTAGGCCAGGAGGAAGGAGAGATAGACACTATCACTGGGTTAATAAAACATGGACTCTAAACTCAGACAATTTGGTTAGAACTCGAGCTTTAATATTTCCTAGTTGGGTAACTTCTTTGTGTCTGTTTTCTCTATAAAAATAGAGCTTGTCTTATAGGGCTGCTTGAGAATTGAATGATGATTAAATGAGAAGTGTTTAGCCAGTTTCTTATATAATATGTATTCAAAAAGGCTGGTCATTATTATTATTGAAGAGAAAAAATGTCTACTGCTGCATCTTTTTTGAACTCTTACTGGGCACCTCCTTAGGTAGACAGAGCTGTAAAGAAGGTTGAATATTATGCAGTGTAATGGCAGTAGACAGCTGATGGACAAATATAATTTGAGGCATTCTTAGGGGAATCCTACGTCTAGCGTACTAATAGACCCCGCAATAAGAGCTTTATAACAATCATCAAATTTCTGTATATGCAGAAACACTATGGAACTCAATTATTTTTAATGAAATTCCCACTTTCTCAAAACATAAATCATGAACAAGTTTTTAAAAATTAAGGCTGCTTTGGAGACTATCAAGATGCCACTTTGACTTAGATATATCAATTCTATTTATTACATCTTTTCTCTTTTAACTAAAAGATGGTGGATAGTCAATCACACTATGAATTGTACAATCTATCACTTCTATCAAAGCTTTTGATATCAGACAGAAAAAATTTCCCTATTGGGAATTTTTTTTCATTGTGTTGGTATCATTTCCATTTATCAGATTAAGTACTACAAAGAAAAGAATGTTTGGTGGATTGAATGTCTATCTTCAAACTTGATGAATCATGGCATAGTAGAAAAGTGAAACCTGAGGAATTACAATGTAACTGGTGACAGAAGAACAGCTAATGAAGGAGGCAGATGAAAAGATACCATTATTTAAACATTTAGGAAAAAGTACTAGCATATTTTATGTTACTGAAATAATAAATAGTTCAAAATAGGGGTTGTATGAATTTTACAAATTTGCTATCTCATTATTATAAAGATCTTTTAAGACAATTAACTCCAGAGCTTAGCAACTTCTCATTGATTATTTGAGGACTAAAGAATGGTATACTGTTTACTCTGTTCTCCATTTTCAGAGATATAAACCAGAAGCTATCACAGGGATAAGACTGCAGTTCTAAGAGATGGCATGGTAGATAAAAGAAAAGTCTCCTGAGGCAGACATTTGGTGTTAGAAAATACTTTGTTCCCTCGAGCAAGTTTAGTAACCTTGGATCTTTGTATTTCTCATCTGTGAAATGGATTTAACAGAGTCCACCTATAGGGATTTTATATGATTTTAATAAATCGATGCATTTAAAGCTCTTGGAAAAAGTTGCCACATATAAGCATTCTAGTAATTAATATTGTTGTTATTATTGCTATTACTATTATTCCATATAAAGCTATTGCTTGGCTAAATTTAGGAACTAATTCGTGTCTGTTTAAAACTTACTTTAAGATTAATTTCTAAAGTATTTGTTCACAACAGGGTTAAAAAAAAAGAAAAGAGATGAGGATATAATAGACCAGAGGCTTCTCACTGCCCAAATAAATTGCCACTAAAAATTTAACCGTCAATATAAACTTTAGAAAAATATGCATTATCTTTACAGAATTTGAATTGGTGGCATGTTGTTACATATGTCTTAGACTAGTTATGAGGAAAGTTAGTGATTAATATTGCTTAATTTCACTTCTTGCTATGTACGTATGTTGGTGTAGTTGGCACCTTATATTTTGGATGTTGTAGCCAAAGCCCTGGACAGCTAAGAAATGAGATCCAGATGAGATGCTTCAGTTCTTAACTCTATGCCTTCAGAAACACTCTGGGCCTCTTTCTTTATCTGAGCATTTATCAAACCCCTTACAGTTCAAAATTCTACAATTCTGAGTATAATGATGGAACTATGGTAAGGATACTAATTCACAGTAATAAATTAATGTTGCATAATTAACTCTAGGCCAAACTCAATAAAAGGTATAAAGGTTTCAGTTATACAAAGAAAAATAAGATTTAAAAATAGGAAATCTTATTTATGAGAAAATAATCTATTGTGTGAATTTTTAAAGTTCTGTAGTAAGTATTTAACTTCTACCGCCACATGCTGTGTACAGAGGCAGGAGGTTGTTAAAAAATATATATATATCTACTTAACTTTTAAGTATATATTCTATTTCTCCAGTTAGGTTGTACATACCTCAAAATCAGGAAGCTAAGGTATGTACAACCTAACTGGAAAAATAGAATATATACTTAATAGTTATATATCGATAGTTTTATTCAGTAAGTGACTAATGTTCTTCTTAAAAGGTACCTCTAAAGTGTGAAAATATTGAATATACTTAAAATTGTATTTTTCTACTTTGATACATTTAGTGCAGGAAATATACATCCCAGGCAAGGGAAATGGTGTGAACTAAAGCTTAATAGTAGGGATATATATGGCTTGTGTAGGAGTAGTGTGTAGACTAGTTTGGAAAGAACAGAGGGTTCGGGGGAGTGGACAGAGAGCTTCAAAGTAGGATGGAGAACATATTGCTGACTGTCTTGAATACCTGGTAAAGACATATAATTCTGTGGAAAAAGCGGAATGAACACAGATTTTTTTAAAAAAGAGTATAATGTATGCAAAGTATTTTTTTAGTGAGATTAACCTGGCAGCACTGTTAAGGTAACTTGGATATGAGAGAGAATAGAGTCAATAAGCTAGCTAAGATTGGTTTAGCAGCAGTAGAAATGTAGAAGAAGGAATAAATGCAAGTGATGTGAGTTCCTGAAGTGCAAATATAATCTTATTCATCATTGCAACTTAAGCACACAGTATACGATAGATCTTAATTTTTTAAGTATAAAAACTTGATTATTGAGTAGGTGTTGGAAGTTTTTTTTTTTTTTAAAGGGAGGAAAAAACAGATTTAATTTACACATGGAGGTCTTAAAAAATGGGACCTAAGTAAGAAGTGGCCAAAGCACTTTTATACTTTTTAGACAAAGAAATAATTTCTGAAGAATTGACAGGACAAAGAAACTTGGGCTTGTGGTGCCTAAGTTAGTGAAGAACCTAAACAATTTGTTCCTGGGGTAGTAAATTAAAGAAGTAACAAGGTTTGTTTATACAGACCTCTCTGAATTCCCAGTTCTGGCAGTAAAGGTGTCCTTCTACCTCCAGATGCAGGGAGGGCACCTTTCACATGGGGGATTCAGTCTGGCTTTTAGGGAGACAGAGGGGAGCATCAGGGTGTCCTTCTTTCATAGGACATTTCTTACGTAACTTTAACTCGAAATAATATGCCACTTAGACATATTTTGGGGTGTCTCGCCCTGAGCCGCAATGGTGATGAGAGTTCACCTCACCGCTTCCTTTGTTCCCCAGCCCTGGCGGTGGGAGTGGCTTCCTGCAGTTATTGATCTGGGCTACCTTGACATTCCCCTTCATATTCTTTCCATGTTCCATTTCCTGTGTAACCAACTTTCTGCATCAAATACCCTCTCTTTGTTTTATATTAATCTTTATTTTATAGTGGAGTATAGTTGATTTACAATGTTGTGTTAGTTTCAGATTATTTTCCCATATAGGTTATTACAGAGTACTGAGTAGAGTTTCCTGTGCTATACAGTAGGTCATTGTTGATTATCTATTTTATATATAGTAGTGTGTATATGTTAATCCAAACCTCATAATTTATCCCTCCCCCTCGTCTTTCCCCTTTGGTAACCATAATTTTGTTTTCTAAGTCTGTGAGTCTGTTTCTGTTTTCTAAAAAATTCATTTGGCCATTTTTTAGATTCCACATATAAGTGATATCATATGATATATGTCTTTGACTTACTTCACTCATTCTGACAATCTCTAGGTCCATCCATGTTGACTCAGATGGCATTAATTCATTCTTTTTTATGTCTGAGTAATATTCCATTGTATACATGTGCCACATCTTCTTTATCCATTCCTGTTGATGGACATTTAGGTTGCTTCCATGTCTTGGCTATTGTAAATAGTGCTGCAGTGAATATTGTGGTGAATGTATCTTTTCGAAGTATGGTTTTCTCTGGATATATGCCCAGCAGTGAGATTGCTGGATCATATGGTAGCTATATTTTTAGTTTTATAAGGAACCTCCACTGTTCTCCATAGTGGTTGTACCAATTTACATTCCCACCAACAGTGTAGGAGAGTTCCTTTTATTCCACACCCTCTCTAGCATTTATTGTTTGTAGACTTTTGATGATGGCCTTTCTGACCAGTGGGAGGTGATACCTCATTGTAGTTTTGATTTGCATTTCTCTGATAATTAGCAGTGTTGACCATACTTTCATGGGCTTTTTGGCCATTTGTATGTCTTTTTTAGAGAAATGTCTATTTAGGTCTTCCAGCCATTTTTGGATTGGGTTGTTTGTTTTTTTAATATTGATCTGCATGAGCTGTTTATAAATTTTGGAGATTAATTCCTTGTTGGTCACATCATTTGCAAATATTTTCTCCCATTCTGCAGGCTTTTTATTTTGTTTATGGTTTCCTTTGCTGTGCAAAAGCTTTTAAGCTTAATTAGGTCCCACTTGTTTATTTTTCTTTTTATTCTCATTACTCTAGGAGGTGGATCCAAAAAGGTATTGATGAGATTTATGTCAAAGGGTGTTCTGCCTATGTTTTCCTCTAGGAGTTTTACAATATCTAGTGGAGAAGAGAGACTAGCGACAAGATAAAATAAAGATAATATCTTTATATTAAGACTACAATATCTAGTCTTACATTTAGGTCTTTAAACCATTTTGAGTTTATTTTTCTATATGGTGTTAGAGAGTGTTCTAATTTCATTCTTTTACATGTACTGTCCAGTTTTCCCAGCACCACTTATTAAAGAGGCTGTCTTTTCTCCATCGTATATCCTTGCCTCCTTTGTCGTAGATTAATTGACAATAGGTGTGTGGGTTTATCTCTGGGCTTTCTAACCTGTTCCATTGATCTATATTTCTGTTTTTGTGCCAGTACCATACTGTTTTGATAACTATAGCTTTGTAGTATAGTCTGAAGTCAGGGAGCCTGATTCCTCCAGCTTCATTTTTCTTTCTCAGGATTGCTTTGGCTATTTGGGGTCTTTTGTGTTTCCATACAAATTTTAAACATTTTGTTCTTGTTCTATGAAAAATGCCATTGGTAATTTAATATGAATTGCATTGAATCTGTATATTGCCTAGAGTAGTACAGTCATTTTGACAATATTGATTCTTCTAATCCAAGAACATGGTATATCTTTCCATCTGTTTGTGTCATCTTCAATTTCTTTCATTAGCATCTTATAGTTTTCAGAGTACAGGCCTTTTGCCTCCTTAGGTAGGTTCATTCCTAAATATTTTATTCTTTTTGATGAGATGGAAAATGGGATTTTTTTCCTTAATTTCTCTTTCTGAACTTTTGTTGTTAATGTATAGAAATGCAAGAGATTTCTGCATATTAATTTGCATCCTGAAACTTTACCAAATGCATTGATAGCTCTTGTAGCTTTCTGGTAGCATGTTTAGGATTTTCTATGTATGATATCATGTCATCTGCAAGCAGTGACAGTTTTACTTGTTCTTTTCCAATTTGGATGCTTTTATTTATTTATTTTCTCTGATTGCAGTAGCTAGGACTTCCAAACCTGTGTTGCATAAAAGTGGTGAGAGTGGACATCCTTGTCTTGTTCCTGATCTTAGAGGAAATGCTTTCAGCTTTTCACTGTTGAATATGATGTTAGCTGTGGGTTTGTTATATACGGCCTTTATTATGTTGAGGCAAGTTCCCTCTCTGCCCACTTTCTGGAGAGTTTTATCATAAATAAGTGTTGAATTTTATCAAAAGCTTTTTCTACATCTATTGAGATAATCATATGGTTTTTATTCTTCAGTTTGTTAATGTGGTGTATCACACTGATTGATTTGTGGATGTTGAAAAATTCTTGCATCCCTGGGATAAATCCCACTTGATCATGGTGTATAATCCTTTTAATATATTGTTGCATTTAGTTTGTTGAGAATTTTTGTGTCTGTTCGTCAGTGATATTGGCCTGTAATTTTTTTTTGTGGTATCTTTGTCTGGTTTTGGTATCAGGGTGATGGTGGCCTCAGAGAATGAGTTTGGGAGTGTTCCTTCCTCTGCAGTTTTTTGGAATAGTTTGAGAAGGATAGGTGTTAACTCTTCTTGAAATGTTTGATAGAATTTGCCTGTGAAGCCATATTCTCCTGGACTTTTGTTTGTTGGAAGTTTTTAATCAGTTTCAGTGCTCATGATTGGTCTGTTCATATTTTCAGTTCCTTCCTGGTTCAGTCTTTGAAGATTGTACATTTCTAGGAATTTGTCCATGTCTTCTAGGTTGTCCATTTTATTGGCATATAGTTGCTTATAGTAGTCTTTTGTGATCCTTTGTATTTCTGTGCTATCCATTGTAACTTCTTTTGCATTTCTAATTTTATTGATTTGAGCCTCTCCCTTTTTTTTTTTTTTGATGAATCTGGCTAAAGGTTTATCAATTTTGTTTATATTGTCAAATAACCAGCTTTTAGTTTCATTGAGTTTTTCTATTGTTTTCTTTCTTTTTCATTCTGTGACATAATTATTTTCCAGTTTGTGGGTCACCCACCTGGTAGGTATGGGATTTGATTGTATCATGAATGTGCCCCTCCTACCATTTCATTGTGGCTTCTTCTTTGTCTTTGGAAGTAGAATATCTGTTTTGGTAGGTTCCAGTCCTCTTTTTGTCAATGGTTCAGCAGTTAGTTGTGATTTTGGTATTTTCGTGAGAGGAGATGAGCTCAGGTCTTTCTACTCTTCCATCTTGTCTCCTCCTCCTACCTCTTCTCTTTTTCTATCAGATCTAAAGATTTTCCAACCATGTGACATGGGTGGGATTAACTCTATACAAACACCTAACCAAATCAGAGGGTCACATTCCCCTGATCCTCACATTCAGAGGTTGACAGGGGAACTGGTTGGCTCAAGGAAGTCCAAGATTTTATGTGGTGGTTGCAGGAAGAGAACCTATTTCTGCCCTCCTTTATTATGTATAAAGAGACATGTAACTCTGGTTGAAACTGGTATCTAACCTGAGAACACAAAGATGTTCAGGTTTAGATAAAATTCATATTGTGGAAAAGAAGGGAGAGTCAGAATGAAATCGGAAGCTTATTAACATTACTGGGTGACTACATCTTTAATTTTTCGGTTACCTGAGCCACTAAATGCCCTTTTTTGCATTTCTTTCAACTGAAGGCAATTTACCTAATACAAAGTCAAATAGGGATTAAATCTCCTGCTTCCTCTAATGCCTTATGAGGATTATTTTTTGATTAGCTTTTGAGCACTGTATATATTTAAACAAATTGGAACCACATCTCCTGTTTATTAGTCTTCTGTTCCCTTCTTCCTCTCGTACTGAATATTAGAAACAAACCTTGTAACTTAATAGGATGTATGGAAAACAATCTGAAAATAATAGATAATTTTATGGTTAGAGTAAGGTATCAGACTGGCATTTTCTATGTACGTAGTAATGATTTAAATGAATAATGATGATTTTATGCTCATAGTAAAACACAAGGTCAGTTTTATCCCTTGATTGAGTTATATCACTGTCATCAAGTTTGGTTTGTGTGCCAAAATAGCCCAGTGTCACTGGGCATAATTGTTGATAGCAGCTCAAAAATGATTTTACAATGTGCCAAACAACCAAATTCAACTTGAGTTGTCAAATCAATTTATATATGTAAACATAGGAGTTATTTCCTTAGACTTTCTTAACTATAGTGCTGAGTAGAGTTTTTTTCTTACACATTTAAAAAGAAATCATTTTGCATATTCTTTCATTGACTATTGTCACCATATATATTAACTATGTGTGTATATATATGTATATATATGTGTATATACACACACACCTATACATATTTATTTACATAATCATTCTCTTCACACATATAAAATATGCATACAGTGCATAATATTTCTCTATAAAAGTATATTTACCTGAAATTATGCTATTTTCTAAATAGTCTCCTTATACAAGTATACATAAATTGTTTTTATACAACTATTCTTCTTATATAAATATACATAAGTTTGATTTTGAGAGAGCTTATTTGAACAATGTGGCATTGACTCACTGATATAGGAATATTATCAAAGTAAACTGTAAGGAAAATTGTTCAATAAACGGACAACTGTTTTTTTTGAATCAAGTTGGACTAAAATGCAATGTAGAAAAAAGATATGTGGACTCAAATTGTATGCAGTAAATCTTTGGATACTTGTAGACAAGACAGAAAGATTATAATAAAGGTAATGTTTTTGATAGAAAAATTTGTTGAATGAGTGTGAGGGTAGAAAATTATGGGTATTTTTATTTTCAAAATGTTTTCTGGAATACTGTTGTCACCTTAAATTTTCAATTAATTTAATGAATAATTGTAAAATTTGTGAGGAAAAATTTACAGATGACATGCATTTTTATTCTGAAGAATATTTTTACAAAGAGGTAGCATTTTCACATTTATCAAAAGATTATAAGTCACTATTTCTGGAAGAAAATAATTTCCTCTCTCTCATACTTTTTAGTGATGTCCCAGTGACTTTCCAGACAGGCAAGCTGCACAGAGTTGGTGCCCAGTGACAGCAAACTAGGCTCACAATCAATGTCCTGACTCCAGGAAGCAGGGCTGTGATGGCATCTCAACTCTTCTGCTACCATCTTTCCCTAATGCTGCTTTTGGTTCCAAAAAAGAAAATAAAACTGCTAGCCCCTAGGAATGAGTAATAATTTGGAGTGATTAAAAATGAATGAAAATAGTTCAAATCCATCTTTTGCATAAGTAATGAAATAATTGGCCCCTAATAATAAAATAATCCATTGACAAAGATAACAATTTCTAAGCCTCCTAGAAATTTTCAGTCTAGCATAACATATGTTTCCCTAATTTTAAGAGAAAACCTGAAGGCTAATTTTTAAAAAATACATACATTATTTCAATTTTATTACTTTAATTTTAAATTTATTTTTGCCTTTTTATTAAAAAACAGTATATGCAATTTTAAACAATTAAAAAATATTCAGTGAGAACAAAGTGTCACTTCAGTTTTCTAATCTTGATTATCAGAGGTGATCAGAGTTACTGGTTTCTTGTGTGTCCTTCTATAAATATTCTATACCCTTCTTCACACGTCTGAGTTCAGATGTGTGAATATATTTGTTAGATAATTTTGCAGTGGAATTTCTAGGTCAAGGAGTGTTTAAGTCAGGGTAGTCTAGGTTACGTTGCAGTAAACAGCAATCCCAAGTTTAAGAGACATAAAACACAAATTTTAATATTGACTAATGCTACATGTTCATCCACAGTCAGTTGAGGTCTCCACACATGCCTGGAGTAATGAAGCAGCCAGTGTCTGGAACATTAAGCTGTGGAGTCGGTCCCCATTTATAGTCTGTGTTTGAAAATTTGCCTACTTGCTAAAATTTATTTGTAACCAACCACCAAAACAATACTCAAAGGGCTTTTGTGGTCATTCACAGGCATGCACAGAATGGCAAAAAATTCAAGTTGCCCAACGTGCACATTTTCTGCTGAGATCAAACAAGGTGATGCGGTACCCTCTTGCTTCAGCTCTCCTACTGTAAACAAGTCACTTTTACTGTGGTCTATTTAGTGCCACTTTTTCATGTTTTGTGCTTTGTTTTCAGTGATTTTGCTTTTTAAAATGGCCCCAAGCATAGTGCTGAAATGCTGTCTAATGTTCCTAGGCATAATAAGGCTGTGATGTGCCTTATGGAGAAAATAATGTGTTTGATAAACTTTTTTCAGGCCTGAGTTATAGTGCTGTTGGCTGTGAGTTCAGTGTTACTGAATCAACAATATAGTACATCCAGGAAAAGGAAGAGGAGATTTGCCTATCTGTATGTGAGGCTGCTACAGAAAGGGCTAAAGTAATATCTAATAGTATTAAGATTCAAGCTATATAGTACCATCTAAAGTTATAGGAAAAATGAAAAATAGTTAAATTTGTGGATTCATGAGAGGACAACCAAAGGAAAAAAAAAGAATAGTGGATAGTATTGTTGCAAGGCTGAAAAATATACAGTCATGTTATCCAGGAGCAAAAAAAACCTTTTTAGCTACTGTTTCACTGTAAAGAAATACTGCATTTAATTAATTATTTTTAAGCAATATATATTCAATAATGTGTTTTTAATCAGAAACATATGTAAAACATGTATTATTAGTTGTATTGATCAGCTGATGGAAAGAAACCTATCTGTGTATTTCTCCTAGGACCAATGACTTAGGATTTGCTACTTCACTAATCATAGAGACTTTATAGAACAGAACTACTGTAAATGACGAGAATCAACTACAGCTTATGTTTTATCTTAAAGTCCAGAAGTGACACAATCATTTCTGCTCATATTTCATTGTCCAAAGCAAGTCATATGACTATTACTGGCTTCAATGGGGGTAAGGAAGGATAATTTTCCCTCAGGAAAGAAAAACTGGGCATTGGTAAATAGTAATCAATCCATCTACCAAAAAGGGTTTGAAATAGCCAAGTATCCTCAAAGCCACGTGTATTCCTAACAGCATCTGCGAGTACCTGTTTCCCCATACACTCACCTACTGACACTAGGAAGCTGTCAAAAGTAGGTCAAATATTGCATCTCTTTATCCACACCCTGTGTAACTTCCTATAAATATATTACTGGCCAAGGAGAAATACTACTCTCCCTTTGAGAGTTTCCTCTGATGAATTGTTTCCCTCATTGTCATTGTTTTTGGCTTGTAAGACTGCTTCTGCATCTGTCATGCATGGGGGGATATTGGGAAAAGATTATTTCTCTGGGTAGGAAAATAAGATTGTCTATATTTATATTATTTTATCTAGATGAATATTCTTTTGGAAAAATATTGAGCTGGTTTAGAGTCAGATTTATTTTGGCATGTAATAGTGTACATTAGCCATTGGAAAGTTGCTGAAGAAATAGATCCTGCTCCTGGTGTCTGTTTAATGTTTTAATATTTGCATGGCATATCTTACTTGATTCCTTTAGTTTCAGTTTTTCTCTAATTTTGTGCTGTTAATGTATCAAAAAGCATTTTTATACAGTCTGAAGGTCTTTGTCTTTTTACTGGAATACCAACTGCATTTGCATTTAATGCAATTACTAATATATTTGAAATTCTACCACCAAACTATGGTCTTCTTTGACTCTCTCTCCCCAAACTCTGTTGTTGAGCCTGGTAGGTATAGCCTCTTAATTTTAAATTCCTGAGGTATGCTTCAAATACCAGTCCTCTGCGTCAAATAAATTATGGAAGATATATAGAGAGCCCTTGAGAAGCCCCCTTCATTAGGATTAATGTAGATGGAAGCATTCTCTCCCCCAGCCAATGGGGTAATGCTAGCTCACTGACAAGACTTTCCAAGGAAATCCTCTCTGTCACTATTAAGCTTTAAATTTTCAAAATAATTTTTTAGGTGAGGTGGCTGACCTTGTAGAATCTGAGAAACATTTCTCATGCTCTAGCATTGGTGAACTGACATCTCACTGTAGACTATATGGGTACTTGGCATCTTTCCTATTGTTCTCAGCCTTTGAGGCCTTAGCCAAAAGCAAGGTAGAAAGATTATCATTTTAAACTCCTATTTCATTAGTTCCTTAAGAATGTTTTTTCATCCCTAGATTTTTTTAATGTGATTGCACTTTTATATTTAAGGATTGGCAAAGACTTTTCTGTTTTTTTTAATATCATTTGCCTTGATTGAATTGCAGTCATTTTTTAAAAATTGCAACTATAACATATATTTTGTAAAAAGTATGATTCCACTGAAATTATAAGCCCAGAGTTTAAGGCCATTCTAAAGGTTATGTTAATAGAATGAGCTTTAGATTTGTAGAAGTTCAGCTAAAATTCTTAACTGAAGTTTGAAAGACTATTGGCAATAAGACTTACTCCTAAGTCCTACAATTGAAAAGATTATTTTCCTTACAAATCATCTACTCCTTGCCAAAGGCCAAATAAGTTGGTCTAATGAGAATATCACATTTGTGATTACTGTCCCATCTCTTTTGTACCAGGATAAGAGTATATTTTCACATAACATTCAAACCACTAGGCTGCAGACTTATATTTTAATTGGTTTGTACATGTTTGTGCTCTCTCTTTATTTTGCATTCTGTCTTTCTCTGTTGCTTGCATAAATATATATTTGAAATAGAAGAAAAACTGCTTGTGATATTTAGAGAGCTCTTCTCTCTCATTTAGGATGCTTTTGACTGATTTGTAGAAAGTTGTAGGATTATTATAACCACGTTAATATTTAAGTTCATACGTAGAGATGAAGTCAGTGATTAGTACGTTAAAAGGATGAGTCTCTCTCGATTTTGTAATGGAGGCAAAGAATTGTGCAAGTTTATTTGGGGATAATGCTAATAAATCATAATAAAGAGGAAATTTGAATTTGCTTTTTTTGTGTAAGTCCTACCGGCGTCTACAAAATTCTTGTGTGCTTCACTGGTGTTTAGTAAGCATTAGTTGAATTGGAATTGGACAGCAGATGAACAGTTCTGACATTATCACTGGCATAACTGAATGAGCATGGCAGCCTACCAATGTTGGCTGACTTCATTTGAACTTCTGCTCTCCATAGCAGATCAGCTTTGCAAACAGGTTTCCTAATATGTGTAAGCGAAAGTAGTTTTGCTGTGCCTGCCAAACTTACGTTGATCCTATATATTTCCTTCATTTCCAGCAATCCTTGTCGTTTTTTTTTTTTTTTTTTTTGCGGTACGTGGGCCTCTCACTGTTGCGGCCTCTCCCGTTGCTGAGCACAGGCTCCGGACGCGTAGGCTCAGCGGCCATGGCTCACGGGCCCAGCCGCTCCGCGGCATGTGGGATCCTCCCAGACCGGGGCACGAACCCGTGTTCCCTGCATCAGCAGGCGAACTCTCAACCACTGCGCCACCAGGGAAGCCCAATCCTTGTCATTTTTAATGGCTTCTCATAGCCCTGGAGAATGTGGCCATGAAAACTTTTTCAACTTGAAAACTATTAGGTGGGCAGATGGAAGGCAATTGTGAGCTAGATATTCGGATTTTTGGATTTTTCTCCCTCCAGTATACAGCAATTTGGCTGGAGAGCAAGAAAAGCCACTTCTCAAATTCATGCCAGGGCACTCAAAGCATGTGGCAGGAAGAAGAGAGAGGCAGCCTCTCTGACACCAAACTTGAGGTGAACAACATTTCTTATTTTTATCTCTGCTACATGGATGAATGGAGAAAGGTCTGAGGACTTAGAAGCATTTTTTTTAAGGTCACATGGAAAGATATTATTCTTTTCTCAAGTTTTCTAACTTTATTCTGTACAACACTGGATTATGTATCTCCAGAAGTTGCCAGAGGAAATGGCAATAAACTTTTTTTAGATGCATATTTCCAAGAAATATCTTAGATTGCAATTAGCATTCAGAAAGAACCATATAATTTTTAATTTATAACGGTTCTGTAAGATCACCAACTTTCCTAATTCCTTATTCAGTTGATAAGGAAATTGCTATTCCAAATAGCTAGATGATTTGTTCAGTGTCACACAACTAATTTGCAAGGCATTCTGATTCCTAGTGCGTTGCCTTTTTTATTATATCTGCCACTTTTGGGGTTGGATTTTTCCTTCTGGCAAGACTGTGCTAATTCTTAGCAATGAACATCTGAGTCTCTTGACACAACAGAAAGAGATTAATATCTGTGCCCAAGCTAGCCTTATATCTGAATTTCAGCTCCTGCATTTACTGATGTGGTCTCTTAACCCAACTGATTTTCGTATGAATCTCAAACTCAGACTACCAACATGTAAAATGCGGATAATGGCACCAGAGTTGGATGGCCGTTATGGTACATTAGACAATGTATATGTAATACCCACAAATTAGTAGGCTTACAATAAAAAGGATGTATTTTCATCAGTATCTATTTGTATTCTTTATATGTTTGTGTTATACCTCAATCAAGCTGTATTACCAGCAGCATGTTTGAGAGGTGTGTAGGGCAGAAAAATGGCTATGTAATAACCCAACTTCAGAGAGACTTTTTATTGTTTTTCTTCTTTTTTTTTTTTTCCCAGTTAACTATATCAGCAAGTCATTGTGAATTCTAATGAAGCAAGTTTGAGTATGGAGTGTAAGGTTGGAGTGACAGACTGACAGAACAGAGGTAGATACAAGAGAAATTCAAAGAAAGACAATTCTTTGTCACACATTGTGTTATGATGTAGATAAGGAGTCTGTTCACAATGGGTCCCCAGTAATCCAGTTGCTAGGTTTACAGTTCTGTGCACGGCTCTAGTCTCAGCAGGGAATAAGGATACTAGGAGGGAAACCAAGACGGAAATCAGGTTTCTCCAGAATATTTCAACATGTAATGAGGGAGATAGGAAATATTAAAGTACGAAGACCACACAAGCCCTCAGTGCTTATTCCTAGAACAATGGATACTGGACTTATTGACAATAATATCAGTTAATCTGGGGGACTGAAAATCCTGATCTAAATATAAACCAGCAAGAATATGCCCAGGAGCTATGAAAGGGCTGAGCCTTCAGGCAGCATCACTATCAAATCAGCCTGTGAGAGTCTCGGGAAGTCAGGGGCTCATAGGAGGGAGAGGAGACTGAGACAGAAGCATGTTTATTCCTGTGGATTTTGCTATGGTGAAAAGTGAAAGTCAGATAATCAATTAGCAGTTATTGTCTCTTCTTTTTGTTTGTTTTTGTTTTTTGACTTTCACCTTTCTCCAAATAGGAGCAGCTTCTCTTTGCTCACAGGTGACAGAAAGGACTCCTGGGTAACTCGACGCCAAACCGCAGAGCCTCTAGATTTGCTCTATGTGTGTTATGTTAGTGTGTGTGTGTGTGTGTGTGTGTATGTATAAATACATATAAAGTATGTATATAAAATATATGTATAAATATGTATATGTATAAATATATATAAAGGAATATGTATAAATATGTAAATTTTATAGCAAGTCCGTTTATGTATATAAAACTATATTTATCATACATATATCGACTCCACTGAAACAAATGCAGAAGAGTTTTTCAACCCTGGCGTGAGCTAGTGAAAAAGTAGTGGAAAACTTTATCAGGGCAGTTGGTCAATGTGATTAGGTCATCTGTGTTTGCTAATTGGCACTTATCAAAGTTAAGCTTCTACCCTCTCACAGAGACTTAAGGCAAGGTACCTATCTTCCTTGAGGATTACATTTTAAAGGGATGGTTCTCAGGTCCTTGAGAGAGACAGTCCTGGGCTTAAAAACTGGTAAGAGGCTAGGAGAAGATTTACATCTCAAAGAGCAGAGAAAGGATTTATAGTTGAAAGTTTACTAAAGTAAATGCTCTAAAAAATTGAGGTTGGGGCCGATATTCGGGAAAAAATCTATGTAAAATTTGGTCAATCCGAAGGGAAAGTTAAGATCATTTTGGTCAATATATATGATATATATATATATATATGATATATATATGATATATATGTGATATATATATCATATATATAGTCAAGTGAATTAGTTAACTTCAAACATGACTAGAATAAAATAAAGATTCTAATATTTGTAATAAGCTATAAACACTTAAAATAAATCACTGATTTAATAAATAAATAAATAAATAAAACAGGATAACAGAAATATATTGAAGTATAGTTGATGTAAGTTACAGGTGTACAGTATAGTGATTAATAATCTTTAAATGTTATATTCCATTTATAGTTATAAATGATTGGCTGTATTCCCTGTGTTGTACAATATATCCTTGTAGTTTATTTTATGCATAATAGTCTGTACCTTTTTTTAATTTTTAATTTTTAAATTTTATTTTTTAAATATTTATTGGAGTATAATTGATTTACATTGTTGTGTTAGTTTCTGCTGTACAAAAAAGTGAATCAGCTATATGTATACATATATCCCCATATCCCCTCCCTCTTGAGCCTCCCTATCCCACCCCTCTAGGTCATCACAGAGCATCGAGCTGATCTCCCTGTGCTATGCAGTAGCTTCCCACTAGCCATCCATTTTACATTTTGTAGTGTATATATGTCAATGCTACTCTCTCACTTCGTCCCAGCTCCCCCTTCCCCCACTGTGTCCTCAAGTCCATTCTCTAAGTCTGCATCTTTATTCCTGCCCTGCCACTAGTTTCATCAGTACCGTTTATTTAGATTCCATATATATGCATAAGCATACGGTATTTGTTTTTCTCTTTCGGACTTACCTCATTCTGTATGACAGACTCTAGATCCATCTAACTCATTACAAATAACTCAGTTTCATTCCTATTTTTGGCTGAGTAATATTCCATAGTATATATGTGCCACATCTTCTTTATCCATTCATCTGTCGATGGACACTTAGGTTGCTTCCATGTCCTGGCTATTGCAAATAGTGCTGCAATGAACATTGTGGTACATGACTCTTCTTGAATTATGGTTTTCTCAGGGTATATGCCCAGTAGTGGGATTGCTGGGTTATATGGTAGTTCTATTTTTAGTTTTTTAAGGAACCTCCATACTGGTCTCCATAGTGCCTGTATCAATTTACATTACCAGCAACAGTGCAGAAGGGTTCCCTGTTCTCTACACCATCTCCAGCATTTATTGTTTGTAGATTTTTTGATGATGGCCATCCTGACCCATGTGAGGTGATACCTCATTGTGGTTTTAATTTACATTTCACTAATGATTAGTAATGTTGAGCATCTTTTCATGTGCCTCTTGGCCATCTGTATGTCTTCCTTGGAAAAATGTCTATTTCAGTCTTCTTTCCATTTTTGGATTGGGTTGTTTGTTTTCTTGTTATTGAGTTGTATGAGCTGTTTATATATTTTGGAGATTAATCCTTTGTCATTTGCTTTGTTTGCAAATATTTTCTCCGATTCTGAGGGTTGTCTTTTCATCTGGTTTATGGTTTCCTTTTCTGTGCAAAAGCTTTTGTTTCATTAGGTCCCATTTGTTTATTTTTGTTTTTATTTCCATTACTCTAGGAGGTGGGTCAAAAAGGTCTTTATTTTAAAGTATATGAGAATTGCTACTCCAGCTTTCTTTTGATTTCCATTTGCATGGAATATCTTTTTCCATCCCGTCACTTTCAGTCTGTATGTGTCCCTAGGTCCGAAGTGGGTCTCTTGCAGACAGCATATATCCGGGTCTTGTTTTTGTATCCATTCAGCCAATCTGTGTCTTTTGGTTGGGGCATTTAATCCATTTACATTTAAGGTAATTATTGATATGTATGTTCCTATTACAATTTTCTTAATTGTTTTGTTTTTGTAAGTCTTTTCCTTGTCTTGTATTTCCTGCCTAGAGAAGCTCCTTTAGCATTTGTTGTAAAGCTGGTTTGGTGGTGCTGAATTCTCTTAACTTTCACTTGTCTGTAAAGCTTTTGATTTCTCCATTGAATCTGAATAAGATCCTTGCTGGGTAGAGTAATCTTGGTTGTAGATTTTTCCCTTTCATCACTTTAAACATATCTTGCCACTCTCTTCTGGCCTGTAGAGTTTCTGCTGAAAGATCAGCTGATATTCCTGGACTTGATTGACTATTTCCTTTCCCATGTTGGTGACGTTTTTGACTATAATCTCTTCAAATATTTTCTCGGACTCTTTCTTTATTTCTTCTTCTTCTGGGATGCCTGTGATTCAAATGTTGTTGTGCTTAATGTTGCTCCAGAGGTCTCTGAGACTGTCCTCCATTCTTTTCATTCTTTTTTCTTTATTCTGCTCTGGGGAAGTTATTTCCACCATTCTCTCTTCCAGCTCACTTATCCATTTTTCTGCCTTAGTTATTCTGCTATTGATTCCTTCTAGAGTATTTTTATTTTCAGTTATTGTGTTGTTCATTACTGTTTGTTTGCTCTTTAGTTCTTCTAGGTCCTTATTAAATGTTTCTTGTATTTTCTCTATTCTATTTCTGAGATTTTGGATCATCTTTACTGTCATTATTCTGAATTCTTTTTCAAGTAATTTGCCTATTTCCTCTTCATTTATTTGGTCTTGTGGGTTTTTATCTTACTCCTTTGCCTGCATGATATATCTCTGTCTTCTCACTTTGTCTAATTTACAGTATTTGAGATCTCCTTTCCCTAGCCTGCAGGGTTGTAGTTCCTTTTGCTTCTGTTCTCTGCCTCCAGTGGTGAGGTTGGTCCAGTGGCTTGCATAGGCTTCCTGATTGGAGGGACTGGTGCCTGAGTTCTGGTGGATAGAGCTGAGTCTTTTCCCTCTGATGAACAGGGCCATGTCAGGTGGTATGTTTTGGGGTGTCTGTGGGTGGGTTTGTGTTCCTGTCTTGTTTGGTGTGAGGCATCCAGCACTGAGAGCTGCTGGCAGTTGGGTGAAGCTGGGTCTTGGATTCAGATAGAGGCCTCCGTGAGAGCTCTTAGTGATTAATCTTCCCTGTGGCCAGGAATTCTCTAGTGATCCAGCATCCTGGACTTTGTGCTCCCAGCCTCAGGCCCAACTTCCAGTCAAGGAACCAAGATGCTGCAAGTCACTCGTCCTGGTAATAAAGGGATTAAAAAAAAAAAAAAAAAAAGACTAACAAAACCCCAGATAAATGGTAAAAAGTAAAATCAGACAAAAACACAGAAACAAGGAAACATGCACACACACAAAAGAAACAAAAACAGAACCAAATAAAACAAAAAGCAAGAAAACAACCAGACAAACAAAAGAACCCAAGAATCAAGCAATTAAACAGAAAACTGACAAAAACACAAAACCAAAGCAGAATGCCAATTGAAGAATGAAGCAAAGACACCAAATGAACTGACAAAAATGATAATAAAAAAAAGAAAAAGAGAAAAGAAGACAGAACAACAGAAAAACAATGTAGAAATAGAAATATAGAAAGTATATTAAAGAAAAAAGAGACAAAACCCCAGAGAAATGGTAAAATGTAAAATCAAACAAAAACAGAAACAGGAAAATACACACACATGCAAAAGAAACAAGAACAGAACTAAATAAAATAAAAAGCAAGAGAGCAATCAGACAAACAGAAGGGCCCAAAAACAAAATCAAACAATTAGAATCAAAACTAACAAAAACACAAAACCTAAAAACAAAACCAAAGCAGGGTGCCAACTGAAGAGTAAGGCAAGGAAACAGTACAAACTGATAAAAATGATTAAGAAATAATAATAAAAGGAAAAACATAGGACAACAGAACAGCAAAGTAGAAATGGAAATATTAAAAAAATAATGTATTAAAGAAAAAGAAGAAAAATAAGGGAAAAGAACACAGAACAACAGAAAAGCAAAGTAAAAATAGAAATATATAAAAAATATGTTATAAAACATTGAGGATCCCGAGACTAAATAAAAAATACTAAAAAAAAAAAAAGCCAGAACCAACAACAGAATGAATCAAAATATAATAAAAATATTAGTAATAATTATATTTCCCTGGGGTCTCAGCTGTACGTGTCCTTGTACATGCCGTGAGTCACAGCCCACCTCTGCCTCCCCAGGAGGCCCTCCTCTGCCTCTGGCTTGTCTTTGGACCTGCTGTGAGTCCTGTGGGGACCACGCAGACTCTGATCTGGTCCAGTTCCTGCGTGTGATGCCCCCAAAGTCCACAGCTGCCAGAACTAGACCGTTTTCATTTGTGGGAACACTCATTGTCTACTCAGATATTCCATAGATGCAGGGTCTACTTAGCTGATCATGGGGATTTAATCTGCAGCTTGTACAGATGATGGAAAGATTTTTGATCCTCTTCCTTAGTTGCCCTGTCCCTGGGATTCAGCTTTGGTTTTATCCCCACCTGTGTGTGTGGTCCACCCACAGGAGTCTGGTATTGAGGCTGCCTTGGAGCTCTTGGGTGTGCCACAGTGAAGACCAGGCACAGAGGTGGTATGACTGCTTAGATCACGAGAGCCCCTGTGGTGCCAAATCTGAAGGGAAGCCGGCGGCCGAGGGCACAAGAGATATGACCCTAGTGAGGGCCTTTTCTGGCACCTGGCAGCAGGCGTGTGAGGGCCAGCCCTGAGGGGGCTTTTTCTATTGCTTGGTGGCCGGCACATGAGAGCCAGCCCTGAGAGAGCTGCTTTTATTGTCCATAGGCAGGCGCTGGCATGTTGGGAGTGCCAACATGTGGCTCCTCCCCTTGCATGTGACTTAGCAGTAGGGCCCTGCTTCCATGGCAGTCCAGTCTTCCTCTGTAGCATTCCCTGCTGCAGATTTCTCCCTCACGTCCCCTCAGTCAGTTTCCCCACAGCCAGCAGCAGTTCTCATTTTGGGCCTGTTCTCCAGTCCTCACGCTCCAGCTCCCAGCCCCCTTGCACACCTGTGAACACACGGCCCAGTCCAGGGCACGTAGTGCACGGTACAGAACGTCTGTGTATTTCTCGCTCTGTCTCATCTGCCACAGATCGGCCACTTCACCCTCTTCTGACAGCCTCAAATGCTTCCCTTCTGTCCCAATCGACTTCCCCGTCAGAGAGGGGTTTCCCTGAATTCGGGAATCTCTCCTCTGCTTCAGCTCCCCCCTCCCAGGGTGCAGGTCCCATCCCACTTCCTCTCCTCTTCCTTCTCCCTTCTTTTTTTTTTCATCCTACCCAGTTATGCAGGGATCTTTAGAGTCCTTTCTGGTGTCCAAGATCTTCTGCTAGTGTTCAGCCGGTGTTCTGTGAGAACTGTTGCATCTGTAGATGTATTCCTATGCATTCGTGGAGAGAGATGAATTCCATGTCTTCCTACTCCTCTGCAATCTTAACTCCAGATATCCTGCTTTCAAAAAATTAGCTTTGGTTATGATTTAAAAAGAAAAAAGGCAGAAGAGTAAGAAAGCTTGCACTCAAGGGAAGCACTTAGACTTAGTTGATTGATGGCAGTGAAATGTTCAACTTCTTAGAATTGAATCCTTCCCCTTTCAAGCACAGGTGTTTACAAGCCTCATGCATCATTAATATTGGAGAATGCACCATGAGCCATGTAAAAACAACAGAATTACAGGTATTTTGTCAGAATTCTTGCAACCAGAACTAAAAATAATGCATGCAGCAAAAGTATATTTTCTGGATAAACAATAAATGGGTGGTCGCAATAAAAAAACTAAAAGTTAATTAAAATAACACCTAATTTACCAAGAAAAGCAAAACTTGTGCTTTAAAGTCTTGAAGCAGAAGTTAGAGATACTGAAACAAATGTGACTGTTTTGTTTTTAACCTTTTCATTTTGGTTGCCATGTTCTAAGTCTTTTTTACTTATTATAGTGTTATCTGCTTAGTAAATATTTGTGGAAAGAAAGAAGAATGCTAAAAGAGGGAGGGAAGGAAGGAACGATTGGGGAAATAAAACAACCTCCTTAACAATATAGATGAAAGAACACAGTTTAATACTGAGTAAGCATTATCAGATTTACAAGCATGTAAGCTAGCATGAAATTGAGTATAAAATCTGGACAGAATTTCACACAAATTTATACAGTATAATAGAAAAAATTAAGACTTATCTCCTTGAGAGACAAGAAGACTCATTTGTAATTATCTCCTGCATATCTTATGAGAGACTTCAAGGTTAATTTCAGAGACATGGGTTTACAGTTACAGTAGTCAGAAGGTCCTAGATCTTGCACTGAAAATCATAAAGGTTGAATCTCTTGTGTTTTCTAGAAGACACTCTAAGGAGGAGGGGTAGGGAACAAATTGCCTCCTTCCTCTTTATTAAACCAAGAAAAAATGATCTTTGTTTACTGAGGATTTGAATGCTAGATCATTTTATCTTCACAGAAGGAGGAAGTGGGGAAGGAGGGAGGCGGGAGAGAGAGCAGGACAGGGGGAGAAGGGAGACTGGATGGAGGGAAAATTCACAGATGAAAAAGCTGGATAATGTCCCACAGCAAACTGGGCAGCCTTCCATTACCTCATGGGGAAGTTGCCGGGAGTAGCAGATTTCTGTTTCTTGATTCTTATAAAAAGACAAACAAACACAAATTACCCTACAGACTCAGGAAAATGCTCAATTGCGCTCTGGTTCAAACTTGAGAGAAGGGACTAGTGTTTAGGAATAGTTTGCATTTGATTTTGTTGATTTCTTTTTGAGACAGATTCTCTCTTCCCCTAGACAAGCAATGGGGGCTATAGCATCACAAAATCTTAGCAACTGCTTTTTTTAGCAAAAGAAAACAGTTTCCCTCTCCATTGGTCTTTTGTTCCTCACCCACTGCTCATGCCCTCTCTCCCCCCATCCTTGAGTCTCTTTATAAAGTGGCCTCAATTCTAATCTCACATGCAGAATGGTAAAGAAAAAATGACAGGAAGCTGCCAATGGGATATTCATGGGGTGCTTCTTATGTACGTACTTTACTGCCCACCCTGAAATGGGGATTGTGGGCTCTTTCTGTTATTCAGTGGTTTGTGAAAAAAAAAAAAGGTAGGAAGGGAATACCTTTTCTCCATATGACAGGTGTGAGGAAGACAATGTGTTCAAATTTCCAGCATCATCTCAGATTTAATGGTAACAATTGTGGTCATTACTTTTTAATTTACTAGAAAAAAAATTCCTTCAGAAGTCTCTTTGTCCCCAAAGATAAACTTATAGAACCTGAACAATTTGGGCATCAAGTTCTCCTTCCTGATATTTTTTTCTGGGTGGTTGTAGAGATCCAAGGAATTGTTTCCATAAATATTCTAACTATGACTTGTAGAAAAAAGTTTTGTCTCATATCAAAGCAAGAGTTGTTTGTCATTTACTATATTAAGCTCTTTTCTCCAAAAATCTTTGTGCTACATTTGCTCCAGAGGAATTAATTATATTTTTAAAACTTTACAAAATTTAGGAGATTTATTTCAACTTAACAGTTCAGATGCCTTGTTTCATGATTAAAATTTACCTTTGTCACTAATAAACTTATTTTCTGTTGCAAGTGAAGTATTGTTATGGAATATAAGATTCTGCTTCCAGAAAATATATTTCCTTTGGCACTGAGAACAAGAAATTCCATTTTTTTTTTTATCTGTCATAACCACCTGGTCCTTAAAATTTCTACATTTGGTCAACTGCCAATGTAATTCAGCAAGGTAGATATACTACAGGTATTTTTCATTTGACATCCCGTCAAATAATTTTAAAACTAGGCCAATTTTGGAAGTAACATAAATCTCAAAACTTAAGCACAAATGAAGTTTCTCAGCCATTCTCCTCTGGCTATTAATCCTTTACTTGTCTATTTAATCAGATGAAAAAAACACTTCTGTACTATACAGTTTCCCTTAAACTTCTGAGATTTGCATATGACAGTCAAATTGGGTTCAACCAGTGCCTATTAAACTCAGTGTCCTTGTTTATCTTGCTTATAAGGAAGTTCTGATTACATATTTCCAACAAAATTTTTAGAAAGCTGTTTTGCCAGGGACCTAGAGAGAAAAAGTTCAGGTTTACTGAAATCAGCAATAAGAATTCGCTAAATTGGAAGAAAATCAGAAATTCCAGGTCTACTTACATTTTCTTAAATTGCTACTGCCTGCTGTTGAAATTAGAGAAAAATGAAGCATGTCTGTAAAATGCTGATTTTCAGAAACTTGTTTCAGAAAACAGAGATACCTTGTCTCAGAGACGAGAGAATCCCTTTTCTCCAGATGATCAAGGCAGTTGAGCTTTTACGTGAGAGCCCCCTAACTGGGTCAAAATAGCTTCATGTTATACCAGTACTTTGGTTATTGGTTCTTGTAAGAAAACAGATAAACTGATAAATGAACAAAAGCATATTTTTATAGTCTGTGACGATTAGTAATGTCCCCCAAATTAAAAATGTCAAATATGAAATATATATAATCTGGAAAATAATCTATTTGGTCATGTTTATTTAATTTAGGGCATTTATCAAGTAGCCATTTTACTCTAGGACAGATGACAGCAATAAAAGTAAACTGATGAAATAGAAAAAAATGTATTTCTGAGCCCTATGAAAATCCTCATACTTAATATTTTCCTCTCCTTCTATTCATACCCCTATCAATATGCTACACATCTAAATTTCTTTCTTTACACACACACACACACACACACACACACTTTTGCCCCCACAAAAATACAATATATTTAAGCAAAGTCTGAGTCATAATGCACATATACATTTAAGCTAAGTTGTTTTTAGTTCTTACTATTCTATAGCAACCCTGAATTTACATAATGTTTTGATGAATGGAAGCCCTGGTTAACTAATAGAGATTTACGATGAACTGTATTAAAAAAAACACGTAGGCGTGCTAAACTTCTGATTGTGCCTTACCTTCCCTCAAACAAAACCAAAAAATAACCCCAAAGAGGTTTTGATTTATCTGGTAAAAATAAATGATATAAAAGAAACCCTTTGTTACCTGAGAATAATTATTACCTGGTATAGTCACCAGTAGAATCCATTGAAAATGGAAATAAAATTTTTATTGTGACTAATGAGAAATGTTTAATTTGGATTACATGTTGAAAAATAAAGGAAACATGTTTATTGTGTATAAGCCAAAGTTTCATCCTAATTTTAATGATGGACTTTGAATGTAATTTTGCTGACAAATTGATAACCCACTACTAATTCCTGTATTTCACCTTTGCCTTTTGCCATGTGACCTTAGAGAGGACAACTTATGCACCCCTACCCCCCAAAAAAAATCTGAGAGTTTTATAAGTTCTCCTAAAGACCACTGTTGATTCTTTGATATTCAAATCATTCTGTTTGAAAACACTTTCCTTTCATCATTCTTGCTCATTCCCTTCTTCAGTTAACTGGTATAGCTTGGTTAAATCTTCATTTGTGAAGAGTTTTGATATGATTCAAGTCATTCTCCAACACTACTTTTAGGCAATCTTTGACAAGATGTGCAAGTTTACTTAGGAGTTACTTTGCATTTAAAAAAAAGATTGTTGATGTATAGAATACTCAACTGTTCATATGAGAATTCCTGACAAAGGACTTGATGAGTTGGCATAAGTACTCACTAGCAATAAGCCACAGAGGATGTTTGACTGGACATTAAATATTTACAAATATTCGGTTAATTGGTGTAGATATACAAGTTTTGCAACTGTAGAGACTTGTGTAAGGAACATCACATAAAATGGGCAATCTCACAACTTTACAAAATCCACCAGAACATTAAATCTGCTTCATAAAGTGATGATAACTATTAATAAATAACTTATAAAATATAAATTCTACCAGCAGTGATCTAGCTCCAGTTACTTCCATAGATTATTTTGATCTCTTTCTTTAGTCTTAAATTATAATTAGATTAGCAACCAAAATTATAATTAGGTTAGCAACCAAAATATTTATTTCAGAATGCAAAAGAGCTAGTAATGATTAATTATGTGAGACTTTGAAAAAATATGTACAATTTTTAGGTGGAACCTAAAAATTGATACAAATGAACTAACTTACAAAACAGAGGCAGACTCACAGACTTGGAAAACAAACTTATGGTTACCAAAGGGGAAAGGTGGGGGGGTAGGGATAAATCAGGAACTTGGGGTAAACATACGAATACTACTATATATAACATAGATAAGCAACAAGGACCTACTGTATAGCACAGGGAACTCTACTCAATATTCTGGGAATACCTTTATCAGAAAAGAATCTGAAAAAAAATGAATATATGCATATGTGTATCTTTTAAAAGTCACTAATGTGATATATAGGCTTGAGAACTAATGGTTCTATCTTTCCTAAAACTAATTCCATACTAAGTAATTTTTGAGAAAATGATTATCAGTATGAATTTCTTCTTCTAAGTGATTTCTTAATAAATTTTCTTAAAAAATAAAGTTTAACATATTTAGGTTGAAATCAAAAGTGATGAGAAATCAAAGCTTATATGTAACACCCAAAATGAAATTAAATATCGTGAATTAATTGTAAATTTTAGTTTCATGTCCATACAAGGAACAAATGCATAGAGAGAGGTTTATTCCTTTGCTCTTTGCCTACTAAAATGCTGGCCTCATTTAGCCATCAGATATTGCTTGAAATTTTTGTTTTTATTTTATCTTGCTTTGTTAAGAAATACAGTTGGCCCTTGAACAATACAAGTTTGAACTTCCTGGGTCCAATTACCTGCAAATTTTTTAATAGTAAATACTACAGTACTGCACGGTCCATGGTTGATTGAATTCACAGATACAGAGAACTGTGAATATGGAGGGCCGACTATCATTACATGTGGATTTTCAACTGTGTGGAAGATCAATGCCCCAACCCCCATGTTGTTCAAAGGTCAACTGTATCTTTTATTCAGATCTGTACTCCATTTGTAATAACAATGATCAACAGGAGATGCAATTAGTTGTTGCTTTTGTTGGTGCAGGCCAAGACGCCAAGTCAAAACTAATCGTCTGTGGGTTTCTTTATTTGTTTGAAAATTTTAAAAATAGAAATGGTACTTCTAATTATTTGCCTCAAATTAATTTTCTCTCTTTAACTAGCAAGCTCCTGTTTAAAATGCTATAGAATAGAAATAAGTTTGCTTATGAAAAAAGAAAATACAAAGTTATCATTTGTCAACTTTAGTTATGGCGACAATGAAATTCTGATCTTGAATCTTCTTTTAGTACACATGAGGTCACTCCAAGTCATTTTCTCCAAAATGTCTGAACTTCAAGAATTTCTGCACTGACTTGGGAACTGTTAGATTGCTATTCCCTTTTTTTCCACCTCTGGTTGCCTCAGTGAGTTTGGCCTCATCCTCTCTGTTTTTTTCATCATCAGCCTGAGAGACACAGAAGGGAGCTATTGTGGGGAAGTTCTCCTATTTCACACCTGTTTCACATGTCAGCTACTCCTTTGTATGCCTCCTTTTTGAAGATAAATGCTGTGAATTAATTAAGATGGGAGAAAACAAATCCTTCAGTTCACTTTCTCTGTCCTCACTTCTCTCCATCTTCTAAAAGAGATGGTAGTAGTACCATCTTACTCTCGGTCATGTCCATGAAAGACATAAATAATGAATAACAGTACTTCTTAGCATAACACACCAACTAATTGAAGTTGGTACATGGAATAAAACCTATTTGCCATCTCATTTCCTGAGATAGCCTAGAGCCTAGAGTCTTACATTGTCTATGCCCAGAGTATAAAGAAGGGCTATCACAAAATGGTTTGTAGTGACTGCATCACTTATCAGTCGTTTGTTTGGGATCAGGAATGCCTTTTTGTTTTTGCACAGTAATGGGGTTAAATTGTGGTTGCAGTCCCAGGATGGTCCAAAACTCTTATTATGAAATCACTTATTGAGCAGTACTATTCAAACAATACTTAGATGTCATTTATGGCATAATTTCTTCAGGAAAATTATTTTAAATTTTAGCCCAGTTCTCCAGAAACAGATCTCTGTAATACTCATTTCTCTCTTCTTCTCTTGGCTGTTTTAGTTTTTTTAAAATTACATTTTTCAACTTTCGTGCTTTTGGAGGTAAGGGAACCCCGGGTATGAATTTCTCATATGCTCTTTCCCTTCTGGAATTGCTAAAGTAAATTTTACACCTTTCTGGTTAAAAATATAGGTTATTAGGCTTTTTCCATGGTGAAAGTGATGGACACAAATGTAATTTGAGGTAAAAAATGTTACTTAAGAGAAATGAAAAACACATGTAAATACTATCAGGTATTCAATTTAAAATATGCTCATTAAATTTTTATTGTTAGTAGAACATAGGGAATTTAATTTTTTATTGAAGTATAGTTGATTTATAATGTTATATTAGTTTCTGGTATACAGCAAAGTGATTCAGTTATATATATTATATATACTTTTTCATATTCTTTTTTATTATGGTTTATTTCAGGTTATTGTATATAGTTCTCTGTGCTATACAGTAGGAACTTCTTGTTTATCTATTTTATATGTAGTAGTTTGTATCTGGTAATCCCAAACTCCTAATTTATCCCTCCCCACCCCTTTCCCCTTTCCCCTTTCCCCTTCCCCCTTTCCCCTTTCCCCTTTCCCCTTTCCCCTTTCCCCTTTCCCCTTTGGTAACCACCAGTCTGTTTTCTAGGTCTGTGAGTCTGTTTCTATTTCATAAATAAGTTCATTTCCATCATATTTTAGATTACACATATAAGTGATATCATATGGTATTTGTCTTTCTGACTTACTTCACTTAGTAGATAATCTCTAGTTGCATCCACGTTGCTGCAAATAGCATTCATTCTTTTTTTATGGCTGAGCAGTATCTCATTGTCTATATATACCACATCTTCTTTATCCATTCCTCTGTCAGTGGACATTTAGGTTGCTTCCATGTCCTGGGTATTGTAAATAGTACTGCTATGAACATTGGGGTGCATGTATCTTTTCAAATTAAAGTTTTCTCCAGATATATGCCCAGAAGTGGGATTGCTGGATCATATGGCAACTCTATTTTTAGTTTTTAAGGAACCTCCATACTGATTTCCATAGTGGCTGCATCAATTTACATTCCCATCAACAGTGTAGGAAGATTTCCTTTTCTCCACATCCTTTCCAGCATTTGTTATTTGTAGGCTTTTTAATGATGGCTATTCTGACTGGTGTGAGGTGGTACCTCATTGTACTTTTGAGTTGCATTTCTCTAATGATTAACGATGTTGAACATCTTTTCATGTGCCTATTGGCCATCTGAGTGTCTTATTTAGAAAAATATCTATTTAGGCCTCCTGCCCATTTTTTTGATTGGATTGTTTGGTTTTTTGTTATTGAGTTGTATGAGCTGTTTGTATATTTTGGAAAGTAACCCCGTTTTTGTTGTATAATTGGCAAATATTTTCTCCCAGTCTGTAGGTTGTTTTCATTTTGTTTATGGTTTCCTTTGCTGTGTGAAAGCTTATAAGTTTGATTAGGTCCCATTTGTTTATTTTTGCTTTTATTTCTATTGCCTTGGGTGACAGACCTAAGGAAACATTGCTGCAATTTATGTCAGAATGTTTTGCTTAGAACACAGGCAATTTAACATTGCACTTAAAGGTTGCTTTTACCACCTTACTAAAATTTATGCAGGGCCATTTGTGTGAGTTTAAAAAGGCCAACAAAGACTGACAAATGCCTTGAACACGTCAGTTTTGGTAAAATCCTATGTGGTAAGAATCTGAAGTTAGGAACCCATCAGAGGTCTCTAGTTGGGTGCCATCAATAGCCAAAATTTTACCTACACCTGCAAAGCCACCCTAACTAGACACCTTTGCTGCCTAACATCAGCTTCCTGTAAATCTGTAAATTCTCCTCTATTTGCATTTGTGTCCCTAGTCTTTTAACAGCATGTTTGGGTGGGAGATTGAGGAGGAGAGGTAGGATAGATCTTAAAATAGAATGTCCCTGCTTTGGGAGGGCTAACATTTTATGATCAAAATTTCAAAAATGTGAGTCATTTCCAGATCTGTTACACTATAGCCCCAACGAGTTTTTCTGGTTTCTTTGCCCCCAGTCTCTCAGAGGAGATTGAAGTAATCAAGTACTAACTCTTATATACGGCTTAATCTTCATCTTGAAACATCAAAAGAGTTATATCTATCTTATTGCTTCAAAGGAAGTGCACACCTCTCTACATTCTAGGTCTAATTCCTTCTCTCTCCATATATTACCCTCATCATTATCCCTCCTGTCTCCAGTAACCAATTATTCTCTTCTCATAGGCTCCTCCCCTCTGCTTTCCCTCATTATAAAACAAAGCTAAATTCTAATTCACTCATCAAGTTATTTATTTATTCACTTATTTAAAAGTTAATAAGTGCCCATTTAATTGCCTGCTCTGTGATAGGCACATCTGTTAGCAGCATCCTAGCTTTCTCTTTGCTTTCCTGGCCCAGTGCTCAAGGTAACTTATCTAAAACTGTTTCATCTGAATTCCCTTATAGCACCATAAAACTTAACTTCATATTCTGTCACATTAATGATGCTTTCCTCTTGTAGTTCCTACCTATCCTTTAAACAAATTCATCTTTTTAAAATTTTTCTTAGCACCTTTCCTATTCTCTTTGTAGAATTTGGCACTATTGAATACCCTTAGGTGTTTTTGAATGCTCTCTTTGTATTCTTGCTATTTCTCTATTTTGCTTCTCCTTAAATTAATGTCTTTTCTGCTGTTTCTTCCCCTTGAATCTAAATGTGAACACTCCTTAAGACTCCAACTTTGACCCTTGCTTGTCTTGATATAGTGTTATTATTTTGTTATTGTTGTTTTAACCGCTGTTTCTATGACATCAAAATGTATCTATTCATATGTGACCTGTGATCTTTGCTCCAGTTCCATGTTTCTGTTTGTCTTTCTCAATCACTCTACTTGTGTGTTGTGCCATTAACTGTATAACTGTATAATCTGAATATCCCTATGTCTTAACTGATTCTGGATGCAAATGAAGTCACACTAATAGTAATAACTCAAATTTCAATGGCTCTGACTCCTAAATACATAACCAGGACACCAATACTCTTCCAAAGTCCGTGCAGTTGTTTCTGGGTTTCCCTGGTTGTCTTGAATGTGCTCAAAGACCATTCTGTCCTGTTCTCCTCTTCTGATTCCCTCACAGATGTTCAGTGTCCACAGAGAACCTGAAGGAAGCTGCTGCTGTTACAGGTGCCCCTAGTGAGAAACCCTTCCTTGCCAGAGGCTGTCCCCCCAACCACCTCTCCCACGCTCTGTTCTCTTCCCCTTTTTTAGTTATTTTTATAGCTCTTGTTGCTACCAGACATTGTATATTTTTTCTTTAGGTATTTTTTATTGTTTGACTTTTATTAAACAGCACTTTATCTCGTTCACTATGCTATACCTAGTGCCTATAACAGTGCCTAACACTAGAGAGGCTTAATAAATGTTGAATGAAGACATAAATCAATTACTAAGCCTAGGATGCCGACCAGAATGCCAAGGTGGTGCCATTTTTCCCTACCATTCTCATTGGTCTGCATACACTTTGAGTTAGATATAGAATTGGGAATAATGTCCCTTTCAACACTATATATCACACTACTGGACATCAAATATGTGTCCCTGTGTCCCATGCTCCCTTAGATCCCATGTGACAGCCAAGAGCCAACATTGAAAGCAGGCTTTTCTAAGGATAGCAGTCTCAGGTCCACTATCTAAGCATTAAAAAATGAAAACCAGTAAAGAAAACCTCAGTAGAATTATTTAATCACGAGTGTTATACGGAAACAATGTCTGAATCAAAATGGCTAAAGTCCTTATTCACACTTGAACGCATGATGTCTAATCTTTTAGCAGGTTTTCCTCCTCCAGTATTACAGAGGATTTCTCAGGAATTCTTTATGCCCCACAGTTTCGTTCTGGCAGCCACTGGCCACATCAGCCAGATGTCACACTGGGGACTAATGCTCTGTTCCTCCCAATGGCCACTTTGCCCTCCATTTCTGCTGACCTGCTGCCATCTCAAGGTGAACACCTCTTAACCTGCTGCTCCCCTCTCCCGCAAGTAATATGTTTCTCTCAAGGATTGGCACACAGTTTCCCTCATTTACTCACAGAGAAAATGGAGGTTAAGATTGTAACTTGTAAGTGAATATAGAAAGCTTGGGGATAATGGAAGGGAGGTCTGGTGTAAATCAACTGCGACAGCTCCTGAATGTGAACTGCATGCAGACACCACAAGATATAACCCAATCGCAGAAGCCTTTCCCGGATGCTCTTTGGCCCAGTTGCTACCCTCACGCCACTTAACAAAGGCAAGTTTATTACAAGATATTGAGTATTGTTCACTGTGTTATACGGTAAATCCCTGTTGCTTATCTCTTTTATATATAGTAGTATGTAGCTCTTAGTTCATACTCCTAATTTATCCCACCCCCCTCCCGCTCCCCTTTGGTAACCATAAGTTTGTTTTCAATGTCTATGAGTCTGTTTCTGTTTTGTAAATAGATTCATTTGTACCATGTTTTAGAGTCCACATATAAGTGGTATCATATAATACTTATCTTTCGATAATAGAAAATAATCTGAAAAAATATGTATAACTGAATCACTCTGCTTTACACCTGAAACTAACACAATATTGTAAATCAAACTTCAATTAAAAAAAAGCAAGTTTACCCAAAAGGAGTATTTTAACTATCTCTGTTAAAAACTGCTTCCAGGATCCTGAGAGAGGAATCAGTTTCTTTAGCACTTCCAGTGAAAGGCTTCCATCTTCATTTTCATCTTCATCATTAAATGATTAGCAGTCAGAATATCCCCTCTCCTTAGTTAAAATCCCACTCCCACCTACAGGTATGTGGTTTGGTCTTATGCTTCCAATACAATAATCTCATATCAGAACATCTACTGAAATCTGAATTATTCAGCTTTAAGAACAACCATGTGAGGTAGCACCATGCAGAACAACACATTCTTGACTAGAAGATCAGGATAGCAGGCCTTTTCTGTGGTATTTTGTGTCTCTGCTTCTGATCCCCTTTAAGTAACTTCTTGTTCCAGAACCTATACATATGGCTCGCTGAAAACAAGCAGTAATGTACAGATCTAGGAAGGAAAAAAATACAGTAATATTTTAAGGATACATGGTCCGGATAGTTGTAGATCTGCTCACATTCCAGACAAACTCTTTCATTATCACTTTTACTTTTTCCAAACAAAGGATAATTCAAATCTTCACCTCTTGCAAGGAGAAAAGTGATGCTTTAAGTTCTAAAATTGCATGAATTCCTTGTTTTTAACCTATGACCTTGACCTTCCCCACTGGAAAGAGAAAACTGATGTCTCTCTACTATATACAAGTGTGACTTAAGCAGGATTTAAAATTAATTACCACTTTGACATAACTGTTTTATGCTTTATATTTTTGATTTGATTCGTGAATGAGGATTATGCCCCCAAGGTACTCTAACGGGCACTAAGAATGTATTGTTTCAAGTTTCAATTAATATAAGAAAATTATGCCAACTAGGCAATGTCTAAAGGCATGTTAGTATAAAACTTTAAAATATATATATAACCTAGAGACTTCTAGTTAATCTTAGCAAAGTTCTGTTACAAAATTTGGATTTTTAGGTTAGCTTCAGAGTTTCAAAAATTTAGAGGTTGCTATTAAGGACAAGTAAGCATTTGCAGAGTAATACCAATTATAATGGGCAGAGTAATACCGATCAGTAAGTAAGAAATGACTGCCAGAGAACATAATTTTGAGCAGGATTTGTTAAGTAAAGACATCTTTCTGACTTTTTAGATTCCATTGATTTAATGTTGGGATGTAAAACCAGGAATATTTCAGATCTAAAATTCTGATATTCAAGTCTCACATCCCCTTTCGACCTGACATAAACTTCACCAATATATTAGATAAATGCTTGCAAATTTAAAAAAAAAAAACTCTATTGAATTTAAAGAGATGAAATGTAAAGCATTCTAAAAAGATGACTTCGCTGAGAGGGGAGGCAGGGTCAGAGTTAACTCATTTTGGAACATGTGCTGACAGGGCTGAGTTGCTTGCTAATCTGGAAGTCTTTCATATAAAACCTTGTCCGTATTACACTGCCAGGTTTAAGTTTAATGCATTGGGTTTTTGTAATAATCACTTTTTAATTAAGGCGCTATAGAAAATTTGGCACTCAGAGTTCATGTAAGCATTTGATTAATTGGGTTGGGAGTCTCTGCAGTTTTAGGTGAAAAGAGATGAAAATGACTATTGTTACATCACTCTTTAAAAGAACAGCTCTTGAGAGGACCCTCAAGGTGGCGGAGGAGTGAGACATGGAGATCACCTTCCTCCCCACAAATACATCAAGAATACATCTACATGTGGAACAATTCCTACAGAACACCTACTGAACACTGGCAGAAGACCTCAGACCTCCCCAAAGGCAAGAAACTCCCCACGTACCTGGCTGTGTGGCTGACAGGGTCTTGGTGCTCCTGCCGAGTGTCAGGCCTGTGCCTCTGAGGTGGGAGAGTTGAGTTCAGGACATTGGTACACCAGAGACCTCCCGGCCCCATGCAATATCAAACGGCAAACATCTCCCAGAGATCTTCATCTCAACGGCAAGACCCAGCTCCACTCAACGACCAGCAAGCGCCAGTGCTGGACACCCTGTGCAAACAACTAGCAAGACAGGAACACAACCCCACCCATTAGCAGAGAGGCTACCCTAAAATCATACTAAGAGGGAGGGGATATGGGGATATATGTATAAGTGTAGCTGATTCACTTTGTTATACAGCAGCAAGTAACTCAACAATGTAAAGCAATTATACTACAATTAAGATGTTAAAAAAATGGCTCTTGATTATGTTATCAGATTCAAAATAAATATAAGAAGTCCCCAAGCTGTTTGTTATTCTAACTCTTTGTTATGAGCCACAACTATAAGATAAACTATAAGTATCAATAATTTGCCTAAAGAAACTTACTAAATAAAAAGTTAAAGGAGAATGGTTTTAGAAAGCAGACTGTGGATTCCTCTCAAAAACAGCATTTAGCCTTTGGCTTGAGGTTTAACTGCAAAAACCAGAAACGTAGATCAGGCAGAAAAGCTGGGATTCTGTGACATGAATTCATGGAAGTTAAGCTTATTGTCATTAAAGTTTCCTGGAAATTGAAAGGCCATATGGTTCCCATAATTTAAAAAATATATTGGCTAATTGACTCTCAAAGAAGAATTTTTGCAGTTTGGCTCAAACAGAAGTATTTTAAATAAGACTTGCAGAAAAATAACACCATGCTCTAGCCACAGCTCCAAAGTTTGCTGAGTTTAATTTCCCCTTGAAATCATGGGAAATAATGAATGGAAATATTTATGAAATGGAAACTGGTATTGAACATTTTGTTTTATGTTAAGAACAGTTTACTGTTTGTGATCACAAGGTAACTTAATTTAGACACAATGACATATTAGAAGTTTTTGATTATTTTCCTTCTTTCATTATTACTATTTCCTGGTTAAAAATTATTTAATTCTCATTTGTGGTACAAATAAGAACAAAGGAGAAAGGAACAAAAAAGAAAATTCAAATCATTCACAATCTTTTCTCCAAAGAAGTAAACATTTAACTACATTTCCTTAAAATTTTTTGTTCAGTGGATTTATTTGAGGGAATGAAGATTT
The DNA here is from genome assembly GCF_059928025.1 of Delphinapterus leucas. Taxonomy (NCBI): domain Eukaryota; kingdom Metazoa; phylum Chordata; class Mammalia; order Artiodactyla; family Monodontidae; genus Delphinapterus; species Delphinapterus leucas. Next base: position 101,583,217 of record NC_143131.1, on the reverse strand, counting down.
TGCATTCTAGTGCCAGTCATTCCATTGTCTGGTAAATAGCTGGGCAATAGAAAAACATAATTACCCCTAATTTAAATGTAATTTATAGTCTACATTGTCTTCCCCCTCCCTTCACTGTTTCTTACTCCTTAAAGATTTTAGCTTCTGGCTTACTTTCCTTTTCTCCTGTCAGTGTTCCTGGTGATTGAATATTCATATGTTTTGTCTGTTCAAACTTCCTTTCTTCCACTGATCTTGTCCTGTTCTCCATCAGCTACTCTGTCCTATGGTCACTCTCTAGATCTTGTCAATTTCAAGCACCACACCTCTGACCACCACCTTCTATCTTTTCAACTCTCATCCAGTCCAAATAATCCTTTAACCCTATCAGAACCTTCAAACCAGTAAGGTTACTACTTTTTCACTGTCCCTTTTAATTTCATGTTCTCCCTTTCCCCCTAAATTGTGTGTTCTTAAATTTCATGGTCTTTCATTGTAATCACTTCTTTGCATACATCCTCTTCTCCTTTGTCCTTCTATTGCTTCATAATACTCACTTAGCAATTCTAGTTAAATCAACCTTTGACAATCCATAGAATTGTGGTAAGAGAAAAATACATAATTAGGCTGATGGATCTTATTTTCAATTCATGTCACTCACCCCATGTTGGCCTTTAGTATGATCAAGACAGCCATAATGTTCCCCTCAGCTTGAATAAACTTTTGATAGGTTTCTTCCTGACTATATGTTCCTAACCTTTTCTTTTTTATCTTTTTTTTTTTTTTTTTAAGGAACATTTATTTATTTATTTATTGGCTGCATTGGGTCTTTGTTGCTGTGCATTGGCTTTCTCTAGTTGCAGCGAGCGGAGGCTATTCTTCATTGCAGTGGCTTCTCTTGTTGTGGAGTACAGGTTCTAGGCACGCGGGCTTCAGTAGTTGTGCTTCGTGGGCTCTAGAGCGCAGGGTCAGTAGTTGTGGCGCACAGGCTTAGTTGCTCCAAGGCATGTGGGAGCTTCCTGGACCAGGGATCAAACTTGTGTCCCCTGCATTGGCAGGGGAATTCTTAAACACTGTGCCAGCAGGGAAGTCCCCCAGACCTTTCTTTTCTTAGACCATTTATCATAGAAAACTTTCGATTGTAGAATCTTTCACTGTTGCTATGAGATGTAAATCTCTCAGACTCTTGCCACTTTTACAACCCAGGAAAGTCTTTCTCAAGGATCTGGGAGCCATCCCACTGAAATGTGATCATCCTGAAAGATAGGGCCCCTGGCTTCCAGTCTCTGTAGCAGGGTAGGACCCTAACTTTGATAAGCACCAATAAGAAAACTCACATGGTCTAATCACATCGACCAACTCCTCCCCCACCAAACAGCTTTCCTCCATCTTTACACTTAATTATTTATTTCAGAGAAGAAATTGAAGCAATTAGAAATGAACTTCCACCAGTTCCCAAAACCACCTCTGCAACAGTGTGTGTTTCCTTAGCCTTTTCTCCTGGTCATATGAATCCTTTGTTTTTGTTTTTGTTGTTGCAGCACGTGGACCTCTCACTGCTGTGGCCTCTCCCGTTGCGGAGCACAGGCTCTGCACGAGCAGGCTCAGCGGCCATGGCCCACAGGCCCAGCCGCTCCGCGGCATGTGGGATCTTCCCGGACCAGGGCACGAACCCGCGTCCCCTGCATCGGCAGGCAGACTCCCAACCACCGCGCCACCAGGGAAGCCCCCCTTTTTTTTTTTTTTAAATTTTTATTAGAGTATAATTGCTTTACAATGGTGTGTTAGTTTCTGCTGTATAAAAAAGTGAATCAGCTCTACATATACATATATCCCCATATCTCCCCCCTCTTGTGTCTCCCTCCCACCCTCCCTATCCCACCTCTCTAGGTGGTCACAAAGCACTGAGCTAGTCTCCCTGTACTTTGCGGCTGCTTCCCACTAGCTATCTATTTTATATTTGGTAGTATATATAAGTCCATGCCACTCTCTCACTTTGTCACAGCTTACCCTTCCCCCTCCCCGTGTCCTCAAGTGCATTCTCTAGGTCTGCGTCTTTATTCCTCTCCTGCCCCTAGGTTCTTCATAATTATTATTATTATTTTTTAGATTCCATATATATGTGTTAGCATATGGTATTTGTTTTTCTCTTTCTGACTTACTTCACTCTGTATGACAGACTCTAGGTCCATCCACCTCACTACAAATAACTCAATTTCATTTCTTTCTATGGCTGAGTAATATTCCATTCTATATATGTGCCACATCTCCTTTATCCATTCATCTGTTGATGGACAGTTAGGTTGTATCCATGTCCTGGTAATTGTAATTAGAGCTGTAATGAACATTGTGGTACATGACTCTTTTTGATTTATGGTTTTCTCAGTGTATATGCCCAGTAGTGGGATTGCTGGGTCACATGGTAGTTCTATTTTTAGTTTTTTAAGGAATTTCTATACTGTTCTCCATAGTGGTTGTATCAGCTTACATTCCCACCAACCGTGCAAGAGGGTTCCCTTTTCTCCATACCCTCTCCAGCATTTACTGTTTGTAGATTTTTTGATGATAGCCATTCTGACTGGTGTGAGGTGATACCTCACTGTAGTTTTGCTATGCATTGCTCTAATGATTAGTGATGTTGAGCATTCTTTCATGTGTGTGTTGGCAATCTGTATATCTTCTTTGGAGAAATGTCAGTTTAGGACTTCTGCCCATTTTTGGATTGGGTTTTTTGTTTTTTTGATATTGAGCTGCATGAGCTGCTTGTAAATTTTAGAGATTAATGCTTTGTCAGTTGCTTCATTTGCAAATATTTTTTCACATTCTGAGGGTTGTCTTTTCGTCTTGTTTATGGTTTCTTTTGCTGTGCAAAAGCTTTTAAGTTTCATTAGGTCCCATTTGCTTATTTTTGTTTCCATTTCTCTAGGAGGTGGGTCAAAAAGGATTTTACTATGATTTTTGTCATAGAGTGTTCTGCCTATGATTTCCTCTAAGAGTTTTATAGTGTCTGCCCTTACATTTAGGTTTTTAATCCATTTTGAGTTTAGTTTTGTGTATGGTGTTAGGGAGTGTGCTAATTTCATTCTTTTACATACAGCTGTCCAGTTTTCCCAGCACCACTTATTGAAGAGGCTATCTTTTCTTCATTGTATACTCTTGCCTCCTTTGTCATAGATTAGTTGACCATAGGTACGTGGGTTTATCTCTGGGCTTTCTATCCTGTTCCATTGATCTATATTTCTGTTTTTGTGCCATTACCATACTGTCTTGATTACGGTAGCTTTGTAATATAGTCTGAAGTCAGGGAGCCTGATTCCTCCAGCTCCATTTTTCTTTCTCAAGATTGCTTTGACTATTCGGGGTCTTTTGTGTTTCCATACAAATAGTGAAATATTTTCTTCTAGTTCTGTGAAAAATGCTGTTGGTAATTTGATAGGGATTGCATTGAATCTATAAATTGTTTTGGGTAGTATAGTCATTTTCACAACGTTGATTCTTACAATCCAAGAGCATGGTATATCTCTCCATCTGTTTGTATCATCTTTAATTTCTTTCATCTGTGTCTTATAGTTTTCTGCATACAGATCTTTTGTCTTCTTACGTAGGTTTATTCCTAGATATTTTATTTTTTATGTTGCAGTGGTAAATGGCAGTGTTTTCTTAATTTCACTTGCAGATTTTTCATCATTAGTGTATAGGAATTCCATAGATTTCTGTGCATTAATTTTGTATCTTGCTACTTTACCAAATTCATTGATTAGCTCTAGTAGTTTTCTGGTAGCATCTTTAGGATTCTCTATGTATAGTATTATGTCATCTGCAAACAGTGACAGTTTACTTCTTCTTTTCTGATTTGGATTCCTTTTATTTCTTTTTCTTCTCTGACTGCTGTGACTAAAACTTCCAAAACTATGTTGAATAATAGTGGTGAGAGCGGGCAACCTTGTCTTGCTCCTGATCTTAGTGGAAATGGCTTCAGTTTTTCACCACTGAGAATTTTGTTGGCTGTGGGCTTGTCATATGTGGGCTTGCCTATATTATGTTGAGGAAGGTTCCCTCTATGCCTGTTTTCTGGAGGGTTTTTGTCATAAATGTGTGTTGAATTTTGTTGAAAGCTTTTTCTGCATCTATTGAGATGATCATATCTTTTTTATCCTTCAATTTGTTAATATAGTGTATCACATTGATTGATTTGTGTATATTGAAGAATCCTTGCATTCCTGGGATAAATCCAGTTCATCATGGTGTATGATCCTTTTAATGTGCTGTTGGATTCTGTTTGCTAGTATTTTGTTGAGGATTTTTGCATCTGTGTTCATCAGTGATATTGGCCTGTAGTTTTCTTTCTTTGTGACATCCTTGTCTGGTTTTGGTATCAGGGTGATGGTGGTCTCAAAGAATGAGTTTGGGAGTGTTCCTCCCTCTGCTGTATTTTGGAAGTGTTTGAGAAGGATAGGTGTTAGCTCTTCTCTAAATGTTTGGTAGAATTCGCCTGTGAAGCCATGTGGCCCTGGGCTTTTGTTTGTTGGAAGATTTTTAATCACAGTCTCAATTTCAGTGCTTGTGATTGGTCTCTTTATATTTTCTATTTCTTCCTGGTTCAGTCTCGGAAGGTGGTTCTTAGAATTTGTCCATTTCTTCCAGGTTGTCCATTTCATTGGCATATACTTGCTTGTAGTAATCTCTCATGATCCTTTGTATTTCTGCAGTTTCAGTTGTTACTTCTGCTTTTTCATTTCTAATTCTGTTGATTTGAATCTTCTCCCTTTTTTCTTCATGAGTCTAATGGTTTTTCAATTTTGTTTATCTTCTCATAGAACCAGCTTTTAGTTTTATTCACCTTTGCTCTTGTCTCCTTCATTTCTTTATCATTTATTTCTGAGCTGGTCTTTATGATTTCTCTCCTTCTGCTAACTTTGGGGTTTTTTTTCTTCTTCTTTTTCTAATTGCTTTAGGTGTAAGGTTAGGTTGTTTATTTGAGATGTTTCTTGTTTAGTGAGGTAGGATTGTATTGCTATAAACTTCCCTCTTAGGACTGCTTTTGCTGCCCCTCATAGGTTTTGAGTCATTGTGTTTTCATTGTTATTTGTTTTTAGGTATTTTTTGATTTCCTCTTTGATTTATTCAGTGATCTCTTGGTTATTTAGTGGTGTATTGTTTAGCCTTCATGTGTTTGTATTTTTTACAGATTTTTTTCCTGTAATTGATATCTAGTCTCATAGCATTGTGGTCAGAAAGGATACTTGATATGAATTTCAATTTTCTTAAATTTACAAAGGCTTGATTTGTGACCCAGGATATGATCTATCCTGGAGAATGTTCCATGAGCACTCGAGAAGAAAGTGTATTCTGTTGTTTTTGGATGGAATGTCCTATAAATATAAATTAAGTACATGGTTTTTAATATATCATTTAAAGCTTGTGTTTCCTTATTTATTTTCATTTTGGATGATCTGCCTGTTGGTGAAAGTGGGGTGTTAAAGTCTCCTACTATGATTGCCTTACTGTCGATCTCCCCTTTTATGGTTGTTAGCATTTGCCTTATGTATTGAGGTCCTCCTATGTTGGGTGCATGGATATTTAAAATTGTTATATCTTCTTCTTGGATCGATCCCTTTATCATTATTTAGTGTCCTTCTTTGTCTCTTATAATAGTCTTTATTTTAAAGTCTATTTTGTCTGATATGAGAATTGCTACCCCAGCTTTCTTTTGATTTCCATTTGCATGGAATGTCTTTTTCCATCCCCTCACTTTCAGTCTGTATGTCTCCCCAGGTCTGAAGTGGGTCTCTTGTAGACAGCATATATACGGGTTTTGTTTTTTTATCCATTCAGACAGTCTATGTCTTTTGGTGGGAGCGTTTAATCCATATACATGTAAGGTAGTTATCAATATCTGTGTTTCTATTACCATTTTCTTAATTGTTTTAGGTTTCTTACTGTAGTTGTTTTCCTTCTCTTGTGTTTCCTGCCTAGATAAATTTCTTTAGCATTTGTTGTAAAGCTGGTTTGATGGTGCTGAATACTCTTAGCTTTTGCTTGTCTGTAAAGGTTTTAATTTCTCCATCGAAAGTGAATTGGATCTTTGCTGAGTAATCTTTGTTATAGGATTTTCCCTTTCATCATTTGCCATTCCGTTCTGGCGTGCAGAGTTTCTGTGGAAAGATCAGCTGTTAACCTTATGGGGTATCCCTTCTTTGTTACTTGTTGCTTTTCCCTAGCTTCTTTTACTATTTTTCCTTGTATTTAATTTTTCATAGTTTGATTAATATGTGTCTTGGCATGTTTCTCCTTGGATTTATCTTGTATGGGACTCTCTGTGCTTCCTGGACTAGATTGACAGTTTCCTTTCCCATGTTAGGAAAGTTTTCAACTATAATCTCTTCAAATATTTTCTCAGTCCCTTTCTTTTTCTCTTCTTCTTCTGGGACCCCTATAATTTGAATGTTGGTGTGTTTAATGTTGTCCCAGTGGTCTCTGAGACTGTCCTCAATTGTTTTCATTCTTTTTTCTTTATTCCACTCTGCAGGAGTTATTTCCGCTATTTTATCTTCCAGGTCACTTATCCATTCTTCTGCATCTAGTTATTCCTTCTAGAGAATTTTTAATTTCATTTATTGTGTTGTTCCTCATTGTTTGTTTGGTCTTTAATTCTTCCAGGTCCTTGTTAAACGTTTCTTGTATTTTCTCCTTTCTATTTCCAAGATTTGGGATCATCTTTACTCTCATTACTCTGAATTCTTTTTCAGGTAGACTGCCTATTTACTCTTCATTTGTTTGGTTTCGTGGTTTTTATCTTGCTGCTTCATCTGCTTTGTATTTCTCTGTCTCTCATTTTGCTTAACTCACTGTGTTTGGGGTCTCCTTTTTGAAGGGTTCCGGTTCGTAGTTCCCGTTGTTTTTTGTGTCTGCCCCCAGTGGCTAAGGTTGGTTCAGTGGGTCATCTAGGCTTCCTGGTGGAGGGGACTTGTTCCTGTGTTCTGGTGGATGAGGCTGTATCTTGTCTTTCTGCTGGGCAGGGCCATGTCCGGTGGTGTGTTTGGGGGTGTCTGTGACTTTATTATGATTTTATGCAGCCTCTCTGCTAATGAGTGGGGTTGTGTTCCTGTCTTGCTAGTTGTTTGGCATAGGGTGTCCAGCACTGTAGCTTGCTGGCTGTTGTGTGGAGCTGGGTCTTAGCATTGAGATAGAGATCTCTGGGAGAGCTTTTGCTGTTTGATATTACATGGAGCTGGGCGGTCTCTGGTGGACCAATGTCCTGAACTCAGCTCTCCCACCTCAGAGGCTCATGCCTGACACCTTGCTGGAGGACCAAGATACTGTTAGCAACATGGCTCAGAAGAAAAGTTAGAAAAAAAGAAAGAAGAAAATAAAATAGTAGAAAATAAAGTTATTAAATAAAAATTTAAAAATTATTAAAAATAAAAATATTAAAAAGTAATAAAAAACAAAACAAACAAAAACAACAGAAAAAGGGCAGACAGAACCCTAGGACAAATGGTAAAATAAAGCTTTACAGACAAAATCACAAAAAGCATATACATACACACTCACAAAAAGAGAAAATGAAAAAAATGTATATATACTGTTGCTCCCAATGTCCACTGCCTCAATTTTGGGTTGATTCGTTGTCTATGCAGGTATTTCACAGATGCAGGGTACATCAAGTTGATTGTGGAGATTTAATCCACTGCTCCTGAGGCTGCGGGGAATAATTTCCCATTTTCTTCTTTGTTTGCACAGTTCTTGTGGTTCAGCTTTGGATTGGCCCCGCCTCTGCGTCTAGGTTTCCTGAGGGCGTCTGTTCCCCACCCAGATAGAACAGCGTTAAAGTAGCAGTTGATTAGGGTTCTCTGGCTCACTGAGGCCAGGGAGAGAGTGGGGTACGGAATGCAGGGCGAGCCTGCGGCGGCAGAGGCTAGCATGACGTTGCAACTACCTGAGGCATGGCGTGTGTTCTCCCGGGGAAGTTGTCCTGGATCACGGGACCCTGGCAGTGGAGGGCTGCACAGGCTCCTGGGTGGGGAGGTGTGGATAGTGACCTGCGCTTGCACACAGGCTTCTTTTTGGCTGCAGCAGCAGCCTTAGCATTTCATGCCTGTCTCTGGGGTCTGCGCTGATAGCTGCGGCTCATGCCCGCCTCTGGAGCTCGTTTAGGTGGTACTCTGAGTCCCCTCTCCTCGTGCACCCTGAAACAATGGTCTCTTGCCTCTTTGGCAGCTCCGGACTTTTTCCCGGACTCCCTCCTGGCTAGCTGTGGCGCACTAGCCCCCTTCAGGCTGTGTTGACCCAGGCATCCCCAGTCCTCTCCCTGGTATCTGACCTCCAAAGAAGCCAGAGCCTCAGGTCCCATACCCCCCACCCATCCCGACGGGTGAGCAGACAAACCTCTCAGGCTGGTGAGTGCTGGTTGGCACTGATCCTCTGTGCAGGAATCTCTCCACTTTTCCCTCTGCACCCTGTTGCTGCGCTCTCCTCCGTGGCTCCAAAGCTTCCCCCCACCCATTTCCGCCAGTGAAGGGGCTTCCTAGTGTATGGAAACTTTTCCTCCTTCACAGCTCCCTCCCAGAGGTGCAGGCCCTGTCCCTATTCTTTTGTCTCTGTTTTTTCTTTTGCCCTACCCAGGTATGTGGGGAGTTTCTTGCCTTTTGGGAAGTCTGAGTTCTTCTGCTAGCGTTCAGTAGGTGTTCTGTAGGAGTTGTTCCACATGTAGATGTATTTCTGATGTATTTGTGGGGAGGAAGGTCATCTCCACGTCTTACTCTTTCGCCCTCTTGAAGGTCTCCCGTGAATGAATTCTTGTGCCAGCTTCCCCTACTATGTCACATTCCCTCTCATCAACTCAAGGACATTGTTCCAGCAGTTCCCCCACCTCCCTTGCGTTGCCATTTTTTTCCATCTCTACGATGACTTCTCCATCAGTAAACACATATGCTTTATGTCTCGTTTTAGAGACAAATAAAATCAAAATATACAGAAAAATGTTTCACTTCTTTCTCATTCTGGCCCAACTAAATATACTTCTCTGCACAGTAAGAGAGGAAAAATAATTATCTGTAAATTTTTTTAAGAAATGTTCTTCAACATCTAGTCTTCCATTCTCTTGACCCTGCCTATTCTTATTTGAACTCAACCTCTATGTTGTTAAAGCCAGTGGTGTGTTCTCAGACTTTATCTTACCTAACCATCTGAAGTATTGGTTGATCACTCCTTCCTCCCTGAAGTAGTTTTGTTTTGTTTTGTTTAATTTGGCTTAGAGGATACCACATTCTGCTCTTTCTCGTCTTACTACTCTGGCCATTAGTTTTCTATCTCCCTTATAAATTTTTCCTCATCTTCCTGATCTCTTAATGTTGGAGTGTCCCAGCACAGAATCCTTTTACTTCCTTCTTTTTCTTTATACATTCACTTATTGGGGGATCTCATCAAGTCTTGAGGCTTTTAGTATTCATCTGTAAGCTAATTAATCCAATATGTGTATCTACAGTACCTCCCTTCTCAACTCTAAACTCATATCCAACTGACTTCCAAAATATTTCATGCTGGCCATCTAAAGAGCATCTCAAACTTGAGATTTTAAAAATCGAGATCATGATCACTCCTCCTCTACTACCATCCACAAAACCCTACTCCTCCATAATGGGCAACTTCCTCTTCCATTTGCTTTGGCTAAAACCTTTGGAGACATCCTTCACTCTTCTAAGTTTATCATATTCCATATTCTGTTGGCAAAATCTGTTGCTCTACCCTCAAAATATATCCCATATCTCACTGTTTCCCAACCTCTACTGCTAAAGCACTGTCACAAGCTACTGTTCCATCTTCTCCTGTTTTATTGCAATGGCTTCCAACTGGCTTCGTTGCTTTCTCTTTTGCCTGCCTTTGGTCTATTTTTAGCAGAGCCACAACGGTAATATTGTTTAAAAGTAGTTTAGATCATATCACATAAGATCATGTCAATTAAATACAACAATGGCTTCCCACATCATGAGACTAAAAAATAATATCCCTACAAATCACCCAGAAGCCTCCACACAATGTATTTCTTCTCTGTTCAACATTGCTCTTTGACATTTCTCTCTTTGTTGCTTACTCCTAACCACCTGTATCAGCCTCATTACTATTCCTCACTCATTTTAAGCAGAGTAAATACTCAAGGTCTTTGCACTTGTCCTTCCCTCTGTCTGAAACACTCTTTCCCCAGACATTGGCATGAATTTCTCCTTCACTTCCTTCAGATCTTTACTCAGATGACACTATCTGAGTGAAGCCAAACCTAGCCACTCTATCACAAATTGCACATATGCTGAACTTCATATTCATCCTCTTGCTTTATTTTTCTTCAGAGCATTCATCATTTTCTCACATATATATTTATTAGTTATCTTATTTGTTGTTCTTTTATCCACTAAATAAACTTTTTGAGGATAGGGATTTACTTTGCTTTGTCTCCTGTTATGATACCAGTACCAAGAACATGGACTTTCTCAATAGATGCTCATTATGTAGTTGTTGAATGAATGATAGCAAGACACCATTGAAGTTGCAGCAGAATATAATCTGACGTAGTACTTAATCAAAGTTTAAATCTCTTAGAGGAGTTCTGATACAGTATGATAAGAAAGGAAATAAATGATAAATTCAAAGCACTCTATGATGGAAGAGTTAGAAGTGAGCCATTCTTGGAATTCAAATTGTGGAGTCTGTCAATGAAAATATTTGACCCAGAGCTAGGCAAGAGTAATAGCACTAAAAATCTATCATGTGTGAATCAAGTTATTCATGATGATTTATTATAACATATCACTTTGTATTTATTCCCAGGAAAATATATCCAAGGGAGCATCTCTTCACGTGGGTGGTTAAGAATTCAAATCTTGAATGGAAAATTATTATTTTAATATTTTATCTATTTCATTGCTTACAATGTGTGGCATATATCTGAGTGACTGATAGAGTGCTTTGCACAGAACAGTTGATCATGATGTAGAGCTTAGCATGTAATCAAAGTCTTAGGGGACTGCATGGATGACTTTAAGGGATCAATTGGGAGAGGTCATACTCTGCACATAGTTTAAATCAATACAAAATGTCTGCTTGGTTGATGAATTAGTGGGCATCAGAACCTTGGAATAAGAGCAGTACAAAAGATTAAGATATGTTAGAAAGAAACATATGTCTTAGACAAGGAGATTTCAAAAAATTTTCATAGAATAAAAAGTTAATTTTCAAACCAGAAATTTCAAGGAAAGATTAGCTTGAGGAAGTTAGTTCTTTATTTTAATTATACATATATTGTGATGATTAACATATTGTGTGACATCTAAAGAATCTGAAGTATCAACATGGAATGCTTTGGTAATTTACAATTATTTTTTATTGAATATAGTTGATTTACAATGTTGTGTTAATTTCTGCAGTACAGCAAAGTGATTCGGTTATACATATATATACATTCTTTTTTATATTCTTTTCTATTATGGTTTATCATAGGATATTGAATATAGTTTTCTGTACTATACAATAAGACCTTGTTATTTATTCATTCTATTAATATATATAAAAGCTTACCTCTGCTAACCCCAACCTCCCACTCCATGCCTCCCTCTACACCCTCCCCCTTGGCAACCACCAGTCTGTTCTCTATGTCTGTGATTCTGTTTCTGTTTCATAGATACGTTCATTTGTGTCATATTTTAGATTCCACATGTAAGTGATATCATATGGTATTTGTCTTTCTCTTTCTGATTACTTCACTTAGTTTGATAATCTTTAGTTGCATCCATGTTGCTGCAAATAGTATTATTTCATTCTTTTTTATGGCTGAGTAATATTCCATTGTATATATGTAACACATCTTCTTTATCCATTCATCTGTAGATGGACATTTAGGTTGCTTCCATGTCTTGGCAATTGTGAATAGTGCTGCCATGAACATAGGGGTGCATGTGTCTTTTTGAATTAGAGTTTTGTTGGGATATATGCCCAGGAGTGCGATTGCTGGATCTTATGGTAATTCTATTTTTAGTTTCCCGAGGAACCTCCCTACTGTTTTCCACAGTGGCTGTACCAACTTACAGTCCCACCAACAGTGTAGGAGCGTTCCCTTTTCTCCACACGCTCTCCAGTATTTGTTATTTGTAGACTTTTTAATGATGCCGTTCTGACTGGTGTGAGGTGGTACCTAGTAGTTTTAATTTGCATTTCTCTAATAATTAGTGATGTTGAGCATGTTTTCATGTGCCTATTGGCCATCTGTATTTCTTCTTTAGAGAAATGTCTATTTAGGTCTTCTTCCCATTTTTTGATTGGGTTGTTTGTTTGTTGTTATTGAGTAGTATGATCTGTTTGTATATTTTGGAAATTAAGCCTTTGTTGGTCACATTGTTTGTAAATATTTTGTCCCATTCTGTAGGTTGTCTTTTCATTTTGTTTATGGTTTCCTTTGCTGTGCAAGAGCTTGTAAGTTTGATTAGGTCCCACTTATTTACTTTTGTTTTTATTTCTATTGCCTTGGGAGACTGACCTAAGAAAACATTGGTATGATTTACGTCAGAGAATGTTTTGCCTGTGATCTCTTCTAGGACTTTTATGGTGTCATGTCTTATGTTTAAGTCTTTAAGCCATTTTGAGTTTATTGTTGTGTATGGTGAGAAGTTGTGTTCTAATTTCATTGATTTACATATGGCTGTCCAACACTCCCAAAAACCACTTGCTGAAGAGGCTGTCTTTTTCCCATTGTATATTTTTGCCTTCTTTGTCGAAGATTATGGGTTTATTTCTGTGCTATCTATCCTGTTCCATTGATTCATAAGTCTGTTTTTGTGTCGATACCATGCTGTTTTGATTACTGTAGCTTTATAGTATTGTTTGAAGTCTGGGAGGGTTATGCCTCCCACTTTGTTCTTTTTCTTCAGGATTGCTTTGGCAATTCTGGGTCTTTTATGGTTCCATATGAATTTTAAGATTATTTTGTTTTAGTTCTGTGAAAAATGTCATGGGTAATTTGATAGGAATAACATTAAATCTGTAGATTGCTTTGGGTAGTATGGCCATTTTAACAATATTAATTCTTCCAATCCAAGAGCAGGGGTTATCCTTACATTTATTTGAATCATCTTCCGTTTCCTTTATTGTTTTATAGTTCTCAGCATATAAGTCTTTCACGTCCTTAGTCAGGTTTATTCCTAAGTATTTTACTTTTGGGGGTGCAATTTTAAAAAATACTTTTTTTCATTCCCCTTCTGTTATTTCATTGTTGGTGTAAAGAAATGCAACTGATTTCTGTATGTTAATCTTAGATCCTGCTACCTTGCTGAATTCGTTTATCAGTTCTAGTAGTTTTTGTGTGGTCTTTAGGGTTTTCTATATATAGTATCATATTATCTGCATATGATGAAAATTTTACCTCTTCCTTTCCAATTTGGGTACATTTTTTTTTCTTTTTCATGTCTGATTGCTGTGGCTAGGACCTCCAAAACTATGTTGAACAGAAGAGGTGAGAGTGGGTATCCTTGTTCCATATTTTAGTGGGAATGCTTTCAGCTTTTCACCATTGAGTATTATATTGGCTTTGAGTTTGTCATAAATAGCATTTATTATATTGAGATATATTCCCTTTGTACCCACTTTGGTAAGAGTTTTATCATGAATGGATGTTGAATTTTGTCAAATGTTTTTTCTGCATCTACTGAGATGATCATGTGGTTTTTATTTATGTGGTGTATCACATTGATTGATTTGTGTGTTTTGAACCATCCTGGTGAACTTGGGATGAATCCCACTTGGTCGTGGTATATGATTTTTTTAAATGTGTTGTTGGATTCAATTTGCTAATATTTTGATGAGAATTTTTACATCTATATTCATCAAAGATATTGACCTGTAATTTTCTTTTGTGGTGGTGTCTTTTTCTGGTTTTGGTATCAGGATGATGTTGGCTTCATAGAATGTCTTTGGGAGTTTTCCCTCCTCTTCAACTTTTTGGAACAGTTTGAAAAGGATCAGTATAAGTTCCTCTTTGCATGTTTAGTAGAATTTGCCTGTGAAGCCATCTGGTACCTGGACTTTTGTTTGTAAGGAGTTTTCTAATTACAGATTCTATTTCACTTCTAGTGTTTGGTCTGTTCAAATTACCTATTTGTTCTTGATTCAGTTTTTGTGGGTTGTATGTTTCTAGAAACTTGTCCATTTCTTCTGGGTTGTTGAATTTGTTGGCATATAATTGTTCATAGTGTTCCCTTATAGTTTTTTGTATTTCTGCGGTATCAGTTGTTATGTCTCCTTATTCATCTCCTATTTTGTTTATTTAGGTTCTCTCTCTTTTCTTCTTAGTGAGCCTGGCCATAGGTTTGTCAATCTTGTTTATTCTTTCAGAGAACCAGCTCTTGATTTTATGATTTTTTTCTATTTTATTTATTTCCTCTCTGATCTTTATTATTTCCTTCCTTCTGCTGACTTTAAGTTTTGTTTGTTCTTCTTTTTCTAATTCTTTTAAGTGGTAGGTTAGGTTGTTTATTTGAGATTTTTCTTCTTGTGTTTTTGAGGAAGGCCTGTATTGCTATGAACTTCCCTCTAAGAACTGCTTTTGCTGCATCTTATAGATTTTGTTTGGTTGTGTTTTCATTGTCATTTGTCTCAAGGTATTTTTTAATTTCCTCTTTGATTTCATCACTGACCCACTGGTTTTTTAGTAGCATGTTGTTTAGTCTCCACCTAATCATTTTTTTTCTCATTTCTTTTTCTGTGGTTAATTTTTAGTTTCATGCCACTGTGGTCAGAAAAGATGCTTGAGATAATTTGTATATGCTTAAATTTGTTGAAGCTTGTTTTCTGCCCTAGTTTGTGGTCAGTCCTAGAGAATGTTCCATGTGCACTTGAAAAGGATGTATATTCTGTTTCTTTTTTTTTTTTTTTTTTGGATGTAATATCCTGAAAATACCAATTAAGTCTAACTGTTCCATTGTATCATTCAGGATCTTATTGATTCTCTGTTGCCTTATTGATTCTCTGTCTAGAAGATCTGTGTATTGATGTGAGTGGGGTTTTAAAGTCTCCTACTATTATTGTGTTCCTGTCAATTTCTCTCTTTATGTCTGATAGTATTTATTTTACGTATTTTGGTGCTCCAATATTGGGTGTATATATGTTGACAAGTGTAGCAATCCTCTTCTTGTATTGATACTTTTATCATTATATAGTGTCCTTCTTTATCTTTCTTTATGGCCTTTGTTTTAAAATATATTTTGTCTGATATGAGTATTGTGACCCCCCCCCCACTTTCTTGTCATTTTCATTTGCATAAAATATCTTTTTCCATCCCCTCACTTTCAATCTATGTGTGTCCTTTGCCCTAAAGTGGATCTCTTGTAGGCAGCATATTGTAGGCTCTTATTTTTTTTTATCCAGTCTACCACTCTGTCTTTTGATTGAAGCATTTAGTCCATTGACATTTTAGGTAATTGTTAATAGATATGTATTTACTGCAGTTTAAACCTAGTTTTCCCATTGATTTTATATTTCTTCTTTGTCCTTCTATTTTTCTTTTTGTTTTGCCTTTTGTGGTTTGATGATTTTCTTTTGTATTATAATCTTTTCAGTTTCTGTGATCTGGTAATTTACAACTGAAGTGAGATGTAGACAAATTGGAAGGAGGAATACATAATCGAAGCCAAGGAGTAAGGAGTGGCATTATGTAACTATAATAATTATCTGAAAGAGGAAAGCCAAAATTAAGCTAAGTTTTTAGAAAATCATATGTGAATAATTTAATTGGTTTTAAAGATCTGCTTGGAACAAAACAACAATATATATTAGATCATTTGCTTTTGAAAAAATTGAACACACAGCCATAACACAGAAAAATAAAAACTATTCAATTCCAGTTCTGCCTCTGTGCTATTAAGGATAGTGCCTTTAAACTACAAAACAAAACAACCATAGTTAAAGCTATCTGAAAGATAAGTGAAAGAAAGTGTATTTCTAGTTTTGGGCCAGTAGAGAAAGACTCACTGGGAAGTGTTTATCATAACTGTATGAATTCAGGAGAAATTTTTGCTTAAGTTCAAACATTTTACTCTGGACCGACCTAAAAGAGAAAGCTCCTGTAAAGTGAATGACACCGTTTGAGGTTCTCCTCTTTTTTGCACTTCTTAAGGCTTCCAATCTTAGGTGAATAACATCTCATGTAAATCTAAGGTGTCTTGATATCTAGAGCCATCCTGTCTACATTTTTAAGATTGTTTCTTTCTAAGAAAGTATATTTTCCATCATGGTATTTAACTCACCAAATCATTCCAGCAATAGTTATACTGTTGACCCTTGAACAACTTAATTCATATATAATTTATAGTGGCCTCTCTGTATTTGAAGTTCCTCCACATCTTCAACCAACCACAGACCATGTAGCACTGTAGTATTTACTATTGAAAAATATTTTTGTATAAGTAGATTCATTTAGTTCAAACCCAAGCTCCTCAAGGATCACCAGTAAAACCATATTTATTTTCCTCGTTTAGTTTAAGTTATTATTTTTTTACCTGGGAGAGTGATTTTCCTTCTGTATGGACTTGAAACCATGGAGCAATGGTGAAGCAGCACTCCACAGTGGTATTTGGTGTCAGCTGTGAGTTGTGGTGTCGAGGACAATGGCTGTGGATAGATAGCATCTCCCTAGGTTGCCAATCACCTTTTCCAGACTGTATAAACTAGAGGATTCTTGCATGTTCTAGGGAAGGATTTTAGAAGTGGAGGCTAGAGTATGTGAAAGATGCTTTCTGCCTCTATGGAGTGTGCACTCTGGAGTTGGTATTAATTTGAGTTGCAAGACACCTGAGGTGTGAATTAGTACACTCCCCAAACTGAAAAACCATTAATAGCATTAACACCTGTAGTGGTTGATTATTTGCCATATCTTCTTCCTCTTCCAAAGTTTTATAATATTCAGCCAAAAAATGAGATTAATTACCACTTGTACTCCAAACTTCTTAAGTTTTCTACCCAGACAGAAAAAAAAATTAAAGTCATATTCTAGCTTTATTTAGATTATACATGTTATTTCAGCATGATTTCAGATTCTGCAATTTGGCACTCTAAATTTTTCTCTTTGGTCAATGAAAGTCAGAGAATTTCCTAGTTAACCTTGTGAATGGCTCAAGTCAGTTAGCTTAATAGTGACAGTTTGGTAAAGCTTTAGATCACTCAACTAAAGTTGTAAATTTAGATAATTTTTTATTGACCTTTTAAGGTTACTTCATTATTTTCTTGTTCTTAAGAAAATTTTCAAAAGGAAAAATAGCTCTTATTACCTAGATATCTATTGTTATTATTAAGCAAGATATACTGTTATGGTATGTTGTTTGGCTCAATGGTTTAAAATAAATCTGGAAGTGTAATTGTTGTCCTGAGATGGAACACAAAATTAAAGTCAATTTTTAAAAATTTAGTGAATGCTCTTAGTCATTGTCACTTGGTTAAGGTCCTTTTATAAAATTAAGCCTCTTTATGCTGCTTATTTGTGCTCTTCTAAGGAGACATTTCTAAGACTAATAAAGATTATACACATGTTAGAAATTTGGTTAGTGAATTGAAGAATGCAGGGTTATAAATCCAAATTTAATTAGCAGATACTCTTGAAGTGATTATCTGTTGCTATGGATGTTTCTCATTATCTAAAGGGTACGTTTAAAAAAAAGTGTGAGAAAATCCTTTTGCTGATGGTCTCTCTTCATTTAGAAAGTGATGGAGTCTTTGGAAGTTGTTCAGAAAGCATTTAATTTATTGGCTTAAAAAATGAAGTAATAGTTATGTTTGTAATCATCAGCTGGACCCAAACAAAATTTCTGATTTATTGTTTATTAAAAAGTAATTTATAAAGAGTATTTAGCCAACAAAATTGTAATTGCACCTTTTCTGCAGGTCTTAAAACAATAAATTAAGAAATGAGAAAGTCCTTCTCACTGTGGAATAGCTTGGGACAGGAGGAACCCCTGTGAGGCGGGTTCTGCTATAAAGTCCAGAGTAGAGGTGAGAATTATAAAGGTCTAAGCCCTGAACCCAGATTGAAGCTGCACCTTTGGCTTCATGACTTCCCTTCCAGGATGACCTCCTCAGGCCCAGCTATACTCCTATGGTTTTCCCCAAATAGGAAGGCTGAGACTTACCAAGTAGATAATCCAGCAAGAATCAATAACATAGCATCTATTCTAGTCTACATGCACAATATTTTATTCTAATTATTCCTTAGCATATAGCTTAGTTCTTGATTATTTTCTGATGAAAATAGTACAGTTAATTCAGCCAGCTAATATTACTTAATTAAGTCATTAATTTTTGTGAATGGGTCTGATAAGAATTGTGGCACTGAAGGGTTTTTCTTATATTTTAATGGAGATAAATCAAGAGCAAGTACTTCCTGTATACCCAATTGGCTAAAGCTAATACCCTTTAATTTTAAATGTATATTATAGTCACATCCCAATCTGGCCTCAAGGACCTCCTATTCATCCCTTAAATTTTTTTCCCAACATATAAAATGTAAATGCTTGTATATGTAGTCACTCATACAGATCTGGATAGTAATAGGTCACTTCTGGCATTACTTTAAATAGTATAAGTCAGTAGAATACAAATACATTACCAAAGGACTCATGGTAATGAAATTTTCCATACCTGAATCATTGCCATGATCATTAACTTAGGAAAGGCTAAAAATAATCAACAAACTGATTAACGATTTGTGAATGAAGCTTATCAAAGTGTAAAATAATTTGGAGTCATTTATCTTAGGGAAGAGAAATACCTGGCAAGGGGGGATGTGAGACTGCTTTCCTTAGGAAAGTTGGCTTGCAAGGTTGCCCTTTGATTGGTATCTGAGAATTTGGATTTTGAAAGTGTTCCCACTGTTCTGTAACTGATAAACGTGGCTCACTGTGCATAGGCTGTTTGTGCAAACAATGTGGGTTATGCTGAAGATCTGTTTTCTTTCTAGGAGCTAAGAATTTTGGTATGTGCTAAGCATAATATGCCTATGTGACCTACCCCAGCAATAATTTGGGTGCTGAGTATCTAATGACCACATTTTATACATGTTGTCATAATTGGATGCTGGAAGGATTAAGCATATCCTGTGTAACTCCATTGTGAGAGGACTCTTGGAAGCTTGAGCTTGGAAGTTCCTTCTTATTGTTTTAAAATTTTATTGAAGTATAGTTGATTTACAGTGTTGTGTTAATCTCTTCTATACAGCAAAGAGATTCAGTTATACACACATATATTCTTTTTCGTATTCTTTTCCATTATAGTTTATCATAGGATATTGAATATAGTTCCCTGTGCTATACAATAGGACCTTGTTGTTTTTCCATCCTATATATACTAGTTTGCATCTACTAATCCCAAACTTCATTCCATATGCCTTTCCTTTTTGCTGATTTTGTTTTATATACCTTTACTGCAAAAAATCCTGGCTATATGCTGAGGCCTGTGTGTCCTTCTAATGAATGGCTGAAACTGGTGGTGGTCTTTGGGACTTTCATCGCAAGAGGTCAATAAATCTGTCAATACTTTTCATTATTTAGGTTCTTTAGGGTGATGAGGAGGAATCTTTGCCAGTATTTCTTTAAGAGAATGTTTATTGCAAAGCTACATAGGATCATGAAGGATCAAGGAATGTTACAAACCACAGCCCCATTTTTTTAGCTATTAGTCACTCTGGAACTGAGAATTCCCAGAATTAAACTGGGCAACAAGCATTTAAAGAAAGAAAATGATGGAATGCTTGGTGATTATTTCTCTGTCAGAAGCCCAAGAGATGGGGTTGGCTTCCCATCATCATATAGATAACACCCCTACTGGACAGAATTTTAGGCCAAGCCACCTCAGAGACAGGTGGCCTTTTTCACGTCAGGTGGCCTAGGCTTCTTTGCCCTTGATTTGGGCACACCTTCTGGTCTAGTCATTTGTGGCCAGTGTATCAGAGATTGTCTGGCTTGTATGTCCCAAGGATAACAGAATTTGGGAGAATCAGTCTCTTGGGTTCATGTTTAACTGACAGGGGCTTTTGTTGAGGCAGACACTTAGACCTTAATGCACTCTTTAGCTGTACAAACAGGAAGAGGTATACTGAGTGTATAGTTATTCTCTCTTTCTCCTGAAGCCAGGACCAGGGACATGGCATTAATTAAAAATTAATTAAAGAAAGGATACGTATTCTCGATAAGAATTTCTTGGTATTCTCCTAAGGGCAATGAGGCAGAGAAATACAGGAGACTATAAAGTTCTGTGAGAGAAAGAACATAGCATCTGCTCCACCAATTCCCCCCCGACCCCAAAAATAGTCTCTTGCAGTTTCGTCCATCCTTTTAAACTTTGTATAAATTGAATCATATTTTAGTTAGTCTTGCATATTTTCACAATTTACCTACAGTAATAGCAACTTTTCCTAGTTCCTTAAATGGACATCATCACATATATCATGCTCTGGCAATAGAGATTCACAACCAGACTAAAAATTCCAACTCCTGAAGATGCAGCGTTTAAATTAAATTAACAAGGACATGTTTTAAAAGTAACTGGATTCCCAAACTATGCTGAAAACATAAGTAGCAGAAGAGGGTTAGAATTTGATTATAAAAATTAATTGTTGCCTTTGGACATTCTGTTCTTTAGAAGTAATACCAAAACATTCTTGAGAGGATCCTAAGCAGAAATACATTTCCTTTTTACTTCTAGCCATAGTAGATGACTTAAGATAATTAAAATAATACAATTTCTGGAGAAAAACCATATAATCAATAGAGATTACGGGCAAAATGACAATAGTAAGGGTTGTAGGGGTTTAAACTACAATGACATTCTGTGTTGAAAATGCTAATACATTTTGACAATTATCGATGGCCCTTCCACTTGGTAGTCTGTTAAACCTTTCCCAACTCTGACTACAGGGTATTCAAAAAGAATACTTTTATTCATGTCAAGGGCAGATAACTGATTAAAGTGGCCCTGAGCAGAAAGAAATAATCATCAGTAAACAAAGTGAGAAGTTAAGTAACGAACAATAGACCCTATAATTGTGGAGACTATAATAATTATCTTCAAAAGCACATCATGAGATATAGAGGCAAATACATGGGAATTCTAACTTCAGTATTGCCCAAATTAAGGCTTAGATATCATGGAGCTAAAACTGTACATTGTCATTGTGTTATGTCTGAATCCCTGACTCTGAGAATCCATGAACACCGTAAAATGGATGTCTTTTTTATATACTAAGTTTGGGGTTGTTTACTGCACCAACTACCTGGAATACTAGATTATGACTCTTCTCCCTTAGTTTCCCAGGATCCTTATTCATTCTCCTCAATGATTCTATCGTATGATCAAAACTTTCATTCACATCGTGCATGCAACAAACGATCAGCCAGTGCTTACTAGTAACCCCTGTAGTGGCAGAGTCATACCTTTAATCTCCCTTCAGTTCCACTGGGAAGGACTTGCTTCCAGAATAAGCTTATTCAATAAATTTTAGTTCGCCCAGCTCTCCAACCTCTGTGACAGCACAAATACTATTGTTTATTTGTTTAGGTATTCACTTATATCTTCCACATTCCCTCTCCACTAAGAGCTCTTTCATTTAATTATTCAGCTAGCATTTATTGAAAACTTTCTCTGTGTCAAACACTATTACTGGCATTAATAGAACTTCCACTCTAAAGAATGATTCACAGATACTAGACCAGCATCTAAAAGTCTCTCTCTGCCTGCACCTTCTCCCTCCCTTTATCTTTTATAGGCATTACCTTTAATTAATCACTTGCATTTCCAACTCCATTTTGGCATCTGCTTCGTAGAATAATGCTTCTTAACCTTGTATATCTGAATAATTCTTATTCAAAATAAGTATAAAAGAAGGAAGAATTGACTAGATTTTTAATAATGCAGTCTTGGTAAAAGAAAGAAAAGAAAGTGATGTGTTCTTTGTCCTTCATTACAGGAGACAAATATGATACTTATATGAGGAAGCTGACTGTTGAATTGGACTTTCTACTATGACTAAGCTTATACACAAAGTAATTATGGCCAGATCTGTAAACATTTAAGCCCATGCATGGGGAGTGAGTTAAGACCAAATTCTGGGTGCATCTTACAATGATGTTGCAGTGAATAGATTTTCCAGATTTTCCCTAGGAGGCATTCAAGTTACTCATCACCACTGAGACCACTAACAACTCAAACCAGGATGCCATTATTTCTACCAGTTTTTCAAGATTAGAAGCCTGAGTTTGATACCACTCCTGTGTGTTGCAGTTAAAGGCTATCTACTTAATTCACTAATTCAATTGTTTATTTATCATCCAATGACTCTGCTAGACGACCATTTCCTGAAGAAAAGAAAGGAGCCTGGCCCTTTTCTGTATTGCCATCACTTATTACAATAACTGGCACGTGGTATGTCCCTGACACATCTAAGCAGAGTGAAAGTGTTTTATTATTTGACTTCTTAACAAATAAACTCCTCTTTGCTGAAATGAATTTTCCTCAGGTAATGACTTCGCTGCCTTAGATATCTAGTTGGGGATTTGTGTTAAGAAAAAAAGAAAAACAGCAACAAAAAGCTTATTGTAATGTGATATTTGAGGCATTACATCACTGAATTATTTCTGTGGTAGTGTCATTGTCAAAACATGCTGAGGAAAAGTAAGTATGAACAAAGATGATATTTAGATTTGGTACATTATTTGTTAGCCACACTCCCTCAGTTACTGAAAATTAGCATAAGTAACTCTGCCAACACAAAGTGAAAGGTATTCCTTTCTCATTAATTATAGAGACATTCATTTCTCGGCATTCACTTATAATGTTACCACTAAAAAATAGAAATTTAAAAGAGGAAAGCAACATTTAAGGCTTCAGTTCTGGGTCGATTTTCTCAGAAGGTAGAATTCTTGAGCATATGGTTACTTGATTATATAAATTTATGGTTTCTATCTATGATATTATATATCTATTAGTTGTACATTTTTCCTTTTATAGAATTTAGAAATCGCTCGAAATACAAAATGCTGGGTGGTAAGGTAAATAAGAATTTTATCTAGGGATGGGGAAAAATGAAATCATGTTTCTTCTGTTTCTATAGGCATTTAAATATACCTGAGGTTGTGATCTGCTTATGGAAGCATCTCATAGGAAATGCAGAGGAAGGGCCCATGGAAAATATTGAGACCATATGTCCTGGGGGTGTAGCATCTTTTGGCAGGGTCCTGCTAGGGTCAGTTTTAACTGTGAAGCCCAATCCAGCTGCTCTTTTATCCTAATTCCTTATAAATCCATTCCTGCTTTTTAATATCTAGAGTCCTTTCTTTTTTCCTGCAGTGAATTTTGAATGTTTTTTATATCCACAGACTCAAACAGAAGTCATCATATCATTTGTTTCAAGATTGGGTAGGGACTTGGGGCTGAGCGTGATGAGAGAATAGAGCTTTCTCCACTCAACACCACCACTCCAGTAGCTACTAGACAGTGCACAGAGAACTCACTAGGTACTCAACTGTCATAAGACCAAATCACCTCCTTCTAAAACATCAAATGGTTTCCAAAGGAGGAGAGAGATATGCAATTAATGCCATCTGGCAACAAGAAGTGCTTCATACGTACCAGAGAGAAAGGGGTGCCAACACCCCTATACATCATGGGTGCTGAGGCAGGGGTCACAAAGGGTGAAGAAGTGTGGAGGCCCTAATTGCAGGAGAGGTCAGTGCCACAAGGGCAGGAGGGAGCCCCCAGGACACTGGAAGCTCTGAATTCTTCAGGTAAGGTAGAGTTCATTAGCAGAGACCTATACCTGAGATGTCTTCCAGGGATCAGCTACCAGTATAGTAGGTCAACTTTTCTTGCTTCTTGCTCTATATAATACTTCTCATATTTTTATTTATTGAAACATAAGAATATTTTATATTTTGTTTGATAATTCCAGTATTTTAAGTCACTATGAGTCTTATGCTTCTATCTTCTTCATTAAGCCTGAGTGTTTTATGGTTTTTTAAAATGTGATTATCTTTCCTGGAAGTTTATCAGTGGGAATTCTCTGAAGCTTGAATTGAAAGTGGGTCCTTGTAGAATCGACTTATAATGGCTTCCATTAGGCACTTGAAAATACTTCCTTCCACCAGGGCCACTTTGAGACACATTCTCACTGTGAGATCTTTCAGATCTTTCAGGTTATGTGGATTCCAGCTAAAAACTTACACGAGAGCCAACTTAACATGGCAAATCCTTTGGAAGAATTTTTCCCCTTTAGTAAGTTTTCAAGGCAGATTATATTCTTTACAGCACCCTGGGTGTGTATCTGTGTTTTTAGGACTCCCATACTCTGATGATAGGATCTTTTAGACTGGGGGTTTCTCCTAACATATGTTATAATTTGGGTAGGCTCTGGACTTTTATCCCTAGCCCTAGGCCTTGAACGGCCATGAAAAATCAAGTCATGGGTATTATATAGGGCAATTTCCCTTGAGGTGAAAGCTGAATTTAGAGCTCCACTTGTGTTCTAGACTCTATAGAGCAGGGCTTGGCAAACTATCTGTGGGCTATATAGTAAATATTTTAGAATTACTAGACCACATACTTAAAGGCTACACAGTTTCTGTCATATATTCTTCATTTTCTTGTTGCTTAGTTTTTCTTATAACCCTTTAAAAATGTAAAATTTATTCTTAGCTCTGGGCCATTGTTTTTATTTAGCCCATTATTAATAGACTTCTGCTTAAGAGTCTGAATTCCTCTTTCACTTAATTTTTGGCCTCTGAGTTACTTCATAGTTCACTGATACATTTTTAAGTCTGAAATTTTTTTCTGTCATTTTTAATAGTTTTCAGTTATATGTCAGTTGGGACATCCCATTACTGCTGAAAATAGAAGTTTTAGTCTTATTTTATGCAGCCTATAAATATTTATTTAAATTAATGCTCACATTTGCCATTTTCTATTCTTACTGTGTTTTTCTTCTATCTCAGACCTTCTTTTTGGCATAAACTTCTTTCTCTTTCAAATATATACTTTAGCTATTCCATTGGTGAGAGTCTGTTTTTGGTCAAATATATATTCTTTTAAAAAGTTTTTTCACTGTGCAATTATATATTCCCTTTTATTTTCTTCAACCCTTCGAAGATACTATGGATTTAATTTTACTCACCCTGAATAGGATATATTCTTCATTCTGATTCTGGAGATATATATTTTTAATTAATTCCAGGAAATTTTCAGCTGTTACCTCTTTGAATTATCTGTGTCTCATTCTATTTCTTTGTCCATTAGAATACTCCAGTTAGATATATGTTAGATCTCTCAGTGTCCTCTGTGTCTTTACTTTCTCTTTCATTCTGTCTCTACCTTCCTTTTTCCCTGTTCCCCTTCCTCTCTCTCTGGCTTCCTGGTAATTTCCTCTGTTTTCTAGTTCTCTCATACCCTCTTTGGTTATATAATGTTCTGCTGCTCAATCCATCCATTGCATGTATCTTTAAAAAATTTCTAATCATTATAATCTTTGTTTCTTTAAGTTGTATTTTTTTAAATGTATATTCACTCATCATTTTGAGTGGTTTCTCATTAATTGTTCGTGTTGCTGATCTTTACATTGTTAAAAAAATCGAACATGCTGGATTTTATAGCTTGTGTTTGATAATTACAATATCTGAAGAGTTTAAAAGTGTATTTGTGTTTTTGGTTATTTTACTCTATCTTATGGTGTCTTGTTTTCTTCTTTTTCATTTGACAGTTTAAAGCATTTTGGGGACATTCCATGTGGTAATTCTATGAGGCCTAGAATGAGAGGACTGGCTTTTGTCAGGTACCTGGGTGCTTACCCAATACAGGATAGTGGATTTAAATTAATTAATTTCTTGATTTAGGATTTTTAAACCATGTGGGTAGTAAGCCTTTAAATGTCATTCCTGCATGTGGTCTGACTTTTTTTAAAAAATAAATATATTTATTTTATTTATTTATTTTTGGCTGCGTTGGGTCTTCGCTGCTGCATGCAGGCTTTTGTTTCTCTAGTTGCGGTGGGTGCACGGACCTCTCATTGCGGTGGCTTCTCTCGTTGCAGAGCATGGTCTCCAGCCTTGCAGGCTTCAGCAGTTGTGGCACACGGGCTCAGTAGCCGTGGCTCATGGGCTCCAGAGTGCAGGCTCAGTAGTTGTGGCACAGGGGCCTAGTTGCTCCGCGGCATGTGGGATCCTCCTGGTCCAGGGCTCAAACCCGTGTCCCCTGCATTGGCAGGCAGATTCCCAACCACTGCACCACCAGGGAAGCCCTGACTTTTGAACAAGTATTCTCAGGGAAGAACATTCTATTTCACTCTATTCATAATGAAAGTAGGGATTAATAAATTTTGTTGCTATCTCCATTGGCAGAGATTGGTTATTTTTCTAGTTTATTTTTTCACTGAGAGTAAACCTCTTCAGAAATATGCACTTTAAGGGTTTTCTCCATTCAGACTTTCTATTAGCCTTTTTTTTTTTAAATAATGAAGCTCTTTGTTACCAAGAATATGCAGATACCCTCAGGTGCTGCTATTTTCAGTTATTTGTGTGTTTGCTTTGTTTCTGGTCTCTTCAGACTCCATTCTTTTTTTCCAACTGTACTTTTAAATGGACATCTTTACTATTTTCACTAGTATATTTGGGTGTTTGGGAACATGAACATTTTCTGAATTCGTAGGATTTCCCAGAAAAAGAAATTTTGTGTTGGCATCTTACTTTAACTCTTTTTTTGTTGTTGTTCAGAGAAGACAAAATACTTAAGATGTAGGGTCAAATTCTTTATTGGAATCAGTTACTGTTATCATGATCTTAGGAAATAACTTACATTTAGAATTTCTATCTCTTTATCAACTAAATTAGGGCCCTATTAATACTAGCCTCACAGTGTTGTATGTTGGTGTATATGAGGTAGTGGGTGTTAACATACTTTTCAAAACCATAATGCACTGTACAAATCTTGGGTAATATTATTATTATTATTAACATAATTACTATTTTCAACATGCCTCAGTCAAGTTCTCTAAACCAAAAAATAAAACCTTTGCTAATATATAATTGTAAATTTACAATGTTTCAGATAAAGAAAAAAAAATTCCTTCATGGGCCTTATGAAATTCAAAACCATTTTATTTTTTTGGAGGACAAAACAGAACAAAATACACATCCACAATCAGAATGAAAATTTATTTGTATTTGTTTATCACTTAGAAAAATAATAAAGTCAAATAAAGCCAATAGTTCTTTTATAATACATGGTTAACTTTGATAATGTCTCAGGGAAGAAAACAAACAAGAGTTCTCTTATTCCTAAGTCAAAGAAAAAGACAAATGTAGACTTTCTCAATATAAAAGGCTATTTGACAAGTGACTTAGAATTAACCTCCCATAAAATGTTTAATGAACAACATATTCAATTATTATCTTCATGTTGTGGTATGTAATACCATTTATTTACAGAACTTTTAAGATGGTTAATAACATTTTTAATTACATAGTCTATCTTTTCCTTATTTCCTGCAAAAGGTTTTCATGTAATTTTAAATTGTAATTGCACTGTTTACAATTATGTATTGTGTTTTTGTGCTACATTATTTACTTGCCTGAAAAAGAATTTACTACTTCACCTTCTAGCAAGGGTAATACGAAGACAGCCTTCTTTCTTTTTTTTTTTTTGCGGTACACAGGCCTCTCACTGTTGTGGCCTCTCCTGTTGCAGAGCACAGGCTCCGGATGCGCAGGCTCAGCGGCCATGGCTCACGGGCCCAGCCGCTCCGCGGCATGTGGGATCCTCCCGGACCGGGGCACAAACCCGTGTCCCCTGCATCGGCAGGCGGACTCTCAACCACTGCGCCACCAGGGAAGCCCAGCCTTCTTTCTTAACCATAAATTGCTGAAAGTTCATTTGATCACAAATATGTCTTGTTTCATGATTATAGGTAGAGCTATGGCTTCTATGGGAAACATTGTTTTAATATGTGTTCATTTTTTGGTTAATTATTTGGTAAAGAACCAAAGCATTTAATATCAGTGTCATAAAGAATATGACCAATTTAGTTCAATAGAGATTTTTTCTGATTGGGTAAGTTTAGAAAATTTATGAGAGGAAAACTAGGACCTGCTTCCAAAAGCAAATTGAAAACAGCAATTCATTCTGAATCTTATTTCAATTTGAAACACATTTTGAAAAGTTTTTATTTAGCTAGTTTTAGGAAGATATCTTAAAAATTCTATTTCTTAAACGATAACTGAGTAACACTTCTCTTTCAGGTACACTTCTAAGCACTTAATAATGTTAATATCCTTAAACATCTTAATACCCCTTTGTATCTGTTTCCTACGGATGAGAATACAAAGAACATAGTGTTAAAAACTTGCACAAGGTTGTTTAGCTAATAGAGAGTAAAGTCAGAATTTGAACAGTTTTGGCATATCTACATTGCCTCCAACCAAGTGTTTTAAAAACTAATTTAAAAATTTCTGTCCATATTGATGAAGTACTCTTCACTTTTCTTGAATGATCAATGTTAAAAGTATTTGGATTTTAAAAGAATGCTTAATAGATCAAATGAATTTTTATTGATGTGACTTCAGTAAATATAAAAAGCAAAATGAAGAATGTGAGGCAACTTAAAGGAACACATTTTTATATATGGGGCAACCAGGGAGCACGTTCTTACAAAGAAGTAGTTCCTGAATTTTCCAGCTATTCTCCAGTGTCACAGTTCTGACTCTGTTGTCTCCCTAAATGCGTTGACCAAGACAGCCTTAATATTCACCTCAGCGTCACTAAATTTTAGACTTCTTGACAATAGGGCCCTGACCCGTTTTTCTGGGAGCATTTACCTGAGAAAACTTGCCATTGTAAATTCTTTCTCTGCCTCTTTGAAATGTAAATCTTCTTCCAGGCTCTTGAGAGTTTTATAATACAACCCAGGACTGTCTTTCTGGAGTACCTGGGAAGCCCTCCCTTTGAAATGTAATCATCAATATAGATAGGTCCCCTGTAGTGGGATTGCTGGGTCCCATGGTAGTTCTATTTGTAGTTTTTTAAGGAACCTCCATACTGTTCTCCATAGTGGCTGTCTCAATTTACATTCCCACCAACAGTGCAAGAGTGTTCCCTTTTCTCTACACCCTCTCCAGCATTTATTGTTTCTAGATGTTTTGATGATGGCCATTCTGACTGGTGTGAGATGATATCTCATTGTAGTTTTGATTTGCATTTCTCTAATGATTAGTGATGTTGAGCATCCTTTCATGTGTTTGCTGGCAATCTGTATATCTTCTTTGGAGAAATGTCTATTTAGGTCTTCTGCCCATTTTTGGATTGGGTTGTTTGTTTTTTTGTTATTGAGCTTCATGAGCTGCTTGTAAATTTTGGAGATTAATCCTTTGTCAGTTGCTTCATTTGCAAATATTTTCTCCCATTCTGAGGGTTGTCTTTTGGTCTTGTTTATGGTTTCCTTTGCTGTGCAAAAGCTGTTAAGTTTCATTAGGTCCCATTTGTTTATTTTTGTTTTTATTTCCATTACTCTAGGAGGTGGGTCAGAAAGGATCTTGCTGTGATTTATGTCAAAGAGTGTTCTGCCTATGTTTTCCTCTAAGAGTTTGATAGTGTCTGGCCTTACATTTAGGTCTTTAATCCATTTTGAGTTTATTTTTGTGTATGGTGTTAGGGAGTGTTCTAATTTCATACTTTTACACGTACCTGTCCAGTTTTCCCAGCACCGCTTGAGAAAACCATAATTCAAAAAGAGTCATGTACCAAAATGTTCACTGCAGCTCTATTTACAATAGCCAGGACATGGAAGCAACCTAAGTGTGCAACAGATGAATAGATAAAGAATATGTGGCACATATATACAATGGAATATTACTCAGCCATAAAAAGAAATGAAATTGAGTTATTTGTAGTGAGGTGGATGGACCTAGAGTCTGTCATACAGAGTGAAGTAAGTCAGAAAGAGAAAAACAAATACCATATGCTAACACATATATATGGAATCTAAGAAAAAAAAAAAAGGTCATGAAGTACCTAGGGATAAGACGGGAATCAAGACACAGACCTACTAGAGCATGGACTTGAGGATATGGGGAGGGGGAAGGGTAAGCTGTGACAAAGCGAGAGAGTGGCGTGGACATATATACACTACCAAACGTAAAATAGATAGCTAGTGGGAAGCAGCTGCATAGCACAGGGAGATCAACTAGGTGGTTTGTGGCCACCTAGAGGGGTGGGATAGGGAGGGTGGGAGGGAGGGAGACACAAGAGGGAAGAGATATGGGAACATATGTATAACTGATTCACTTTGTTATAAAGCAGAAACTAACACACCATTGTAAAGCAATTATACTCCAATAAAGATGTTAAAAAAAATGTATGGAGGAAAAGCCATAATATCTCTAGTAGGATGTCTTCATTGGTCATCACAATTCCTGATAAGAATGACTACCTTTTTGTTTGCTTGTTTGTAAAAAATATAAAAATAAAAATAAAAAAGGAAAGAAAGAAAGGAAAAAAGGGAAGGAAGGAAGAAAGGGAGAAAAAGAAGAGCAAAGAGGGAGATGGAAATGAAACCAGGGTCAAGTTTAGCAATGCCCAAATGAAGCTGAAGTGTTAGGCAGAAATGTATGGTTTTGAGTCTGACACTCATAGGCATTTGTTCCCCGTAATGTCTCAGCCAACTGTACAAATTTATAAACATTTGACTTTACTTCAATAAATCAAATAGGTATTTTGTAAATTGTACTCAAAAAAAAAAAAAAAAAAGATAGGTCCCCTGCCCTCTGGTCTCTGAAGGAGGGTAGGAGCCCAACTTTGATAAGTGCCAGTTAGCAAACACAGATGACCTTATCACTTTGACCGTCCTCCTCCCTTAGCAACCTCTAGTACTCTTCCACTAGCTCATACCTCTCCCTAGTGTTTAAAAACAGAAGTTTTCTATTTCAGTTGAATTGAGGTAATTGTCTCTGCCCCACTGCAGAGTCTTGATATCTATTGCAGTTGATTTGAATAAAGTCTTCCTTGCTGTTTTAAACAAGTGGCAGTTTTTCTTCTACAGTATCACTATACTTTGCCATAGCTCTGGAGTATGGAGGTGGACTGTTTATAAGAAAGATTTATATAAATTGTTGACTGTCTGGATTGTTTTCTTTCTTGTTTTTTCTTTTTACTTATTGTCTTAGCTAGTACCATCTGATAATTTTTCTTTGATGTGATTCAGCATATGGAGACTCAGAGATTGTAATGTTAGTGGAGCACAGCAAATTAGGATATGTTCCCAACTGGAAGAAATATGATCCTTTAGTTGTTTTTTTTTAATTCAACAAGTATTTATATAAGCATTCATTCAACTAATATATATTGTGCAAGTCCCAGGCACCTTTATTAAGTACAAGGCTTTTATGTACTGGTGGATGAGTGAGACAAATTCCCTGATCTCAAAGAGCTCGCACTCTATTCAGATATTGTGAGTAACACAAACAAAACAAGGCCTCCATCACATTGTTTAAGGGTGAATAAAATTCTAAACTGAAAAGGATATGTATTGCATCTTGAGCTTTTGACAAGTGTTGGTAAATATATACAAATAAGGTAATGTTTACTGTCAGTAAAGCACTGCAGTTTGGCATTCTTTCTGCATATTCTCTTCCTTTATGTTCCACTCTTATCTTCTACAAAAGGCCATTAACTGCTGATATTCACTTTATTGGTTATGACCCTCAGTTCTGGCTTGACATAATTTGCCGTATGCAAATCCTTAGGGCTGCTAAGTGGAGCAGAATGCTGAGCTCTTGAGGAGAGAGAGAATCTCTCATTTTAGAACACAGACATTTTCACATGACATTGAGTGACAAGCAAGAAGAAAATACTCTTTATGGGACAAGTAAAATTAAGGAATAGTTAGGAGTTTGTGCGAAAGTCAATCTTCTTACATCATGATAATTTCCTGATAACATCCTAATTTGCGTATATTAAAGCATCCCTAGAATTTTCTTTCTTAAATGTTCACTATCTTTGCATCATTATTGTATTTCTTTAACTTGTTATAGAATAACTAATTCATCTAAATGCTACTGTATTTTTGAAATGTGATAGAATCATTTTGTGAAATCAATAATGGTATTTATTTTCATTTCCATCCTAAATGTAATGCATGCTCATTACTAAGTATATTACAAACTGAAAAATAATTTGAATTTTTTGTATGTGTGCCACACAATTTCTAGGTAACATTTCAGTGTACTCACTTATGTGACTTGATAGTATACTTTAAAAACTATAGTAGTTAGAATAGACATCACTATATTGGTTTATGAGTGTTAAATAATGAGAAAGGACAAGTCTGAAACTAATTGTCTTTCAAAAAGAAAATCTATTTTTGAGAGGAATTGCATGCAAAACAACTTTGTTGTGCTGTAAGCTTTAAATTAAATCTTGTTACCAGCAAGAAAGTTATAGGCTCTTGATTTCCTTAGCCATTAATTCACTCAAAGCATGATCTCAGTGTCTACAGAATTTAGCTGCTTTAATTTACTTATCAAAGCTAAGGATAATCAGCTCCCTTTCCCCTTTCACTAAACAAATCAACAGTAATTTTCTCTAATCATTTAATATTGTATTGCAAAGATCTCAGAATCCTGGCTGGTCCCTTCACATAAAACACATACACACACACAAACAAACAAGTATAACAAATCATTATTTTAGTTTCATAAAGGGTGACTGAAAATATGGTGAAACCATTGCTTTGCATACAATGATACCACTGGCCATCTAATTTTTGTGTGTGTGTTTTTTCTTCCTTTGCTTGTGTGTGTCTCTGTGTATATGGCAGGAGTAATAGTTGAAAAAACTGAAGTACATTGAGTTGTCCTTCATGTCTAAATATTGAATTTGATTGACATCAAGTTCAACATTTAATTTGATTAATATCAAATTCAACTTCTATGACAAAGAAAACCAAACCTTTACCCAGCTATATAAATCTAGACCTTTTGTTGCAATATCAGCATTCATTCTTCTTTGACCTTTGTCTGAATACTATGAACACTTTGCTCTTCTTTATTTAGCCATATTACTGACTAAACTCATCCATGCTCCAAGTTTTAACTTGAATCTCAAGGAGACATCCACTACCCTATCTACCCTTGAGCCTCCTTGAATCTCAGCCATGTGATATTGTAATGGATAATAATGGAAGCAACAATGAAATCATCTTTTATACATGAGCTGTATTTCTACATAAGCTACACATAAGCTTGGAAAAATACTTCCATACGTATTACCTTGTTTTACCTGTGAAGTACTTTGAGGTTGGTAGGAAAGGTAATACTTTTCCTGACATGTCATCTATATAGATTCCTTAATAGTGCTTCAAGCCTAACATTGACAAAATTGACCTCATATGACTCCCCACTCATTCATTTCTATCAGAGGAATACAGACTAGACAACTCTGTTGCCTCTCTAATTATTCTCTTCCTCTCACCTGTTCTGTCAGAATATACTATTGTTTGATATAACTCTTCATTCCGCAGCTTCTCTACTTCTACCTCCCTTCCCCATTTTCGATCTTCATCTTTGCACAGTTAACCCATTCTAACAGCCTCCAGATTGTTTCCTTGGTTCTAGAATTTTCTGTCTTTATACTGCATATTAAAACCAAGCCATCTTCCTAGTCTGACAATTTTAGCAGCCAGGCTAATAGAAAATCTCTATTTTTTCACTTTTTTTGCATACATTCAAACTCTTCCTGGGCATCTAAGGAACTCTATGTACTCTGGGACTTCTCATTTTATTATCGTTTACTATAGCCCAACCTATCCTTCTAATTTCAGTCGTATTTGATTCTTTAGAATTGTTCTCACACATATTTTCATTCTGACACCTGGGTTTTTCCTTATGGTACCTGACTCATTTAACAGAGTTTCTCTATTCATCTCTTCCTATCTGTTCTTATCCATACCTCAAAGTCTAACCCCACTTTCTCAAATCCTTCTGCATCAAACTGAACTCATCTTCCAGACCTTAATTTTTGTACTGTAGAGTTTAACTCTTTATTTTTCTTTTTTGTAGTTTATTAAATGCACTTGGAGGTCGTACTGTGAATACTATTCTTTTCTATGTAATGTTAACCATCTGAATTGTGTGTTTTGGAAAACTAGGTGGTATGTTTTATGAAGCCACAAGGAAATCTTTTTTCTCCTCCCCAGCAGGCACTGTACATGTACCACATCTTCTTTATCCATTCATCTGTGGATGGTACATTTAAGTTGCTACCAGGTCTTGGCTATTGTAAATAGTGCTGCAATGAACATTGGGGTACATGTATCTTTTTGAAGTATGGTTTTCTCTGGATATATTCCCAGGGGTGAGATTGCTGGATCATATGGTAGCTCTATTTTTAGTTTCTTAAGGAACCTCCATACTGTTCTCCATAATGGTTGTACCAGTTTGTATTCCCACCAACAGTGTAGGAGGGTTCCCTTTTTTCTACACCTTCTCTAGCATTTATTGTTTGTAGATTTTTTTTCTGATGGCCATTCTGACTGGTGTGAGGTGATATCTCATTGTAGTTTTGACTTGCATTTCTCTAATACTTAGTGATGTTGAACATCTTTTCATGTGCCTATTGACCATCTGTATGTCCTCTTTGGAGAAATGTGTAGTTAGGTCTGCTGCCCATTTTTGATTAGATTGTCTGTTTTATTTTATTTTATTTTATTTTATTTTATTTTATTTTATTTATTTTTTGCGGTACGCAGGCCTCTCACTGTTGTGGCCTCTCTCCTTGCAGAGCACAGGCTCTGGACGCACAGGCCCATCGGCCAGAGCTCATGGGCCCAGCCGCTCCGCGGCACGTGGGATCTTCCCGGACTGGGGCACGAACCTGCGTCCCCTGCATCGGCAGGCAGACTTGCAACCACTGCACCACCAGGGAAGCCCTATTTTTTTTTTTTTTTTGATACTGAGTTGCATGAGCTCTTTGTGTATTTTGGAGATTAATCCCTTGTCGGTTGCGTCATTTGCAAATATTTTCTCCAATGCTGTGGATTGCCTTTTTGTTTATGGCTTCCCTTGCTGTACAAAAGCTTTTAAGTTTAATTAGGTCCCATTTGTTTATTTTTGTTTTTATTTTCATTACTCTAGGAGGTAGATCCAAAAAGATATTGCTGCAGTTTACATCAAAGAGTGTTCTGCCTGTGTTTTCCTCTAAGAGTTTTATAGTATCTGGTCTTACATTTAGGTCTTTAATTCATTTTGAGTTTATTTTTCTGTACTGTGTTAAAGAATGTTCTAATTTCATTTTTTTATATGTAGCTGTCCAGTTTTCCCAGCACCACTTATTGAAGAGACTGTCTTTTCTCCATTCTATATTCTTGCCTCCTTTGTCATGGATTAATTGACCATAGGTGCGTGTGTTTATATCTGGGCTTTCTATTCTGTTCCATTGGTCTATATTTCTGTTTTTGTGCCAGTACCATACTGTTTTGATGACTGTAGCTTTGTAGCATAGTCTGGAGTCAGGGAGCCTGATTCCTCCAGCTCCATTTTTCTTTCTCAATCCTGCTTTGGCTATTTGGAGTCTTTTGTGTCTCCATACAGATTAAAATTTTTTTGTTCTAGTTCTGTGAAAAATGCTGTTGGTAATTTGATAGGAATTGAATTGAATCTGTAGATTGCCTTGAGTAGTATAGTAATTTTGACAATATTGATTCTTCCAATCCAAGAACATGGTATATCTTTCCATCTGTTTGTGTCATATCTGATTTCTTTCATCAGCAGTTTAACCATTTTAAAGTGTGTGATTCAGTGGCATATAGTAAATTTACAGTGTTGTACAACCATTACTTCTGTGTATTTCCAGAAAAGTTTTTTTTTTTTTTTTTTGCGGTACGCGGGCCTCTCACTGTTGTGGCCTCTCCCGTTGCGGAGCACAGGCTCCAGACGCGCAGGCTCAGCAGCCATGGCTCATGGGCCCAGCCCCTCCACAGCATGTGGGATCTTCCTGGACTGGGGCCCGAACCCGTGTCCCCTGCATCGGCAGGCGGACTCTCAACCACTGCGCCACCAGGGAAGCCCCCAGAACATTTTAATCAACCTAAAAGGAAATACTGGACCCATTAAGCAGTCACTTCCTATTTTCCCTCTCCAAATGGGCCGTGACAACCGCTAATCTGCTTTTTGTCTCTATGGATTCATCTATTCTGGATGATTCATTTATATGGGATCATACAATCTGGCTTTTTGGGTCTGATTTATTTCACTTAATATAATGTTTTCAAGGTTCAGCCATGTGGGGTAGCATGGATCAATACTTCATTCCTTTTATCACTGAATAATATTCCATTGTTTGGCTATACTATATTTTGTGTATCCACTCCATAGCTGATGAACATTTTGCTTGTTTCCATTTTTTGACTACTGTGAGCAGTGCTACTGTGACCATTTGTGGATGAATATTTGTTTTAACCCTAGTTTTCAATTGTATGTGTGTGTGTGTGTGTATGTGTGTGTGTGTGTGTGTAATTGCTGGGTCATATGTTGATTCTACATTTAATTTATTGAGGAACTATTAAACTATTTTCCACAGAAGCTGAACCACTTTACATTCCCACCAGCCATACCTGACAGTTCTAATTTCACCACATCTTCACCAACACTTGTTTTATTTTCCATTTTCGTAAAAAACACATTTTTTATTACAGCCATCCTAGTGCATGGGAAGTATAATTTTTTGTGGTTTACACTTGAATTTCCCTAATATCTAATGACATAG
Organism: Delphinapterus leucas; assembly: GCF_059928025.1. Classification (NCBI taxonomy): domain Eukaryota; kingdom Metazoa; phylum Chordata; class Mammalia; order Artiodactyla; family Monodontidae; genus Delphinapterus; species Delphinapterus leucas. The sequence goes on along the minus strand of NC_143131.1, from coordinate 101,546,419 downwards.
AATATTTTCTCATTTACTATTAGCCTTTTTTATATCTTCCTATTCCTAATATTCTAAATTATCCTATTATTCTAACACCTTTAATCTATAGCATAAATTAATTCAACCTATATCCTTCCAAGGATTATCCCTAGGCTAATGCTGAATGATGTAATAAAAAAATTTTTTTAAAGCTTTTTAAATTAACAATTCATGGCAAAGAACTATGTATGTAATTCAATCAAGTATTTATTTTTCACTAATTTTTATGTACCATTTATTGATAATTTTGTGCTCTTCAAATGATATGAAATGAGAAATCATAAAACATATTTTCCTGAAAACTATTCAGTAACTAAAATAAGGTTCAAGTGTCTTGTCTCTTTTTCCCCAATTTTTTTCCAAAATATTTTAACTCAGTTCAGTTAAACCTATGGGTAGTTGTATCTTGGGTGCCGTGAGATGGCAATCTCTTCTCTAAAGACATTTAATGATAAACAGTTTTATCTTTAGATCCCCCCCCAACCTTCATTATTATTTCCTGTCCTATTACTATCTTTCACATCTCTATCATTTTAGTCAGAAACAGATTTGTCTACTCATTAAGATCAATATTCTGTCCAGAAAGGCGAGACAAATTGTATTCTTCTATTCTGATGACTCTCTTTCTCATGACCTTAATTATCTCTCAAAGATTTTTTCTTTCATACAAGCCTCAACAAATTAGAGAGAGCATGAGATAGGGCTTTGCCCATGTTTAGGTAGGTAGAAATGCAAATCTGACTCTTGCAGGTTATGTGATCAAAATTTGGTGTGCTATGGTGGAAAGTGGTGGTCTCCCAGCTTTGAGAGTGGCCTTTTCCATGTGGAGGGGTTGCATTGCTGGAGGAAGTGGTGGGACTTGATTCAGCCACACTGATATCCTCTAAGATTCCCTTGAGAAGAAAGAGCAGGTGAATTCTGCTTTTACTTCTGGTTCCGGATTGTTCTTTGTTTTCACCATGAGTTTTATATTTTTCCTTATAAGTGTTTACCACTTTCAAAAGAAGAATGTGGTGAATGTGACTATTGCAAAGAAAAGTTAGAGCAATTTGTTCCCAAATGATTTCTACCCCTCTCCCATGGCCCCAGTTGATACTTCATAATGGATTGAATTTGCCATAAGCAATAGTGTATGTTTACTGAATGTGATGGACTGGCACACTTTAAAAAATTGAAGCAAATTTCACTTGTGATACCTGAAATTTTCTACTGTACAGAAGAGTCCTGTAGATAATTAATGCAGTTAATCAACTGTGGATGTAATTGACTACTTTGGAAGGCAATTATTCACTTCACTGTCATATGAGAGCAGAGAAGACAAAGTACATACAAATTAGGTATTATTGTAATTGAGGTTATTGTAGAGAAATATTCTCTATATTGGACATTTAAGATGACCCTGAATCAACATAGGCAAATTAGATATGACTGTTTTGAAGCTTTAAAGAAATACTACTTTTGGTTTACTCAACCAAATTTGCTTAAAAATTTGAGGGAAACTTAACATTAGGCAAATCTAAAGATGTTAGGCAATCCTAAATGATATTAAAAACAAAATTTTTTTTAAAATTGTAGTGTTCATTGGGGTTACTTCCGGAGAATTAGGAATTTAGAGAAATTCACTTCTCCTTTATTGTATAGAGATAACAAAATTTTAAATATACAAATATAGCTTAAAGAAAATTAATTAGCTTTGGAAACAAGCTGGTAAGTATACAGAGAATTTGCCACTATTCAAAGTTCAGAAACTGCTTTTCTTTGGCCGCAGAAACAAATCATTAGGGAAGAAACCCCTGATGGGTATTATCTGACAGATGGTCATATGCTGAAGTTAATACTTACCATTTCCATGCTTGGAAAGTTGCTTTCCTTTAGAATTAATTTCCAAACTGTGATTCATTTGCAATTTACTGGAAAAGACAAAGTATGGTGGAGTTCATTAAGGAAATGAAAGAACAATGCATCTAATTATTTTTGGCATATGATATACCCTTCAGATGATCTCCAAACAAAAGAATTATGTATGGTGTGATAAACGGGTATTAAAAGAAAGCCAATTAGTGTATTCCACAGAGACTTGTTTATAACTATGTCACTGGGGCAAAACAGTCAAAGTTCTATATCAGGACCTTTATCAAAGTCCCCTGAGTATGCTTCAGAGAGTGTATGTGCTGAAGACTAGCTTCTCTAGTGAAAGGCCGACAAAACTAGGAACAGTGATAGGCTGAAAGTGCTTTTTCTTGCAGTTGTAAATCATATTCTGCACAGTGACAAGGTTTGTGCAGCTTTACTTATTTCTTCTTCCTGGTCATCCATATAACCTTACATAAAATAGTGCTGTCATAAAGAAGGAATCAATCAAAAAGAATGTTAGGAGTGTGAAGGGCTTGTTAAAGTTGCCCATCCATTCAGTCATTCATATAACAGACATTTTTCAGCATCTGTAATGGGTTAGAAATGTTGTTAGAAATTAATATATCATGATATTTCCTCAAGGCTCTAGTAGTCTAGTAAACTGATGGAATCAAAGAAGTACACCAGTATTTTAGTTTTCAACAAAGATATATTTAGAGGATATTATAATAGGGTATAAGGGATGGAGAGGTCACTTTTTTCTGCAAGAGACAGCAGATACCTTGTAGGGAGGTGACAAGAATATGTGTATTAATTAATTCAACAATAATTTGTAGATTATTTCATATTTTCTAATCTGGAGGTACAACAAGAAGCAAGATACAATCTCTGTCCTCAAGAAGCTTATAGCATCTTGAAAAATGGATAGTTAGCCCCAGCAGACAAGGGGGATAAATATGTATTCCATGTGGAAACACAGAGGCTTTGAGTATGTTTGGTCATGTTAGTCAGTGTGTCTTCCACACTCATCTGTCACTTTGAGCTTAAACTGCTAGAGCTTCTCTCACCCTGCCCCCAGGGAAATAATGCTCAGTATGTTTTCTTGTTCATGTTTTTTTCCCCCCCCTGTGGAAAAAGACACTGGTTGGTGAGTAGAAGACAAGAAGACTTTAAAAAATTAAAACATGCTCTGACCATCAGTCTCAGGTATTACCCAAGTAGTGATGAGTTGAGCTAGATTTTTAGTTCACTGACACAGCAGAATAGTCAGTAGGTGATGGGCTCTGGAGCACAGGAGACTTTGTGTAGAACTGTGGATTGTGGGCAGGCTTTTCCATGTAAAAAGATGAGCTGAGGAGAGAAGGCACGTCAAGAATTTGAAAAGAATGGAGCTGACTTACTGAGGCAGAAATTAGAGACCATGCATTAAAGGGCAACTTAATTATTTCTAATTCAGAGTTTCACTCCCTGTGGTCTGAGTTGTACTTCTAACCCACATAAGAATCTGTGAGCGGTTCATACCTTTGTCACTAGCATCTCCTTCCATTTTTGGCTTTAGATATTTTGGGTGGGTTTCTGTTGCTTTTATCTAAAAGTAGCAGGGGATGTTGGCAGATCTCTAGGTACTTTTGCAAGGCCGAAAAGTAGAAAACAGTCTGAGTCCTGAAAGAAAGGCAGGACCATAACATGAACAGTTGTGTGTGCTGTGATTAGGAATTTGGACCTTATATTATGAAAAATGAAAATCACTGCAGGCTTCCAAGCAAAGAAGTGGCATGATCATTATATAAGGGTCACTTGGGTGCTTTGGAAGGGTCATAAGTGGAGGGTAGAGGATGACACTGGTTAAAAGAGGTATTAAGAGTCTGTAGTAAGGCAGAAGCTGTGGGAATATAAGGAAGATATTTTATTTAAGACATGTCAATGTTGTGGAATTTACATGACTTGTACACTGATTTCGTGAAAGGGAGGAATAAAAGATTACTCTAATGACAAATGAATGCCAGTACTTTATCAATAAAGGAAATCCTGGAAGCAGTGTTATATTTGAGGGGAAAAAATGAGTGCAGTTGTGGAGATGTTAAGATTGGGATGTTCCTTCAGTTAGGATTCAGTCAAGGAAACAAGGTGCAGTAAAATTAACTTGCGTTTGCTAATGTCTTAAGTTTCAGTGAAGAGAAGAAATCGACACAGGAATTTAAGCAGGAAGAGAACAAATGGATGATAAGCACTTCCTAAGATTATGGTTATTAAGTTACACCTATACTTGTAAATTTTGTCCTTTTAAAATTGTAACAGCTGTCATTTAGAGACTATGTCAGGAGCTGGATAACAAATTCATGTGTGTACTGTTTGATTTTTCCTAGTAACCATCTTCTAAGGCAACTATTAATATCATCATTTTACAGATGAGGTAACTTGGATACACAAAGTCTAAATAACTTGCCCGGGGTGATAGTAAATACAGGAAATATTCGAGTCACCCGAGGCTACTTCTGTCAGACTCCACAGCTTGTGCAATGAATGATTGTGCTGTGCATTGTCTTCCAAATACAATACCAGGTGATCTAGAGAAGGCACAACTGTCCATAACATTCACCATGCCCATTTGTCATTTGAATGCTTCAATTCTCCTATACCCCAGAGAAGCCTTCTTGTAACTCTGTGGGCTGGGCGGGAGTGAGGAGGGTAAGAAGTGAGAAGGTTCCATGGCAGGAAAGCAGATTCAAGAACAGAGAATGAAATGGTAATATTTTTCTCCCCTTTAGTCTCTGGGGTTGCAACAACTGAACCTTAGTGTAAGCCTAAGACGCATGGAACAGAGGACCTGTCGTGGCTGCTTCTACCCCACAGTGTCACATTGGACATGTTCGGAGAGAGAGTGTATAAGATGCTATTTAATTCTGTATGAGAATTATTTATTTTTGACAGGTGACAGCATAGGACACAAACTTGAGAGCTGCTTTTTATTTGTACTTTAAGTGTAAGACCAAGCTTTCTATGCTGCAGAGAGGAGAAAAGTTACTTTTTATTAAATACTATGCAGAGCATATCTTCAATAGTTAATGTTAATAAAATCCTGGGAAATCTTTGCAAATGCCATTCCTTAGCTTGTTCTCTAAATGTAAAGATTAGAAACTGTTTCTGCAAGCATGGTCACATGTTTTAAATAACTTCTTTCCTTTAAGCAGCTGTAAATTTATATACATAATTCATTGTTTTGCATTAAGGAATAATGGCAAAAGAAGGAAATAACAGATAGAAGAAGAAATCTAACATTGGAGAGAAAGGAGAAGCCAGGCCTGGGCATACGTCTACACATAGTATAGTGTCTTTCTAGACAGAATATTGCATGATGCTTAGGTGGTTTTTTCTGGGTAGAATAGAGATAATCTTGTCCTGCACTATCAAATACTGTAACTATTTAAATAGCTGTATGAGGCTGTTTGGATTTAAATTAATTAAAATTAACTACAATAAGAAATCTATTTTCTTACAGTAGGAATTAAAGAAACAGAAAGCAGTTTAAAAAAGTGGTATCAAGGAGGAGAGAGTAGCTGCTCTGTCAAAATACATTGTTTAATTAGCCCTGTTTTATGTATGGGAGATAATGGGTCAAATATATGCTATCTAGTTTTAGATAAACTTCTTCTACATTCTTTTATTTCCAGTTATTTAATAATTAAAAATATTTCTCTGTATTGATTTTTTCTTCTTTTAGCAAAGACAAAAAGCACTTTTAAACAATGCAACAACTATAACCATTCATCCATTTATCCAGCCATCCATCTATCATCTATTAATATGTTCATAGAAATTTCTTTAGCTTCATAAATGTACCAAAAAGTAAGCAATAATGGTAATGTGTCATTTTCTATTCATTATGTAAATACTTTGAGCTGAAATAAGTCCTCTATTATACCACAGGAGATGTGTCTCTGTAAGCTTTACAGATATAGGTATAGATATAGAGATCAAATGATCTATCAAGTTCAGTGTATATGAATAATATATATATATAGTTATTTATAAAATAGTTACATATTTATGTTTATATGTATTTCTTCTCAATTTATAAATTCTTTATTATATACATATATTTTTGTTTTATATATACATATATATGAAAGAAGATGAGACTTCCAAAATTATCTAATTTTTTTTTAAATGATAACATTAACAGAGAAATTGCTAGATCCTTGGTCCTTTCAATAGATGCAATAAGGTAAAATTGTTGTCTTTAATATAAACTCAAAACTTTATAAAAAACTAAAAATAGAACTACCATACGACCCAGCAATCCCACTATTGGGCATATACCCTGAGAAAACCATAGTTCAAAAAGTCATGTACCAAAATGTTCATTGCTGCTGTATTTACAATAGCCAGGTCATGGAAGCAACCTAAGTGTCCACTGACAGATGAATGAACAAAGAAGATGTGGCACATATACATAATGGAATATTACCCAGCCATAAAAAAGAAACAAAATTGAGTTATTTGTAGTGAGGTGGATGGACTTTAGAGTCTGTCATACAGAGTGAAGTAAGTCAGAAAGAGAAAAACAAATACTGTATGCTAACACATATATATATGGAATCTAAAAAAAAAAAAGAAAGGTTCTGATGAATGCAGAGGCAGGACAGGAATAAAGACGCAGACATAGAGGATGGACTTGAGGACACGGGGAGGGGGAAGGGTAAGCTGGGATGAAGTGAGAGAGTGGCATGCACATATATACACTACCAAATGTGAAATAGCTAGTGGGAAGCAGCCTCATAGCACAGGGAGATGAGCTCAGTACTTTGTGACCACCTAGAGGGGTGGGATAGGGAGGGTGGGAGGGAGACGCAAGAGGGAGGAAATACGGGGATATATGTATCTGTATAGCTGATTCACTTTGTTATAAAGCAGAAACTACAGACTCAAATGCATTTTATTTTGTAAAGCAATTATACTCCAATAACAATGTTTTAAAAAAGTAAATAATAACGTAAAATAAAAAAAAATTAAAACTTTAGTCTCCCGAAGTGAAACAATTTGTCTTATTCAATATTTTTAGTCATGTGGACTCTTACCACTCTGTGTCTATTAAAAAGTTCAACGGATGTTGTTAAAAATACCACCCTAGGGGCTTCCCTGGTGGCGCAGTGGTTGAGAGTCCGCCTGCCGATGCAGGGATCACGGGTTCGTGCCCGGGTCCGGGACGATCCCACATGCGGAGGAAAGCTAGGCCCGTGAGCCATGGCCTATGAGCCTGCGCGTCCGGAGCCTGTGCTCCACAACGGGAGAGGCCACAACAGTGAGAGGCCCGCGTACCAGAAAAACAAACAAACAAAAGAACACCCTACTCCTGATATTACTTCAAGTTCTCTCACTGAATTACAAATATCCTTCTTAAGTAACCTATTACTGTATTCAATTTAGCCCACCTATGAGCTCAAGCTGATCAATGCTTGATTTTAATAACTTAAATAATATGAAATGTAATAGGTATTTAAATAAAAGATTTATTAACCTGAAGGTTAAAATCATAGAATGCATTTATCTAATAGTTGTGGCCAATTAGCTGTTAAATTATTGGGATTCATATCTACTTTCAAAGCTTTATTGTTATTATTTGTTTTGCAGTTGTAAATGTGTTTGGATTCCTGCTACTGCTCCTCTTTTTTCTGTCTCTTCTCACTATCCTTAAAAGAATGCAAGCATTTTAGTGCAGTTTAATAGAACTAGATAAATATTTTACAAAAATAAGTGAAACTGACTCTTATTTAAATTCCTGGATGTTGCAGGAATTGAGTGTCAAGATGCTGAAAAAAATGCCACAATTCCTTTGAATTAAGTTGGATATAATATCAGTGAGGTAAAGCAGGTTTTAAAATATAGGCTTTCTATTATAATTGTTACTTAATTCCTTTTTAGGACAGTGGAAAATCTATTGTTTGAGATTGGGAATCTTGCTAAATTGGTCCCAACCCAAAGATCATCTGTAAGATAATAGAAGGCAAAGAATGCACCCTTTTCAGGGAAAATAAATACAGAGTTTTAAATAATGATTCTTTTGTGTGATTAATCTTTGTTGAATGTCAACACTAACATTGCTAAGCACGTAGAGTTTTCTAATTTTGGAAAAGCCTTTTGCCCTTGACTTAATAGAATAGGCATTTACTAGCATTTTTTAGACTTTTCATATTGCCTTTTAGGTAACTTGACACCTTGTTGACTCAAGTGGAGGGGGCCCACAAAAGATGCTTTTACTAAATCATATTAGTCATCTATTCGTAGGTGCTTGGTTCAAATTGTTCACATGACCTAAGCAAGGAAAGTGTGTATATATACACATACACACATATGTATGTACACACACACATATGTATGTATATACACACAAAGTATATATTTTGAGTTGAAATAAGTCCCCTGTATATCAAGAGATGTGTCTTGATAAGCATTACAGATATAGATAGCAAATGAATTATCAAGTTAAATATATATAAATAATACAAATTTAGTTACTTAATTTTAAATGTAATTATAACATATGTATGTATACATACACGTGCACACAAACATATACAGAAAGATAGAGAAACAGAGTCAGCCTCTTTGTGTAACTGTATTCATAGTAAATAATCTCAAGAGTTTTAAAGAGACATTATACATCAGATGGTATGATGTGTGGTAGAAGCCAGTCTATAGACAGAAATACAACATAAAAAGATGCACAAAGAAGCAGAAGTAAGAACCTGTTTCTGTGTCTCCAGCAGTATTTAGATCCACATTTATGTAGTCCTGAGGCTCTGCAACTTCTCCTTCCATGCCTGATAGTCATTAGGTTCTGAGAGATAGCCCTACAGCCTTTAGACAAACCTTCTCTTTTTGTGTAAGCCCTCTCTACATAAAATCAGAGTCTTACCTAACATATTTGGGAAGAAAAGCGTTACTTGAAGGAGAAATAACCAGTTATTCTTAAGATGCTTTATCTGTTTACCAGCCACAAGAATGCTGCTGCAAAATAAAATAAAATGCATTTTGAGTCTGTAGGGAAAGGCTTTATGTGTTTGTTTTTGCATGGTATTTAAAGATATTTGAGTTCTGTTAAAATGCATTTTCATCAAAAATGCTTATAATGGGCCACTGAGATATTGTTGGGGATCTTTTCTCTCTGAAAGGCTCGGTAAAATCCATGGCAGTGTCATTGCTATCTGACATATCCCCATATCTGATTATGGGGATAGAGTCTTAACGTTGCTTGTAGTGAGGGGATTTCTTGCTGTTTCTTTTTTTTTTATTCTCAATCTACCTTTTTGTAAATATGGAAATAGCATTTTGAAGAACTTACTTTGACAGAATATAAAAGCTTTTAAGTTCATTCACTAATGTTTATTATGTATAAATAGCCATGTAAATATATATATATTATATATATATATTATTCTTCAGATTCTTTTTCCCTTATGGATTATTACAAAATATCGAGTACAGTTTTTTGTGTTATACAGTAGGTCCTTGTTGGTTATCTATTTTTATGTATAATAGTGTGTATATGTTAATCCAAAATTCCTAATTTATCCCTTCCCCCTTTTCCCTTTGGTGACCATAAGTTTTCTATGTCTGTGGGTCTAATTTCTGTTTTGTGTATAAGTTCATTTGTATCTTTTTTTGTGGGGGGGGATCTCACATCTAAGCCGTATGTATGATATTTGTCTTTCTGTCTGGCTTACTTCACTTTGCCTTTACATGATGTTGTTAGAGGGTGTGTATTTACATTTTAACAATGCTGGTAGGTTATATAGTGGTATCCTATTGCAGTTTTCATTTGTATTTCCTTGATCAGTATCAACGTTGAGTGACCTTTAAAATACTTATTGGTCATTTGGCTCTCTTATTTTGTAAAGTGCCAGTTCAAATTTCTTGTTCACTGAAGAATTGCCTTGCCTTTTCTTTTTTAATTAATAAAAGGTTTTTATTATTTCCTTAATATGAGACTCATTGTCAGTTATATGTGTTAAATATATAATTTCCCATTTTGGGCTTGCTTTTTCATTCTTTTTGTGTCTTTTCAAAAAAAAGAGTTATTAATAGTAGTCTAATTTATCTCTAGTGTTAGAGAATTTTTTAAAGAAATCATCCTATGCTATGAAGTAAGTTATCTTTGTTCTAAAATTTTTATTTTTTACCTTTCACATCCATAGTGTCCATTTGGGATTGATAATTGTGTATGTTGTGAAGTGGGGGTTATTTATTTATCTAATTGTTAGTTAATTTACCAACCACCATTTATAGAAAAGACATTTTTTTCCTCCACTGCTCTACAATGCCTGTTTTGTCAAAATCAAGAGCCCATTCCTATGTGCTTCTAGTTCTGTATTATCTGTTCAGTTCCATTGGCCCATTTGTCTCTCCTTGTACCATCACACTGCCTTAACTAGTAGTTTTATTACAATGCTTGGTATGGTAAGTGTTCTTGCTTTGTTCTTGGCAGTTTTTGGCCCTAGGTATATCTATGTTAATTTTAAGATCAGCTTGTTAATTCCACAAGAATCCTTGTTAGGACTTATAGGGATAACATTGAATCAGTACATTAATTTGGAAAGTCTTTCAAACAGTGGGCATGGTATTTCCCTCCTTTTATTAAGATAGTCTTTCATTTCTCCGAGTAAAGTTTCATATTTTGCTGGTGCAGGGGTTTTGTACATCTTTTATCAGATCTCTTCTTTAGAATTTTGTGTTTTTTGATGCTATTACAATGGTATTATTTTTAAAGATTAATTTTCTAAGATTTTGGTGATAATAGAGAAATATAACTATTATTTATAATTTCATATCTAGAAAGCTTCATTAACTCTCTAATCCTAATAATTTAGGTATAGATAGATTTTGAATTGTCTACATGTCCTCCTTATATAATGACAGTGCTATATGTTTTTCTATAAGCCTAGCTTTAGCCGTATACCACAGATTTTGATACCACATTTTCAATATCATTTGGTTCAAAATACTTTGTAATTTCGATTTTGGTATCTTTTTCGCTAATGCATTACTTAGTAGTGGAATACTTACTACTTAATTTAAATAATATATGGCTGTTTTCCATTATTTGTTGCTGTTTATTTGTAGTTACACTGTAGGAAGAGAACATCCTGCATATAATTTCATATATATAAAATTTTTGAGACTTGCTTTGTGGTTCATAATCTTGACATCTGATACCCTGGAATTTCCCTTTTTTAATTTTTTCTCCATTAGCATCTCTAACCACTTTAAAGTAGTTCTTCATTCCGTTCCACTCTAACCATTTTTGACGCAGTACCATATTCATTTCTTTAATGATATTTACCACAATTTGTAATATGTATGTTCCTGTATGTGTGTGTGTGTGTGTGTATTCTATGATTTCAGGAACTACACGTCTGCTTCTTTTAATACTGCTTCCTATGCATACAGTGGGACTTTGAGTATATATAGGCATTAAGATAGTTTTTGATGAATGAATGAATCTATGTATCAGCAGTGGTTGAATTTCTGGGTATAAACAAAATGGGCTATGGAGAATATGTGGCATATGCATAGAGACAACTAAAGGTAGAATTTCAAAGAATAGGCAGTCAGACATGAGAATGTAGTGTGGAGGACTGAGAAGGAATGACTTGAGGGATAACAGTAAGTTAGGGCAGTGTTGTGCCACGCACGCTAAAGGAGAAGAAATGTCACATGGCAGCAATCAATTACCAACTGTCACAAGTTGTAGAGAGGTCAAAAATAATAGGAACTGAAGTATGTCCATTTGACTTAGGATTGAAGAGACTGATAACAAGGGTAAAAAGTTGAAGTAATGTAGATGCTAGACGTCAGCAGATTTAAAATGGTTGCAATGTAGAGGTTTATTCAGATACTTTCTAAAAATATGTATATATTATCTTCAGCAGAATCCTCTCTTTTCACTCTATACACAGTATGGAGGTAACAGTTAAATTTCCTGGTTAGGAAAAACCTTGGTTTAACTTTTCTTTTTGACAGAGGTAAGAACTGAAGCCTGAAATTGTGGAGTCAAAACAACCCACATTCTCATTCCATTTTTTTTTTTTTCTTACACGACCTGTTATATGTAAGTTGCCTCCTCTCAGAGGGAAGCACAATATCACATGAGCAATTAAGGGCAAGATTAGCCTCTCAGAACACAGTAGTTTGCTGTGGAATACCATTTACCCGGTTTGCTAGTGTGGTGGTTGAATATTTTTACATCGTTGCTGCTCTTTAATGTCTCCTTTTAATGTCATGTGAATTTAGAGGGGATGAGTATGCAGAGTTCATACCGTATACCAATTGTTGACAAGATAAGTGGAATTTCCATAAGTGGAAAAGGACGTGCAAATTGAATGAGGAGGTAAAAATACGAGGTTGTGACCTAGTTCCAGGAAAAAAAAGCAAAGCAGGGGAAAAGCAAGATAACCAGGTAGAAACACAGAGGTTCTGAACTCCTGGGTGTGAGATGGAAGGGAATGAAGAGAAAGAAAATCATCTTTAGTGAGCAACTATCCTTTAAGGCACTTTAAAATGATTAAGCAATCTAATCCTTATAATAAATCTGGGATTAGATATTACTGTTACTACCTTTATTTTTCAAAAGGAAACTCCAGGATACAAAGAACTTGTAGTAACTTGCCTAAGAACTCAAGTGAACACATGACAGCCCTGGGATCTGAGCCTTAGTCTGTCTGTCTTTAGAGACTGTCTGTCTCTTATCCACTGCATCATATGGCATATGAGGAAACTAAGTCTCAGAGGGATTTTCACCCCCTAAGCATGTAGGGTGACAATAAACTAAGTCTAGTTCTGTGCCCAGTTGTCTCATTCTGAAGTCTGTGCACCTCCCCCTCCATCTGCTTTGAGAAACTACACATGTACCCTCTCATTCTTGGGGGTTCATAATTCAAATTAATATACTGAAAGCTTTGAGAAATCTTGTAAGAACACCTGTTTACTTTTACTCAGTTCAGCTTTCCTGGTGTGTCCAAATTTATCTGACCATGTCATGCCTCTTTTACTTGTAGAACCTATTACCTTTGTACCAATTGCATGTATTATGGAATGCCTTGAGAAACAGTGCCTCTGGCCAGATGGTGTCACAATTGACCAAAGGGTGTTTAATGAAACAACAAAGACATATTTCACCTAGCCTTTTTATAAGGGCATTATTGCTGATGATTTTATATGTACGTCTTATACTACTGGGGGAGGAGGAGTAAGAAAACTCCCGAGACATTTCCCATTTTGCTTTATTGAAGTCTTCCAACCCTGAGGCTGAAAGCATAATAAATAGTTATGATTTCATACTTTTTAAAGAATATTTTAAAAGGCCAGAGGAGGGAGACTATGAAACTAATTCTGGTGTTTGAAATTCACATGGGTACTGCCTGAAATAGAGCTGTTAGTGGTGGAGTTGAGATTAGCATTCAAGTCCTGTTCCTGGTTTGGGAATTTGGTAGAATTATGTAGCATTGTGCACAGTCTTTAACAGCAAATCAGACCTTGTTAAAAAATTTCACACTGGGGATGAAAAGGATTTAATTTTAAAAACAGATGAACAGGGAACCTGACTGTTGTTATGGGAAAGTGTTATTTCCAGAGTTTCTGTCTCCTAAATTACCTAAAAACAATTTAAATGCAATCAAATAATGTGATGAAGTGTTTGGTGAGCTGTGGCTAACTCCTACTTACATCTAATTGAGTTTTGAACGTGATCTGTGTAAAGAAGGATTGAGTTGCTTTGTGAAATGGGAGAGGCAACATATTCTTATGTAATTTTGCACCTAAAATTATTTAGTTATTATCTTTCTTGTGACTTTTTTCCTCTTGTTGTGTCTCTCCAATACCCTATTATTCACCCCCGCCTCTAAAAAATCCCTTAATTTGAATAATGTGCTTAATCTGCAGAAAGAGAGAAAGGTGGGAGAGGGAAGGAAGGAGGAAGAGAGAGACAGATACAGAGACAGACAGAGAGGTGTGTGTTACTTTAAGATTAAAACTGTGTTTAAGAAAGGGCAAACATTAAGAGTGAGAAGTATAGGTTAGCTGAAACAATAAACATTTAATGTTTGTAGTAGCTGCTGATCTAAACCACATAATACTTAAAATTATATGTATAATTATTGAATCCCAATTGAGTACTCAGAATATAGACTTGTATCCAGCCATGATAAGATTTACCTAAAAATATTTAGCTTAAATATCATTAAGTATATTTTGCTTTCCATATTTTTCTTCTTATGTGTATGCTTGCATTTTCCCATTATATATGTAAAATTCATCACATGACTCATTTTTGAGGGAGTCAAATTGTCAATTACATTTTATAAGGAAAAAGAAAAACTTTATAAATATACTTTTACAGAAAATATTACCAGGATAAATGTATTGCAGCAGACCAAGGAAAAAAGAAGTTTCATTTCCATTTATGGTTAATAAATTTTCTATGGTTAACAAAATAAAGATTTGTTTTTCAAGGCTTAGAATTTATAGAGAAGCAAACAAACAAAAAGGTCAGAATTTTCAAAATTATTTTTCTATAGGGAGTATTGATGGAGGGTGGTATTGTGGAAAATGAGGTGGTAAAAACATACCATGAGCATGGTTGATAAAGGACTTGGCAAATGAAGGAGAAGGTTTGGAATAGTTTGTGTTTTAGATTTGGAGTTGAGGGTTTCAAAGTTCACCTGAAAGTAGGTGAAGAAGGGGAAGTATTTGGTTTGTTTTTCCATTGTCCCTAACTCATTTGATAAACATTGTGTGGCCCACGAATGATATATGCAGTCAAATATGAGGGGGACAATGAATGTGTGTATTTAAAATCTCATACTTCCTTTTACATAGGTATTATAAACGCCATTCCTTCTACTGATAATCTTATGTACTTTTTAAAGGAATAATCAGAAATGGCACGGGGTAAATCATTGCTTCTTGATTCCAAAGATAGAACAAACATTTAAACAAGCCAGACAGATAAGAACGCTTTTCATCTGGCTCTTCAGTATGAAATAAAGTTTTTGCTGTTCAGTTCTGATCTTTCAAACTCAACTTTTCAGGGTATTGTAACCCCTGTTTATACATAGATGAGTGATAGTATTATTCTTTGGTAGTAAAATAACTTGCCAATAGATTTGAGTGTGACTTAGCATCTAGATGGCTCATTAGACTATAGAAATGAAAGCAAACAAATTTCATGAATATTGCAGTATAAAAAATGTAATAATAGAATATAAACTTGGGCAAACTATTGATAGATTCATTGGCTTTTTGTACACATGTGGGGAAATACTTTTTTTCAATAAATGGATAGACAGACTCTGATTTGAAAGTAAGTTAGTCATAAACCATTGGAACTCTCCATCTTATTCTCTTGACTTTTCCATATATCTTGTCTAGCTTCTTAGCTCAAATTTCATGTCTACACAAATGATTCTTTAGTCAATATACCTAGCTCGACTCCCTCTTGAAACCATTTTATACATGCACTTCTTCATTAACAAATTAGATTACAAAATACAGTAAGATTTCATCACTAGCTTTTGATCATTTGTAGCATTGTAGCTCCTGATACTATGCCAAGACCTACTGCCACACACATTCTTTTATAAACTCCAAAAAAGCTCTGCTCTATGAAAATGTAGCCCTATTTTTATAAATAAGAAAACAGGCACAAAAATGTAGATAATCTTCCCCCAAATCTGTAACTAGTGATTGTCAGAACTGGGTTTCAAATTTAGCTCTGGTAGTCTGTAAGTGTCATGGTATTTGCACTATACTGTTTCTTCCAAGTAGCACCATTCAAATTATCTATAGAAGTGAGTCATTTTGTTTAATTTATAGCAAATCAGTATTTAATAACAATGTATTTAATTGTAATATTATGGTGGCTGTAAAAAATAAGGAATTTTGCATATGAAATAAATGTTATTTCTTCTATTCTGTTTGGGGGTATCTAACTGAATTCTATATCTTATCACAACAAAAGACTAAGGAATATTCATATCAATAAGGCATATCATCATTTATATGGAAATAGTATAAAAACAGATTGTCTCTGCCTTAGCATTAGCATAATCCCACCCTGTTTACTAACATCATTTTTGTAGTCTAGATACTGCAAGCCTAGCTGTAGCTGTATGGGCCTGCTTATTTTCCTGTCTATGACCCTCCCCTCACTTGTCTAGAACTTTAGCAAACCAATTTCAACAATATATAAAATGGATCATATGCCATAATCAAGTGGCATTTATTATTCTAGGGATGGTTCAATATCCAGAAATTAATCAGTGTGATACACCACGTTAACAAAAGGAAGGATAAAAATCACATGATCATCTCAATAGATGCAGTCAAAGCTCTTGACATAATTCAACATTCATTCATGATAAAAACTCTTATCAAAGTGGGTATAGAGGGAATACATTTCAACATAATAAAGACCATTTATGACAAACCCACAGCTAGCATCATACTCAATGGTGAAAAACTTTTTCTCTAAAATCAGGGCCAAGACAAAGATGTCCACTCTCACCACATCTATTTAACATAGTATTGGAAGTTCTAGCCACAGCAATCAGACAAGAAAAAGAAATAAAAGGCATCCAAATTGAAAGGGAAGAGATAAAACTGTCATTATATGCAGATGACATGATACTATATATAGAAAACCGTAGTCTCCACCAAAAAACTATTAGAACTAATCAATGAATTCAGTAAAGTTGCAGGATACAAGATTAATATACAGAAATCTGTTGCTTTTCTATATACTAATAATGAGCTATCAGAAAAAGAATTCAAGTAAACAGTTTTATTTACAATTCCATCAAAAAGAATAAAATACCTAGGAATAAACTTAAACTAGGAGTTGAAAGAACTGAACTCTGAAAGTTATAAGACATTGATGAAGGAAATTGAAGATGATACAAATATTTGTTGTTTCATTCTTCGTCTCTGTTTGGTTGTTCTTTATATTTTCTCACTCCTTGTTAAAAACTTCTAACTTCTTGCCCTATGCATCTATTCTTCTCCTAAGTTCTTTGATCATCTTTTCGATCACTACTCTGAACTCTCTTGGGAAGATTGTTTATCTCCACTTTAGTTAATTCTTCTTCTGGGTTTTACCTTGTTCCTTTGTTTGGAATATGTTCCTCTGTTGCCTCATTTTGCCTAAGTTACTGTTTTTATTTTTAAGTATCTCGTAGGTTGGTTATGTTTCCCCACCTTGGAGAAGTGGCCTTTTGTAGGAGACATCCTGTGCTTCCCAGCAGTGCACTCTCCTCACAACACTGGAGCTATTAATATATGCTCTAGGGGTCCCCCCTATAAGGGCTGTGTGTGTCCTTCTGTTGTGGCAGGCTGTATGGGCAATCCTATTGGTTGCCAGGCTCTGCCTTCTCTGGAGGCTGCTGGCCACTGGTTGGCAGGACCAGATCATGAGGTGGCCGGCTGTGGAACCCCCTGGAAGCCCTGGGGCTAGTGCTGGCCCACTGGTGGGTGGAGTCAGGGTCCAGAAGTCTCCAGGGCTATTGCCTGCTCACTGGTGGATGAAGCCAAATCCCAGGGCTAGTGCCAGTGTACTGGCTGGCAGAACTGGGTCCTGGGGTCTTGTTGTAGGGCCCAAGGGACCCAGAGCTAGTGTCAGATTGATCATGGGGTGGGGGGCAATTCATGACACAGTTGGCTGCAGAGTCCAGTGTGTCCCTAAGCTTGTGTTGGCCTGCTAGTGGGTGGGGGCAGGACCCAGCCAGTCCTAGGGCAGGATCTGGACTGCTGAAAGTCAGGCCAGGTCTGCAGACTGTGGGGCTGCAATTTTCTTGGGACTGGGGTCTGCCCATTGGTTGTTGGAGGTGGCCCCAAGGTCTAGAACATGCTCCTTGGAGGGTGAGGCTGGGGCCTAGAGGATTCTGGGGCTGGTACCTGCCCACTGGTGAATGGAACTGGGTCCTATGGTCTCTGGCTGGAGGGCCCTGGGGCTCCTGGATCTAGTGCCTGTGCACTGGTGTGTGGGGTCTGGCCCTAGGCCCTCTGGTGGGCAGGGTCACGTCCAGGGATGGCTCTGGGCTCTGGGAGTCTTAAGGCAGCCTGTCTGCTGGTGGATGGCACTGCATGCACGTGCAGTTGCTTGGTCTGAGGGATCTCTCCACAGGTGCCTACTGGTTTTTGGGCCAAGGTGGGGCTAGGTTCTGGAGCTAATAAACTAGAAGGAGGATTCCAAAATGGTGCTTGCCAACACCAGTGTTCTGTTAAAATGAGCTCCAAAAATGTCTACTCCTAGTGTGTACGTCCCCAGGGTGAAATGCAGTTGCCTCCTGCCTCTCTGGGAAACTCTCCAAGATCAGCAGGTAGGTCTGACTCAGGATCTTACCAAATTATTGCTTCTTCCCTGGGTCAAGGAGCATGTGATATTTTTGTGTGTGTCCTTTAAGAGTGAAGTCTATTTCCCCCAACCCTCTAGGACTACTGGAACTAAGCCCTGCTGGCCTTCAAATCCAAATGCTCTGGGGGCTTGTCTTTCTAGTGAAGGACCCCTGGGCCAGGGAGCCCGATGTGGTGCTCAGACCTCTCTCTCCTCTGGGAGATACTCTGAAATTGTAATTATTCTCCCATTTGTAGGTTGCCCACCTGGGGGTTATGGGATGTGACTATATTGAAACTGCTCCCCTCCTTCCCATCTTGTTGTGGTTCCTTCTTTATATCTTCAGTTGTAGATCTTTTTTAGTAGGTTCCGTTCTTTTTTTTTATCAATGGTTGTCCTGAAAATAGTTGTGATTTTCATGTGTCTGTGAGAGGAGGTGAGCTCAGGGTATTTCTACTCTGCTATCCCGGCTGATCCCCATCTGAGGAACATACAAATAAGTGGAAAGATATTCTATGTTCACGTAGTAGAAGAAGTAATATTATTACCCAAAACAATTTTCTGAGTAATAAGAGTGTCTTTTGTATACTAATGATATGACTCTCTTGGCTGAGGGGCCTCTGAGATAGCTTCAGGATGGGGGCTAGTCACCAAAAGAACATATCGTGTGATTAGAGGTTTGAACCTTTCAGCTCCCCCACCCCCTGGCTTCTGAGGAAGGGAGAGGTCTGGAGATAGGGTTATAAAGACTCCTAAACAATAAGGTTTGGAGACTTTCCAGGTTAGTGAACACATCAACACACTCCCAGGGGAACATGCATAAAGAGGGCATGGACAAGCTGTACTATCCCTGCCCCCATACCTTGTAATATGCATTTCTTCCATTTGGCTGTTTCTGAGGTGTATCCTTTAAAATACATCTGTAATAGTAAATATAGCACTTTCCCAACTTCTGTGAGTTTTTCTACCAAATTATTGAACCTGAATGAGGGGGGATCATGCTAACCTTCCAATTTGTAGTCAGCCAGGCAGAAGTGCAGGTAGCCTTGTACCCCATTTGCAGCTGCTGTCTCAGGGCAGTCTTGTGGGACTGTGCCCTTAACCTGTAGGGTCTGGGCTGACTCTGGATAGTTAGTGTTGGAATTGAACTGAATTCTTGGACAGCCAGTTAGTGTTGGTGAATTAGAGAATTGCTTTTTGATGTTGGAAAACACATCATAGATGGTCACATAGCTGGAATGTGCCTAGAATATGCCTTGGTGATCAGCTCACTATGAGACTCTCCTCCCACAGAGATGAGCAGATTTTGGACTTCCTGCTCTCAGGGTTCTTGACATACATATAGGTGGTGCTTCCAAACTGGAGGAGATAAAAATATATTTTATAAGGCTCAGGTGAGAGAGGAGAGAGTGACCTGTATCTGTGACCTTAGATTCCTTTCAATGCATATGCCTTTCTTGCTATTGTTGTACTGTATCTTGTACTTGTACTAGAGCTCTTCCCAGAGAATAAGCTGTTGTAGTCCCATGAATCTTTTCAACAAGTTGAATGGTTAAGGTGATTAATGCATAATTAATACAAACCCTTCACCAATCTTCGCTAATATTCTTAGACATTTTAGTAGACTGGTAGGTGAAAGGAGAATTCAAGGATGTAAATATCTATCCTGTCTGGGAAATATTGGCACAGATAGCTGCTATATACTAATTAGGCTTCAATTTCATATAGTTCCAAAAGTGAAAATAATCAGCATGCCTACGTGAATTTCCCTAAAATATTGAGTTCTTTTTCCTAACAAAAGTGTACAACTTATAAAAAGAATGGGAATAAAAACTTTGGTATAGATTGTGGGAATTCAGCACACTCAGAATTACTTTCAGCTAGTCATTGTATTTATTAATTTTTCTAAAATTCCATTTTTAACAAGGATACAGGGAGAGTATATTACTACTACTACTAATTACTTCATCTCTGTCCATTCATTTCATATACTATTTGAATCACAGAGAATTTTGGTAGTCCTATAAATTCTGCATGGAGTTTAGTCAGATAATATGTTTATCATGTTCATTCATCTTCCTGTACAAGTATAAAATTTACATTTGATTGATTATTAAGAATTTTTGTCAATAGATATAATTTTACCACAATAATGCTAGCCTATTACGGCTAGATTTTTAAAAAATGTAAATAACATCTGTATGCATAAATGACTAGTGAAAGGAAGTGTTAACAGTTTGGAA
Organism: Delphinapterus leucas; assembly: GCF_059928025.1. Taxonomy (NCBI): domain Eukaryota; kingdom Metazoa; phylum Chordata; class Mammalia; order Artiodactyla; family Monodontidae; genus Delphinapterus; species Delphinapterus leucas. Next base: position 101,525,917 of record NC_143131.1, on the reverse strand, counting down.
TTTTAAAATATTACAATCAATTAAGCACACATGCAGTTTTATAATATTTGAAAATGTAACAAGGTGAATAATAATTGCTTTATTTGCTGATAATGGAATAACATTGAATATATACAGTTTTATATATCAGTGATTAATTTTCAAGTGCCTACTTTGAAGAATTAAGAAAATTCATTTACTACAGCTAATTAAGAATTAAAGGGTTGTTTTCAGTACTACATGTCAACACAACTGTCTCACTCAGATTTCAGTGTCTGTCGACCAGGCAGTCTGTGCATGACAGATAAACCCAAGCAATCATTTTGCAATAAGCAGTTTTATATTTTCAGACATTCCGTGGGCATCATCTGCTTTTGACAGACAGCCATCCTCCTCCATAATCACCCACACGTGGTGAGGAATGAAACAGCAGCACCCGATTCTTTTTACAACAAACTGGAATGATTCCAAATAAACCAGTAAATTAAAAGAAGAAAAAGCAAAACAAAGTCATGTGGCCACTTGCCCATTATTGGATTCTTTTCCACACTATTATTTATCTAATATCAGTTTTCCAAAATGATTTATTTGGGTATATTTCTCTGAGTCATAGATTACCTTAAAAATAGGGTATTTCATATTTTCTTTGCAGAAATTTACAATTTCTATTTGCTTCCCCTGTAATTTACCAATGGAAACTTCTAAATTAATTTTGCTATATGACGAAGTTACAACTCTAACAGACTTGATAACTGACTTAGGACCATCGATATAAAAATATCAGCTTTTATACCAGAGGATGCAATAACCATAGGATATTTTAAAAAAATGATTTAGCTTAAGTCAGTTAGCTGATTAGAAATAGAGGGTGGCACTCGAAAGTAGAATACATAGTTTCTTCTACATTTGAATTTTGATGACTTGAGTTACAAAAATGATTCTACTACCCCTTGGCTGGATGAATGTGGACTAAAAAAAATAGATGCTCAGAGCATTTATAAAGTGAGCATAATAGTCACCTCCCTTCTGTGTATCTGGTAAGATTACTGTGTGGATCAAAGCATCCAGTGAAGATTTTTCATGAAGCTATTTCTCATGCTCCTGGCATTTTTTTCCTTTGTTTACAATTATCTATAGAAGACTTTATCTTCTGCTTTGAATTATAGTTATTTATGTAGTTGTTTTACTCCAATATCAATATTGAATTTTAAACCCTTTGAGTGTGGAAACTATGTCACTAATGTTGTATCTTCACCAATAACCAACAGTGCCTCCTGTCCAACAATGATGATAAAAAATATCTTATATATCACTCTGAGAGTATATTCACATCCATTCACCAATTTATTAGAATGAAATCAACTCATACACACACATCCACTCAGATATCTGTCTGAGATAAGAATTTGAGGTGTGACTTTATGTTAAACCACTAGGAAAATTGAAGGCAGAATTTCTTCATCTTCACACATGACAAGGGGCAAGCTTGAAGATCAGCTTTAACAAGAGTGATTATGATGTCTGGTGTGACAAATAGTTGTTCTTTTCTTGCTTAATAAGAATAATAATAAATGTGCCTGTGTTTTTTCTGTGTGTTAAACACACAGGATTTGGGTAAGGACAATAGAATGCTTTAGTAAAAGGATCCTAAACATTTTTAGGGAGAGGAGGATACACAGAAAGGTTATGGGCTTTGATGAAAGTGCCCTGGACAGAGAGCCAGGAGCCCAATACTCACATTGGAGGCTGACTTAGTACCTTAGTTACATCAGTTAAACTTTCTGTGCCATCATTTCCTTATCTGAAAAATGATAAAGAAGATTGTCTGATACTGAGACATGTAATGATCAAAAAGAGCAGGAGGGGTGAAAGTGAGGATTCAGTCCTGTTTTTAAACTGAGTCATATCTTGAATTGTTTCCCAGGGCAGATTAAAAAACAAGAATGTATGCACTGAGAAAATAAGTTGACTACTGGGTATGGCTGCATCCAGGGCTATTCACTGCATTAAGTGAAAAATACAGCATGTGGAAAGAAAAGAAACAGGAAAGAGTATTTATTTTTCTAAACACTACCACTGTGCCACAAGATCTGTGGTTACAAACCAGCTCACAACAAACACTCCCAAATTATTCCTGATAATTCTCAGAATATCTACCTTTAAAGTGATAGAGCCCTTAGACTACCATGATGTATACAATAGGCACATTTAAATATATACATTTGATTAATAGTAAAAGGATGGGAAAATATATCACAAGCACATGGTAATGATAGAAGTCAGGACAAAGAATATTACCTGTAGTAAGGAGGGACATTTCATGATGAATAATAGTCAATTCGCCAGGAAGATATACTGTAAATCTGTATTCACTTAAAAACTGTAGTTCACAATATAGGAGGCAAGAACTGCCAAACCTTAAAAAGAATAGATACATTCATGATTATAGTTGGTGATACCAATAATCTTCTCTTAGTAATTGCAAAGTAGTCAGAAAAGCTGTATGGATATAAAAGACTAACAATAGTATTAACTGACCCGACCATACTGACATTTAAAAAACATTCCATCTCATAAAGCACATTCAGAAAAGCACATTCAGAAAATGTGCTTTTCAAGTATACAGGGTGCACCCACCAAGATAGTAGTTACTGACAGATAGTAGTTCTGTTGTAGTTTGGAAGGTCCCTTATCCTACCCTTGAGTTCAATGATTTGCTAGAAAGTTTCACAGACCTCAGAAAAGCCATTATACTAACAGTTAAGGTTTATTACTGAAATAATATACTTATATGATATCCAAAATTCTTGAAGTAAGCCAACATTAATGGACCCAGAGTGTAGTATACAGTTCACTAATAAAGTTGCCCATTCCCGAGAGTGATCTTAGGTTTTACCTTCTATAGGCAGTGGGCATTTTCTCAGTCTTACCTAACACTATGGCTAAATTAGGTAGGTGGTCTGACATTGTTAAAGATGAAACTGGGGACTTCCCTGGTGGTTCAGTGGTAGAGAATCCACTTTACAATGCAGGGGACGCGGGTTCAATCCCTGGTCAGGGAACTAAGATCCCACACGCTGCGGAGCAACTAAGCCTGCATGCCACAACTACTGGGCTCGCGTGCCTCAACTGGAGAGCCCACGTGCCACAAACTACAGAGCTCACGCGCTCTGCAGCCCGCCGGCCACAACTAGAGAAGAGAAAACCCCCATGCCACAACTAGAGAGAAGCCTGCACTCCTCAAAGAAGAGCCCGTGCTCCTCAATGATGATCCTGCATGCCGCAACTAAGACCCGATGCAGCCAAAAATAACTAAAATTTAAAAATAAATAAATCTTAAAAAAAAAAGATGAAACTGATTGCTGAAAAGCAATTGTTAAAGACAAAGTGAAGTTTTCCTAAGAAATGTTTTAGGCTATAGCATGCATCTGTGGACTGTTTCCAGACTACCCTACTTGCTCCAACTATCTAACTATGAATGTAAACATCCTTATTAATCCTATAGATGCTCCTTACAAATTCAAAAAACTCATCTCCAAGACCCACCCTCTTCTTCTCTTCTTCAGCCTGACAGACTGAAGGTAAAAGCCCAGTAATTGTGAGGCAGCGTAAGGGCTTGGGAAAAACAAATAACTTTCTTTAGATTAACTGTCCCTATTGGTGCGCTTTATTATTAGTTTAGAAAACCTGAGTGGTTTCTCATTCCATGGAAGGAAAAGTTGTACCAGGACTTCAATTAAAATATTTTAAGACCTTGAGATATATCTTCCTTCACCAGAGGACGTAAGATCTGCAATTTCTAGTCACATATATGCCTTCGTGCTCAATTTTGCAGATTCAAAAAAGGTGAACCTCTCACTGAAAATTTGTAGAACTGAACTGCAAATTGCACTAAAATATAATCTATAAAAAAAGATTTTGATGTTTTAAACATAGGAAGATAAAATTTTTTTTTTGGCCATACCTCGCGGCATGCAAGATCTTAGTTCCCCAACCAAAGATAGAACCCGTGCCCCCCTAGTGGAAGCACAGAGTCTTAACCGCTGGACCATCCTGGAAGTCCCTAATATTTTTTACGATAGGGAAAATAAATATTTTCTTGGCCTCAAATTGTACAGTGGAATCTTTCTAATGTTCTTCCACTGGACATGCATTTCCTCTACAATATCCAACTTTGATTTATTTTAAATATTTGAAACAAAATAACTAAGATAGTCTAAAACTGGAAGGTGATTTTTTACAATTAAAATTATTTGAAAGATAGTTAAACTATATTCCATCAAATTTTTAATTTCTAGGGATTTACTAGTTCTCAAAATTCTCTATATCTTCAAGGATTTATTATTTCCTATTTTTTAAATTGTGGCAGTGGATTCCAGTTGAGGTTATATGTTGATATAAGCAAATTTTCCTGTCAAAAATGATTTTGGAACTTATTGCTTGAAAAATTTCATACCACTCATCCAGTCATGAGAAGTCCTATATCTGGTGCTTTGTATATGAGTCTTGATAATACACAGTTTAAAACAGAAACAGCTCCTTTCCATAATTTCTCTCCTTACCTACCCTCTAATTGCCCATCCCTTCTCTTTTCTATGTTTAGCTCAACTCTTTTCAAAAGATCTGCTTCTATTTTTAAGAGCAATTTTCCCCCACTTTTTAAATTAAGCACCTCCCCCAGACTGGCTTTAAATTCATTTAATTAACAGAATTATTTTGCTTCTTACTACTGCTGTTTTAGTTTTGTGCAAATGAACTTTCAGACCATGTCATGATTCTGTACCTTTTTATATTTGTTTGAAAATGCACTCACAGTAACTGCTTTTGTAACAAGTATACCTGACAACCACAGCATTTCCCAGAAACAAGATGTTAGTTCAAAGAAATTCATATTAAAGTTTGAAACATATTTACTTTAGGCATGTACCAGAGAAGAAATTTCACACATATAAATAGTGAAATGTTTTACAACCACCAGTCTTATTTTACTTTTAAGGATGTGTGGATTTTCTTTATCTCCATTAAAATTATTCAATTTTTTCTATACCTTCATAATTTCCACTTAGTTTTAAAGAATATTTTTTCAATTAAATTGCTGCTGTTTCAAGATTAGCATTAATGTATTATACTGCTTGGTTTTTAAAATGTGAAATATGAAGTTAAATACCATCTTAGATTTTTATGGTGAACAAATATTCTAAACTAATCTGCATCCATCTCCTTGCTATTCTTCTATATATGATCATTTTTGATATTCACTTCAGTTTAAAACTCTAGCAGTATGTAGAATGACACTCATTCTCCTACTTGTAGGAAAACACAGATTGTGTAAAAATAAGTAATCGAGTGATTAAATTATTTTCCAAACAGGTATCATTGTATAATCTTGTATGTTAATGAGAAATTATATATACACATCAACAAAACAACTAGCTCTTCCATTCCACGGTTTTTTGTTTTTTGTTTTTTTTCACCAAAGCTGCTAGTCAATCATATCTTTTTGCATTCCTATCAAACATCCTATGGTGAATGAATATTTACTAAATTTCCACTTCATACTCTGACTTAATTTGTTCACTTGAATAAAGTATGTGGGGTGGGGAGACCTTCAAGATGGTGGAGGAGTAAAACGTGGAGATCACCTTCCTTCCCACAAATACATCAAAAATACATCTACAGGGCTTCCCTGGTGGCGCAGTGGACATATACACACTAACAAACGTAGTAAGGTAGATAGCTAGTGGGAAGCAGCCGCATGGCACAGGGATATTGGCTCGGTGCTTTGTGACAGACTGGAGGGGTGGGATAGGGAGGGTGGGAGGGAGGGAGACGCAAGAGGGAAGACATATGGGAACATATGTATATGTATAACTGATTCACTTTGTTATAAAGCATGAAACTAACATACCATTGTAAAGCAATTATACCCCAATAAAGATGTTAAAAAAAAAAAAAATCTACAGGGCTTCTCTGGTGGTGCAGTGGTTGAGAGTCTGCCTGCCGATGCAGGGGACACAGGTTCGTGCCCCGGTCTGGGAAAATCCCACATGCCACGGAGGGGCTGGGCCCGTGAGCCATGGCCACTGAGCCTGCACGTCCGGAGCCTCTGCTCCGCAACAGGAGAGGCTGCAACAGTGAGAAGACCGCGTACCGCAAAAAAAAAAAAAAAAAAAAAAAAAAAACTACATGTGGAACAACTCCTACTGAACACTGGCAGAAGACTTCAGACTTCCCCAAAGGCAAGAAACTCCCCACGTACCTGGGTAGGGCAAAAGAGAAAAGAAAAAACAGAGACAAAAGAATAGGGACAAGACTGGCACCAGTGGGAGGGAGCTGTGATGGAGGAAATGTTTCCACACACTAGGAAGCCCCTTCACTGGGGGAGACGGGGGGTGGGTTGGCGGGAGGCTTCAGAGCCATGGAGGAGAGCGCAGCAACAGGGGTGCGGAGGGCAAAGCGGGAGATTTCTGCACAGAGGATCAGTGCCGACCAGCACTCAGCAGCCTGAGAGGCTGGTCTGCTCACCCACCGGGACGGGTGGGGCCTGAGAGCTGAGGCTCGGGCTTCTGTCGGATGCTGGGAGAGGACTGGGGTTGGAGGCATGAACACAGCCTGAAGGGGGCTAGTGCTCCAAAGCTAGCCGGGAGGGAGTCTGGGAAAAAGTCTGGAACCGCCTGAGTCGAGAGACCATTGTTTCAGGGTGCACGAGGAGAGGGGATTCAGAGCACTGCCTAAAGGAGCTCCAGAGACAGGCGCGAGCCGTGGCTATCAGCGTGGATCCCAGAGACGGGCATGAGATGCTAAGGCTGCTGCTACAGCCACCAAGAAGCCTGTGTGCAAGCACAGGTCACTATTCACACCTCTCCTCCTGGGAGCCTACTCAACCCACTGAACAACCTTACCCACTGACACTGACACTGCAGAAATACAAAGGATCATGAGAGATTACTACAAGCAACTATATACCAATAAAATGGGCAACCTGGAAGAAATGGATAAATTCTTAGAAAAGCACAATCTTCCAAGACTTAACCAGGAAGAAATAGAAAATATAAACAGACCAGTCACAAGCACTGAAACTGAAACTGTGATTAAAGATCTTCCAACAAACAAAAGCCCAGGACCAGATGGTTTCACAGGCGAATTCTATCAAATATTTAGTGAAGAGCTAACACCTATCCTTCTCAAATTCTTCCAAAATATAGCAGAAGGAGGAACACTCCCAAACTCATTCCACAAGGCCACCATCACCCTGATACCAAAACCAGAAAAAGATGCCACAAAATAAGAAAACTACAGGCCAGTATCACTGATGAACATGGGTTAAAACACCCTCAACAAAATACTAGCAAACAGAATCCAACAGCACATTAGAAGGATCATGCATCATGATCAAGAGGGGTTTATCCTAGGAATGCAAGGATTCTTCAATATATGCAAATCAATCAATGTGATACACCATATTAACTAAGTGAAGGAGAAAAACCATGTGATCATCTCAATAGAGGCAGAAAAAGCTTTTGACAAAATTCAACACCCATTTATGATAAAAACCCTCCAGAAAGTAGGCATAGAGGGAACTCCATATAATAAAGACCATATATGACAAACCCACAGGCAACCTTGTTCTCAAAGGTGAAAAACTGAAACCATTTCCACTAAGATCAGGAACAAGGCAAGGTTGCCTACTCTCACCACTATTATTCAACATAGTTTTGGAAGTTTTAGCCACAGCAATCAGAGAAGAAAAAGAAATAAAAGGAATCCAAATTGGAAAAGAAGTAAAACTGTCACTGTTTGCAGATGACATGATACTATACATAGTGAATCCTAAAGATGCTACCATAAAACTACTAGAGCTAATCAATGAATTTGGTAAAGTAGCAAGATACAAAATTAATGCACAGAAATCTCTTGCATTCCTATACACTAATGATGAAAAATCTGAAGGATAAATTAAGGAAACACTCCCATTTACCATTGCAACAAAAAGCATAAAATACCTAGGAATAAACCTATCTAAGGAGACAAAAGACATGTATACAGAAAACTATAAGACACTGATGAAAGAAATTAAAGATGATACAAACAGATGGAGAGATATACCATGTTCTTGGATTGGAAGAATCAACATTGTGAAAATGACTATACTACCCAAAGCAATCTACAGATTCAGTGCAGTCCTTATCAAACCGCCAATGGCATTTTTCACAGAACTAGAACAAAAAAATTGCACAATTTGTATGGAAACACAAAATACCCCGAATAGCCAAAGCAATCTTCAGAAAGAAAAATGGAGCTGGAGGAATCAGACTATACTACAAAGCTACAGTAATCAAGACCGTATGGTACTGGCACAAAAACAGAATTGTAGATCAATGGAACAGGATAGAAAGCCCAGTGATAAACCCACACACATATGGTCACCTTATCTTTGATAAAGGAGGCAAGAATATACAGTGGAGAAAAGACAGCCTCTTCAATAAGTGGTGCTGGGAAAACGGGACAGCTACATGTAAAAGAATGAAATTAGAACACTCCCTAACACCGTACACAAAATTAAACTCAAAATGAATTAAAGACCTAAATGTAAGGCCAGACACTATCAAACTCTTAGAGGAAAACACAGGCAGAACACTCTATGACATAAATCACAGCAAGATCGTTTTTGACCCACCTTCTAGAAAAACTGGAAATAAAAGCAAAAATAAATGGGACCTAATGAAAGTTAAAAGCTTTTGCACAGTAAAGGAAACCGTAAACAAGATGAAAAGACAACCCTCAGAATAGGAGCAAATATTTGCAAATGAAGCAACTGACAAAGGATTAGTCTTCAAAATATACAAGCAGCTTATGCAGCTCAATATCATAAAAACAAACAACCCAATCCAAAAAGGGGCAGAAGACCTAAATAGACATTTCTCCAAAGAAGATATACAGACTGCCAACAAACACATGAAAGGATGCTCAACATCACTAATCATTAGAGAAATGCAAATCAAAACTACAGTGAGGCATCACCTCACACCTGTCAGAATGTCCATCATCAAAAAATCTACAAACAATCAATGCTGGAGAGGGTGTGGAAAAAAGGGAGCCCTCTTGAACTGGTGGTGGGATTATAAGTTGATACAGCCACTATGGTGAACAGTATGGAGGTTACTCAAAACCTAAAAATAGAACTACCATATGACCCAGCAATCCCACTACTGGGCATATACCCTGAGAAAACCGTAATTCAAAAAGAGTCATGTACCAAAATGTTCATTGCAGCTCTATTTACAATAGCCAGGACATGGAAGCAACCTAAGTGTTCATCAACAGTTGAATGGATAAAGAAGTCGTGGCACATATATCCAGTGGAATTAGCCATAAAAAGAAATGAAATAGAGTTATTTGTAGTGATATGGATGGACCTAGAGACTGTCATACAGTGTGAAGTAAGTCAAAAGGAGAAAAACAAATATCATATGCTAACATATATATATGGAATGTAAAAAAAAATGTTCTGATGAACCTAGGGGCTGGACAGGAATAAAGACGCAGACATAGAGAATGGACTTGAGGACACGGGAGGGGGAATGGTAATCTTGGATGAAGTGAGAGGGTGGCATGGACATATATACACTACCAAATTTAAAATAGATAGCTAGTGGGAAACAGCCACATAGCACAGGGAGATCAGCTCGCCGCTTTGTGTCCCCCTCGAGGGGTGGGTTTGGAAGGGTAGGAGGGAGACGCAAGAGAGATGGTATATGGTGATATATGCATACATATAGCTGATTCACTTTGTTATACAGCAGAAACTAACACACCATTGTAAAGTAATTATACTCCAATAAAGATGTTAAAAAAAAAAGTATGGGGAAGTATGACATTGCTTAACTCACTCTTCTCCCCAAATCAACCAAAACCAACAGCAAAAGGCAGAAGAGGTTAAAAACAAAATGTCCTCCATGAAAACATAGTTTTAAAGGAGCAGGATTTATGAAGAAACTGACAGTTGCAGTGATCTTTAGACAACACTAAGTGAGGATACTTGGCAACAATCCACACCACACAGAATTTTAGTCATGAAAGAGCGAAGAACACTCCAGACTGAAAAAGAGAAAAAGCAACTTGGACTGAAAAGGAGAAAAGCAGACCAGCAATTTTCAGTTTGGGAGGACAGACACAGATAAAGCCAGCTGGGAAGTTAACAGGAAACATTGTAGTTAACAGGAAACATGTTTTTCCTGAAGGCAAGATGTGTTTCAGCTGGAGAATGCTAAAACAACCCCCTCTTTAAATGATGACTGCTTTCTTATTAATGATGGTCCCAGACCTACATTTCTATACCCATCTATTACTGGGGTTACCCAGTTGCTAAATACCTTCATCACATTATTGTATTCAACCCCTACTTTATCTCCACTTCTCTTAACTCAGAAATTGCAACCAATGCAAAATCGATCCTACTTCTTTTTTTTTTTTTTTTTTTTTTTTTTGTGGTATGCGGGCCTCTCACTGGCGTGGCCTCTCCCGTTGCGGAGCACAGGCTCCAGACGCGCAGGCTCAGTGGCCATGGCTCACAGGCTCAGCCGCTCTGCGGCACGTGGGATCTTCCCGGACCGGGGCACGAACCCGCGTCCCCTGCATCGGCAGGCGGACTCTCAACCACTGCGCCACCAGGGAAGCCCCGATCCTACTTCTCTTAGCCTGTCCCCCAAGGTATTCAGAATGTACCCCAGTCCTACATAAGGGGCTTCCCTTTTCCCTCTTGTGAACTATCATTCAACAGTTTCTCTAGAATGTTATTTCTGCTTTGAGCCATACAGAAAGAAATCATTATATGAATATAAATCCTGGGAAGAAAGTCAACCTGGTAACTCTTTCTTGTTGAATGAAAGGGATGTTAACAAAGTCCAGGGGAAAAAGAATTGTGTCTCTAACAAGGTAAAAGACACATAAGTTATAGTACGAACAAATCCTTACTGGAGGTGGAAAAAAAAAAGAAAAGACTTGATTATAAAATCACTCGTATATATTACCTAGTGAGATGGCTGGAAAGCTGGCCTCACTTTGGTTTCTGGGATTGGCTTGGTCTCAGTTATGGGTTGAATTGTGTCCCCCAAAATATATGTTTAAGTCCTAACCCCTGGTACCTGGGAATGTGACCTTGTTTATAAACAGGATATTTGTAGATGCAGTAAAGTTACCAAGAGGTCATTAGGCTGAGCCCCAACTCAGTATGAATTGTATCCTAATAAGTAGAGAGAAATTTGGATGCAGAGACTCAGGGAGAATACCATGTGATAACAGAAGCACAAATTGTCATGATACAGCTACAAGCTAAGGAACAACAAGGGTTGTGGCCACCACTGGAGGCTAAGAAGGGGCAAGAAGGGACTCTGTCCAGAGTTTCAGAAGGAGCAAGCATGGCTCTGTTAACACCATGATTTTGAACTGCTAGCCTTCAAGACTACAAGAGAATACATTTCTGTTGCTTTAAGATACCCAATTTGTGACATTTTCTCATGACAACCCTGGGAAACTAATAAAGATTTTGGTACTGGAAAGTGGGGTGCTGCTGTCAGAAGTAACAGAAAACGTGGACGTGGCTTTGAATTAGGTAATGGGTAGAAGGTAGAAGTACTTTGAACACTTGATAGTAAAAACCTAGATTTTCCTGAAGAGACTTCTGATAGAAATATATGAGAAACGGTTAACATCCAAAATATAGAAATAACTCATACAACTCAATAACAACAAAAAAAAAAACCACACACAAAACCAAGTTGATTAAAAAATAAGTAGAGAATTTGAATAGACATTTTTTTTCAAAGAATGCATACAGATGGCCAACAGCTACATGAAAAGGTGTTTAGCATCACCAATCATCAGTGAATTACAAATCAAAACCACAATGAGGTAGCACCTCACACCCATTAGAATGGCTATTATCAGAAAGACAAAAAAAAAACTAACAAATGTTGGCGAGGATATGGAGGGATATGGAAACTCTGTGCAGTGTTGGTGGGAATGCAAATTGGTGTAGCCACTAAGGAAAATAGTAGGGGGGAAGGCTCCTCAAAAACTAAAAGTAGAACTACCGTATGATTCACCAGTTTAATTCTGGGTATTTATCCAATGAAAATGAAAACACTAACTTGAAAAGTAAATGCACCCCCATGTCCACTGCAGTATTATTTACAATAGCCAAGATATGGGAACAGTCCATTGAAGGATAAATGGATAAAGAAAATGTGGTATATATTTATACAGTGGAATCTTAACCGCCATAAAAAAGAAGGAAATCTTGCCTTTTGCAATAACATGGAGAAACTTGAGCATTATGCTAAGTAAAATAAGCCAGACAACAAAAATCAAATAATGTATGATTTCATTATTCTTATATGAGGAATCTAGAAAAAGAAACAAAAAAAGAAAAAAAACAAACTCATAGATATAGAGAACAGATTGGTGGTTGCCATAGGCAGGGGTGGGTGGGTGAAATGGGGGCTCAAAAGGTACAAACTTCCAGTTAGAAAATAAATAAGTTGTATGGTCAGGCCACTCAAGGTGGCTGTTGTCTTGCTCTCTGTACATCCCCTGCTCGACCAGTGCCTGCTTCACCTACATGCTACTCACATGACTGACCTTCCTGTGTACTTGCCCCAGGCCCCAGCTAGTGACTCTTCTCATCAAAGGGGCAGTGAGGAGCTTGCCCCTCCACTGGTTTCCCTGGTAATTAATGAGCCCACCTGACGTCAATTCCCCTGTAACTGGTAATCTCCCACCTCCCCGCTCCCCCAGCGAATACCACTACCACGTCCTGCCTGCTGTCTGCGGCACACGCACATGGTGGTCGCTCCTGGACCTTGCTTCGGACATGTAAGATCCGTCCCCATTCATTAAACCATTGATGTCTCTGTAGCTGACGCCGGGCTCTTTCTTTGATCTTGACGCTGGGCAGGCACAAGCTTTGTAGGCCTGTGGGGTGCAGCCCAACATAAGTCATGGGGATGTAACGCACAGCATGGTGACTAAAGTTATTAATACTTTATTGTATATTTGAAAGTTGATAAAAGAGTTAATCTTAAAGGTTCTTATCACACAATTTGTAACTATGTGTGGTAATGGACATTAACTAGACTCATTGTGGTGATCATATTGCAACATTTACAAATAAGGAATTATGTTATACAACTGAAACTAATGTTATATGTCAATTACATCTCAATTAAAAAACAACTAGAAATAGAAGGAAACTTGTTCAACATAATAAAGGCCATATATGACAAGCCACAACTAACATCATACTCAATAGTGAAAAACTGAAAGCCCTAAGATTAGGAACAAGGCAAGGATGCCCACTCTCGCCACTTCTAGTCAACGTAGGACCAATTCTAACAGAGGTGTAAGTCTTTTTTCCATAAGTCAGCTTTTCCTTAAATTCCTATTAGCACCTAACACAACGGTTCTCAAGCTGTGGTTTCATGATTGGCAGCATTAGTTTCTTCTCAGAACTTGTTAGAACTGCAAACTCTTGTGCTTCACCCCAGGTTAGCTGAATCAAAACGCTAGGTAGGGATGTCATCAAACGTGTTTAACAAGCCCTTCAGGCGAACTGGTTTCACACTGAAGTTTAAGAACAACTGTTCTATTACCAGCAAACACCAATACAAGGGTAAAAATGGAGGATCTAGTGGGGGTAACTAAGAAGTGACAAGCTTGCATGATTACTATTTCTTTTTAAGGATAATAGAAGGGGGAAAAGGATGTGGAAACAAGGAGTGTAAATTACTGGATCCAATAATTCAGCCAACCACACTTGCACTACACTGTCAGATTCATGAGGGATAAAAACAAAGGATCTCTTGTTGACTGTTTTTCATGGTGCCTGGGACAATGTCTGGCACATAGTAAGCTTCCCCCCAAGTATTTGTTAAGTAAATAAATGAAGGCAAAGTGTTTTTTTGCAAAAAATATGGGTTATTGATGTATTTTAAATGCAAATGTTTTTTACAAAACAGTCCAGGTCTCTGGCTGCACAGAAGAGGGAAGACCAGAATGAACACTCTCTCAGTGAAGCAGATCTGAGAAGACAGAACCAAGAAGGAGCTGTGATCCTGGCATGAGAATTTCTTCTCTGAAGTTCATCAACAAGATATATCACTCATCACCCTGGTAAGAAATTAGAGAAGGTAAGGAAGACATTAAGATTTTTATTTTAATGCAATTCTTAAAACAGTAATATTCAAAATTCTGCGATAAATGTTTTCAATTGTTGGATTAAAAAATGTTTTGAAGAGATGTTTGAAGTTTAATTGACACACAATAACAGCACTCATGTAAAGTGTACATTTTAAGTTTTGTTATATTTATACACCTGTGAAACAATCACCACAATTAAGGTAATGAAATACCGCACCCCAAAAGTTCCCTTGTACCCTTTTTTAATCACTCCTTTTAATCCATTTCTACACTTCCCCGTGCCCAGACAACTATTGATAATGTGTTTTGTCACTATAAGAGAATTTCTAGAATTTTATGTAAATGGAATCGTAGAGTATGTGCTTTCTTTGGTTTATTTTACTGCTTTGTCTCATAATAATTTTGTGATTCGTCCACACTATTTTGTGCAAGATAGCCAATTCCTTTTTTATAGGGAAATAGTATTTCATTATATGCATATATCAGAATATGTTCATGTACCTTTATTGGACATTTGGATTATTTCTAGTTTTTGGTATTTATAAATGGAGGTGCTATAAACCTTCATATACAAGTCTGTGTGAACAGATGCTTTCACTTCTCTTGAGTAAATACCTTAAAGTGGAATTGCTAGATATATATAAGTTGTATGTTTCACTTTTTAAGAAACTGCCAAAATATTTTACAATGTGGTTTTACCATTTTTTATTCCACAGTGTTTGAGAATTCCAGTTACTTCAAATTCTCACTAGCACTTAGAATGAACACTTAAAAAAATATTAGTTATTGTAATAGGTGCAGACTATTATCTCATTGTAGTTTAAGCCACATTTTCTTAATTACTAATTATACTGAGCATCTTTTCATTTGGGTGTTTGTGATTCGGTATCTACTTTGGTGAAATATGGGTTTAAATATTTTGCCCAGTTTTAATTTGTGTTACCATGTTTTGAGAGTTTTATATATTCTAGATGGAAGTCCTTTATCACTTGCAACTGTTTTTAACAGTCTTTATCTTGTTTTTCATAGTCTTGTTTTTCATTTTATAGCCATGTTTTTTGAAATTCTTAATTTGGATGAAGTTCAATTTATAAATTGGGCTGATTTTATTGATTTTTTCCTTCTATTATGGGTTATAGTTTGATGCTTCTTTGCACGCCTGGAGATATTTTTATTGGATGCTAGACTGTGGATTTTATGGTCTTAGGTGCTGTGTATTTTTGTATTCCTATAAATATATTTGGGCTCTGTTGTGGCATGCAGTTAAGTTACCTGGAAACATTTTGATCCTTCTGGGATTTGCTTAAATTTTGTCACGTGGGGATAGGGGTGTGGCTTATTTAGGGCTAATTTTATTTCAATTCTGAAGCAAAACTCTTCTGAATTCTCTACTTTTGTCTCCTGAATTACGAGTTTTCCATACTGACTAGGGATTTTGTTCTTGAATACTTTTGTGAAGCACAGGCACAGGATGCGCAGGCTCAGTGGCCATGGCTCACGGGCCCAGCCGCTCCGCAGCATGTGGGATCTTCGCGAACCGGGGCACGAACCCATGTCCCCTGCTTCGGCAGGCGGACTCTCAACCACTGCGCCACCAGGGAAGCTCCCTTGAATACTTTTAGGTAGTTCTTTCCCGGGTGTTAGGTAATTTTCTCACATGTGTGTGCTGATCCTCTGTAGATTTCTAGAGTAGTTTTTCTTTGCATCTTTCCTGTGTTTCGTACTCCACCAATGAATTCTAGCTGCCATGGCCTCTCCAGACTTCCAGATCCAACTGCCCAACTGGGCTCTGCCTTTTCCCTATATGGTTTCTTCTTCCCTATGCTATGACCATTGATATGCTCTTCAGGCACTAAGGTGGGACAATCAAAGAGATTCTTTTATTTATTTAACATTTCTATGGAATCACTGATGTCACATATTTTGCAAACTTTTGTTTATGTGTATATATATATATTTTTTTTTTTTCAGGCAAAAGGGTAAATATGATCACTGTTACTTTTTGCCTCCCAAACAGAAGACCCATTGAATTTCTAATATTAAAAAATAAGAGGGGGCTTCCCTGGTGGCGTAATGGTTAAGAATCTGCCTGCCAACGCAGGAGACATGAGTTCGAGCCCTGGTCAGGGAAGATCCCACATGCTGCAGAGCAGCTAAGCCCGTGCGCCACAACTACTGAGCCCATGTGCCACAATTACTGAAGCTCATGCACCTAGAGCCCATGCTCCACAACAAGAGAAGCCACCACAATGAGAAGCCCGCACATCACACCCCCGCTCACTGCAAATAGAGAAAAGCCAGCGTGCAGCAATGAAAACCCAATGCAGCCAAATATAAATAAATAAATAAATTTATTAAAAAAATAGGAATTATAGAGGCACATAAATGTTATATATGATTTCATGGTATTAGTTATGTGCTATCTTGTTTAATTGACTACAACTACTTTAACAAAGATATATACAGTGATGCTAGGTCTTTTATATAAAATATTTAAATTAAATGATTGCCATGGTAACCATTGAATTATTAGGGGTCTTGACCTTAGTCACAAAACAGAAGTTTCTGATAAAATATGTAGGAAACAATGCATTCTGATTAGAACTTTTTAAAATTCATCATGCCTTTCCAGAAATATAATTCTTTTAAATATGAGGTCTTTTGGAAGAAACAGTATCATACAAATCACAAGTGTTCAGGAAAGCCTTAAGAGAACAAATTGTACTAAATTTAAACTTACCCTAAAATGCAGGATATGGACAATTCAATATTTCTTTTCATACCAATTTTCCTTGTGATGTATGAACATAAACATCCTCTGGCACAGAGCTTCCCAGTGTCACAGCATACAGTGGGTATGCCACAAATGTGTAGTGGATATATCTGAGATTTTGATCTCTGTAGCACTTTACATGGTCTGGTGGCGTCTGAGGAGGCTGAAATGTATAGAATTCCCTCTAGCAATAATCAGCGTCAACTTAACCACACCGTGCCTTATAAATACAGTGCCATGATGCGGCAAGATCAGGATGCACTACTCCAGCAGTTACGCGTTTCTCACTGTTTTATCTTCTATAATGCCATGCTCAGTTTATGAATTTGTGCTGCTTTTCTTACTTCAAGGGATAGCTGACTTGCTTAGAAAAGGAATGTAGCCAGTGGAAAAGAGAAGAAGCGGCTTTCTACAACTGTCTTTATTTCTGAACTCTATTGCCTTAGGGAAACTTTATTATTAAAATGAAAAATTCTATGTGTGTCTTTACTGATACTATAGTTGTAGAGTTCAAAAACATTGGTGATGTAAATCAATACTGCATATACTTTGTAAAAAAGTGAAGCTCATCTTTTAAAATGTCCTTAAGAGAATGTGTTCATTTTATGACAGATAGTACAGCCTTTGCAAATATTAGGTAGGTGACTGTGATACCATTTAGGTTACCTGTCCTGTACTCTAGCTTCCCCTATAGAAATCTATTTATAAAATGTAGTTTGCATTTTAGTAAAGAAGAAAGCTTGAACCACGATGCTTGGGGAGTGAAAAGACTTTATTATTCAGCCCATGTATGTTTTCCAAATTTAAAAGTCTGTGGAGTAGTTGGTCCATGCTACATTTCACAAGTTCTAGCTGTGCTCTGTTTACAGAATTGGTCTGCAGTATTTAAAGTGCCAACTTTTTTTCTTTCCATTTTGGATTAGAATTTGTATCTCATATGAGCAGGAGGTTTTGTTTCAAGTTCTTGAATCCTTTTATCTAGTAAGAGAAAGGAAGCTAAGAGAACAAACTAGAGCAGAGTTATTGAGATAGTTATAATTTCTATCTAAACCTTTTTGATATTGTAATTAGAAGACTTCTTACCTGTGGGTTTGCTCCATATTGTAGAATTTACCATTTTGTTTTTCACATGCATTTTGATATCGGATGAACAGCAGAAATGGAAAAGCATGAGGAAGAGAAAATATTTATTTTTATTTATTTAGTAGAGGGAAAAGTCTGATGAGTGGGCAATTTTACATATTCTGCCCTTTTTTTGTGTAAAATGAATATATACAAACAAGTGCAGCAACATGCTTTTTGCCTCTCTACTTTTCCCCTTTATTGAGGTATACATACAATAAATTGCACATATTTAAACATACAATTTGTTAAGTTTTGACATAGAAATAATCTCATGAAGCCATCACTTTTATCAAGATAAGAACATATCTGTTACTACAAAATTTCCTTGTGTTTTTTTTTATAATCCCTCCATGCCACTCAGCTCAATCAAGACAACCACGGATCAGCTTTCTGCCATTATAGATTAGTTTGTATTTTCCTTAATTTTACATAAATGTGAACCTACATTATATAACCTTTTTTTGTGCCTTTTCACTCGGCATTATTATTTTGAGACTCATCCATGTAGCTGCACGCATCTTTAGTTAATTCTATTTATTACAGAATAATAGTGCCTTTTATGGATGTACTGTGACTCATTTATGATTCACTTACTGATGGACATTTGTGTTATTTCCAGGTTTTGGCTCTTACAAATAAGAATGTTATTAACATTCATGTACAAATCTTTGTAGGAACTTATGCTTTCATTTATTTTTAGACATATAGCTAGGAGTGGAATGACTAGGTTGTATGCCAGATATATGTTTAACTTAAAAAAAAATTGCCAAACTGTTTCGAAAAGTGGTTGTATCATTTTACATTCCTAGTAGCAGTGTTTGAGAGTGTATTTGCTCTATATCCTCACCATTGTATATTGTCTTAATTGTACACATTCTAAAAGGTATATAGAGGTATCTCATTGTGGCTTAATTCTCATTTCACCAATGACCAAAGATGTTCTAACATCTTTTCAAGTGGGCGTTTGTGATTAGCATATCTACTTTGATAAAGTATGTGTTTAAATATTTTGCTTTTTTTTTTATTGGTTTTTGCATTTTGAAAGTTTTTTTTAACATATATCCTGTATACAAGAACTGTATCAGATGTATATTTTCCCAATTTAGACTCTTTGTTTTCTTAACAGTATCTTTCAGAAAGTAGATATTGTTAAAGTTGATAAAGCATTATAATTTTTAAAACAACTTATGCTTTTGCTGTCATATCTTTACCTAATCCAAAGTCTCAAAGATTTTCATCTCTGCTTTAAGAAATTTTATAATTTTCCTGGCTTTTATATTTAGGTCTATGATTAATTTTGAGTTAATTATTTTACATGATGGGATATAATATTAGGGTTCTTTTTCATATGGATATTGACTTGTTCCTGTAACATTTTTAAGAGACTTTTTCCCTTTAAATTGCTTTTATACCTTTTTTGAAAACCAACTTACTGTAAATGCATCGGTTTATTTTTAGACTCCATTTTCTATTTCATTATCTATCTTTGATGACCATACCACAGTGTATTATTACTTTAAAATGAATCTAAAAATCAGGTAGTGTAAATTCAACAACTTTGAATTTCCTTTACCAACATTGTTTTGGAAAATTCTGAATCCTTTCATGTTTTTTTATAAAATTTGGAATCAGCTTGTCAATTTCTACTAAAAAAAAGTGTACTTGAATTTTGACTGGACTCTATAGAATAGCTTGAGAAGAATTGACATCTTAATACTACTTAGTTGCCTGATCCATGAGCACGATATACCTCCCAGTTTCTTTAGTTCATCTTCAACTTTTCTCAGCCATGTTTTGTAGTTTGCAATGCACGGGTTTTCTCCATCTTTTGTCAACTTTATCTAAAGCTCAGGAGATGAGCATACGCAATAGCACTAAGTACGTTGCTTATAAAATAAGCTCATTAGAATTTAAATAAAGTCTTGTCGCATGTGCACATGCACGCAACCAACAAATAAAACTTTCTCTGTGTTCCTCTAAATCTAACTGAATCTTACTTTTTAACATGTGAAAAACCTTGTTCTGGATCTGGTATATTTTGGGAGAAAAACCCTTTAAAATCCTTTTTAAGCATATTTTAATGGGCTTTGATTTCTTTTTTAAAGGAACCATAATTTAGTTGCCCATTTCCAAGGGAAAGACTTGCTTTTTTATTTTTGATAGTTCCGCATTTCTCTTGAGTTCTTTCCCCCATAACTTAAAGATTTTTTAAAAATCACAGTATGTAACATGCTAACTTTCATCAAAATCTCATAATAATTTAAACAGTTTTTGTTTCCAAAAACCTTTCGCACACAACTTTTAAGTCCTAACATTCCCTTACTTTTTAAGAAGTTTTATGACTTTCTATGTTTTTGGTGACCTAAACTTTTTATATGTACTTGGTCAAATTTACAATTATGAAACACTACATCTTCTTTAGAATAGTTTACTGCCTGTGCTGTGAAATACACTTTGCTATTTTAATGGAATTTGCTTCACTTCATATAATTTAGCTTTATGAAGTCCATTTAAATAGAACACAAATTTTAAAATAAATTTCCAAAGTAATTGCTCCCATGAAAAATTGTGGCAGGGCAAGGAACAAATTCTCCCATCAAGATATGGCACATTTCTTTGATAGAGTGAATTAATGTTTTTAGTTTCTATCTTGATGACGATTTCTAATTTTTACATTGACTCACAATTAAAGCGAATCATGTATGTTTGCCAGTTACATAGCTCATGTCATCCTGAATCATGTCTGAAGTCCTATTATGCATGGAATTGTTAACTTTTTTCACTCTAGGTTTTAACATGCAAACCTTATTTTGATGCTTTTTAGTAAATTATGACTTAAAACTTCTTCTGCTTGCTATGGCCAGAAGCCATACTGATTCTCCATAAGGAACAGAATATAAAAGTGTATTATATATATTATTTCTCTTTAATGAATGCAAAGTCAAGGGAAAGTTATAAAAGTATATCCATGAAATATTTAATAAGTAGCATATATAAACAATTACTCATATAATAAAAGTCTTGATTCAGCCTTATATAATGGAAAAGTCACATTTTGGTCAAAGTAAAGTGAATTTGATTTCCATTCCTCCCACTGATTAACTGAGCCATCTTTGAAAAATCATGTGGCCACTTCAGGTATCAGATTCCACATTTGTCAGTCGGATATTATTGTACCTACTTCATCAGATTGATGTGAAAATTAACTATGAAAAATATGCAGTATTAAGAACTCATGTAATAGCAGTGTTTACCACCTATAACCTCCCTCTATTCTAGTTTATTCAGAATGCTGAGTATTATGATATATACAGAAGTATAAATATATTCCCTTCTCTAGATAATAACTTAGCAGCAATATTGACAATGTAAAATATGTATCAACATCATAGAAATTCATAACACTTAAATATTGAGGTAAAGAATAAAGATACTTTGGAGGTTTTCAGGAGGGGTAGATCAGGAAGAAATAAGCCATGATGGCTTTAGATGTATTTAGAAAAGATTCAAGTAAATATGTTGTTATATTCATAAAAAATTATAGCACCTTCCCCACTTAGTGATGATTTCATTTATAATAAAAATTAAAAATAGATCTCCCAAATGATCTAGCAATTCCACTTCTGGGTATATATCCAAAAACACCAAAACCACTAATTTGAAAATATTTCAAATTAATGTGACACTTAAATTTTCAGTGTTAAATTTTAAATATATTCAATACAAAATTTAAAAAAGAAAAAGTTTCTGATTAAACACACGTTCATCACTAAATACCCTAGATTTTAAAGTTGATGTAAATTAAAAGAATGAGGTATAAAGAAAGCTGGATAGAATAGGCAGAGAATGTTTATAGACCCACTTAAAACTCTCAGCTCATGAAGTTCTGAGGATGCTATGCAAGGAACCTATATTTTTCATCCACAGTAGTAGGAAAATATTAAAGTCTTATATTAATATGTTTTTAATTCTTTAGTGATGTCTTTGTTGATAATGTGAAAGATGAGAAGGAAAAATGACACAAATACCATACCCCATGCTAATAGAGTGGATTTTACTGCCAGTAGGGTGAAAAATTCGCTGGAGAGAAACTATTTTTAATTGAAATGCCATTGCTTTCCCCCCACAAAAGATCTATTCCCCTGACAAAAGACTTTCAGAAAACAAGGGAATGATTATTACTTTCATAAATGCCCAGATAGTATAACAAACAGAAAAGACATTTGACCAAACAGGGAAGTGATAGAAAGCATAAGCATCTTCTGAGAGAATTTAGCAGAGGATCATGATATGGTGAATTCTGAATGTGTCAACAGTATATGGTAATATAATTCAGATTGTCTTATTGTTCCAGATATTAGCCAAATAAACTTCTCCTACTTTGATAAGCTGACTATTGGAACAAAATCAAAGGCCATTTGATTCCAATTGTCTTTAGATGCTGTCATATTGTAGAAAGATATTATTTGAGAAATTGGCACATTCTGTGATATTTCTATTTTTAGACACATCATTAATAAAATTTCTCTAAAGTTACTCCTGTTTTTGCTCGTAATTTAGCTGTATTTTCCACTTTGTGAATGCATTTGCTTTTATGGTTCCCTTTACCTTAAAAAATGACCTCATTGTTGGGCTTCCCTGGTGGCACAGTGGTTGAGAGTCCACCTGCTGATGCAGGGGACACGGGTTTGTGCCCTGGTCCAGAAAGATCCCACATGCCATGGAGCGGCTGGGCCCGTGAGCCATGGCCGCTGAGCCTGCGCGTCCGGAGCCTGTGCTCCACAACGGGAGAGGCCATAACAGTGAGAGGCCCGCGTACTGCGAAAAAAAAAATTACCTCATTGTTGAGTTGTTTATAGAAGAATCTCATACACTGAATAGCCTAAGTCCATTCCATAGTGTGAGCAATGTCAAGTAATTGCTTCTATGTAACAGAAATATGTGAATAACATTGTCTTCTGGAGGTTTACTCTATCTTGTTATATAGAGATTTACTTTAACTATCACTGTCTGATAAATGTTTTAGGATACTAGTGAAGTGAGTTTGAATATATTGACTTAATTTTTTTCTTTAAAAGTTATGTAAATTTTCTTTTGATTCCATATTTGAACCACGTTTATTTTTTTCTCTCCCACAAAATTTTCTTTTAATTTTTAAATTGAGTTATAACCAACATACAATATTATATTAGGTTCAGGTGTGCAACAAAGTGATTTGATATTTTTATACATTATGAAATGATCACCACAATAAGTCCAGTTATCATCCATCACCATACTAAGCTGTTACAATATTATTGACTGTATTCCCTATGTGTACATTATATCTCTGTGACTTATTTATTTTACAGTTGGAAGTTTGTACCTCATAATCCCCTTCACCTATTTCCTCCATTTCATTGATCTATGTGTGTGTGTTTTGTGCCAGTAACATACTTTTTTGATTATTATAGCTTTGTAGTATAGTTTCAAGTCTGGGAGTATGATACCTCTCGCTTTGTTCTTTCACTTGATTGCTTTGTCTATTCATAGTCTGTTGTGGTTCCATACATATTTTAGGAATGTTTGTTCTAGTTCTGTAAAAAATGACTTTGATAATTTGATAGGGATTACATTGAATCCATAGATTGCTTTGGGTAGAATGGACATTTTAACAGTATTGATTCTTCCAATCCATGAGAACATATATCTTTCCATTTATTTGTGTCATCTTCAATTTCTTTCCTCAATGTTTCATAGTTTTCAGAGTGTAGGTCTTTTACCTCCTTGGTTAAATTTATTCCTATTTTATTATTTTTGACACAATTGTAAATGGAATTGTTTTCTTAATTTCTTTCTGATATTTTGTTATTAGTGTATAGAAATGCAACAGATTTTGGTATATTAATTTTGTAACTTGCAACTTCACTGAATTTATTTATTAGATCTAATAGTTTTATGATGGAATGTTTGGAATTTCTATACATAGTATCATGTCATCTACAAATGGTAACAGTTTTATTTCTTCCTTTCCAATTCAGATGATTATTATTTCTTTCTTTGCCTAATTGCTGTAGTGAAAATTGGTGAGAATGGGCATTCTTGTCTTGCTTCTGACCTGACAGGAAGAGGTTTCTGCTTTTCATCATTGTGTATCTGTGGGTTTGCCGTATATGACCTTTATTATGTTAAGGTTTGTTCCCACTATAGCCCCTTGTGGAGAGTTTTTATCATAAATAGATGTTGAGTTTTGTCAAATTTTTTCTGTATCTATTGAAATGATCATGTGATTTTTTTCCCTTCATTTTATTAATGTGGTGTGTCACATTGATTGATTTGCAGATGTTAAACCATCCTTGTATTCCTGAAATGAATCACACTTGATCATGTGTTGTTAAATTTGGCTTGTTAATGATTTGTTGAGGATTTTTGCATTATGCTCATCAGTGATACAGCCTGAAATTCTCTTTTCTGTGTAGTCTTTGGGTATCTTGGATACTCAGATAATGGTGGCCTCATAAAATTAGTTCAGAAGTGTTGCTTCAATTTTTGGAATCATTTGAGAAGGATAGGTATTAATTCCTCCTTAAATGTTTGCTAGAGTTCACCTGTGAGGCCATCTGGACCTGGACTTTTGTTTTTTAGAGTTTTAAAAATTACTAATTCAATTTCATTACTAGGGATTGGTCTATTCAGATTTTCTGTTTCTTCATGATTCAGTCTTGGAAGATTGTGTGTTTTTAGGAGTTCATTTTTTTAGGTTGTCTAATTTGTTGGCACACATTTGTTCATAGTATTCTCATGATTCTTTGTATTTCTGTGATATTGGTTGTAATTACTCCTCTTTCATTTATGGTTTTATTTATTTGGGCTCTCTCTCTTTTTTTCTTGATTAGTATGGCTAACAGTTTGTTGATTTGTTTACCTTTTCAAAGAAACAGCTCTTAGTTTCATTTATCTTTTCTCTTGTTTTTCCTAATCTCTATTTCATTTATTTCTTCTCTAATCTTTATTATTTTCTTCCTTCTACTAATTTGGGCTTTGATTGTTCTTTTTCTAGTTCATTTATATGTACATTCAGATTGTTTATTTGAGATTTTTCTTGTTTCCTGAGGTAGGCCTATACTGCTATGAACTTTCTTAGAACTGCTTTTGCTGTCTCCCATAGATTTTGGAAAGTTGTGTTTCCATTTTCATTTGTTTCCAGGTATTTTTAAATTTCCTCTTTGATTTCTTCATTGACCCATTGATTGTTTAATCTTAGATTTATTGAGACTTGTTTTGTGGGCTAACATGTGATCTATCTGGAGTAAGTTGTGTGTGCATGTGAAAAGAATGTGTATTCTGCTTTTGGATGAAGTATTCTGTATATATCTATTAAGTCTATCTGTTAATGTGTCATTTAAGGACAGTGTTCACTTACTGATTTTCTGCCTGGATGTTTTATCCATTTATGTAAGTGGGGTACTTAAGTCCCTGCTATTATTGTACCTCTGTACATTTCTCCATTTATTTCTGTTATATTGCTTTATAGATTTAGGTGCTCCTTGTGTTGGGTGCATAATTATTTAACAAATATTAATCCTCTTGTTGGATCTACCTCTTTATCATTATGTAATGCCCTTTTTTATCTTTTGTTAGAGTCTTTGTTTTAAAGTCTATTTTGTCTGATATATGTATTGCTACCACAGCTCTTTTTTTTCCCATTTGCATGAAATATCTTTTTCCATCTATCCACTTTCAGTCTATGTGTGTCTTTAGATCTGAAGTGAGTCTTGTGGGCAGCATATAGATGGATCTTTTTTTTTTGCGTTACGTGGGCCTCTCACGGTTGTGGCCTCTTCCATTGTGGAGCACAGGCTCCAGACATGCAGGCTCAGCAGCCATGGCTCACGGGCCCAGCCACTCCGTGGCATGTGGGATCTTCCCGGACCGGGGCACGAACCCGCATCCCCTGCATCGGCAGGCGGACTCTCAACCACTGTGCCACCAGGGAAGCCCTAGATGGATCTTGTTTTTATCCATTCAGCTACACTATAGCTTTTGATTGAAGCACTGAGTTCATTTACATTTTAAGGATTTATTAATATGGATGTAGGTATTGCCATTTTGTTCATTGTTTTCTGGTTGTTTTTGTAGTTCTTCTCTGTTTTTGTCTTCTTTTGGTTTCTTCCCTTTTGGTTTGATGGATTCCTCTAGTGTTATGTGTAGATTCCTTTCTCTTTATATTTTGTGCATCCATTTATACTTTGCACCTTGTTCCATCATATTGCTTACAGAGAGACTCATAATTTACTTTGAGCTGTAGTGCAAAATGAATACTATTCACACTATAATTTTATTTTGTGACAGAATAATGAATCTTGATTAGATAAAAGTGAAACATGGTTTGAAATGTTTGTTTTTTCAACATCAGAAGATATGCTAAAAATCTAATCTAAAAAGAGTCTGAATAATTACATTGGAAGATGTTAATTAGTGCAAAGATATACAAGCAATTTTTCATTTAACATACATATTCTTACTCTATGTTAAAAACTTTTTTTCAGTCTTGGTAAAATTACTTTATTGTCTCCATGTACCAACTTCCAAAATTTAACCCAGTAAAAACCTGTCAGGTTCACATATATTGCAAATTAATTGCTATAGAAAGACTAATAAATACTTTGAATATCACCATTTGGTAACCATCACATTAATAACAGTTTCAGATAATAAACATCAATGGATGTTAAGACTAGTGGATAAAGGTTTAATTAGAAACAGGATATTTACATTATCTTGAAGTATTTGCCCGTAAGATACTTATTAAATACAAAGGGAAAAAGATTAACTTTCAATAAAATAAACCTGACAAATACTACCTAGACCAAATGATCCAAGTTAATATCACCATTAGGGAAATAAATAGACATTATTTGCCTCCTAATATGATGCACTTAGAAGAACAAATCACGTCTGTAGTATTCTTTACAAAAATATGTGACATGAATATATTCATGAGGAAACATCATACAAATCCAATTTGAAGAACAGTCAATAGAATAAATGGCCCAAACTCTTCAAAAAATGTTAAAATCATAAAAAATAAGAAAAACTAAGAAACTCTTCCAGATAGCAGGAGATGAAAGAGACATAAAAACTGATATCAATGAGCAATCCTGAATTAGACTAGGAGGAAAAAAAGTCATTCTCTTTATAAAGGTCAGTAGTACCACAATTGTGAAAATTGACTTATTAATTAATAATAATGTCAAAACTGTGTTAATATTATGCTAATAATTATACTATGATTATATAAGAAAATGGCCTTGGAAATCCACAAGTGAAACATTTAGGGGTAAAGGACATCATATCTAGAATTTATTCTGAAGTGGAGGGGAGTGGACAGGAGAGAGAGAGACAGAAGCAGAATGAGCTGTGAGAATGAGAGCATGAAAGAAAGTGGTGGGGGTAGGGGAGGGGAATAAAAACATAAATGTTAACATTTGAGCTTCTGAGTGAATGGTAAATAAAGATTGTTGGTACAATTTTTATAACTTTTCTGTAAGTCTGAAGTTAGTTTGAAATAAGATGTTTTAAAAATCAGAATAACTACATTAAATAAATAATTAATAAAAATCAACTAAGAGAGTTCTTAATCTAAGTGGATTAATTATCTACATCTCAATGTCAGTTGAAATTATTAGATCCAGTGGTTGTACATATAAACACATTCACAGTTGATGTGAAATTAGGAAACTTTTAGAGGTTTTTGTTTGTTTTGGTAAATAGTAGAAACCACACAGTGACTGTAAATTTATAAAAACTATATTCAGTCTTAATTTCTATCATTTGATTATTGTCACAAAGTACATAAAATTGCTATTGAGTTATCTGAGGCATTTTCTTCTGAATTGGTTTCTGGTCTCAGACTCAACAGCAGCATGTCTCTCTCCTTAACTTTTCCCCTATTAACTGTACTAGCACTTGTGCATAGTGGCACTAAAAAGAGTATCATCCATCAGGAATCTAGTCATAAATATTTAATTAGGACAGTTTGAGGAATGTGAATATCATTTCCTGTGAT
The DNA here is from genome assembly GCF_059928025.1 of Delphinapterus leucas. Taxonomy (NCBI): domain Eukaryota; kingdom Metazoa; phylum Chordata; class Mammalia; order Artiodactyla; family Monodontidae; genus Delphinapterus; species Delphinapterus leucas. The sequence continues at coordinate 101,497,796 of NC_143131.1, read as the reverse complement.
TTAATTCTTATAACATTTATAATTCTAACAGTTGCAGTTAAATAGCCTGGGTGCCTTTCTGGTTCCTGTTTACCAGTAACGATTATATTTGGCCCATTCCTTAACATTGTGTTAGCATTTGGCACTCTTCACGAGTTGGTCAAAACAAAATAAAAAATTCAGCCATGTGCTACTTTAGAAAATGAGAATTATATTACTTTTAACTAAAAGTTATTATAAAGGAATCATTATATACTTCTAGTAAAGGTGATGTCTAAATTGAGTTGGCCTATGCAGTCTGTGACAGTCTCAGCAACTTCTAATTTCTCTTTGTCAGTAACATTTTTTCCTGTCTGGATGGCAACATAATTTTTTTCTCCTTTATCTTTATGTTTTTGTAACTTCACCAAGATATGTCAAAATGTAAATGTCAATACAATTTTTTTCTCTGGGACATGACATTTTTCAGTTTTAAAATTAGTCATCTAAGTTTTACAATTCTTAAATTTTGATAAATATTTGTAGTAACACAACCATTACAGTCACATCATAATAAAAACATAGAACATTTCTATCAGCTCAGATAATTTCCCTTGCAAGGGGCTGTTAATATTATTCTCTTATTATTCTTCAGAGGTTCGGAGCTCTGTAGCAATGTCCCTTTATTCTTTAATTTAAAAACAAAATTTTCAACACAACAATGTAAATCAACTATACTCCAATAAAATTTGTTTTTAATTTTATAATTTATTATTTACTTACTGAAATATATTTAACATACATTGTGAAGATTTAAGGCATACAACATGTTTTTTTGTGATATATTTATATATTGTAATATGATTGCTATTGTAGCAATAAGTAGCTCTTCTATCATGTTACATAATGATTGTTTCTATTTTAGTGGTTGGAATAATTTAGTTCTAGTCTCTTAGCAACTTTGATGGTTATAATACAGTATTGTTCTGCACAGTTATTATACTGTGCATTATATCACAGAGCTTATTTACTACTCATTAGAAGTTTGTACCTTTAAACAATATCTGTCCTGTGTCCCACTTGGAATCCCCTGTAATAGTCATTTTACTTTCTTTTTTTATAAGTTTGGCTTTTTTAGATAGCACATATAAGTGATATCATATAAAATTGTTGTCTTCTGCCTGGCTTATCTCACTTAACATAATGTGCTCAAGGTCCATGCTTATTGTCCTAAATGGCAGGATATTCTCTTTCTCATGGCTGAGTTGTGGTCTATCATATAAATATATATAGCACATCTTTATCTATTCTTCTATTGATGGGCACTTAGGTTGTTTCCATGTCTTGGCCACTGTTGCAATAAACATGAGAGTGCAGCTATCTCTTCAGTATCCTTTTATCATTTCTTTCGTGTATATACCGAGAAGTTGAGTTGCTGAATCATATGGTAGATATATTTTTAATTATATTGAGGATGCTCCATGCTGTTTCCACAGTGATTGAACTGGTTTACATTCCACACACACTGTAAAATGGATTCACTTTTCTCCACATCCTTGTGAGCACTTGTTACCTCTTGTCTTGATGATACCCATTCTAACAGGTATGAAGTGATATCTCATTGTGGTTTTGATTTTCATTTTTGATTATGAATGTTGTTCAGCATTTCTTCATGTACCTATTGGCCATTTGTATGTCTTATTTGGAAAAATGTCTATTTTGTTCTGCCCATTTTAAAATCACGTTTGTTGTTATTGAGTTGTATGAGTTCTCTGTATATTTTTAATATTAACTCCTTATCTGATAAATGGTTTGTGAAAAATCTCCCATTCTGTAGGTTGCCTTTTCAGTTGTTAATTTTTTCTTTTGATATGCAGAAGATTTTAAGTTGAATGTAGTCCCATTTCTTGATATTTTCTTTCATTGTTTATGCTTTTGGTGACATATTCAGAAAATTATTGCCAATACTAACGTCAAGAAACTTCTCTACATTTTCTTCTAGGAGTTTAATGTTACCAAGTTTTATGTTTAAGTCTTTACTCCATTTAGAGTTAATTTTTTAATGGTGTAAGACAGATGTCCAATTTCATTATTGTGCATGCCTTTACCCAGTCTTCTCTAGCACCATTTGTTAAAAAGACTTTTTTACCGTAGGGTGTTCTGTGCTCTTTTGTCAAATATTAATTTACCATATACAAGTGGATTTAATTCTGAGCTCTCTATTCTGTCCCATTGGTCTATTTTTAAGCCAGTTCCATACTGTATCTTTGTAGTATAGCTTGAAATCAGGAAGTGTGATACCTCCAACTTTATTCTTTTTTTCCCCAGGATTGCTTTGGCTATTCAGAGCCTTTAGTGGTTCCACACAAATTTTAGGATTTATTTTTCTATTTCTGTTAAGAATGCCTTTGATATTTTGACGGAGAGTGTTGAATCTATAGATGGATATGGGTATTATGGATATTTTAACAGTGTTAATTCTTCTCATCATGAACATGGGATGTCTTTACATTTGTTTGTGTCATCTTCAATTTCATTCAACAAAGTTTTACAGGTTTCATTGTACATATCTTTTACTTCTTTGGTTAAAGTTATTCCTAGGTATTTTATTGTTTTTGATTCTATTGTGAATGAAATACGTTTCTATATTCCTTTTTCAGATGTTTTATTTTTAGTTTATAGAAATGCAACTGATTTCTTTATGTTGATTTTGCATTCTGCAACTTGACTGAAATCATTGATTATTTCCAATAGTTTTTTGTTCATTAGTCCTTTGTGATTTTCTGTATACAGAATCATATCATCTGCTAATGTTGAAAGTTTTACTTCTTTCTTTATAATTTGGATGTCCTTTATTTCTTTGACCTACTTAATTGCTCTAGCTAGGACTTCCAGCACTACATTGAATAAAAGTGTTGAGAGTGAGCATCCTTGTCTTGTTCTTGATCTTAGAGTAAAATTTGTCAATTCTCTGTTGAGCATGATGATAGCTGTAGGTTTCTCTTATGGCCTTTATTATGTTGAGGTATATTCCTTCCATACTCAGTCTGTAATTTATTGATTTGTTTATGTTACCAGTCTTGCATTACATACATACATACATATATATATATATATATATATATAGAGAGAGAGAGAGAGAGAGAGAGAGAGAGAGAGAGAGAGTCATGAATTATAGACCTTTAAATGTGTTCTTGAATTTGGTTTGCTAATATTCTGTTGAGAATTTTATCATCTATATTCAGCAGGAATATTAATATAGTTTTCTTGTAGTGTACTTATCTGGCTTTGGTATCAGGGTAACACTGGCTTCATAGAATTAGTTTTGAAGTGTTTGCCCCTTTTCAATTTTTTTATATACAACTTAAAGATTGAAATTAATTCTTCTTAAAAGTTTGGTAGATTTTGCCAGTAAAGCTGTGTAATCCTGGAGTATTCCGTGTTGGGAGTTTTTTGATTACTGATTTAATCTCTTTACTCATTATTGGTCTGTTCAAATTTTTCATTTCTTCCTGATTTTGTCATAGTACATTGTGTGTTTCTGGAAATTTATCTATTTCTTCAGAATTTTCTAATTGGCTGCCATTTAATTGTTCATGGTAAGTCTTCTGTGCTTCTATATATTTGTGTAGTATTTGTTGTAATGTCTCCTCTTTCATTCACATGTTATTTATTTGAGACATCTTTTTTTTTCTTATTCTAGTTAAAGGTTTGTCAATTTTGTTAAAATTCTTTTAAAAACTGCTTTTAGTTTTATTGTTTCTGGTCTCTGTTTTATTTATTTCTGCTCTGGTCTTTGTTATTTGCTTTCTTCTGCTAACTGTACTAATTTTTAATTATTTTTTCTAGTTCCTTGAGGTGTAAAGTTTGGTGTTTATATGAGATCGTTCTAATTTCTTAATATGTGCATTTATAGCTTTAAACTTTCTTCTCAGAACTGCTTTTACTGCTTCTCATAAGTTTTGATATGTTGTGTTTCCATTTTTGTTTAAGATTTTTTTTGATTTCCCTTTTGATTTCTTCTTTGACCCATTGGTTTTTTCAGAAGCATCAATATATTGTTTAGTTTCTACATATTTATAGATTTTCCATTTATCCTTTTGTTGTTGTTTTCTATTTTCACACCATTGTGGTCAGAAAAAAAAATAGCTGGTATGATTTCAGTCTTCCTAAATTTGCTAAGATTTGTAGGTTACACTCTTTTTGTTTTCCCTAGATGACTTTTTCTTTTTTAATCACTGTTTTTTGAAAGTTTTATTATAATGTATTTTGGATAAGATCTTTTTGAACTGAAATAATAGGGTGTTCTATTAGCTTTGTGGCTTGTATGCTTAATTCCTCCCCCAAGTTTGGGAAGTTCTCAGCTATTATTTCTTGAAATAAACTCTTTGTCCCCTCTCCCTCTCCTTCTCTTAGAGATTTGTTTAATATTTGCATTTGTGATCGAATTTGATAGTCCTTGTAGGGTTTCTAAACTTTTAAAAATCTAAGTTCTCTTCTTTAAACTGAAATTATTTCTATATGCCTGTCTTCCAAGTCTCTTAATCTGTTTTTCATTTGGTTGGACATGTTATCTATGTTCTCTATTGCTTTCTACATCTCATTCATTGAATTTTTCAGCTCCAAAATTTCTGTTGGTTTTTTCCTAAATTTCAGTCTCTTTGGTAAAAACTCCTTCTGTTTATTAATTTTATTTGTGAGTTTATTGAATTGCCTTATGAGTTTTCTTGTAGCTTATTGAATTTCTTCTTAATAGCTGTTTGAATACTTTACCAGTTAGAACACAATTTTCTATGTGTTTGAGTTTGATTGCTGGAGAAATATCATTTTATTTTTGTGATACCCTATTTTTTTGATTTTTCACAATGTTTGATGATATGCACTTGTGCTTTCACATTTGAATAGCAGACACTTTGAATTTACGTTTTCTTTGTTTCTTACAATTCAACAGGCTTGTTATTAGAAACCTTACTTTTGTAGAAGGTGGCACTCTACCTCAAGTTTGTGGTTTCTCCTCCTGAAGCTGGCACTCCTGGCTGCATTCTGACAGCACAGGAAATAGCAGTAGAGTGGCAGGTGGTGTGGGCTTAGCACCTGGGGCTTTGTAGGTTGACCACAGCCCAGTAGGGGGATCCTGTAGTGGGGCATTCTGAGAGGTCTGTGGGTGGATCTCCTATGGAAATCCCAAAGCACACAACAGGAATGAATTCCTTCAGTGCCCTTTAATATTTTTTTCAGCCTCATTCCCTTTCCTCTCTCTCCCCCCAGTCACAGAGGTCCCTCCTCAGAGATCTGGGTGTTTCTTGACAAGAATTTGTACCTCCAGCTGCAACCTGAACTAAAGCAGCTAGATGGCCACTCACCACTTTTGCTTCCCACCACCTTTACTGGAGAGGTAACCTCTGATGTCACCTAAAGCCCAATGTCTTGCAGTGTTGCCCTGGGGAGGTGGGCCAACTTAGAGAGCTCCTCCATCTCCTCCACTCAAAACTAATCTCTGTTCCACTTAAATGGTGTGCCAGATTTCTCTGTCAGGCAGGCTGGAACTCCACAGATTCTCTATCCACTGTCTCCTGGTTCCCTTTTACCAGGTCACGGAGAGTCAGGAGTAGGGCAGGCTCACCTACTTCCTTGGCTCTGCAGCCTGACCAAGGTGCTATCTGCTCACTTTTGAATTCACAGTTTGGTAGCATAATGCTAATGTCACTCCCCTTTTCATTCTTGATATTGGTACTTTGTGTTTTTTTCTTTTTTCTTGATATTTTTAAAGAACTAGCTTTTGGTTTCATTGATTTTATTTCCTATTATTTCTGTTTCCAATTTCATTGAGTCTGCTCTTGCCATTATTATTCTTTCTGCTTATTTGGGATTTACTTATTTTATTTTACTTCTATATCTAGTTTCTTCTGGTGGAAGTTTGGGCCATTAATTGGAGACCTTTATTTTTTTAATATAAATGTTTAATGATATAAATATTCCTCTAAGCACTGCTTAGCTGCATCTCATAAATTTTGATGTTGTGTTTTCATTTTATTCTCTTCAGAACATTTTCTAACATCTTTTGGGATCCCTTCATTGACCCATGGGTTATTTATGATGTGTTGTTTAATTACTAAGTATTTTAGAATTTTCCAGACATCATTCTGCTATTGAAGTCTATTTTTTAAATTGTTGTTAGCATATGTATTCTTCCATGTTCATAAACTTATGAAGAGTATTTTCATGGCCCCAAGTATGGTCTATTTTGATAAGTATTCCTTGTTAACTTGAAAGAAAGTGTATTCTTGTCTTATTGGGTGCAATCTTCTTTAAATGTCAACCAAATCAACTTGTTTGATAGTGTTGTTTGATTCTTCTATGTCCTTACTCATTTTTTAATCAACTTGCTCTATTAATTGTCAATATTGAAGACTCTAAGGATGACAGTGGACTTGCTTACTTCTCTTTTACTTTTTTATGTTTTGGCCATATGTTTTAGAGGCTCAGTTATTAGGTGTATATGCATTTTAGAATTATGACTTTTGATGAATTGGCCCTTTACCATTATGTAATTTCTAAAATCTCTGGTGATATTCTTTGTTTTGCAATTTACGTTGATAGTAACATTACCCTGCCAGCTTTTTATTGTGAATATGTTTTGCACATAGTGTCTTTTTAGATCACTTTATTTTAAAACTGTCTATATCATTTTTTTGGGGGGGGGAATCTTATTAACATATTTATTACACATGTTTTTAAATGTAATTTTTGTATGGTTGGGCTTAAACTTACCATCTTGTTTTTCATTTTCTGTTATTTCTGATCTACACTTTGTTCATTTTGCCCCTCTTTTCATGTCTTCTTTTGGATTAACTGAGTATTTTTGTGATTCAGTTGTGTCTTCACTTGATTGATTAGCTGAACTTCTTGGTTTTAAAATTGAAAGGTTGCTTTAAATTTATACTATATATCCTTAGTTATCAGAGTTTACTTTCACATAAAATTATACTGCTTTATGTATATTGTAAGAACCTTAAAATAGTGTACTTCTAATTTCTCTGCTCATTCTTTTGGCCATTGATTTCATACATTTTGTGATTTTTAATGTTAAATTTGAACGTTAAATTTTACTTTTAAATGTTAAATTTTATTTTTAAAATTAAGATCTATTTTTGTGTAACTACATTTTACCATTTCCATTTATTTGTGTAAATACAAACTTTCACTTGGTATTATGTCATTTTTCAATGGAGGACTACGTTTCATATTTACTGCATCACAGGTTTACTGACAAGAAATATTTTAAGTATTTTTTTACAAAAAAGATGTTTATTTTTGACTTTTAAATTTGCTTTTACACTTTTGTGTCAGGCTTAAAATAAGTTTTTAAAGCAATAGTTGTAAATTCACAGAAAAAAATGAGAAGTACAGAGCAATCCCATATACCCTGATACCTCTTTCCCCTGTTACTAATATTTTTCATAAGTATGATAATTTTCTATACTTAATGAGCTAATATTATTATTAGTAATAAAACCCCATGGTTTATTCAGATTTTCTTAGTTTTTATCTAATGTTCTTTTTCTGTTCTAGGGTCCCATCCAGGGCCACTTTACATTTAATTATCATGTCTCTGTAGACTCCTCTTGGCTTTGAGAGTTTCTCAGACTCCTTTTGTTTTTCATGTTCTTGATGGTTTTAAGGAGTACTCATCAGCTATTTTGTAGGATGTCACTTTATTGGTCTGTTTTTCTCATGATTAGACTTGGGTTATACATTTTGAGGATGAAGTTAATAGATATAAAATGCCACTTTTATCATATCTTAATGGTAGTCAACATGATATATGGATGTTGATACTGACCTTAAGCACCAGACTGATACAGTCTTTGCCAGGTTTTTCCACTATATTCCCCTTTCCATTTTGTATGCTTTTTAAGGAAGTGATATATGCAACCCACAGTTAAGAAGTGGGGAGTTTTATTTGTATCAGTATGGACTCATTGGTATTTATTTTATACTTTGGATTATAATCCAATACTACTTTATTCAGTTTTTCAAAATGTTTTAGCTTAGGCTACTGGGAGCTCTTTCATTTGGCTTCTGTGCCCCTTTGACATATCCTCACTGGTGTGTGTGTGTGTGTGTGTGCGCACGTGTGTTTTTTAAGTACTTTCTTACTTTCTGGCACTGCAAAATGTTCCCAGCTCATGTTATATTTCCTGCCAAGTCCTAGAATTAGACATTTTTCCTAAGAATCTTAGTTCCTTTTATTGGGGAATAGTATTGGAACACAAATACTGGGTGAGCTCATTGCTACTGGGTGTCATTGTTTTTAAGTTCTCTCATCTGACAGATCATGGGAATGTTTGTGTTTACTAACCCACTGTAAATACATATCTATACATATTTCATTAGCCTTATCTGATTGAATGAGGGAAGGGTGCCTGTGTTCGTGATAACACAAAATAAAAAACTACAGCAGTTAATACTTCAGAAAAGATAACCCATGTTTATATGTTTATAAATACATTTATATTTGTTTGTGACCACAGGTGTGTATTTATAATTATTGATAATTTATTATCATTTATTTTGTTTGCACATGCTGACAAATCAGGTTGGTCCTTCTTATCCGAGACAGAGAACAAAAGACAAAATGATTCAACAAAGAAGCAATTCCACTACTGGGTATATGCCCTGAGAAAACCATAATTCAAAAGACATATGTACCCCAATGTTCATTGCAGCACTATTTACAATAGCCAGGACATGGAAGCAACCTAAATGTCCATCGACAGATGAAAGGATAAAGAAGATGTGGTACATATATACAATGGAATATTACTCAGCCATAAAAAGGAATGAAACTGGGTCATTTGTAGAGATGTGGATGGACCTAGAGTCTGTCATACAGAGTTCAGTAAGTCAGAAAGAGAAAAATATCATATATTAATGCATATGTATGGAATCTAGAAAAATGGTACAGATGAGCAAATTTGTGGGGCAGGAATAGAGATGCAGATGTAGAAAACAGATGTGTGAAAACAGTGGAGGAAGGGGGTGGAATGAATTGGGAGATTAGGATTGACGTATACATACTACCACATGTCAGATAGATAGTGGGTACATGCTATAAAGCACAGGAAGCTCAGCTCTGTACTCTCTGGTGACCTAGGTGGGTGGGATGGGGGGGTGGGAGGGAGGCCCAGGAGGGAGGTCCAAGAGGGAGAGGATATATGTATACATATAGTTGATTCGATTCATTGTACAGTGGAAATTGAAACAGCATTGTAAAGCAATGCTACCCCAATAAAAAAAAAGAAAAAAATTATATCTATATTAAACATGAGTTCATACTGATATCTCCAACTTTAATTCATCACCACATAGATCACTCTACCCTCTTCCTTTGCCTTATTTGTAAATTAACATGACAGCAATGAGAAATATGGCTTCCACCATCTGCCATTCATCTACTTAATTGTTCATTCCTAATAGCCGTATATAGTAGTTTCTGAATTGTTAACCTCTACTCCATTGTGAGAGAACATTATCAACCAGAGTACACTGCTTATGTGAAGTTTCTTATGATGAAATTTACAGACTCCATTCATTTCCAAAGTTACTTAGCACAGTATCTTCTCTCATCATCCTCTTCAGTGAATTTGCTTTATACCTTTCCATGATCTACATTTTTTCCCAGGGTCCCATGAATTTTAAATGATTTTTTGTACTTTGTTTAAATTAAGTGTGCTTTGGAGTTCTGTGGGTCTTGATAAATTTATGTCCTGTATCCACTCTTAGGGTGTCAGTCAGAATAGTGTTGCCACCCTAAAAGTTCCCGTGTGCTTCATATATTCAGTACTTTTCAATTCTTTCAATGTCCCAACAACCACAGATTTAAAAACTTTTTCTATTTTGCCTTTTCCAGAATGTAATACAGTTTCAGTCGTACACCATGTAGCCTTTTCAAACTGGCTTCTTTCACTCAGCAGTATGCATTTAAAGTTCATCCGTGTCTTTTTATAGTTTGACAACTCATTTCTTTTTATCACTGAATAATACTCCATCATATGGATGCACCAAAGTTTGTTTATTCACTTATCACCTGCTTCCAATTTTTGGCAATTATGAACAAAGATGCTGTAAATGTTGGCACTCAGGTTTTGGTATGGATATAACTTGTCAAATCAGCTGCATACTATTTAGTATGAAAGTACTATTGTTAGATATGATAAAACTATATTTAACCTTGTAAGAGACCAACAAACTCTTCCAAAATCGTTGTACTATTTTGCATCTCCACCAATAATCAGTAAGAATTCCTCCTGCTCTGAGTACTCACCAGCATTTAATGTTGACCATTTTTTGGATTTGAGCTGTTCTAATAAGTGTGGAATTTCATTGTTTTAATTTGCAATTCTCAAATGCCAAATGGTGTTGAGCATCTCTTCATATGCTTATTTGCCATCTATATATCTTCTTTGGTGAGATGTACGTTCAGAAGATTTTCCCATTTTTATATCAGGTTTTTTCTTATTCAGTTTTAAGATTTCATAGTGTATTTTGGATTCAATTCTTTTATCAAATATGTGTTTAGAAAGTATTTTGTCTCATTCTGTGGCTTGTCTTTTCTCAATATTTTTGATTTGCCCTTAAATTTCTGAAAACCTAGTATGACTGTTCTATAGCACCATTTTCTTTCTGTACCTTATTCTTACTCTAGTTGCAGTCTACTTTTGATTGGTACTCAGCGCAACACTCACGGTCAGATCAGATTTTCTCATAAAATCTCAGCCGCAGTCCTGACCTGTGCTCTCAAATCTTAGTGGCTATATTTTTTTTAGCATTTTTGTCCCCCCCTCATTTGTGGTGTGCTTGTAGCAGCTGAGGGTCTTAGACAGAGCATGGTTCCTACCCTCTCCCACCAAGTGACAGCAGTCTTTTGCTTTGGATCAGTTCAGGATCATGAGAACAAGTGGATTTTCTGTCACTCCCTCTGTGTGAAATTGCTTTTAGTTCTACCCAACCACAGGAGCAGTTTTGCCTGGGATCAGGCTGGTGGAGGGTTGTTTGCCATTTCATCAATGGCAAACATCTTTCCATTTGTATGAGAGAAAGAACTAGATTTCATGCCTGTCTATGAGCAGCATCCCATCAACTCCTGCACATATGTGGCCACCTCAGGTTTCCTGCTGTACCCATAATCTCTTTTTGCTAGAACCATCTGAGACCCTTGCAAAATGGCTGGTGAGTAAGGAAAAGCAAAATCATCTTTTTATTGGGGATCTCAGAGAGTGTAAACTGTTTCATACTAATCTACACATGGCCCATAAAAATGCATTTAACCTCATTTTTTTACATGTTTTTATGGATGACACCTCTTTCTGTGCTTGTCTGTGGGGAAAGGTTGTTGCCCAACACACTTTGTGTGTTGTCTTTCCCTAGAGGAGATTTTTACCATTTAGAATTCAATATACTTAATTGATGACCTCAGATTTCTTATATAAACCAAAAATAGTTATGATGTTTTAGATTATTTGGCTTCTCCTTGTTGTTAGTGTGAGAACAACATTCTTTTATGGATCCTACAAGGAAGCAGAGCTCTTCAGATTGTTTCTTAATTCAATTAGTGAGATGTTGTCATTGGTTTGACAGTTATTGGAATTATTATATTGGGCATTTGATAGATTATTTACATATTTTGGACAGGAGGTATAAAAGTAGCATTGCTTATAAAGGATGCATTAAAATGTATGTAGCCATATATCACTGAAAATATATTTATATTTATACATATGTGTATATGTATACACACACATATATTTTAAGAGCAAAGGCTTGATACATATGAAATGTTTACTTGTTTAATAGGCAAATATAAAATAAATTACAGCACCTCTATAATATTGAGTAAAAAGTAAATATGAAAGGAACAAGGATGATTATATATCTCTCTATATAAATGGGTTTCCACAGTATATAGGTAAGACTAAAAATTATGTATACATTTTTATAATAAAACAAATAACTTTGTGTGTGAATACATATATTTGCACAAAGGAAAAAGATTTGACATGTATAATTGGATTGGAATGGAGACATTTTGACTGTAGTTTAGATAAATTTATAATTATGTTTATTATTGCAAGAAATATGTCTTAATTTTGTAATTGAAAAGACAAAAATACCTCCACGCATACTTATTTGCTATGCTGACTAATTATTTTTTTAAATTGGGGTACAGTTGCTTTACAATGTTGTGTTAGTTTCTGTTGTACAACGAAGTGAATCAGCTATATGTGGACCTCCCATCCATCACCCCCCCATCCCATCCATCTAGGTCACCACAGACCACCGAGCTGAGCTCCCCATGCTATATAGCAGGTTCCCACTAGTTATCTGTTTTACATATGGGAGTGCACATATGTCAATCCCAATCTCCCAATTCATCCTATCTCCCCTCCCCACCCCCATGTCCACTTGTGTGTTCCCTATATCTACATCTCTATTCCTGCCCAGCAAATAGATTCATCTGTACCATTTTTCTAATAGATTCCACATACACGTGTTAATATACGATATTTGTTTCTCTGACTTATTTCACTCTGTATGACAGACTCTAAGCCCATCCACATCTCTACAAATGACCCAATTTCATTCATTTTTATGGCTGAGTAATATTCCATTGAATATATGTACCACATCTTCTTTATTCTCTCATCTGTCAACGTACATTTAGGTTGCTTCCATGTCCTGGCTATTGTAAATGGTGCTGCAGTGAATATTGGGGTGCATGTGTCTTTTTGAATTAAAGTTTTCTCAGGGTATATGCCCAGTAGTGGGATTGCTACTGATTTTAATTTTAATGTAGGAATTAAGAGGACAGAAGCTTCCTTTTCTGTGATTGTTTTTACCTGTAAGAGCAATGACGAGATATGGCCGTGCTGAAACTTTTTCTACCTTAGGGCCATATTTACCACCTGTACATGCTTTGAAATTTGCTTCCATAATCTTGTAGCTTTATGTGCACTATAAAATTAGGATCACCTAAGGAGAAATCACATCTGAATAGTTTGATGATGGTAAATCTTCTACTCTTTTGTTTACTCACTAAATATATATTAATTATTTCAGCATAAACCCTTCAGCAATTAAAAGAGTCCTTAAAATAACTTTGATAAAATTCCAATAAATAAAAATCTTAAAAACTGCCGAGTTAATGACAGCTAAGATACTTATCCTTCTAAAAACTCTGAAAGTATGGGCCCCAGTTTGGATCATAGAGAAAGTTTCCTGAACCAGAGAAGCACACACAATAAATATGCTGTATATTAAGATCATAGCAGAGCACTTCCTGGCGCTCAGTATTTGACTCTAGTTTTCATGGTGGCTGAGAATATTTCAAAAAATCCCATTCATCACTTATAGTTCTCTTTTTCTAGGACTGATCCCAGAAGTCACAATCATGAGCAGCTGTCTCATTTCTGCCAAGTAGTTATCTACTAAGGTTTGTGTGGTTTTGCTGCCTGCATTGGTTGCCATGAGGTTATACGTTCCATGGGTTCTTTAAACAAGTTGTGAATAAATGCCACATTTCATGTTACGGTCTTGTGTGTCTGCCTTTACCTTTTCATTCGCTTTTGTATTTTCCTCTTTTTCTCATTCTTTTTCCTTCTTTCCTTCCTCTTCTTATGTTTCCTCTCTCTCCCTTCCTCCCTCTACCTTTCTTCTCTAATTATGGTTTGTCCATTTCCTCCACCTCCTAATTCTCTTACTTTATCCCCTTCTTTTTCCTTATTTCCTATTTTCTCCCTCCTTTTCTTTTAAATGTTTCTCCTTCCTTATTTCTTTGAGTTTTTCCTTTTCTTGACTTTGGTCTCTTACGTGCAATATATTGGAGTTGGAAAATGGTCTTTAAATTACCTACTACCATCATTCCTAAAACACTTTTTATTTTAAGGTTTAAAACTATCATAGAATCTGTTTTTCTATGAAAGGTTAAGGAAATACTATATGGGAGCTGGTAGCTATAGGTAGTTAATCAAGATGTTTTTTTCTAGATGCGGTGAATATACAGGATTTGGAGAAATTGATGGATATAAGATTAGAAGAAATTAAGACATGGCACATTTTTTTTTTTAAGACATGGCACATTTTAATTAATGGATAGAGTGTGAATAAGTGGAGTGATTGTGTACAGCAGATAATTATTGTTTCCCATTCTAGTCAGCAACCATTCTATCCCTTCCTTGAGCTAACTGAATTCTATACCTTCCTAGAGCTAATCCATGTTCTGCAGAGGGGCAGGCCCCTCTCCATCCAGCCCTAGGGAGTGAATTGTGATTGGCATGGGGTAGGCATGTGATGCAGTTTTAGACAATGATTGTGAGGGCAGGAGGCCTACCAGAAGACTCTAGAAAAGGTTTACTTGAGTTTTATAACATTTTATAAAGAGATTTTTAAACAGTTCCTCTTTTACAACTTATCTTTGACATGTCAGTGTGTGGCACGTAAAATTTTATCAACTCTCTAGGGCCATGAGGGAGGCTAAGCTGAGAAGAACATGCTGAGGGTTACAGACTGGAGAAACAGAAGGTACTTGGGTCTTTAAGGAAAGTGTTGAGGTACTGTATTAATCAACTTTTATCATGACCCTGCTTCAGATTTCTGATAATGTAAGATCGTGAATTCTCTTATCACTTAAGCCTTTTGGAGTTGTTTCCCAGTTATTTGCAATCATAAACTTTGTAATATCATAACAGAAAATATTATCTTATAGATAATAAGATTTTTTTTGGTAGGGGGAGCCAAAGTCTATTTTTGTGAAGAAAACTGACATTAAGGAAAACAACATAACTGAATTCCTTGAGGAGAGAGTTTAGATGTGATAGTGTTGGCAATAATGACCAATAGCAGTATCCTAAACAGTGAAAACACCTGATGAAATCAGTGTTTTAGAGTGATTATTCTAATAGTTATTTGCAGAAGACACTGCTGTAGAAGGATTTAGGTGTTTAGGAAGGTGTGATTATATAGACTTTGAGTCCTGTGACATGCAGCCAAAACAGTTTCCAAGATATCCAGAGTGGTTTTGTGTTTTGTTTGGTTTGGTTTTTAAGCAGATGTTCTGTTTTGGCAATGCTTTAGGTAAAATTTTGATGCCAGGGAATAGACTAAAATATTTACTGCCTTCTGGCCATTCATTTTTTAAAAGTTAAGATGTACTTCACAAACCATGTAACTCCCTCATTTAAAGTGTACAGTTCAGTTTTGTTTAATATATCCACAGGATGTACAACCATCATCAAAATCTAATTTTAGAACATTTCATCACCCTGCCTCCTGAAAATCCCATTCCCTTTAGCAGTCATTCCCTAGTCCTTCTGTACTGTCACTCCCCTTCCTACCTCAGCCACAGGAAAATACTAATCTATTGATACTTTCTATCTCTATAGATTTGCCTATTCTGGACTCTCACATAAAGGAAATCACATAATACATGGTCTCCTGTGACTGACTTCTTTCACTTAGCATAAATGTTTTCAAATTTCACCCATGTAGCTTTTATTTGTATTTCATTCTTTAATTGTTTAAAATATTCCATTATATGAATATGCTATATTCTGTTTATTCATTCACTAGTTGATAGACATTTCTGCTGTTTCCACTTTTTGGTTATTATGAATAATTCTGCTATTAACAATCATGTACAAGCTTTTGTGTTGATATATGTTTTTAATTCTTTTGACTATATGCTTAGGAGTAAAATTGCTGGGTGACATGGTAACTCTATGCTTAAAACTTAAGGAGCTCATATGCTATTTTAAAAGTGGCTGTGCCATTTTGTATCCCCACTAGCAAAGTATGAGAGTTCCAATTTTCCATTTCTTCACCAATGCTTGTTATTGTCATTTTAATTTTAGAGATCCTAGTGAATGTTAAATGATATCTCATTGTCACTAATGATGTTGAATATCTTTTCTTGTTCTTACTGGCCATTTGTACTTCTTCTTTGGAAAATTTTCTATTAAAATCCTTTGTCCATTTTTTTCTTTAATATCTTTATTGGAGTATAATTGCTTTACAATTGTGTGTTAGTTTCTGCTTTATAACAAAGTGAATCAGCTATACATATACCTATATCCCCATATCCCTTCCCTCTTGCATGTCCCTCCCTCCCACTCTCCTTATCCCACCCCTCTAGATGGTCACAAACCACCGAGCTGATCTCCCTGTGCTATGCGGCTGCTTCCTACTAGCTATCGGTTTTACATTTGGTAGTGTATATATGTCCATGCCACTCTCTCACTTTGTCACAGCTTACCTTTCCCCCTCCCCATATCCTCAAGTGCATTCTCTAGTAGGTCTGGGTCTTTATTCCCGTCCTACCCCTAGGTTCTTCATGACCTTTTTTTTAGAAAAAAAATACCATGTTAGCATATGGTATTTGTTTTTCTCTTTCTGACTTACTTCACTCTGTATGATAGACTCTAGGTCCATGCACCTCACTACAAATAACTCAGTTTCATTTCGTTTTATGGCTCAGTAATATTCCATTGTATATATGTGTCACATCTTCTTTATCCATTCATCTGTTGATGGACACTTAGGTTGCTTCCATGTCCTGGCTATTGTAAATAGAGCTGCCATGAACATTGTGGTACATGAGTCTTTTTGAATTATGGTTTTCTCAGGGTAAATGCCCAGTAGTGGGATTGCTGGGTCATATGGTAGTTCTGTTTTTAGTTTTTTAAGGAACCTCCATACTGTTCTCCATAGTGGCTGTATCAATTTACATTCCCACCAACAGTGCATGAGGGTTCCCTTTTCTCTACACCTTCTCCAGCATTTATTGTTTGTAGGTTTTTTTGATGATGGCCATTCTGACTGGTGTGAGATGATGTCTCATTGTAGTTTTGATTTGCATTTCTCTAATGATTAGTGATGTTGAGCATTCTTTCATGTGTTTGTTGTCAATCTGTATATCTTCTTTGGAGAAATGTCTATTTAGGTCTTCTGCCCATTTTTGGATTGGGTTTCTTTCTTTTTTTTTTTTTTGATATTGAGCTGCATGAGCTGCTTGTAAATTTTGGAGATTAATCCTTTGTCAGTTGCTTCATTTGCAAATATTTTCTCCCATTCTGAGGGTTGTCTTTTGGTCTTGTTTATGGTTTCCTTTGCTGTGCAAAAGATTTTAAGTGTCATTAGGTCCCATTTGTTTATTTTTGGTTTTATTTCCATTTCTCTAGGAGGTGGGTCAGAAAGGATCTTGCTGTGATTTATGTCATAGAGTGTTCTGCCTATGTTTTCCTCTAAGCGTTTTATACTGTCTGGACTTACATTTAGGTCTTTAATCCATTTTGTGACCATTTTTAACTTGCCTGAGTTTTCTGTGGG
The DNA here is from genome assembly GCF_059928025.1 of Delphinapterus leucas. Lineage (NCBI taxonomy): Eukaryota > Metazoa > Chordata > Mammalia > Artiodactyla > Monodontidae > Delphinapterus > Delphinapterus leucas. The sequence goes on along the minus strand of NC_143131.1, from coordinate 101,480,456 downwards.
TTGTCATTTTACTTTCTTGATAATGTGCTTTGAAACACAAATGATTTTAATTTTGACGATGTCCTGTTTTGCATTTTTTTCTTTTGATGCTGTGCTTTTGATGTTGTATCTAAGAAACAATGCTTAATCCAGTGAAGATTTTCCTCTTTTCTTTTCTCCTAGGAATTTTATTGTTTTAGGTCTTTATTTTAGACTATGGTTCACTTTTTTGGTATGTGATATAAGGAAAGAGTCCAAATTCATTGTTTTGCTTCCCAGCACCATTTGTTGAAAAGATACTCTTTTGTAATGTGACTTTGCAATTCCTCCTGTCAAGTGTTGAGTCTATTTCCCCACCCCTTAAATTTTGGCCTGGCTTGTGAGCATTATTTTTGTTAGAGTGGTGTCCACCAGTCTCCTTACTCTGCTATTCCAGAAGTTGGCTCTGGCCCTTCAAATTCAAAACAACTTTTTAAAGAGAAAAAAAATCATGAAAATGGATTTGAGAAACTGTTCATAATTTAAGATTATTATGCATTAATAAGTTAAAGATCTGTGTTTTTAAGAACAAATACTATAGAGAAGAAAAGGTGAGACCTTTTGAAGAGAATATGATTAATTTTTTTCCTCCTGGAATTAAATTAAAAAATGTAGAATTAAAAAAAATTTTGGTCTATCATTTGGAAGTAAAAAAATGCTACTTAGTTTTCCTAAATATTTCTTGTTTTGTCATTTTGAAACTAGCATGAATTAATCTGAGTATTAACACGTCACAATTTCTTTTGCAATGTTATGAATAGACACTATTAAGTGTTATTCAAAACATCCACAGAGTTTCGAGCCGGTCTTGCCAAGAAGACCATTGTATATCATCTGGAAGTTGCTGAAAACTAAATTGCAAACTCTGCCAGCTAAGACACGTGCTTATAGGTTAAAGTATGAAAGCTGCATAAGCAAGCAGCCAGAACAACTCTTCATATTTTAAGTTTTGATGATGGCTGGAGTATAATTCTGCACAGTGAAAACAACTAGTATCTTGATCTCAGAATGTGACAAATTATACTAATCTTCAACTTTGGACAAATGTATACAATCTTGCAATAGAAGGAAATAAAATACTGGTTTATGGACTTTCATATGTAACTGCATTGAAGTTGTTGAAGTGAGTTATTTACTTTTTATTTTCTTATCAGCGTCTGTGCCAAGTATGTTGCATGTGACTCTTGGTGAGTCCTCTGAATTTTCTTTTCAGAGTCCTTTGATTTTTTGGATCAATAGTAAAAAGACTTTCTTTTTGACAGCTAATGTGTACTTAATTTATCATATTGGAAAAGCAATCATTGTTAAGTATCATCAGTGACAAAATGTACATTAAGTGTACATTATGGAGTATATGTCCAGCCGCATGCACAGCTGATTATGTAACTTTAAATAGTGTTTGAGACATAAATTTTGGTTTCTATTCATAAGTGAAATATTTACCACTGAATGTCTAGGGAAGGTATTAATCAGTAGTTAGTTTTGTGTCCAAATTCAGGGGGGCATCCTCAAAATAGAGAATTGAGATCTGAGCCCTACAATGAGTTGCCAAAGTCAAGGTTAAGGGCATAGTTTTGTACAAGACTGGCCTCAGTTCAGACACCAGCCACAGGTTCAGGGGTTCCTGGGCCACCCTTAGTTTCTCAACAGCTGTTTACAAATTTGGGTGTTCCAACAACCACTGTCATGTTTGACAGTTCACTAGAGTGACTCACAGAACTCGAGTAAGCTCTATACTTAGGAGTACAGGTTTATAATAGCAGAAGGATACAAATCAGAATCTGGCATATGGAGAGAGACATAGAGCAAAGTCTGGCAGTGTTCCAAACATGTAGCTTCTTTCATCCTTAGGGATGTGTTATTCTCCTAGCACTGAAGTGTGACAATAATCAGTGAGTATTGCTAACCAGGAAACTCACCTGACCTTCAATTTCCAGAGTTTTTATTGGGATTTCATTGTGAAGACATTATTGAATGAGTCATTGACCATGTGATTGAACTCAATCTGTAGCTCCCTTCCCTACCATGGAGGTTGGGCTGGTTTCATATGGCTCAAAGCCCCAACCTCTAATCACATGGTTGGTCCTTCTAGCATGACCAACCCCATTATGAGTCATTTTGTTAACATGAGCTATTCAAAGACCCACCACAATCAACTCATTAGCATAAACCATCAGGTATGGTCCAAGAGGGCCACCTTGAATAACACAAACACTCCTATCACTAGAAAACTTCCAAGGGTTTAGAGGTTACTTCCAGGGAGCTAGGGACAAGCGTCAGTCAAATTCTTTATTGCGCAAGCCTAGTCCAGGTTATTGGTATAACAGCCTGATGCGCTACTTAATGTGTGAGATACATAAAATGTAGTTGGCAATATCCATTACTATTCCTGTCTTATAAGTCTAGAGAATATAAATTCTTAGATGCCAGGTTGAAATGTTTATTCATCCACCTTGTTTTATTCTTCTCTAACATCTAAAAATATTACTTCATGTAGTTGTAAGATGGCAGGGGAAAAAAGCTAAAATTGTGAAAAAAATTAAAAAGACACAACATTTATACTTTATTGGACATTTACTGTACACATTTTAGAATTTTTTGGCAGTATCGGTGCTAAGAATTTTCTTTACATTATATAAAATAAAAGATTTTCTAAGTAACTAAAATAATTATACTCTAAAATCTACTTAGCTTTAACCTAAACAATATTATATCAGAAATCATGGATTTGATGGATTAATTATTCTTTCTTGTGTTACACATTACAATAAGCAGAAAATTGCTAAAATTAAAACTTTAAGTGTACCACATAAAATCATCACATCACTAGTGTGTGTACAACACTTTGAGAACACTTTGCATGAATTAAATTTCAAAGGCAAAGGAACACCATCTTAATATATGCTCTTAAAGACTACCCTTGTAATTTACAATAGACTATTCACATAGGAATTTGCAAAACAACCCATGCATATATACTTCTTAAAGGAAGTTTATTTTCCCTAACTTAACTATTTTAACTGCTTCATTTTTTCATCTATTCAATAAAGCATTTATTGAGTTTACTCAATTAACTATTATGGTTAATTTTATGCATCAACTTGACTAGGCCATAGGATGCCCAGATATTTGGTCTAACATTATTCTTGCTGTTTTTAGATGAGATTAGCATTTACATCAGTAGACTGAATAAATCAGTTGCCCTCCCTAATGTCAGTGGACCTCATCCAATCAGTTGAAAGCCTGAATAGAACAAAAACACCGACCCTCCCCCAAGCAATAGAGAATTCTTCCTGCTAGACTGCTTTTGAATTGAGATATTGTGGGGTTTTTTGTTTGTTTGTTTTGTTTTTGTTTTGTTTTTTGGCTCTTCCTCTGTCTCAAAGAAACTTGAGTTTTGTACAAGAACTAAATTACTTCTCTACTAGGTCTACACCTTGCTAACTTACCCTATAGATCTTGGATCTTGGGAATTGCCAATGTTCATAATTATGTGAGCCAATTCCTTATAATCAATCAGTCTCAATCTCTGTGTATGTGTGTGTGTGTGTTTTGTTTCTTTTGTGTGTATGTGTATGTCTTTGTTTCAATTGGTTTTATTTCTTTGGAGAATACTAATATAATTACTATGGGCAAGGAACTATGTTTTGGCATCTAATTGCATAATTTACAGATAATTTACAGAGTCTCAAACTTAGGGATGCTTCTTCTATCTTTGATAGGTAATTTAAAAACTTTTTTAGTATAAATGAATGAAAATATATTTTAGAAGTCAGGGATGCATCTTCTTTGTGGGATAGACGGTTTTTTGAGTTTGTAAACAAATGAAAATTTCAGTATGCAAAGAGTCAATAACTAGATTTACTCTACCTTTATTTCCTTTGCAGTTTTTTCCACAGTACTTTTTGCTATTTTCCAGAGATGAGGTTCTTCAGGTATATAGCCCCTAGTCCTTGAGCTAATATGGCTTATCAGATGGTGTTTATAGTAGGGGTGTATCCAGAGGTACTTTTCCATCAACAAGAAATCATGATTCCAAAAAAAAAAAGCCTAACAAGGAAGTTTTAATTTTTAAGTATCATTTTTCTTATTTCACAAAGCTATTTGCTTTGGTTGTAAAGGTATAAAGGAAATACAATTACATGTTTTTTAAGGAGTCCTCAGGTCCCAAATGAAAATTTTGTTTTTAGAGTTTCTATAATGGGAGATACAGAGTATTGGAAAAAAATAATAAGAACGTTTTCTCAATCTAATCAGTGTTGCTCTCAAGATGTAGGGAACTGAACTAACAGATGTGATAGCTGACAGGTGAATATTTCTAGGACTATTGAAGCACCTTTTCCTGGCTTTCTGCTCTCTTGTCTTGGAAGTTTCTGCCCTGTAGAATTTTTGTAACTCTCTGGAGGATACAGTAACCTTTTAATTGAAGGAAATGAAAGGATTTTCTTTTCCAATAAAATCATGTACACTTCAGAAGTTTAACATGATTTTATTGAATGAATAATTTAGTTTAGAGATAAAATAAACACTGGACCAAATTTGATAACTAAATATCTGTGTAGATGAGATTGTGAAACTTTCCTTAATGGTATAAAACTATGTCTAAATTGATTATCTAACTATTCTACCCTCTGCCTACTTCTGTAATGGAGTCTTTATGCTGAAAAAGATATGGCATTGCCCCACCCCAGCAGAATCTGAGTGGGTGGCAACTGTGTTTAAAAGCAGAGAGAAACCTGTCGTCACCCATCAGAGCTCCTTTCAAGTTGTTAACCATTATTTGAGATTAGACCTTTAATTATGGAAATAAGTCATAAACTTACTAAAACCATGTCAAAATGAATGAAGAAATAGTAGCTTTTAAGTTTTACTTCTGCAGTCTTTCTTATAAGCTCTCAATGTCTGGGATATTTGAGAAAACAATAACAGAAACAGCTTTGCATTGACCAATTAATGGTACCTCAGTCTTTCTCTTTACATGATCATCTTTACATGACACATTCTCTTTGAGGAAAAAGCTTGTCTTCCAGATGTCCTCTCATCCTCCTCCTCTGTCTTTTTGTCACTGAAAGGACATCTGGTGTGACATTTTGTCCTTGCTGCCTCTGAGTTGAGTGGCTGATGTTAATTGGTTTCCATTAAGTGGTGGCTAGTCTCATCTAGACCTTTGGAACATTTTTACCAGGACTCACTGCTGAAGTCCATAGCCACCCATGTACTTCCAGTCAGGAAGTCTTTGTACACTGCAACCTCTTTGCCCTGATCTCATTACCCATTCATTCAATAATTATATGTGTTCTCCCCAAGCAAATAAAAAGAGAAGTTTTAGATAACCTTCACAGTATATCCAGGATGTGGGGAAAAATCTGTTTTCTCAAGTTTATCTCTCTAATCACCTCCCTCTGATAATGCTGAGGCATATATCTTGTGTACTGTGGGAAGTGGTTTCAAGATAAATGATGAGCTTCCTTTGGAAGCCTAACCCTTCCCCTTGTTATCCCTAGGGAAGTAGCTATAGCCCAAGGTATCTTCTTAACTTACTGCTTGCTTCTATAACCCACATGTCAAGGTTTAGCCTTAAGGCAGATAGATGGCACAGAAGCATAGAAAGTACTGTGGCAACTAAATTCTTCAATTTTCTTTTATATCTCATTATTTTTCCATGCTCCTAAGGTCATGAATTGGGCCTCTTAATCTTTGTAGGAACTTCCACTATATTATATCCTCTTTCTTTCCTCTGACACAAAGTTTCTAAGCTTTATCTTAATGTGTTACAGGACAAAAAGAAAATATTGGTATATTAATAAGGGGGTAACTGTAGGGAAGGAGGTATTTTGAAAATAATTTTTACATCATGTTCTTACTTGTCTCGATAAATCCCTTGTGTTATTGGAGAACATTTATTGTCATCTAGGTATTCCCCTACTTCTGAGAAGGAGGAAACTGGCACTTTTGTTGATTTCTCTGTCTCAGTTCCCAGTCTCAAGCTTTCAAGATGTGTCTGCGTTAAGCCTGGATACTAAGTGAAATGATCACTTCTTACCAGTAGGGGCACTAATCAATCTCCAGGGAAACTGACTTCTCAGTACTAGATCAAAAATACTTCGTCCCCTCACAGGGGCAGGTAAAATATTTATTGCATGAAAATGAGTCTCAGGTTCTAGCATTAAGCCATAGTAAACAGCTGTTATTGCTTAAAGATACAAGGTATTAGGGGCTGGCACCCCAATCCTAATCTTGAACTCAACATTGGCTACACATTAGAATCACCTAGGGAGTTTTCCAAAAGGAGATAGCACAGGACCCAACCAGCCCAACTGAATCATAATGTCAGGAGGGCTGTGTCATTTTTTTAAAGGCTCACCAGTGGTTCTTTGCATATGAGTATTAAGAGCTGTTGAAGTCATTGTCCAGTCTCTGGTCCTAGCTCCTGAGGACCTGGGTATGAGTACGATTAATTTTGCAGAAGTCACCCAATTTTTTTCTGGTTTGACTGAAATTTCCCAACCTACCTAAACTTTTGCATTTTGGGCTGTGGGTTCTCTTTCTGGCCTGCTTGTGGAATTTTCTTTTTTCATACAAAACGCAAGTACAGACAAATGCAGTCTAAGGAAACCCTTAATGGATGAAGTTTTTGTAATTAGAATTGCATTCAGGACTTTCAAATTTAGAGCATCCAAAGGGGACTTGCCAATGCATGTTTCTCCCTTTCTCTCCTTTTCTTACTTTCCTATTGCCTATTTTCTCTTTGACTCTGCACACTTGATGTCACAGGGGTACATCTTGGGCCTCAAGATACATAGTTCGCTTATTTTCATCCAAAGTAGGAATAAATACTGCAGGATTTTAAAGAATCTCAGAGAATCTCTTACATATATTTCATTTTCTATAACTCATTCAATACCTCAGGTTGCTGGGAAAGGTGGGAGATAGGGAGAGAGAGAAGGCACTTAAAACCTGTTTAATTTCCCTTTTTTAAAAGTTTTTTTAAATTAATTAATTAATTAAATTTTGGCTGCATTGGATCTTCATTGCTGTGCGCAGGCTTTCTCTAGTTGCAGCGAGAGGGGAATACTCTTTGTTGTGGTGTGCGGGCTTCTCTTGTTGCAGAGCACGGGCTCTAGGCGCACAGGCTTCAGTAGTTCTGGCACGCGGGCTCAGTTGTTGTGGCACACGGGCTTAGTTGCTCCGCTGCATGTGGGATCTTCCGAGACCAGGACTGGAACCTGTGTCCCCTGCATTGGCAGGTGGATTCTTAACGACTGCACCACCAGGGAAGTCCCCTAATTTCCCTTTTAATAGTACCTGTTATTAGACTCAGTCTTTTGTGGGCAAATGCTATGTCTTGAAGACGTTCTCACCTCCTCCTTTTTTTTTTTTCCCACTGGAAGGACACTAATTCTGCCCGGGACAGTTTAAAAGCAGTGATTTCTTAGAAACTCTTGAATGCTAAACTTACTTTTGCTTTAAGCAAGGCAGTTCTAGTCAGCATAGATGACTGGTTTTGTTTACAAGCATTTACTCAAGCTTATCTTATGTATTTTGGCTGTCCTTAAGCTGGCAGAACTGAACTCATCATCATTCAGACCTGAACCACGATATATTTCACACTCCTGCCCTCAGTTTGTTAAAGTGATTTTTCTGTGAATTGGAATAAGTCAAGGTAAGGACAACTTAATGTGAAGACTATAGTTCATTGAAAATTTAGTTAAAAATATTATGCTTTCTATACTTTTAATACAATTAACATTAGGAAGGCTATGCTACTTAAAATTTTTAAATTCATTTTAGAAATGTGTTATAGGTGAGAAAAGTCTGGACCAGGAAAAAAGATGAGGCAAACAGTGCTGATTCTTATCAATATCACTGTTCCTTCTCTCCTTTTGGGCATAAAAACCATATTTCTAATTTTGTCTTTCAGCCGCATACAGCAGTCTGACTGAATTCTGACCGTGATCACACAAGAAATAAATGGCAAAGCTAAGATTCGAACCTAAGTATTCTGGCTTCTAGTTCCTTGCCCTTAATAAACTAATTGTAATTCTAGGCCTTACCAAGTGTAGTGTGATTAAGGCACTGAAGATAGTTGAGTGTGCCTAGGTCCCAGGAAATAAGAGAGAGGAGATTAGAAGATGATGTTGGAATTATGTAGAGCCACATAAACCATAAAAATTCGGGATTTTATTATAAGAGCAATAAGAAACTATAGGTGGATTTTAAGTAGATTACTGATAAAAATCTCATTTATGATTTTAAAATAACATTCTGCCATGTGGCAAATGGATTATACGAGACGAAGAGAACTATTGCAGTAGCTCATGTAAGGGATAATAGCTGAGAAAAAAGTAGTATGGTAAAAATGGAGAGACATTATTGGATTTATTTATATGTTGAAGATAGAGCCAATAAGGCTTTCTGCTGGATTGGAAAGAAGCTGGGAGGGAAAAAGACAGAATCAAGGATAATAATTTAAGATTTTAGCTTTAAGCAGAAGGGATGGGTGGTGGTACCATTTACTAAAATAGTGAAAACTGTGGCAAGAATAGGTTAGGGTTAAAATCAATAGTTTTTTATTGTTGTTTTTTTTTGTTTTTTTTTTTAACATGGTATATTTAGGAGGCCTAGGATAAATATCCAATTAGAAATTTATACATCTGGAGTATTTCAAAGGAATTGAGTCTAGAGCTGTACATTTGGGTGTAGTTAGCACTGAGGAGGAAGTTTAAGTCATTGGGCTAAATAAGATTAGCTGCAAAGAGTGCTGCAACTTAGGTTGAGCAGAGATATTTTGAGCAGAAGCAGTGCAACCTGCAAACAAGACTGGTAAAGAGAGGTCAGAGAGGAAAGAGAAAAAGTAGGAGAGTTTCAATGGACATAAACCTTCCAAGGAGGAAATGCTCCTGATTTTTCAATTAGAATGAAGGCACAGATGTTAACCATTGGATTTGGTATCAAAGAAGACATTTTGATAATGTCATTTATCTATATTTTTAACAAATTTACTGAGGTAAAATTGAGATATAATAAATAAACTTCTCATATTTAAAATATAATGTACTATTTGAAAAGTTTTGACATAAGTATACATCCATGAAGCTATAACCACGATCAAGAGAATTAACATATCTATCCCCCGCAAGAGTTTTGTTCCCCTGATAGCCCTTCCCTCCTATTCCTTGCTAACTCCCTCCTTTTGGACCCAGCCAACCACTTACCTGTGGTAAGATTACCTGTGGTAATCTTATTTAGCTCAGTGACTTCTGTCACTGTGTATTGGTTTGATTTTCTAGAATTTTATATAAATAAAATCACACAGTATAAATTCCTTTTGTCCAGATTTCTCTTACTTGACACAATTTGAGATTCATTTCTGCTGTTGTGTGTTGTCACCTACTTTGATTGCTGACTAGTAATCCATTGTATGAATATTCTACAATAGTTTATCCATTCACTTGCTGAAGGACATATGGGTTGTTTCCAGTTTGGACTGCTAAAATTAAAGCTTCTATCATATTTGTTTGGAAGTCTGTGAATGGATCATATGGTATGCTAAACTGCTTGAAAACCTTACACACTATTTTCCTTTCATGGCCTATAATATTGGTGTCATATTCAAGAAATCTTCATATAACCCAAAGTCATCTTCTAGAAGTTTCAGTTTTAAGTTTGACATTTAGTTCCATGATCCATTTTGAATTAACTTTTGAATATGATGTGGAGTATGAATTAAAGTCACTTTTCTGCATATGGACATTAAGTTGTCCCCCCACAATTTGTTGAAAATTGTGAACTATCTGTTCACCACTGAGTTTCCTTTGGGTCTTTGTCAAAAATTAGTTGTCCATTTATGTCTGGACCTTTTTCAAGTCTCTGTTGTGTTATATTGAAACAGACATCTATTTTCACTCCAGTATTATACTGTCATGATTATTGTAGTTGTATTATAAGTCTTTAAGTCAGGTAGCATTTGTCCTCTAACTTTGTTCTTTCTCAAAATTACTTTGGCTAGCCTAGGTCCTTAACATTTCCATATGAATTTAAAACCAGTTCATTAATTTCTGCAAAAGTGTCTGCTGTGACTTTGATTAGGCTTATGTTGAATCTATTGATCAGTTTGGGGAGAATGTTCACAATATAGTATTTAATGACCTGCAAACAGAGTATGTCTCTATATTTAGGTCTGCCTTACTTTCTGTCAGCAATTTTTTAGAGTTTTCAGTATACAGTTCTTTCCTATATTTTACTAAATTTATCCAAAGTATATCAAATTTTTGAAGCTTTTATAAATTGTATCTTATTGCATTTTACTTTTCAATTGCTTGTGGCCAGTTTCTAGAACTACAGTTGTTTTCTTTGTATTAATCTTGTAACTCGTAATGTTAATACTGAGATCACTTATTTATTCTAGTAGCATTGTTGTAGTTTTGTAGGATTTTCTATGTAGATGATCATGTCATCTGAGAATAATAGAGATTTTATTTTTTCCCCAATCTAGATGCTTTTAAATTTCTTATCTTGCTTGATTGCTCTGGCTAGTATCTCCCGTACAATGTGTAATAGAAGTGATGAGAGTAGACACCCTTGTTTCTTTTCTGCTCTTCAGGAGTAAACATTTGGACTGGACTGCTAAATATTATGTTAGCTGTAGGGTTTTTGTAGATGATTTTTATTGATTTGCGGAAATTTCCTCTGTTGCTAATTTTGCTATGAAACTTTGTCAGGAATGGATGTTGGATTTTTGTCAAATGCTTTTTCTGCAGCTATTGAGATATCATATAGCTTTCTTTTTTAGTTAGTTAATATGATGTATTACATTAATTAGTTTTAATGTTAAACAACCTTTTATTCCTGGAATAAACCCTATTTAGTCATGAAGTATCATTTTATATATCAAATATTTGATTTTCTAAATATTTTATCAATGGTTTTTGCATCTGTCTTATGAGGGATATGTATTGGAAGTTGTATATTCTTATTGTCTGGTTTAATATAGAAATGCTGGCTTCATAGAATGAACTAGGAAATATTACTTCTTCTTCAATTATCTGTAAGAATTTGTTTAGCAGCGGTATTATTTATTTTTTAAATATTTGTTAGAATTTACCAGTAAAGTCATCCTGGCTAGATTTATTTATGAAAGTGGAGGTGACTAGGAGGAGAAAGTTTTAAGTAAAATTTCAATTTCCTTAATAAATACAGGGTTATTCATGTTATCTACTCACTCTTGAGTGAGCTTTGCCAATTTATGTCACTCAAGGTAGTTATCTATTTTATTTAAATTGTCAAATTTATTGGCATAAATTTGTTAATATTTTCTTATTATCTTTTTAATATCTATATTATATTTAGAGATGTCACCTCTCTTATACCTGATATACATAATCTGTAACTTTCTTTTTTCCTGACCAGTCTGATAAGAGATTTATCAATTTTATGGTTCTTATAAAAGAACCAACTTTTGGGTTTGTTGATATTTCTCTATTGTTTTACTGTTTTCTATTTCATTAAAATTTCCCTGTTTGTTTTCTTTCTGTTTACCTTGGGTTTGATTTGCTTTCTTTTTTAGATTTTTATAATGGAAGCTAAGAAATGAATTTGAGATCTCTCTTCTATTATAAGGAAGAGCCATGATTTTTTTTATAAGTACTGGTTTAATCACATAACCCAAATTGGAATTTATTGTGTTACCATTTTAATTCTGATAAAAATATTTTGTGTTTTCTTTTTCACATGGGTTAATTAGAAGTATGTTGTTCTGATTTTATATCTTTATAATTTTCCAGATATCTTTCTGTAATTTGTTACTTAACTCCATTGTGGTGAGAAAATGTATTTCGAATGACTTTAATCCTTTTAAATATATTGATATGTGTTTTCTCATTAATTTGGTTTCTCTCTGGGCACATTAAAAATGTACTTATATTTGTATTCATACATACTCTTGTGTGTGTGAAGTTGTTTTGGAAGTTTCCCAACATGATATTTGAGGTTCTTTTTTTCAGTTAGAGAAAATGGCATCCAAGCAAATTTGACATAAGAGCCTAGATGTTTCTACTGTGATAACAACTTATTTATGTATACCTTTAGAGCACTGCCAAAATCTTGTAAAATATGAAGTTATCAGTTGATAATTAAGTGTAATTAATTAATTTTGCTTTGTATTTATATAGTTATTTAGTCCTTCAATTATATGATCTATGTTCTTATGAACATTGTATACTTTATCACTCAATACCTCTTAAAAGAGAATATCTCAGGTGGTATTTTTATATTAGTGCTATTTTTGCCATACTGGTGTTGGGATGATTCAAGTTTTAGTAAATGAGTAGGGATGCTTTGATAATTTTCTACGTTTTGAAATTTTAAAAATGCTTGTAAACCCAGAGCTCTTTTTGGAGCGTATAAGTGGCATGAGTAGAGAAATAATTTTTAAATTACATTTTCAGATCTTACACCCAAGATAATTTTATTTCCACAGCATCTAGCTAAATACCTATATTTTGAAGATATTTCTAGTTGATCTGCTACTCTGAACAATATTCTCCTGTTTTCATTGTCTAATATAGTGACTATAAGTAAATATATGCAGTTTTGGGTATAATTTGAAAGACCCTGTCATACCTTACTCATAAAAAGTGTAATCCCTAGAGTATACTCCTCAGTGTCTTCTTTTTATTCCATCCTAATTTAGACTGTCTTCACATCTCAAGATAAAAGTCTACTCTAAGTCATTTTCTTTCTCCCTTGGCCTTGCTGAATTCCAAAAATTTACTGCTTCTAAAAGTACACAGAAAGAGAGGTAATGTTAGAGGAATGGGAAGAGAGAAAGTCATTTGTATTGTGGGGACAGATTTTTTTTTTGGTATTGTTAGATAATCTCAAAAATCCCTGGGTGTGTTTAAATTTTCTAATAGTTCCTGCCTATTAGACCATGCTTCTATGTTTCAAAGATCAAGTCTTGAGAGTTACTAATTATTTCTCAAAATGGCCCATTTGTACCTATGTTAAATTCTTCTCAGAATTTAGCATATTGTTACACCTAATGTAACAAATAGTTTCCAGTACCATAGTTATTTTGCATCTTCTATGTGTATTTCAATGGCAAGTATGAGAGGGTGAGAAAAATGCAGCTAGTGGTCAGCAAAAAAAAATAAAATAAAACTTCTAGTTTTGAGATACATGAAGCACTGTACAAGTTTAAGGTGTACAGCATAATGATTTGACATATATACATCATGAAATAATTACCACGATAAGTATAGTGAACATCTATCTCATATAGATACAAAATTAAAGAAATAGAACACCCTTTTTTTTCCCCTTGTGATGAGAACTATTTGGATTTTCTCTCTTAGCAACTTCCATATGTAACAAACAGCAGCATTAATTATATTGAGCATGTTGTACATTAAATCATTAGTATTTATATTTTTCTTATAACTGGAAGTTGGTACCTTCTGAGTACCTTCATCCAGTTCCATGTCACCTCATCCCCCACCTCTGATAACCACAAATCTGATCTCTTTTTCTGAGTTTGTTTGTTTGTTTTTGAAGTAAAATTAACCTACAACACTATGTTAGTTTCTGGTACATAACATAGTGATTTGATATTTCTATACATTCAAAATGATCACCATGATGAGTCTAGTTACCATCTGTCACCATACAAAGATATTACATAATTATTGACTATATTCACCACACTTTACATTTCATATGCATGACTCATTTATTTTGTAATTGGAAGTTTGTACCTCCTAATCCCCTCACCTATACCTCTTCTACCCCAACACCATCCTCTTTAGGACAGTCACCTGTTTGTTCCCTTCATCTATGACTGTTCCTGTTTTGTTACGTTTGTTCATTTGTTTTGTTTTTTAGATTCCACATATAAGTGAAATCATTTGTCTTTCTTTGTCTTATTTCACTTAGCATAAAACACTCTGGATTCATCCAAGTTGTTGTAAATGGCAGGATGTCATTATTTGTTATGGCTAAGTAATGTTCCAGTGTGTGTGTGTGTGTGTGTGTGTGTGTGTGTGTCTATTTATCACATCTCCTTTATCCATTCATCTATAGATGGGCACTTAGGTTGCTCCCATATCTTGACTATTGCAAATAATGCTGCAATAAACATACAGGTGCATATATCTTTTCAAATTAGTATTTTCATTTTCTTTGTATAAATACCCATAAGTAAAATTGCTGGATAAAATGGTAATTCTATTTTTAGTTTTTTGATGAACTTTCATACTGTTTTCCATAGTGGCTGCATTAATACACATTCCCACCAGTAGCGTATGAGTGTTCTCTTTTCTCCATAGCCTCACCAGCTCTTGCTATTTATTGTCTTTTTGATAATAGCTATTCTGAGAGGTGATATGCGTTTTGGTTTTGATTTGCATTTCTCTGATGATTAGTGATGTTGAACATTTTTCATGTGTCTGTTGGCTCTCTGTATGTCTTTTTTTGGAAAAAGGTCTATTCAGATTCTCTTCCAATTTTTTAAATTGGGTTGTTTGTTTTATTGATGTGGAGTATTATGAGTTCTGTGTATATTTTGGGTATTAACCCCTTATTGGGTATATTATTTGCAAATATCTTCTCCCATTCAGTAGGTGACCTTTTGTTTTATTCATAGTTTCTTTCACTGTGCAAAAGCTTTTCTGATTGATATAGTCCAAATTTGTTTGTTTTTGCTTTTGTTTCCCTTGCTTGGGGATACATATACAAAAAATATTGCTAAGATCAATGTCGAAGAACGTACTGCCTATGTTTTTTTTTCTAGAAGTGAATGTTTTCAGATCTTAAATTTAAATATTTAATCCATTTTGAAATTATTTTTGTATATAGTGTGAGACAGTAGTCCAGTTTCTTCTTTTGCATGTAGCTGCTCAATTTTCCCAACAGTATTTATTGAAGTGGCTGTCTTTTCTCCATTCTTGCCTCCATTGTCTGGATTAATTGACCATATACATATGGGTTCATTTCTGGGCTCTCTATTCTGTTCCATTGATTTGAGTGTCTTTTTTATGCTAGTGCCAAATTGTTTTGATGACTGTAGCTTTGTAGTATAGTTTGAAATCAGGGAGAGATATATCTCCAGGTTTGTTCTTCTTTCTCAAGATTGCTTTGGCTCTTCCTGGTCATTTGTGTTTCCATACAAGTTTTAGAATTACTTGCTCTATTTCTGTGAAAGATGCCACTGGTGTTTTGATAGGGATTGCATTGAATCTGTAGATTGCCTTGGGTGGTGTGGTCATTTTAGCAATATTCTTCCAATCCATGAGCATGGTATATATTTCACTTGTTCTTTCATCAGTGTCATATAGTTTTCTGAGTACAGGTCTTTTACCTCCTTAGAGACATTTAACCCTGGGTATTATATTCTTTTTGATGCAATTGTCAATGGGATTGTTTTCTTAATTCCTCTCTTGATAGTTTGTTGTTAGTGTATAGAAATGCAGTAGATTTCTGTATATTAATTTTGTGTCCTGAAACTTTACCAAATTCACTGATGAGCTCTAGTAATTTTATTGTGGTATCTTTAGGATTTTCTAGGTATAGTATCACATTGTCTGCAAATAGTGATAGTTTTACTTCTTTCTTTCCAGTTTGGATTTATTTAATTTCTTTTTCTTATCTTATTGCTGTGGCTAGAACTTCCAATACTATCTTGAATAAAAGTGGTGAGAATGGTATCCTTGTCTTGTTCCTGATCTTGATTAAATCCTTTAGTATTCCACCATTGAGTATGTGGGCTTGTGGTATATGGCCTTTATTATGTTGCGGTATGTTCCCTCTATACCTACTTTGATGGGCTTCTTTGGTCATAAATGGATGTTGAATCTTGTCAAAAGATTTTTTTTTCATCTATTCACATGATTATGATTTTTACTCTTCAATTTGTTAATGTGTATCCCATTAATTGATTTATGGATATTGAGCCATCCTTGCATCCCTGGGATAAATCCCATTTATCATGCTGTGTGATTTGTTTAATGTTTTGTTGAATTCAGCTTGCTAATATTTTGTTGAGAATTTTAACATCTGTATTCATCAGGGATATTAGCCTGTAATTTTCTCTTTTTTTGTGATACCTCTGTCTGGTTTTTGTAGCAGGGTGATGCTGGCCTCATAGCATGAGATCAGAAGTATTCCTTCCTCTGCAATTTTTTGCTACAGTTTGAGAATGATAGGTGTTAACTCTTCTTTAACTGTTAGAATTTACCTCTGAAGCTGTCTCATCCTGGACTTTTGGTTTTTAGGAGTTTTTTATTTTTTAAATTATTGATTAAATTTCATTACTGGTGAATTGTCTGTTCATATTTTCTATTTCTTCCTGATTCAGTCTTGGGAGATTGTACATTTCTAGAAATTTATCCATTTCTTCTAAGTTGTCCATTTTGTTGGCATATAATTGTTCTTATTGTTCTTTTATAATCCTTTGTGTTTTTGTGGTGTCATTGTAACTCCTCCTTTTTCACTTCTGATTTTAATGATTTTGGCCCTCTCTTTTTTTCTTGATGAGTCTGGCTAAAGGTTTATCAATTTTATCTTTTCAAAAACCAGATCTTAGTTTCATTTATCTTTTCTATTTTTTTGGTCTTTGTTTCAATTATTTCTGCTGTGATCTTTATAATTTCTTTCTCTCTACTATCTTTGGGATTTGTTTGTTCTTCTTTTTCTAGCTTCTTTAGGTGTAATGTTAAGTTGTTTACTTGAGATTTTTCTTGTTTCCTGAGGTAGGCTTGTATCTCTATAAAATTCCCCTCTTAGAACTGTTTTTGCATAGTCTCATAGATTTTAGATTATTGTGTGTTCATTTTCATTTGTCTCAAGGTAATTTTGATTTCTCCTTTGATACCTTCATTGATCCATTGGTTGTTTAGTAGCATGTTGCTTAGCCTCCATGTGAGTGTTTTTTTTAAAGTTTTTTCCTTGTTAAATTCTAGTCTTATAGCATTGTCATAGGAAGATATGCTTGATATTATTTTAATATTCTTAAATTTATTGAGACTTGTTTTGTGGCCTATCACATGATCTCTCCAGAATGTCTCATTTGCACTTGAAAAGAACATGTATTCTGCTGCTTTTGAATGGAATGTTTCATTCCATTCCTCCTTGTGATTGCTCTAGCCTTTCAAGTCACAGAGCACAAAGAGGTGGTGGCTGTGCAATTAGCTGGTCTGATAGAGGAGGAGATAAAGCAGATACTAAAAATAAGCAAAATTTTAGATGAAAATCTCTGTGCAAACACACAAACAGAAAAGTGGAGCCTATTCTGTCATAATTACCCAAGTACTACTAAAAGGAAAAATTGTGTTACCTTGTAACATTTTCTAAGTTCCCGTTCCATAATTTTTATGTTCTTGTGAGGAAAAAAGTAAAACAAATTTAATTGTATTTGATTTTATGACATTGCTTTTAAAAAGCATGTGTTATATGTTAAGACTTGACTTGTGTGCTTGTGTTATAAGTTTCCAATTAAAAGTGTCCCTAAAGGCTACTTCCTATATGATTTTTCCCAGTAAATGAGGCAGGCCCTTCTAAGATCTTTCACAAAGCATCTAGACATTCAAATGAAGAGATGAATCCTTCTTAAACAAGCTAGCTATTAGGATTTAATGGTCTGGGTATGTTACTATTAGGATTTAATGGTCTGGGTATGCTACTATTAGGATTTAAGGTGTCTTCAAACTGAAATCTCAATGTTTGCCTTATGAAATACCTGAGATAAGATGCTTAAATAAGAAAAGGGCTATTCACCCAGTAAACCCAAAAGAGCAAATGGATATTTTTGGCCATATTTTGCCTTTCAGACATTTCTTTGGAAATCTTCAAGAACCTCCACTTTCTCCTTCTCTGAATAGGACCATTTAAGTGCATGTTAAGCAGTTATAGAATTGTAAATAAAAACTTTTGCTAAAATAAAAAATAAAAGGGGGGACATGGTCTCCATGATGAAATTAGTTTTTTTACAAGAAGGGTTACCAAAGAGCTTGCTTGTTCTCTTTCTGCCTTTTGAGGACATAGCTAAGGCAGCCATCTGCAAGCCAGGAAGAGAACCCTCACCAGAACCCAACCATGTTGGCATCATGATTTCTGACTTCCAGCCTCCAGAACCATGATAGTATTGTGAGAAGTGGCCAAGATGGCAGGGGAGGAAGACCATGATCACACCTCCTCCCACAAGCAGATCAAAATTATAACAATTTACATAGCAACTGTCAATGAGAGTGACCTGAATACTAGCAGAGAAAATCTTCTACAGCTTAAGAGATAAAGAAGGAGTCACAGTGAAATGGGTAGGAGGGGGAAAGATGCAGGACCCACGCCCCTGGGTAGTCAAACTACAAACAGAAAGATAAGCACAATTGTACAGGACTCCCCAAGGAGTGAAGGTCTAAACACCACATGGGGCTCCCCAGCCCAGGGATGGGCTCCCCACCAGAAGGATGAACCTCCATAACATTTGGCTTTGAAGGCCAGTGGGTCTTGGGAGAGCCAGAGTGCTGTAGGAAACAGATTCTCCTCTTAAAGGGCACACCCAAAATCTCACACACTCTGAGACCCAGGATAGAAGCAGTGAATTGAAAGGAACATGAGTCAGATCCACTTGCTGATCTTGGAGAGCCTCCTGAAGGGGTAAGAGGTGACTGAGACTCACACTGGGGACATAGATGCTGGTGGCAACCATATTTGGAGAGCTCAATCTAACATAAGGACACTGGTGCTGGCAAGGCCACTTTGGAGTCCTCCTTCTAGCTTATTAACCTTGGTAAACAGCCTAGCCCACCAGCCGGTCTGCATCAGTCTTGAGTTGTCCCAGGCCAAGCAGCTAGCTGGGCAGGACATAGCCCCACCCACCAGCAGGCTGGCTGTCCTAGGCCACCCTGAGTCCCCAGCCTTACTCACCAGTGGGCTGACACCAGATCTAGGACCCTGGGCCTGGCAGCCAGAGACACCTGGATCCATCTCTATCTACCAGTGAGCAACCACTAGCCCCAGGACCTGGATTCACCCACCAGAAGGCAGGCATCAGCCCTGGGAGCCCCCTCCAGGACCCCACAACCAGAGATCTCAGGACCCAGCTCTGCCCACTAGTAGGCTGGCACTAGCCTCAGGCCCCCTGGGTCACTCAGCCAGCTGTCAGAACCAGCCCCACCCACCAGCAGGCTGATACCAGCTCTGGGACCCTGCACATCACAGCCAGGTGCTCCAGGACCTAGTGCCACCCACCACTAGATCAGCACTAGCCCTGGGATCCCCTTCCCCCAGGTCTCTGGATCTAGCCACCTTGTGTTCTAGGCCCACCCACTACTGGTCAAGCAATAGGACTGGGGCCACCTGGGCTGTCCCAAGCTGTGCCAAGACCCAGCCCCATTCACCAACAAACGGAAGCCTCTGCAATAGACAGGGCCTGGTAAATAACCTAACCAGAGGCCAGCCACACATACCAGGGTACCCACAGTAGTTAGCCTGACACAATAGAAGGGCCCACACATCCCACAGAGAGGGTTCCACTAAAGCATATAACTATGGTGACCAGAGGGGAGCGCATTGCTGGGCCCCCTAGGACAACTCCTACAAAAGGCCACTTCTCTAAGATCAGGAAATGTAAACAACATACCAAATACATAGAAATAAAAGCAGAGAATTAGGCAAAATGAGGCAAGAGAAGAATATGTCTCAAATGAAGGAACATGATAAAACTCCAGAAGAAGAACTAACTGAAGTGGAGATATGCTACCTACCTGATAAATAGTACAAGGTAATTGATCATAAAAATGCTCAAAGAACTCAAGAGAAGAATGGATGAACACAGACATTTGCAACAAAGGGTTAGAAAATAAAAGAAGAACCAAACAGAGCTGAAGAATACAATAACTGAAATAAAAATACACTAGAATAAATCAAGAGTAGAGGAACAGATCATCAGGTTAGAAGATAATGTAGTGGAAATCACCCAAGCTGAACTGAAAATAGAGAAAAAATAAAAAGAAATAAGCTTAAGAAACATCTGGGACAATATCAAGGCATGCTAACATTCACATTTTTAGGGTCTTAGAAGGAAGAGAGAGAGAGAGAGAGAGAGAGAGAGAGAGAGATAAAGGTGAAAATAACATATTTGAAGACATACAAGTTGAAATCTTCCCCAACTTGGTAAAGGAAACAGACATCCAGGTCCAGGGAGCACAAACAGTCCCCAAGAAGATGAACCCAAAAAGGATTACAACAGACATATTGTAATTAAAATGGTAAAAATAAAGATAAAAAGAGAATTTTAAAAGCAGCAAGAGTTAGCAAAGGAAACCATAAACAAAATGAAAGACAACACACAGAATGGGAGAAAATATTTGCAAACAAAGCAACAGACAAGGGATTAATCTCCAAAATATACAGGCAGCTCATGTAGCTCAATATCAGAAAAACAAAAACCCAATCAAAATATGGCATAATATCTAAATAGACATTTCTCCAAAGAAGACACACAGATGTCCAAGAAGCACATGAAAAAATGCTCAACATCACTAATTATTAGAGAAATGTAAATCAAAAGTACAATGAGGTATCACCTCACACACATCAGAATGGCCATCATCAAAAAAATCTACAAACAATAAATGCTGGAGAGGGTGTGGAAAAAAGGGAACCTTCCTACACTGTTGGGGGAATGTAATTGGTACAGCCACTATGGAGAACAGTATGGAGTTTCCTTAAAAAACTAAAACTAGAGATACCATATGATCCAGTAATCCCACTCCTGGGCATACATCTGGAGAAAACCATAATTTGAAAAGATACATGTACCCCAATATTTATTGCAGCACTATTTACAATAGCCAGGACATGGAAGCAACCTAAATGTCCATCGATGGAGAAATGGATAAAGAAGATTGGCACATATATACAATGGAATACTACTCAGTCATAAAAAATGAAATGATGTCATTTGCAGCAACATGAATGAACCTAGAGATCGTCATGCTGGGTGAAGTTAGAGAAAGACAAATATCATATGATACCACTTATATGTGGAATCTAAAAAAATGGTACAAATGAACCTATTTACAAAACGGAAATAGAGTCACAGAGGCAGAAAACAAACTTATGGTTACCAAGGGAGAAAGTGTTGGGGGGGGGATAAATTGGGAGATTGGGATTGACATATACACACTACTATGTATAAAATAGGTAACTAATAAAAAGCCTACTGTATAGCACAGGGAACCCTACTCAGTAGTCTTTAATGACCTATATGGGAATAGAAGCTAAAAAAGAGTGATTATATGTGTATGTATAACTGCTTCACTTTGCTGTACAGCAGAAACTAACACAACATTGTAAATCAACTATACTCCAATAAAATTAAGTTAAAAAAATAAAAGCAGCAAAGGAAAAGCAACTAGTTGTGTAGAAGGGAGATCTCGTAAGAATGTCAGCTGATTTTTAAGCAGAAACTCTGAAGGCCAGAAGGGAGAGGCATGATAAATTTAAAGTGATGAAAAGTTCTACAATAAAGAATACTGTACCAGCCAAGGCTGTCATTCAGATATGAAGGAGAGGTTAAGAGTTTTACAGATATGCAAAAGTTAAGAGAGTTTAGCACCACCAAACCATCCTTACAAGAAATTTAAAGGGACTTCTCTAAGTAGGAAAGGCCGCAACAAGACTTGGGAAAATTATGAAAGAAAAAAAATCTCATTGGTAAAGGCTTATCTCAAAGGTAAAAAAATCTCAAAGGTAAAGGTAGTAGATCAACTACTTATAAAGCTAGTAGGAAGTCAAAAGTAGTAAAATCATCTACATCCACAATAGGTAGTTAAGGTGTATGCAAAACAAAAAGATGTAAAACATGACGTCAGAAACATTAAATGTGGGTGGGGGAATATATTATATATTATTATTATTGTATAATTAAATAATTATATTTTATAATATATAATTAAATGTATATTAAATGATATATTAGATATAACATATATATATTTATACACATTGCTATATATAAATCTCATGTAAGTGAAATACATGCTCTAATCAAAAGACACAGACTGGCTGAATGGATTCAAAAATAAGACCCATATAGAAATATATATATTATACCCTACAGGAGACTCACTTCAGGTCTAAACACAAAAGACTGAGAGTGAAGAGATGGAAAAAGTTATTCCATACAAATGGGAATCAAAAGAATGCTGGGGTAGCAATACTTATATCAGACAAAATTGGCTTTAAATCAAAGATTCTAACAAGAGACACAGAAGGACATTACATAATGATAAAGGGATCAATCCAAGAAGGAGATATAACAACTGTAAATATATATGCATCCAACCTAAGACCACTTAAATACATAAAGCAAATATTAACAGATATTAAGGGAGAAATTGACTGTAACACAATAATAGTAGGGAATTTTAACACCCCATTTACATCAATGACAGATAATTCAGACAGAAAATCAATAAGGAAACACTGGCCTTAAATCAACATTTCTTTTAAAATTTTGTTTATTTTGGGAATATTCTTCAAGTACACTTTGGTTGAGAATTATAATTACTACCAAACTAAATAAAAATATGTTTCTTAACATCTTACAAACATATATGAAAATTTAATGAAGAATCTAAAGTTTATTGACAGGCTCTGCTTCTAACACTTTTTCCAGTTACTATTGAAAGTACTGTCAAATATCCTTGTGACTGTCATGTGGAAATGATCTATGACTAACTCATGTAGACTATGAGTGGATCCAAATGAGAAATAATTCATGAGAGTGTTTCTAATTCATGGCACAGTAAAGATACAAAAATGTTTCCTACCCAGATGACATGACCATGAGGAGATAGTTGATATGGGTGTTTTTACTTAAGAAACACTGGTATGAATTTCTTTAATTTTGAACAAAGAATCTGAGAAGAATGATAGTAATAACCTACTATGCATTTCTTGATCAGTTAAAACACATATGAAATTTACTGTGATGCATCCAACATACACACATCTGGTTTGTTTAGTCACCCCTCCCTTCTCACACAGACCTTGTCCTCCTAGGTTGTTGTTTCATTCTGCCGAGAGTAATACTGTGTAGCATTTAATAGCAGGGCTTTAAAAAAATCTCTTCTTATACGAAGATGGAAAATTCTACTGCCCTATGTTTTTCTGTTCTAAATTCTGTTGCTATCTATCTATCTATCTATCTATCTATCTATCTATCTATTTATGTTGTGCCTGGTCTTAGTTGTGGCTCCAGGGCTCCTTAGGTGTGGCTCTCTGGCTCCTTAGCTGCGGCTGATGGCTCCTTAGTTGTGGCATGCGAACTATTAGTTGCGGCACGCATGTGGGATCTTGTTCCCAGACCAGGAATCCAACTCGGCCGCCCTGCATTGGGAGCATGGAGTCTTATCCACTGTACCACCAGGGAAGTCCCTGCTGTTGCTATTCTACTTCATTTCTCTTTCACCTCTTGTTCCTTTCTCTTACCTGGCTTTTTTGACTTTTTATCCCAGTCATATGTTGCTGAGTGATTGACTAAAAGAGACTTCTCTCTGAAGAAGAAATTTTTATCTTTGTAATGTGTGTTAGGCTCTGTTTCCTGATGCTACTCGAGTTTTTATTAAAATCTGCTTCTTCATGAGCCATTTTCTTTATTCCCAAGGCTCTGCTTTAGTCAACTACTCTGTAAAATAGGACTCTATGAGGTCCCATTATGATTTCACAGACATAGGGTTGATGACCCAATTGGACACATGAATGAATTTGAAATGGTCATTTCTATTCTCACTTCTTCAGAATTATTTGTAGCAACAATATAATGTTTCTACAAACATTTCTCCCTTTCTTGCCATGGAGACAACAGTGATTTCAAATGTATCTGAAAAAAATTTTTCCCTCCCTCCCAGAGTGTGGAACCATCCACACATTAATATTTCTTATTTTAAAGGAGTCAGTTTTCTGAAGGAAGAAATAAGTAAGGGAAGCCTATATTTAAGTAAATCCCAAGCTCTTTTCCTAAATGTTTTGATCTTCACACTGAACGGATTTGAGGATATCTTCTAGGCACTATAGCTGGAAACTGAGAAGAAAGAAAAAAAAAAACCAAAAACAGTACTTGCAAAAACAAGCATAATGTCTTGCTCTGTGGTTTAGTTTAATCTCTCTATAATTGAACTCCTTTGGTAGACATCCCAGAATACTGTCAAAAGTGGTGGTGTGATGAATTGGGAGATTGGGATTGACATATGTACACTAATATGTATAAAGTGCATAACAAATAAGAACCTGCTGTATAAAAAAAATAAAATTCAAAAGAAAAAGAATTCCTAAGATGATAAACTCTAATTGTGGAATTATCCAATACAATAAATGTCTCTTTAAATTTGAGCAAATTCTAAGAAGCTGGGTTTTCCCGTGGTGAAAATTCATTTCTCCAGCATATTGATCAAAGCCCCCAAATATATTGCTGTTTGTAAGACAAATTCTCATTCTCTCCCTTACTGATTTTATACTGAAGGTAGAGCTCAAATTGGGCTAGGGCAACTCTACATGATTATAAGCTTATATTTGTCAGAGTTCCAAACAGTTCATTTACTGGGAATAGTAAATGATAAACCAAACAGGTGGGCAAATGAATGTTTGTTTATGTGCAAAAACAAAAACATTAATAGATACACAAGGATTTTTCAAAACTGGTCAGCTCTTGAAAGCCTGAGGCAATGTCTGTGCTGTCAAGGCACAGCTTGCTATATGAAAATATGAGACTACTGCAAGCTTCTGATCCAAACATAGTGGATTATTTATAAGAAATCCAGGCATATTATTTTCTGGTAACTATAAAAAACACCTGTTTTTATTCTGACTCACTTTTGCCTGCAACATTTGCAGTTGACTACTAAAACAGTAGTTTTAGTGCAGGTTTAGACAAAACTGGCAAGTTATTTAGATAGAAAAGACCGCTACGTACATAGTCGTGCTCTGAGGACTGTGAGGAAAATGTCTCTCTACCTCCCACTATAAAATATAGAGCCCTCTCTTATTACTAATTGCATATCTAAAATTCACATTTTGATCAAGGTTAATTTTAAACATGCACTAATTATCAACTCTGTGATTTGGGGCATGCTTTTTTATAATTCTGAACCTTAGTCTATTCATTTTTCAAAGGGGATAACATATGGATGTCACAAAAGTTTTCTGAGGGCTACATGAAACAATTCATATAAAGTGTTCACTACTGTTGCTAAAAAGTTAGTTCTTGTTGTTATAATTATTGTTACTATAATCATCATCAGGCCTTTACAAATAGTAATGCCTTTTAGAGTGCTCAGTGTTTAGCAGCCGGAGGAAGGAGGGAAATCAGTCAATGGAATAAGCAGCTATAGTTGTCAGTAGCTCAAGCCAATTCGAAACATTTACCTGAAGAATGTGCATTCCTGTCACTCAGGACTGCAGCTGCTGCCCATATACCAATGGCTCTAGGTAGAAGAAGTGAACTCTCTTTGATACATTCAGGTCTGGCACCTGTGCACTGACTGCCCTCCTGTCAGTGAGTGAGGCACAGATTCACATGCATGAAAAATTCTCCACATTAGGAATTCAGCAAATTTTTGAAAAGTTATCACCTGTGGTCAAAGCACTGATTTCACCCAACCTTCACAGTCAGGACTCTTTCCTGTACAGTAAGTCCACTACATACGAACCTTCAAGTTGCAAATTTTCAAAGATGCGAACATGCGTTCCCATGTCCAATCACGTAAGTTAGTTCATGTGTCTGACGTACACTGTCATATGTGTGCATCCTCTACAAGTGGTTGTGCTTTTGTGTACTTTATTGTACAGTACTGTATACAGTACAGTAGTACAATATCTTTATTTCAAGCCCAGGATGTCCGGAAGCAAGCATAAAAACAGTGGTGATGTAGCTGGTACTGCAAAGAAGTGCCAAGGGATAACGATGGAAACAAAAGTGAAAATAATTGAGAGAGTGGAGTGAGGAAAAAAGATAGCTTGCCCTCTGTCTCCTATTGCTGACAATCCTTCAGCTCTACCATCTCCCACCTCCTCTCCCTCCTCCAGTCAGTAACTCTTCTTGCCTGTTCACTTGATGCCAGCCCCTGTATGCCAGCTGTTGTACTGTACCACTGTACTTTTCAAGGTACTACACTGCAAGCTTAAAAATGTTTTCTTTATTTTTTGTATTTGTTTTTATGTATTATTTGTGTGAAGAGTATTATAAACCTATTACAGTACAGCACTATATAGCCAATTGTGTTAGTTGGGTGCCTAGGCTAACTTTGTGGGACTTACCAACAAATTGGACTTACGAACATGCTCTCGGAATGGAATTCGTGTGTATGCAGGGGACTTGCTGTACTGTACATCCTCTATCCTAAATTAATGCTATCATTTGTGTGTGGCTTATTTTGTCAGTGTATTATTATTTAGAGGAGGATGCCCGCAGCAAGAGCAGCCAGAAATTGTGCCTGTGAATTTCATCTTTTGTGGGACATTCTTTTGCACTTGAATAAACTGGAGATGATTTTTCTAGAGGTATAATTGACATATATTAGTTTCAGGTGTACAACATAATGATTTGATATTGTAAATACTGCAAAATGATCACCACAATAAGTCTGGTTAACATCCGTCACCATGCATAGTGACAGAATTTATTTTTCTTGTGATGAGAACTTTTAAGACGTACTCATAGCACCTTTCAAATATGAAATACAGTATTATTAACTACAGTAGCCATGCTGTACATTATATCCCATGACTTATTTATTTTGTAACTGGAAGTTTGTACCTTTTGACTCCCTTCAACTGTTTAGCCCACCCCTCATGCCCTGCCTCTGGCAACCACCAATCTGTTAACTGTATCTATGACCTTTATTTTTTTTCTATAAGTGAGATTATATGATATTTGTCTTTTTCTGTCTCACTGATTTCACTTAACATAATGCTCTCAAGGTCCACCATTTTGTGACAAATGGCAAGATCCCCTTCTATTTATGGCTGAATAATATTTAATCTTCCTTATCCATTATCTGTTAATGGACGCTTGGGTTGTTTTCATATCTTGGGTATTGTAAATAATGCTTCAATAAACATGAGGGTGCATATATCTTTTTGAGTTAGTGTTTTCATTTTCTTTGGGTAAATACCCAGAAGTAGAATTGCTAGGTCAGATAGTAGTGCTATTTTTAATTTTTTCAGGAACTTCTATAATGTTTTCCACAGTGGCTGCACCAGTTTACGTTCCTACCAACAGTGTACAAGTTTTTCTTTTTCTCCACATCCTTGCAAGTATTTGTTATCTCTTACCATTTTTATAATAGCCATTCAGACAGGTGGGAGGTGATATCTCATTGTGGGTTTGATTTGCATTTCTCTGATGATTAGTGATATTGAGCACCTTTCATGTACCTATTGGCCACCTGTGTGTCTTCTTTGAAGAATGTCTATTCAGGTACTTTGCCCATTTTAAATAGGATTAGTTGAGGTTTTTTGCTATTGAGTTATATGACATTTATTTTGGCTATCAAGCCCTTATCAGATACATAATTTGCAAATGTTTTATCCCATTTGGAAGATTGATTGTTCGTTTTGTTGAATGTTTCCTTTACTGTGCAGAGACTTTTTAGATTAATGTAGTCCCACTTCTTTATATTTTCTTTTGTTGCCTTTGCATTGGGGGATCAAATCCAAAAAAAACCATCTCCAAGACTGATGTCAAGAAGCTTACTGCCTGTTTTCTTCCAGGAGTTTTATAGTTTCAGGTATTACATTCAAACCTTTAATCCATTTTGAGTTAATTTCTGTCTACGGTATAAGATAATGGTCCAGGTTCACTCTTTTCTGTGGCTATTCAATTTTCCCAACACCATTTATTGAAGAGACTATCTTTTCCCCATTGTATGTTCTTGGCTAATTTGTCATAAATTAATAGACCATATAAGTGTTGTTTTGGCTAATCAGGGTCTTTCATTGTTCCATACAAATTTTAGGATTTTTTGTTTTTCATCTGTGAAAATGGGATTGAAATTTTGATAAGGATTGCATTGGCTCAATAGATTGCTTTGAGTATGGACATTTTAACAGTATTAATTCTTCCAATTCGTGAGCGCAGAATATCTTTTCCTTTATTAGCATTTTCTTCAATTTTTTTCATCAGTGTTTTATAGTTTTCACCTCCTTAGTTAAATTTATTCCTAGGTATTTTATTTTTTTTGGATACAATTTTAAATTGGATTGTTTTCTTAATTTCTCTTTCTGAAAGAGAAGTTTATTTTAGTGTATAGAAACACAACTCATTTTTAAGTATTGATTTTATATCCTGCACCTGTACTTAAGTTATTTATTAGTTCTAACGTTTTTTTGATGGGGTCTTTAAGGTCTTCTAAATATGATATAATGTCACCTGCAAAGAGTAACAGTTTTATATTTTCCTTTCCAATCTGGATGCCTTTTATTTCCTTTTCTTGTCTAATTGATTATACCAGGACTTCTGATACTATGTTGAATAAAACATCCTTGTCTCATTTCCAGTCTTAGAGAAAAAGCTTTCAGCTTTTCACCATTGAGTATAATGTTAGCTGTGATCTTGTCATAGAAAGCCTTTACTATATGGAGGTATGTTCCCTCTATCCCCACTTTGTTGAGAGTTTTTATGATAAGTGGATGTTGAATTTTGTCAAATGCTTTCTCTGCATCTGAGTTGATTATATAATTTTTATTCTTCATTTTGTTAATGTGTTATATCACATTGACTGATTTGATGATATTGAACCATCCTTGCATGTGTAGGATAAATCCCAGTTGATCATTGTGTTTGATCCTTTTAATGTATTGTTGAAGTTTTTTGTTTTTTTGTTTTTCGGTTTTTTTTGGCTGCCCTGTGCAGCTTGTGGGATCTTAGTTCCCCCCAGGCATTGAACCCAGTCCCTCGGCAGTGAGAGCACAGAGTCCTAACCACTGGACTGCCAGGGAATTCCCAATGTATTGTTGAATTTGTTTTGCTAATATTTTATTGAGGATTTTTGCATCTATGTTCATCAGGGATATTGACCTATAATTTTCTTTTTTGTGGCATCCCCATCTGGTTTTAGTATCAGGTTAATGCTGGCCTCATAAAATAAATTTGGAACTGTTGTCTCCTTTACCATTGTCTGGAAAAGTTTGAGAAAGATTGGTATTAATTTTCTTTGAATGTTTGGTAGAATTCACCAGTGAATAATCTTGTAATGACTGGTTATTTGGGAGTTTTAAAACTATTGATTCAATCTCCTTACTAGTAATCATTCTGGTCAGAGTTTCTACTACTTTATGATTCAGTTTTGGAGGTTTGCCCGCTTCTAGGAATTACCCATTTCTTCTTGTTTGTCCAATATTTGGTGTATAATTGTTTATAGTAGTCTTTCATGATCCTTTGTAAATTTTGGTATCAGTTGTAACATCTCTTCTTTCAGAAATTTCTGATTTTATTTGAGTGTATTCTCTTTATTTTTTTGGAGATGCTAACTGAAGTTTCATCAATTTTGTTCATCTTTTCAGGTGCCAGTCTTTAATTTCGTTGATCTTTTATATATTTTTTTTTAGTCATCAGGTGTCAAGTGTCTCTTTCATTTATTTCCACTCTGATCTCGGTTATTTCCTTCCTACTTCTAAATTTGGACTTGCTTTGTTCTTTTTCTACATCCTTCAGGTGTGAAGTTACTTTTGGTATTCATTTGCATGGCATATTATTTTCATCTTTCACTTTCAATCTTTATATCTGAAGTGAGTCTCTTGTATTCTGCATACAGATGGATTTTAGTTTGGTTTTTAAAAAATAATCCATTTAGCCACACCATATGCCTTTTGATTGGAGAATTTAGTCTATTTACTTTTAAAGAAAGTATTAATGGTTATGTACTTATTGCCATTTTGTTAATTGTTTTCTGGCGTTTTTGCAGTTCCGCTGTTGCCTTCTTTTCTTGGTCTCTTCCTTTGTGGTTTGGTTAGTCTCTTTATTGTATGCTTAGATTCCTTTCTCTTTTTCTTTCATGTATATATAGGTTTTTGCTTGGGTGGTTACCATGAAGCTTACACATAACATCTTATATTACAACAGTCCATGTGATAACAACTTAAATTTGAATGCATTCAAAGCTCTACGTTTTTACTCTCCCCTCACAATAGTTTATGTTTTTGATATCTTTCAACATCTTTTTACCTTGTGTACCCCTTAACTAATTACTGTAGTTGTAGTTATTTTGGCTACTTCGGCTTTTAACCTTCATACTACCTTTATAAATGATTAATCCACTGCCTTTACTGTGTACGTACCTTTACCAGTGAGATTCATACTTCCATATGTTTTCTTGTTGCTAATTAGTACCCTTCCTTTTCAGTTAAAAAGTCTCTTTAACAATTCTTATACAGCCAGTTTATTGTTGATTGAACTCTCCTTCAATTCTCAATGATAACTTTGGTTGGAAGTTTTTTCCTTCAGCATTTTGAATGTATCCTGCCTCTCCCTTCTGTACTGCAAAGTTTCTGCTAAAAATCTGCAGATAATCTTATGGGGAACTCTTCTGCCATTATTTTGTTAAATAAGTTTTTTGCTCTTTTCTTTCTCTCGTCTCCTTCTGGGACCCCTATAATGCAAATATTAGTACTTGATGTCCCATTAGTCCCTTTTACTATCTTCCTGTTTTTGAATTCCTTTTTCATTTTGCTGCCCTGATTGGGTGAGCTCCACAGCTCTGTTTCCTAGGTCCCTGATCCTTTCTCCTACTTCATTTAGTCTGCTATTGAACCCTTCTCATGTAATTTTCAGCTCTATGACTTTGATATGGTACTTTTTGAAATTTCGTATTTCTGTTGAAGTTTTCACTGTGTTCATCCATTCTTCTCCTGAGTTTGTTGGGCATTTTTATGACCATTACATGGATCTTTTATCGTGTAAGTTACTTTTCTCTAATACATTACATTTCTTTCTGAGGTTTTAATTTTTTCTCTTATTTGGAACATATTTCTCTGCTTCTTTATTTTACTTGACTCTCTGTATTGGTGTTTCTGCATTAGATGAAACAGGCATGTCTTTTAGTCTTGAAGCAACATCCTGTAGGAGATAAATCTTGTTGTTCAACCCTACCCTGGCTCTTCAATGTCTCTCAAACCTTTTTGCTTGTCCAAACAGGCTATTTTATTTTTAACAGCTGCCAGTAGTTGAGGGTGTGCCAAGACCTGTCACTGTCTCAAAGGAGAGGATCTTAGTTAACCTTTACCTGATTGGAAACCAGAGCCTCAGGCAGCAGCTTTTAATGAATGCAAATATATACAGTCCTATGGGACTCCAAGAATAATCCTCACTGGCCACCAGAGCCAGAGGATCTGGAGGTGTCCCTTGGTTAGCAGTCAAAAAAATTGGGGCTATAAGTTCTTTCATGTGAGACACCAATGAGGTGTAGTGAGGCAGAGGGAGAGCGCAAAGATAGCATCCTTTAGCCTATGTTTTCTGAGAGTAACTCCATAGGCTTGGAGATCAACAAGGCGAGGGGATAAGTTGAACAGATTTACATAATTTCAAGAAACACAGGGGAAAAGAAATGCAGTACAGCTGTGAAGTAGGGACCACAGTATAAAGATTGAAGGTTAGTAGAAAAACAAGTATCACATTATTTCTTTTCAGTCTCACCTTCGTTCCTGGCCATTAAGATATACTATTATTATTTGCATCTTTTATAAACTTATTTTAATTTTTTTCACAGAATATTTTTGCCTCGTCCTGAGAATTCTGTACATGATATTTTATTTTTAAAGTTTATATGATTGAAATAAATTTTATTACAAATTTGTTTAAAGTTCAGGCATATTAAGATAGGTACAAAGTTCTCCTCTCCCGTGGCAGCCTCTGACACTCCTTGTTGTCTGGGAGAGCAAGGAAATGTGGTACTAACATGAAAGTCTTCTACGTTCATCAACAACATGCCATACTGCTGTGCTTCCACACAGGTTATTCTCTTTGCACTCCTCAGCAAACAAGTTCTGTAGAGGTGAAATATCATTCTCTCCCACAGGATGTCATACACAGCATAGGTAATTTGGTATGTTAGAACTGATTCATCCTTTCTCAGCATTTGTTGTTGGTCCCAAATATTTGTTTTAAGTCCTATAATTGTAACACTGGGCCATTTATCCTGTTGAAGTTGATTCATAGCTTAGCTGAAATGTGTTTTCCCAGTGTTGAAGTAGGATAGAAATTTCTAGAATTAGTCTTTACAAGTTTTTCTGGGTAGATGAGTTTCTAAAGCTGCTCAAAGGTATGGAGCCAGAGGATTTTTAAAAAACTTACAGAAAAGCAGTTTTTTCATTATAAAAACGGTCCCCATGGCTGTTCTCTAGTGATAATTTCCATCTACAAATAATGTGTAGTTACAGCGGTGTTTACTAAAATCTCATTTTAAATGAAAAGTAATGCCTTCATTTACATGTTAAAAAAATGACAGCAAATAATTTTTTTAGAAAAAGATACAATATGTTTTTTTAAATTTAATAGTTTTTAATTTTTTTTCTAGAATTTTGAAGCTCATTGCAAGCAATTACATGCTACCAAATCCACAGTTTCTTTTTGCTGCCAGAGGTTTTGCCATGTCAAATGTTATTTGAAAAATAGGGGTTGGAAGGTGACAATATTAATCATCTTGGGAAGAGGAGGTGCACTGAGAACACAGTCAGTTGCTAGCATTCTAGAACTAAGTGCAAAATATCAACTCAGTTGATCTGATATCAATAATCATAGTGGGACTAGACAAGTTGTACTTCCTTCATCTCTCTTCTTGGCTTAAACATTCACTGATTCTATATGGACTGTCATATGTATGAGATACTGATAAAAGAACTCAGTAGGGCTGGACTCACCATTATAAAGATAATTTGGGGTATTTTAAGCATTCACTGACTGAGATCTGTGCTGTAGTTTTTCAGTGTACTTGTTATAATTTTGTTAGAATTCACTTGTGATGTGGAATTTTCTTTGTGTGAAGTGTTTTAATTATGGATTTAATTTCTTTAATTACTAATGCGACACAGTTTCTATTTCTTTTTTGTGAGTATTGGTAATTTGCATGTTTCTAGGATTTTTTTTCATGTTACCTGTATTTAAAAAAAAATTGCCATAAATATAATTGCAGTGTCGTTTTATGGTTCATTGCCTGTAGGATTTGTAGTCTTCTCCCATGTTTAATTACTGTTATTATTTATGTTTTCCCTTTCTTTTTGTTTATCTGTTTAGGCCTTGCTGATACTTTCTATTCTATATTTTCAGCCTTTATCTTTTCTACTATGTGCATTTTCCTTTTAAGTACAACTTTAACTTCATCCTACACATTTTCATATGCTATGTTTTTCATTGATTTCAAATTATACTATTTTATACTTTTCATTGTGATGTTTTCTTTGACCCATCGTTTATTAGTAACTGTATTTCTTATTTTCAAACACATGGAAATTCATGGAAAGATTCCCTATTTTTTTCCTCTTTGCATTCATAGGTAGAGTAAGATTTGTAAAACTCATGCTGAGAAATTTTATTTGTTATGAAATCAACAATTTTTATATTTTTTTCATCCTCAGTGATGATAAACATTTTGGAAAGTACTGTCTTTCACCAGACACAACTGTGCTAAGTTGCATATTTTGTATGATTTCATGGAGGAGTAAGAAAAGCATTCCTTGTTTATTTTAGACAAATCAACATTATATCTTGGAATAAAAGAAACATAGTGGATATAAGATAATGTTTTAAGCAATGCACATTTATTACTTGCAGTAGAATATTTCCATTTTATCTGACAAAAGATTAACTGTACATTTATATTATTTTTCTTTTTTTAATATTTTTTCACATTTGTATTTTTTGCATGTCTCCTTTCCACTATCAGTTTTCACAGTTGTCAACCTTTTCTAACCTGTGCTTGTTATTCATTCCTTCATTTCTAACCTGTTTATTCATTCATTTCTAGCCTGTACTTGTTAGATTTATATTACTTTAATTGGAACATGTCATTTCTTAAAAAAAAATCAGTAAAAATATTAACTAGCATTCTTTCAAAGCCTTGCATTTACTATTGGCATGTAAACTTCTCTTTTTAAAGTTAATTTTCAGAGAATAGATTAAAATGTACTCCTAAAGAGAGAACATCTACTTATTTGCATATGTAGGATAAAATGATTCCAATATGCAATCAATGACAGAAAGCCATGCACACTAGAAGTCCCAGCTCAATGAGGACAGTAATATATGAGACCAACCATATAATTTGCAATTTGAATACAGCTGGTGCTAGGTGATGACATATATTTTCCCATCTTTTGGTATCTGGCAATACTCTTCCTCAGCTTTCTTCTCTTTGGTTTATTTAAACAAACTGTGAAATAATTCTAAGCAAAGGAAAAAAAAGAGGTGTAAAACAGAAGAATCTATAATTCATTTCTATTATTCCATTTATTTATACTTTATGACATGATAAAGTGCTCCTTCTTCTTGGAAGAAGAAATGCCAGTGGCTATAAACCTGTTATACCAATAGATCGTGCATTTACAACAGTAGTCATGTCTTATAGTCAAGCAGGTTCCTTACTGGAAATGTTAGATGCGAAGTAGCAATTAATACTACAGGGCTGTTAATACCATTGTGACTGGTTTTATTAGAGAAAGATTCTTGAATTTTACATCAAAGTCAGGATTTGTTTCATAACAAAATAATGAAAGTGAACAGTAGTGGATACCTGTCATATTCTGGATATAATAAATATGTCAACTTTTAAAATATTAATGGTGGGGCAAAATAACTTTTCACATGTTATCAATTTACTTGTCTACATAGCATATAAGCAGTTAATAGGTAAAATGAATTGGCTTTCTGTATAAAATCATCTAAATGTTTGCTCTATGTTTTTATTCTTCCCCCAAACCAGTTTATATGAAGCATTTTCAATGCATGACTGCATGTCAAAAGGCATTTCTGGATATGTTTTGGTCACTTAAATCAGCAAGCTCAGGAAAGTAAAACAGGGTAGAAGTTTTACTTGGGGCATAGTCATATTGCTTCATGCTTTGCCTTATATTTCTAGTAAGCCCTATTACTCACCTTTCTTGTATACACTTACTCTTATGATACCTCCTATTTGGTCTAAAGTCTTCACTACATATATGTTTAGAAACTCCAAATCTATTTAAAAAATTTTTTTTGCAACCACAATGTTATGACTTAAAATTTTGCCTCTGCTAGACTCTTCAATCCACTTGCTCCCTCTTTCAATGTGGTTTCAGCTAAGAGTTGAGAGGATCATTCACTTATTTATTAATGTATTCTTGAATTAATAAATTCATGCAATTCAGTATTTGTTGACCACTTACTATTTGGCAATTACATAGGTGCAATTGGGTTGAAAAAGTTCTCGACAAATGATGAATGAATGATAACTTTCTTACTTTCCTTCCCGAACCTGAAATGATCATGTTAAGAAAGACACATTTTAAATCAGCAATGAAGTCCTTTCCTATAACATGTGGGAAGAATTTTTCTTTTTGAGAAAAGTGTACCATTTATATTTCTTAGTATTTTTTTAATCAATTCTAAATACAATGGTCTCTTTCAAAAAGTTATTTTCAATGTCCAAAGAACTGGAAACAAACCAACAGATCACTTGCATGCTCATATAGCCAAGTGTTGGTGCTGTCAAACTGGGAGACCACCACACGATGTATGAAACAAACGACAAACACATCATGCTGAATTTATTGCAAATATGAGTAAGAGTCATTATATTGGTAGGGCACGTCACTTCCAGAAGAGCAGGCTGCTGATTTTATAGAGGGATTTTAGAGAGTGTAGCAAATAGGGATTGGCCAGCTTTCATTGGCATGGGTGAGTTGATGCCATTTGTAGAAACATGAGGTTGTTTATTGGTTGGTACTGAGAAGTGTGTTCATTAGAACAGAGTCCACTTCATAATTTGAAAGGCCCAGTGCTAAATGAAAATGTAAGGTTCTTTATTCAAAAATGCAGGGGGATAAAACCTTTTTTTCCTTTTTTAACATGGTCTGTCTCTTAACCTGTCATGGTATTTTAATTTTGTTATATAATGTCACATTCTTTTGAGGACAGTAAATGTAGACCCTCACAGGAGGCTGAGGCCTGATACCTGGACCCTTCTCACATCAGTGCCCAAGCCCCTGTAGAAAGGCAGAGATTGGCAAATGGTCATTGAGTGGGATTCGGGGAGAGGGTGGCTGTGGACCCTCCCAAGAACGCAGACTGGTGATGGGTAGTGGGATTGTGCATGAGCCAAGGATCCTAGCTGCTAACTCAGGCTTTACTGACCTACTGGACCTCATTTATAAATAAATTTAAAGATAAAAGTATTAAGAATTATAAGCTAATGACCATAGGGCATTAAATCCCAAGTACTGAACCTCTTCTGAGTACAGAGTCCTATGTGCCTATGTTGGTCACATGTTCATGAAGCTGGCTGTGCTTTGGAGTGAGTTTTTTCCTGATTGGCTAGAATTAGAAGCAAAGAGCTACAATTGCAAGCAACTTGCCATGGTGTATTCACTGGGATAAGGTAAGCCATCAAAATCTTGTCCAAAATCTGGACAGCCTTTAGAAAGCTGTCATTTATTGTTTAATCAGGCTGATGGCTATAAGACAATCAGCTGTTTCCTGATAATGTGGGAGCATTTTTAAAATTTTCCTTGCTTAGGCTGCAGGAGAGCCCTTCAAGCGTTGTCACATCTACACCATTCTTACTGAATTCCTTGAAGATAAAGGTTAGCTTGAGTAGGTCTCACTTTTAGTTTGAATTTGATTAACATGAAAAGTTTGCATCGCCTGTTAGGACAGTGAACACAAGCACTTAGGACTGAGACAACCTAATTGTATAGCTGTGAAACAATAGGTATAACTAAAAATACTGTAAGAAGGATATTGAAGGCTTTCCAGAACTATGATCTGATATTTCCCTGGTTTAAGCAATTTGTAAGCTGCAAGAACTGAGCCGGTATGAATTTTTTCAAAAAATTTGTATTGGGGTATAGTTGATTTACAATGTTGTGTTAGTTTCAGGTGTACAGCAAAGTGCATCTGTTATACATATACATATATCCACTCCTTTTTAGATTATTTTCCCATATAGGCCACTACAGAGTATTGAGGAGATTTCCCTGTGCTATACAGTAGGTCCTTATTAGTTATCTATTTCATATATAGCAGTGTGTATATGTCAATCCCAATCTTGCAATTTATCCCTCCCCCACCCCTTACCCCATGGTAACCATAATTTTATTTTCTATATCAGTAACTCTATTTCCATTTTCTAGATAAGTTCATTTGTACCGTTTTTTTTTAAGATTCCACATATAAGTGATATCATATGATAATGGAATTTTCTTTTAGCTTAGATATAGATTGTACCACCATACCCATGATGTTAATCCAGAAACAATATGAAGTGTTAGCAATGGTACAGATACCCTCTGGTGGGCAAAATGAAATCCAATGCCTTTTTTTTTTTTTTTTTTAAATAATGACTTTAGCTAAGAAATACAAACTTGTTCGTTTGTTTTGCCCCAAGGGAATGGGATTTAGTATCAACAACGTTGGCCCAAATGAAGAACATATTTTTGATTATCTCGTTGAGCTTTCCAACTACTGTGGATAGAATTATTATGTTCAAGAATATGTTCTATGAGTTATCATTTAACCTACTAGGAAAGGTTTTATCCCTTCAAACTGTTAGCGAAGAGACAAAGTCCTTAAGGGTATCGGGAGTCATATACTTTGAACAGTCAGTAGCTCAGTGAACAATTAATCTTCGCCCTGATTTGGCATTTAAAATCCAGAGTCCCACATAGGGAAAATAATCTAGTAGCTACAGAGGAGATATGTTCAACTTTAGAGGATATGTGGATGGACATACTCTATGTGGGTGTTGTTGACACAGTTACTGTGAAATGCCAAGAAATGTCTATCTTTCTCTTGGGGAGCAAGGATTTTCCTGTATTTATTTATTGTCTCTACCATGTATCATTATTACTAAGGTTAGTGTACCATACCTTTATATCATGGTTTAAGTTGGCTACACTAGCAATAAAGTTCAGGTTGACATTCTGTACATAATAGAATTTTCTGAATCTTATGTAACGCCAAAATATACATTCTTGAAATAAAAAAGCAAATTAATAGAACTTCCTCCAAGTAATAGATGTGAGACAATAGAATCACAGCAAAGTATGGCACAATTAAATCTACACACTGATTTATAAAATTATTTTACTTTGTGTAGTTTAAATAGATTCTTAGGAAAATATACTTTTGTGTCTTAGCTCTCAAAAAGACCTTGACTTATTGGTCCTGCTGTTGTGAATACAATCATACAATCCTCTCTTCTCCCCACACCAAAATAAATAATCA
The DNA here is from genome assembly GCF_059928025.1 of Delphinapterus leucas. Classification (NCBI taxonomy): domain Eukaryota; kingdom Metazoa; phylum Chordata; class Mammalia; order Artiodactyla; family Monodontidae; genus Delphinapterus; species Delphinapterus leucas. The sequence continues at coordinate 101,441,971 of NC_143131.1, read as the reverse complement.
GTTATTTTACTACATATCATTTGGGGATCCAACAGAAAAATCAATGGCACTTGAAAAACTGGTTAAATTAAGGAGTATTTATTTACAAAAGGGGTCTATTTATGGAGGTGCTTTAATAAGGTAACTACAAAGCATAGTGCAGTACCCTTGAACTAACTTTTGCTGTCCCTATGCCTGAAGACAAGAGGGATATATTCACAAATGAATGTACTTTTAGAACATTTTCATCCCCCCAAGAAGAAACCGCTGTACCTATTAGGAAACCACTGTACCTGTTAGCTGTCATTCCATATTCCCACTCCACTCCCTCCTCAGCCACTTTCTGAACTTGCACCAGCCCCACTTTGTCTTTATGGATTTGCCTATACGGAATACTGTACAGATATTTTGTTTATTCATTTATCAAGGCGATGGACATTTAGGATATTTTCAGTTTTGGTTATTATGAATAATGCTATGAAAATTCATGTAAAAGGGGACATATGTTTTCATTTCTCTTGGGTATATACCTAGGAATGGAATTGCTGGGTTATAGGGTAACTGCATGCTTAACACATTGAGGAATTGCCAAAATATTTCACAAAGTGGCTGCACCATTTTAGATTCCCACCATCAACAGATGAAGAATCCAAATTCTGAACATCTTCACCAACACTTGTTACTGTCTTTGATTTTAAACGTCCTAGTGGGTGTCAACTGACATCTCAGTGTAGTTTTGATTTGCACTTCCCTAATGACTAAAAATATTCAGCATCATTTCATGTATTTACTGACCATTTGTTTATGTTCTTTGGAGAAATGTCTATTCATACCCCTTGATAATTTTTTAATTGGATTATTTGTCTTTTTTATTTGTCTTTTTGTTGCTGAATTATAAATTTTTTTACATATTCTAGATACAAGTTGCTTATCAAATATGATTTGAAAATATTTTATCCCATTCTGTGTATTGTCTTTTTACTTTCTTGGTGGTATTCTTTGAGCACAAAAGTTTTAAATTTTGATGAACTTCAATTTTACTATTTTTTCTTTTATTGCTTGTACTTTTGGTGTCACACCTAAACAATCAAGGCATAATATAAAGTAATGAAAATGTATTCATATTTTCTTTTAGGAGTTTTATAGTTTGAGTTTTTCCATGAAGACATGTGCTTCATTTTGAGTCAAATTCTGTGTATGGTGTGAGGTAGAGGTTCAAATGAGTTCTTGCACAGGTGGCTCTCCAGTTAGTTGTTACAGCACTGTTTGTTGAAAAGATTAGTCCTTCCTCACTGAATTGTCTAGGCACACTGACTGAAAATCATTGATAAATGTGAAAGTTTATTTCTGGGCTCTCACTTCTGTTCTATTTATCTATATCACTATCCTTATGTCAGTACCCCATGTTGTCTTGATTAATCTAGCTTGGTGGTAAATTTTAAAATAGGGCCGTGTGAGCCTTCCAACTTCTTCAAGATTGTCTTGGATCTTCATTTCCATATCAATTTTAAGATCAGATTGTCAATTTATGATTAAAAAAGCTGGAATACCAATAGGAATTATGTTGAATATATAGATCAATTTGGGGAGTATTGCCATTTTAAAATGTTTGGGTCCATAAATATGAGATATCATCCAATTTTTTTGGATCTTCTTTAATACCTTTGAACATTTTGTATTTTTCACTGTACAAGTTGGGTGCTTTTTTTGCTAAATTTATTTCTACTTATCTATTTTGTTGCTACTGTAAATGAGATTGTTTGGATTGTTCATTGCTGCACGTGGGCTTTCTCTAGTTGCAGCGCACGGGCTTCTCACTGCAGTGGCTTCTCTAGTTGCAGAGCACAGGCTCTAGGCATGCGGGCTTCAGTAGTTGTCGTGCACAGGCTTAGTTGCTCCCCAAAGTATTATACTGTACAATGAAAAAGAAGAAAACATTTGAAAATTCAAGGGCTAAAAACATTTTTATAAGTGCAATGTAACAATTAGCTGTTTATCAAATAAAAATGCTGGAATTAGGCAGAATACTTTGAAGTGTAAAAGGCTATATACAAGTATTTATTAATTCCACAACACACATGAAGCACACAGTACTTGTAGATAGTATGTGAGGTCTTTCTTTGGTATATAACAGTAAATGAAACAGTCTTGGTCCTCAAGTTTATATCACAGTGAGGGGACAAATAGTAAATTGTGCAATGATAAGTAAGTGCAGAATGTTGTAGGAGCACATTGGAACAACACCTAACAACATTTATAAAAGTACATGAAGATTTTAAGGAAGTGGTGCCACAGAAGATTTGAGGGCAATATGAGGATTGAGGTCAAGTTTTCTGAATGTAGATAGCATTTCAAAAACCCAAATAAAAAGATTATTAGAAATTAAGCACAGGAGTAAAATAATCTGTGTGTGAGAGAGAGAGAAAACAAGCAAAAATGACACTGATTAGGAACGCTTGAGTCAAACATTGAATAGCAACTGAAAGTTTAAACTTTATCCTGAGGACAAATGATGAATAGCATTAATTCTTAAAATACATGGGAATGATAAATCCAAATTCAGAGTAATAGTTATTTTAATACTTTTCCTTTTCCTGAAATTATATCAACAGTTGACATTTTTGTATGTTTTTAAGTTGTACAAAAAAAAAATCTGCTCTACATATGATTACATGAAGTACAGTTAAATTTAGGTTTTGAATTCAATGAACTGGGACTTAACCTGCTAGCTATATATACACATAATATATTATCTAGAAATATTTATGGAAACTAGAAGTTATGTCTTACATTTAGTTATTACAGACTAGTTTAAATGTAAAATATTTGTAACCTATCTAACACTCAGTTGGGAAACAATTTCCTCAGTACTATTATTCTCTCCCCTACTGAATCTCATCTTTCTTCTTGCCTACAAATCTGATAGTCCAACTAATGTGTTTATCATCCCTTGCACATTTTATGAATACGCATGCATCCCTAAAAAGCACAGGGCTACATATGTTTTTTGAAACCATCATATTGAATGTACTCTTCTTCTGCTTATTTTTGTTTAATATTATGTTGTTTTTGAGATTAATATATTTTGTTTCCTGTGGAAGCAGTTCATTCTTTCCATACTGTGTGGTATGATATTTTTTCAATTCGTACAAGTGGAATTGATAGGTCATATGGTGGTGTATGTTTAAATTGAAAAGATACTGCAGAATGATTTTGCAAAGTATTGAACTATTTATACTATACTTTCAGAAATGTATATATGTTGTAATTGTGCCATATACTTGTCAATACTTGGTATATTTAGTGTTTTAAATTTTAGCTATCCTAAATTCTAAAATTATGTACTATCTATCTCATTATGATTGAAGTATGTATATCCCTGAAGGCTAATGATGGAGGGCATCTTTTCCTGTACTATGGACATTTTATTTTTGAAGTCTCTATTGCATTGTTTTCTTGCCAATTTTTGAGGACTAATGGACATATAGCATTATATTACTTTCAGGTGTTGAGGATTATTTAAATTTTTGTAAATATTGCAAAATAGTCGCTATACAGACTGTTTTCTTGTGATGAAAACTCAAGACCTATTATATAAGCAAGCAACTTTAAATATTATTAACTATAATCACATGCTGTACCTTACATCCCCATGACTTGTAACTTTTGACCTTCTTTGCCCATTTCACCTACCCTCCAACACCCAATCAGTTCTCTGTATCTAAGAGCTCTTTATTTTTTTTAGAGTTCACATATAATAAGGTCCTATGATATTTGTCTTTCTCTGTCTGACTTATCTCATTTATCATAATGCCCTCAAGTTCCACCCACGTTATTGCAATCCTACGTATATATTCCTATATATGTGTGTGCATGTATATATATATATAATTTTCTTTATTCGTTCATCTGTTGATGGACACTTAGGCGTTTTCCATATCTTTGGTATTGTAAATAATGCTGCAATGAACATGGGGGCGCATGTATCTTTTTTAGTTAGTATTGGGCTGACTGGTGAAGGTCTCTTTCTGCCTGCCAGAGCAAACATGTAAAACCTGGAATAGAGGCCTAATTACCCAAATATGCAGATACCAATGTAAGGAACTGAGAGAAGCTAATAAAAAGCTCCAGTAGCTGACCCTAAAGTAATGGAATGCTCAAAGTGTTCAGCATAATTCTGGTAAGGAAATTAAGAACACAAACAAAATGAGAAGTTTAACAGAGAAACAAAACCCATCAAAAAATCACAGAGTTGAAAAATAAATAGAGAAACTGAAGAACGCAACAGAGTGTTTCAAAAGTGGACTAGATCACAGACAATTGAAATTATCCAGTCAGAGAAACAAAAAGAAGAAAAGAATGGCAAAGAATGAAAAAAGCCTATGGGACTTTGGGACACAAAGAAAAGAAAAAAAAAATTGCACTATGGAAATCCAGAAGAAAAAGAGAAAGGGATAGAGCGTATACCTAAAGCAATAATGGATCCTAAAGCAATAATGGATGAAAACTTCCTGAACTTGGGAAGAGAAATGGACATCTAGACCCATGAGGCACAAAGGACCCAAAATGGGTTGAAACTAAATAGTGCTACAAATTATAATTAAAAGTCGAAGACAGAATTTTAAAAGCAGCAAGACAAAAGAGAGAAGTCTTATGAGGGTTCCCTAACTATCAATGGACTGCTTATCAGAAACTTTTTAGGCCAGGAGAGAATAAGGTGACATATTCAAAATACTGAAAGAAAAACTCTCAACTCAGAATTTCTCTGTCTCCTCCAGTTCTGAAGGACAGCGTTGCCAGGTAAAGACTCTCCCAAAAGAATAAAAGCTAAGGAAGTTCATTACCAGTAGACCTGCTTATAAGATATGCTAAAGGGAGTTCTTTGAGTGGTAGTAAATGATGCTAATTAATATCATAAAAAAAAGGGTGGTGTAAAACTCACTGGTAATCAAATTTAGAGTTCGTAATAGGGCACTGATGGTGCATAATACAATTCTAGTTTAAAAGTTAAAAAACTAATGTATTAGAAATAACCCATAAATAAAATAATCTGTTATTAGTTACATGGTATGAGAACTACATGAACTATAACAGCAATAACCTGAAATGTGAGATGAGTTTTTAAGACAGTGTGTTATAAGTTTAAGGTACCAAAAAAATATCAAAACATGAAAAATGACAGCAGGAACAATGGATCTACAAAATAGCCAGAAAACGATTCACAAATGGCAATAGTAAGTCCTTACATCTAAATAATTCCTTTAAATGTAAGTGGATTAAATGGCTGAACGGATTAGAGAAAACAAAAACCAGGTCCAATGTTATGCTGCCTACAAGAGACTCACTTTAGCCTTAAGGACACAGACTGAGAGTGAAGGAACGGAAAAAGATGTTTCAGGTAAATGGTGACCTGAGAAAGCAGAGGTAGCAATGCTTATATCAGATAAAATAGACTTAAAAAAGAGACCAAAAAAGGTCATTATATGATAGATGTCAATATATCAAGAAGATTTGTCAGTTGCAAATATCTATGTGCCCAACAGTGAAGCACCTTGATAAATAAATCAAAAACTAATACAGCTAAAAGGAAAACTCACATCTGGGGACTTGAGTGTCCCACTCTCAACGATGGATAGATCATGCAGACAGACTCAACAAGGAAACAGCAGCTATTAGCAACACTATAGATTAAATGGACCTAACAGATGTACACAAAACATTCTATCCAACAACAGCAGAATACAAATTCTTCTCAAGCACACATGCCACATTTCCTAAGATAGACCTCAGAACAAGTCTTAGCAAATATAAGAAAACTAAAATCATACCAAGTATATTCTAAGTCATACCAAGTATATTCTGTGACTACAATGGCATGAAACTAGAAATCAATAACAAGAGGAAAACTGGAAAACTGATGAATATATGAAAATTAAGCAAAATTTTCCTGAATAACCAATGGATAAAAGTTTGAGACAAATAAATAGGAAACACAGCATACCAGAACTTATGGGATGCAGGAAAAGCAATAGCAATAAATACCTACATTAAGAAGCAAGAAAGATCCCAAATAACAAACTAGTTCTATGCCTTAAGGCACTAGAAAGTGAAGAACACAACAAGCCCAAAGTTAGCAAAATGAGGGAATAATGAAGATTGGAGTAGAAATAGAGACCAGGAAAGACTAATGACGGTAAAAAAAAAAAGAGGGGACCCAAATCAACAAAATTATAAGTTGAAAAATGAGACATTACAACTGCTACCACAGGGGTACAAAGGATCATAAGAGGCTAATACGAGTAACCATATGCCAAATTGGATAACCAAGAATAACTAGATAAATTGCTAGAAACATACAATGACTGAATCATGAAGAAATAGAAAATGTGAATAGTCCAGTTACCAGTAAGGAGATTGAATCAGTAATCAAAAATCTCCCATTGATTACAAGCCCAGGCCCCAGTGGTGAATTTTACCAAACATGTAAAGAGAAATTAACACCAATCCTCAAACACTTTTAAAGAATAGAGGGAATGCTTCCAAACTGATTTTATGAGGCTAGCATTTTCCTGATACCCAAATCAGACAAGGACACTACTAAAAAAGAACACTATAGGCCAGTATCTCTGATGAATATAGATGAAAATACCTCAACAAAATACTAGCAAATAAAATTTGGAAGTATACTAAATTTATTTGGAAGTATACTAAATTTATAAAATAAATCAGAATTTGAAAGAAAGAAGTCAAACTGTATGGGCAGATGACAAGATTTTACATACAAAAAATCCTAAAGAATCCACCAAAAAAACTGTCAGAACTAAACAAATTGAGTAAAGCTGCAAAATTAAAATACAAAAATTAGTAGTGTTTCTATACAGTAACAAGAAGTTATCTGAAAAAGAAATCAATCCCATTTACAACAGCATCAAATTAATACTTATAAATTTAACCAAAGATGTGAAAAACCTCTACTCTAAAACTATAAGACATTGATGAAAGAAATTGAAAAGGACAAAGAAATGCAAAGTTACCTCATGTTCTTGAATTGGAAGAATTAATATTGTTAAAATGTAGGTTCTACTTAAAGCCATCTATAGATTCAGTGCAATTCCCCATCAAAATTCCCACAGCATTTTTTTTTTACAGAGATAGAAACAATTAAAAATTTATATGAATTTATATGGAACCACAAGAACCCTGAATAGCAAAAAAATTCCTGAGAAACAAGAACAAAGTAGAAGGCATCATATTTCCTATTTCAAGCTATACTATAAAGCTATAGTATTTAGAACAGTATAATATTGGCATAATAACAGACAAATAGACCAATGGAGCAGTATTAAGCACCCAGAAATCAAACCAAGCATATACGGCTAACTAATATTTGACAAGGGAGCCAAGAACACTTGATAAAGAAAAGACAGTCTTTTCAATAAATGGTGTTGGGACAACTGGATGTTCACATGTGAAAGAATGAAACTGGACCCTTATTTTACACCACTCACAAAAATTAATTCTAAAGGGGTTAGAGACTTAAGTTTAACACCTGAAACTGTAAAACTCCTACAAGAAAACATAGGAAAAAATCTCCTTGATACAGGTCTTGGTAATGATTTTTTGGATATCACACCTAAAGCACAAGTTACTAAACAAGCACCACCAACAACAAAAAAGCAGGACTATATCAATCTAAAAAGCTTCTGCAGAGCAAAAGAAACCATCAACGAAGTGAAAGGACAACCTATGGAATGGGGAAAAACATTTGCAAACCACATACCTAATAAGGGGTTAATATCCAAAATGTATAAGACCTCATACCACTCAACAGCAACAAAAACAATCTGATTAAAAAATGGGCAAGGGACCTGAATAGACATTTTTTCCAACGAAGTTATACAAATTGTCAACAGGTACATAAAAAGATGCTTAACATCACAAGTCTTGTCACTAGGAAAATGCAAATTAAAACCACAATGAGATATCACCTCACACCTGTTAGAAAGGCCATCATCAGAAAGACAAGGTAACAAATGCTGGTGTAGGTATGGAGAAAATGGAACACTCTGTGCAATGTTGATTGATTGTAAATTGGTACAGCCGGTGTAGAAACATTATGAAGAAAAGTAGAACTACCCTATATTCCAGAAATTCCACTTCTAGGAATATATCCAAAGGCAACAAAAACACTAGCACGAAAAGATATCTGTACCCTCATGTTCAGAGCAGCATTATTTTCAATAGCAAAGATATGAAAACAACCTAAGTGTCCAATGATGAATGAATGAAGATGTGGTATATATATATATGTGTGTGTGTATATATATATATACACACACACACATATACACAAACACAATGAAATACAATGAAGTACTTTTTGGCATAAAAAATGAGGAAATCCTACACTTTTCAATAAGATGGATGGACCTTGAAGGCATTATGCTAAATGAAATAAGTCACACAGAGAAAGAAAAACTGTATGACCTCATTTTTATGTGGAATTTTAAATAAAGCAAAAACAAAACTCACCAAACTCACAGCAGAGGAGATCAGATTTGTGGTTAGTGGGATGGGAGAGGAGGAGGAGGAATTGGTGAAAAGTGGTCAAAAGATACATACTTCCAGTTATAAGATAAATAAGTATTACAGATGTACATGTGACAATAGTTAGCACTGCTGCATGATACAAAGGAAAGTTGTTAAGAGAGTAAATCCTAAGAATTCTCATCACTAGAATTTTCTTTTATTGTGTCTACATGATGCATGTTAACTAAACCTATTGTGGTGATCTTTTCCCAATACACTTGTCCCTCAGTATTTGCAGGGGATTGATTCCAGGATCCCACTATAAAACCCAAGGTCCGTGGGTGCTCAAGTCCCTTGTATAAGATGGCGCAGTATTTGCATGTAACCTACATCTATCCTCCCATATACTTTAAATCATCTCTAGGTTACTTATAATATCTAATACAGTGTAAATGCTGTGTAAATAGTTGTTGGCACATAGAAAATTCAAGGGTTTTTATTTGGAGCTTTCTGAACTTTTTTTTTTTTTTTAATACTTTTGATCCATGGCAGGTTGAATCCACAGATACAGAATCTGATGGATAGAAAGGGCAAGTTGTATATATAAGTCAAACCATTATGCTGTATACCTTAAACTTACACAGGGATGTATGTCAGTTATTTCTCAATAAACTAAAAAAATAACAAAAAACAAAAAAAGAAAACTGTATGATATGTCAGAATTTTAAAAAAAATCCATGTAAGCAACTTTAATGCCTGAGGCTAAAAGAACGATGAAGGGATTCAAATACTATATGTCACTGATGGGCAGAGTTGATTCATATGAAGCTTTTAAGTGTGAAAGTCCTTAAGTTAAGAGTTAGGAAACAAAACTTTCTGCTGCATAAACTGGACCGTATTGAGAGGAGGGTCAAAACGTAGCCATATGAGGAGTTGGTGAGACTCCTTTTCAAAATCCACATATATAAAAAACAACAAACATCAAAGGTTCAATTGAATCGTAGTGTGTTAGTCCCTTTACTATGGTGGCAACAGTCAATTTTTTCCTAAAGAAATGCTCCTCACTGCAATAACTGAATGCTGAATACATAATGACACATAAAATAAAAAGCTAAGGCCAGATGGAGGCAGAACACAAGACAATTCTGTAGTTTGAGAGGGAGCTTAAACTTTTACTTTTAGGATCATTAATCTGCTTGGTTTTGAAGTCTCTTTTGCCAATATAATTGAACAAAAGAATTAATGCACAACAATAATGAGGACAGCTTTTACATGCTTTCCTTTTAATTTTTATCACATTCTTGATGGATTGCCAGAATTTTGATTTTTATGTTAATGTGGGGTGCTCTGCACGTTGGATTTCTTTCTCCTTTGAATGTGGATAAAAACGACTTAATTTTTTTTAAAGAAACAATTAATATTACTATATTTCTTTTAACCTTAGACTTCTGATAGACATTCCTGATCATATTTAAGGCCTTTATAAAATAGTTCATATCTTTTCACAGTCCTTGCACTAAAAAACTGAAGGCTAGAGAGATTAATTCTGTACCTCAAAATTGCCAAGTTCATTTCTACCTAAGAGATTTTGTATTTTGTTTTCCTCTGAAATATTCATCCGTGAAGTCTTCACATGGCTGGCTTTTTCTAAACATCCAGGTCTTTGTTTATTATCACCCCCTTAGAGAAGCCTTCCTCAACCAACCAACCAACTACCACACTCTATTCAATGTTTACGACATAATTCTGTTTTGTTTTCCTTAATAGAATGATAAAAAAATACATATTTCCATAATTGTTCATGTCTATTTTCTCCTACTATAATATAAGCTTCACAAAAAGAGATCTTATCTGTTTTGTAAACTTCTTTATTCCCATTTCCTAGAATAGTACCTGACATTAGTGAGTACACAATAATTTCTGCTAAAAAATATAAGCACGGTTCTGTTCACAGAGAAAAAATAAAGTTCAAATCCTAATTTGAAGAACATCAGTAAACCTAAGCAGGGACTTAATTTTGCTTTAAAAACTGCATAAAAGTTTGTTTGTCATAGAAAAAAACTGTTCTCATTAAGAAGAAAAAGAAAGGAGAGAAGAAAAGTGGACAAACCAAGAAACAGAAAAAAACAGAAATAGCTATTCAAAGCCTTTTTTTCACTGACTACTTGTAATAAAAGTGTGGTAAATCCACCCTCCCCCCCAAAAAAAGAATGTATGCATGAATGGACAACATTTTGCAATGTTGAGTAGAAGTAAAACAAGACACCGTGAAATTGTAGCCTGATGAGCTTCATCCTCATCCTGGCTCAAGTTCTAGAATGAATAAATAATCAGATAATTTGTGAACAAAAGAAAAATTAGTAATTCTTAGCACTCATGACACGTGCTTATGAACAAACATAAGAAAACAATTAAGGAAAAACACTTAAATTCATAGATAAGCCCAGCCTTCAGTGATAACCTGAATGTTTTGGTCTCCACCAGAGGATGAGAATACATGCTCTGGAATCTGACTGCCTCCTCAGGTCCTAATTCTACCACACAATAGTTTGGTGTCCTTGTGTATGTTATCTGGCCTTTCTGATTAAACACTGCAATTTATTTTCCCCATATTATAACTTTGTAGGGTTAGGGTCAAGATTGGGTAAGATAAACAATGTAAAGTGCTTCATGCAGTGCCTGGCATATGGGTGCTTAATAAATGTTATTGTTATCATCATTGTTGTTAGTATTGTTAATAGGTCTCAGTACGTTTAAATATTAAGTTGCAATAAGTAAGATTATCTGTATCCTCCTTTCAGTACTACACTCTTTTCGATTGCTATAACGTGTTCATGTTAATAAATATAAATTAGATTATTTTTATTACTGTATACCATTGCATTATATGAACACCCCAAAGTTTTTCTAGTTATCCCCATTGTTGATTATTAAATTGTTTAATTCCTTCTTTTACAAGCTATTACATTGATAAACCTTAGATATGAAATAACATCAAATGTCTCAACTATATTAAGTAAAATGTCAGAGTACACCTTACTATTATGATCAAAACTTAGAACTGGGACCTAATTGCTCTCAAAGAAATTGTAAGAAACTGATTCAGGAATCGCTATTAGATATTTCAAGGATATAACCAGATATCTGATGCCCTATAGAGGAAAGGACTTCAGATCTCAGAGGAGTAAATCTTCTACCAGGGAATTTGCAGCGTGGGTCAGTATGCAGCACTTAGTGCCAAAGTCTAAGTATTGTAAAAAAAAAAGGTGGATGCAGGCCTGAAATCTGAGGAGGATCTTCTAAACTTCTCACAGCTTAGACACTCTGGTGCTGAGGTGGCAATGTAGGGGAAACACTGGAAAATTACAAATGCTTTGAGTCCAAGGCTACTTCCACTGCATGTATCACAGAGGAAGAAGGATATGCTTCCTCTGATTTTGCCAGGCTTGACTAGGGGGAACCAGAGGAGACATATTCCTGGCCTGGAGTACATGCAGAAATCGTGTAGTTACTGTGTTCCTGTAGACCTTCAGGGATGGCACTATAAAGTCTGTAGTTTGAGAGGGAGCTTAAACTTTTAGGATCATTAATCTGCTTGGTTTTGAAGTCTCTTTTGCCAATATAATTGAACAAAAGAATTAATGCACAACAATAATGAGGACAGCTTTTACATGCTTTCCTTTTAATTTTTATCACATTCTTGATGGATTGCCAGAATTTTGGTACCTATACCCTCTTAGGGATTCCAACTTCCTTTGTTTGTCAGCAACTCTCTGGAGTTGCCATCAGGACTCTACCTTTTAGCACCTTAAGGCTATGATGATGAGTGGTGAACCCAGAGCAGGTTTTGTCAGAAACTGGAATCCAGCCCAATGTTGGGCTATAAGGACTGATTGCTAGGCAACAATATATGAAGAATAAAAGTTTTTTCTTTCATTGTTACAGATAAATGTCATGCATCCTTAATGGTTCAATTTTGTACATAGGAGTAAGGGAGTATTTGGTAGTAATTATTATACTGACTGCATTACTATTACTAATAGTGAACACATACAGTACTTCTCTGTATCAAGCATTGTTTTAAGAACTGTTCATATGTTGATCAATTTCACCCTTAAAAAAACTCAGTTAAGAAGGGACTTTTATTAGCCCAACTTTCTCAAATGAAAAACTGAAACACAAAGGTGAAATGACTTACACAAGGTTATTTAAGTGTTGGAACTAGGATTTTATCCCCAAACTATTAACCTGTACTTAAATTTGACATTGACTAAAATAAAATAAACTAATTTCAAGTTTTTCCTTTAATTTTTAGACTATCAAAGCATGTGGTCTTTCAGCTGTTTTTTTTTTTTCCATCTATAAGGTTCATGGAAAAAGCATTTAAGAACTGGTAAACTAGAACACTTCCAATAGGCAGTGAGAAGATGGAGAGACAGAAGAGTGTGTTTGTATTTCTACACCTGACTAGTGGCAGTAGCAAGAGAACGGGCAATGATTCATACCTCAGAAGACAAAGGGAAATTTTATGTAAGAAGGAAAAAGTAAAACATAAAAGAGATTAACACCCAAGGAGGCAGGAGCTCAGAGTGTTGATATTTTGTGATGATTTTCTTGTTGCTAATTTGTACTCATCACAATAAGGACACCTGGGAACACTTTCTTGCAGTTTAAAAATAACTTAGGCCACAATTTTATATGGTGACCATAATAATCAATCAACAATTTCAATTTGGTTAAAATGAATGTATCTCCCAAATGTGCTGTTTTTATCTTTCAGACTAGGCAAGTTAGGCCATATGATATTACATAAAGAGTTCTAATCATGAACAAGTTAGGTGTTTGAAAATGATGAGCATCTGAAAAAAAGGTAGCTGCTGGGGAATTTGGTATTAACCTTTAATTAGCTGAGTTGCCACAGTGATTATTTTAATTATAATGTTATTTCTAAAGTGTTCTGGGAGAGTACTTAATTATTTTCTAGAATAATGCCCCAGAGTCCCCAGTTAAAGAAACGGCAATATAATATTGAAATACTAACACTACATATACTTTAAAAAGTTGAATTAATAATGGCTATAACCCAATAACATGACCTAGGACTTGGCAACATCACATAATCACTAATTATGACCTTATAAATAATTACTGATAGAAGTAACTACACTAAATTTGTCTCATAATCACATTCGATAGTAAAATATTAAGGAAAGTCAACCTTACAGTTTACTGCCAGCACAGAAAAATCTAAACAGGTAAGCATTCAATTCTACAAATCTTTAACTTCACATAGAGTAACATCTGCCACGTTATTTTTTTCTAATTAAAATATACGGAGAAAAAGTACCTAATAATGAAATATTTCAAGTTTGATGTTCATTTTATTTTTCCTATATTTTAATTCAATACACAAGTAAGGTCCATGAGTAAGAAAATATTTATTACTATGTTGTCATATTAATAGCTTACATATCTGTCTCATGAATTGTACTGTGATATTCTTGAGTGCATGGATTACATTTTATTCATATTTTTAGTTCTAGTAACTATATCTGTGCCTGATGTAAAATAGGTGTCAAATGAGTCATTAACTTATTTGTAATTTAATCCATTTTATACAACTTAAGACTTTATAAAATAAGGCAAATAAATGGATAATGTCAAATTCCGGCCTATAATTAGAGATGCAATTGTACAATGAAACCCTTATCTATATTAACAGGATATCAAAACTAAAGTCGTAATGTTTCTATAGAATATTTTCTGTAATTTTCTTTGTTTTTGACAGCATGTTTCTGGAACTGGTATGAGCACTGAGAACTAGTTGAGTTTCAACACTATGTCAGTATGGAAAAATAGTAATTTTTGTTTCACATCTCTCAAAATACAGTATAGCATTCTAGGGAAAGTTAGCATTTGTGCATAATAAAACACAGTTTAGATTAAAAATTCACATTGCTTCCTCTTATTCTCTTCATCTTACGGATATAAGATGACTTGAATGAGATAAGCCCCACCAAGAAGAATCAAACAGCTTCTACACATTCATTTACAACATCTCTCCAACATCCACACTGCCTTAGCTCTAGTAGGATAGAGCTATCTAGTAGACCTAGGCTATCTTCCTGGGGTATTCAAGCACATTCGCATTTGCCTCTGGGTACATGAGCACTGCTGTCAGCTAAGAAAAGATAAATTCCTTGCACATATGTGCAGATCTGAAGGCAGGATCGTCATGGTCTCTTGTGAGGAAAAGGTCTGTACCGATTTCTCACTAGTGAATGTTGTTGGCATAGCTACCAGAAGATGAAAGAGTCTCCACAATTACTAGCATAAAGCAAAGGGCCCAGAGCATGAAAGAGCATGTGGTAGAGTTCAAACAAAGGAACATTGGCCAACCAATCTGAATTAAATCATAAATTCTCTGTTATGAATGGAGCTTATCTTTCCTGATACATCAATGACATACAGCTGGTAAACATGAATATGTAGAGGCTGCAGAGCTATGGAAGCCAACTAACTCAGCCAGAATAGCAGCATAGGAATGAGGATGGTATTATTTTTCATTAAGTCTAGTCTGTCTATTAGCTTGTATAAACATGCATGCTGTATCCATAGAAATCTAACTAGCAACTCCTGGAAGTTATCCAAGTGTTTAATTTTTGTTGTTCAGTTCAGAAGGTGCCTTTTCACAGTATTCATTTATAACAATCAATCTTTTTTTTTCACTTTTCCCTGCCATGTAATAAGAATCTAAGAAAAGCTAGTTATTATGATTAATATTATTATAGTGTTTATTCTATGAAGGAACTGGTAGAAAATATAAAGATATATAATTTGTGGACCTGCCAATACAAGGTCTTGCAATCTAGTTGAGAAGACCAAACACAGAGGCAAAATATTAATATACTGCAGGATGTTTAAAAATAAGGGGTAATGACTAAGTTATGGAAGAAATTTTCAAATAATGAAGTACATCAGTGGGAACTTCAGGAATGACTTATAGTTAAAAATGGACTCGAAATGCATTTAAAAGAGAACCAGAGCTACTGAGGACAAAGATTAGCAACTTGAATCAGTATACTATATTCAATTGCATGAGACTAGAAATACAAAGATGATAACCTTAATGTGTATTAAGGATAGAAAGGTAGTCAAATATATAATTTAATAGCAAATGTTTTGCATGTTGCAAGGTCTTTGCTCATATTATTCTTACCACCTTGATATAGCCTTTTATTTCATAGGTTGGGAAGCAGGATATACACATGAAATGAATGAAGTTGGACCTTATTTTATAGCATACACAAAATTCAACTCAACGTGGATTCAAGACTTACATGTAAGACCCCAAATTTTGAAACTCCTAGCAGAAAACATAGGGAACAATCTCGACATTGATCTGGGCAATGAGTTTTTTGGATGTAACACCAAAAGCATAGGCAACAAAAATTAAAATAGACACGTGGGATTAACTCAAACTAAAGGGCTTCTGCAAGGCAAAGGAAAGTGTCAACAGAGTGAAAAGGCAACCTATAGAGTGGGAGAAAATATTTGTAAGCCACCTATCCAATAAGGGTTAATCTCCAAAATATATAAGGAACTCCTACAACTTAATAGCAACAGCCAAATAATCTTATTTTTAAAATGGGCAAAAGACTTGAATTGATATTCCTTCAAAGAAGACATACAAATGGCCAACAGGTATATGAAAAGATGGTTAATCTCACAAATCATCAGGGAAATGCAAATCAAAACCACAATGAATGAGATAACACCTCACACCTGTAAGGATGGCTATTATCAAAAAGACAAGAAATAACGAGTATTGGGGAGACTGTGGAGTAAAGGAAACCCTTGTACACTGTTGATGGGAATGTAAATTGGTACAGCCATTACAGATAATGGTATGGAGGTTGTTCAAAAAGTAAAAAACAGAACTACCTTATGATTCAGCAATCCCACTTCTGGGTATACATATCTAATGGAAATAAAATCAGAATCTGGGAGAGATGTGAATTTCCATGTTCATTGCAGTATGACTCACGATAGCCAAAATATGAAAAAAACCAAGAGTTCATCGATGGATGAACGAATAAAGAAGACACGTATATTTATGTATACACACACACACACACACACATGCAACTGGATATTATTCATCCTTAAGAAAGTAAAATTCTGCCGTTTGTGATAAAATGGATGAACCTGGAAGGTACTATGTTTAGTGAAACAAGCCAGACACAGAAAGATAAATACTGTATGACCTCATGTATATGTGAAATCTAAAGTAGTCAAACTCATAAAACAAGAGAGTATAATGGTAGTTACCAGGAGCTGGGAGGAGGAAAAAATGAAATAATGTTGGTTAAACCATCCCAAGTTTCAATTATACAAGATGAATAAGTTCTGGAGATCTAATGTACAGCAATGTGACTATACTTATCAATAATGTAGTGTATACTTTAAATTTGCTTAGAGGGTAGATCTTAAAGGTGCTCAAAAGGAAGGAAGGAAGGGAGAGAGAGAGAAAAAAGAAAGAAGGGAATAAGGGCTGAAAGAAAGGAGAAGGGACAATAAAAAAGGAGAAAGGGGAAGGGGAAAGAAAGAAAATGCTAACTAAAATAGTAAGAAAGACAAATGTGGTATATATATATATATATATATACATATATATATATACAATGAAATATTATTCACCCATAAAAAGAAGGAAATCCTGCTATACACAATAACATGGATGAATCTTGATAACATTAAGCTAGGTGAAATAAGGCAGTCACAGAAGAACACATACTTTATGATTCCCTTATATGATATAGGGGATATAGCATAATACTTACAGAAGCAGAAAGCAGAATGTCATCACCGGGAGCTGGAGAGAGAAAGAAATGAGGAGTTACTGTTGAACATGTATAAAGTTTCAGTTATGCAAGATGAATAAGTTATAGAGATTTTCTGTACAACATTGTGTTTATGGTTAATATACTTAAACCTTTATATATAAAAGGTAAATCTCATGCTATTGATTATTACCACAATAATAAATAAATAAAATTTTAAAAGTCCTTGCTATTATAATGCACACTAGGCATTGCTTCAGAAAGCTCATTGCTATTTCTGCAACTGAAGTGCACCAGAACTCATGGTTGATGAGGTGTAAAGTAGTATACTGTAGTATAAAAAATGCTCACATTTAGGTATACAAAAATAACATAAAATATTTTACAGCCTAGAGATCATATTAAGTTCTGTTCATGAATAGAAGCAAAGAATATACTGTTTTTGCCACTTGAGGGATACTATAAAAAAATCCATATGAATGTGATGAAACAACGGATGAGAAAGGAAATCTCTATAAAGCTGCAAGATGTTAACAGAGATTTTTTAGGCTGTTCACTTAAAATACTATCTATTAAGAAAGAAAAAAAGATGGACAGATTAGAAATTACTAATGAGTTTCATAGATATGCACTATTATTCTGAATAATGAATTTCCATTTTATACTTTTTCTTACTTGCTCAGAATAAACAATTGTAGGTAATTAATAACATGTATAATTATACATCATTTGTTATTCAGTGAAAAATGATAACGCATTAAATGAGAATGATCCATAATATGTCTGTCACACATGAAAAATGGAATACATAATTTAATATGTCACAGTCATAGATTAATGAACTCAAGCCACTTAGCAGTAACATTTCCATCCATAAGTTATCATGTTGGGGATAAGAGCTCAAATTCAAGGCGTAAAAGACATCTGAGGCAACAATAAATCAACTTGAAAGACAATATGTACCGTAATAAGTTGACAGGATATATTGAAGGAAGAAAGCCTTGCATATGGCATTGTCTTTTCAAAAATCAATCCAAATAATACAAAGAATGAAGAGAAAAAACTTATCTTCAATTCATTAGGAAACGGTCACAGGTCAAACCATAGAAACTTAGAATAACTGATAAAAACAAGGAAATTTGGACCAAATAAAGGGATAATAGCCATAGCAGATCATAGACCACCGGAGACGCACAGGACACAGAGTAAGTTAGGTATATAGAAAAGCTAATCCAGAGTCTTTTCTGAGAGTGAAGTCTAGTATCATTAGCCCAAGAGAACCTTTATGCAGCACATTCTATACGCAAAAGGGAAGCTGTAATGAGGCTAAGCAAAATTAGGTGGTAAGCAGTTTTACAGCTGCTAATCATCGAAAACTAAACACATATTAACGAATGCCAAGTTAATATACACTTAAGCCATTAATACATGGGGTTTTACCAGAGAACCAGAGAGAGAGAAAGCACCCTCATGTCCCAGTGGATGGGGGGGTGGCACTAGGCATGAAATGAAGAAGTGCCCCCAGGAGAAAGTGCCAAGAAGATGAGATGAGCTAGTGTAATGAAAGATTATATATGCACAAATTTCTTCATAATGTATGATTAAGGTATGTCTAAAATTAATTAATTGTGAAATTATAAATATAACCATTAAAAAGAAAAGCACAGTTTAATGACAAATCCTCAAAATCATAAAAATTCAAACAAAGAAATTATAATAAATGAGCCCCACGATACACTGAGGGAAAATTTAAAAAATACAGAACGCTATATGTTTTACTCAAGTGTTTAACATATAAACACCACACTTCGTTAAATTGTTTTAAAATATATTTCAAAAGTGGTAGCTTGTAACATAGGAGCACCAAGCAATCAAGGAAGGGGAATGATCAATGTCAGTTGGTCTTGTCAGTGATAAGTTTCAGTTAGGAAATACTCCTTCTGCTGTGTTTTGCACAATGTTTAGAAGTTGTGAATAAATAAATCTCAAAGAAGTGAAAGAATAGAAACAAACCCATACTAGAAATAAGGAGTATGGCAACCTTAGAAATAACTGAGGTGGGACACATAACAGAAAGCTTAAAAATCAGGCGTGGATTTGGGTCTTCATGTTCTAAGTAACTGACGTGAAACCAGTTAATTCACTGCTGAAATAGTGTATACTGCTTCATCCTACATTTCTTTATCCTCCTGCTTATAATTTCGTGATTCAAGAATATTTTACAGTGGCAAAGAGTGGTAGTTTCTTGACCAGTGTCTATTCTCATGTTTTGTCAACATTTACACACACTCTGATGGATACTAGTCAATGTTCTAGAAGAAGAGAGGAGAAAGAACATGATTTGATAGACAGCCAAAAATGGAAGAGAATTTTCCTGCAGGCAGATTTGTCTATATACCCAACAAGCACTATGCAAGCACTCCAAGGCACTCTGCAGAGAAATAAACATTTCTCAGAAGATATCTATATATAGATATATATCCCCCTCTCCAAAGAAATTATCTAACTCGTTATTTTTTTTGGAGTTTTTAACCAAGAGCAGATGTTACATTTACAAAATACCTTTTTAACATCTATGGAGCTAATTGTATGCTTTTCCCATTAATACAGAAAATTATTTGAATAATTCTAGAATTCATAGATAAGCCATACCTGTTAATAGTACATCATTTTTTTAGAATGCTTTTGAATTATCTGTAGTTGTCTGTTTAGTGCTACTTTTCTTAGGTTTTGATACCAATATTATGATAGCACCTTAAAAAGAATTTTAAAGATTTCCTTCCTTCAAATTGTTTAAATACAACTGAAATTTTTATTTCTTAGAAGTTTAATAGAATTGCCCCATGAAAACATCTGTGTGCTCTTTTGGAGAGTAGTTCTTCAATAATTTTCTTTCTTTTATTTATTGTGATTGGTGAGTTTGCTTTCTGTCTTCTATGGTCAGTTTTATAATTATATTTGCCTATAAAGTTGTCTATTCTACTGATATTCTAAAATTTATTTGTATAGTAATCAATATTGTTTCTTAACATTCTTTTAAACCAGTTTTTTGTGTGTGCGTGTGTGAGGATATTTCCTTAAAAGCATTTCTTATTTTGTGATTTATGCATTCTTCCTCTTTTTTACTGTATTACCTAAAGGTTTATCATTTTCCCCCAAAGATCAAATTCTTGCATAAATTTATTAGTGAGGTCACTTTTTTAATTTTCTAATTGTAAAATTTCTATTTCTACCTTTATTAAGCTTGGTTATGCTTTCTTTGGATTTATTTTATTGTTGCTATTATTCTAACTTTAATTTGCTCAATTCACTTATTTTCATCCTATCGTTTATGAATATGTAGTTTTAGACAATAAATGCTTATCTGAATGCTGCTTTAACTGTATCTAGGGCTGTACTGTATAGTTGTTAAGAATCCCAACACTGGAGATAGACTACTTGGGTAAAACTCCTCTTTACTTCATTTACTAGCTGTGAGATTAGGAAGCAAGTCACTACGCTTTGCTGTGGCTATATTTTTCTCATCAATAAAATGTGGATAATAACAGTTTCTTTACTGAATAGTTATCATGAGAATTAAATGGATTAATACTAGAGCAATTCCTGACACCTAGTAGAAGCTTAAAAAATAGTTCTTGAATGAAATAACTACGTGATAAATATGTTTAATCTCAACTTTAATTCACATTTTTCAGAGTAACTAAAAAGGCTTGTCTATAAGCCAGGCACAGAGGCTTCCAGCTGCATCATAAATTTCTGGATCTTAAGCATAATTCAAAATCTAAAAAACACTGGATCTGACTGAACTATCTTGGTTAAGGAATAGCTCTCCTGGAAACTAATATATAGACTCAAGGTAAATGGACCCTCCCTAACGAATTGCAGCATGACCTGGTTGGAGGCGGTAGAATTAAAACGTAAAAATAACTGAGTTTTATTTTCAGAAGAGGTTAAAACTATTGGAATGCAGAACAAAACTTAAGTTGAAATAAAGTAAATAATTATCATCTACCCTTTATGACAATGGCGTAACAGAACCAGATTTAGATTTCTGTCCTAAGCAGATAGAAAACCAAACAAAATATATGAAACAAGTTTTTAAATATTGGCAACACAGGACTATAATTCTTGAGTAAATGGAGGAGAAAGAAAAACTCTAGAAATATACCACCTGATGGCAGTTTCCAGGGCATGAGATTAATTCCAACCCAAACCCACCAGTTCAGATGAATTGAACAGAAATAGATAAGAGTACCAGCAGGTGAAGGTGACTAGAATTTATGAGAAAGAGTACCAGGAAGGAGAAAGCTGCACACCAAGAGACATCTCTAGAGATGAGGGATCTCCTCCAGGCTTTGGATATATGCTGAGCTAGGCTATGAGAAGAAACCTCACTCTCAGGAAAGAACCCCCAGAAAGAAGTAGGCGGAAATATTTTTGGAGCTCACAAAAGGCTAAGAAATATTTGTGCTTCCCTAAACCAGAATATAAAGACCTTGTAATACAAGGGTTTTGAATAAAATTATGTAAAACGTGTTTGCAAAGTAGGGGGTCAAAGTTAACTCTGTATTAAAATGCTCCTGGGCATCCCTCAACAAAATTTAAAAACAAGCCTGAAAAGGATTAAAACTGATTCCAATTAACTGCATAACAGAAAAAAAAAAAAAATTAACCAAGCACTCACTTAGGAAAACAGCAAGATGTAACATCAAGTAACATACAATTTACAGTGTCTAGGATTCAATTTAAAATTAACATTCATGAAAATGAGCAAGAAAATATGACCCATAATCGAGAAAAATCAATCAATAGAAACACACAAAAGAATGGCATAAATAATACAATGGACAGACAAGGAGGTTAAAAAAGTTGTAAATATGGTCAATATCTCAAATAAGTAGGGGAGGAAATACAAATGAAGAGTAAACCCAAATTAAACACTGAGTAATGAAAAAATAGTACCAGAAATGAAAATTAATACTACAAAAGACACTATAGAAAAGATTAGTGAACTTTAGGACACAGTAATAGAATCTATCCAAATGAAACAGGGTAAAAAGGACACCACCACCAATAAAAAATTCTGGTGACCTGTGGCACCAGAAAAATCAGATTTTAGAGTACCAAACAGTCAAACGTTTTCTAACAATTGATGCAAATTATAATCATACTGGTCTCAGAATCTCAATTAAGCTCAAAAATGTTATTTAAGAGAGGAACACAAATAAAAATAGAATTCTTGTCGGAAATAACAGAATCCAGGAAACAATAGAGCAATACCTTTAAACTACAAAGGGGGAAAGTGCCAACATAGAATTCTATACCCCCCAAAATTATATCTCCAAAATAAAGGTGAAATAAAGACATTTTAAGGCTAAACAATAAAAAGCTGATAGCATTTATCATCAAAAAATATGTAAGAAAGATTGCAGAAGTTTTTTTCAGATCAAAAGAACATGGAATTTGGACCTATACAGAAGAATGAGCATCACAAGAAATAGCAAATATGTGCATAAATGTGAAAGATTTTTCCTCATCTTAAATTCTCTTTGAATAATAAGTGACCATTTAAGGCACAATAAGAGAAATGTAGTATGGGTTCAAAACAATGTACATGTGAAATGTATAAAAATGGTATCACAAAGGATGGGCAGGGAAGTGGATATGTACTGTAAGTTTCTTTAAAAATATATGAAGTATACAATTATTTGAAGGTAGATTAAGTTAAATATATAGTGTAAAAGACAGAGTAAATACTAAAAAGAGATATAACTAATAATCTAATAAATAGCAGACTTAAAATAGATTCATAAAACATTCTCAATTCATTCAATGGAGGACAAGAAAAATGTTAAAAATGTATGAGGAACATAGAAAACCAAAAGGAAACATAGAAAACCAAAAGGAAAACAATACACTTAACTTGAAATATGTCAATATTCATGATTAAATATAAAGGGTCTAACTATCCAATTGAAAACCAGAGATGGTCAGATAAGATAAAAGAGCAGTATCCAATCATGTGCTTCTGAAAGATCTACTTTTACTATAAAGCCACACATATGTTAAACGTAAACTGCTCGAAAAAGATATACAATGCAAACACTACACACAGGAAAGCTGGTATGACTATATAATATCAGCAAAGCAGATTTTGGAATAAAAATGTATCTAGGGATAAGAAGAGACATTTCATGATGATAAAGTGCTCAAGTCATCAAAATGGTTTCACAATTCTAGAAGTATATATGCACTTAATAAAAAGTATATATGCACTCAAACACATGAATCACATGTGATATAACTGGGAAAAAAAGCAAATTCATTATTATAAATGGAGTTTTAAGTTTTCCATTCTCAATTATCAATGATATAAGTAGGGAGAAATTCAGTAAGAATGCAGGTGGCTTGAGTAACGTTATCAACCAATAATGATAGGACACTTCATCTAACAACAGCAGGTTAACAATTATTTGAAGTGCACATAAAATATTCACCAAGATAGACCATATTATTGGACATAAAACAAATCTCAATAAATTTTTAAAAACTGAAATCATACCAAGAACGTTGACCACAAGGAACTTATACCTGAAATTAAAGCACAAAGACCAAAAAAAAGAGTACTTCTAGCAAAAATATTTTGAAGTTGAATAATACACCTTAAATAACCCATTGATTAAAGAAAAAAAATCATGAATGAGATGATGAAACATTTTTAACTGAATGTGGGGGATAGAAAAAATAAATATTTTGACTGTGATAGTGGTTGCATGAATATATATGTATATAAAATACAAAACTTTGAACTGTACACTTAAAATTGATGATTTTTAAATGAATATCTTGTCTCAATAAAGTTGAATTAATTAACTAATAAGAGTATTTTCCCATACTTGAATTTTCTCATTGAATATACACCACTAAAATTAAGAAAACTATATTTAAACACAGTTTTAGCAGGAATTCTGGAAAAACTATTTTTTCCTCCTCTTCACTCAAATTTTTATTACATTAATTGCTACCACCCCTTCACATTAATCACACTTATTTTTGCCACCATTTAATGCTAGTTTTATTGATCACACTTTAGTCATAGCCAATTAATCTTTTATCTATTGATACATTTATTCCACCACCAATATTAATTGTTTAGTCAAGTATTATGTTGGTATCTTCCCTTATGTATCCTAACATCTCACAATTTTGTGGCTTTCTGCCCCAAATATACAGGAAATTAATATTAGCTATTTATGTTCTATTTCTTTATATCTTATATGGAATATCGTATCTAACTCGAGTTGCTTTAAAAATGCTTTCAGTTGAAATGTGTATGAACCTTGAACAATAATTACCCTTTACAAGTTATTTCCTACAATTATAACACTAAGTAACATTAAAAATAAAATATGTTAAACTTTCTCAAAATAGCATTTCTCATTTTTTGCCTAAAATAGAATAAAATTAATTTTTTTCTATCTTAAGAACAAGGAAAATATCTAGGAATAACATATTGTATAATGCAAGAATATGGAGTCTACAGATACACAGTATAAAATAAATAGAGCAGAGCTTAGCAAAACGTATTCAGCTTTTAGCTTGGGGTATTCCCTGGCTTTGCTTCAAGAATGAGACAAACTGAGGAAGATAATAAAGCAACGGATCCATGAACACTTTACTGCAATCAAATACATTCTGAAGCGTTCCAGAAAACAACTAACTAAAAAGTAAAAAAACACATGATGGAGGCCTGGTGAATTATAGTGTCTGTACTCCCTTCATAAAAAACACTATAGGTAGGGTTAAGGAAAGAAACCCTAGAGGCTGTACATGCTGAAAACCAGTATTTATGCAGTACCTCTACTCAGAATGTCACAGAAATAGTAGGGTGAGAGGGATAAAACTGCATTTCAATGTTATTTTAATTTTTAAAATTGCCTAGAACTGGGAATTAAACTATGAGTTAGGTACCTCAATTTGTCCTACAAAATAAAGTTGAGGCCTCAATAATGAGGGAGTTATGCGTGCCATCTCCATGCACTGTGGAAAATCAGAGTATAACTTTATAGACAGTCCTCCTTATCTGTGGTTCTACAACTGTGGATTCATCCAACCACAGGTCGTGTTGTACTACAGTACACATTTAGTGGAAAAGAATCCATGTATAAGTGGACCCACGCAGTTCAAATCCCGTTGTTCAAGGGTCCACTGTCCATGACTATTTGGCCAACTTGTCTATAGTAGGAGGAAAAGGCCAAGGACAATTATTCATGGTGACCACTGCATTTCAGCTACCTCTGGACATCTTTGATAAAGAGTACAGAAACTACTGACTTTGTAATCATAAATTTATGAAAAAAAAATGACAGAACATGGTAAAGAGCAAAATATCTAGATCACTAAATGGGAAGTCCTATGAAATTAATCTATTGTAAGGACATTCCAGTAAATTAGTTTATTGCTACCAATGGAATGTGAATAGATATGAATCTAAGGAACAGGCATCACATTATATTTAAGCTGAACATGAATATAATAAGGAATGGTGGCAAGGAGACCGAAAACCATACTAGAGGAATGTAACCATAATGTAGCCATGGTTTTAATTGATGTTGCTTGAAATTTACCAATGACATGAAGAAATTCTTGACTAAGTAGAAAAAATGGAAAAATTGACAAAGATATGAAAATAATGTGAAAGAACAGAAGATGGACAGGCAGGAGTTACCAGGAGAATAAAAAATAAAATTTTCTAAAGGTAAAGAAAAACCGAAGGAAATCACCATTTTTCAGGCAATCAATGAATTGAATCTTAAACCTAGATATATGTCGTAAACATGTTTGATGCACAAGTATATTAAAATCTTACTAGCAGCAAGTAAAAATAAAACAAAATTCCTACAAAGAATAAAACAGTTAAACATTCTCACTTAAAATGGTAATAAATGAATTGCAATTGAACTATACAACTTTGTGCCAGAAAATAAATGCTGTAATATAAAAAAAGATAAAAACAAAAAACAATTTTAAAATCTAATACTAGAACAGTGAATGCCATCGCAAAGATCAAATAAATAGACAAACCAATATCTCAAACAGATAGAAATTATGAGTTTCTGAGTTGGTGTGCATATGAAAGAGTTTGGAGATAAAGGCAGGGGAAAAGCAGCAAGAGAAAAGAAGAGAGGAGAGGAGAGGAGAAAGAATAAAATTACAGAGTGTACAAAAAATAAAAAAAAAATTAGAAGTATTTAAGTACAATCAGATATAAAATAAAAAAAATAAGATGCTATTTCATGTAACATGATAATTTTTATATCCTATATCAAATAAACTACCAAACTACATTAATAAATATTAGAAATCTTATTACAGTGACAGCAGAGTAAGGTCATTAAATAAAGTCTTCAAAGAACTAGTAATCCCTGTTTAAATTATTCCAGATCAGAGAAGGAAAGTTTTCAAATATTTTTCATGAAAATATCATTATAAGGAATCTAAAACTCGACAAAGGATTCATACATTTAAAAAAATATTGATATCACTGAATAAAATATTAAAAATAATCAAGATGACTGCACATTAAAATCCATGATCATCTGAGATTTAGTGTAGAAACAAAAGAAAGGTCTATTAATAAAATTTATCATTCATTCATTCAACAATCATTTATTTTGTGCAAGACCCAAATCCTGGGCAAAGTCCTTGCCCTCAGGGAATTTATAATTGAATGAGTGACAGATAATAAATTATAAATTTAATAATATGTTAGATACAATCATTAATATGAAGAGAATAATATAAGGAGAATAGATGTGAATGGAGAATGATGGGAGTGGTTAGGGATGACTTCTCTGAAGAAACACAAGTCGAGTGGAAAAATAGTCACAGAATATCTGGGGAAACATTATTAGCAGAGGGAATAAAATCCCCGCATTTCATAATATGTACCTTTTAAGAATATATGAACAAAAACAAAACGAGTCCTCAGTCAAAAATAAAATCAAAATTCAGAATGACAGTGCAAGCACAAATTTACCTAAATATATGAGATAAAACAAGTGAAATCAAAGAAATAAACAAATAGTTATTGAGCACACAGTATATGTCAGGCACTATGATAAACAAAACAGGTTAGGTCCTGTTCTTGAAACCCTTGTAGTGTGGAAAGCTAAGGAGACAATGTAAGATATAGAAATGTTACAGGGAACATAGGAGGGGCATCTAAATGGCCTCGGAAGTCAAAGAAGATTTTATGGATTTAAGAGTTCCAAGCAGAATGAATAGCAGCTGCAAAAGACAAAGGGAGAGAGAAAAAACAAACAAATTATTAGAAAGGAATCCAGAATGCCTCAAATGGTGAAGGCGGGGTTAGAGGGAGAGGCAGAGGCAGAGATAGACAGCCTGGAAAGATTGGCAGAAATAATAAGACTTCTAAAATCTCATCTTAAAGTCAAGAGGCAGTGTGCAAAGGGAATAACATGACCAGGTTTTTGTGTTAAGAAGTTATTTCTAGTGGAAGTATGGAGACTGACTTGCATACAAGATTAGGACTACAGAAAAGAGCTTGATGGGTCTATTATAACATGAGAGAGAAAGAAAAACAGGGAATGGTTAGAATAGAGGTTTAGGGGTGGAGAGGAATCTAAATATTCAGAAGATATTTTTAAAGTTGAATATAAATAGCTCCTAATGCTTTATCACTTCCATTGTTTTCTCCTAAATTTCTCTTAAACAAATTTTTATGGCACTTTTTATCTTACATGCTTTATTTTCAGACTTCAAAAAAAAATTCTTCTTAGAAACATAGAGGAAAAAAAGCAAGGATGGGAAAAACAATTCAGAGTTTCCAAGAACTGTGGGACAATATCAAGTAATCTAACACAAATAAAATTGGAATACCAGAGGAGAAAAGAGGACATGAGGCAGAAATATTTAACGACATAATAGCTGAGAATTTTTACAAATTAATGACAGATACCTAACAACAAATCCAAGAGATTCTGAGAATATCATACAGGATGAATGCCAAACAAAAATAAACAACTAGATATATCTAATTAAATCAGCTGAATACTAGAGATAATCAAAAATTCCTGAAAACAGTCAGAGAAAAAGAGATATATTACATAGAGAATCAAACTCCTTCTGCAATATACTATTGAGGGAAGGGGACTGAATATTACCAGAGTCTCATTTTGTGTGCATGTGTGTGGAAATCTCATAAAACCCCAATTCAATAACTATTACTGTCTAATAATTTCACCTTAGCTTGAAAAAGTAAAACCAGTTAAACCAGTTTAAAATTGCTTGTTAAGAAAGGAGATGGTAAACCAATTGGCACAGGGCCTCATTAATTTAAATTTATTTATTTACTTGCAAGTCTACTAGAAAAGATCACTACATTGTCCAGTTATAAAAGGAGTTTGTCATCTGTAAGAATGTGAGCAACACTAAAAGTCTTAAAATGAGAATTGGTAGGCTTAAAGCACTTTGAAAGCCTTAATTTAAAAAGAAAATCTGTAACTATGTATGATGTTGAATTTTAGCTAGACTTATTGTGGTGATCATTTTGCGATATATACAAACATCAAATCACTATGTTACACACCTGAAACTAATATACGATTATATGTTAATTATATCTTAACAAAAAAGAGAAAGTCAATTTAGAATCAGAAGAATTCTAGATCTGAGATTAAACATAATTTAGTTTATTGCATTAATTTTGCCTATGAAGAAAATAAAGCCAATCAAATTATTGAGACTGTTGCCCAGGAAAGTGGCACAATGTTAAAAAACCCTCAAACATAAAGACAAACATATTTAAACAATTGAGAGAGATCCTCAGAATACTAAGAAAATAACAGAACCGGGACCACAGAGTTTCCCTACTTATTAGGTCAGTGTCTAGACAGCACAAAATGTCACTCCTATTTTTAAAATGATTACAGACAACTAACATGCTGATTGAAATCAATATCATCTATTCATTATGTACTAGAAAGAAATAGTTAGAATATATCATAGTCTATATAAGAATATATGTAATATACAGTATACATATGTACTATATATGTATAGAATAATAGATTTATTTTAAAACATTCTATAATTGGTTCTTTTTACTAATTTAGACCCTTGTTGAGAATTTTGTGTGTCTTAAGGTTATCTATTATCTTATCATAAAAGAGAAGAAACAACACTCCAGAAAATAGATGAAAGAAATATCACAAACCTATAATTTTTTACAGATTTTTTAAGGTGTAATTGATATGCAAAAACACTGCATATGTATATAATTTGATGAGTTTGGACATATACATGCATACCTGTCATACCATCACCGCAAAGGAGGTAAAAAATATCAGTTTCAAAAATTTTCTTGTGTCCCTATGCTTTTTTTGTTGTAGTAAGAACACATAACTTGAGATCTACCCTCTTGGTAAATTTTTAAAGACACAATACTGTATTGTTATCTATAGGAGCTCTGTTGCACAGCAGATCTCTAGAAGTTACTCATCTTGTATAACTGTATCTTTATACCCATTAACAATTCCCCATTTCCCCCTCCCTCTGGCAAGCGCCATTCTATTTTCTTCTTCTATGAGTACTGCTATTATAGATATCTCATATAAGTGGAGTCATACAGTATTTGTCCTTCTGTGACTGACATTCCCTTAGCATAATGCCTTCCAGATCCATCCATGTTGTTGCAAATGGCAAGATTTCCTTATGTTTATGGCTGAAATATGCTCCATTGTATGTATATACTATGTTTTCTTTAGCCATTCATCTGTCATTGGGCATTTGGGTTCTTTCCACATCATGGTCATTGTTTTGTTTTGTTTTTTAATAAATTTACCTTTTTATTTTTGGCTGCGTTGGGTCTTCATTGCTGCATGCGGGCTTTCTCTAGTTGTGGTGAGCGGGGGCTACTCTTTGTTGCGGTGCGCAGGCTTCTCATTGTGGTGGCTTCTCCTGTTGCAGAGCACGGGCTGTAGGTGCACGGGCTTCAGTAGTTGTGGAACACGGGCTTAGTTGCTCCATGGCATGTGGGATCTTCCCGGACCAGGGCTAGACCTGTGTCCCCTGCATTGGCAGGCGGATTCTTAACCACTGCGGCACCAGGGAAGTCCATTGTTATTGTTAATATGCTGCAATAAGCATGGTAGTACAGATTTGTTTTGGGATTATAATTGTAATGTTTTTGGATATATACCCAGGAGTGTGATTGCTGGATCATATGGTGTTTCTATTTTTTAACAAACTGCATACTTTTTTCCCACAGTGACTGAACCATTTTACATTTCCACCAACAATATATGTAAGGGCTCTAATTTCTCCACACTCACTGACACGTTGTGTTTTGCTTTCTTGATAATAGCTATTCTAATAGGTATGGGATAACGTCTCATGTTAGTTCTGTTTTGCATCTCCATGATGATTAGTGATGTTGAGCATCTTTTCATACACTTACTGGCCATTTGTATGTCTTCTTTGAAGTAATGTCTATTTAGTTCCTTTGCGCTTTTTAAAATTCAGTTATTTTGGTTTTTTGCTATTGAGTTGTAGGAGTTTCTTATATAGTTTGGAAATGAACTCTTTATCAGATACATGCTTTGTAAATAGTTTCCCTGATATTTAGGTTGCTTTTCCATGCTGTTGTTTCTTGTGCAAAAGCCTTTTAATTTGATATCGTCTCACTTATCTATATTTTATTTTGTTGCCTGTGCTTTTTGTGTCATATCCATGAAATCACTGCCAAGATTAGTGCCATGAAAATTTTATTCCGTGTTTTTCTCTAGTATTTTTACAGTTTCAGATCTTACATTTAAGTCTTAAATCCATTTTGAGTTGACTTTTGTATGTATGACTTATATATCAGACACGCCAAAAGGCAATAAAGTGACAATTTTACAGTGTTAAAAGAAATTTTTAATTTATAATTCTATGCCCAAAATATCATATGGAGAATTAAGACTATATGATAACAACAATTGAGAAAATCCATTGTCACCAAACTACAGAAATAAAGTTATTCAGTTAAAAATAATATGATACCAGACAGAAGCCTAGATCTGAACAACTACAACTAAAAAGAGAATTGAAAATGAAATAAATGTAGGAAATGTAGGTAAAATTAAATTTATATTTTTTCCTTTTAAATTACTCTAAGAAAACTAACAAAAGATTAGGGTGAATGCAGAAATATCAAGGGAAATTACTAAGTGAAAATGAAAATACAATGCACCAAAATTTGTGGAATGCAGTTAAAGCCATGCTTAGAAAAGAAAAATTCACAGCACAAAATGCTTATATTGGAAAAAAAAAAGTAAAGTCTCAAGTCAATGACTACAGATACTACCTTAAGAAACTGAATAAAACCTAATCCAGCAGAATAAAGGGAAAAAACATACGGCTGGAAACTAAAGTAATAAAAGACAATAAAAAATTGAATATCCACACCACAAAAATTGGTTCTTTGATGTCAATAAGATTTATAAATTTATAATCAGGGTGATCATAATAAAGGAGACACAAATGACCAATAACAGAAATGAGACAAATGACATCACTACAAATACTTAAAATATTATAGGATAATACTACCAATAACTTTATAATCATAGATTTGACAACTACATGAATTGTACTAATTTTTTGAATGATTCAGGAAGATATATATGTAAATATATATGTAAATGTATTTCTGTATCTACTAAAGACTTTGAATGTATAGTTACAAGCTTTCCAAGAAAGAAAACTCCAGGGGGTACAGATGATTTTTATAGGCGATATTTTCAGAAAAGACAAAGAGCTTCAAAACTTAGTTTCAGGAAATAGAGCAAATCCCAACTGTCTTGTTTCACTCTTTATATGAATCTTCTTGCTGTCATATAAATATCAGATGTATCATATATATATATATATGTAATTTTCAATAAATATCTGGCTACAATTCAGCTTACAGTTTACTTCCTAGCAGGAAGACAAAAGATAAGTGTAAAATAATTGAATACTTGTCTCATGGAATAACATATGATGAATACAAATTATGAGATATATTAGGAAGAAAAATTGTCTGCTTGTGTATCATCAGATTAAGGGAGAAAAATAGGTGAGGGATAATCTCTTAGCAGTAACAGAAAGTGCTCTTAAATAAACAGCACATGTTAAATTAATACTGTCATAGCACTTTAACTCACTTCTGAAATTTATAATAGATTTTTGCTTTGGAAGAGACATACATAGTTAGACAAAGATGTAAAAATAGTGTAATTTTGAAAGCCAAGATAGATCAAGAACCACTGAATGAACACAAGATAAAGTGCAGAATTGATAATTTAATGCTTACAGAATAAGTGGAGCTAAAATATAAGAGATTATTCCACATGTCCCACTTCTTCCTTTTCTGATTTTTAAGGCATGTGGTCAGGAGCATGATTAACAATAATCTCTATTTCAATACATTTAGCACTTGGATGGGTATAGGTGTTTCATCATAGAAAATTTATTTTTCAGTTCAAGAAATAGTGTCATTAAGGCTTTAACTAAATACTAATGCTGGCTATTATGAAATTATTAGATCTGTGACTTTTCATAAAATAACATTTCACCAAGTGAGAATATTACATATAACACACTATTTTAATAATTTTCTTTGTAAATAAACACACTGATTGTTGTTGTCACTGAAACTCTGATATTTAAATCAAAATTGTTTATTAAAATTCTACTTTCTATATTGAATATTTTAGACGATTATTTTTCTCTAAACTTTAAAATACTTAAATGCTGCTAATGCATATAACTGTAAAACATGCTATTGTGTTCCTTTTCTCAACCTCCAGAAGAAAACTTTACATCAAGAAAAAAACACTTACATAAAGAGTTGTGCTCTTATTACAATAGCAGTGAAGTAAAAATCATCACAATAATATGTAGTCAAACAAAAGCCACACAAGATGAAATAATACAGAACTAATGTCTATTTAACTGCTTTTTCAAATCACAGTAGTCATTTTGCTCTCCAAATAAAGGCAATTTCTTAGAGAAATTATTTTTATTGTGATAAGAGCCCTTCACATGTGAGCTCTTTCCTCTCAACAAATTTTTAGTGTATAATACAGTATTGTTAACCATAGGCACTATGTTTTACAGCAGACCTCTAGAATTTATTCGTCTTGTATAACTGAAACTTTATACCTCTTGAACAACAATTTTCCATTTCTCCCTTCCTCTAGACTCTAGAAATCACCATTCTACTCTCTGCTTTTATGAGTTTGAATATTTTAGATATCTCACCTTATATATATGTGAGAGCATATAGTATTCATACTCTGTGATTGGCTTATCTTCCTTAATTACTTTATAGTCCATTTCTCTCATTTTGGGGGGCCTTTCTTCAGATTAATCTATCTTTCACTTATGCATGTTTGCCCTTATAGATTTCTTTTGATATACATTTTTAAACTATTAATTTAGTGCTTATCCTTGAGATTACATTTATATACATGTCTTAATAGATCTAAAATAAATCAAGTGTTTTGTGGTTTTAGCACTAACTACAACTACGTCCCTATTGCCTATTGTTTTATTGTTGTTCCCATGCATTTTAGTAATACATATATTTTAAACTAAGATACTAGTACTGCTTTGGATAATTAATGCTCAGTTAATGAATAATTAATGCTCAGTTAATCAGTTAGATGATCCCCTTTCAATTTTCATTTCTTCACGCATACTGGGCTTTAGCCTGGGATCTTTCTCAACTTATCTGAAGTACTTTCTTTTGGGCTTCTTCAAGTTGGGTCTTCTAGTGATGAATTTTATGAATTTTTGTCTGAAAACATGCTTATTACACCTTTATTTTTAGATATTATATTTTGATAGGTATATTATTCTGAATAGACATTCATTATTTCTATTGAGATTTCAGCTGTCATTTTCATTTTTACTCCTTGTGTGTGGTTATCAGCTGTTTTTTTAATAATATGTTTCCATATAATTAATTTGTGTTTATCCTATTTGAGATCCACAACATTTCCTGAATATTTGAATTGATGAATTTTACCAGTTTGACATAATCTTAGCTAGTATTTCCTTATTTATTATGTCTGTCCCATCTTCTGTTATTTCCTTCTAATATCCAAATAACACACCCGCTAAACCTTTTAACTGTCATATATGTCACTTAAAATCTGTATTTTAAATAAGACAACAATGAGATACCACTACACACCTATTAGAATGGCCAAAATTCACGACACCGACCACACCAAATGCTGGTGAGGATGTGGAGCAACAGGAACACCTATGCATTGCTGGTGGGAATGCAAAATGGTACAGCCACTTTGGATGACGGGTTGGTAGCTTCTTACAAAACTAAACATCCTCTTAATATATGATCCAGTAATCATGCTCCTTGGTATTTACCCACAGGAGACAAAAACTTAAGTCTACACAAAAATCTGCACAGAGCTGTTTATAGCAGTTTTAATCATAACTGTCAAATCTTAGAGGCAACCAAGATGTCCTTCAGTAGGAAAACAGATAAATAGACTGTGGTACATCCAGACAATACAACCTTATCTAGTGTTAAAAAGAAATGAGCTTTCAAGCCATGAATAGGCATGGAGGAATCTTAAGTGCATACTACTAAATGAAAGAAGGCAATCTGAAAAGCCTACATACTATATAATTCTAACCATAAGACGTTCTGGAAAAAGCAAAACTAAGGAGATAATAAAAAGATCAGTGGTTGCTAGGTTGGGGGTGAGAAGATGAATAGCAGAACACAGCAGCTTTTCAGTGCAGTGAAAATATTCTGTATGATATTATAATAATGGTTCTATGTCATTAGACATCTGTCCAAATGCATAGTATGTACAACACCAAGAGTGAACCCTAAGGTAAACTATGGGCATCGGGTGATTACGATATATCAATGTAGAGTCATCCTTGACAACATGATCTGGTAAGTGATGTTGATAATGTGGGTGTTCATAGATGTGTGGAGGCAAGGGGTATATGAGAAATCTCTGTACTTTCCTCTCAATTTATGTTGTAAACTTAAACTACTCTAAAAAATAAAGTCTTTTAAAAAACTCTGTATTATCATTATTTAATTTCTCTGATACAGGTTGGAAATTTTCTACTGAACTGTCTTCCAGTACAATCTCTTGTCTTCAGCTCTATTTAATCTGCTGCAAAGTCTATCTTTTGGATTATCAATTTTATTTATTATGGTTTTATTGAATAATTTCATTTGATAATTTTTATAGACTTTTAGTCTCTTTGGACCTTTTAAAATGAACATATGTAAGTATATTTCTAAAACTTAAAATACTGTATTTCTTGTGGGTCTATTTCTAATGTCTGTTTCCTTCACTTGATTTATACTTATTTTCTCTTACATACTAGAATGCCAATTTTTGATTAAATGTCAGGCATTATAAATGTTGGATAGATGATTTGCAAGTCTAGATGATACTGTCTTACTTGAGAGAGGATTTTCTTTTGCTATTAGCATATGTATAGACTAGAGGCATATCATTTTGACCTAGTCCACCAATATACTGATTTGAAGTAAGGATTTAGTATTTGAAAAGTGGTCTATCATTGGATAATATTTACTCATGTTAGTATAAGTAGCCATATTAACCTTCAGGCATCTCAATTGACAGTCTGTGATGTATTCCTGGGCTACTTACTCTTGCATTCTCTTTACTCCTACCTCAATAAAATTGCTTACAACTCTACTCAGTCTGTCCATATCTCAGTCATGAGTTTCCACTTGGTTCTCTGTCTCTCTAATCTTTTCCATGGGGCTTCTTCATCACTTGATTTTGTGTTTCAGATAATTTCAGCTACTTGGCTTCTATACCTGGATGCTTTAGCTTAGAAATGGTTTCACTTCAAGGTAAAAATCTACCCAGAATATTGTAGTCACTTCTGTTCTTTGTTTCTCTCTTTGATCATGGATCCCTCATATTTTCAGTGCATTGGTAGATCTATTCTTTTAGGGAATATTTATTAAACATTACTCAGATTTTCCAGTTATGCATTATAAGAGGCTTTGTTTGATACAAACATGGCTGGAGGTAGAATTCCTGCATTCCTGAATATATTTATTAACCAAATATGTTCTGAACACTTACTATTTACTTATTCAGTATATATTTATGTACCTGGTATTCTTCAAGGATGACTCTATTCTTATACAATGTATAATCTAGTGTGGAGGCATGAACGAAAAAACATAAATGTACAGACATATAATATTATTTGTCATAGGTAGGTAAATATTCTGTAATGAATAATAACATAGGGCAAGAAAATAGTGATACGAAGTGTACTGTTAGATAGGGTGGGTAGGAGATTTCTCTTTG
The DNA here is from genome assembly GCF_059928025.1 of Delphinapterus leucas. Lineage (NCBI taxonomy): Eukaryota > Metazoa > Chordata > Mammalia > Artiodactyla > Monodontidae > Delphinapterus > Delphinapterus leucas. The sequence continues at coordinate 101,405,226 of NC_143131.1, read as the reverse complement.
TGGAGGTAAAAGGAGCACCATGAATGAAGTGAGGCACTAAATTATTTGAGGGAAGATAATATAGAGAAAGCACAAAAACCTAAAAGTAGAAGACTACTTGTTTTTCCTGAGATTAGCAAAAAGTCTAGTATGATGGAGATAAGTTATTGAGTAATAACAATAGGATGTGAACCCAGATAGATTTAGGGTACAGAGCGTGTAGGGGCTTTCAGATCATAGTAAGAACATGGGATTTTATTCTCATGTTCTTCAGTGACATGACACTAAGTTTTGTTTTCATTCAATGTAATAGGGAGCCATATAAGAGTTTAAAACAGAGCAAACAAGATCAAATTTGCTGTTTTGAAGCAATCACTGTTACTGAATGTGTGGGACAACTTGGAAGAGAGGCTACAATGGACAAAAGTAAGTAACTTAGAAAATTAGAAAATAACAGTACCAGCAAGAGAGCCTGGTGCTGGACTAGGATGATGGTTATGGTGATGAAGATAGAGGAAAATGGACATATTCAAAATGATTTCCTTTATTTTCTACTTTTGGGTTCTTAGCAATGCATAAACTGAATTAGGATCCTTTTATATTTTCATGAATCTCTTCACATAATCTCTTTCAGAGATTCATGTGATTTTTGTGCTGACACTTTCAATAATTTCTTCCTGATGAGAGAAATGGCATGTAATACATTAATATAAACAATATCATTAGTAAGAACTTATTATAATCTATGGAGTGTTTTCATAAATGTGAGTTTTGAAATTTAGAAACAATACTATATGCTAGTAATATAAGTGCATAAAATTTTTAATACTTGTAGCCACATTTATTATTATTAACTTCTAAGTACGATTACAGGAGATTACCTGTCTTTTTCTTTATTCTAAATTACTCTGTAAGGTATGTGTTTTTATTATGTCCTTTTTTTGGCAAAGAAGCTGAGAATAAGAGCTTAACTAATATTCTCAAGATCACACAGCTACTAAATGAAAGAGTCAGAATTTGAATTCAGAAAGAGATATTGCTCTAAACCACTACATTCTAGAGCTTTTCAATGCAGAAAAAAAGGATAATCCTAATAAAAAGAAAAACCTGAATTCTCTCAGTATGTCTAACCTTAATTGTCCAAACAATGTAATTTTCTTACCTCCTAAATCACTTGACATTTGTAGCTACATTCAGTTATAAAACTGAAATCTTTAGTTATCTTAAATAATGGTCCTTCAGAAATATTTAAGCATCTGAAGTCCACTGAAGTAGTTTTTTTTTCCATAACAAATGTATTGGTTTTTAAAACTTGTACATACATTTGAAAAAAATTAATTATTAAGGTTAAATATTGCCCTGCTTCACATTTCACTTCTGGGAAAAAGCCCCCAATTCCCACTTCTCCATAGTATTCCCTGCCCTGAGAGGTCCTGCAAGATTCGACCTGCCCCTGAGGAGATGTCAGGCATGCATGCTTGCCTGAGGTCGTCTATACTGTGACAATAAAGCGGCTGAGATGAGGCCAAGTTGTCAGAGGAGATGACAGAGCCTTCACTGAAAAGACAGAAAGAAATATACTGCATCTCAGGTTCTGCAACATTTGCCCATGGGTGGTGCCAATCCCAGATCAGTGATCAATCATAAGTATAATTAGATCAGGTTCGTCGCTCCATATCAGAATGGACCAAAAAAGGACCAAGCCTTTCCCCATGAATTTAAACACTCCATCTGCTACTACTCTCCACTACTGAGGTCATATTAGAAAACTCATGGATATGCATCCAGAAGAGAAATGAAGATGCGTAGACCAGAAAACTATGAAAGAAGTCATCTGGGTCAAGCAAGTAAAACCTAAGGTATCTAAAGAAACAAACTAAATTACCAGACTAGACTAAAATATAACACGACTTCCTTAGACACACACTAACCTTAGTGAGTTTGCTACTCATAAAAATGTTCTAATTATAGAGAAACAAAATAAATAAATCTCACTTTAAAAACATTTAGAGTTGAGACCGTATCTTAAGACTGAAGAGTAATATGCATTGACTATGAATGTCCTGGAGCTGCAAAAAGAACATAGTTTATTTAACACTGAGTACAGGGAAAGAAATCAGAATAACTTATCCAAAAAAGTTTGAAGTGCCAGTTCAGTACTCATTGTTATCCAGGGTAAACCAGCAGGAAACACTGAAAAACAATATAGCCAACTCTTCAAGAACTATTTTCTGAAGGTAAAGAAAAACAGTTTGTGTATAAGAACATTACTAAACGTAAAACAGATAGCTAGTGGGAAGCAGCTGCATAGCACAGGGAGATCAGCTCGGTGCTTTGTGACCACCTAGAGGGGTGGGATAGGGAGGGTGGGAGGGAGCCAGATGCAAGAGGGAAGAGATATGGGGACATATGTATGTGTATAACTGATTCACTTTGTTATAAAGCAGAAACTAACACACCATTGTAAAGCTATTATACTCCAATAAAGATGTTAAAAGAAAAAAAGAAAAAAAAGAACAAAGAAGAGGAAAGAGAGAGGGTAAGATAGCAAAGAGGAATTTCCATAGAAAATCTGAGCACTAAAAAGAGTTAACAGTCAAGAAAAGAAAAAGAAGGCCAAAATCACACGTAATGCAGAAAAATAAAACACTATTTGAGGGGTTTCTGTAGTTTTTTTCAATATTTTTTCTTCCTTGGTTGAAAAGAAAACCCTGGCCTCCAGCCAAAATGAGATGTTCTGAATGTAAAGAAAACTGGGAGTACCAAAATAATTTGAAAAATGTCAGCTTTAAAAATTGTACTGTAATAACCAATTTTTGTAGCAGCTCAATGTTTCATTTTAATTATAAATCTGGCAAGGGCAGTGGTAGAGGCTTCTGATGAAATTTTATGATAAAAGAACCAAGCAGCAGCTTATCATGTTAAACACGTGTGTCGCCTAAAGGTATGCAAAACATATTTCCATTAAAAGTATATGCAACAGAGCATCAAAGAAATAATGCAAACAGACTGAAAGGTACTTGGGTAAATGAATGAGAAACTAAGTTTCTATATTACCCAAGCATGAAGAAGTATAATGCAGTCTCAAGGACAGAGACTCTGGTGTCAGACAGATTAGATTCAAATGGTCACTATGCCACTTATATGATGTGGAAACAGGTACAAAGCAAGACACTCAACTATCTTTCCATCCATTTATTCATTGTTAAAATAGGGACTGTATAGTATGGACCTCACAGAGTTATCATGAACATTAAATAGGAATATGCATGTTAACACTGTAACTCAATTCCTGATAAATAGTAAACAGTGAATAAAATGTAGAGGTGATGATGATGATATGATTCTTTAGTTGAGGATACATTTTGGGAATTTCTACTTCTTCTACTTTTCAGAATATAAGTAATATAAATATTAAGTTAGGACATCTAAAAAAGATCTTATTTTTGCCTCAGTTTGTATATGTTAACCAATCTACACATATACTGTAAGCAGTTTTTATTGTAAATATGGCCACAATTAATATCTAGATATTCTCATTTTTTATATGTTAGGTACTTCCTACATCAACAATAGAAGGTACTTGATAAACGTCTGCTGAACAATAGGAGGAAGGAAAAGATAGAGGGAAGGAGGAAATGAGAGAATAAAGTGATTTGACACTAATCCAATGTATTTAACGTACGCAAAAAATTGTATAGATAAGAGTTAACCCTAAGATTTTTTTTTGCGGTAAGCGGGCCTCTCGCTGTTGTGGCCTCTCCCGTTGCGGAGCACAGGCTCCGGACGTGCAGGCTCAGCGGCCATGGCTCTCGGGCCCAGCCGCTCCGCGGCATGTGGGATCTTCCCAGACCGGGGCACGAACCCTTGTCCTCTGCATCGGCAGGCGGACTCTCAACCACTGCGCCACCAGGGAAGCCCAACCCTAAGATTTTATATGAATTCTAAATAGCCTACATTAGCTATTAGCACAGATTAAGCCAGGCAGGTAATTAACACAGATTATCTCTACTAATACTATATTGACAAAGCAATACATTAGAAAATGTGTTAATCATATTTAATACTGTATCTTTCATAGCATTATTTGATGGATACCTTTTGAATAAAAAAATTTGAAACTAGATTTTCACACCTGATTTAGAATTAAGTATACAACGGAGTTCACTGCACTAATAACAATTTATTTGAAAACTCTAAGTTTTAATAAAATATATATCTCAAATTCATTGCGTAGGAATGTTAATAACAGTTCCTGTCACTTGTATCCTAATAGGTAGGTGATTCAAATGACAATATCCATCCTACAGTTATTGTTTTCAAAATTTTGATATGAAATATTATTTGAAAACCTAGTATGTAAAGGAGCTATGGTGATTTCAGGGACGAAAACCTTAGTTAGGAAGAAGCAGCTTGGGGCCAAGTTTGACACTCATTGTTCTATACAAGCTTCTTCATAATTCTCAAGAGAGAATTCAACACACAGCTGAAGAAAATTACCAGATGGAAGCATTAGCAAAGTTATTCTCATAAGTAACAACTTCAAATAAGTGTGAAGCATCCTTGGGATTCCCGTCCTGATGCCATACTTGTTCTTTGGAAGTTATTTTTGTTTGTCTGCTTGTATTTTAGATTTGAGGATGTCAAGTATAACTAGGTTAATTCTTTAAAATGGAGTACGTATTGTAATTCCAATGGGACAGACTGGATCAAATATAAAAAATAAAGAGGTAGAGTGAAATTTTTCCATTTTATTAATATCCCACTGAAATAAGGCTGAATTTTTTTTAAGCAGACAACAGAGATGGATATTTCTTATCCATAGAATTATGGAACTATTTCAATGAAAAGAACTTACACAAGGGCTAAGGATCAATTTCAATAGTGAAAAATACATGTAGGTTAAAAGCACTCTCCAAATGTTTTCTTTCTCAAAGTTATTTCATCTGAGGAATCCTGAAAATACTGGAAAACCTTCGATAAAAGGGTGGAATAGTGTACACTGGGGAAATACTTATACTTGTGAGTCAAAAAGTCTAATCAATATTTCACCAACCCATCTCTTTTTAATTATGTAAAAACATGGCCCAGGAGCTTTCAAATAGTGAGTACTTTTAGCAACTTAACAATAAGCATTGCCAAGCAGACTGTCAAAGCTAAAAGAACTATAAATTGGGAAAATCTTAATATTGCTATTATTGAAAAGTTAATACAAGATAATTAAGATAATTTTCTGATTTAATTAACCTATAGGTGTCTAGTTCAAGATGGTGACATAGGATGATCCTGACCTCACCCCTTCCCATGGACACATTGAATTAACAACTACATGTACAAAACTTTACTCTGGAAAAAACTGTAAACACTAGGTGAGTGATTCCTATATATTGGGCAAATGAGAAAACAAACAAAGAAACAAAAACATCAAAATGGGTAGCAGAGGCTGAGACACAATCTCACCATAATACCCAACCCTGGAACTGCAACCTACAATCGAGAGGGAACTAAAAACCTGGAGCTTCTCCCTAAGGAGTGAAGGGTTTGAACCCCACATCAAGAACCCCACCTTTTAAGACCTGCACCTGAGAGATGAGACCAGAAACATTAATTTTGAAAACCACTGGGGCTCACATCCATGAGACCCACAAGGCTATAGCACACTGAGAAGTGGCTCTTAAAGGGCTTGCACTTTGGTCTCACCCATCCCAGGGACCAGTACAAAGGCTGTCAATTAATCACACCCAAACTTTATGTGAACGAGCCTTATTTGCTTATCTTAAAGCATCAGCCTGAGGGGTAGGTATGTAACTTAACACACATCTAAGGGCCTGCTGGGATACTCTCCAGGGATGAAGGCTGGCATGAGCCATCTTTTCACTCTCTCTGCCTCATGCCAGTCAGTAGGCACCATCTTTATACTCCAGCTCAACGATATCTCCCAGAAAGAAGGTTGTAACCACCTCTAGTTATCTGATTTTTGTGGCTGCCATCCAGGAGACATCACTAGATTGCCTGGCTCTGGTGGCCAATGGGGCTTATGCTCCAGAGTCACACATGGTAGCAACCAAGGAGAAAGAGGTCCTAAGTGATTATCACCTTCAGAGGACAGCAAGAGGCAACAGTCTCAAGGGCCAGATTTTACAAGAAAGAGGCCTATTAGCTTATCTTCATAGCTGTGGCCTGGGGAGAAGGTTTCTAATTAAATACAGATCTAAGAGCCAATCCTTTCCAGACACCTCAGAAGTGCCAGGTCTATCTTCACACTCTCCCTCTGCCACACTCCACAGCACTGGTGTCTCCTAGCAGTGAGCTTTTATATGCATCTGGTGCCCTATTTTTTGTGGCTGCTGCCCAGGGGACACCCTTGATCACTTGGCTCTAAAGACCAAAGGATCTTGTGTTCCTGGGACCCAAGGACTGTAGCAATCAGAAAGACAGTTCATGATTGGTTAACACCTGAAGACGCCATAGATAGAAGACTGAAACATACTCCCAGGCTTTCTGTGAAAGAGGCCTATTTGCTTGTCTAGGTGCTTTGGCCAGAAGGGCAGACATCTGGTTTGGCACACATGTGTGGCCTGTGAAGGTGTTCTCATGGAACAGAGGCCAGTGGACACAATTTTTGTGTTCTCCTTCCACCATGCTCCAGCCCACTGGTACCACCTTGAAAGGAGCTTTTACCCTTTTTGTGGTGCTCTGATTTTTGTGGCTGTTTCCAAGCTACACCTCTACATTGTCTGGCTCTGGTGGCCGGTGGGGCTTATGCTTGTGGTCCCACAGTACTGTATTATCTCTATACATTGAAAGCTGCTGCATGAGGATCCAGCTTCCAATCAGCCTGAATCTAGGTGCTGACTAATATCCTCCCATTTGGGACACTCACAGGTCTCAGTACACCCTCGATTACTGGGAGCCATAAAAATAAAATAGGGTGCTTGGACAATCACAAAGATTGGAGGAACAACCAAGAACTATGACAGGGTTGAACAATATAATTCATCTCTTACACAGGCCTTTTCTTCAAAACAGGAGGAGGTACTTATTTTAACTAATGCATAGAAACCAAGAGAGTAAAGGGAAATAAAGAAAAAGAGGAATTTGATCCAAATGAAAGAAGATAAAACCTCAGAAGAAAACCTTAAAGAAATGGAGATAAGTGAAATACTTGATAAAGAGTTAAAACTGACAGTCTTAAAGATGCTTACCAAATTTAGGAGAAGAATGGATGAGCACAGTGAGAACTTCAAAAAGAGATAGAAAATATAAGAAAGTATCAAATAGATGTCAGAGCTGAAAAATATAATTACTGAACTGAAAAATACACTAGAGGGATTCAACAACAGATAGATGAAGCAGGAAAAAGAAAGAATCAGTGAACTTAAAGATGGGGCAGTGAAACTCACCCAATCAAAGCAATAATAAGAAAAAAATAATTTTTAGAAAGTGAATATGGGTAGCTTAAGGGGCTTGATGGGACAATATCAAGTGGATCGACATTCAAACTATAAGGGTCCCAGAAGGAAAAGAGAGAGATAATGGGGCAGAGAACATATTTGAAGAAATAATGGCTGAAAACTTCCCTAACATGGAAAAGGAAAAAGACATTTATGTCCAGGAAGCTCAGAGAGTTCCGTATAAGAGGAATCTACAGAGACATACAGCAAGATACATTATAATTAAAATGTCAACAAGTGAAAGAGAAGGAGGGAATCTTCAAAGCAGCAAGAGAAAAACAACTTATGTACAAGTGAACCTCCAAAAGACTATCAGCAGATTTTTCAGCAGAAACTTTTACCCTTTCAAATGTATTCTCCATCCTAATCTATGTTCCAGGCTTCATTGCCCCCATGTCTTCAAGTTGGGTTTGGCCATTAGGAGATCATCAGAAGATCATTAGAAGATAAAATTTGGGGTAGAAGAGGCAAGTTGAGATTTAGCCCCCTGGCTCTTTTCCTGCTGGACCAGGGCAGCCCTCTCCTAATAGCTCTGGGTCTTGTTGGATTATTATAACTCACTCCACTTCCTCCTTCAGGACTAGGGGTGGTAGGCGCTTCCTGATGCTGCTAAGCCAGGGGTATTTTACCATCCCTTACTGGCTTTCCTTAATCCTATTTGTACTTCGTAAACCACCCCTTCATTAAACACTCTTCAGTTACCCATTTTGAGTAGGTCAACAGACAACTTTTATATTATACTAGATCTAACAGAGAACTGACAGAAAAAATAATCATAATATAGCAAAGAAAAAGATGCAAAATATGAGGTAACTATAAGAGATGTAAATATAATATGCACCAAATATGTATCTTATCATATTTCCAGGAGGAGACAATAGAGTGACTGGGGAAAACCATATTAGAAAAGATCTTAGCTGAGAATTTTTCAGAACCTATGAAAGATATCAATCCACACATTACAGAATCAAAAGAATTGCTATGGCTCCAATGTTTGGGTCCTCCAAAATTCATATTCTGTAACCTAATCCCTAAGGGTGATAGTATTAGAAGTAGGGCCATTGGGAGAAAATTAGGTCATGAGGGCAGTGCCCTCATGAATAAGATCTATGCCCTTATAAGAAAGGTTTGAGAGAGCTCCTTTGCCCCTTCTGCTCTGTGAGGCTACAGTGAAAAGAAGTAAAAGAAATAAGTGCTGATTATAAGCCATCTAGCTTTTGCTATTTTTATTATAGCAGGACAAACAGACTAAGGCAGAAAGAATATCTGAAGCAGGATAAATATAAGAAAATAGACCCAGACACATTTTAGTAAAACTTCAAACTATAAAAGACAAAATGATCATCTTAGAAGTAGCTAAAATAGTGAAAAAAAGAATATCTTCCTTGAAAAAGCAACATTCAGACTGAAAGCTGACTTCTCAGTAGCAAGAGTTGAAGCCAGAAGACAGAGGAATTATCTTTTCTTCTGTGCTGAAATAGACCATAAGGCAATAAATCAATTCCTGGCAAAGATATATTTTAAGAATATGGCCAAGATAAAACTCTTTCCAAATACAAAGTAAACCATACTAAAGAATTTTTAGGGCTGTATTTTCAAATAAGCCAGAGAAAGACAAATATCATATGATATCACTTATATTTGGAATATGTATTAAAAAAAGATATGAATGAACTTATTTACAAAACAGAAATAGATTCACAGACATAGAAAGCAAACTTATGGTTACCAAAGGTGGGAGGAATAAATTAGGAGTTTGGGATTAACATACACACACTACTATATATAAAATAGACAACCAACAAGGACCTACTGTGTAGCACAGGGAACTATACTCAATATTTTGTAATAACCTATAAGGGAAAAGAATCTGAAAAAAAATTATATATATAAAACTGAATCACTGTGTTGTATGCCTGAAACAAACACAACGTTGTAAATCAACTATACTTCAATAAAAAAAAATCCTCACTTAAGTTGTCAAAAAAAAAAAAGGCTATGTTTTCATCGTAACTGGAAGATTTAAGAAGGGCTGAAGGGAAAAGTAAGTGGTAAAATTGAAGTAAAACTAATTAAGCATTGACTATTTGAAAATATAAGAATGTATTATAGAAATAAAAATTTTAAAAAATACAATATAAAATGAAAAGTTATGGCAAGAGGAGGACAAAGATGGCAGAGTAAGAGGATGTGGAGCTCACCTCCCTCCACAAATGTCAAAAATACATCCACTTGTGGAAAAATTCTCATGGAAAACTAACTGGAAACTGGCAGCAGAACTCCTATACAACCAAGGCTGCAAGAAAGATACCCACATAATCAGGCCGGACGGGAAGAAAAAGCATCAGGTCAGGACCTGTGCCCCTGGGTTGGGGGGGTGACTAAGAGGAAGATGGAGATTGCAGGGTGGGGAAATCACCCTGGAGAGAGAGCAGGTCGAGCCACAAACTGGGTGTCCCAGTCCTGAGGTTCTCTGCAGAGGAGACAACCTCACTTGCGCCTGCTTGGAGAACCACTGGGACAGATAGAAAGGCTGGAGAAACGTAGACTCCACTAGTGAGGAGTAAGCAGGTGCAGGCTCGCCACCAGACAAGGCAGAGAGAGGTCTGCCCTAGTGGCTGCCACCTCTCCACACTCCCTGATATGAGCTGAGTGAACGTCCTGTCCCCGCTCACTCCACGCCACAGCTTGGCACTGGACCTAGGGCAGCCAGGACCTGGGAAAAGACTCCATCTAGGGACACAGAGGTAACCTGGGGGCCTAGGGGGTGGTCCAGGTACAGTGTTGGCAGCCACTGTTGGCACCTACACAAACAGCACCCCAGAGTATCCCAAATCTCTAACGGCAACCCAGCTGCTTGAACTCCCTTGACTAACATGCCATAATCTGATGGCTTCACAGGGTAATTTCGCCAAACAAATAAAGAAGAGCTAATACCTATCCTCAAACTATTACAACAAATTGAAGCGGGAAGAACACTCCCAATTTCATTCTACTAGGCCACCATTACCCTGATACCAAGTCTTCTAAGGCAAAATAAATAAAAGCAAAACTAAACAAATGGGACCCAATTAAACTTAAAATCTTTTGCACAGCAAAGGAAATTGACAAAATGAAAAGACAACCTATGAAATGGGGAAAAAAATTGCAAGTGATGTGACTGACAAGGGCTTAATATACAAACAGATCATAAAACTCAATATCAAAAAAAAAAAAAACCCAACATACAACCCAATCAAAAAGTGAGCAAAAGATCTGAATATACATTTCTCCAAAGGAGACATACAGATGGCCAACAGGCACGTGAACTGATACTCAACATTACTAATTATTAGAGAAATGCAAATCAAAACCACAATGAGGTATCACCTCACACTTGTCAGATGGCCATCATCAGAAGTCTACAAGCAGCAAATGTTGGTGGATGTGGAGAAAAGGGAACCTTCATATATTGTTGGTGGGAATGTAAATTGGAGTAACTACTGTGGAAAATAGTATGGGCCGGTTCCTCAAAAAACTAAAAATAGAACTACCATATGATCCAGCAATTCCACTCCTGGGTGTAGATCCAGAAAAAAATCAGAAACACTGATTTTAAAAGGTACATACACCCCAATGTTCATAGCAGCACTACTTACAATAGCCAAGACATGCAAGTAACCCTAGTGCCCATCAACAGACAACTGGATTAAGAAGAGGTAGCATATATACACAATGGAATATTACTCAGGTATAAAAAAGAATGAAATACTGCCATTTGCAGCAACATAAATAGACTTAGAGAATACTATGCTTTGTGAAATAAGTCAGAGAAAGACAAATACTCTATCACTTATAGGTAGAATCTAAAAAAATAATACTACTGAATGTATACGTGATACAGAAACGGACTCACAGATACGAAAACAAACTTGTGGTTATCAAAGGGAAGAGGAGAGGGAGGAGGGAAAAATTAGGAGTATGAGTTTAACAGATACAAGCTTATATTTATAAAATAAGTAAAAAACAATGATGTATTGTATAGCACAGGGATTTATACCATTATCTTGTAATAACCTATAATGGAGTATAATCTTCAAAAATACTGAATTGCTATGCTATACACCTGAAACTAAAACAATACTGTACATAATCTATGCTTCAAGAAAAACTTTTTAAAAGGTGAGAAAAGGTATGCCAATAATAAATTTAAGTCACAAAGTGATTGAAGGTGAAGATAAACATATTACTTAAATGTTGAGTTTGACAAATTAAATACTTAGACTGTAATTTCTTGGGTAAGGAGTAAATATTACAAACAGGTAGTTTCACTTTGAAAATAGTCCAGAGGGGAAAAATAAAATGGTTAAAATAAACTCTTTATATCCAACACATATAAGAAATGAGAGAAGGGAAAAGCATAGAACAGATGGGACAAATAGAAACAAGAATTATGTGACATATAGAATTTATATAGATTAATTTCTACAGGAAAAGAACGCAACCACTGCATTAGAACTTTAAGTAATTCAACTATAAAAATAAAACAATGTATCATTTCTACGAGAAATCTGTGAAACATAAGGATGTAGAAAGTTTGGAAGGAATAATGGTAGAAGAAGATATTCCATGCAGAAATACAAGAACTATTGTGGAGGAAGTTTCTACCTCCATACAGACAATGCAACTGCTGGAAAATAATGAAAAGAAATGGAGCTAGAGGTAAACTCTGTGTCTTAGCGGGTAAGCCACTACAAGTAAATTTAAAAGCAAGTGTTTCTGGCAAGATATTTGGGAGACTGTAGTTTATCAGCGAAGCAGGAGTGAAGGGTTGGGGGTAGAGAAAAAATTATTCTCCTTCAGTGTTTTAGTCTTTCAGGCTGCTATAACAAAATACCATGAACTGGGTAGCTTACATACAACTTCTCACAGTACAGGAGGCTAGAAGTCCAAGATCAAGGTGCCAGCACTGCTGGCTGAGGGCCCTCTTCTGGTTAGAGACTTCTTGTTGTACCCTCACATGGCAGAAGGGAGGTGCTAGCTCTCTGGGGCCTCTTAAATAAGGGTGCTAATCTCATTCATGAGGGCTCTGCTTTCATGACCTAATCACTTTCCAAAAACCCAATACCTTGGGGCATTAGTTTTTCAACATATAAATTTGGGGAGGGAGGCACAAACATTCAGACCATAGCACTCAGTTAACCAGAACTACTGAAATGGCTTCAAGTAGGTTAAATGGGTAAAACTATATGGTACTGGATTTTGATTTAATATGAGGAAATTTAATACTGTCAAAAGCTGACATTGGAACAGAACTCTGGAAATAAGGAGTTCCTCATTAATAGGGCTCTTATGTGGGGTAATAATTTGGAAGACTAATCAAGTTTGATTTTGTATTTTGGCAGTTATGTGAGCAATCAGACTAAGGATTGTGCACTCAGCTAGCTAACAAATTAGCTATACATCTGCAAATAAGAGTAAAACAGCACCAAATAGATGCCAGGCCATCAAGAGAATGTGATTAAAGTATTTCACAGAATTTCAGTCTCTCCGTCTCTAAGTGTTTGAGCATAGGAGAATCTAAGATGCAATCTACGTTAGGAACTGCAGATCAAATATGTTGTGGCACTACAGTAATGAATAAGAAAATGGGAAATGTGGGAACCTGGTGTGCTACTAGACAGTGACTGTAAAAGTGAAATTTATGTATTATTGGTTAAGGGTAAAGTAAACTGGACATAAATTACAGAATCTATAGTGTCACTATTAAAACTATGCTATAATATTTTTATTTTAAAATAATATTTCATATAATATCAGGATTATAATATTAAATTAATGCTTTTTAAGATGAAAAAATAAGTGTTAGAAGAAATCTAGGATCTTAGCAAGAATCTATCCATCTTGTAGCATTTTCTTCTTACTGCCTAAGAGAAAAAATGGAGAGAGTAACAACAAAATGTTGACTGATGAAGAAGTTACCTTGCTTGTTTGACCTCATTTTTTATAGAAAAATCTTTTAAAGAGAGACAGTGTCTACCACCTGTTCAGATTAGATATTCTTTTTAAAAGGAAAATAAATCACATGATAACCATAGCATATCTCCAGGAAAGAAGTTGTTGCAAGTTGAGGGCAGTTCTCCAATCTGCAAATTTCTTAGAAAAGTGTTGACAAACCTTAGCTGTCACTTCAATTTCATTTTCCAACTTGTATGCTCAATCTTTGTCATCTTCTCCAAAGCATCCTTTCCTAAATATATAACCAAAAAGAAAGACTAACAAGGAAACTATTTTCTCAAAAGTAGTACCATGGGTTGAGAACAATTAATCTCAAATGAAGTTGAAGACCTTCTACTTCAAATGGAAGGGGAAAACGGCAAATATAAATGCTCTTCACAGAAGGACTGCAATCATTCTTTCTCCATCTAGCTTTGTCTTACAGATCACCTCATGCCATGTTAGGCAAAGTTGGAGAAAGAATGAGCCACAGTGACAATGAAACCAACTCCCTTCTAGGACTCAGAGCTTGTCAGAGCTGCTCTAATTCTTGAGTCCTGATTTTTCGTTCTGTTGCACTCAGTCCTTGAGGACAATGTATTTTCTTAGAATTTCTAGCACCTAACAAATGTTGCTCAGAGTCATTGATTGAAACACAGTTGTTTTGGTTAAGGTTGCAAATCCTTGAAAATTATGGAGTAAAAGATGCACAACTAAGTAATTTGTTTACCTAGCATTGGTTTCTGGTGTATTATCCTATAGTGCTTTGCAAACTCTCAGCTTCATTCATCTCAAAGACTACATACACATGCATGCTGAATGAGAATATGCTCAAAGGTCTTACGTCCAGGAATTTGTCTCATGGGAGTTTGGCAAGTCTGTATATAACTTCCAAACTGAAAAAAAGATGCACCAGAAATTATACTTTTGCATTCAGTTTTGCTCACGTTTTAATGTGGGTAGTTTGAAAAATGCTTCACTTGGTTCCTGTAGTGCATTAAGAAATCATATGCAAGAATTGAAAAGGCATATGACTTCAGGTGATAAAATCCTTAAGGACTCAACTGATACTGCAAGTAAATTCAGATTATCCAGTCTGCATATCAACATCAGGGATGCTACTTGAATGCTGGAGAAGATCATAAAGTTATGATCCTTCTCATGGGATAAGCACTGCCTAGATATTCAGGAGTGCCCGTGGCTATTACCAATTTTACTACATCCACAAAATGTATCTTTCTTAGTAAATGTGAAAAAGGAGTAGGTAGATGACTGTTCTTTCTGTAGTGTGTGAAGGCTAAAATAAAAGAACAACATTGTTTTATGAGAGTTCAAATAGGTGAGGGAGAGACATTATTTAAAGGTGTCTTATTGATCACATGTGAAAAAATATCTTCATATGGACAATTTTCTAGTGTAATAGGTCCTGACTAAACATCTCCTATGTAATTCCTTTTCTTTTAGAATTGCAAATGGGAATGAGAAAAGTATTTGGGTAATATAATAAGATTTATGTAATGATAAGCAGAATAGAAGAAAAAATGATAAGAAGGACTGTTTAGAAATTATTCTGTCATAAGAGTTTAAAAGCATACATTTTAATAAGATGGAACTTTTGCACTAAGGTAATAAAATATCACCCAAATTAAAGTGGTACAAAGGGCATCCAGAAGGCCTCTTCCATCTAAATAAAATTGCTCCACTATTAGAATTGCTCTGATGCAAGAAATTCCAGTGTTAGTATTCCTTTCCTTTCTTATAATGTCTTCCTTGTAGTTTTATTGCAAATTTTACTCAGGACAGATAGTAAAACCCTCACATGATTTTTGTGATGACGCTTACAACATAACAGTTAGATGTAAGAATTGATAAAATAGGTGGCAGAAAAAGAAAAATTAATTTATAGCAACGAAATTCACTTACTCGAAATTTTATCTAGGGCTTTTAGACAGGGATAGTCATAAGAAAGTTATCCTGTCATGGATAACTCCAGCACTTTTGAACAAATATCTTTATATCAAATTTGCATCTTTTATAGTCTTGTAAGGGTATGTATGTGTCAGCAAAGGAAAAATTGGCAAGGTCAAGAGAAGACTAGTACTTTAATTTCCTGATATGTTCACAATGGCAGTTAGGAGAATGGAGCTAAGAATGTCAGGGCTGGGTTTCCAGGGAAGCTGACTTGCCACAGAGTTTGTCATTGGGGAAATTTCTTAGCAGGTGCTTTAGGAATCAACATCCATGGGAGGCAGAATAAAGATACAGGATTGGGTAGAGGGTGAGGCTGGACTGTATTGCAGTACCAGAAAGGCCTCGGCCAGCCCAGCAGTGACCTCTGAATCTGTGATGACCCTTCAGAGTTGTCTGGATTTGGGTTTGGGGCCTGGGCTTTTAGGCTCCTCTGTCAAAAAGTCACTGGATACAGGCTGTCCCTGGAAAGGGGTTTAACCTTGGGCTAAGCTCTCTTCAGCTGAGTCAAGCTTTCTAAAAGGGGTTGAAAACTGAGGATTATCAGTCAGAAAACTTTCCATCATCTTGGGGATAAATTCTTCAGTCGTGACGGTGGATCTGGGTAGCAAAAAACAGCATCCACAACAAAGATGTGCTACTTTCTTCAAATTTAGCCAAGTTACTAATTAATGACCTTTGATCGAAATGTTCACTTTCACTCTTTTATGTTCTCCATACAATCTATACTTAAACAGGCTCCACTATTTTCCTGTTCCTTTCCTCCTCCGTGAGTCCACCTTCTGACATTTTTAAAGTGTTTATTCATTGTTATCTTGTGTGCCAAATATTTGAGTAAACCATTTGAAAATACAGGGAAGATAAAATAATTTTTTTTTAAAGTACAATAATGTCTGGTACATGTTTTTTGTTTGTAGTATTGCCTTGTGCTTTTTTTTTTTTTTGGTTCTAAAGAAAACCATAGAATGTCACTGTATCCTTTGTATTTATTTCTCAACTATTTATTCTCATATACATGCAGAAACATATGCCATAATTCTGCTACAATATAACAGTTGAATAGGAAGTATTAAAGTAGCCACTACTTATGACAGAATTGTGAGAGCTTACTTCATTATACTTCATTTACTGTGAGAAGTCTTAAAATAGTAAATATGAAAAATAAAAACAACTGAATTCTCATTTTATGTATTGTATATGAGGATTTTACAGGTGTATGTGTAAGTATACAGAGTCAATTCTAATATTTCTCACATATTCTTTGGTGGATTGTGGCTATGTGTAAGACAGGTATTATAAAACTAAAACAATGTATTTCAAAGACCATTACGTGATGAATTTTCCTGATGGGACACTGATTCTGACAAGTTCTTGATGCATATTCCCAAAACACTGTTTTTCAACTTCGCCTGACACCGTCATTTTTATAAGAATGACTCACTCAACCTCACTATTCAGAACTCGGTCTTATATGGATTCACCAGTCTCAATTATAAACTTTGTCATCACTTCATTATATCGCAACTTAGACCCCTGCGTATCCCCTGTATCATGTTTGTCAGATGAATATTAAGTAGACAGGCTATTTACTGTCATGATTATTTCTTGTTTGTCCTGTCTACAGAGCTGTAAGCTACATCAAGAACTATGTGTGTTGCTCACCCACTGTATCCCCAGGGCCCAGGACAGGGCCAGGCAGATAGGAGGCAACTCCTAAGTAGCTATAGGATGACTACATGAATGTCAGATAACTTCTTAATGTATGGTTTATCAAATCCATATTCACTGAAATTTTGAAGATAAACTATAACTCTTCCCCTTATTCTTTAAGAAATGGATAATAACATTCATGTAATATCTATGCTTTCTTTATTTAGTCAATTGTTATTTTGTTCATCCATTCATCTAAGAACTACTTATTTGACACATATTTGCCAAACTCTGGGTATACAATGGTGAACAGAACAGACTGTCCTGGCTCTCAAGGATATTACAGTGCGTGTGGAGAACCAACATTAATCAAGTATTTACATAAACATCCATGTCTAAAGTATTATGAGCACTACATAAACACACCCACAAAAACTGTAGGGAACTGAGAGTGTGTAAACAGCACATGATATGAGCTAAGGGGATTAAGGAAAACTTTCCTGGAAAAAAGCATTTGAGCTAGGATTCGAAGAGTGACAGTGAATTAAGATGTGGCGGTAAATCTTTATTTACATGCATCATTTTGTACAAAGGTCATGGGGCAAACACCACTGTTACCACCTGGTACTGATGGAGCAATCAGGAGGATCAGGTGAAGCACAGTCACCCAGTCTCTCTGAAACTTGCAGAATGACACAGTGGTGTGTAGAGTGCCGTGGGCTGTGCTTTTTCAGAAGGACCTTGCTCCTTCTCTGTGCTTCCAAGTTACGAGGTTAGCATGAGAGTGCTTTGTGACTGACAGAGAAGAAGACTACTTGAGCTCAAAGCAATTGAGTTTAAATACAAGTGATCCAGCTCGGTGCTTTGTGACCACCCAGAGGGGTGGGATAGGGAGGGTGGGAGGGAGGGAGACGCAAGAGGGAAGAGATATGGGGACATGTGTATATGTATAACTGATTCACTTTGTTATAAAGCAGAAACTAACACACCATTGTAAAGCAATTATACTGCGATAAAGATGTTTTTTAAAAAAAATACAAGTGATCCATAGAGTGCTGAAAATGCTGCCTGCACAGCACCCTGAGGCCCCAGTCCTGTGGGAAACTGAGTTCAGATAAACCCACTTCAGAGAGGAAGAACCTTCTTTATAAGGTAGCTTGTTGCCAAGCAAACCCAGTCAATTACTAGGGTTGATCATTAAACAATCCTGCTTTTCTCCAGGCAGTAGTAGACAAATAGCAAAGACCAGAAGGCAGGAAAAAGAACAGATACCTGAAGACGTGAAAGAAGGCTGGTACAGCTGGAGCAGAGATCATGGGAGAGTTCTACTTAATTATGTTTCATATGTAGGGCCCAGTTTATGTTTAATCACAGCCTACTTACATATTAGTGGTTTTATTATAAAGATTCACTGTGTACTTCAAGATATGGCTCAGCATGAAGTGGACAGTTGAAATAGGATAGTTTTATTTGTTGTTGTTTTTGTTTTTGGGTTTTTTTGGTTTAAGTACTCAGCAGTAAAAAAGCACACTGCCACAGGGGAATTTTATTAAAGTTCAGTATTTGATGCAGTAAATAGCTTTGCTCATCCTTTTCCAAAAATAGCAATCGTGTTTGAATATCTCATGCCAGCTGGTTTTCATGAGAGCTTATTGTCACTGTCTTTGCTACCTGGCTGAATCCAATTTTTTTGTAGAATACTCACCATATTCTTGGATTTATGTTTTTAAATAGACAGATGTGGCATAAAATATACCTTTTAAAAAGTTCTAAGAACACAATAAACAACAACAACAAAACCCAGAATCCTTATATAAGGTACGGGTGAAATTAGCCAGTGTTGATTTTTAGCTAGAGGCAGTGCTGTGAAATACACAGACATCCTGCAAAGCAAATGTTAATTAATAGTAGACTGATGGGAAATGTCTTTTAATATATGGCTGTATACATATAAAGTTGATCTGTTAGAGCTGCAAGAAGCATTCTCAGCCATGTTTGTACATCCAGAGAGGTAAGCCAGGGATTTCTGGATCACTTATACAAAGTATACATTATTTTCTTAATGCATTCTTGATTAAAGGCTCATGTGGTGTATTATAAACATCGACCATCACATAAAGGAAATAGTTCCAGGACATCCCAAACTGAAGTGTTTCTGTTTCTTTACACCCTGTTACAGTTTTCACTGTAACCTGGCCACTGATTCAGCACTTCTCTCCATCCCTGGACATATCCTGAGGATTTCTTCTCCTGCATTTTATTTCAGTCTCTAATGCTCAGCTTCCCCAGCTATTCATACTGCTCTGGTAGTCACTGTATAACTAGGATGACAAACACATTTCCTCCTGAGTACTGAACTTTATAGATTAGTAAGGGGTTCCTGAAGTACTGTGTTAAAGCACCATTTATCTGTGTTGTAAGCTACAGTGGACTTCGTAGCAAAAATGCACTGATGTTCATTATTGTTAGCTACACACAGTAGACAGGGTGGTAGAGGAGTGACAATTTCTTTGGGGTAAATTCCATCATATGTAGAGAAGAAATAACATGGACTTTGGCATTAGACCTAAAATTCTGCTTCATGGAATGGTGGATGGAAAAAATCTTAAAAACCCTTAGGCTAAGGAAATTCTAAAAACATTTCATATAAAATAAATCTTAGAAGCATCACGTAGCTAACAATAGAATGAAAGATCTTTGAGAAGACAAAAATCTGGTTGGTAAATTAATAAAGCATGTAGTATTGCTTTTGCAAAGTGGCAATTATCTGATTCAGAAGAAGTAGTGAGGAGGCTCTGTATCACTTATTAGGACAGCCTCTCAAACAGGAAGACACTGTCCTAAAACAACTAAAAAGTCAGTTAAAATTTAAATGCTTATTTTTATTTTAAAGAAATCATTTCTGAGTTCTAATAATTGTCTTTATAGATGGAGTTGAGATTCCTTCCATTCAGAGTTTAGGTGGAAGTGTGAAGAAAGGTATAAGAAACAAGAAGAATTCCCGAAGGATCTCTTGATTTGCTTTTCCTTTAAATTATGGAATGATTAAAACTAACAGAATATGGAGAATAGTAAAATTAAAAGTTGTATGCATATTATCTTGATTGAAGAATGGTTAACAGAACTATTTTCTTCAACTATTTTTAAGTATTTTAAAGTAAATCACAGGCATCATTATATTTCAACAATAAATACTTCTGCATGAATCTCTCAACAAATAAGAACTCCTTTACATAACCATGAAATGATGATCAGACATGACCAAAGAAGCAATAATTCTCTAAATATTTCTAATATCCAATCCATATTCATATTTTCTCAATCTTCTCCAATATCACTTACAGTTGGTTGAATAGATAATTATCTATTCAAAGGCATGCTTTTGGTTGCTATGGCTCTTAAAGCTCTTTTAAACTAGAAGAGTCCTCTCTTTGACATGGTAAGGCTTTGTTGAAAAGGCAGGATATTTGCTCTGTAGATGAATCTTACCTTCTTTGTTGATCTGATTTATTTTTCAGAGTGGCACTTGACATTTCAACCACCTTTTACTACTGGCAAAATAGATGTTGTATTTAAAGACTTAAGTAGATTTAGGTTAAGATAATGTTGACAAGATTACTTAACAGTTGATGCTGTATGCCACAGATTGCAACACATCAGGAGGCCTGTCATGTTCTCTTGTCCCAACATTAGTGATGCTGAGATTCATCTCTGACTTAAAATAGTGACAGTTATTGTTCTCAATGCAAACATATGTTTATTCTTTCTATAGCGAGTAATCTGAGGGATGATACTTAGACACCTTCAGTTTGCCATCAACATTCTGCCTAATGTTTTATGTAAGCATTGAAGATCCTTCCCGGCTACATATTTTAAAGGCAAAAAATATTGGAAAATTAGAAATATTTTATCATTCTTAATATATTTATTCACTGCTGTTATTCATTAAAGAAGAGATTTTTCTCCATTGCATGATTTTAACCATGAAAATATTTCCTATAATAAAGTCAGGATTAATGTATAATTTTTCCCTTACTAATTTTCAGAGAGAGAGTGGGTCATTTCTAATGATGGCAAACAAGTATTTATTGTTACTGATTGCTTGCTTTTCAACTTCCTTTTTTTTGAAAATTCATATAGACATGAATTTTCATGTATTTAGTGTGTTTCAAGGTAGTGAATTACTACTCTAGTGATTTTAAAATTGGCCATAGGCTGGCTCCTATTTCTTTTCAGCACCACATTTTTGTTAGTTTGCTTTATGCCTTTCTCACAGCAAGATGGTCCAGTCCCTTCTCACACGTTCGCTCTTGAGAACTCGAGTCTGCCGGTTCTCCAAAAAGCCCTGGTTCCTCTTCTTAAAGAGCGGGGTTTATTGATCTTTAGGGACGAGTGTTTATTGTCAATGAGTATCAGTGCTGCTAAGCTCTTTCGATACAGTAGAAAATATAAGGTCTAACTTCCAGTTTGAATTTAACATTTCAGGGTTTTAATTATTATTATTTTGTTGTATATGTGTATCTACATTAGAAATTTGATTTTAAAAACATGAGTATAATGTTCATACAACATACATAAAATAATTTTAAATGACTGTACAAATATTACATTAACAGCAAGACTACTGAGAGAAACATAACAGCATTTTTTTTGTCTTTAAGCCTGTGTTTACTTACATCGTCTATTTATTGAAATTTTTGGATCTAGACATCATTAAAGCAAGTATATTCAAAAGTGTGCTTGTTTAAAACAGCAATTATAAATGAAATAATTTAAACTATTTCTAAAACTTTTCATATTTATAGACCTATTTTTCTGAATCACTTTTCAACTCAGCCATCAAAGTCTGTATTGTTCTATCCTATATTGTCCTTTTAGTCAAAAAAATTATTGATAAAGCAGCATTTCTTTACATAGTGCACATTATACTCTCTGGGTTTTTCTCCCAAGTGGCTGGCACTCATTTGGGTACATTATTGTTTAACTAAACTTAACATTTTTACTCAAATTCAGCAGGAAGTTTTTGACAAATTGATGTGCACAGTCTTAAAAATGGCCCTGATTAATGTATGAATCAGTCCCATTAGACTATTATTGATTTTAAAGTCTTCAAATATATTGCTACATTTGGCAAGTCCTCGCCTCCAGTTGTGTTGCTGGGTGTGCCCCCACCACATGTGTGTTACCAACTCTACACATCCTTCCATTTAGATGATGAAAACAAAAACTAGTAAGAGGTTGATAGGTAATGATAATTAGAGTATGACCAACTCCTTACCCAATAAAAAGATGTCACTATATGCAGAATGCAATCTGATTTTAGAGATGTAAAAAACTGCTTGCTTGAAATATGAGATAAGATATTGCCAAATGCCACCCATAAGGATGAATAAAAAGCTCTCTTTTCTCATAAGTTTTTTGTCAAACTGATTTTTATGACCTGGAGAGATAAGTAGGCATATTTAGTGTTGTTTCAGTTTGATTTTGTCTTATCATGGGTAAATCTGAGCATTGTTTTCACGTGTTTAAAGACTGTTGGCATTTCTCTAATGGTGAACTTTTTTATATGTATTATACCTTTATATCAGGCACTTGATTTCAAGGAGATTTTAATGAGTTGTGAGATTAACCTCTTGCCTTTCATATAAATAACAATTTTCTCATAATTTTGGTTTTTGATTTTGCTTATGACATTTTTCCTATAAAAATCTTTTAATTTTATAATCAAAGTAATTACTATTTTATTGTACTGCTTCTGGAGTTTGAACATTAAAAATGTTTTTCCACTTTAAGGTTATAAAAGAATTCAAGCAATGTTGTTCTAATAATGGCATGGTTTATATTTATATATCTAAATCTCTGACCCATGTGGAAATGATCATAAAATGTGAGGTGACATTTTACAAATAGCTACCCAGTTCATCTAGCACCATTTATTAAAAAGTCTACTTTTTCTCTCATTGATTGGAAATGCCATCTCTATTGCATACTAATTTCCCTATGTACTGGATTCTCTATATGGATTTTATATTTTGTTCCACTGATCTTCTCATGTCTGTGCCATATGCAGTGATTTTACCATCGACTCTTCATCTTCTGTTTTAATATCTGGTAGGTCTTTTGGTAGGTGTTACTCAGCTATTCTAGCATTGTTTATGCGTACTGCTGTTTCTCAGGACCTACTTGCCATTTTCTTTGTAGAAGTTTAACCTATTTCTTACTGTCGTATTTCTTATTTTCATATTGAAAATGAGGTCTTCTGTTCCATTATGTCTTTGAATTGATAGTGTTTGTATATATGAAGATAGATAGATTTAAGTTAATTTCATATCCTGCTCCCTTACTGAATGTTCTCATGGTTATAGTAGTTTTTGCATTGATTCCTTTTGGTTTTCCTGCTGTATAAAAAAAGTAATCTCTTAATAGAGTTATTTTTACCTCTTTCTTTATAATTGTTATACATCTAGTTGCCTTCTCTTGTCTAATTTCATTGATGACTATATCCAGTATATGTTTAATTTTGTATATTTTAAATATTACAAATACATAGGAATCCATATTAAACAGGCATACAGATCAATAAATTAATATACCTACCTATGTAATCACCACTGATGTAAGAAGAATATTTCCAGCCACTTCACACACCCTCTGGTTGATATTAATGTAACCATACTGGCTTTCTACTGACCAGTTTTTATAGTAAAAATTTCATTTAGAATATTGTATATTTCAGGTCTAGAGTTTCTATTTGACTCTATTTCTTATAACATCTACTTCTTTCCCCATTATGTTCATGTTTTCCTTTTGATATTTGAGTATATAATGCATATGTATAAAAACATTTCAAAGTTCATGTCTGCAAATTCCAACATCTCTGTGATTGCTGCTCTGTTTCTGTCAACTGATTTCCTCCTATAGGACACATTTTTCTATGTCTTGATATGCCTAGTAATTTTTATTTGATGCTGGACTTGGTGATGTTACATTATTCAACGCCTGGACTTTGTTGTCTCACTTTAAAGACTATGGTCTTTGTTCTGGCAGGTAGTTACTTACAAATTAGCTTGTTAATATTGGGACTTGTTTTCAGGCTTTTAAAAGGGATAATAATCCAGAGTAGACTTACTCATTGGTGAGTTCAACCCCATTACTATGGTGAAACCCTTCTGGTGTCTCCACTAAATACCGTGTGCACTGAAAAAAGTCTCTCTACTCTGGTGGAAACTCAAACTGCCATCTTTCTGAGAATCCTTGTAATTATTTGACTTCCTCAGAAACTTTTCTTTCTCTGGGAGTTTTTCTTTGCTTGGACCCCCGGAGTTTTACCACGTAGGTATATATATATACTGGTATTCATACAAAGCCTGAAGGGGTCTCCTATGCAGATTTTTTTAACTCTCTCTATGCATAATTCTCTCCTCTCTCATTCCTGATGCACAAATTCCTGTCACTTTAGGCTCACCATACTCAAATCTGTTGGGTTCTGTTTGTGTTCCCTCTCCTGTTTTACTGTTCAGAAATTGCCTGAAGGAAAAAAAATCCAGAGCAATTGTAGAGCTGACCTCATTTCTATGCCCCCATTTCCTCAAGGATAACAGTCCTCTGCTATCTCATGTCCAACACGTGGAAAGAATTATTTTATGTATTTTGTGCAGTTTTCAAGTTATTTATGGTAGAATGGTCATTCTGGACTTGTTATTCCAAAATTAGATCTCTAATTACCTTTTTTATTTTTTAGCAGCATATTTCTTGATTGCTTATTGCTCTGTACTATTTAAAATTCAGCAATAAAGTCTGATGTAAAAGCCTAGTAGAAAAACTAATTGACTTATGTGAGATTGTGTTTTCCATGAATCTTGCAACATATTTATGTATATAATTGTGTTGTAATTTCATTTTTCTTGTTGATGTTTGAGTGTGTTTTTCCTGTACTACCTTTTAGGAGATTTTTTTCTGGTTTGGGAGAGGGAGCGTTTTCTATGTTTTCTTAAAGAACTTCTTTTTCTGTTCCTACAGCAATAGAAAATTTTAATAATAGAGTGCACTCTTTTTGTTGTTGTTGTTACTTTATTTTAGAAGTGTCCTTAGTTCTAGCTGTTATTTTTTTTCCCTTCATTGCTTTAATATCAGCTGCTTCCCCAAGGGAAGCCCACCGTGTCATGCATTTTTTTTTTAATTTGTCCACTGTGATGGCTCTGAACTGTGCTTTCTCAGAGACAGGCACATTAGTTCCCATTATGGATGGGGACTTCCTCTTCTGGGGATAAACCTATGCTGAAGTTATCCAGATTCTTCTACTCCTAAGATCTAGCTGCTCCCTATTCTTCTGTGCATCTACCATCAGACTCATGGCACCTCTGTGGGTACTGGCTCTGATTCTGCTGGTCTCAGGTATCTGTTTTTCCCCTTAAATGTAAGTTGAGGTTTATACTTTTTCATTCATCTAGTCACTGCATACAGGTAGGTTATGTATATTTTCTATCTTTGTTGCATAGTATGACTTTTGGAAGAGGTGTGAGGATAATTTGAACTAGACACATGTTTTTATTCTAGAGCAAACCAGAAGACCCACCAGATAGAATTTAATGTGGTCACAGAAACTAGGCCTCAGTAGGGATAGGCAGATACTAAAAGACTCAACATAGTGTATAGTTGTACACTATAGTGTATATATGTATAGTGTATATGGCTCAAGCTTGACTTTGCCTAGATAGGTGGGGTAGAGGAGTAGAGGAGAAAGCTGGTCAGAGAAGACCAACAGATTTTCCCATGGGAATGCAATAATATCAAATATGATGTAACTCCATTATACACTCAGGTCATATATCTCTTTATAGTTGGTACTCAACAAGGATATTGTGGTTAGGTGTGCTGAAGTCATATAGAGAGACTGTACTAGTTTCCTTGGAAGAATAGGACACAATGATCAAGGGAGAAGTTTAGTTCTGTAAAATAAGTCATGATAGAAAAAACAGAAGAACTTTTAAAATATTCCCTGGCACTCTGGATACTATAATAGTTGTTTAGCAAAGCATCTCAATTCTGAGACATTGAGCAATGAGCTGAAGATCTTCATACTATCTATCTCCTATTTGTGCCTCTGAAACTTGTGCATGACTGATCTACAGAAGGGAAATATTTCTACTGCTATTAATGTGAAGCTACTAATTTTTGAGTGTTTATATATCTATGAGATTGTAATTGTGCTAATATTACACATGAAGTAAGTGAGTATTAAACGTAATTTGCTCAGTATAAAACCACTGGTAAATACTCCTTTCTGTATGACTGCAAAGCTAATGCCCTTAATTTCTACACAAGACTGCCTCCAGGGAGACAGTAGCAACTGTTTTGTAGCTCTACAAGCCAGTAGTATGGAATTATCAAGGTAACATAAATTGTCTAAGAGTGGCCATGCATCTTCACAAAGAAGCTTTTGTTTTTTTCTCTTTTTGTTCTTTTAATGGTTGTGGACCATGATGGCAATCATAGGAAATTTTTAAAAAGTCTGAAGGGAAATACACTGGCCCAGGAAAAGACAGTTTGGCGGAGATAAGATGATCAATAAAGCAGAAACCTAAATTGGATAGTATGAATGTGCCCTTCTTTTGAAGTAGAGATAAATTCAACAGAAATATATTCCAATGTTGTATATCAATTTGTCTTTACAACTTCCATTTTTACAACCAAATACTTTATATCTTTCAATACACTGATGAATTAATTACACCTTTTCTGCTTCTGAGCATTTCTGGAGTTGGTAATCTGGCTCCATCTGGCTTCACAGGTAGTATTTTCACTGAAGTGCACATGATGTTTTCATAAGGTGCTACTATTTGGTCATAAAAATTAAGTAATATTATTTCATTTGGAAGTATGTGTTGAAATTTAATATGGTCTTTTAAACTATCCACATTCTCCTTCAATTCTAGTGCAACTGAACTAAGGAAAGTTAAAGCAGTGACCACATGAAATTTAAGTATGGAAAGAATGTACTACCTTTAGATATAACTGTACAGATTGCTATCAATAATTCGCTACTAATTTTTGAGTGTTTACACCTATAGTTTCTTTATACAAAGTATGTTTAGTACTCAACAAAATTATGTATAAATGGTGACTAATATGTTTTATAAAAAGTAAAGAAACATAGCTATGGTAAATATGAAAAAAATGCATGTAAATAAGACAATTTTATCTTTTCCAAAATGATTATCTTAAACATCTATTATATGACATAACAGAGTCCCTTAATTAGTAGCAGTATAATGCAGGTTTAATGGATGTCATTTTTCAGACATTTAGTTTTTTAATTGCTTTCCTTTCAGCTTCATTAGAACAATGGCAACTCTTCAGTCATTCCAATTTTAGGTAAAAAAAATTCCTGTAACTTTTTTCTGGTTTCAAGAAAATGTGCTATTAAATAAAGATGTCATAGAAATTCAGGGTTTTTTTATACATGACACCAAATTTCAGAGTGGCTGAAAAAGACAGCCATTGTTTGGCTTTTCCAGCACCTCTTCCCCTGTAATCTAATAAAATTAATACTATTTTACTCTGGATATCACCCCTTTCTAGCTCCACGTCTTCCAGAGAGCGTGCTTATCATAATGCCTGGTTCAGCTCCCTAACCTCACTAAAAGTATGGTCAAGAAGGGTTATGAGATCCAGAAAAATAATCAAATCAGCCCACAGTTTTAGCCCATGAGCTATAAGGACTATGTATGTTTAATCTGGTTGACAATCATCTTCTCTAACTGTATATAAGAAGCTCTCTCTACACAGAAGAATGCAGAGAGGGATTTTTGGAAATAGGGTGATGACTACATTGTTTGGCATGTTAACTCTGCCACACTTTAAGCCAGGTTATTAACCTCTGTACTTCCCAGTTATGTGAGTCACTATATCTCTGATTTTGATTTTTGTAACTAGCTCAAGTTAGTTTTCAGGCACAGGGAGCCAAAATCAATTTTCATTAATCCAATCATTTCAGCGAAGTGGCTCAAGAAATAATAATGCACAGTAGTAGAATCACTGGCTAACAGCCTCAAAATGTCAAGGTTGGATGGAAAGGCTCCTGTGGCTGAGTACACAACACAGATTTCTCAGGAAGTGACAAAATTATAGAAAGGTGGTGACCATATATT
Organism: Delphinapterus leucas; assembly: GCF_059928025.1. Classification (NCBI taxonomy): domain Eukaryota; kingdom Metazoa; phylum Chordata; class Mammalia; order Artiodactyla; family Monodontidae; genus Delphinapterus; species Delphinapterus leucas. The sequence continues at coordinate 101,377,049 of NC_143131.1, read as the reverse complement.
TGAATTTCTCTGCTCTTCCCTGATTACACAGCATTGCTAGACTGTTCCTATGAAATCAAATTTGTTAATTTACAGACCAATGAACTCATTCAAAAAATTCCATGCAAGAAAAAGACAAATTGGTTATTTGTCTAAATTTCCTAGCCAATTCCTCCCAAACAGATGTTATTTTTGGGTCCCAGAGGCCATCACAGTTGTTAAGAAAAGAACTCTGGCAGCCATAGAAAACTGCTTTATAGGCTGCTGCCATAGCTTTCAACTTGGAAAGCTGCTGTCCCGAAAAGGCAAATGTGACTTCCAATAAGAGCTATTTTATTATACAGAGTAGGCATGAATTAAACTGGCATAAGTCCCTGTGAGAAGACCAAAGAGAAAAAGAAAGAATGAACTTTAAAGCTATGAGCTATAGATTCAGTGAACCTTACAGAAGATAGAAAATAATTCAATCCAGGAGAAACTGAATAACATTTAAGACTGTGTGTCTATGGTAAATATGACAAAAATAAGTATATATAAATAAAACAATCTTATCTTTTCCAAACTTATAATTTATCTCTAGTAAGTAGTAAAGATAAATTAATGAAAATTTTAACATTTATATATATATATATATATATATATATATAAAACAACTAATGTTAACCCATTTTATATTACTGCAAACAACTGAAATCTTCATGAGGTGGCCTGAATAAAATATAATAAATGGAGCAATTGTTAGAAAGTCAACTATTGATGAGTAACCTAGTATTTACTTTTTCATTTAAAATTGTTTCCTTTTTAAATTTCTGTATGTGATGCAGTTTATAACTGTGAATTTATTTATATAATCCTAAGTAGAAACAAAAACATTGTAAAATATATGGCAATATCTATGGTTTTCTTTATGTTTTTCAAGAATAAACAGAGCCTATCCCTTCTGTTTGTTCTGTTTGGTGTCCTCCTCCTTTGGTGTTTTCTCAGGGAGAGATCACTAACCAGTGTGGTCTCTACAAGATATTTAGACAGCAACCATGAAGAAATAAAGAGCCTTGGCCTCAATATTCTTTATTTTCCTTTTCATCAGTCTCTCTCTCTCTCTCTCTCTCTCTCTCTCTCTCTCTGTTTCTTTTTCTGGTTCCTTCTTAGTCTCTCTCCTGTTTCTTTCTGACCTTTGTTTCCTCACTCCTTTTCTGTAAGCCCAAAGTACATTAGCTAATTCTCACAGTATGTGATAAAATGTTATATAAGAAAGAAGAAACTGAGAAAAAGTAATTGTTTAAGGTACTTGCTTAAGATTAAAAAGCTTGCAAATGGTAAGGACCAAGGCAAAATCACGTGCCTTTCATTTGAATGCAAATGAAAATTTAGGATAAAAAGTTAGCCTACAGTTAAAAGAAGAATAGCAAAGAAAAGAAAACTCTTCACTACACCAGAGTAGCAGTAAATTTCCATCACATCAATGACTGATAGTTTTTTTAAATGGGTTTTCTAACAGCACTTCATTTCCAGAGAGTCACAGTCTTATAACCCACAGAAAGAGAATTGCTGACACTAACAAAAAGTCAAATAGTACCAGCTTTTCACCAGCAATGAGCCTCTCCTTTTCAATGATACTTTGACAACTTTCATTTCTACCAAAATGTCTGATGAAATGAGATGGAATAACACTGTCTAAATTCTAAAAGGAGACTAATCTCAACAATGAAAAAGCGGGTCATAAGAAAGTGATTTATGCATTTCAGACCACTATACAAATTCAAGATATAAAGATCCATTTTTAAAAATGTTCTTATTAATTTATTTAAATACTGATTAAGTTGTGCAATATTTCTGAAGGATTATTTTTCCATTATATCTAAGAAGCTTCAAAATACTCATAAAGTTTGATGAAATTATTCAACGTCCTGGAATTCAATACAAATTGAGAAAATAAGTAGGAATACTGAAAAATCTGTAATTATGTGAATTGTCATCCAGGCATTATTTATAATGTAGCAAATTTGAAGCAAATTATATATCCCAAAGTAAAGTACGCTTTAAAAATGATAGTGCCTTGGATATTGGTTCAAGATGGTGGAGTAGAAGGACGTGTGCTCACTCCCTCTTTCAAGAACACCAGAATCACAGGAAGACACTGGAACTCACCAAAATACCCACATCCAAAGACAGAGGAGAAGCAGCAATGAGACAGTAGGAGGGGTGCAATCATAATAAAATCAAATCCCATAACCACTGGGTAGGTGACTCACAAAATGGAGAACAATTATACCATTGAAGTCCACCCACTGGAGTGAAGGTCCTAAGCCCCATGTCAAGCTTCTCAACCTGGGGGTCCAGCAATGGGAGGAGGAATTCCCAGAGAATCAGACTTTGAAGGCTAGTGGGATTTGATTGCAGGGCTTCTACAGGACTGGGATAAACAGAGACTCCACTCTTGGAGGGCACACATAAAGTGGTGTGCACATCAGGACCCAGGGGGAAGGAGCAGTGACCCCACAGGAGACTTAACCAGACCTACTTGCTAGTGTTGGAGGGTCTCTGGTAGAGGCAGGAGGTGGCTGTGGCTCACTATGGGGACAAGGACATAGGCAGCAGAAGCTCTAGGAAGTACTCTTTGGTGTGATCCCTCCTGGAGTCTGCCATTAGGCCCAACAAAGAGCTGGGAGGCTCCAGTGCTGGGTCACCTCAGGCCAAACAAAAAACAGATAGGGAACTTAGCCCCAGCCATCAAAAGACAAGCAGATTAAAGTTTTACTGAGTTCTGCCCCCCAGAGCAACACTCAGCTCTACCCACCACCAGTCCCTCCCATCAGGAAGATTACACAAGCCTCTTAGAGGGCCTCATCCACCAGAGGGCAGACAGCAGAAGCAAGAACTACAATCCTGCAGCCTGTGGAATGAAAACCATATTCACAGAAAGACTGACAAAATGAAAAGGCAGAGGACTAAGTACCAGATGAAGGAACAAGATAAAACCCTAGAAAAACAGCTAAATGAAGTGGAGATAGGCAACCTTCCAGAAAAGGAATTCAGAATGATGATAGTGAAGATGCTCCAGGACCTCAAAAAGAATAGAGGCAAAGACTGAAAAGATGCAAGAAATGTTTAACAAAGATGTAGAAGAATTAAAGAACAAACACTTAGTGGAATTAAGGAACAAACAGAGATGAACAGTACCATAACTGAAATGAAAAATACACTAGAAGGAATCAATAGCAGAATAACTGAGGTAGAAGAATGGATAAGTGACCTGGAAGACAGAATGGTGGAATTCACTGCCACAGAACGGAATAAAGGAAAAGAATAAAAAGAAATGAAGACAGCCTAAGAGACCTCTGGGACAATATTAAACTCACAAACATTTGCCTTATAGGGATCCCAGAAGGAGAAAAGAGAGAGAAAGGACCCAAGAAAATATCTGAAGTGATTATAGTTGAAAACTTCCCTAACATGGGAAAGAAAATAGCCATGCAAGTCCAGGAAGCTCAGAGAATCCCAGGGAGGATAAACCCTAGGAGAAACACACCAAGACACATAGTAATAAAATTGACAAAAATTAGAGACAAAGAAAAATTATTAAAAGCAACAAGGGAAAAGCAACATATAACATACAAGGGAACTCCTATAAGGTTAACAGCTGATTTCTCAGTAGAAACACTACAAGCCAGAAGGGACTTGTATGATATAATTAAAGTGATGAAAGGGAAGAACCTACAACAAAGATTACTTTACCCAGCAAGGATCTCATTCAGATTCGACAGAGAAATCAAAAGCTTTACAGACAAGCAAAAGTGATGAGAATACGACACCACCAAACCAGCTCTGAAACAAATGCTAAAGGAACTTCTCTAAGTAGGAAACACAAGAGAAGAAAGGGACCTACACAAACAAACCCAAAACAATTAAGAAAATGGCAATAGGAACATACATATAGACAATAACCTTAAATGCGAATGGATTAAATGCTCCAACCAAAATACACAGGCTCGTTGAATGGATACAAAAACAAGACCCATATATGTGCTGTCTAAAAGAGACCCACTTCAGACCTAGGGACACATACAGAAAGTGAGGGGATGGAAAAAGGTATTCCATGCAAATGAAAATCAAAAGAAAGCTGGAGTAGCTATACTCATATCAGATAAAATAGACTTTAAAATACAGAATGTTACAAGAGACAAGGAAGGACACTACATAATGATGAAGGGATCAAACCAAGAAGAACATATAACAATTAGAAATATATATGCACCCAACATAGAAGCACATCAATACATAAGGCAAATGCTAACAGCAATAAAAGGGGAAATCAACAGTAACACAGTAATAGTGCGGGACTTTATCACTTACACTAATAGATCATCCAGACAGAAAATTAATAAGGAAACACAAGCTTTAAATGATATAATAGACCAGATAGATTTAATTGATATTTATAGGACATTCCATCTGAAAACCAGATTACACTTTCTTCTCAAGTGCACATGGAATATTCTCCAGGATAGACCATATATTAGGTCATAATTCAAACCTCAGTAAATGTAACAAAAATTGAAATCATATCACGCATCTTTTCCGACCACAATACTATGATATTAGAAATAAATTACAAGGAACAAAACATAAAAAACACAAACACATGGATGCTAAACAGTACGTAACTAAATAACCAAGAGATTGAAGAAATCAGAGGAAATCAAAAAATACCAAGAGACAAATGACAATGAAAACATGACGATCCATAGGATGTAGCAAACTCAGTTCTAAGAGGGAAGCTTACAGCAATGCAATCCTACATCAAGAAACAAGAAAAATCTCAAACAAACTAAACTTACACCTAAAGGAACGAGGGAAAGAAGAACAAATGAAACCCAAAGTTAGTAGAAGGAAAGAAATTATAAAGATGAGAGCAGAAATAAATGAAACAGAAACAAAACAATAGCAAAGATCAATAAAACTAAAGGCTGGTTCTTTGAGAAGATAAAACTGATAAACCTTTAACAAGACTCATCAGGAAAAAAGGGAAATGACTCAAATCAATAAAATTAGAAATGAAAATGGAGAAGTTACAATGGACACCACAAAAATACAAAGCATCATAAGAGACTACTACAAACAACTATATGCCAAACAATGGAAAACCTGAAAGAAATAGACAAATTCTTAGAAAGGTATAGCCTTCCAAGACTGAACCAGGAAGAAATAGAAAATATGAACAGTCCAGTCACAAGTAATGAAATTGAACCTGTGATAAAAATCTTCCCACAAATAACAGTGAGGACCAGATGGCTTCACAGGTGAACTCTATCAAATATTTAGAGAAGAGCTAACACCTATACTTCTCAAGCTCTTCCAAAAAACTGCAGAGGAAGGAACAGTCCCAAACTCATTCTACAAGGCCACCATCACCCTGATACCAAACCCAGACAAAGATACTACAAAAAAAGCAAATTACAGACTAAAATCACTGATGAACATAGATGCTAAAATCCTCAACAAAATACTAGTACACAGAATCCAACAACACATTAAAAGGATCAAACGCCATGATCAAGTGGGATTTATCCTAGGGGTGCAAGGATTCTTCAATATACAGAACTCAATCAATGTGATACACCATATTAACAAATTGAAGAATAAAAACCATATGCTCATCTCAATAGATGCAGAAAAAGCTTTGGACAAAATCCAAAACCGATTTATGATAAAAACTCTCAAGAAAGTGGGCACAGAGGGAACATAACTCACCATAATAAAGGCCATATACAACAAACCCACAGCAAACATTATTTCAATGGTGAAAAATTGAAAGCATTTCCTGTAAGATCAGGAACAAGACAAGGATGTCCACTCTCACCACTATTATTCAACATAGATTTTGTAAGTCTTAGCCATGGCAATCAGAGAAGAAAAAGAAATAAGAGGAATACAAATTGGAAGACAAGAAGTAAAACTGTCACTATTTGCAGATGACATGAAAACTACTAGAAGCTAATCAATGAATTTGGTAAAGTTGCAGGATACAAAATTAATGCACAGAAATCTCTTGCAGGGCATGTGGAAGATGGTGGAAGAGTAAGATGTAGAGATCAATTTCCTCCCACAAATACATCAGAAATACAGCTACATGTGGATCAACTCCTACAGAACATCTACTGAATGCTGGCAGAAGACCTCAGACTTCCCAAAAGGCAAGAAACTCCCCACGTACATGGGTAGGGCAAAAGAAAAAAGAAAAAACAGACAAAAGAATAGGGATGGGACCTACACTACTGGGAGGGAGCTGTGAAGGAGGAAAAGTTTCCACACACTAGGAAACCCTTTCACTGGCTGAGACAGGGGGTGGCTGGGGGGAAGCTTCGGAGACACGGAGGAGAGCACAGCAACAGGGGTGCAGAGGGCAACGTGGAGAGATTCCCGCACAGAGGATCGGTGTTGACCAGCACCCGCCAGCCCCCACCCGCCCCAGAGGCTTTTCTGCTCACCCGCTGGGGCGGGTGGGGGCTGGGAGCTGAGGCTTGGGCTTTGGAGGTCAGATCCCAGGGAGAGGACTGGGGTTGGCTGCGTGAACACAGCCTGAAGGGGGCTAGTGTGGCACAGCTAGCTGGGAGGGAGTCCCGGAAAAATCCGGACCTGCCTAAGAGGCAAGAGACACTTGTTTCAGGATGCGCAAGGAGAGGAGATTCAGAACACTGCCCAAATGAGCTCCAGAGATGGGCACAAGCCATGGCTATAAGCACAGACACCAGACACAGGCATGAAAAGCTAAGGCTACTGCTGCAGCCACCAAGAAACCTGTGTGCAAGCACAGGTCACTCTCCACACCTCCCCTCCCGGGAGCCTGTGCAGCCCACCACTGCCAGGTTCCCGTGATCCAGGGACAACTTCCCCGGGAGAACACAGGACACGCCTCAGGCTGTTGCAACATCACTCCCGCCTGTGCCGCCACAGGCTTGCTATGCATTCCATACCCCTCCCTCCCTCCGCCTGAGGGAGCCAGAGCCACCTAATCAGCTGATCCTTTAACCCCACCCTGTCTGAGCAAGCACATATGACCTCAGGCGACCTACAAGCAGAGGCAGGGCCAAATCCAAAGCTGAACACCCGCAGCTGTGCAAAGAAAGTAGAGAAAGTGAAATCTCTCACAGCAGCCTCAGGAGCAGTGGATTAAATCTCCACAATCAACCTGATGTATCCTGCATCTGTGGAATACCTGAATAGACAACGAATCATCCAAAAATTGAGGCAGTGGATGTTGGGAGCAAAGATATATATATTTTGGCACTTTTTCCCTTTTGTGAGTGTGTATGTGAATGTTTCTTTGTGTGATTTTTGTCTCTATAGCTTTGCTTTTACCATTTGTCCTACGGTTCTGTCTGTTCATTTATTATTATTATTATTATTAGTTTCTAGCACTTGTTATCATTGGTGTATTTGTGTTTTGTTGCTTCTTTTTTTCTTTTTTATGTTACTTTTTAATTTTTAATAATTTTTAATTTGAATAACTTTTTCTTTCTTCCTTTCTTCCTTCCTCCCTCCCTCCATCTCTCCCTCCATCCCTCCCTCCTTTCTTTCTTCCTTTCTTTCTTTCCTTCCTTCCTTCCTTCCTTCCTTTCTTTCTCCCTTTTCTTCAAAACCATGTGGCTGACAGGGTCTTGGTGCTCCAGCCGGGTGCCAGGCCTGTGCCTCTGAGGTGGGAGAGCTGAGTTCATGACATTGATCCACCAGAGACCTCTGGGCTTCATGTAATATCAAATGGAGAAGGCTCTCCCAGAGATCTCCATCTCAAGGATAAGACCCAGCTCCACCCAACAATCAGCAAGCTACAGTGCTCGACACCCTATGCCAAACAATTAGCAAACAGGAACATAACCCCACCCATTAGCATAGCGGCTGCCTAAAATAATAATAAGGTCACAGACATGACAAAACACACCACCGGACATGGTTCTGCCCACCAGAAAGACAAGATCCAGCCGCATCCACCAGAACACAGACACTAGTCACCTCCACCAGGAAGCCTACACAACCCACTGAACCAACCTTAGCCACTGGGGGCAGATGCCCAACACGATGGGAACTAGGACCCTGTAGCCTGTGAAAAGGAGACCCCAAACACAGTAAGTTAAGCAAAATGAGAAGACAGAGAAACACACAGGAGATGAAGGAGCAAGATAAAAACCCACCAGACCTAACAAATGAAGAGGAAATAGGCAGTCTACCTGAAAAAATATTCAGAGTACTGATAGTAAAGATGATCCAAAATCTTGGAAATAGAATGGGGAAAATAACAGAAATGTTTAACAAGGACCCAGAAGAACTAAAGAGCAAACAAAAAATGATGAACAACACAACAAATGAAATTAAAAATTTCAGAGAGAAAAGATTAGTTAAAGACAACAGAGGAATCATTTCAAAATTTTCGAAACTTGACTTTTTACCTCAAAGATGTTTTGCATCGTCAATCTCTTATTCTGGCCTGGTTTGTGTTTTTCAACCAAGAAGTAAATTCAAAATAATTGGTCCTTTGGAGAAAGATAAGACCAAGTCACTAATAGAGAAGTACTTTTCTTCACATTTGACACAGACGTTTGTGGCTTGAGCTGGGGAGTCAGAATGCCCAAGTACTGGTTCCAAAGTTACCAATGTATATTAAGGTGACGTATGGTCACCTTATCTTTGATAAAGGAGGCAAGAATATACAGTGGAGAAAAGACAGCCTCTTCAATAAGTGGTGCTGGGAAAACTGGACAGGTACATATAAAAGTATGAGATTAGAACACTCCCTAACACCATACACAAAAATAAACTCAAAATGGATTAAAGACCTAAATGTAAGGCCAGACACTATCAAACTCCGAGAGGAAAACATAGGCAGAACACTCTATGACATAAATCACAGCAAGATCCTTTTTGACCCACCTCCTAGAGAAATGGAAATAAAAACAAAAATAAACAAATGGGACCTAATGAAACTTAAAAGCTTCTGCACAGCAAAGGAAACCATAAACAAGATGAAAAGACAACCCTCAGAATGGAGAAAATATTTGCAAATGAAGCAACTGACAAAGGATTAATCTCCAAAATTTACAAGCAGCTCATGCAGCTCAATAACAAAAAAACAAACAACCCAATCCAAAAATGGGCAGAAGACCTAAATAGAAGACCTAAATAGAAGATTTTTCCAAAGAAGATATACAGATTGCCAACAAACACATGAAAGGATGCTCAACATCACTAATCATTAGAGAAATGCAAATCAAAACTACAATGAGATATCATCTCACAGCAGTCAGAATGGCCATCATCAAAAAATCTAGAAACAATAAATGCTGGAGAGGGTGTGGAGAAAAGGGAACCTTCTTGCACTGTTGGTGGGAATGTAAATTGATACAGCCACTATGGAGAACAGCATGGAGGTTCCTTAAAAAACTCCAAATAGAACTACCATACGACCCAGCAATCCCACTGCTGGGCATATACCTTGAGAAAACCATAATTCAAAAAGAGTCATGTACCAAAATGTTCATTGCAGCTCTATTTACAATAGCCAGGACATGGAAGCAACCTAAGTGTCCATCAACAGATAAATGGATAAAGAAGGTGTGGCACATATATACAATGGAATATTACTCAGCCATAAAAAGAAACGAAACTGAGTTATTTGTAGTGAGGTGGATGGACCTAGAGTCTGTCATACAGAGTGAAGTAAGTCAGAAAGAGAAAAACAAGTACCATATGCTAACACCTATATATGGAATCTAAGAAAAAAAAATGTCATGAAGAACCTAGGGGTAAGACGGGAATAAGGATGCAGAGCTGCTGGAGAATGGACTTGAGGATATGGGGAGGGGGAAGGGTAAGCTGTGACAAAGTGTGAGAGTGGCATGGACATATATACACTACCAAACGTAAAATAGATAGCTAGTGGGAAGCAGCCGCATAGCACAGGGAGATCAGCTCGGTGGTTTGTGACCACCTAGAGGGGTGGGATAGGGAGGGTGGGAGGGAGGGAGACGCAAGAGGGAAGAGATATGGGAACATATGCATATGTATAACTGATTCACTTTGTTGTAAAGCAGAAAGTAACACACCACTGTAAAGCAATTATACTCCAATAAAGATGTTAAAAAAAAAAAAGATTCAAGCTGGATCATGTTGCAAGGGATAGCTATACTGTACTTTGTTTATATCAAACTTTCTGCTTCTGCTTTCTAAGCAGACATAAACTGCTAAAATGGCTCTTTATTCCATGGCTTCTAATTGGCTTTTCTTTCTATAGTGTTCACAGTAAGGAAAAAGGTAGAATCTAATCTGTCAGATTTTCAAGGATGATCTGGGCAAAGTTCTGAGTTACAGGGGACTAATATAGTCATAACTTTTTCTGCTTTATTTCTAAAAGCAATTGTCCCTATCCACACATTCCACATGAATGATGAAAAGAAGATATTTTTGTTCAGAAAGTGAGAAGAAAGAAAAAAATGACAGCTATTGATATAACGTTGTGTATATACAATGAGAAGACCATTTAACTGATGTAAACTTTGGTGAAAATTTGAGGCAAGTTTTAAGTTTATGAAGGTTGTCTTTGGCTTTGAGGCTTCAAGATTAATGTATTAATGTCCAAGGCACTGATGCTATATAAGTATTTAAAGTCTTGCATCATGATCAAAAGACTAGCATATCATTTTAAGTTTGTTTGGAGTAGGCTGCAATTACAGAGGTGTTGCAAAAAGATGTCACAATGTGAGGCAGTGGCTTACCCCAGGGGGCAGCAATGAGATCAATTAATCTCACATGGGCCAAAATGGAGCATCGGTTCAAGCCATTCTCATGAATTCTTTTCCTGTCTAACCCTTAATTTACAGTTTCATCTCAAAGCCTACATAGCCATGTTTTCAATTTTATCTATTTGCTTCCTCACTTTCAACATATGGGATTACTGACCTTGAGACCTTCCTAAACTATCTACATGACATTGTTAACTACTGCGTATCATAATTTGAAGAAACCAAGAAGGGCCTAGTGTAAAATCATACTAGGACTTGCAATAAATTAATTCTGTTCAAGTGGAATAATAAGTGTGTATATATATATATATGTGTGTGTGTATATATAGGGTGTATATATATATATATATATAGGTACATCACAGCATATGTGCATTGTATAAACTATGCACAGAGTATATACAGTATGTAGCATTAAACAAAATGTAGAGTACAAATTTACTATATATACAAGGTATAGTACATTGTATAAACCATTATTCTATTTATACATTATGTAGTTCTATCTACCTATTTTATCTAAGATATCTGTCAATCCAATTTTGCAAGCAATCCTGTGCCAAATACCTTTCTAAATACACAGTATTTTCTAGATGTACTGCTCTTGAAGAGCATTTTATTGTCTTTTTAAATGGGTTTATTCAACACCATCTTGCTATGCTAACATACATTAACTGATACAGTAGTTCTCCCTTATCTATGGTTTTGTTTCAGTTACCTGTCAACTGCGGTTCAAAAATATTAAATGAAAATTCAAGAAATAAACAATTCATAAGTTTTCAATTGCATAACATTCTGAGTAGCATGGTGAAATCTTGCACTTTCCAGCTGTGTCCCACACAGAATGTGAAGCATCCCTTTGTCCAGCCTGTATTCATGCTGTATACCCTATGTGACCATTAATATAGGAAAAAACATAGCATATGTAGGGTTTGAACTGTCTGTGGTTTCAGGCATCCACTGTAGGGCTTGTATCCCCTATGGATAAGGGGGGCTACTATATATGAGATAATAGATGATTTAACAGAAATAATTACTGACTTCCAGAAGAATGACAATTGTCCCATTACCTCAAGGAGACAATGTATAACCTTATATTACATCTAAACTGTCAGAATCATATAAAGAACAAGTATTCCATGTAATTTTAGAGAGGAATATATCAAGATTTTGAGTAGAAAATCATCAGGTTCCCTTAAAAGCAAAATGTAAAATTTATAGATTTATTTATGGTTTTAAAAGCCTACATTTAAATCCTACAATTCACCAATCACGGTGTTACTTTCCAGATATACAGTGATTAATGTTTTGTTTTTTACTTCAAAGAGCACTTATTCTGGTGGGAACAACAAACTGACACTAAAACATAATTACAATTCAATTTCAAAAGCAATACAAGAAAAGGTCAAAGAGAATGAGTTTACTAACTCTGAGGGAGTCAAGGAAATTTTACAGAAGAGATGAACCTGAGCTAAGATGATCAAAGAGGATTTGGAAGTCACCAGTCAGAAAAAGCAAAAAAAGGTAATTCCAAATAATCACATGGAGTTTTGAAAGAGCTTGAACAGTCAAAATCCTGTAGTTCATATGACTGAAGCAGAGAATGGACGGAGGAATTTGGAGGAACTTGTTAAAGCTTCTAGCAGTGATAAATCACAGTAGTGATGTTGGGCATCCTTGTTAATAATTCTAAAGTTTATATATAAATTTTGCTCTACATCATTTGATGCAGTTTTCAGTTGGATGTCCTATATCAAGGAAATATCTATTCTTAAATTACTAATATTTTTAAAAATTCAGAAAAGTTATCAAATTTTTCTTAAGCATCTATCAAGATGATCATATGAATTTTCCCCTCCTTACTCTTCTATTGTGAACTATTTAAACAAATATCTAAAGATTGTCATGGAAGCAAGTTAAATGTCCATCTTCACATGAATAGATAAAGAAGATGTGATACATGTATACAATGGAATATTAGTCAGCCATAACAAAAGAATAAAATAATGTCACTTGCAGCAACATGGATGGACCTAGAGATTATCATCCTAAGTGAATTAAGCCAGACAGAGAAAGACAAATATCATATGATATTGCTTATATGTGGAATCTTAAAAACATGAAACAAATGAACTTATTTACAAAACAGAAAGAAACTCACAGGTGTAAAAAAAAACCTTATGGTTACCAAAGGGGAAAAGGGGAGAGGGATAAATGAGGAGTTTGGGATTAACATATACACACTACTATATATAAAATAGATAATCAACAAGGTCCTACTATATAACATAAGGAGCTATACTCAATATTTTGTAATAACCTATAATGGAAAAGAATCTGAAAAAAATAGATATGTAGGTATGTATAACTGAATCACTTTGCTGTACACCTGAAACTAACATAACATTGTAAATCAACTATATACTTCAATAAATAAATAAAATTAAGATTTTTGTGATAACCTTTATTATATTCCTGAGATAAAATATATTAATAATTTATTATTATTTCAAATGTGTACAGTTATATGTGCAGGTATTTATTTATGGCTGGTCATCACTGTTCACAAAGTCAAGTTTATTTAAACTTTTAATTTTTCTACCTAGTTGTGTCTGATCCTGGAAAAAGGGGAAGAAGCCAACTTGTAATCAAATCCTCCACTCCTAGCTGCTCTAGCAGATACCATGTGGATCAGAAAACAAGCTCCCAGACAAGCCCTCTCTAAATTTCTGACTCACAACATCAAAGATAAATAAAATGGTTGTTTAAGCTATTAAGTCCAGGGGTAGTTTCGTTATATAACAACAGATAACTGAACACCAGCTTACCTATGTAAAGCTTTATGCCCTTGAACAAGTAAATCAAGGACTCACATCAAGTATTTATGGTCCCCTTGGCACCAATCCATAGTTCACCTTGCAATGCTGTCAACAATCATCTAGCTCTATTGTTGTATGGGGGAAAGGATTTTTTTTACGAGCTTTTACATTTTTTCTATGTTGGCATATTCTGTTTCCAACTCTATTCTGAGATAATATTACTGCAATATAAGCTTATCATTTTCAATTATATTCTCAAATTAATATGTAGAAAATATTATGTTGAAAAAGGAAAGTATGAAGTACTTACAACTTATTTGCTCACTTTCTTAAATTCATCCCCAAATAAGGAATTTCCTTTGTTTTTGCTGCTGGGCCAAAAGGCGTTGTCTTTGTTTCTGTTGAGTGATGTAAGGCAAACAGATATCATCCTGAGAAAGCCAAAAAAGTGAATAAATGAATTGACATATGGAAATGTAGATTTCTATCCATTTATTTTCTCTTTCCCTCTCTATCTATAGAGTTGTAACCTTTGTCATAAATGTTCAGGTATACTACATAAACAACAAAAAAGAGTTGGTATAGAAATCATAAACATTTTAAAATGTATATTTTATTATATATATATGCACACACACACACATATATAAGAAAAGGGAAACATTATAAGAGATAAAAAGAGTATCATTCACTCAAATAAATGAAAAAAAATTCCTAAAGATAGAGCAATCATATGTATATATGTCTAACAAAATCTCTAAAATGTAAAGCAAAAATAGACCAAAAAAGAGGGAGCAATTGAGTGGCAAATTTTAATATACTTCTAAGAAATGGGTATAGTAAGTGGAAATTGCATGGGTATGAAATATTTGATTAAAAGTGTAATATGTATTTAGAAAATCATAGCTTCAGTGAAGAATCTATATATCTATATCTATATCCATATATCTATATTTTTCAGTTTGGGAGATTTGTCACCAGAGGACATTTGGAAATCTCTGGAGATATTCACAGATGTCACAAATGAGGGGGTGGGAGGGGAGGTTGTTACACCCCATTGGAAAGGCCAAGAATGCTGCTAAGCATCCCACAGTGCATAGGGCAACAAATTATTACCCAGCTCAAAATGTTAATGTGCCTCTATCAAGAACTCATGATATCCATCTGTATATTTTTGTATCTATCTACATCTGTACCTATATATTTGAATCTAGAGGCCCCTCTGCCATATTCAGTGGTAAAGTTTAAAGGAAGATTACAGAAATGCAATACAAGAAGGATCATTAAGAACTCATACCCCTCAGAACGAGGGCTTAGGTAAACCGAGTGAGGAAGCCATATCAATTCATTGAATGATGACTGAAAGCAAGGACATTACTGAACATGTATTGTGGAAGGGAGAACAGACTATTGTCTTGTGACCCACTGCAGAAAGAAAAAAAAAAAAAAGGATTGTAGGAGCTAGGTATATGTTCTACTATGATTTGTTTCTACACTTGAATTTTATGAGTAAATCTCCCCTTTTGTCTATTCTTTTCTTTTTATTTTTTCCAGTTTATTGAAATATAACTGACTACAACACTGTATTAGTACAAAGTGTACAACATAATGATTTATGTGTAACTTGTGAAATGATTACCACAACAGGCTTAGTCAACATCCATCACTTTACATAGTTACATGATTTACTAATATCTGGTCTAGCACCAAGATGAAAGTAGCTGGTATTCTGACACCATGGAGCATCTTACTAACACTAGGCTACTTCCCTATGACCTTCTTATGTACGGAAAAAAAAAAAAAACCCGTAACACATTGATCTTAAAATGAAACATTTATTGGCCACTTTTTGTTTCCTACCCAACTAGAGATACAGGTAGAGAGACAAAAGGGGACCTGTCTGGGTAAGAGGTGCTTGTGTCAAAGAAGGAAGAGAAGAAGAAATAGGAGTAGAAGGAGGAGGAGGAGACTGAGAAAGGCCTCCTTCCTCTTTGTTCCTGCTTGAACACCACTTTGACATGAGCTAGCAAGAGGTTGTGTCCTTGATAGCATATTTGAAAAGTTTAACAAAATCTACAACAATCTATTTTCAAATTTTCAGTTCTGTGTGAAGAATTACTAATTGTTTAAGTCACTGTTAGGTCATCTTTGTTACTTGCAGCCAAAAAAAATTCAAACTAGTAACAGTTTTCAAATGCTGATCACATATTATTTCAAAGCATATTGAATTATTTTATTAATTTCTAGCTTGCAAGATTTCTTCCTATTCAGTTTTATTATTGTTTGTACCTTAACTTTTCAATATTTATGCACAGGCAATTTATTTTCAGTTATTTTTTTTCCTTAGAAATGATTCAATCTATACTTGCTTCTTTGGTCAAAGTCAGCTTTGCCCATGATCCATAGATTTTGAATTGCAATAATGCTACTGGATTATTTCTTAATAGATTACATTCTTACTTACCGTTTCCTCTTTAGCCTAAAAATCGCTGAGATAAACATATTTTTTAATTCTTATTCACTTAAGTTTTCATATCAGCCATACCAGCAATTTCAGCCAAGGTTTTTAAAGTTTAAAACATTATTTTAAAAATTATAGCTACTTTGGCTATAAATTTCCACTGCACGTGCTGTATTTGGAGTTGAGCCCAATCTCTCCAACCATGAAATCCAATTGCATGGACCCTATATATCATGATGGTCCTAAATGAAGTTGATTTTGTCATCTTTAGCAAGTGTAATAGGTAATTTTTTCTTTACCAGTACCTTCTGGCAGGACAGGTGAATCTTTGTGTAAAATTGAGCATAATTCAGTCTTTTACTTCTGTTTTTGAGCTGGGAATCACCTTTGTTGTCAAATTTTCAACCATACCTAAGGAACATTTTGAGAGTAGATGAGCTTTCAAAATGTTTAATCCCATCCTTCCTGCAGTAATCAACACCATCCTAATAGTTGAAAAGTAATATAACGTAATAGATGGATCTTGATCAATTTATAATTGGTTTTCCTCTACTAAAGTTAATTTAAATGAGTAGATGAGTATTGTTATTAAAGAAGAACTTATTCTGTGCTTAATAAAGACATGAGGAAAAACTTAGGAAAACTTTTTCAAGTTTTCAAGGTTCTACTGCAATGGGGATTTGCCATAGGGAAGAGAGGATGAGCTCAAATCTGAAGATAAAAAGGAGAGGTTGGAATTTATAGCCAAGGAGCAGAATGGGGTCAGTGGATAGAAAATTAATAAGAAAAATATCATGAGTAAAAGGGGATTCTGGCTAAATAGAACTAATAGGATTCTTGCTGAAGGCAGGCGATGGTGATAACATATCAGCTGGGGGATGGTGGGGAAGGAGGAATTTGATCAGATATCCGGGGTGATCAGATTATCTAGAGTGAGGATCTTGCTAAAATGACTTAGCTATATTCTTGCTCTAACTGCTGGGCCTGAGCCAGCAAGGACTGACACTGAAGCCAAGTCCTAGAGGGCTTAGAAGAGCCTGTACAGAGTTTGGCCAAGGCGAGCCTTTGTCAATATGTGCAGCACATAATTTATAGAAAAGAAAAATACATATTTTCATAGGAGATAATTTACTTTCCAGAAATGTGATCATTATCATATGAAGGTTTTTGAGAAACTTTCTGCCATGCAAGTTAATTTAGACCAGGATATCTTTTGGGAGGATGATTATGCAGGACATCAATTCTTTAAGCCCCCACAACACAAATGTGGCCCATGAACGAACAGCGTTGTATCACTTGGGGCTGTTTATTGAAATGCTCAATTTCATATCCTGCTCTAGACCTACTAAAATGAAATGCATATTTTAAAAACATGTCTAGGAGATTCTTACACACATCTAGTTTCTTGAAAAGAAACTTTAAGAAACCAATGAAAAAAATTGAGAAAAATATTATCTGAGCTCTGGTATGTGGATAACAGTTTATCTGTGACCCTCATACTTGAAAGTCAGTGTTCTGAGTGTAAAAGCCTTGGCCCACATCTTTGAAAAGAAGTAACTAAGAACTACGTATATGTGGTATTTCTTAGTACCATATATTCAATTAAAGGGATAATGTGATATTTATGGTAGGTCCAGGATTTAGGCACATTTAATAAATCCAATCTTCCTGTTCCTTACTCCACTAATAAATCACAGTATAAAAAGAACAATCTCCAAGTTGACGTTAGATATATATTAACTGAATATATAATATAATATATATTATATATATAATATTTGAGAGGGAAATTTCATATTTTACAGAATGGTTTTATTTTCTGATAATGTAAATTACTGTATTACTTCAACCTATTTGTTTCCAGATTAACTGAATATTTTATGTGTTATGACTGTGGTAGATACATAATAATTTTTGTCCCAAATATATCCACTTTGAAAAAATATGTTTTATACTGAACCCAGCCCATCTGTGGAGGTAAAATTAAAAGATTCAGGAGCATTTGGAAACCATGTCTCCCAAGCTGTAGAAGTGTCAATTGCCATAAATGGTCGTCCGTATTTTTCATTGAGAATGTGAGAGATTATTATTAAGGACAATATATCCTTCCAATATACTAAAAATAAAGAAAAGGTTAAGACCTACAGGTATACACAATTTGAATGCTTACATTGATAAATGGATATTACATAATATGTAGTAACTTAACCAAAACAAACAAGCAAACAAACACAGTTCAGAACCAAAACACACAAGAAAGCAAGGGTGGAGCTCCTCTAGGAATTGGAAAGCTATCAGCATTCTCTTTCTCTGCCTCTCATCCCTGCTTGCATCCACATGAGGTTTTTATTTTCCTGCATATTGTTTTTATTTTCCCTTATTGAAGATGTTTTTTCCCCACACTGGCAGAGAACAGGGACCACTGTATTTGCATTTTAGAGGGTTATCATCACTGGGGGAAACGAAATCCAAGTACTCCCCCTAGTGCCAGCTGGAAACAACTGAGGAATGATGTAGAGTGGCTTAATTCAACACTAAATCATGGGGATAAGGCATCACAATTGATGGAATATGTGTCAAGGTCAATGCAGCTGATGAAGTTTTGTGATCCTGGTCAGAAACACACAGCTGGAGTACAGATGCCATCCCCATGAAAAAGGCACAGGATCATTGTTATAGGCTGAGCTCCCCCCCAAATTCATATGTTCAACTCCTAACCCCCAGTACCTCAGAATATGGCTTCAATTAAGTTAAAACGAGATCATTAGAGTGGGGCTTAATCCAATGTGACTGGTGTCCCTATAAGAAGAGGAAATTAGGACGTAGAGATATACATGTACAAGGAGAAGACAAGACACCAGGAGAAGACAGCCAGGAGAGAGGCCTCAGGAAGAACCAATCTCCCAACAGCTTGATTTTGGACTTAAAGCATCCAGAACTGTAAGGAAATAAATTCCTGTTGTTTAAGGCACCTAGTCTGTGGGACTTCTTTATGGCAGCTGGAGGAAACTAAAATAGTCATTCAAAGAAGGGCAACTGCTTCTACTACAATGAACCCACCTTCTTTTATGGTAATAAACAGTCAGTGGTTATCCCAAGAAATAGCCATCATAAGACTACTCAACTAATATATGTCTGGATGAAAGTACAGGCAATTCTAAAGCTTTTCTTTTATCTTATTCCTTACCCTAAGGAATCACATAGTTGTTGGAACCTCAAAACATTGCATGGTCCATTCATTTTTCTCCACTGTTTGCACATTTACGTTATATATTTTCTGTTTTTCTCTAAAACCCATAAAATGCTTAATATATTTAATACAATAATTTTGCACTTAAAAATTCAGCACACAAAGAAAGGACTTGTTCCAATCATCATACATCAGAATAAGTTTAGTGACTCAGTCTGGACCTAAGGAATTTTTCAGATAGTTTCTCCTCACTCCATCTCAGTCTTTTCTTTTTCTTTGCTCATGAAAACAAACTACCATCATATTCAATATCAATTTCTCTTCATTCTAATGAAAAACGAAAAGAAATATATGTATATGTATGTGTTATATGAATGGATAGCAAATATAGAGTATACTTTAGAGATAAGAATATCTTTATTTAGCCAAGGCCAAAGTAGCAAATGATTAACAGAAAACCTTCAAATCATACTAGAGTAAAAGAAAAGACACACTGTATATTTTGGTTGGTGTTTCAAGAAAGATATATCACTCAATAAAATTTATTCCACAGGCATATAAATGTAAATAATTTTCTTTCTTTTGCTGTTACAATTAATTTATTTGGATCATTATTAGAAATTCTCAAAGAAAAATGTTTGTAACATTTTTTTTCTGATGAAGACACAGATGAGTTGAAAACAATTATTTTTGTGGGGGAAAAATGTCAAACTCTATATATAAATAGGGAAAAGAAGGTTTTTCCCCTATTGGTTTTATAATAAATCAAAATCCCATACTAAATTTGGGAAGAAGAAAACAAAAGATTTCAAATGGCATCTAAAGGAACAAATGTTTCTTTCAAAACATATTTAAGAAAGTCAATAGGAATAATTTCTACTCAACACATTGCTACTCATAAACAACTTATTTATACTGAGTCTATTTAACTTCTCTCTGTTACAATGAGATATTATAATTTGGGGAAAGTTGAGTATAATAAAGATCTTCTGTCATAGAAGAATAAAGATTACTTTTTCTCTTACAAGTCTTCATCTGTGTCAATAGATTTGTATATACTTGGTACAATCTTTTATCCTAATGGACTCCCAGAAGCAATTATCAATATTTGAAGTCAAGTTTTTCTGCTTTAAGGTACATGTAAGCATGTACACAATGTATTTGTCATATATATTTGACAGGAAGACAGATTCTAATTCATAAAAAATCAATCAAACCCCTTATATTTTTAATAATTATTTTCCTTTAAAAATGTCAATATAAATTTAGTTAGATAACCTAAGATGATCTGTACAATTCATATATTATATTCATTCTGATTTAACTTTAAATATTGAAGATATTTTTGTTGTTCCCAGGTGGGATGATAGCATATTCAGAGGACAAATATTTACTGTTACTCATGATATACTGAGTATCAGGTGAAATAATTGGTAGTAGCATTTTATCTAAAGTTTTTTTACTTAAAAAAAACCCAGCCATAAACATAGCATAAAGCCAGGCTGAGGGATTTTGTTTTGAAAGGCAGAAAGCACCTAAAGGAAAATTACTGATCAGACTTTGGAGATAAAGTAGAAAAGAGAAGTTTGGTGTCATCTTTTTTATAGGCCATTGAATATTAGAATCCACATCAGTCTGCCTCTAGATAGGGAAGACATGCCAAATTAAATCAGAATTTTAAGCTCCAATTTTATCTAATCTGTTTGTGCAGATAAAACCTCAAAGTTCCATAATGCCAAATACATCATCTTAATCAATTTGCTTCCTTATCATCTTTCCTTTGACATTTTATTATGTGACAGACCAAGAAACAACATTGATTTCCCTTGGAGAGTTTAATTCACATCTGGTATCTTTTAGAAGGCTTCCCTGATAGGAATAGTAATCATAATATGAAATCATTCACTTTTAATAACATCTTTAAATATCACATGATTTACTTGCACACAAATTAAAGTTCTGGAAGTAACATGTCAAAGTGCCTTCAATACTGGTAGAGCTGAATTTCTTCCCAAGGCTTGAAGAGAAATTGAGTGACCTGAGACACACTCCCCACTTTATTTACAGCACATGGACAGGCACCTGACTGCCCGTGGGAAAACATATATAGTACAAAAGCATGTGAACTTTTTCATAAAGGACAATTTAAGCAACAGGGACTTATTGAAAGAAATTCCCATGGGGAAGTTTAGAGACTGAACACAACGAGGTACAACTAGCTCATTCCATGCATTTCTCCATTTCTTCTGTAAAATATTTTCATGATAGCAGAAAATGTAGCCCTTTTATATTATTTTTGTGATTACGGCAAACGTTTCAAATTTATTGAGAAGGTAGCAGGATCCAGTCTCTCTATTCACATATCCCCCAAATTCAGGAAACCCATTTTAGGTGTCCCTAGAACTCCTTCACCAAATGCCACTCTTATCATGACACTGGTGGGAAATGTAGATCTGAAACTTGGCCAGCTCTGTCTAAGGGGCATGAGATATATCCAAACATAAGAAAAAATGAGATGGGTCACAATTATTAGATAAGTGATTAGATACATTATGGCAAACACTGACATTTCACAGTTTTGCTTGCAATCTCATGTTTTGTACACAGACAAATAGAACCATTTCTAAGAAATACACATCTTACTGAACACTAGAGATAAGGATTGTGATTCAAATCCTTCCAACTCAGTAGAATGTGCTCTAAAACACATTGTTTCCTATACCAATTATTGGGAAGCTTTTCTGAAATCTGACTCTTTCTGAGAAAGAAGTTAAAAAAATCAAACTGAAGCAAAACTTAATATGACATTTACAGCATTTATATTTTTAGCTGTGTCTGAAACATTTTTGTCCAAGTTTTTCTGGAATGTTTTCTATTACCAGCCAAAGCTCTCTGCACTTCAAACATATTTTTAACTAAAAAAATGTTAATTTTGAACTACTTTCATTTCATATCATATGTTTCCCTATCCTTTATCTTATCTTGCCCCATATTTGACAATATTAAACATTACTTATTACAAAAATGCTTAAGAAACTGGGGATAAAAGAAGCATACCTTACCATAATAAAGGCCATATATGTCAAGGCCACAGCTAACATCATGCTCTACTGTGAATGGTTAAAAACTTTTCTTCTACGATCAGGAAGAAGAAAAGGGTGCTTATTTTCATTACTCATAATCAACATAGTTCTAGAAGTTCTAGACAGATTAATAAGGCAAGAAAAAGAAATAGACAGCCAAATCAGAAAGGAAGAAGTAAAACTGTCTTTGTTTGCAAGTGATATGATCTTATGTTTAGAAAATCCCAAGGACTGTACTAAACAACTGTTAGAACCAATCAACAAATTCAGTAAAGCTGCAAGCTAAAAAAATCAATAAATAAAAATCAGTCGTGTTTCTGTACACTAACAACAAAATATTTGAAATAGCAATTAAAAAATGCCTATCTAGGGCTTCCCTGGTGGCGCAGTGGTTGAGAGTCTGCCTGCCGATGCAGGGGACATGGGTTCGTGCCCTGGTCTGGGAAGATCCCACATGCCGCAGAGCGGCTGGGCCCGTGAGCCATGGGCACTGGCCTGCGCACCCGGAGCCTGTGCTCCACAATGGGAGAGGCCACAACAGTGAGAGGCCTGTGTACAGAAAAAAAAAAAAAAAAAAGCCTATCTACAATAATCAAAAACAATAAAATACTTAGGAATAAATTAAACAAAAGAGGTGAAAGTTCTGTACAGTAAAATGTACAAGAATTTGATCAACGGAATTGAAGGACACACAAACAAATGGAAAGATACCTTGTGTTCATTCATGGATTGGAAGTATTAATTTGTTTAAATGTCCATACATCTCAAAGCCATCTAAAAGATTCAGTGCTTTTCCTACCAAAATTCCAGTGGTATGTTTCACAGATAGAAAACACAATGCTAAAATTTGTACAGAACTACCAAAAACTCTAGCCAAAACAGTTCTGAAAAAGAAGAAACAAACTGGATGCATCACACTTCTTGATTTCAAACTATACTACAAGTTATTGTACCATAATCAAAACAGTATGATACTGGTCTATAGATATATAGACCAATGGACCAGAATTTAGAGTTCACAAGATTCACATGTGTTCACCCTTACATATACAGTCAACTACTATTTCACAAGCAAGCCAAGAATACTCAGTGGGAATAGCATAGTCTATTCAATAAATGGACAAAGTGAATAATCAGAAGCAAAATAATGAAACTGGACCCCTATCTTACATCTCTCCTCAGAAAAATGAAGTCAAAATGGATTAAATAATTAAATATAAGACATGAAACCATAAAACTCTTAGTAGAACACATGGGGGGAGAGCTATTTGAATTTGGTTTGGGTGATGATTTGGGGGGTATGACATTAAAAGCATAAGCAACAGAAGTGAAAATAGATAAGGGGGACTATAACACTGAAAAGCTTCTGCACAGCAAAAGAAACAATGAACAAAACAAAAAGGTAAGCTATGGAATAGGAGAAATATTTGCAAAGCATATATCAGAAAGGGGTTTATATCCAAAATATATAAGGAACTCTGAAAACACAATAGAAAAAAATTAAGAATAATAAAAAAATAATAATCTAATTAAAATGGGAAGAGTACCCCAATAAACATTATTCCAAAGAAGACATACAAATGTCCAATTGGTACATGAAAATGTACTTGACATTTCTAATCATCAGGGAAATGCAAATCAAAACCACAGTGAGATATTACCTTAAATGTGTTAGAAGGGCTACCATAAATAAGACAAAGGATAACAAGTGTTGGTAAAGATGTTGAGAAAAGGGAACCCTTGTGCCCTGGTGGTAGGAATGTAAGTTGATGCAACTGCTATGGAAAATAGTACGCAGGTTCCTCAAAAAATAAAAACAGAACTGCCATTTGATGCAATTTCACTTGTTGGTATTTAGCTGAAGAAAATGAGAACACTAACTCAAAATGATATTTGCACCTTCATGTTTATTGCAGCATTATTCACAATAGCCAAGATATGGAAACAACTGAACTGTCCGTCAATGGAAGAATGGATGAAGAAGATATGATGTATATATCTAATAGAATTTCATTCAGCCATGAGAAAGAAGGAAAACATAACATTTGCAACATCATGAACGGAACTTGAGGACATTATGCTAAGTGAAATAAGTCAGAGAGTGAAAGACAAATACTCTATGATATCACTAGAATCTCATAAAGCTTATCTTATAGAAACAGAGTAGAATGGTATTTACCAGGAGATAGGGTGGGGGGATAGGGAGATATTTGTCTAAGGGTACAAACTTTCAATTACATGATAAATAAATTCTGGAGATCTAATATACAGCATAGTTATTATAGTCAACAATAGTGTAGTATATATACCTTAAAGTTGCTAAGAGAATAGACCTTAAATGTCCTCACCAGAAAAAAGAAATGGTAATCGTGTGACATAATTGTCTTAGCTACTGTTATGATCATGGTAGTCATGTTGCAACACGTAAGTATATCAAAGCAACAGGTTGTGTACCTTAAACCTGCACAATGTTATATGCCAGTTATATCTCAACGAAGCTGTAGGAAAATGTGAGTAAGTGCACATTGTGACAACAATAATATAAGGATTAGGAAGGAGAAGTTAAAATGTAGAGGTTTCGTGTATGACTGAACTTCTTGTTATCAGCCTGAAATAGACTGTTATAAAATATTTTATCTAAGGCCCAAGGTAAGCACACCTACACATGCAAATACCTATAGAAGTTACAGAATAGAAAAAATTCAAAGCCTATCAATAAAAAGAAAATCTACAAAAGAGTAAGAAAAACAGTAAGCAGGAAAAAAGAAACAAAGAACTATAAGACTAACAGAAAAATAACAGTACAATATTGAATTATTTCCTATCGATAATACTTCAAATGTAATTTTATTAAACTCCTCTATCAAAAGGCATAATGACTGAATGGATTAAGACATAGTTTAGATTTAAGAACACAAAAAGGCTAAAAATTAAGGGAAGAAAAAGACATTCCATGCAAATGGAAACCAAAAGAGAGCAGGAGTTGCTCTATTTATATTAGACAAAATAGAACCACTCAAAAACTGTCACAAGAGACAATGAAGGGCCTTTTACAAAAATAAAAAGGTCACTCCACCAGGAAGATATATCATAAATATATATGCACTCAAATCTGATCACCTAAGTATATAAAACAAACATTGACAGAACTGAAGGGAGAAATAGATAGCAATATAACAATCAGAGGAGATTTCAATATGTCAATTTTTATAATAGATAGAACATGCAGAAAGAAAATAAATAATGACTTGAGTATCACTATAGAGAAAATATATTTAACAGACATATACTGAACATTCCATTGAAGATCAGCACAATATACATTATTCTCAAGCACACATGGAACTTTCTTCAGAATAAATCACATTTTACATCATAAAACAAGTCTTGGTAAATATGAGAAGACTGAAATTATACCAAAGATCTTTTCGGACCACAATCAGACGATTTGAACAACCAATGGTCAAAGAAGAAATTTTAAAAATTATAAAATAACTTGACACAAATGAAAACAAAAACACAACATACCAAAACTTATAGTATGAAGCAAAAGTGGTATTAAGAGGGACATTTCATGCAATAAACGCCTTCATTATAAAAGAAGAAAGATCTCAAATAAACAACCTAACTTTACACCTCAATAAAAACAAACTAAGCCCAAAGTTAGAAGAAAAAAGAAATATTTTTAAATTAGAGAGAAAACAAAATAAAAAAGAAAAATAGAAAAAATAATAAAAGAAACTGAGAGTTATTTTCTTGAAAGCTAAACAAAATTGACAAATCTTAGCCAGATTAAGGAAAAAGAGGTAATGCAAACAAATAAAATCATAAGTCAGAGAGGAAACATTACAACTGAAGCTATAGAAATAAAAATGATAAGACACTATTATGAATAATTATATGCCAATAAACGGGATAACAGAAGAAACAGTTAACTTCTTAGAAACACGTAACCTACCAAGATTGATTCAGGGTTAAATCAAAATCTGAACAGACATATAAATAGTATAGAGATTAAATCAATAATCAAAAACCTCCCAAAGGAAGCCCAGTATCAGAGGGCTTTGTGGACAAATCCTACCAAACACTTAAAGAAACTTTAATGCCAATCCTCAAACTCTTCTAAAAAATTTAAGTGGAGAGAAACTTCCAAACTCATTATATGATGCCAGCATTATCTTGATACCAAAGCCAAAGACACCACAGGAATACTATAGGCCAATATCCCTGATGAATATAGATGGAAAATTCAACAAAATGTTACTAGAAAACCAAGTCCAACTTGAAAGTGTCACACATGGTGACCAAATGGAATTTATCCCTGGATTTAAGAATGATTCAACATTTAAAAAGAATTAATGAATGTGATATACCACATTAACAGAATAAAGGATAAAAACTACATGATCCATCTCAATAACTACAGTAGAAACATTTGACAAAATTCAACACCCTTTCATGACAAAAACTCTCCATGAACTAGGTATAGAAGGAAAACCTCAATATAATAAAAGACATATATTAAAAGCCAAGAACTAACATCATACTCAAAGGTACAAAACTGAAAGCTTTTCCTCTAAAATCAGGAGCAGGGCAAAGGTATCTGCTCTTGTCATATCTATTCAACATGGTACTGGAAGTCCTAGCCAGACCAATTAGACAAGAAAAGGCAATAAGAGGCATCCAAATCACAGTGAAAGAAGTGAAATTGCCCCTGTGTGCAGATATCATGGTTTTATACATAGAAAGACTATATGAAAAAAAAATTGTTGGAACTAGTAAGCAAATTCAGTAAGGTTTCAGGATATTAAATAAACACACAAAAATAATTTACCTTTCTATATACTAGCAATAAACTATCCTAAAAGGAAATTGAGAAAAACATCCCATTTACAATAACTCTAAAAAGAATAAAATTCTTAGGAGTAAACTAGTGAGGTAAAATACTTATATACAGTAAACAATAAAACAATGATAAAAGAAACTATGTAAGACCCAAACAGATGGAGAAACCTCTTGTGTTCATGGACTGGAAGAATTAATATATTAAATTTCCATATTATCCAAACCAATCAACAGATTCAGTGCAATTCCTATACAATTCCCAAGGCATATTTTTAAAGAAATAGAAAAAGAATTCTAAGATTTATATGAAATCACAAAAGGTACAAATAACCAAGTTAATCTTTGGAAAAAAGAACAGAGCTGGAGGCATCACACTTCCTGATTTCAAAATATTTTACAACACTACTATTTATTTTTTTTTAATTTTTATTGGAGTATAGTTGCTTT
Organism: Delphinapterus leucas; assembly: GCF_059928025.1. Classification (NCBI taxonomy): domain Eukaryota; kingdom Metazoa; phylum Chordata; class Mammalia; order Artiodactyla; family Monodontidae; genus Delphinapterus; species Delphinapterus leucas. The sequence continues at coordinate 101,349,432 of NC_143131.1, read as the reverse complement.
ACAGTATTGTGTTATTTTATACTGTACAGCAAAGTGAATCAGCTATACGTATACATATGCCCCCACTTTTTTGGATATCCTTCTCATTTAGGTCACCACAGAGCATTGAGTACAGTTCCCTGTGCTATACAGAAGTTTCTCATTAGTTATCTATTTTATATATAGTATTAATACTGTATATATGTCAATCCCAATCTCCCAATTCATCCTCCCCCCACAACACTACTATATTTAAAATAGATAACCAACAACGACCTACTGTATAACACAGAGAACTCTACTCAATATTCTGTAGTAACCTAAATGGGGAAAGAATTTGTGAAAGAATAGATATATGTATATGTATAACTGAATGATTTTGCTGTACATCTGAAACTAACACAACATTGTAAACCAACTACACTCCAATATAAAATAAAAAAATAAAGTTAATGTTCAGCAGTTTAAAAAAATATGCTACAACACTACAGTAGTCAAAACAGTATGGTAGTGGCATAAAAACAGACACACAGATTGATGTTACAGAAAAAAAAAAGATCCCAGAAATAATTCCTCACATAGACAGTCAACAGATCTTCAGTATGGGTGCCAACAATCCACAGTAGATAAAGGATAGCCTCTTCAGCAAACAGTGTTGAGAAAACTGAATATTCACATACAGAAGAATGAAACTGAGCCCTTATCTTATACCATATCATCAAATAAAATCAAAATGGATTAAAAACTTAAACTAAGAACCTTAAACTGTAAAACTACTAGAAGAAAGCACAGTAGAAAAGCTCACGACTTTAGTCGTGAAAATGATTTTGTTTATATGACGCCCAAAACATAGGCAACAAAAGCAAAAACAGACAAGTGGGACAGCATCAAACTAAAAAGCTTCTGTACAACTAAAAAGCAAATGAAACAATCAACAAAGTAAAAAGCTATCCTACAGAATGGTTGAAATATTTTTAAACCATAAATCTGCTTAGCAGTTAATCTTCAAAATGTATAAGGAACTTGTACAATAGCAAAAAACCTAAAAAAAGAAACCAAACAATTAATAAGTGAGCTAAGGATTTGAATAGATATTTCTCCAAATAAGACATACAAGTGCCCAAAATGTATGTGAAAACTGTTAGTTAACATCACTAATCATCAGGAAAATGCAAATCAAAACCACCCTTATACCTGGCAGGTGGCCATTATATAAAAATTTAAGAATAAAATTTGTTTTAAATGAACCAAGTATTAGTTAGAATGTAGAAAATTAGATTCCTTGCACAGGAAGGTATGGACTTTCCTCAAAAAATTAAAAATAGAACTACAATACGATCTGGAAATTCCACTTCTGGAAGCATTAGCACTCTTACACTTATTAAAATTATTCACAACAACCAAGTTGTAGAAACAACCTAAATGTCTAAAATAGATGAATGAATCAAGAAAATATGACATACATAAAATGAAATATAATTCAACCTTAAAAAGGAAGGCTTCTTAAGTTGATAATTTGAAAGGAATGGTAATATAATAAATACTTTGCAAATCAAATAACAAAAATAAGTTAGTAATTTTCAAAGTTAGGAATGAGAAAACAAAAATAGTTATGATAAAGTAATTATAGAAAAACTATTATATCTGGGGAAGCAAAATTTAAGACATTATTTCCTAGAGAAATACGAATTATATAAAAATAACCCAAGAGAGGTCTTCCCTGGTGGCGCAGTGGTTGAGAGTCCGCCTGCCGATGCAGGGGACGCAGGTTCATGCCCCAGTCTGGGAAGATCCCACATGCCGCGGAGCGGCTGGGCCCGTGAGCCATGGCCGCTGAGCCTGCGTGTCCGGAGCCTGTGCTCCGCAATGGGAGAGGCCACAACAGTGAGAGGCCCACGTACCGTGAAAAAAAAAATAACCCAAGAGAAATGAAAGCACTTAAATAGACAATCAACAGAAGAAAGATTACAAAAGAGAAAAAGCAAAATCTAACATTGAGGAGCCCAAGAACAAATGAGTTCACAGGTGAATATTATCTACTGTCATTAATAATTTCAATGATATTTAAATTATTTTGTACCATAGAAATATAAGTACATCTCCTAGATTTGATTTAGTAAGATAGCCTAAATTTATATCCGAAAGAGAATAGGAAAAAAAACCTTACTTTTGAATATAATTTTAAATGAACAATTTTTCCATAAAAGCCATGGTAATTCAGTGTCAAATTACCAGAAATTATATATTTTATTGACATATTAAAGGAAACATTTTAATCATATCTATAGATGGTAGAAATATACAAAACTATTTCAAATAAAAATGAGTTCTACTTAAAATGTAATAGAATCAAAGTACTGAAATTTAATTAAAAAGAAAACTAAAAAATAAAACATCCTTTAACCCAAACCACTAAAATAATTTTAGTTAAATAAAAAGGAAATAATTAGATATCTCCATTGACATTATTGTTCAATATTGTTTTGGAGATTTTAGAAAATAAAATATAAAATATTCCTGTATTTTCATTAATAAAAATATTCAACTGCATACTTTGCTATTTACATTTTTTTTAGCTACATAACTTCTAGTAATAAGTTCTAGCCTTAACAGAACATGTAACAAATTAGTAGTTAGAATCAACATAAACATTCAAATTCAGTAATTCTTCTTTAGCCTGGGGATAAGCAAAAATAAATCCAAATGGGAAAAAATATTCTATATGTAATAGTACCAAAACTCAAATAAATTTAGGAAAGCTTAACAGAAATATATTGCCCTTATATCAAGACAGAATAACAATGCAAGCAATGATTACTACCCCATTGAGGTCTTATATTACAGATAGCATTTTAAGTATATTATAGGTACTATCTCTTTAATTCTCAAAACAATCTATATGGAATTAGTCATTCTTATATTCCGTGTTTCAGCAGATGAGGTAACTGAGACACAGATCTGCCTGCTAAGTTACACAATTTACTTCCGAGAGGAGCAGAAATAGCACTCTCCCTTCAGGGTCAATATTATCAGTTACCATAATTCTGTTAAATTTTATTGATGAACATAAAAAAGAATGAAATAGTAAAGATATCACAGTTTTGGATGGAAAGACAATACTATAAAATATAAATTCTTCAAATACTAACACGAATTTAACATACTTCCAATCACTTTAAACAGAGATTAATTTAGAAAAAGAAATGTATATTCAAAAGTATAATATATCATAATCATTAATAGTACAATTTAGGTTCTGGTCCAAGTGGGTGACATATGAAGATCCTGAACTTACCTCCTCCCATAGACACACAAAATCTACAGCTACATATGGAACAATTTAACCTAAAAACTAGCTGAGCCACTCCTACACACTGGGCAAATGAGAAAAAACTCACCTCAAACTGGGTAGTAGAAACAGAATATCACCACAAAACCCACCACAGCACAGCGATCCACAATCAGAAGGGAACTCAAAACCTGAATCTTCTCCTTGAGGAGCAAAGGGTTTGACTCCCATATTGGGTGCCACAACTTCTAAAGCCTGCACCTGAGTTATGAGCCCCCAAAACATCTAGCTTTGAAAACCAGTGAAGCTTGCATCCATGAGACCCACAAGGCTATGATGAACTGAAAAAACAGCTCTTAAAGGCCTTGTGTGTTCAGAGTCACCTTCCTCAGGGCCCAATGAAGAGGCATGTAATTGAAAAGCACCCAGACTTTAAGTGAAAGAGGTTTATTTGCTTATTTTAAAGCATTGACCTAAAGGCATCTAATTTAACACACATCTAGGAGCCTGCTGGGATACACTCCAGTGTCAGAGGCTGGCAGGAACCATCTTTGTGCTCTTCATCTACCTCACCTAGCTCACCAGTATGTCCCAGAGAAAAGTTTGTACCCTTCACTGGCACTCTGATTTTTGTAGTTGCTGCCCAGGAGACAACTCTATATAGCCTAGTTCTGGTGGCTGATAGGGTTTATGCTCAAGTGTTCAACAGGACTGGAACCAATGGCAAAATAATTCTTAACCAGCTACAACCCTTAGGACACAGCAAGAGGCAATAGCCTAAGGACCCCAATTTTTCAGTGAGAGTTCTATTAGTTTATCTTCACAGCTCCAGTCTGAAGGGCAGGCTTGTAATTAAACACATATCTAAGGGCCTACAGTAAGCCTTTTGAGAGAACTTGGAAGTATGGCACTATCTTCATGCTCTCTCTGCTGTGCTCCAGAGCCCACTATCTTCTGGAAGAGAGCTCTTATGCATATCTGGTGCCCTAGTGTTCACATCTGGTGCCCTGCTTTGGTAACTATGGCCCAAATGATGCCCCTTGATTGCATAGCACTGGTGACCAGGGAGGTTTATGTTTCTGGGTCCCATTGGACTGTAACAATTGGAGAGACAGCTTGTGGCAGGCTACCATCCTTGGGCACTGCACAGACAGCAGACTGGAATAAAACCCTAATCTTTCTTGGAAACAGACCTATTAGCTTGTCCAAGAGCTTCGGCCTGAGGTACAAACTTCTGATCTGGCACACATCTAGGGGCCTAAGTAGATACTCTCAAGGAATGGAGGATAGCTAGTGTTCTCCTTCCGCCACTCTCTAGTTCACTGGTCATTTCTAAAAGGTACTTATACTATTGACAGATGCTCTGGTTTTCTGAAGTTGTAGAGCTGAAGAATACATTAACTGAACTGAAAAATACACCAAATGGGTTCAACTGCACACTAGATGTAACAGAAGAAAGGATCAGTGAACTTCAAGAAATAGCAGTGAAACTCACCTAATCAGAGCAGCAAAAAGAGAAAAAAAAAGAGAGAATGAAAAAAGTGAAGATAGCTTAAGGGACTTTTGGGGCAACATCAAATGGATCAAGTTTTGCATTATCAGGGTCTCAGAAGAAGAGAAAGGGACAAAAAAATTATTTGAAGAAATAATGGCTGAAAACTTTCCTAACCTGGAGAAGGAAAAGACATCTACATCCAAAGCTCAAAAAGCTCCAAATAAGATGAACCCCAAAAGAGCAATGACAAGTCATACTATAATTTAAGTGTCAAAAGACAAAGATAAGGAGAGAATCTTAGAAGCAAGAAGAGAAAAACAACTCGTTACATACAAGGAACCTCCATAAAACTATCAGCAGATTCCAGCTAAGAATATTCTACCTAACAAAGTTGACATACAGAATTGAAGGAGAGGTAAGGACTCTTCCAGAGAAGCAAAAACTAAAGGAGTTCATCACCACTAGACTTGCCTTCAAAGAAATGTTAAATGGACTTCTTCAAGCTGAAAAGAAAGGGTAATTAGTAACAAGAAAACATATGGAGACACATCTCATTGGTAAAGCTAAATATATAGTACATTTTAGAATTATCTAATGTTGTAAAGTTGGGGAATCACTTATAAATCAAGTATGAAGGTTAAAAGACAAATGTAGTAAGAATAACTACACAATAATTGGTGAAGGGACATACAAGATAAAAAGATATAAAATGTGACATCAAAAACATAAAACATGGGAGGGGAGAAAAGAAAAAATATAGAGATTTAAAAGGTATTCAAGTTTAAGTTTTTATCAACTGTATCTTGATAAAAGTAGTACAATATAGACTTGATATAAGATAGTCATAGATTGTAATTTCTGCTCTCCCAAATATTAGCTGAATGAGAAAGAATTACTCAGATTTACTGAACCCAAAATGGATTTTTTGATGATTAAATAAAATAGCATATTTTTGTAATATATAACTTAAAGAAATGTTGAAAAATGGTAGCTATTATTTTTAATAAACCTCTAAGCAATTAATAAGTGTAGCTGTTATCTTAAATGCTTTCACAAACAAAGAGAGCTATTTAAAAAATAGAGCATTATAACTGTCATTATCTCAAAAGAGTTTTCATTAGTTATAAGAATTTGGAGTTAGAAAACATAGAGTTATCCTAAATTTATTTACAGTAATTCAATATCCAAAGAATTTCAGTACCTTAACCATGAGATCAAAGCTAAGCATCTTGCTGCATTTATTTACACCATTCTTTCTTTAATGTTGACATTTAAAAAGTTGTTGAATATAACATTTCAAAATTCTATAAGGCTAGAAGTAAAATCTGCAATTTTAGTAAACTCATACAGCAATAAATTCATGAAAACAACCTTTGACTGGTTTTCAATGACTAGCTTAAGAAATATACTTGAGTTTAAGAATTTACCAAATTATAGCACATGCCAAAAATTTAGACCCTATTTTCACTCTTTACATTTAATTGAAAGATGAAAGCATTGGAAAATTTTTAAATTGTAAATTTATGAAGTGCCTATTTTACCAAACTGTCAACATGTGTAGGTAAATACTTTCCCAAGGCGATTACAAATAGTGAGACCACATGCATATTTATGGGTGAAATATCAGCAACAGAAAAGGTAGCAAGGACTGGTGCTGTTTTTAATCCACATTTAAGAGAAAGAACAATCCAGTTTTCTTTGAATGTCATTCTTTATTCAAAGGTTACCTCTCATTTGACATAATTAGAAAAGTGGTATGAATAATGATATCCCCAAGGTCCAATTATGTTCTGCAAATTAAAATTAGGTCACATGTTACACCGAATACAAACAGTCTAACAAATTTGCCCTGAAATCTTGAAAATGAAGACAAATTTCATTCATTGTAAAAACATCTGTTGCTAGAAAGAGAGACGATTCTTTTAGAAATAAGTGTGCCCCAAAGAGACAATTCTGTAAGAGGTAGAACTTGGATTTTAATTGATAACTAATGCTATATACTAAAACAAATAGATGTGAATAACGTTTCGGATCACACTTTAAAGTATCGGTTCTTTGAAGTTATGGTTTAGTAAATTGCTTTAATTCTGTTCATTTTTCTCCTTGATACAGTAAATTGACCTCTTAGCCCAAAGGCCATCTGCTTGAGCCTGTTATTTTAATTGGCGACTCCAGTGAACTAGGAAAGCAAAATACTATAATTAAATTGATCACTTTAAAGAGAGTAGATTTGTTCACTTTTAGTTAATTAGATTTGATATATTTTGGCAATTTGAGCCTAGAAGAAGAGGGAATATATTTTATTTCTTGAAGTAGATAGTCTAGCATAGGACAAAAAGATGTGCAAATACTGAGATGTCATAGCATATTTCTGCTGATGCAAAGAAATGGAAATCTATATATCTTAATTTATACATGGGTCACCTAATAGGAGAGAGGGTGTTGCCAAGTCTGAAAGTTAAAAATTTTCAGAATCACCTCTGTATGTATATATTATATTTCACTATAGTATTGCTTTACATTTATACTGTTCCTAGCCTCAAAAGCACAACAATTTATTTGTACCCAATTCTTCAAGTCAGCAATTAGGGCTGGTCTCAGCTAGACTTAGACTGGTCTTAGCTAGACTTCTCATGTGCCTATAGTCAGAAGCAGGTTGACTGTGGGCAAAGTGTGCCAGGTGTCTTGATGCCTAGGCTCACACTGGCACATTATCACTTCTGCCACATTCCATATATCAAAAACCCCCCCACAAGATCAGCATAAATTCAAGGGACAGAGAAATAAACTCTACCTCTTGATAAGGCTATCTATAAGTTAATAGGAAAAAGACATGAATACAAGGTGAAGATGATCCTGTAGGTATATATATCCTATATAACCTATAGGTATATAGATACATGTGTGTCAAAGAAAAATTGTCCTGGATGGCGTTAAACAGCCAAGACTTTATTCCAGACTATTGCAATAGGAGAGAGAAATTAAACTCAACTCCACTGAAACAAAAAGCAGGAGAGATTTTAAGTACTGGGGTGAACTAGGATCTGTGTCTGCTAAATGGTGCTCATTGGCCAATAGAAATTAGGCTTCTATCCTCCCACACAGACTAGGAGAGAGACACAATCTTTCTCGATGATTACATTTCAAAGTGATGGCTCCCAGTCTTTGAGAAAGACAGTTCTGGTATATAAAACTGGCAAAAGTCTGGAGGAAGATTTACATCTCAAAGAGGCAGAGAAAGAATTTACAATTCCAAGTTTTTTTTTTAAGTTAATGCTCTAAGAAAAGGGAAGTCAGAGGCCTACAGTCAGGAAAAAGCCTGTCTGAAGTTCAGTCAAGCTGAGAGAACAGTAAGCCTGCCCTGGTCAATAGAAATTGAGGGATGTGTCAGCCTGGCATAGGAAAGTGAGAAGGTAGAAAAACCGGCAGTTTATATGTATAATGCTGAATTTTGGGAAAAGCGTCTTATAGTACACATTCTCCAGCTATGTACCCAAAATAATTGCTGGCAAATAGCAATATGTAAATTGGGATAATCAATTTAAAAATTTCTTTGGAATTACAATTTTCCTTCTTTTATCTCAATATCTGGATTAACCAGTGATTGAGTGTACCTCAGATCTAAATCCCAGAGGTAAATATCAAACCACGGAACAAACTTATTTTAAAAAATCAACAAAATAACAACCTTGAAATCGTATTCTCTTTATGTCCAAATGTAGATGGCCAATAAATTTGCCTAAAGGCTTAAAATGATCCTTACTTTGACTTGACCATTTTGAAATATATTATTGGTGCTTTTATTGACCTAAGGGTTACAAAAGTAAAATTAAACCACATGTATCTAAATAACAATGCACTCACTAGCTAGTTTCTGGTAATTTACTTTTACGGTATATTTTAAGAAAAGATAAATAAGCTTGTGTTTTTTTAGAAGCATTGTGGCATAATAACAAAATAAATAAAAAACATAATAACTGGAAATTACCAAACACATTATACTCATTGTGGATATAAATTTCATAGGACATTATGTAGACACAAGAAACTATGGATATGAAGACTTAGTATACATTTGGGAAAGTGTAGATAATAATGCGTGAAAAATACAAAGCGTACTCATTTCACTTATAGTGTGAGTGAACCCATTTATAAATTAGAATTTTTTATGAAGAATTTTGAAATTACATGTTAAAGATCTTTTTTTTAATCATCACAGACATTAGTATCATTGCAGAGCATTTCTGCATAAACCTCAAATTGCTGTTTCATGGCATTTTCTTACACTGGTGGGAGATATTGTACTATTAGGATGAAAGCAATGAGTCAAAGAGATTTTAACACCCTTTACTTTCTAGGCATATGAGAATTACAAAAAGGTCTTTAGTTTAATACAATTTTCCTTGTATTTATTACACACCTAATACTTTGAGCAAAGCACCTTGCTGGGCATATAACAACCTGGAAGAGAGAAAATGAGAAGACTAGGGACTCAGTGTTAAATGTACTAAGTAAATAATACCTCGGTCATGCAAAAGCTGCAGTTTTTGCACTGCAATGATCTTGGTTAGTGCTTCAAGCATGAATCTTTCAAATGTAGTTCCAAAAAATACAATATATTTTTTTCCATAATTAATACAGAAAGGCTAAGGTATAAACACATCACTTTCCTCTGCATAATGTGGAAATAGTAAGAGTAATAAAACCTAGATTTTGTTAACATATTAAGTCAATAAGAAAAAATATTAATAATATATGGAGCAAAGGTCAAAATAAAAATAAGGATCATTTTAAGTTTTTTAAGCATATTGATAGTATTAATCCAAAAGCAAAAGGATGGCAGAATCACTATAGATAGTGGCTTATAACATATGGGTATAATGAAAAGCACACACACAGGTGTCAACAAAATATCTAATGATTAAAAGGATTTACTGACTCAGAAAATACACACAAAATTATTTTTCTGTCAATGAAAAGGATAAAAAAAGGAACCGCAACCTATTTTCAAGAAAAAGAGAAATCAAAATAAAAATAAGAAAGAAAAAGAAAAATTATCAGCAACTCTGAGTTTCTTTGTAGAAAAGAAGTCAGAAAAACAGATACTCTACTCTGATTTTTAAAAACCTGTGTATTCAAAGGCTTGTTATCAAAATTTGGGGAAGTAGGATTTTTATTTTTTCATTCAGAAGGCATCCAACATTTTGGATAAAAGAAAGTTTCTCAAAAATGTAATGGTATCTTAGAGGAAAAACATGGATTAGACAATTTAGACATTATTATTTAATCCTGTGCTTCTGACAAGCTTATTAAAAATAGATTTTATGAAATATAGAAAATGGTGCAGTACCCACCGCCTTGAAGAAGATAAATAAAAATTTGAAACAAGTAGAATGAATTCAGAGGTGAAAAAGGAAAAACAGCTTAATAAATAAAAGTGTATGGAGTTCTTGTGTTTCCCATTTCTATTTGTTTCATCTGCACAGTTAGAGTTGCTTAAGTTTCTGGGTGTAAATGTATTTCATATGAGGTGGAAACATTAGCATCTTAAAGAGTAGTCAGAAGGAAATCAGGTACGTAAACTATAGTTCTCTTTTATAATTAAATTCTGGTCTAAATGTAGTAAGGCAGATAAAGGGTAGTCCTTCATCATCCTTACCTTTGTTGAAGTCTCATTATGGGTGGATAATACTTCTCCATTCCTTTGTTTGTGGCTTATCCAAGTGATCTCCTTTGGCCAATGGATGGAGTGTAAGTAAGAGTGTGTCAGTTCCAGTCCTATGCCTTAAGAGACCTAGGTAAGACCCTTTTATCCCTGGCATGCTATGAGAGTAGCATGCTCCAGCTAGCCCACTGGTTCAAGGTGGATGAGAAACAGATATTCACCAGCTGTTGCAGCTTCAAGCGTAGTTGTTCAGCTGGGCTCAACCTATATCACCTGAATCTCAGAGGACCCACAGATGATGAGAATAAAATACTACTATTTTAAGCCACTAAATTCTGGGTGGTTTGTTACTTAATATTTTTTGAAACACTAACTAACTGAAACATAGAGTAAGCCAGAATATTGTAAAAGATAATCAAGCTTTGTGTCAAAAAGATGCAGACTGAAATGTCAGAGTTGCCACTTCCTCATTATATGTATTTAGACAGGCGATTACACTTATGAACCAGATTCCATATTTCAGTGGGAACAATGACATTTATAATACAGGTTTAACAAGTCACTTCTAGTGCCTAGAATCCTTTTATATGAGAAGCTGGCCCTCAGGGATTGCCTTGTTATTTCCAAACCCTTTGGAGACCCAAGCTCAAGCTGATGTATGGTATTAACTCTCCCATCTTCTATCATAGTCAGTGTATATCCCCTGCTCCCTAAATCCTGTTCAAAAGTGTATAGTGATTGACATCAATCTTTCAATCCCTCTGAGGACTCAGACTCATCTGTCTTGTTTTTTTGTTTTGTTTTTTTTTTAATTTGCTTCTGCCTGTTGCAGACTCATCCCCAAATTCAAGTTTCACCATGGCAGGCTTGGCTAATTGAGACTGGCATCTCCTTGTCATGATGCCAATGAATGATAATTATCTTTTCAAGAAAAGTCTATAAAGATGTGCACAAAAACTGAGTAGTCTATAAAATGTTACTACTATTATGAAAAAGAGACTAATAAAAAATATTTAAAAAATTCTATCACATTGAGATTGCAATTCAAGTGATTCAGCATTGTTTAGAAATAGTCAATTCTGCTGCATTTGGAGTTGGCCAGATTCTACTAGGAACACTGCACGTAGTTCTGACTGCCATAATTCAGGTGGAACATACAGAATGGAACTCATTCAGGGTACTATGATGAGAGTACTAAGAAAAGCCAAAACAGGCTTTATAATACATTATTAGGAGTGTAAAATGATGACTTTTAAGCATTTAAAGGAAGTTTGACAGGAGTAGATTTATTCAGTTGAGCTTGAAAGGTAATTCTAGATCATTTATAGAGGTTACAAGGAGATAATTTTAGGCTCTGTATCAGGACGTACTTTCCAAAAGTTATAACTGGTTCAAAGATGGTTTGATCTGCCTTAAGGGGAAGAGAGGTCTCTATCCAGTAGATCTAAGAATGCCACAATAGGGCTTCCCTGGTGGCACAGTGGTTGAGAGTCCGCCTACCGATGCAGGGGACGCGGGTTTGTGCCCCAGTTCGGGAAGATCTCACATGCTGCGGAGCAGCTGGGCCCGTGAGCCATGGCCGCTAAGCCTGCGCATCTGGAGCCTGTGCTCCGCACAGGGAGAGGCCACAACAGTGAGATGCCCACATACCACAAAAAAAAAAAAAAAAAAAAAGAATGCCACAATAGACAATTTGTTGGGTTGTTTTGTGTATCTGTACAGTATTTTACAAGACAATCTAAATAGTGGTTGTATACTAAGATGGAGTATAAGACGCTTAGCACATATTTTCTTCCATCCAGTCCAGGTAAAGCATTTATGTTAACTGAGTGCATCTTCCATTGGATATGAGGATGGGGAGAGAAACACTGGTGTGCAAAAATGTACACTGGTGATGTACAGCTATTGTTCAACAGCTATGTTCTTTATTTTTGTAGTTAATCCATCTCAAGGCCCTAACCCATAGGATACAAAAACAAAAGATGAAAATGAAAACAAAAAACTTGCCATTAAAAGCTATAACAGTCTCTTCTCATTTAAGTTGGTTTATTTCAGCCTTGTTTGGATAAATATTCAATTGCAAGGTAAAAATTCTACTTAAGTACTAATTTTCTTGCTACAATTGTTTGTCCCTGTAATTTTTTTTCCCTCCAAATTGGAGTTGGAATGTAAGGAAACACTATGGGATATTATGCCCAAGCTGAGAAATTTCTTTTCTTTCCTCTGCTTTCTCACCACCCTTCATCGAGATGAAATTTTTCACATAGACTGGATGTGCTCCTAAATTTCACTCAAGTACAAAACTAGTAGAACCCACATTGTAATCTCTCCACACAGTAGGAGTCAAGTGTACCTCTTCTCTCCACTAACTAAGCTCCACCTCAACTCTAGCTCTCTCTGCAGAGTCTCTGAGCCTCATTCACATTCTCCAACTGGTTTGTGGATTAGCTCTCAGTCCCTGACCTCTGCCACAGCATTATCTCATCTCTAACCCCTTGCCTGCTGCTGCCCCACTGCAACCTCAGTGCCTGTCAACTCATTTACCTTTCCAATTGGGAGGAAAAAGGAATTTCAGAACCTCAGTACAGTACAGCGGAGCCACTTCTAGCTCTCTCTATACCTACTTTGCAGTGGCTACTGCTATTTGTATGAGACTTCCTGTGGCATAGTCTCTATCGGAGTCCTGAAAAAGGAACAGGGCACTATTCCCCTATGTTTTGAGTTTTCCCTTCAACATGAGTTGTGGTAGGAGATAAAACAAGAACATATCTAAAAGACCTCTAACCTCACTTCTGTCTCATTCCTCCAAAGGTTCTGCTACTTCCCTTGGTATTAAGACCTTTTTTATATCTTATAAGGGAAGAACCCACATTAAGTTCTTTATACCAAAGGTTTATAATTAGGCATCAAGATCCAAGTCGCCAAAGCACACATACTATAAAAATAGAGAAATTATAATTTAGAATGGGAAATAAATAACTTCTATCTGTGCCAAAAATTTCAATACTGTTTTTTTTTAATCTTACAATTTACACAGTAAATCAACCAATGGATCCATTCTTATAGCCATTAGCTATCTGCTCTTTAATTTGGCAGTAAGACTTACAATGGTCATAGGCTTTAATAGAATATTTTTGGGAAAGCATTATTTGTGGGAAAATATATACATATATTTAATATTACAAAACATTCATCACTTTTGTTTCTAGGAAGATGTTTCTCTATTGTTCCTCCTAAATATGACTAACACATTACTCATTATATATAAAACAAATACAAGGAAGTTCTCAAAGTTAGAGAAGGTGGCAGATTGGCTAGAAACTTCAAATTCCAGGGAACATCACTGAGGTGAATTCACTGGGTTTTCTTTTTGCCTCATATAACCCAGGCTTAGAGCTGAATAAACCATCAACTTGGAAACACCAAAAAATGTAGACTAATAAAAAGCCATAAGAAAAGGCTGCTCTCTTTAGCTGGAAACTAGGAAAGGGGACACATAACAATACAGAAAACTTTTCAACATTAACTGTTCTACTCCATAGAACAGCACAGAAAAACAAGTGGCCCCACATGCATCCCTACCAGAAAATGCTGAACAGAGAGCCTAGATTTCCATCCTTCCAGGGCTGGGACAAGTCACCCCAACTTCCACTGGAGTGGCATCAGAGAAGGCTGAAATAGGGAGGTGAACTTTCATCTCTGCTGTGTAGTAACGATGCCCTCTTCTTCCTAAGGAGTCGTTGGAGACTACAAAGAAAGCCTGTATTTCTATTCCCACTCAGCAATAATGAGGCTTCCTACCCCTTTCGCTAGAGTGGATTAAGAGGAGATCCAGTGGAGATTCAGGACTTTAACCTCCGCCAAGTGTGAACACAGTTATCATATTTTCCCCATGGCATCAGGTGAAGCCATTCAGGGAGCAATAATGACACACTTATATTTCTCTCAACCAGAGAGGTATGCGTGGAGGCCACATGAGAAGCTGACACTCTCACACTCACCCAAGAGTAACTAGGAGCTCTCCCCACCAAGTGTTAATGAAGGCTGAGTGAGAAAACTGAATTTCTATCCTTACTTGGCAATAATGAGGCAGTGCTGCTATCAGAGTGGAATCAAAGGAAGCCAACTAAAAGAGAAGGTTTAAATAAAGTCCAGACACTTTTAATATAATACTCAAAATATTCACATTTCAATAGAAAATTACTTGTCATACCAAGAACCAGAAAGATCTCAAATTGGATTAAAAAAATGAATAACAAATGACAATGCCCAAATGACAGAGATGTTAGAATTATTAGACAAAGATTTTAAAGTGCCCTCAAAAAACTGTTTCAGCAAACAGTGACAAACACAATTGACACAAGTGAAAAAAAATAGAAAGTCTCACCAAAGAAACAAAGTATCAGCAAATAAATAGAAGATATAACTAAGAATTAAATGAAACTTTTATAAGTGAAAAATACAGTAACAAATAAAAAGCTCAATAGATGGGAAACCCAGCAGACTGAAGAGGATACAGAAAAGTATCGGTGAACTTAAAGACAGAACAATGAAAATTACTAAATCTGAAGAAAAGAGAGAAAATAGGCTGGAAAACCATGAATAGGGCCTAAGGGATTTATGGAAATATAACAAAAGATCTAATATTCATGTCATCAGAGTCCTGGAAGGAGAAGGGAAGAAAGAAGGACTAGAAAGGTGCATGAAGAAATTACCACTGAACTGTAGCACTGAATTTATCACTCAAATCTGTCAAAAGACACAAACCTACAGATTCAATAAGATAAGCAAGCCCCAAACATAAAAATCACCCTCTAAATACATGGCAAGATACAACATAATTAAACTTCAGAAAACTAAAGACAAAAATCTTGAAGTAGCCAGAGAAATAGCACCTTAACTATAGGGGAAAATAATTAGAATGAAAACAGTTTCCTCATAAGAAACCATGGGGACCAAAAAGAGGTGGCAACATAGTTTTCAACTGCTAAAAGAAGAGTGGTCAACCCATACTCCTATATCCACTGAAAATATCTTTTGGGTATAGAGGGAGAATCAGAATATTCTCAGATGAAGAAAAATTAAGATAATTTATTTCCAGCCAATATACCAAACAACAGCAGAATACAACTTTTTGAGAGTTCATGGAACCTATACGGATGAAGACCATATCCTGGGTCATAAAGCAAAGCTAAAACAAAGTTAAAAGTATTGAAATCATATGCAGCTATTCTCCAACCATGATGGAAATCAATGGCAGAAAGATAATAGGAAATTCTCCAAACACTTGGAAATGAAACCATGTGCTTTGAAGTAATCCATGGTCAAAAAGGAAATTTCAAGGGGAAATTAGAAAAATACACTGAACTGAATTAAATGAAAACAAAACATATGAAAACTTGTTGGACACAGCTAAAGCAGGACTGAGGGGGAAATTTCTAACACAATGCATATTTTGGAAAGGAGGGAAAATCTCAAATCAATAATCCAAATTCCCACAAGAAACTAGAAAAAGAACAAATTGAAACCAAAGCAGGCAGTAGAAACAAAAGAGATAAGAGAAGAACTCAATGAAAATGAAACAAGTAAAACAATAGAAAAAAATCAATGAAACAAAGAGCAGTTTCTAGAAAAGATCAATTAAATTCACAAACTTCTATCAAGACCGACAAATTAGAAAAGAGAGTAGATACAAATGATCAATATCTGGAATGAAAAGGGGCTAACACTACAGACCTTATAGATGTGAAAAGGATAATGACAGAATACCATGAACTGTTCTATACACGTAAATTTGACAACTTAGACACAGTGGACTAATTCCTCAAAAAATGCAAATTACCACAAGTCACACAACATGAAATAGGTAATATGACTATCCCTATCTGACCTGCTGTAACCAAGCCAGACCCTCTGAGGCCTTCCCACAACAGACCCCCCACACCCATGTCCTCCACCTGCCTCTTGTCTATAGAAGAACATTAGCCCTTAGGCCTTTGCCAAGTTACAAAGAATAAATTTAATAAGAGAAGTGAAAAAATGCAGAAAGAAAGGAAAACAGTCAAGCAGGACAAAATAACAATTCTTTAGCCATTTAAAAAAGTCAAGGACCGGGCTTCCCTGGTGGTGCAGTGGTTGAGAATCTGCCTGCCAATGCAGGGGACATGGGTTCGAGCCCTGGTCTGGGAAGATCGCACATGCCACAGAGCAACTGGGCCCGTGAGCCACAACTACTGAGCCTGAGCCTGCGCGTCTGGAGTCTGTGCTCCGCAACAAGAGAGGCCATGAAAGTAAGAGGCCTGCGCACCACGATGAAGGGTGGCCCCCGCTTGCTGCAACTAGAGAAAGCCCTCTCACAGAAAAGAAGACCCAACACAGCCAAAAATAAATAAATAAATTAATTAATTTTAAAAAAAAGTCAAAGACCTTTAGTTTCTCCTCAAGGGCTACAGGTAATATCCTGAGCTATGTACTTTGAGCTGCTTTGCAGATACTGGAACCCCCACCAAGTGGAAGAAGTTAACTGTATTCTGCCTGCAAGCATGTAGACCCCAGACAAGTTGAAACCAGAAGGTCGAGGATGTTGACTCCTGATTAGCTCACCACCAGCCAATCAGAAGAATGTCCACGAGCTGACCACACACCCCACAATCCCCCTCCCTCACCCTGTCTTCACAAACTTTTCCCTGAAAGCCTTTGGGGAGTTTGGGCCTTTTAAGCACCAGCTACCTAGACTACTTGCTTGGTGCCCTGCAATAAATGCTGCACTTTCCTTCACCACAACCTAGTGTCAGTAGATTGGTTTTACTGTGTGTGGGCAAGTGGACCCAAGTTTGGTTTGGTAACACAGCTAGTTTCACTGGGAAATTCAACCAAACATTTAAAGAAGAATCAACACTCAAACTGTACAAACTCTTCCAGAAAACAAAAGAAGGGGGAACATTTCCCAATTAACTTTATGTAGCTAGTGTTACCCTGATATCATATAAATACCTTTACTCTGATATCAAACAAATACAGTACAAAAAAGAAAATTATAAACCAATATCTCCAATGAATATAGATACAAAAACTTTTAACTAAATATTAACAAATGGATTCATAATTATATAGAAAAGAGTTCTACATCATGACCAAGTGAAGTTTATTCTAAGGAGGCAAAGCTGGTTCAATATTTAAAAACCAGGCAATGAATTCACCATAATAACAGGCTAAGGGGAAAAAAATGTCATATGATTATATCAGTCAATGCAAAAAAAGCTTTGATGAAGTTCATTACTTATTCACTACAGAAACTCCTGAAAAAAAAAAAAAGAGCCCAGAGAACTTCCCCAACCTACATAAAACCTACAGACAACATGACACCTATTTTTGGACTGCGTTACTTTTCCCCTAAGATGAGTAGCATGGCGAAGATGTCCTCCACTCTCAACATTCTTAATCAACATAAAAGTGAAAGTTCTAGCTGATGCAATAAGAAAAGGCATAAAATCAGAAATGAAGATATAAAACTATCCTTATTTGCAGATGACATGACTACTTAGAAAATCCCAAGGTATCTATGATTAAACAAGCAGAAACAAAAACAAACAAAAACCCTAGAGCTAATAAGCAAGTACAGCAAGATCACACACACAAAAAAATATGTTCACACAAAAACCTATACACAAATGTTTATAGTAGCCTTATTTGTAATAGCCCAAAACTGGAAAAAAAAAATGTAGGTTTTCCTAAACAGGAGAATTGTTAAACAAACAGTGATATATCCATACTATACAACACTACTCAGCAATATAAAGGAATGTACTACTGATACATACAACTTGAAAGAATCACGGGAAATATTCTGGATGAAAAATAGCCATTCTCTAAAGATTACATTTATATAACATTTTTTTTTGAGATGATCTAAATTATAGAAATAGAGAACAGATTAGCAGTTTCCAGAGGTTGGGAAAGAACAGAGGTGGATGTGTCTATAAAAGGGCAATATAAGAGATTCTTATGGTAATGGAAATGTTCTGTATCTTGACTATATCAGTGTCAATCTCCTGATTGTGACATTGTACTACAGTTTTGCAAGATGTTACCATTGGGGGAAACTCGGTAAAGGGTAACATGGTAACTCTGCAGTATTTCTTACAACTGCAGATGAAACTACATTTATCTCAAAAATAAAAATTTTCATTAAAAAAGATAATATATCCACATTAAAATAAAAAATACATTATTTATGTTACATTCAGAATAAATTGAGGGTGATCTTTTAAAGGCAATGCAATCAGATATATTGTTATATAGGGAAAATCTTCAAGTTATATGCAAAACGTATTACCTAATTTTGTGTAGCACTGAGGATTTAATTATTTTTTCTCATTCAGGAGCTCAGTTTTGGTCAGGTTTGCCATTAGAATGGTGTGTGTAATTACGGACTT
Source organism: Delphinapterus leucas (assembly GCF_059928025.1). NCBI lineage: Eukaryota > Metazoa > Chordata > Mammalia > Artiodactyla > Monodontidae > Delphinapterus > Delphinapterus leucas. The sequence continues at coordinate 101,330,569 of NC_143131.1, read as the reverse complement.
GAAATTTTTAGCTGGACATTCAACATTGCAGATATATTGGTCTCTCACCTCTAAACTCCACATTACTAGATATACCTACAATTAAAATAATTTAACAATTTAATAAAAATTTATTATGTTAAATTATAAAGAAAACACTAATATCAAACATGAGTTGGGTACCATTTTAATTGGACCATAAAATATTGTTTCCTTTTTTTGTTGTTAATTTATAACTTTAATTATCCTCTTCTAACAAAATAATAGAATCCCAAAGGATAACCTATGAGATCAATGTAAGCATACATAAGGATAACTGAATATGACCTTGCTAAGTCTAATAATTATTAGGCCATATTTTCCTACTAAAATGATAACTGATCTTGTAAAATATTTGTAAGGCTTTCAACTCTCACAGTTCATTAATAGGTTATCTAAAAGTAATTTAAGGGCTTCCCTGGTGGCGCAATGGTTGAGAGTCCGCCTGCCGATGCAGGGGACACGGGTTCGTGCCCCGGTCCGGGAAGATCCCACATGCCACGGAGTGGCTAGGCCCGTGAGCCATGGCTGCTAAGCCTGCACGTCCGGAGCCTGTGCTCCGCAACGGGAGAGGCCACAACAGTGAGTGGCCCACGTACCGCAAAAAAAGAAAACAAAGGTAATTTAAGCTACTTTAAATTTATAAATAATCTGCTACACAGAGGAATTAATAAAAAGCTCAGAAATCAGTGTTTATTAATTTTACATTTGCTAAAAGCAATTTATCAGAAGATTAAAACACAAATTAAAACTTAAGTCCCATCATACTGATGTAATAAAGTTTGCCTTGTCATAAAGTATTCCTAAAAGCTTCAGAAGTATGAAAACATATTCAAAAGGCTGATGCTTATATGCCTTTGGTAACATTAAGATGCATTTGATTACACTTAATACATCATTTTTTATGTATTAAAATCATGTCTTCTAAATTAAAACTACCCTGGTTTGCAAAAAGTTTAGATATTCATTCATTCTTCTGTTATGTCCTTTTTAGAAATCCAATTTAAATAAGTGTTCCAGGTAGTTGATTTCTTAATTTCAATTTCTCTATATTTGAAATAATTGACAATTATTAAGCATGTATTGATAATAAATACCATTTTGCCACCTAATATTACAAACAAAATATTATTAAAATAGATTTTCTCCCTTTCTGGGCAAGGGTAGAGGTTGCTTTTCACGTCAAAATTTCTAAGAGAACTAAAACTTCCTTTTCATGATATTCTTTTCTAAGATATTATATTATCTTTTCCTATCAAAAATGTTTACTAAAACAGGTGTAATGTCTTAAATTTTAAAAATACACAGTATAACCTAAAAACATATTAAAACTATATACACAGAAGTTATCTTGAATCTCAAGCCTCTATTTTCTTATGACATTAAATTTATAAGCTATCACATTACTGAAATTGATATTTTACTTAGAATAAAAATGTGTATATACTATTTATTTTAAGAAATACAGATTGAAAAAAAAAACAAAAACAATATTGAGCATCTAATACGTGCCAGACTACATGACTGAGACACATCATTGAACCAAAAAACAGTTCCATCTTTCATGGAGCTTATATTCTAGGGGAAAAGAAAAAGTGTGAATATCATTTAAAAGACTTAGGGTGAACAAGATGGCAGCATAGGAGGACCCTGAGCTCTTCTCCTTCCATAAGCACACCAATATTACAACTATTTACAGAGCAACCATCAGTGAGAATGATCTGAAGACTAGCAGAAAAGATATTTCTTAACTAAAGATTTAAAGGAGCAACCACAATGAAATGGGTAGGAGGGGCAGAGACACAGTATAGTCAAGAACCACACGCCTGGGTAGGCAACATACAAATAGAAGGATAATCACAACTGAAGAGGTTCTCTCCACATTGGGCATCCCAGCCTGGATGTCCTGCACTAGGAGGATAAGTCCCCAGAAAGCCTGGCTTTAAAGGCGAGTGGAGCTTGCATATGGGAGAGCCAGAAGGCTGTAGGAAAAAGAGACTCCACTATTCAAGGGTCCATGCTCCAAGATCCAACACACAGGGAGTAATTTGAATGGAGCCTGGGTCAGACCCACTTGCTAATCTTGCCAGAGAGGCAGGAGGCAACTGGGACTCCCCTTGGGGACATAGATGATGGCAGCACTCATTTGTGGAAGCTCATTCTACCATGAAGACATTAGTGTTAGCGAGCATCATTTTGCAGTACCCCTTCTAGCCTATTAGCACCAGGGCCCAGGTGCTTACCTGCTCACCAGTGTGGTTCAACAACAATTCTGGGACCCTTGGACTCATAGCCAACTGTACCATAGAAAAAAAGAAATGAAATACAGACTAAAAAATGATTTAAAAGATCAATAAAACTAAAATCTGGTTCTTTGAAAAGATAAGTACAATTGATAAACCTTTAGCCAGTCATCAGGAAAAAAAAGAAAAAAAGAGGACCCAAATCAATAAAATCAGAAATGAAGAGAAGTTACAACTGACACTACAGAAATACAAAGGATCACAAGAAATTACTATGAAAAATTAGACACCAATAAAACAACCTAGAAGATATGCGAACTCTTATCTATGGCTGGGGAGAATAAGCTACTTCTAGCTCTGCATGAACCATGGGATTTTTCAGCCTACTGATTTCTGGTGGTTCTCCCTTTTGGCTTCACCTCAACTGTGAGAGGGATAACTGAAGTTTCAAACCCTGTAAACACAAAACTATGCTTATAACACATATTCCAAGTTTGTATCCTATAAACTACTCATTCCTTATGTTATTGATAGATGAATTATAACATAAAGTTTGTGAAATATTGAGTAAACAAATGTGAAGCAACATCATCCTATAAGCAATTATTTTTCTTGTATTTATTAATGTAGGCAGATAAAGGAATAAGATGTATGTGGAAATCAGAAAAGGTTTAGAATGCTCTAAATAATAAATAAGTAATCGCACCACCATGAGATATAAGTAAGGAAGAAGAGAATAAAATCAGAACGGGTTTGGAAATAATGACTTTTCAAGGAATTTTAGAGGGGGGAAATGAGAGAAAGATGATAACTCCATGTGGTATAGAATTTGGAGATTTATATTGCTAAAGGAGATTTTAGAAAGTGTTACAGTGTAATGAGTCTGTAACCCCTTCCCTCATGTCTTCAATAAATTTTCACTGAAAGCACATACTACTTTTCAAGGTTTTGAGTGAGGATTTTTTTCTTCTTGCTTCATGCTGAAATGAAATTTAAATTAAAACCTTAATCTCAAGAAATTCTATATTTATTTGAGTTACATGATATTAAACAGTAGAATTATAGCAGTCTGTAATAAATGAACGTATACTGTGAGTCTCCAAGAGGGGACTATATTATGCAGCCTGCCCCAATTTATTTAATCACAAAACCATTTCTCCAGGAGAATTTTGTGAAATAATTTTTGAAGAGTCAGATTGGGTAATACAGCTTCAAAATTTGGACTCATTTAATTAAAATCCAGACAGAACAAAAACTAAAAGCACTATGTCAGCTCAGGCTGTCATAAAAAACATACCATATACTGTGTGACAAACTACAGAAAGTTTAAGTAAGCTCAGTGTAAGTTATTCTCTTACACTCTTGGAGGCTGGAAGTCTGAGGGGGGCAGGGCGCCAATAGGTTCAGATTCTGGTGGGTACTCTTTTCCTGGGTTGTAGATGGCTGCCTTCTCACTGTGTGCTCACACGGCCTTTCCTTGGGGTGACAGTGGAGACAGACACTGCTCTCTCTTCCTGTTCTTCTAAGTCCACCAATTCTATAGGATTAAGACTACTACTTTATGGTTTCAGTTTACCTTAATTGTTTTTAAAAGCCCTGTCTCCAAACACAGTCATATATTGGGTTGGGGTTCAACATATGAATTTAGGAGGAAGACAATTCAATCCAGAGAAAGTCACATGGGAAGTACTATTTATGAAAATACAAATATTATTTATGACTGTTGGTCTATTTTATTTTTACATAAACATTATTAACATATGTGTGAGATTCACCAGATTTTAGTTTAAAATTTTTTCAATGTTAGTTTAATGTTTTTCAATGTTAGTTTTTCCTAGAGAAATTTTGAAACAAATCTATACTATTGATATTTTTAGCAGAGCTTTCCTAAGTAAGTAGCTATAGGAAAGGAAAAATCCCACCAGTAAAAGCAAAAATATAGTAAAGGCTGAGGATCAACCACTTAAATTAGCTAGCAAAAAGATTAAAAGAAAAAAATTGTAAAATCAACTATAACAATAATCATTAAACGGACACCATAAAAATGTAAAATATGACATCAAAAACACAAAATGTTAAAGAGAGGAGTAAAAAAATGAAGATTTTAAAAATGTGTTGAACCAAAGTGACTACCTGTTTAAAACAGCTGACACAGTTATAGGTCAACATGCATGAACCCCATGGTAAGCACAAATCAAAAACCTACAGATACACAAAAACTAAAGAGAAAGGAATACAAGCACACCACTAAAGAAAATTATCAAACCACAAGGGAATAAACTGAAAGAAGAAAACGCCAGAAAGGAACTACAAAAGCAACCAGTAAAAAAGGTAAGAAAATGGCAATAAGTATTGGGTTGGCCAAAAGATTCATTCATTTTTTTCCATAAGATGGCTGTTGTAGCACTTAGTTGTCTTTAACTTTATTTGAAATGATTTTGTTACATTGTATGTGACAGCTGTCATATCAGTGTGCATTTAAAAAAAGACATCAAAATTGGTGAATTTTTGTGTAGCCATTTTAATAGTGAAGATGGAAGAAAAAAAGCAACATTTTCAGCATATTATGCTTTATTATTTCAAGAAAGGTAAAAACGCAACTGAAAAAAAAAACACCACACATTTATGCAGTGTATGGAGAAGGTGCTGTGACTGATCGAATGTGTCCAAAATGGTTTGCGAAGTTTCGTGCTGGAGATTTCTTGCTGGACAATGCTCCATGGTCGGGTAGACCAGTTGAAGTTGATAGCGACCAAACTGAGACATTAATTTAAAACAATCAATGTTATATCACGCAGGAGATAGCCAACATACTGAAAATATCCAATTAAGTGTTGAAAATGATTTGCACCAGCTTGGTTATGTTAATCACTTTGACGTTTGCGTTCCAAATAAGTTAAGCAAAAAAAAACCTTCTTGACCATACTTCCACATGCGATTCTCTACTTAAAAATAAGGAAAACGTTCTGTTTTTTAAGACAAATTGTGACAGGCAATGAAAAGTGGATACAATAATGTGGAATGGAAGAGATAGTAGGGCTAGTGAAATGAACCACCACCAACCACACCAAAGGCCACTCTTCATCCAAAGAAGGTGATGTTGTGTATATGGTGGGATTGGAAGAGAGTCCTCTATTATGAGCTCCTTCTGGAAAACCAAACAATTAATTCCAACAAGTATTGTTCTGAATTAGAGCAACCAAAAGCAGCACTCTATGAAAAGTGTCCAGACTTAGTCAAGAGAAAATGCATAATCTTCCATCAGGATAATGCAAGACAACATGTTTCTTTGATGACCAGGCAAAAACCATTACATCTTAGCTAGGAAGTTCTGATTCATCTGCCATATTCACCAGACATTGCACCTTCAGATTTCCATTTATTTAGATCTTTACAAAATTCTCTTAATGGAAAAAATTTCAACTCCCTGGAAGACTGCAAAAGGCACCTGGAACAGTTCTTTACTCAAAAAGATAAAAAGTTGTAGGAACATGGAATTATGAAGTTTCCTGAAAAACGGCAGAAGAAAGTGGAACAAAAAGGTGAATACTTTGTTCAATAAAGTTCTTGGTGAAAATGAAAACTGTGTCTTTTATTTTTACTTAAAAACCGAAGGCAGTTTTTGGCCAATCCAATACATACCTATAAATAATCCCTTAAAATGTCAAAGGAATGGAGAGGAGCTTCAAGATGGCAGAAGAGTAAGACGTGGAGATCACCTTCCTCCCCACAAATACATCAGAAATATATCTACATATGGAACAACTCCTACAGAACACCTACTAAACGCTGGCAGAAGACCTCAGACTTCCCAAAAGGCAAGAAACTCCCCACGTACCTGGGTAGGGCAAAAGAAAAAAAAAACAGAGACAAAAGAATAGCGATGGGACCTGCACCAGTGGGAGGGAGCTGTGAAGGAGGAAAGGCTTCCACACACTTGGAAGCCCCTTCGCGGGCGAGGACTGCGGGTGGAGGAGGGGGGAAGCTGCGGAGGAGAGCACAGCAACAGGGGTGCGGGGGGCAAAGCAGAGAGATTCCTGCACAGAGGATCGGTGCCGAGCAGCCCTTACCAGCCCAAGAGGCTTATCTGCTCACCCGCCAGGGTGGGCGGGGACTGGGAGCTGAGGCTCCGGCTTCAGAGGTCAGATCCCAGGGAGAGGACTGGGGTTGGCTGTGCGAACACAGCCTGAAGGGGGCTAGTGCACCACAGCTAGCCCAGAGGGAGTCCAGGAAAAAGTCTGGAGCTGCCGAAGAGGCAAGAGACTTTTTCTTCGCTCTTTGTTTCCTGGTGCACGAGGAGAGGGGATTAAGAGCACTGCTTAAAGGAGCTCCAGAGACGGGCGCGAGCTGCGGTTAAAAGCGCTGACCCCAGAGACGGGCATGAGACACTAAGGCTGCTGCTACCACAACCAAGAAGCCTGTGTGCGAGCACAGGTCACTATCCACACCCTGCTTCCGGGGAGCCTGTGCAGCCCGCCACTGCCAGGGTCCCGGGATCCAGGATCAACTTCCCCGGGAGAACGCATGGCGTGCCTCAGGCTGGTGCAACGCCACGCCGCCTTTGCTGCCGTAGACACGTCCCGTATCCGTACCCCTCCCTCTCCCTGGCCTGAGCGAGCCAGAGCCTCCAGATCAGCTTCTGCTTTAACGCTGTCTTGTCTGAGCAAGGAACAGACACCCTCAGGCGACCTACAGGCAGAGGCAGGTCCAAATCCAAAGCTGAGCCCCTGGGAGCTGTGTGAACAAAGAAGAGAAAGAGAAATCTCTCCCAGCAGCCTCAGGAGCAGTGGATTAAATCTCCACAGTCAACTTGATGTACCCTGCATCTGTGAAATAACTGAATAGAAAATGAATCATTACAAATTGAGGAGGTGGACTTTCAGAGCAATGATATATATATAGTTTTCCCTTTTTCTGTTTTCGTGAGTGTGTATGTGTATGCTTCTGTGTGTGATTTTGTTTGTATAGCTTTGCTTTTACCATTTGCCCTAGGATTCTGTCTATCCGCTTTTGTTTTTTTCTTTTTAGTATAGTTGTTAGCACTTGTTATCATTGGTGGATTTGTGTTTTTGGTTTGGTTGCTCTCTTTTTTCTTTTGTTCTTTATTTTTAATTATTTTTTAAAAAAATTTAATAATTATTTTTTGTTTTTGTAACTTTATTTTATTTTACTTTATTTTATTTTATCTTCTTTCTTTCTCTCTTTTTTTTTCTCAATGTTAATCTGAATCGTGTGGGTGACAGGCTCTTGGTGCTCCAGCCAGGTGTCAGGGCTGTGCCTCTGAGGTGGGAGAGCCAAGTTCAGGACACTGGTCCACAAGACACCTCCAGCTCCACATAATATCAAATGGTGAAAATCTCCCAGAGAACTCCATCTCAATGCCAAGACCCAGCATCACTCAACGACCAGCAAGCTAAAGTGCTGGACACCCTATGACAAACAATAAGCAAGACAGGAACACAATCCCACCCATTAGCAGAAAAGCTGCCTAAAATCTTAATAAGGCAACAGACACCCCAAAACACACCACCAGACGTGGACTTGCCCACCAGAAAGACAAGACCCAGCCTCATCCAACAGAACACATGCACTTGTCCCCTCAACCAGGAAGCCTACACAAACCACTGAACTAACCTTGGCCACTGGGAACAAACACCAAAAACAATGGGAATTACGAACCTGCAGCCTGCAAAAAGGAGACCCGAAACACAGTAAGCTAAGCAAAATGAGAAGACAGAGAATCACACAGCAGATGAAGGAGCAAGGCAAAACCCCACCAGACCTAACAAATGAAGAGGAAATAGGCAGTCTACCTGAAAAAGAATTCAGAGTAATGATAGTAAAGATGATTCAAAATCTTGGAAATAGAATGGAGAAAATACAAGAAATGTTTAACAAGGACCTAGAAGAACTAAAGAGCAAACAAACAATGATGAACAACACAATAAATGAAATTAAAAATTCTCTAGAAGGGATCAATAGCAGAATAACTGAGGCAGAAGAACAGATAAGTGACCTGGAAGATAAAAGAGTGGAAATAAATACTGCAGAGCTGAATAAACAAAAAAGAATGAAAAGAACTGAGGACAGTCTCAGAGATCCCTGGAAAACATTAAATGCATCAACATTCGAATTATAGGGGTCCCAGATGAAGAAGAGAAAAAAAAAGGGACTGAGAAAATATTTGAAGAGATTACAGTTGAAAACTTCCCTAATATTGGAAAGGAAATAGTTAATCAAGTCCAGGAAGCACAGAGAGTCCCATACAGGATAAATACAAGGAGAAATACGCCAAGACACATATTAATCAAACTATCAAAAATTAAATACCAAGAAAACATATTAAAAGCAGCAAGGGAAAAACAACAAATAACACACAAGGGAATCCCCATAAGGTTAACAGCTGATCTTTCAGCAGAAATTCTGCAAGCCAGAAGGAAATGGCAGGACATATTTAAAGTGATGAAGGAGAAAAACCTACAACAAAGATTACTCTACCCAGCAAAGGTCTCATTCAGATTTAATGGAGAAATTAAAACCTTTACAGACAAGCAAAAGCTAAGAGAATTCAGCACCGCCAAACCAGCTTTACAACAGATGCTAAAGGAAGTTTCTAGGCAGAAAACACAAGAGAAGGAACAGACCTACAATAACAAATCCAAAACAATTAAGAAAATGGTAATAGGAACATACATATCGATAATTACCTTAAATGTAAATGGATTAAATGCTCCAACCAAAGACATAGACTGGCTGAATGGATACAAAAACAGGACCTATATATATGCTGTCTACAAGAGACCCACTTCAGACCTAGGGACACATACAGACTGAAAGTGAGGGGATGGAAAACGATATCCCATGCAAATGGAAATCAAAAGAAAGCTGGAGTAGCAATTCTCATATCAGACAAAATAGACTTTAAAATAAAGACTATTATAAGAGACAAAGAAGGACACTACATAATGATGAAGGGATTGATCCAAGAAGAAGATATAACAATTGTAAATATTTATGCACCCAACATAGGAGCACCTCAATACATAAGGCAAATAGTAACATCCATAAAAGGGGAAATTGACAGTAACACAATCATAGTATGGGACTTTAACACCCCACCATCACCAATGGACAGATCATCCAAAATGAAAATAAAAAAGGAAACATGAGCTTTAAATGATACATTAAACAAGATGGACTTAATTGATATTTGTAGGACATTCAATCCAAAAATAGCAGAATACACATTCTTCTCAAGTTCTCATGGAACATTCTCAAGGATAGATCATATCTTGGGTCACAAATCAAGCCTTGGTAAATTTAAGAAATTTGAAATCGTATCAAGTATCATTTCTGACCACAATGCTATGAGACTAGATATCAATTACAGGAAAAAAAATCTGTAAAAAATACAAACACATGAAAGCTAAACAATACACTACTTAATAACCAAGCGATCACTGAGGGAATCAAAGAGGAAATCAAAAAATACCTAGAAACAAATGACAATGAAAACATGATGACCCAAAACCTATAGGATGCAGCAAAAGCAATTTTAAGAGGGAAGTTTATAGCAATACAATCCTAGCTTAAGGAACAAGAAACATCTCAAATAAACAACCTAAACATACACGTAAAGCAATTAGAGAAAGAAGAACAAAAACCCCCAAAGTAAGCAGAAGGAAAGAAATCATAAAGATCAGATCAGAAATAAATGAAAAATAAATGAAGGAAATGAGAGCAAAGATCAATAAAACTAAAAGCTGGTTCTTCATGAAGATAAAAACTGATAAACCATTAGCCAGACTCATCAAGAAAAATAGGGAGATGACTCAAATCAATAGAATTAGAAATGAAAAAGAAGTAACAACTGACACTGCAGAAATACAAAGGATCATGAGAGATTCCTACAAGCAACTATATGCCAATAAAATGGACAACCTGGAATAAATGGACAAATTCTTAGAAATGCACAACCTTCAGAGACTGAACCAGGAAGAAATAGAAAATATGAACAGACCAGTTACAAGAACTGAAATTGAAACTGTGATTTAAAATCTTCCAACAAAAAAAAGCCCAAGCCCAGATGGCTTCACAGGCAAATTCTATCAAACATTTAGAGAAGAGCTAACACCTATACTTTTGAAAATCTTCCAAAATATAGCAGAGGGAGGAACACTCCCAAACTCATTCTACGAGGCCACCATCACTCTGATATGAAAACCAGACAAAGATGTCACAAAGAAAGAAAACTACAGGTTAATATCACTGACGAACATAGATGCAAAAATCCTCAACAAAATACTAGCAAACAGAATCCAACCGCACATTAAAAGGATCATGCAGCATGATCAAATGGGGTTTATCCCAGGAATGCAAGGATTCTTCAATATCTGCATATCAATCAATGAGATGCACCATATTAACAAATTGAAGGAGAAAAACCATATTATCATCTCAATTGATGCAGAGAGAGCTTTCAACAAAATTCAACACCCATTTATGATAAAAACGCTGCAGAAGTTAGGCATAGAGGGAACTTTCCTCAACATAATAAAGGCCATATATGACAAACCCACAGCCAACATCATCCTCAATGGTGTAAACTGAAACCATTTCTGCTAAGGTCAGGAACAAGACAAGGTTGCCCACTCTCACTATTAGTATTCAACATAGTTTTGGAAGTTTTAGCCACCGCAATCAGAGAAGAAAAAGAAATAAAAGGAATCCATATTAGAAAAGAAGAAATAAAGCTGTCACTGTTTGCAGAGGACATGATACTATAAATAGAGCATTCTAAAGATGCAACCAGAAAACCACTAGAGCTAATCAATGAATTTGGTAAAGTAGCAGGATACAAAATTAATGCACAGAAATCTCTAGCATTTCTGTACACTAAAGATGACAACTCTGAAAGTGAAATTAAGAAAATACTCCCATTTGCCACTGCACCAAAAAGAATAAAATACCTAGGAATAAACCTACCTAAGGAGACAAAAGACCTGTATGCAGAAAATTATAAGACACTGATGAAAGAAATTAAAGATGATACAAATAGATGGAGAGATATATGATGTTCTCAGATTGGAAGAATCAATACTGCAAAAATGACTCTACTACCCAAAGCAATCTACAGGTTCAAAGCCATCCCTATCAAACTACCACTGGCATTTTTCACAGAACTAGAACAAAAAAAATTCCCAATTTCTATGGAAACACAAAATACCCCGAATAGCCAAAGTAATCTTGAGAAAGAAAAACGGAGCTGGAGGAATAAGGCACCCTGACTTCGGACTATACTACAAAGCTATAGTAATCAAGACAGTATGGTACTGGCACAAAAACAGAAATATAGATCAATGGAACAGGATAGAAGCACAGAGATAAATGCACACATATATGGTCACCTTATCTTTGATAAAGGAGGCAAGAATATACAGTGGAGAAAAGACAGCCTCTTCAATAAGTGGTGCTGGGAAAACTGGACAGCAACAGGTAAAAGTACGAAATTAGAACACTCCCTAATACCATATACACAAAAAAAACTCAAAATGGATTAAAGACCTAAATGTAAGGCCAGACACTATCAAACTCTTAGAGGAAAACAGAGGCAGATCACTCTATGACATAAGTCACAGCAAGATCCTTTTTGACCCACCTCCTAGAGAAATGGAAATAAAAACAAAAATAAACAAATGGGACCTAATGAAACTTCAAAGCTTTTGCACAGCAAAGGTAACCATAAACAAGACCAAAAGACAACCCTCAGAATGGGAGAAAATATTTGCAAATGAAGCAACTGACAAAGGATTAATCTCCAAAGTTTACAAGCAGCTCATGTAGCTCAATATCAAAAAAGAAAAAACCCAATCCAAAAATGGGCAGAAGACCTAAATAGACATTTCTCCAAAGAAGATATACAGAATGCCAACAAACACATGAAAGAATGCTCAATATCATTAATCATTAGAGAAATGCAAATCAAAACTACAATGAGATATCACCTCACAGCAGTCAGAATGGCCATGATCAAAAAATCTACAAACAATAAATGCTGGAGTGGATGTGGAGAAAAGGGAACTTTCTTGCACTGTTGGTGGGAATGTAAATTGATACAGCCACTATGGAGAACAGTATGGAGGTTCCTTTAAAAACTAAAAATAGAACTACCATATGACCCAGCAATGCCACTACTGGGCCTATACCCTGAGAAAACCATAATTCAAAAAGAATCATGTAGCAAAATGTTCAGTGCAGCTCTATTTACAATAGTCAGGCCATGGAAGCAGCCTAGGTGTCCATCAGCAGATGAATGGATAAAGAAGATGTGGCACATATATACAATGGAATATTACTCAGGCATAAAAAGAAATGAAATTGAGTTATTTGTAGTGAGGTGGATGAACCTAGAGTCTTTCATACAGAGTGAAGTAAGTCAGAAAGAGAAAAACAAATACCGTATGCTAACACATATATATGGAATCTAAGAAGAAAAAAAAAGTCATGAAGAAACTAGGGGCAAGATGGGAATAAAGACATAGACCTACTAGAGAATGGATGTGAGGATGTTCGGAAGGGGAAGGGTAAGCTGTGACAATGTGAATGGTATGGACATATATACACTACCAAACGTAAAATAGATAGCTAGTGGGAAGCAGCCACATAGCACAGGCAGATCAGCTCGGTGCTTTGTGACCACCTAGAGTGGTGGGATAGGGAGGGTGGGAAGGGGGGAGATGCAAGAGGGAAGAGATATGAGAATATATGTATACGTATAACTGATTCACTTTTTTATAAAGCAGAAACTAACACACCATTGTAGAGCAATTATACTCTAATAAAGATGTTTAAAAAAATAAAAATAAAAAATATATAAAATAAAAATGAGGAAAGCAGGCATTTATTATTAATCCTAAAGAAAAATTGCCTAGTCTCTCAACATTAAGTATCATAGTATTTTTAGGGATTTTCCCCCCAGGTCTTCTGAACAAGTTGGGGTTAGTTCTCCTCTATTACTAACTTAGCAATAGTTTTATCAAGAAGGAGTGCTGGATTTTCCATATCAATGAATATGGTCACATGATGTTTCTTCCTTAGTCAACTGATATGATAGATTACATTGATTCATATATTTTAGATTGAAGTATAGTTAATTTACTATATTAGTTTCAGGTATACTTCATAGTACCTCATTTAAATTTATTGCAAAATAATGGATATATTTCCCTGTGCTGTACAACATATGCTTGTTGCTTATTTAGTTTGTACATGGTAGTTTGTGCCTCTTAATCCCCTGCCAACCACCACTTTGTTCTCTATATCTGTATGTTTCTGTTTTGCTATATGCATTCAGTTGTTTTATTTTTTTAGATTCCACATATAAGTGATAACATAGAGTATTTGCTTTGCCTGACATATTTCACTAAGCATAATACTTTCTAGGTCCATCCACATTATTGCAAATTACAGAGTTTCATTCCTTTCTATTAGTGAATAATAATCCATTGTATATATACAACTGATACTACAGAGACAGAAAAAATCATGAGAACACTCTGAACAGTTACATGCCAATAAATTGAACAACATAGAAGAAATGGACAAACTTCTGTAAACTTACAACCTTCGAAAACTGAATCAGGCAGAAATAGACAATCTGAACAGACCATTGCTAGTGCTAAGATTGAATTTGTAATAAAAATTCTCCTGTCAAACAGAAGTCCAGGACTGGGTGGCTTCACAGGAGAATTCTAGCAAACATATGAAGAGCTAATACATATTCTTCTCAAACTATTCCAAAAAATTGAGGAGGAGGGAACATTCCCAAGTTCATTTTATGAGGCCACCGTTACTCTGACACCATAACCAAAGACACTACAAAAAAATTAAGTGTTCATATCTCTAATGAATATAGTTGCAAATATCATCAACACAATATTAACAAACCAAATTCAACAATGTATAAAAAGAATAATACACCATGATCTAGTTTGATTTATTCCAGGGATGCAAGGATAGTTCAATATTTGCAAATCAATGAGATACACCCCATTAACAAGAGGAGAAATTTTTTTTAAAAATCACATGATCATCTCAATAAACACAGAAAAGGTTTTTGACAAATTCAATATTCATTCATGACAAAAATTCTTACCAAAGTTGGTACAGAGGGAACATATCTCAACATGATAGAGGTCTTTTATGACAAACCCACAGCTAACAACACACTCAATGATGAAAACCTGAAAGCCTTTCCTCTAAAATTAGGAACAAGACAAGGAAGGCCACTCTTGCTACATCTATTTAACATAATATTGGAAGTTCTAGCCACAGAAATCAGACAACAAAAAGAAACAAAAGGCATCCAAATTGGAAGGGAAAAAATAAACCTATCACTCTGCAGATGACTTGATACTATATATAGAAAATTCGAAAGTCTGCATCAAAAAATCAATTAGAACTAATGATTGAATTCAGTAAAGTTGCAGGATACAAGATTAGTATACAGAAATCTGTTGCTTTTCTATATACTAGTAATGAAGTATCAGAGATTGAAATCAAGGAAACAATTTCAACAAGGAATAAAATACCTAGGAATAACTTAACCAGGGAAATGAAAGACCTATACCTTGAAAACTGTAAAACATTGATGAAGGAATTTGAAAATGGTACAAAGAAATGGAGAGATATCATGTGTTCTTGGACTGTAAGAATTAATGAATATTGTAACAAGAATTAATATTGTTAAAATGTCTATAGTACCCAAAGCAATATACAGATTTAATGCAACCCCTATCAAAATATCCATGACATTTTCACAGAAGTAGAAAAAATAATCTTAATATTGATATGATACCCCAAAAGCAATTGCCAAAGCAATCTTGAGAAAAATGATTAGAGGCATCATGTTCCCTGACTTCAGACTATATTACAAAGTTACAGTAATCAAAACAGTATGATACTGGCACAAAAAAGACCTATAAATCAATGGAACAGAACAGATAGCCCAGAAATAAACCCATGTGTTCATGGTTAATTAATCTATGACAAAGGAGGCAAGAATATACAATGGGGAAAAGACAATCTCTTCAATAAGTCGTGCTGGGAAAACTAGAGAGGTACATGTAAAATAATGAGATTAGAATATTACCTCACACCATATACAAAAATAAGCTCAAAATGGATTAAACACCTAAATGTAAGACCATAAAACTTCTATAAGAGAACATAGGCAGAACACTCTTTCACACAAATCATAGCAGTATTTTTTTGACATGTCTCCTAAGGCAAAAGAAAGAAAAGCAAAAGTAGATAAATGGGACCTAATTTAACTTAAAAGCTCTCGCACAGCAAAAAAAAAAAAAAAAAAGTCAAAATGAAAACACAACCTGCTGAATGGGAGAAAATATTTTCAAATGATATGACAAATAAGGAGTTAATATTCAAAATATATAAACAGCTCATACAACTCAATATCAAAAAAACCCAAACAATCCAATTAAAAACTGGGCAGAAGATCTGAATAGACAGTTTTTCAAAGAAGAATACAGATGGCTAACACACATTTGAAAAAATACTCAACATTATTGTCAGAGAAATGCAAATCAAAACCAGGATATCACCTCACACCTGTCAAGATGGCTGTCATCAAAAAGTTTACAAATAACAAATGTTGTTGAGGATGTGGAGAAAAGGGAAGCCTAGATCTTGGGAGCAGGCCTTTCCGGAAGGACCGGTACGGCGTCGGGGCCTCGGCCTGTGTTGCAGCCCAGTGTTCCAGGCTCTTGCTCCACGACGGGCCCGTAGCCGCGGCGACGCTCTAAGGACAGTGGAGGGCACGGCGGGCCGCTCGCTGAGGTGCCCGGCTTCGCTGCCGAGCAAGCCACAGGGCCGCAGGACGTGGCGGCACCTCCCCCTTGGCCCGGAGCGGAACTGCGGGAGGAGCGGCAACGCAGGCCAGATGCGGTGAAACGGGTCACTAAACTGCCTTCAGAAAATTTCATTCAAAACTACAGAAGCATACTATCAGAAGTAAAACCAACGTTCTATCTGCAGCTCAACGATTGAAAGACCTTAGGTTCATTTAGGTGTAAAGAAAGATTGAGACTTTCCTAGTTTCCTGGGGTTCTTTGATCATCTGTACCATCATTACCCTGAATTCTTCTCCTCAGTTGTAGAAGATCTCTTCTGGTTGGTTCTGGTCTTTTTCATTGATGGTTGTTCTGCAAGTACTTGTGATTTTGGTGTGCTCATGAGAGGAGCCGTGTGGATGAAAGGCTCTTGGTGCTCCAGCCAGGAGTCAGGGCTCTGCCTTTGAGGTAGGAGAGCCAACTTCAGGACACTGGCCAACAAGAGACCTCCCAGCTCCACATAATATTAAACGGCGGAAATCTCCCAGAGACCTCCATCTTAACACCAGCACCCAGCTTCACTCAACGACCAGCAAGCCACAGTGCTGGACAACCTATGCCAAACAACTAGCAAAACAGGAACACAACCCCACCCATTAGCAGAGAGGCTGCCTAAAATCATGATAAGGCCACAGACACCCCAAAACACACCACCAGACGTGAACCTGCCCACTAGAGAGACAAGATCCAGCCCCATCCACCACAACACAGGCACTAGTCCCCTCCACCAGGAAGCCTACACAACCCACTGAAAAAACCTTAGCCACTGGAGACAGACATCAAAAACAACGGGAACTACGAACCTGCAGCCGGCAAAAAGGAGACCCCAAACACAGTAATATAAGCAAAATGAGAAGAGAGAAAAACACACAGCAGATGAAGGAGCAAGATAAAAATGCACCAAACCTAACAAATGAAGAGGAAATAGGCAGTCTACCTGAAAAAGAATTCAGAATAATGATAGTAAGGATAATCCAAAATCTTGGAAATAGAATGGACAAAATGCAAGAAACAGTTAACAAGGACCTAGAAGAAATAAAGATGAAACAAGCAACAATGAACAACACAATAAATGAAATTAAAAGTACTCTAGATGGGATCAATAGCAGAATAACTGAGGCAAAAGAACGGATAAGTGACCTGGAAGATAAAATAGTGGAAATAACTACTGCAGAGCAGAATAAAGAAAAAAGAATGAAAAGAACTGAGGACAGTCTCAGAGACCTCTGGGACAACATTAAACGCACCAACATTCGAATTATAGGGATTCCAGAAGAAGAAGAGAAAAAGAAAGGGACTGAGAAAATATTTGAAGAGATTATAGTTGAAAACTTCCCTAATATGGGAAAGGAAATAGTTAATCAAGTCCAGGAAGCACAGAGAGAGTCCCATACAGGATAAATACAAGGAGAAATACGCCAAGACACATACTAATCAAAGTGTCAAAAATTAAATACAAAGAAAGCATATTAAAAGCAGCAAGGGAAAAACAACAAAAAACACACAAGGGAATCCCCATAAGGTTAACAGCTGATCTCTCAACAGAAACCCTACAAGCCAGAAGGGAGTGGCAGGACATACTGAAAGTGATGAAGGAGAAAAACCTGCACCCAAGACTACTCTACCCAGCAAGGATCTCATTCAGATTTGATGGAGAAATTAAAACCTTTACAGACAAGCAAAAGCTTAGAGAGTTCAGCACCACCAAACCAGCTTTACAACAAATGCTAAAGAAACTTCTCTAGACAAGAAACACAAGAGAGGGAAAAGACCTATAATAACGAACCCAAAACAATTTAGAAAATGGGAATAGGAACATACATATCGATAATTACCTTAAATGTAAATGGACTAAATGCTCCCACCAAAAGACACAGATTGGCTGAATGGATACAAAAACAAGACCGTTATATATGCTGTCTACAAGAGACCCACTTCAGACCTAGAGACACATACAGACTGAAAGTAAGGGGATGGAAAAAGATATTCCATGCAAATGGAAACCAAAAGAAAGCTGGAGTAGCAATTCTCATATCAGACAAAATAGACTTTAAAATAAGGACTATTAAAAGAGACAAAGAAGGACACTACATAATGATCAAGGGATGGATCCAAGAAGAAGATATAACAATTGTAAATATTTATGCACCCAATATAGGAGCACCTCAATACATAAGGCAAATACTAACAGCCATAAAAGGGGAGATCGACAGTAACACATTCATAGTAGGGGACTTTAACACCCCACTTTCACCCATGGACAGATCATCCAAAATGAAAATAAATAAGGAAACACAAGCTTTAAATGATACATTAAACAAGATGGACTTAACTGATATTTATAGGACACTCCATCCAAAAACAACAGAATACACATTTTTCTCAAGTGCTCATGGAACATTCTCCAGGATAGATCATATCTTGGGTCACAAATCAAGCCTTGGTAAATTTAAGAAAATTGAAATTGTATCAAGTATCTTTTCTGACCACAACGCCGCCATGAGACTAGATATCAATTACAGGAAAAGATTTGCAAAAAATACAAACACATGGAGGCTAAACAATACACTACTTAATAATGAAGTGATCACTGAAGAAATCAAACAGGAAATAAAGAAATACCTAGAAACAAATGACAATGGAGACCCAACGACCCAAAACCTATGGGATGCAGCAAAAGCAGTTCTAAGGGGGAAGTTTATAGCAATACAAGCCCACCTTAAGAAGCAGGAAACATCTCGAATAAACAACCTAACCTTGCACCTCAAGCAATTAGAGAAAGAAGAACAAAAAACCCCCAAAGCTAGCAGAAGGAAAGAAATCATAAAAATCAGATCAGAAATAAATGAAAAAGAAATGAAGGAAACGATAGCAAAGATCAATAAAACTAAAAGGTGGTTCTTTGAGAAGATAAACAAAATAGATAAACCACTAGCCAGACTCATCAAGAAAAAAAGGGAGAAGACTCAAATCAATAGAATTAGAAATGAAAAAGGAGAAGTAACAACTGACAATGCAGAAATAAAAAAAGTCATGAGAGATTACGACAAGCAACTCTATGCCAATAAAATGGACAATCTGGAAGAAATGGACAAATTCCTAGAAATGCACAACCTGCCAAGACTGAATCAGGAAGAAATAGAAAATATGAACAGACCAATCACAAGCACTGAAATTGAAACTGTGATTAAAACTCTTCCAACAAACAAAAGTCCAGGACCAGATGGCTTCACAGGTGAATTCTATCAAACGTTTAGAGAAGAGCTAACACCTATCCTTCTCAAACTCTTCCAAAATATAGCAGAGGGAGGAACACTCCCAAATTCCTTCTACGAGGCCACCATCACCTTGATACCAAAACCAGACAAGGATGTCACAAAGAAAGAAAACTACAGGCCAATATCACTGATGAACATAGATGCAAACATCCTCAACAAAATACTAGCAAACAGAATCCAACAGTACATTAAAAGGATCATACACCATGATCAAGTGGGGTTTATTCCAGGAATGCAAGGATTCTTCAATATACGCAAATCTATCAATGTGATAAACCATATTAACAAATTGAAGGAGAAAAACCATATGATCATCTCAATAGATGCAGAGAAAGCTTTCGACAAAATTCAACACCCGTTTATGATAAAAACCCTGCAGAAAGTAGGCATAGAGGGAACTTTCCTCAACATAATAAAGGCCATATATGACAAGCCCACAGCAAACATCATCCTCAATGGTGAAAAACTGAAAGCATTTCCACTAAGATCAGGAACAAGGCAAGGTTGCCCACTCTCACCACTCTTATTCAACATAGTTTTGGAAGTTTTAGCCACAGCAATCAGAGAAGAAAAGGAAATAAAAGGAATCCAAATCGGAAAAGAAGAAGTAAAGCTGTCACTGTTTGCAGATGACATGATACTATACATAGAGAATCCTGAAGATGCTACCAGAAAACTACTAGAGCTAATCAATGAATTTGGTAAAGTAGCAGGATACAAAATTAATGCACAGAAATCTCTGGCATTCCTATATACTAATGATGAAAAATCTGAAAGTGAAATCAAGAAAACGCTCCCATTTACCATTACAACAAAAAGAATAAAATATCTAGGAATAAACCTACCTAAGGAGACAAAAGACCTGTATGCAGAAAATTATAAGACACTGATGAAAGAAATTAAAGATGATACAAATAGATGGAGAGATATACCATGTTCTTGGATGGGAAGAATCAACATTGTGAAAATGACTCTACTACCCAAAGCAATCTACAGATTCAATGCAATCCCTATCAAACTACCACTGGCATTTTTCACAGAACTAGAACAAAAAATTTCACAATTTGTATGGAAACACAAAAGACCCCGAATAGCCAAAGCAATCTTGAGAACGAAAAAAGGAGCTGGAGGAATCAGGCTCCCTGACTTCAGACTATACTACAAAGCTACAGTAATCAAGACAGTATGGTACTGGCACAAAAACAGAAAGATAGATCAATGGAACAGGATAGAAAGCCCAGAGATAAACCCACGCACATATGGACACCTTATCTTTGATAAAGGTGGCAGGAAAGTACAGTGGAGAAAGGACAGCCTCTTCAATAAATGGTGCTGGGAAAACTGGACAGGTACATGTAAAAGTATGAGATTAGATCTCTCCTTAACACCATACACAAAAATAAGCTCAAAATGGATTAAAGACCTAAATGTAAGGCTAGAAACTATCAAACTCTTAGAGGAAAACATAGGCAGAACACTCTATGACATAAATCACAGCAAGATCCTTTCTGACCCACCTCCTAGAGTAATGGAAATAAGAACAAACAAATGGGACCTAATGAAACTTAAAAGCTTCTGCACAGCAAAGGAAACCATAAACAAGATGAAAAGACAACCCTCAGAATGGAGAAAATATTTGCAAATGAAGCAACTGACAAAGGATTAATCTCCAAAGTTTACAAGCAGCTCATGCAGCTCAATAACAAAAAAACAAACAACCCAATCCAAAAATGGGCAGAAGACCTAAATAGACATTTCTCCAAAGAAGATATACAGAATGCCAACAAACACATGAAAGAATGCTCAACATCATTAATCATTAGAGAAATGCAAATCAAAACTACAATGAGATATCATCTCACAGCAGTCAGAATGGCCATCATCAAAAAATCTAGAAACAATAAATGCTGGAGAGGGTGTGGAGAAAAGGGAACACTCTTGCACTGCTGGTGGGAATGTGAATTGGTTCAGCCACTACGGAGAACATATGGAGGTTCCTTAAAAAACTACAAATAGAATTACCATATGACTCAGCAATCCCACTACTGGGCATATACCCTGAGAAAACCAAAATTCAAAAAGAGTCATGTACCAAAATGTTCATTGCAGCTCTATTTACAATAGCCCGGAGATGGAAACAATCTAAGCGCCCATCATCGGATGAATGGATAAAGAAGATGTGGCACATATATACAATGGAATATTACTCAGCCTTAAAAAGAAACGAAATTGAGCTATTTGTAATGAGATGGATAGACCTAGAGTCTGTCATACAGAGTGAAGTAAGTCAGAAAGAAAAAGACAAATACCGTATGCTAACACATATATATGGAATTTAAGAAAAAAAAATGTCATGAAGAACCTAGGGGTAAGACAGGAATAAAGACGCAGACCTACTGGAGAACGGACTTGAGGATATGGGGAGGGGGAAGGGTGAGCTTTGACAGGGCGAGAGAGAGTTATGGACATATACACACTAACAAACGTAGTAAGGTAGATAGCTAGTGGGAAGCAGCCGCATGGCACAGGGATATTAGCTCGGTGCTTTGTGACAGCCTGGAGGGGTGGGATAGGGAGAGTGGGAGGGAGGGAGACGCAAGAGGGGAGACATATGGGAACATATGTATAACTGATTCACTTTGTTATAAAGCAGAAACTAACACACCATTGTAAAGCAATTATACCCCAATAAAGATGTTTAAAAAAAAAAAGGGAACCCTAGTAAATTGTTGGTGGGACTCTAAATTGGTATAGGCACTATAGAAAACTGTATGGAGGCTTCTCATAAAACTGATAATCGATTCATTTTTAGATATTGAACCAATATTACATACCTGGAATAAACCCAACTTAACCATGTTTGCAATTATTTGTATGCATTGCTGGATGCAATTTGCTAATATTTTATTGGGGATTTTTACACTTAATTTCATGAGAGATAATGGTCTATCATTTCCCTTTTTTGTACTGATTTGTTTAGTTTTGGTATCAGAGAACTGTTGGCTTCACCTGCTATACACACACTACATTTATCCATTTTAAGAATGATGGACATTTGACAGTTTTAGCTATTACAAAGTAATGTTACTTTGTCTGTTGTTGAATATGTGAAGGCATTTTTGTTGGAATAATCACCAGAATGAGACTACTAGGTAATGGATAATACGTATGTTTAGCTTTAATAGATACTGCCAAACAATTTTCTAAAGTAGTGGTAACAATTTATCAATACCATGAGTTCTGTTTTTTTCCACCATCCTCAACACTTGATATTTACTGTTTGTCTTTTTAATGTTAGCCATTCTTGTGAGATTTTAAATATTCCTTGTTGAATGATGTTTAGATTATTTTCTTATATTTATTTTCTTTTACAAAGTGTCTACACAATTTTTTTGCCTACTTTTCTATAGCATTATCTAAATATGTTACTGATTGCAAGTAATGAACACACACACATACACACAAGTATGCATGTATGTGTATACATATATATATACATACATATACAGTTGCCCTCAGTATCTACAGGGGATGGGTACCAGCACCCCTGTCAATAGCGAAGTCCATGGATGCTCACAATCCTTATATAAAATGGCATACTACAGTCAGCCCCCCATGTCTGCAAATGTGGGGCAGATACAGAAGCCCGACTCATAAACATATACATTTATATTAGATACGCTTTATGTCAAATGTATGTATTGCAAATATCTTCTCTCCATAGGTATCTTGTTTCTTATTCTGTAAGTTGAGTTCTTAGATGAACAGTTTTTTACTTTTAATAAAGTCCAAACTTATAAATATTTATTACATAAAGCTTTTTGTGTTCATTCAAGAATTCTTCGTCTAGTTCAAGGTCATGGATAATCTGCTAATTCTTTTTCCTTATATAATTTACAAGTTTACACCCCATCCCTTTATTAAAGAAATTTTTTGCCCACAGAGCACAGATTGCGGAATGTCACTTTAAATTTCAGAGTTCTTTCCCTGTAATATATATTCAACAGGGCCTTACAAACCCTTCCATGACAGATGGATTTATGGGTTTCCCTTTTCTTACAATTAGCACAGTTTCAGATTATTACACTATCCAAGTAGTTCTCTTATTTGTGAAACAATATCTATGTATAGAATAATCCCAAAGCTTTGGGCAATGGTATCAGTTTAATATCTTAATTGAATCAGAATTCTGATTCTGTTTAAACCTTATTCTGGACTCTTTGTAATAATTTTTTAAAACTTGTGATTTTCATTTACGTCATTAGATCATGTTATCATGAATGAAAGAGGGTACAAAAATATACATGGGCTTAAAGCTCTGAGACATAGTTTGGCATCATCTACAGAAGCCCTTGTGCTGGACCTCCAGCTTCTCGGGGTGCCCACACACAAAAAGCCAAACCAATTATCACAGTAGAGCTCAACTTCTGTTAGTATACTTTTTTAGAAATGAAACTAATTTGGAGAGATGTAAGGGGAAAAAAGACATTCTTGATTTTAAAAAAAGCAGACAAACACAACATATGCATACATTCGTGATTACAGTTAATATACAAAAAGTGCTTGAATTTCATGCATTGAGTGTGAATATTATTTGTCAAAAAATTCAGGCTGTGCATTTAAACCTCTCATCTTAAAACTCTCATTACTTCAGAGTGTCTTATTTTCTCTTTCCTAAATGTAATTTTGGCAAGGTTTGAGGTATGTTTGGAGAGGGTGAAGCAATTTCAAGAATATTTTTAATAATATACTTTCACAGCTGCATTCTGCAAATGTAATAAAACATAAGATTACAGCATTAAATAAAAAGAAATTTTAGTTAATAATACAATTTTAGCACTTGTAACAAATGTGAAATCAAAAAGGCAAAACACATTATAATTACTTTGATATACAATTCAATGTGTTTGAAATCAATGCTAACTACAATATTAACAATTATTGTACCTTTAATCATATACAATTAGCCCTGTGATGAAGAGTGATAGTATTTGGAAGCTACTGCAACATGCATATTTACTATATATGTTTACTATATGTTGATGCTACTAATTCTTATTTTGAAGAATCACACACTAACAGAATTTATTTCTGTTTTATTAAGATTATTTCTATCTTTGAAAATGAAACTGTGTAATATTATATCATTCAACTGAATGGAAATAATTGCAAGGTTCTATTGCTCTTTATTGTTTCAAATGGTTTTTACAGAGATCCACATATTTATCTGGATAACTTCCTCTTGGTTAGATTAATGTGACTTGTGCCTCGTTTGCAAGGATGGCAATGATTATGTTTTGTAATGCAGAAGGATCTGTTACTGACATTTTTAAACACAACTATTTCTCTTGTTACTGTCTACAGGTAAGGTTTTGATAATATTTTACTTTATTTACAATTAGTTCACATCAAACATATGAAATATGCAATGTGGCTTTCTGGGGTGGATATATCCAGTAGAAGTTTAGAACAAAAACTTTAAAAACTTAGTATAAAGTTTAATTAAATTAAGATATTAAATTCTGTATCAAATTAGAGAATGAGGAAAGCAAAGTAAAGTTGTTTGACACTGGACATCTTTGTAATTCTAGCCTTCTTCCATACAAACTTACACAAAGCATTCACCCCTCTCACGCCCAACACACCATCACTAAGGCTGGCATTCACAAATATCTTTAACAGGCACTACTGGAGAATGTTCCTCTAAACTTTTCAGTTACCCTATATATGTTACAGAAGAACAATTATAAATATACCCCTTCATTCAACTCTCCAACCATAAAAACAAATGGGAAGGCTTAGACCTACTGTAGCAGAGAGCACTCTGCAGAACAAATGGTGCTTATGATGATCTAATTGTTTAGAAAATCATTGTAAAAATTGCGTAAACCATCTATCTCCAGCACTTTTATAGACAGCTTCTGAGACAAAGAGTTTTCCCTATCTCTTGTTTATTTCAATTAACAAAACAGTTGAGACCTTCATCTTGTTTCTCCCTCTTTCTGTTCTCTAAACACTTTCACCAGTTATTTCTTTAAAAGTATATTCAGAATTATCAAGAATCTCAACTTACTAACCTAGCCTCATAGCTTCCACCAGAACTGTCCTTTCATATGTGCAGAGATTACTTTTGGGAGTATAGTGATTGTTTTGAACATACCAAGGAAGGAAAACTAAACTTTAGGAGAGACTAATACTAAAGAATCTGACATTGGATCTGTTGCTTGTTCCAAAGTCACATTTTAGTGATCATTTAAAAAAATATATATATTGCATTTGCTTGAACAGACTTTTATTATGTATGCCTTTGGATTATAATTTAATTATGTGCTACAGACAGATGATGTTTCTATTACATTTTATTAATTTAAGGAAGAGCCTAATTCTTTACTGTCTCTGAAAGCTAAAAAGTTATTTCAAATGGCTTATTATTTACACAGATGGTCAAGAAGTATTTCAAGTTGCTTTCTAAGAAAATTGTTTTCTAGTTCCTTTGAATTATTGAGAAAAGTTTCAATTATTCAAACATGTATATCACCCCTTGCCAAATCTCTGATTATTCCAGTTCCATGGCATAAATAAAATGCCAATATACTTATTTAAAGTTGGCTACAAGACATTCTCCAGGCAGTCAATAAATGTTCAATAATTTTATAAAATAAGTTTATGTGACTTATTGAATCAAACCGCAAGCCACTTTCTAAAGAATTTATGATTTGTATCAGGAGAACAAATGGAAATTAATTTAGATATATGAAACATAGTATACAGAAATATAGTTGGAAGAAATTTAATAGGAAAGAATTTCTTGAGAAACTGTAATCTGATCGGTTTTTTTAAAATCTTACAGAAAGTATGTAGTTAGAAGTTCCTGGGACAGGAGGAAGGTGGATCAGTCTGCCAGATTCACCCTGAGGATGGAGTGAATGACCCTAATTGGATATGCTGAAGGAAACTTCACTAAGTTGACACTTCTTCTATCATATTCTTTAAATACCAAGAAGATTCAGAAAATTGTGTGCCTTTACTCCTGGCTTCTGAGTTGGCAGGACATTGTTTAGACACATTACACATCTCTAGCAAAATAAAAGTAAAATTAGCATAGCTACTGCTCTATACTTCACACGTTCCCTTCACCTTTCCATCCCACGAAAAACTCCACTCTAGCATGTCTTGATATCCAAGTAATAACATAGAGTATACCCACTGCCTTAGTAAAATGGCACTTTGCAAGATTGCTGTTGTTTAATTGATTGCTGCCTGTGCGCTGAGCACTGTGCTTTATATTTATCAGCTATTTAAACTTCATAATAACTCTAGAAGTTGAGTACTAGGCAACAAATCTCATATTTAAACTGAGACTTGCTATCTAGCACCCTGTGTTCCACTTAATAAGTGTTAATTTGACAAATTCATAACATGTATAAAACCCCTTCAACTTATAAAACACTATTCATTCATCAGATTACTGAAATTTTAAATAATAGGGAAAATGAAAAGCATCACTAGAGCAAAACTCTAAATGATGCAATAGAGAAAAACTGCAAAAGTGCTACAGTCAGATCTTTAAATTTCTGATTCACAGGCAACCTGTTACATATAGTGAAACAAACAAAAAACCTGACGTAATAAGTGGGTACCAATTCTGATTCAATTGCTCAGTAACAAGCTGGTTTTGGCAAGTTACTTATTCTCTGTGGTCTTCGGTTTTCACGTGTTTGATTGGCTTAATAGTAACTAAAATTTTGAGGACTGGCCATAATCTAAATATAGGGATTGGCATAGAGTAGCTCTCCCATAAATAGAAAATATGATTTTAAAAATATTTCCATGTTCTCATGATGAAACAAAATACTTTTCTCCAAGAGTTATGTGAATGAAAATAAAGACCCATTTAATATATGCACATAGATAGACAGATATAGATATAAACATTGATGATATATAGATATTGGGAGCAAATTGCAATAAAATATAAAAATAATAGAAAAGAAAAACTTGCATATAAATAAAAATCAATCACATAATCAAAATGAAAAAAGTTAAATGGGAAAAATATTTTCATTTTTAAATAAGAACCAGGATTAGAGTCAGAGAATGTTAAAGCTATAATTTAAAATGTAAAGTCAAATAAATTCAAGCATTAAGTTGCTTGGAATATAAACAAAGTAAATGAATTTTAGAGACAATTTAAAAAATTTAATGAAGCAGAATTTAGAGATGAAATGTAGAAAAGCACAGTGAAATATTTTGAGAACTACAGAAAAATGGAAAGCATCGCTGCCCTTAAGATGAAAAATAAAGAGAAGGACTTAGCCAAAGCAACCCAAATGTTTATCTTTCTGGCCTGGCAAAAGTTGCCGTATTGCTATATTAGATGGGAAGAAAAATAAAAGACTGAATTTCATTTCTTATGAATAAAAGAAAATGTGTGAATTATTGACTCCCGAACTTCCTTACCCCAAAAATGCATTTGACTTCCTTCTTTGGATTTTGAATCTTTATGATTTTAACCTGGTCCAAGATAAATACTATTATATCGTTAAAATGTCAAAGACCTTTGAAATTACTAGCCAATTTCTCACACAGTCAACTCTACTGACCATGTCTATATTATAATGATTATATTTTTCACTTTGATTTAAAACTGAAATTCCTGTTAATGAAATCGAATGCCCCTGCTCTATTTTTCCTGTGCTAGTTTAAAAAGTTGTAGTTTGTTTAACTATACCCATGATGTTTTTACTTCTTTAGCTCGGACGCACTGAATTCTTCTTCTTTTCACATAGTTTCATCTCGTATGGAGATTATGGGTTCTTGTCTTTTCAGTTTGATGTTGGCCCATGGTCACTATTTTTTCATCACTGATTCATCCAATCTACTTTTAAAGCACCAGTATATTTACTTGGGCAGAATGTAGTTAGTACAGTAGTGAGAATGTAAAAATAAAATTCAGATAAAACTCTGAATCTGTTTTAGGGCTCATAATGATTTCAAAGTAATAGATCATTTTGTTAATGAACTACACTTTTCATAATATTCATGGGATAAACAAAGCATTTTAACTATCTAATGGCTTCAATAGGACTTACTTAGTATAGTAAGGAATTTAAATGTACACAATTACTATTCCTATTTTTTCGCTTCAAAACAATAAATGAAAAGTTTGGATATCTCAAGTTTTATTTACATCAGTCTAAGTTGTTGCTATATTTATCTTTTCCTTTACAAAACATTTTTGTATAGGTGACTTTTCTATAATGTTTATAACAAGTTTACGAGGTAAAGAGTTACTTCTGTTTTAAAGTGATAAAAACTGAAGCATGGGAAATTTAATTGGCTTGATGACATTCATGTATCTAGAACCAACTGGTGAGAATAAAAAAAGATCTCTCTATATATTTGCCTCTAAGAACTATTTAGCTGATGCTCACAAGTTCATATATGCCACAAATTCATTACCACTTAGTTTAAAACATTTCCTAATATTTATTGTGATATCATTTAAAAATAATGGGTTATTTAGAAGTGTATTGTTTCATTTGCTAATACTTGGGGATTTTTAAATTATCTTTTTTTATATTGAGTTTTCACCCAATTCCACTGAGGTCAAATAAAATGCTCTCTATCATTCCAGTTACTTGAAATGTGTTCAGACTTTCTCTATTTTCTAATATATAGTCAGTATTTGTAATTATTATTTGTACTTCTTGAAAACAATGGTATTGTACAGTTACTTAAAGGCTGTTATATAAAGTTTGTTAAATTAAGTTGTTTAAATCTTCTGCTCAACAAAAGATATCCTTAAGAGAGTAAAGAGGGAAGCCACACAGTGAAAAAAATGTACAATAAATACGTTTAATGAAGAAATATTAGAGCTTTTCCTTTAATACTGGGATGAAGACATTACTATGTAAACTAGTATTCAGACAATGTTGTTAGATATGAGGTATTAATAAAATAAGAGTAACACATAAGAAGTGTAAATTAGGAATTGAGTGATAATACTACCATTCATTATACGTGACTATCATACGTACAGAAAGATCAGGAAATTAATAGCTACATAGTGTGGAAAAATAATGAGAATCCATAAAGAGTATTATTAAAATGGATTGGATATTTGGGAAAAGGTGAATTTAGATTTGTATCTCACATCTTGCACTAGAATAAATACAGATGCAGATTTAAATGTAAATTAGAAGGCTAGTGAGAGAGAGAGAGAGAGAGAGAGAGAAATAAACATAAAAAATAGGAGGAGGAGGGCTTCCCTGGTGGCACAGTGGTTGAGAGTCTGCCTGCCAATGCAGGGGACACAGGTTCATGCCCCGGTCCAGGAAGATCCTACATGCCGCGGAGCAGCTGGGCCCATGAGCCATGGCCACTGAGCCTGCACGTCGGAAGCCTGTGCTCCTCAACGGGAGAGGCCACAACAGTGACAGGCCCGTGTACCACAAAAAAAAAAAATAGTAGGAGGAGAAAATAAAAGATGTAGTTGTTGTGATTTAAATCTATGAGTGTATATGAACTTTTTAAAGTGTGACATCCCCCCCCAAACCTAGAACACATAGAAAAGAAGATGGGTATATCTAACAAATTAAAGATATTTAAAATATTTTTGATAAAGTTTCTGAACTTAAGATTAGTTTCCCTGTGTCCTGTCAATTAGAAAACATAATAGAAAATAAAACACCAAAATTATAAAGTGTTTCAGATGTCTGGTTTCCTTAATAAACTTCTGAATTCTATGCAATTACACCTGTTTTAGGAAATTGACTAAATAAATCTTATTTTTAAGGGGACAAAATAAAGGCATAAAAATTGCTCAGGTAACTTTGAAAATGAATACCAAAGAAGCAAGATTAGCTCTACAATTCATTGAGATATACTATAAAATTTCAAGAATTAAAAAAAACATATGCTCGGAAAAGAAGAAGTAAAGCTGTCACTGTTTGCAGATGACATAATACTATACACAGAGAATCCTAAATATGCTACCAGAAAACTACTAGAGCTAATCAATGAATTTGGTAAAGTAGCAGGATACAAAACTAATGCACAGAAATCTCTGGCATTCCTATACACTAATGATGAAAAATCTGAAAGTGAAATCAAGAAAACACTCCCATTTACCATTGCAACAAAAAGAATAAAATATTTAGGAATAAACCTACCTAAGGAGACAAAAGACCTGTATGCAGAAAATTATAAGACACTGATGAAAGAAATTAAAGATGATACAAATAGATGGAGAGATATACCATGTTCTGGGATTGGAAGAATCAACATTGTGAAAATGGCTCTACTACCCAAAGCAATCTACAGGTTCAATGTAATCCCTATCAAACTACCACTGGCATTTTTCACAGAACTAGAACAAAAAATTTCACAATTTGTTTGGAAACACAAAAGACCCCGAATAGCCAAAGCCATCTTGAGAACGAAAAATGGAGCTGGAGGAATCAGGCTCCCTGACTTCAGACTATACTACAAAGCTACAGTAATCAAGACAGTATGGTACTGGCACAAAAACAGAAAGTTAGATCAATGGAACAGGATAGAAAGCCCAGAGATAAACCCACGCACATATGATCACCTTATCTTTGATAAAGGAGGCAGGAATGCACAGTGGAGAAAGGACAGCCTCTTCAATAAGTGGTGCTGGGAAAACTGGACAGGTACCTATAAAAGTATGAGATTAGATCACTCCCTAACACCATACACAAAAATAAGCTCAAAATGGATTAAAGACCTAAATGTAAGGCCAGAAATGATCAAACTCTTAGAGGAAAACATAGGCAGAACACTCTATGACATATATCACAGTAAGATCCTTTTTGACCCACTTCCTAGAGAAATGAAAATAAAAACAAAAATAAACAAATGGGACCTAATGAAACTTCAAAGCTTTTGCACAGCAAAGGTAACGATAAACAAGACCAAAAGACAACCCTCAGAATGAGAGAAAATATTTGCAAATGAAGCAACTGACAAAGGATTAATCTCCAAAATTTATAAGCAGCTAATGCAGCTCAATAACAAAAAGCAAACAACCCAATCCAAAAATGGGCAGAAGACCTAAATAGACATTTCTCCAAAGAAGATATACAGACTGCCAACAAACACATGAAAGAATGCTCAACATCATTAATCATTAGAGAAATGCAAATCAAAGCTACAATGAGATATCATCTCACGCCAGTCAGAATGGCCATCATCAAAAAATTTACAAACAATAAATGCTGGAGAGGGTGTGGAGAAAACGGAACACTCTTGCACTGCTGGTGGGAATGTGAATTGGTACAACCACTATGGAGAACAGTATGGAGGTTCCTTTAAAAACTAAAAATAGAACTACCATATGACTCAGCAATCCCATTACTGGGCATATACCCTGAGAAAACCATAATTCAAAAAGAGTTATGTTCCAAAATGTTCATTGCAGCTCTATTTACAATAGCCAGATGATGGAAACAACCTAAGTGTCCATCATTGGATGAATGGATAAAGAAGATGTGGCACATATATACAGTGGAATACTACTCAGCCATAAAAAGAAACGAAATTGAGCCATTTGTAGTGAGGTGGATAGACCTAGAGTCTGTCATACAGAGTGAAGTAAGTCAGAAAGAGAAAGACAAATACCGTATGCTAACACATATATATGGAGTTTAAGAAAAAAAAATGTCATGAAGAACCTAGGGGTAAGACAGAAATAAAGATACAGATCTACTAGAGAATGGACTTGAGGATATGGGGAGCGGGAAGGGTAAGCTGTGACAAAGTGAGAGAGAGGCATGGACATACATACACTACCAAACGTAAGGTAGATAGCTAGTGGGAAGCAGACGCATAGCACAGGGAGATCAGCTCGGTGCTTTGTGACTGCCTGGAGGGGTGGGATAGGGAGGGTGGGAGGGAGCGAGACGCAAGAGGGAAGAGATATGGGAACATATGTATATGTATAACTGATTCACTTTGTTATAAAGCAGAAACTAACACACAATTGTAAAACAATTATACTCCAATAAGGATGTAAAAAAAAATGCTAATACTTCTGGAAAAGACAAAATACAAATGGGATTAAGGAAGCGTTTAGATAGATTCATGCTATAATATCATCATACATTATCAAAGAGAAATATATAAACTGAATAAAAGTTGGTATTTAAAAACCTGACTTTCTATACTGGGAAAAATAAATTTTGTATCATTTTTTATCCAATCTGCAAATATATATTTGACACCTTATAAATGCCAAGCTTCACCATCTATACAAGAGACTGGAGATATAGCCATGAATCAAAGCCTCAGTTGTTAAAGAACTTAAAATCTAGTGGAAGAAAACAGAAATTAAAGAAACAAATATATGCTATGTCAGATGGTGACAAGCACCATGAGAAAAACAGTCTGTAAAGAGGCGAGGCAATTATGATGATATTAATGGTGGAGGTGAGGCTGGGATGGTGGGGAAGGCAGGGAAGGTAGTAGTAATAATGATGACTGTGGTTTTGGTGGAGGGAGGGTGTACCAGGTGTTGATTAGATTGGGTGTGTGGTTTACTCTTTTACCAGTTGTTAGGGAAGACCACCTGATAGGTTTCCTTTGAGCAGAGAGATAAAGGAAGTGAGGAATTAAGCAAGACAGAGAGTAAAGTATAATAGCCATGTAGTTGAGTTGTGTTTATCACACATTAGGAACAGGAAGGAGGCTCATGAGCCTGGAGTGAGAGGACAGAGGTATAGAAGAGCTGCTCAAACTCATGGTTATCAGAGAAATGCAATGAGTTAGCATGTAGATAGCAGACGTGCACACGCACACACACACACACACAGTTTGTCTTCTAAAAATTATTTTTCCTTTGTTCAGCATTTAATAATATTCTAATGTTTCATTTTTCCTGTGGTCTAAACTGTTCATGTTTATTGCTATTCCAATTTATATCAAATCCTTGGAATACTGAATCTTCAAACCCTCAATTTTCTATTTCTAACACATTTTTATTTCAAGAAAAAAGATTACAGAACATGCACTAACACAAATGTATTTTTTTAATGCTTAACCCCTCAATTTTAACACCTTAGCCAATTTCAAATGCATTAATTTATGTTAAACTCTGGTAATCCTTTAAGTAAAATGATACATTTCCTAGTACTTTTATTCAATATTCATTTCATTTTAAATAAATCTAGAGAAAGCCAACAAAAGTTCATGAGTCAATAACTGGCTTAAGCCACATATCTTATTTATGTGGAATAAGTCAGATTTACATAAATAAGTCCAAACTTCTGGCTCAGAATTGTATTCTATTAAACGGAACACTGCATATTGAAATGAGCAATTTTTAAATAGGATTTCTGTTGAATCGTCTAAGACTCTGTCACTAATGGTTTTTTACTACATCAGTCCATGTGGTAGCTGAGATAAGCAGGTTTTATTTGGACTTGTTTTACATTGATCTGCAATTTAGTCCCTTTGAAGACGATGAAAATGTTTAATGTTCTTAGGCTGAATACCACCTTGATGAGAATTCTGTAAGACAAATGTTGTTCCTCATTCCTCTGCCTGACATTAGGTCATTTATGAAATAAGATATAAGGTCATGAATCCACATTTCAGTAGGCAAGCTTTGGTTAACCTTTTGATATCTGGCAAGCAATATGAGGCATGTTCTCAATAACAGGAATAATGAGAAACGTTTCAAATATATAGATAATACATTAATGCATTCTCATCATAAAACTAAAAAAAAAGAAATAAGGGCTTCCCTGGTGGCACAGTGGTTGAGAGTCTGCCTGCCGATGCAGGGGACACGGGTTCGTGCCCTGGTCCGGGAAGATCCCACATGCCGCGGAGCGGCTGGGCCCGTGAGTCATGGCCGCTGAGCCTGCGCGTCTGGAGCCTGTGCTCCGCAACGGGAGAGGCCACAACAGCAAGAGGCCCGCGTACCACAAAAAAAAAAAAAAAAAAAAAGGAAATAATAGTGAAGTACTTCTTGAACTCTACTAATCCTCAAAGGATTAGTATCAAGGCTAATCTATGTTATCAGTTTTTTTATACTTCTAGACATTATTTTATGTATTTGCATACAATATAAATATCTGGCAGATATATAATCAAGTATATACATATTTGGTTGATTTGGGACTACATGTCAATCTGGTATGAGTATGAACTGACAATTATTTCAACTTTCTTTCACTTTTTAAGGCTACTTTAAATATATTTTCTGCCTTTTACATCTATACAGGCAGTCTATCTAAAATAGGGAAGTTACAAGGCAGATGCAAAGACAATATACTATAGGCTTACTATTTTGTGTGAGTCTAAAATTTAAGTTTATTATATCTTCTTAATTTTAAAAGTAATGCCAATATCAAATATCATGTTCCTTATGCATTCTTGTGCTTCATGAGAACAAGTTTCATTTCTGTTCACCAATGTAAAAATAGCACTGAGCACGTTAACTGTCATACTAGTATGAACACAAAAGTTGCTGCATGTTTGAATGAATGCCCTGCAAAAAATTGTTATAAATCAAATGATGTGGAAATTTAGTTAGAATATCTTGAAAGTTAAACTTAGACTGGTGAAGTAATGCCAAAAGTGTACCTGTAGGAAAACATCTATTGACTCATAGCTCAAAATAGATTGACAACTCTAATGAAGTATGATTTTCTTCCCCTTAGGGTAGAGTCCACCAGGGTGCCAGAATCATCACTGAGACAAAGGATATCCTATTTACATCATTATCACATCGTCATTAGTAGTAGTACTATTATTTTTATTTCTGCCTGCTCTTGCATAACCTTGGTTCAGTTTTTCAGTCATATTTGCTTTAGGACCTCGATTTCCTCGATTTCCATGTATAATTTCCACTCTATTATTTAAATAGCCATTTTGGAAACACAAAAATTCCAAAAGTAAAAATAGTTAACCAGTGTTATTATTCACAAATAAGATAGCACTGATCTAGCCAACCTGTAATGAAAAGTGATTAGTGTATTGTTCAATATATTAATGTACTTTTCTCTTTTGCATTTGTATGTGTATTTTTTCCATACTCTCAGCAACTCTCACACCCCAAGATGAAACAGTAATCACAATACATTCAACATTGAAAGCGAAGCTTCTTTATCTTCCTATTTCAATCTGATCCTTCTTACAAGCCAGTATCCCATAATCTTTTTTTTTTTTTTTTTTTTTTTTTTGGTAAAGTTACATTGCATTCAATCCCTGTTGACAACTACATTCCCAGTCTTTGGCAAACATAGGCAGTTTTACTTTCAAACCCCAATATACTCTGCTGTAATTCAGTCAAGGCTCCTTAAGGGCTCTACACAGCATTCAATCTGCCATCAAGTATTCAAGTTAAATAAATAGTTTGGTTAAGTCGCATGGGCCAAGAGTGAGAATTGTTTGCATTGCAGTGTAGACCAGCTAGAGACTTTTTGCTCTTGACTCGTTTCAAAGCTGTCAGCCCTTCAGTTATCTAAGCAATTATATCAAATCCTAGCCAGATGAGGTAGATATTTCCTACAAAGTCCAAAAGCCAAATAAATGTATGATGCTTTTTGACATCAACTTTTCTTTTAGTATTGAAGGGATAATCCAATATACCCCAGACTTCTACTGGCCCAGGAAGTTCAATAAATTGACAAGCCCCTTTATTTTTGTAGGATTTTTTTCCCCCATTTTCTGGGCATGTGTTTTACCAAATCTCTTAGGATACCTGTAATTTTTACCTCCAATTTTTATTAGCATGCCAGACTGATATCCTTTGAGACAGTGGCAGAATAAGGTTTCTATTGATTAAATCATGTCTATAATAAGATATTGGACCATTGAATAGCCCCAAATTGACAAAAGCCCATTACAATTTCTCTTTGTTTCCCTTCTTCATCATTTTAATTTCCCTTCCATACTCCCTGCCACCTTGATCTGTCCAGGAAGAAAATTATGTATCCATAAATGCTAATTCAAACTTAATATATTTCAGTTAGCCACTTTACATAGAGACTTTCCTTTTACTTTTAGTGTTCTTCCCAGTTACCTGCATTTTTCTAATTCGATCCCTGATTTTGTTGAGGTCTCAGCTCATATTGTCCCCTTATCCAAGAAACCTTCTCTGGCATCCCTATGTGAAACAGCACTTACCTTCATTCTGAAACTTTCTATCTAGCAGTGCTATTGTTGGCCTTTGTATAAACAGAACTTTAGTTTTAAAAACATGCACGTAATTATAGTTGTTTTTGTATATTTTAACTTTTCTAGTGTTTTCAATAATATTTAATCACATTATTATGAAATGTATCTATGAAAGATGATTACTTATAGTGTATCAGTGAAATATTGCTAATAATTAAGAACTAATAATCATTAATTAATTAAAATAACTATATAGCACCTAAGTACTGTTCCAATAACTAAGAAGAAGCATCTTTACAAAATACCTTAAAGTCCATATATTCTAAATATTCTCATTCATAAGCATTTCTAACTTCCCTCTCCTTGTCAAAGAATTATCATTTAAAAATATTTTCATTTTAACAAAATATGGATGAGTTTTGTATGTTTTTTGAACTTTATCAAATGGCATTATGTTAACCACAATGAGATATCACCTCACAACTGTCAGATGGCTATTACCAAAAAGACAATAAATAACAAGTGTTGGCAAGAATGTGGAGAAAAAGGAACCCTCCTGCAATGTTGTAGAGAATGTAAATTGGTGCAGCCACTGTGGAAAAAAGGAAAGAGGGTTCCTCAAAAAATTAAAAATAAAACTACCATAAGATCTAGAAATTCCATTTCTGGTATTTTTTCAGAATGAGAAAACAAAAACAGTAATTCAAAAAGATACACTCATCCCTATGTTCATAGCAGCATTATTCACAAAGCCATGATATGGAATCAACCTAAGTGCCCATAGATAGATGAATGGATAAAGAAAATGTTATATATATGTACACACACACACACACACACACACACACACACATAATATTAGCCATAAGGGAATAAAATCTTGCCATTTGTAACAACATGGATGAACCTAGAGGGTATTATGCTGGGTGAGATAAGTCAGACAGAGAAAGACGAATACCATATGATTTCACTTATATGTGGAATCTAAAAACAAAACAAATGAACAACATAACAAGACAGAAATAGAGTCAATGGATACAGAGAACTAACAGATAGTTACCAGAAGGGAGGGGAGTGGGTGATGAGTGAAACAAGTGAAAGAAATTAAGAGGTACAAACATCCAGTTACAAAATAACTGAGTCATGAAGGTGAAACGTATAGCATGGGGAATATATTGAGTAATAATGTAATATCTCTGTACCGTGGTCAATGGTAACTAGAATTATAGTGATCCTTTTGTAATGCATAGAAATGTTGAATCACTATGCTGTGTGCCAGGAACTAACATAGTGTTGTAGGTCAATTATGTTTCAGAAAACAAACAAACAAACAAACTCATAGAAAAAGAGATCAGATTTGTGGCTACTAGAGGTAGGGTGTAAGGGGAGGGGGAATTGGATGTGATATGAAAGCTCAAAATATATCTTTAGTTGCCTAAAGGTACAAACTTCCAGTTATAAGATAAAGAAGTACTAGTGATGTAATATAACAAAGCTGTATGTTATATATGAAAGTTGTTAACAGAAGAAATCCTAAGAGCTCTCATCACAAGGAAAACATCTTTTTTCTTTCTTCTTTCTCTTTTATTTTGTATTTATATGAGATGATGATGATCACTAAAGTTATTGTGATAATCATTTCATGATGTAAATAAAATCATTATGCTGTACACCTGAAACTTATACAGTGCTGTATGTCAATTATATCTCAATAAAACTGGAAGAAAGAAAAACAAAAATGCATATTGTATGCATTTTTATGATTTGCTTTATACTTAATATTATGTGGCTGAGATTCATGATTCTTGATGCAAGTACCAGTAGGTCACAGTTTTCCAATTGTTGTTTAGAAATGAATGACTTATATCACAGTTTATTCTCCCACTTTCCTGTGGATGGACACTATTGGTTTTCAAGTAAAATAGCATTCCACTGTTGCAAAGAGTGTTGACATGAGTATTCTTGTACCTGTCCGCCAGTATAAGTATACAAGAGTATATCTAGGTATTATAACATTTTTAGCTGATTTTTTAGTTAATTTTTGGTGGTTTTGTTGTTTTTCTACCTTTATTGCAGCCAGCGTGATGCCTCTTGCTCCCACTCTCTGTTTCAGCTAAGACAGTTAGTGTGTCCTGTTTTTCTCTGATGGAGTTTATCCCTCTGGAATTCAGGTTATGCATTGCTTGCAAATTCAGTTCTCTGATGAGTTCAAGAGAAGTTACGAATTGTTTATTTGGCTTTTTCTCACTGTTAGAGAGGTAACAACATTCTTTTCAGTTTTATACATTCTGAGCAAAAGCAGAAGCTCTACATTAGGTTTTAATAAACAAAATAAAAATATTTGAGAGATAATTTTAAGATATAGGTATTAACAAACAATGACTTGTGATGAACTTAGAAATTGGGATCATGATGTTTTGGGGGTTATTGTTTGTTTGTTTTTGTCTTATTTATTTTTAATTGAGACTAAAAAATCTTTAAAGGACACCTGAGTTATACTCCCAGTGTTATATCCCTAACTTGGTGGTGGGTCCAAATCTGCTAACAGTATTATTTTCTATATTTTTAAATTTATCCAAGTTTGTATATCTGCAATGGCTCTACCTCAAAATAAATAGAAATAAAAATTATTTATATTTGCTAATTAGATGATCACAGACTTAATCTAATTGTGCCTTAATTAGTTAACCTGTGTTTTTATTACCATTTTAGACTGTGAGCCACAAGGAGGCAAATTTTGTGCATTACTAATTATTATACCCCCACAGCAGTATTTTTAGAATGTTTCTTGATATATTAATAAACTAAAAGTCAATTATATGTGGTATATTTTTTAAACTTTTCCAGACAAGGCAATCTTCTTTTTTTTTTTTTTTTTAGAACTAGGAAAATTCCAGCTCTAGAAAACTTTCCACTCTTATGCCATTATAAGTCTGCTTAGAATTACAGGGTCAGTGACTTACCTGTACACTCTGTCCCTATAAACTGTCAAATTGCTAAGGTTATTCTATTAATTATTATTATGTCCTGGTGTGATCCCCCTGAGAAATGTACTTTCGAAAATTTTAATCCCTTAACTTTCTGATGGAAACATTTAGACTGCTGGAAATGGAAAATTACCAAATATTACCTTAGTAGTTCCAAGCTATTAATTATTATTTTGCATAAAAGCATTTATCATCAGAAAGTAGTTTATCACACATGGAATCGTCACCATCAATTGCTCTTTCACAGGGTTTCTAACTTCATAAGGAAAATATAGTTTAGAAGGGTATGAGTAAGAGCTATCACTGGATTTGATATCAAAGTTTGAAAGATGTGCTTAGTTGCAGGTAAAGAGAAGTTGAAGATGAAGTTCAGTGGAGGTAATGTCAGTGATGCTAATGTTCACAGGGATGTTGATGATTTTGCCAGTAGTGTAAGAAATATATACTAGACAATATTATTACAAGGAAACTAGACATGAAGGCAATATACTCAGATATTTAAGATTTAATACGTGGTTTCCTTATAAACCTGAGCTTATAATTTCTTTCCAATAAATAATAATAACAATAAGTAAAATTCAAAAAGATTCCTGTCCCTATTCAGGGATTGGAAGATTCACTACTGTCAAGATATTACTTCTTCCAAACTGATTTCAATGCCATACCAATAAAATCTCAGCAAGTTATTTGTGGATATCAACAAAGTATCCTAAAGTTAGACGGAGGGTCAAAAGATCCATAAGAGCCAACACAGTAATAAAGGACAAGAACTAAGTTGGAAGACTGATATTCTGCTACTTCAACACTTACTATAAAGCTACAGTAATCAAATGGTGTGATATTGGCAGAAGAAGAGACAAATAGATCAATGGAATAGAAGAGAGAGGCCAGAAATAGAACCCCATAAATAAAGTCAACAGATCTTTGACAAAGGAGCTAAGACAATAAAATGGAGCAACAATAGTCCTCAGATGGTGCCTGAACAATTGGACAAAATGAATGAAATGAAAGAATCTACACACAAGTCTTAACACCCTTCACAAAAATTAACTCAAACTACACCACAGGCTTAAATGTAAAATGCAAAACTATAAAACTCCTGAAAGATAAAATAGGGGAAAATCTAGATGACCTTGAATTTGGAGATGACTTTTTAGCTGCAATACCAAAGGCACGATCCATAAAAAAGAATTGATACGCTAAACTTCATTAAATTTTAAAATTTCTACTTTACGAAAGTGTCAAGAGAAAGAAAAGCAAGCCACAGACTGTGAGAAAATACTTGCAAAAGACAGATCTGAAAAAGGACTGCTTTCCAAAATATAAAAAGAACTCTTAGAAAACAAAGAAAACAAACAATACAACTAAAAAATGGGCCAGATTCATTAACAGACCCCTCACAATAAAAGATATACAGATGGCAAATAAGCATGTGAAAAGATGTTCCATGTCATATGTCATCAGGGAAATGCAAATTAAAAGAACAATGAGATATCACTGTGTATAGGATGGCCAAAATCCGAAACAGTGACATCACCAAATGCTGGTAATGATGTGGAGCAGCGGGAACTCTCATTCATTGTTAGTAGGAATGCAAAATGGTACAGCTACTTTGGAAGACAGTTTGGTGGTTTCTCACCAAACTAAACATATTTTACTATATTATCCAGGAATTGCACTCCTTAGTATTTACCCAAAGGACTTGAAAACTTATGTTCACACAAAAAGTTGCACATGGATATTTATAGCAGCTTTATTATAATTCCCCAAACCTAGAAGCAACCAAGATGTACTTCAGTAGATGAATGGATAAATAAACTCTGGTACAGCTTGTCCATAAAATATTGATCAGTACTACAAAGAAATGAGTGATCAGTCCATCAGAAGATATGGAGAAAACTTAGATGCATGTTAGTAATATCCTCATATTACTCATTGACTATATGCTAAGTAAATGTAAACAGTTTCTAATAATTCTTAGCTAAGTGAAAGAAGCCAATCTGAAAAGGCTATATAATATGTGTTTCCAAACACACGACATTCTGGAAAAGGTAAAACTATAGAGACTGTAAAAGGTCAGTAGTTGCCAGGTTTAAGGGGGTGAGAGGGATGAATAGAGCACAGAAGATTTTTAGGGCAGTGAAACTGCTCTGTATGATACTATGATGGTGGACACATGTCATTATAAATTCATCCAAACCTATAGAATGTACAACACTGAGAGTGAACCATAATGGAACTGTGAATTTTGGGTAATTATGATGTGTCAATGTGGGTTTATTGATTTTAATATATGTGCGTGCACCCCAATGTTCATTGCAGTGATGTTTACAATAGCCAAGACATGGAAACAACCTAAATATCCATCGACAGAAGGATGGATAAAGAAGATGTGGTACATATATACAATGGAATATTGCTCAGCCATTAATAAGAATGAAATAATGCCATTTGCAGCAACATGGATGGACCTAGAGATTGTCATACTGAGTGAAGTAAGTCAGACGGAGAAAGAGAAATACCATATGATATTGCTTATATATGGAATCTAAAAAAAAAAGATACAAATGAACTTATGTATGAAACAGAAACAGACGCACACACTTAAGGAATGAACTTATGGTTACCAGCAGGGAAGGGTAAGGGGGAGGGATAGTTAGGGAGTTTGGGATTGACATGTGTACACTGCTGTATTTAAAATGGATAACCAACAAGGGCCTACTATATAGCACAGGGAACTCTACTCAGTATTATGTAACAACCTAATTGGGAAAAGGATTTAAAAAAGAATAGATACATGTATAACTGAATCATTGTTATACAACTGAAACTAACACAACACTGTTAATCAACTATACTCCAGTATAAAATAAAAAGTTAAAAAGATTATAGCAAATGTGCCCTCTGCCGGAGGATCTTGATAATGCGGGAGGCTATGCAGGTGTGGGGCGGGTTACAGGAAATCTCTGTACTTTCCTCTCAATTGTGCTGTGAACCTAAAACTGCTCTAAAATATAAAGTCTATTAAAAATAGATTCCTGCAGCCATATAAGCATAAAATCAATTTGATGTCTGGTTTTAAACCATTTTTACACATTGATTTATACTCGAGATAACTCAGCAAACTGTGGAATAAAGGGGGATCAGGATAACAGGATGTTTTCATATACAGCCATCTCTCAGTGTCCATGGGGAATCGGTTCCAGTAGCCCCACTGTACATCAAAATCTGCAGATGCTCAATTCCTTTATATAAAATGGCACAGTACAGTTGGCCCTCCTTATCCATGGGTTTCCGGTTTTACATCCACCAGACTCAACCAATTTGGGGTGGAAATTTTGATTTGTGGCTGGTTGAATCCATGGATGTGAAACCTGCCAAAAAAAGAGGACTGTATATTTATTGAAAAAAATCCATGTGTAAGGGCACCAACACAACTCAAATCCATGTAGGTCAAGGGTCAGCTGTACCTATAATTCCCCTTGGCTACAAAAACAGAGCTGAAGTGGATATAAAATGAACAAAACCTATAAAATTTACTACTGGGATCACATACAAAATAAATATTATCTGTGATTAGGAAATGAATTGAAAATACAAACTTATAGGCAGACCTGGAGCTACTGGATTGGATTGATAAGCCCTGGGACTGCATCAGTCAGTGTTCAAGCAGAGTAAAGATCAGAAGTAATTTGCCAAGGAGGTTGGGGAAGTAGATCAGGCCTCAAAGTTTGAAGGCAGTATCAGAAGGAGAATTAGCCTTGCTTAAGGAAGATACTAAATATACAACTACAAAAGCTGGAAAATAAAATCAATATCAAATAGCTCTGGAAGAACTTCAGGGTATTGAGGGAGATGGGGGAAGAGACAGGCTTTTTTTCAGAACAAAGATCTAAGCTAAAATCACTAATGGCTCTTGACTGTATTAGTGAAAGCCCTCAGCAAAAGAGCAGTCACTTCAAATTGCCATTCAGAAGCGCGCACACACACACACACACACACACACATACACAGATTATGAAGAGGGGGTGAGTAAAATGTTCCTAAACCAAGCGTTGTTGCTGTTGTTATTATGAAAGGTAAATCAAGTCATTTCAAAAGGTTTGACTACCCTGGAAAGAAAGTCCTGTTAAAGTAAGAATTTTTTATCAGTTCCTCAAGCTACTAAATTCACTTTGTTAATTTCATCAATTGATTACTATAGTCTACAGAAGACAAAATAGTTTATTCCATATCCTATTAGCCAAAGGGTGAATAAAATATTTAGATTTTGTTTTGGAGGTATTGGAGAAAATGTGTAAAGTTAGTAAAATTCAAAATGAAGGCTCATAATCTGGATATTTGAAGCTTCTGGTGATTATACATTGTTATGCACTGTTCTAGGTTTTTCCCCTTACCCTTCTATTTTCTATTTCTGCATATTTTTGTTTTCTCAAGTCATTTCCTCTTTTCTGTTCTTCTTAGGGAGAAAAACGCTATCCTCCCATAAAAAGTTGAATAGCAATTAGGCTGTGGACCCCACCTTCCTTCTCCAGCTGCCTAAATGATCTTCAACCTCTTATCTACTTTCTACCTCTATTGTCAATAGACA
Organism: Delphinapterus leucas; assembly: GCF_059928025.1. Taxonomy (NCBI): domain Eukaryota; kingdom Metazoa; phylum Chordata; class Mammalia; order Artiodactyla; family Monodontidae; genus Delphinapterus; species Delphinapterus leucas. The sequence continues at coordinate 101,286,394 of NC_143131.1, read as the reverse complement.
GAGATCTCTACGCTCTTAAAACAACTAAATGAAATGAAAACTTTTATTGTCTTTAGACACTCTGCTTTTTGAGAAAAAACATTCCTTCGAAATGTTTCAAAATACTAATCTAAACTCATCATCTCCAGATCCTCACCTCAGACTCTCAACCTGGTAATAGTTGACATATCTTAGAATCCTTGATGTGCTTCTGCAAACTTGGCCCGATATTGCACAAGCACCATCCCTTATAGCTGTTGAAGTTTCATACTGGGTCATATCAATGTAATTCTGTGCCACTTCTGGATAAAATACCTGCTTCCATTATCTTTCATATTATAATGTCAATTTAGGTGCATATCTATCAACGTACTAACATACTTTCACTAAGAACAATTTAGAATTACTGTGGAACACTTTGTGACATGAAGAAAATTATTTGAAAGGCACAACCGAACAAGAAGAAAATAACATCTTGATTATCCAATGTTCTACAATTTAAAAATACTATGAGACTTTTGAATGTGATGTGAAATCTAGAATCACCTCCCTCAAACTCTCTAGCTAAAACTATTAAAAATGTGAGAAACTTAATACTTCCTTAGTGTGGAAATAATATTTCCAAATCTCATTCCACATGTTTATTTTTTTTCCCTCTTTACATTTCCCTTCTGTTCCTTCCCCTAAAGTGTTCATACTACTTCAATGTCCCTTAAAACTATCATCTTCTAATTAAAAGGACCCACATGTTTCCTAATTTAAAAACTTTAAACCCTAATTGTGTTTAATTCTCTGTACTATGGTTAAGGACTTCCTAAGTCTCAGGGTGGAAAAGGAAATTTTGTTGAATAATTCAGTCCTGTCCTGGACATATACACTCCAGGCCTCCTTTATCTCTTCAAATCAATCACTTTTTTTGGTGTAGGTAGAAAAACTTGTCAGTATTATATATAAGAAGGTCACCAGAAGTGTCATTGTTCCATTCTATCCAAAAAGACAAAAGGAACTGGAAGCCTCTGACAGATTATGAAAAGGCTTCAAGGGGGACAATGACACTCAATTTCCAATGGTGTCTGTAAAACTGCAAGGAGAGCTAGTGAGAACAATCTTTAGTAATAGAAGCTCAGAAAAAATCTTTTAATAGAACAGGGTCTATTTGTCCAATATAATTCCTTCCATGGTCCCTTTACTACTCCCTCAGAATTATATAACACCCTTCAGACCTTCCTGCTGACTGAACCACTGATTATAACATTCTTTCTATCTGGCCATAGGCAGCTTTCATTTATATTCCTTTTTGGCCCTTTTCTTACTGTTTCTCTCATTCTCGGAAAACTTTGGAGATGAATTCACCAAAAGCCTTTTTCTCTCATTATGTGTGTACTCAAGTTATATCTTGTCCAGGTCTAATACAACATAAACTTTGACAGAAAGAGCAAAAGTTAAACTTCAATGATTAACATATGTTGGCACCTTGTTTTATCTTGCTAAAAGCTGCAGCTTAAAGAAAAACAAAGTTTTCACTGAGAGTTTCATAATGACTTTTATCACTGGCTTTAAAAAAAAAGAACTGTTTGGCTATCAAAGCTGTGGAATAATATTTTTTAATTTTAACAATTTGGTTTATAATTACATAGATTTATAGACTGTATTAGAAAAGAAGCCCATGTGATTTTCCTGATAAATAGATAACTCCTCAGACAAATTAGAATGAATTAATAACTTTGACTTTAAAATCGTATATATGGTGAAGTAAGCTTCTACTGGAGCACCTCTCTCACAGTAGACAACTGTGAGCTCCAGAGAGCACACAGAAGTTAGCTTCTAAATGCACTGAAGAGAGACCAGAAGCAGATGATTCTGGGTCTATATCTGGAGGAGGAGAGTGGCAGTGGGTGTATTTCACATTTCTGCCTTCTGGACTGAAGCCAGGCTCCTTTTGGATTAAGGCCAGACCCCAGTTGGATAATGAGAGACTGCTGAAACTCTAACTGGCCTGAGGAAGTAAGCACAATACTAAACAACCAAACTTCTTGTAGAGGTAGGGAGAATCATAAAAAGACCAGAACTAAAGAGAAGGTGTTCAAAATCTGTATATAAACTCTTCCTTAATCTCCAAGCAAATCAGAGTCATACACTAGTAGGTAATACTCTAAGCAGCCCAGCTAGAGATAGAACAGAATTGAGATTTAAGCTAATACCCAAATGCCTGAGTTTACAGTTTGAGTCCAACTAATTTAATGCCTGCCTACTGAAATAAATAAGTCAACACTCTTCCAAAGTATACAACAGAATCCAGAGTCTTCACAGCATAACATTTACATTACATTTCTATATAATTAAAAATATCTTCTTCCCCAAGAACCCTGATCTTGGTCGACTGACTAATAAGTGTTCAGTCCGTCTTGATTTACTAATACATATTAATGAGGTATGTTCACAAACAAAGCTTTAACTCAAAGGTAGATTGTATTATTTAAACAGTGGAAGATTCAGAGAGGAAAGCAGTGGACATTATTTTGAGGATTGGCAGAGTCCTCTATGTTTAAAAACTTCTTTCAAAAATGGCATAGATTTAGCTTTTGCCCGTGAAAAGATTTGGCCATCTTTATTTTCTATAAAATGTGTGTGATTCTCCTTTCCAGAAATATATATATATCTTAACTTAAAGGACTGCAAATGTTCAGGATTTTAATATTATTTTCCCAAAATTGATCTCTCATAAAGTACCACAGATTATGTTCCTTTTCATACTAGTTTTCAACTTAAACTGTGATAAAAATAATAATCCAACAGGAAAATTTTTCAACAAGTAGAGAACTTTTGTAATACCATGAAAGACTGGGTTCTCTTATTTCTGTCTGACACAAATAATTTGTCTTATTCGCTATAGCTGATTCTAAGTAATAATTCATTAAAAATTATGCATTCTTCATGGGGGGAAAAGAAGTACAATCAACACTGTTATCTTTGGTAAGAGAATTCCAGAAGTGAAATATATTTTATCTATCTGATGTTGGAATTTCAACAGATTAAACAGTAATTAAAAATCAAAAATAATGTTTAAATACAGAGAGAGTCATATATTATAATTACTGTCTATTTTGCAAATAGAATTTGTGACAAGCTTATTCTGGTATGTTTATTTGGGGGTAGACTAAGGTTTAAAAGTGGTCAATAAAAGAATCCAGAATATAAGATTTCTGACAGAGCTATGAAGAAGCTGAATGGGCAAGACTTGAACTATGAGGAAACTAAAAGGTAACATGATCAGAAATTTATGAATTGTTGACAACAATATTTAAACTTACTAAAGAGCCAAAGCAATAAGTACATTTGTTAACTGCCATATCTAGCAGTTCAGTAATGGAAATTATCACTCCAGTTGAGTTAATTCAGTACAAAGAGACCTGAAAATATCAATTAGCTATTTACAGATCTGATGAGGACACAAACTTATATTTCACTAAGGTACTTGAAAGCTCAACTATTAAAAATTTTATTAATTCTCCATTTAATAATTAATGACCTTCTCCTGTTGGTCAAGGTAGGCACTCTGTTTGGTGCTGGGGACACAAAGGTGAACAAACTGACATATTCCGTACATTCACTCACAGGGCTTTTAATGGGGAGGAAGGCTAAGGAAAAGGCGGGCACGTGATTTCAGTAGTGAATGTATTACTACAAATTAAGGAAAGCAATGCCATTTGTAGGAAGCAAACGTGAAACACAGGAACAAGAATCAGTCAGGGGGAGTCAGGGAAGGCAACCCTGAGACAAAGACAGGAGCTCAGACCTGGTGGATGATGAGCAGTTAACTAAAAAAAAAGACAGGGGAGCTTCCCTGGTGGCGCAGTGTTTGGGCGTCCGCCTGCCGATGCAGGGGACATGGGTTCGTGCCCCGGTTCGGGAGGATCCCGCATGCCGCAGAGCGGCTGGGCCCGTGAGCCATGGCTGCTGGGCCTGCGCGTCCGGAGCCTGTGCTCCGCAACGGGAGAGGCCACAACAGTGAGAGGCCCGCGTAAAAAAAAAAAAAAAAAAACGACTGGAAAGAGATGGCAGGAATTCAAGGATCCCAGATATCTTTCCAAGCACAGCAATTGCCACTGCTATATGGAAACCCTCCCTGTTATAATTGATAAAGTTAATCATTCCCTTTAGTTGTGTAACAGCTGATCCATTTCTACTGCTTCACTTTTCACACTGTATAATAATGATGTTTGGCATATTTTTTACCTCACTGAACTAAGCTCTTTAAAGGCAGAGTCCATATGAAGGAACTTTATTTGCAAATTTACAGAAACAAATCACTACATTTTAAAATTTTTGCAAGAGGTAAACTAGCAGTTTGGGAGATAGCACTGGGCCTTTTGTAGTATAATTATTACCTTTCTTGATGCTTGGTTTGATCAATATATATTAGTTTTGCATGATTTATATGTATTTATGTCTATTTTATGAAGATTGCTATGACATGCAATAAACACTAGAAATGCACTCTTGGACAAATACACACACACATATGCACAATCACATGCACACAGGACATGCAAAGACACACACACCTTGGCATGCTAATTCCCATAATTCTTGACCTAGAACAAACTCTGATTTGCAAATGCACACTTCTATTATGTTTGAGTAAATACTAACATCGATCTAAGTCAACCACGTCCAAAACATATCATTTCATTGCATAATTAACATCATGTTAACAGTTACATAATGTTATATGTAACATTATGTAACTGTTAACATGATGTTAATTATGTAAGATTATCCAGAAATATTCTGGATTCTTTTATTGACCATTTTTAAACCTTAATTAATTAACATAATTAAAAATTACCATCTGGTTTTGAGAAAACTTCATTTTCCTTACCGCAGTTAACTCCTTACTATTCTTCCTATTTCTACCCACTTCCCTCCTACAGACTATTTTCAAGATCAAATATACACAAACTGCTACTTCCTATTTCTGTCTTCATTGTCTTGTCTCTGTCCACACTCAAAGCATCACAGTATATGTTAAGAGTTACATAGAAGGAAATGAGGCTCATGTAGAATACATAAAACATTTTAAAAAGCAGTAATTTGTACAGTCATGCTAAGATGCTTTTAAACAAAAAAAAACAATTCATTAAGAAACTAAAGTGCATTTTAGATGCAGAGATAGTCGACATATTGGGAGTGCTGACTTTTCTGCCCCGTTCAGAGAACAACGTCCTGAGGGAACTGGGCAAAGCATGTGTGAGTTTTCATGGGAGTAGGTGTGTCTAGGGAATGAAATGCTTACTTCTCAGGCTATGGATTTAGGAATGTTGGTGATGAGGACCAGGCCCAGCAACAGAGTCTGGATCTACATGTCTTCTTACACGGAACAAACTATGATGGCAGATTTTTAAAACACTGAATGAATCCAAATTTATGCTATTTATACAATATTTATTCCTATCATTTCAGCACCTTTAGTCCCCTGGGTCATAAAAATGTCCTTAAAATAAGGCCCCACCTTTCAGCATTCTAAAACATATGACTCTCCATAATCACTTCAGTAACAACATCATTTCATTGCAGTCATAAAACAAACCACCCAAGGATAGGTTGTAATAGAAAGTAGAATATTTCATCTTACTTAACTGCATACACACTGAACTCTGAGAAAGTACATGTCAAAAATACAGAGATGATTTATTGAAGTCCACCTGAGGTGGCTATCAAAAAGCAATATGCAACAGAAATGCGAGACTCCACAAAAAATGTTTACCTTACATAACATATAATGATTAATAAAAGATTGAAAACTGCATAGCTTTATGTCAGGCAGGTCCAGGGAAGAGAAACGTTACTGGGGTCCTGAGGACTTTGTAAATCCTCAGTTAGCCCAAGGGGGTCCTGTCCATTAGAAGAGGGGAAGAAATACCTCTGCCTGTTCCATTTAACTTTGCCTCCATCATCATGGGTATCTGCCTCAAATGTTTTGGGAACTTTACAGATCAAAGCTCAGAACTATTCCTCACGTCTCTTTTAAACAAGAAGACCTCTACTCATTATCCCAGAATCTCATATTTAAGTGATTCTCTAATTTCAGAGGGATACTGATAAATCAATTAATATATTTGAACAAAATGGGAACTGCCATAGGTAGTTTCTTGCAACCAGTCAGATACTCACTTAGACTGTTAGATGACATGTATGAACCAACCAGGCACTGTGAGGTGAGCACAGCCTGCTCAAAGCCATCTGCCTCTCCCTCTGACTATCCCTGCACTGAGCAGGCAGTGAAGACTCCCCAAGGGGAGAAGAAAGTAAAGAGTCCTCAAAACCAGGTATCTGCCTTTCCCCTGCTCAAAATCATCCATGGGTTTCCTACACCATTCAGGAAATAATCCTTACCTCTTTCTAAGTTAGATGGCCTTGCAAAGTATCAACTCTAACCACATCTGCCTTCTTAGCTTTCTTGACACAGGAAATCTCCAAGCTCAGTCCCTCCCCAGAACTTTGCACTTCCTCCAACCCCTGCCTGGGGGAAGGTTTTTCCTTTAGATTTCTTTATGTGTCTCCCTCATTTCAATCATGCATATACTCAAATACTTCTTTCTCAGAGAAGCCTTCTTTGACCCTCTTCTCTACAGTAGTCTCTCACTCCCCACCATTGTGACTTTCTATTTCCTATTGCTTTACCTACCTTTAACTTTAGTCAAGGCAATTATCACCCATTAATATTATAGTCACCATACAGTTGTCTGTTGTTTATCCTTGACGTAGAATATGAATCTAGGGCAAGGGTTCCTGTTGATGATATATCTCAAATCCCAGGCACTAAGAACAATGTCTGGCACATAGTACATACTTAATGATATTTCTGAATTAACTAATAGTTGAAACATATGCTGAAAAGTATGAGGGTATTTGTTTCTCCATTTACCTTATAGTACTATATTTAGACTAACCCGTTTTAAATTTCATATTCTATGAGATGTGACTATTTTCTGAAATTTCCATCTGTTTAAAAAATAGTATTTGGGAGAATAGACACATCTGTCCATTATTAGCCCAGGGCCATCTTGTTCTAGATATGATTTCCTATTAAAAAATCAGTTCCGATTTACAGGATATTGGTTCAAGATGGCGGAGTAGAAGGGCATGTGCTCACTCCCTGTAGCAACGGCACTGGAATCACAACTAACTGCTGAACAATCATTGACAGGAAGACACTGGAACTCACCAAAAAAGATACTCCACATCCAAAGACAAAGGAGAAGCCACAATGAGTTGGTAGGAGGGGCACAATCACAATAAAATCAAATCCAATAACCAATGGATGAGTGACTGACAAACTTGAGAACAATCATACCACAGAAGTCCACCCACTGGAGTGAAGGTTCTGAGCCCCACATCAGGCTTCCCAAGGTGGAGGTCTGGCAATGGGAGGAAGAATTCCCAGAGAATCAGACTTTGAAGGCTAGCAGCATTTGACTGCAGGACTTTGATAGGACTAGGGGAAACAGAGACTCCACTCTTGGAGGGCACACAAAAAGTAGTGTGCACATCAGGACCGAGGGAGAAGGAGCAGTGACCCCATAGGAGAGTGAACAGGACCAGACCTACTTGCTAGTACTGGAAGAACTCCTGAAGAGTCAGGGGTTGGCTGTGGCTCACTGCGGGAAAAGGACACTGGCAGCAGAAGGTCTGGGTCATACTCCTTGGTGTGAGCCCTCTCAGAGTCTGCCATTAGCCCCACCAAACAGCCGGTAGGATCCAGTGCTGGGTCGCCTCAGGCCAAACAACCAACAGGGAGGGAACTCAGCCTCATCCATCAGCAGACAAGTGGATTAAAGTTTTCTGAGCTTCCCACCACAGTAACACCCAGCTCTACCCACCACCAGTCCCTCCCATCAGGAAGCTTGCACAAGCCTTTTAGATAGCCTTATCCACCAGGGGGCAGACAGCAGAAGCAAGAAGAACTACAATCCTGCAGCCTGTGGAATGAAAACCACATTCACAGAAAGACAGACAAAATGGAAAGGCAGAGGACTAAGTACCAGATGAAGGAACAAGATAAAACCCCAGAGAAACAACTAAATGAAGTGGAGATAGGGAACCTTCCAGAAAAAGAATTCAGAATAATAATAGTGAAGATGATCCAGGACCTCGGAAAAAGAAGGGAGGCAAAGATTCAGAAGATGCAACAACTATTTAATAAAGACCTAGAAGAATTAAAGAACAAACAGAGATGAGCAATACAATAACTGAAATGAAAAATACACTAGAAGGAATCAACAGCAGAATAACTCAGGCAGGAGAATAGAAAAGTGAGCTGGAAGACAGAATGGTGGAATTCACTGCCGTGGAACAGAATAAAGAAAAAAGAATGAAAAGAAATGAAGACAGCCTAAGAGACGTCTGGGACAACATTAAACATACCTACAGTCGCATTATAGGCGTCCCAGAGGAGAAGAGAGAGAGAAAGGACCCAAAAAAATATTTGAAGAGATTATAGTTGAAAATTTCCCTAACATGGGAATGGAAATAGCTACCCAAGTCCAGGAATCACAGAGTCCCAGGCAGGATAAACTCAAGGAGAAACATGCTGTGACTATTGTAATCAAATTGACAAAAATTAAAGACAAAGAAAAATTATTGAAAGCAAAAAGGGAAAAACTACAAATAATTTACAAGGGAACTCCCATAAGGTTAACAGCTGATAAAAAACTCTGTGCCAATAAAATGGACAACCAGGAAGAAACGGACAAATTCTTAGAAAGGTATAACCTTCCAAGACTGAACCATGAAGAAATAAAAGATATGAACAGATTAGTCACAAGTAATGAAATTGAAACTGTAATTTAGAATCTTCCAAAAAACAAAAGCCCAGGACCAGATGGCTTCACAGGTGAATTCTATCAAACATTTAGAGAAGAGCTAACACCCATCCTTCTCAAACTCTTCCAAAAAACTTGAGAGGAAGAAATATTCCCAACCTCATTCTATGAGGCCACCATCACACTAATACCAAAACCAGACAAAGATACTACAAAAAAGAAAATTACAGACCAATATCACTGATGAATATAGATGCAAAAATCCTCAACAAAATACTAGCAAACAGAATCCAACAACACATTAAAAGGATTATACAGTAGGATCAAGTGGGATTTATCCCAGGGATGCAAGGATTCTTCAATATATGCAAATCAATCAATGTGATACACCGTATTAACAAACTGATAAATAAAAACCATATGATCCGGCTTCCCTGGTGGTGCAATTGTTGAGAGTCCACCTGCCGATACAGGGGACACAGGTTCGTGCCCTGCTCCGGGAAGATCCCACATGCCGCAGAGCAGCTGGGCTTGTGAGCCATGGCTGCTGAGCCTGCACGTCCGGAGCCTGTGCTCTGCAACAGGAGGGGCCACAACAGTGAGAGGCCCGTGTACCGCCAAAGAAAACAAAAAAAAAACCCAAAAAAGCCCATATGATCACCTCAATAGATGCAGAAAAAGCTTCTGATAAAATTCAACACCCATTTATGATAAATACTCTCCAGAAAGTGGGCACAGAGGGAACCTACCTCAACATAATAAAGGTCATATATGACAAACCCACAGCCAACATCATTCTCAAGGATGTCCTCTCTTGCCACTATTATTCAACATAGTTTTGGAAGTCCTAGCCACAGCAATCAGAGAAGAAATAAGAGGAATACCAATTGGAAGAGAAGAAGTAAAACTGTCACTGTTTGCAGATGACATGATACTATACATAGAAAATCCTAAAGATGCCACCAGAAAGCTACTAGAGCTTATCAATGAATTTGATAAAGTTGCACGACACAAAAACAATGCACAGAAATATCTTGCATTCCTATAAATTAAATATGAAAGATCAGAAAGAGAAATAAAGGAAACAATCCCATTTACCACTGCAACAAAAAGAATAAAATACCTAGGAATAAACCTACCTAGGAGACAAAAGACTTGTATGTAGAAACTACAAGACGTCAATGAAAGAAAACAAAGATGACACAAACAGATGGGGAGATATACGATGTTCATGGATTGGAAGAATCAATATTGTGAAAATGACTATCCTACCCAAAGCAATCTACAGATTCCATGCAATCCCTGTCAAATTACCAATGGCATTTTTTACAGAACTAGAACAAAAAATCTTAAAATTTGTATGGAGACACAAAAGACCCCGAATAGCCAAAGCAATCTTGAGAAAGAAAAATGGAGCTGGAGGAATCAGGTTCCCTGACTTCAGACTATACTACAAAGCTACAGTCATCAAGACAGCATAGTACTGGGACAAAAACAGAAATAGATATCAATGGCATAGGATAAGAAGCCCAGAGATAAACCCACACCCATACGGTCACCTAATTTATGACAAAGGAGGAAAGAACATACAATGGAGAAAACACAGGCTCTTCAATAAGTGGTGCTGGGGAAACTGGATAGCTACATGTAAAAGAATGAAATTAGAACACTCTTTAACACCATACACAAAAATAAAGTGGATTAAAGACCTAAGTCCCAGACCAGACACTATAAAACTCTTAAAGGAAAACATAGGAAGAACACTCTTTGATGTAAATCACAGCAAGATCTTTTTTGACCCACCTCCTAGAGTAATGGGAATAAAAACAAAAATAAACAAGTGGAACCTAATGAAACTTAAAAGCTTTTGCACAGCAAAGGAAACTATAAACAAGACGAAAAGACAACCCTCAGAATGGGAGAAAATATTTACAAACGAATCAATGGACAAAGGATTAATCTCCAAAATACACAAACAACTCATGCAGCTCAATATTAAAAAAATACAACCCAATCAAAAAAAGGGGAGAAGACCTCAACAGACATTTCTCCAGAAAAGATATACATATGGCTAAGAGGCACATGAAAAGCTGCTCAACATCACTAATTATTAGAGAAATGTAAATCAAAACTACTATGAGGTATCACCTCATATCAGTCAGAATGGGCATCATCAGAAAATGTACAAACAACAAACGCTGGAGAGGGTGTGGAGAAAAGGGAACCCTCTTGCACTGTTGGTGGGAATGTAAATTGATACAGCCATTTTGGAGAACAGTATGCAGGTTCCTTTAAAAAGTAAAAAAAATAGAATTACCATATGACCCAGCAATCACACTACTGGGCGTATACCCAGAGAAAACCATAATTCAAAAAGACACACGCACCTCAATGTTCACTGCAGCACTGTTTACAATAGCCAGGTCATGGAAGCAACCTAAATGCCCAACTACAGATGAATGGATACAGAAGATGTGGTACATATATCCAGTATTACTCAGCCATAATAAGGAATGAACTTGAGTCATTTGTAGAGACATGGATGGACTTAGAGACTGACATACAGAGTGAAGTAAGTCAGAAAGAGAAAAACAAATATCGTATATTAATGCATGTATATGGAATCTAGAAAAATGGTAGAGATGAACTGGTTTCCAAGGCAGAAATAGAGATACAGATGTAGAGAACAAACATATGGACATCAAAAGGGAAAGTGGGGGGGGAGGGGGTGTGTGGTGGTGGGATGAGTTGGGAAATTGGAATTGACATATATGCACTAACAGATATAAAATAGATAACTAATAAGAGCCTGCTGTATAAAAAAATTAAATAAAAAAATATCAGTTCCAATAAAAGGTACTACAACTTCTCAAATTATTTTTTGATAGTTTTGCAAAATTGAAATGTTAGAATTACAGAGAGGAATGCAGATAATAAACTAAACTACAAACAATTTTGGATGACAGTGAAATAGACAATAACCTGATATACCAATTATTAGCACAGTGAGTCTTTAAATTGCTATTTTTAAGATACTACCTGGTTATCATAATCAACATATAGTTACCTACTTAGTGTTTTTACGCTTAAGATACACTGCTAGACACTGTGTCAAGAACAAAAGCGCTTAACAGTTTGCAATTAAATTGTGAATATAAGACATATATGAAGACACTGAAAATACAGAAATTTCAAACATACATGATAATTGGGAAAAAATATACCAGAATGGGGTCAAGAGACAGAAAATCACTATTGGCTGAGATAGTCAATGGGAAGCAGAATAAGAAGCAAACTGAAAACCATCCATGATTTAGGAAATAGATGAAAGAAGAGTAATTCATTAAGGAGAAAAAGGGAGGGAAGATCATGTACAGTTCAGAAAACAGCAAGTATGCACAGCCCTATAACAAAGGGAAGTGTTTCTGCAGCATGAGAGGAAGAGAGATACATCTTCACAAGGAAGTTTGGCCACACTGCTAAAGTGGCCAGTATAAAGTTATGCATCAGAAAACATTTTTCAAAAATGTTCTAAAAGTGAAACTGTAAGTAGTATTTAACCTTGCATAAAAAGAACAAAATTCCTTTACAGATTTTCTTATAAAATTAACTTTAGATAGTTTTCATAGCATTTGAATATATATTTGTCACCTCTGATAGGACCTTTTCTCCTTAATAATAATACTTAACATATTTAAAGAAAACATTTGTGCTTTTCTTATCATGGACTTTACAGTTTCAGGCAAAAGTGGCATTAAAAAGCTAGAAATGATTTATGAACTACTTTGTCTTAGTCATTACTTAGAAAAATTTTTTAATTTTAATATGAGTATAAAAATATTTCCAAAAACTTTCAAAGCTATCATGCCTTCAGCAAGGAGAAGAAAAATATTCCTTGTAGTGTAAAATATCCTTGGCATAGTATGTTATTTGCAGTCTGAGACATACTATTGTTCTCTGACATCAAACACAACAACATTCCAGAGGCAGAATTCTGTTCCCCTATCTTCAGCATCAAATTGAAATCTAATCCCATAACTGAACGCCAGGTGAAGACTTGGCTACCATTCCGAAAACCTAGTGGTTTAGGCCCCACACTTAGCTGAATTCATATACTCAGTTGATGTAGATTGGGGCATGACTCTAAAATATATGACACAAATCTACTACTTTATCATATTGGATTTTAAAAGATCTGTTTTAAAATTTATCGTGTCAGTAAACTTCAACTATTGTCTTACATAAAAAAGAAAAAATATAATTCTGACATTCAGAATACTAGTTAATAGTATTGAGACTGGAATTTCTTATTAGAAGAACAGCCAACCTCCGTTGGAACGTGCATTCTTAATGAGAATGCTTGCAGTACCTGGATTATAGTTTAAACAATAAAATATACACCATATATTACACTGTTTGCTGACATATTTTAAAGTAAATTATAGGTATCAGTATAAAAATTATACATATCTTTCAGAGTAAATACCAGCGCCTGTACTCACAGGTACATATTAAATAGTGATAATTATTCTAGTAAAAAAATGTGTCCATTTCTAGATGCAAACACTAGAAAGGCTAGGATGGTCCGATCTTCCCTTTGTAAAGTGATTATTTCTTAAGATAAAGACTAAACAGTTTTGGAGCTTCCCTGGTGGCGCAGTGGTTGAGAGTCCGCCTGCCGATGCAGGGGACACGGGTTCGTGCCCCGGTCCGGGAAGATCCCACGTGCCGCAGAGCGGCTGGGCCCGTGGGCCATGGCTGCTGAGCCTGCGCGTCCGGAGCCTGTGTTCAGTAACGGGAGAGGCCACAGCAGTGAGAGGCCGGCGTACCAAAAAAAAAAAAAAAATGAGTATATTTCAAAGTTATATGGGAATAGAGATTTGGAGATTTAGAAGTTGAGATGATGGAGAGACAGATTCATGGAACAGTAGAATTTAGGTGTACTTAGAGGGAAGAGCAGGCAGAGATGAAGGGTAAAAGTATTTTTTTTTTTAACACAGAGAGAATGAAAGCAAAGAATAAAGTCACAGAGAATAGATCATTCATTCACTTGCTTATTCAAATATTTCTGAGCGCCATGCACTATGTGTCAGCCACAATGATGTGAAGAGAAGAATGCCTACTCTATGTAGTTTATGGTGGAGAAAACAGTTAAAATACAGCCACAAATATAACTTAAAATACATATTTGAAAATTCATAATTATCACTAAAACAAAAAAAAAATTAAGAGAGAGAGAGAATAATGTGGAACAGAGGCTAGTTTTGAGTTGGGTAATAATTTAAAATCTCTCGCAGGAAATGGCATACAAACTATGACCTGAAGGAGATATAGGATGCAACCTTGCAAAAGGGCAGGAAAAGGGTCCTTCACAGAGAAAGTAATTTCATAAAGGGGTCAATTCCTAAAGAGGATATGAGAATCCTTAATGTTAATGTATCTAATAAAAGAGCTTTAAGATGCATGATATAAATATTTAAGAAGATAAACTGATAGAACTGCAAAGAGAATTAAACAAATCCATAATTATGAGATCTCAACATCCCTCCCTAAATAATTGCTGGAGAAAAAAGAAAATACTAAGAACATAAAACCTTGAGCAACATTATCAAACAATTTGTTTAACTGATAATTATAGAACACTCAACTATAGCAATGTATGCTATTTACGTGAACACAAACCATTTACCAAGATAGATCATATTCTAGTCCATAAAAAGGTCACAATAAATATAAAAAGATACACATATGCAAAGGATACTCATTGTACACAATGGAATTAAATTAGAAATCAATAACATAAAGATAAGCTAGAAATTCCCAAATATTTGCAAAGTAAATGATACACTTCTAGATAACCAGTGGGACAAAGAAGATATATAAATGGAAAGTAGAAAGTATTTTAAACTGAATGAAAAAGGAAACTAAGCACATCAAAATGTGTGGGATGTAACTAAAGCAGTACTAAGTAGGAAATTGATAGCACTGTGTTATAAAAGAAGGTCTAAAATCCATGACCTCAGTTTCTATCTTTAAAAAAAAAAATTGGAAGAAGACCCCAGAAATACAAAGAAAGAAATTAAATTCAAACAATAATTATCTGAGTGGAAATTAATGAATAGAAAAAAGAATAGAGAATAGTCAATGAGACAAAAAGATGGCTCTTAGATCAATAAATTGATGTACCTTTACTCAAGCTGATTGAAAATAAAAACAGAAAAAACAAAGTACCATTAACAGGAACAAGAAAGATGACATCAAGACACTCTACCGATATTACAGAATAATAAAAAATGTTATGAATGATTTAACTGGCAAATTTGATATCTTAACTATATAAATAATGTTGATAAAGATATTCCTTAAAAGTCTCAAACTACTAAAGCCCACTGAAGAAGAAATAATTTGAGTAGCCTTACAACTACCAAAATCTTCTCAAAAAGAAAACACCAGATAATAATAGTGACTTTATTAGTGAATTCTTCCAAAAATTTAAGAAATATATGATTCTATACAAACTCTTCTTGAAAATTAAGAGTGTATTTTCTCTTATCTGTGAATAAAGAGAGTTTTCATAACCCCCAACTAATTCTTTAGGTGAGCCTTACCATAGTACCAAAACCAGACACAGATATACTCAAAGAAAGGAAAACTCATAGACTGATATCCCTCAGAAATATGGATGCAAAAATTCTTAACTGGAATGTAAGTATGGTTTAACATTTAAAATCAATCAATGTTATTCACCATATTAGCAATCTGAAAATGTAAAACAAATGGTCATCTCAACAGATACAGAAATAGCATTAGAAAAGATCTGATATCCATTTCTGATTAAAAAATAACAAACTCTCACTAAACTATAAATAGAAGGGGATTTCCTAAACCTCATCCATGGCATATCTACGGTCACAGTGATAACTAATGGTGAAAGACAATGTTTTTTCATATAAAATTGAGCAGAAAACAAGGATGTTTATTCTCCCTATTCTACTTAACATAATTCTAGAGGTTCTGCACAATACAATGGGCAAGAAAAAGAAGTAAAAGTCACCTAAATTGGAAAGTAAAAAAGAAAAACTCTCATTACTCACAGATTGCATGACTGTCTATGTAGAAAATCCTATGAAATCTATGAAAAGCAACTAGAACAAGTAAGTACACTCTGCAAGTTTGCAAGATACAGGAACAATATAAGAACTCAATTCTATTTCTATATGCTACTGATGAAACATCAGAAATTGAAATAACATTACAAATTACAATAACATCAAATGTGAAATAAATACAATTATTTTAAGCATAACTAAAACTCTGAATTTTAAGAATATGTTTAGTTAAATACAAAAGAGCTGGTGTTGAGATAGTTTGAATGTTTCCAGAATTTCCATTTAGAATCTCCAGTTGACTTAAGTGGCTGCTGTCTTCTATCAGCCTTAGAGCTCCCAGTTTTTATTCCTATTTCTAAAATTTGAGCCATATTTTTTTCATGTACGTTCATAGAGCTCTATTTCTAACTCTATCCAGCTATTTATCAGTTATACTAAGTGTTCAAATTTGATTTGTAAATGAATGAAAATGGACAGAGGCAAAGGTGAATTTCCTACATAATTTTACTAAGAGTTGAAGAGGATAAATCCTTGAATTAAATATCTGTATTTTTCAGTGAAAAGGTAGATCTGAGCGGAAATACACAGTAAGAAGAGAATTTCGATCAGAGGCCCAAGCACTGACCTTCAGGTAGCCCTATTGCATAGGGCTGGCTCAAGTGTTATCTGGAGTAACACTGAGAGCAAGTTGTGGAGAAATAAAGACAATACCCAATCAGTTATTATTATGTTAGACATCTCCAGACTGTTCATAACTCAAGTAGTGGCTGACTTATATTTATTTTTATACAGGCTCACTTATATGCACTAAGACTCTTTTGTCTTATAGTATGGATACTATGGAACTAAGTTAAGAAAAATAAATAATAAATTTCCATATCTAGATATTTAATTTTACTTCTGCAAAACAGAGCATTCTACATCATGAATTATAAATCTTAACGGATGTCAGAGGCCTAACTTTTTATGCCTTTTTTGTAATTACTAAAATTAGTATTTCTAAAGTGATATTATCTAAAATACATCTTATAAATGACTGTGTTGTTTTTTAACATTGATTCAGTATCTTAAGGTGCATTCCAAAGTTGCACCTGTGTAGGTGAACTTAAAATGCGTATTATTCAAGAATAGCTTGTTGTAGCTTTTTCATAAAATTAGAGTTCAAAATGAAATTGTGTTTTATAAATACACAAAAATCAAATGTGATTATTATAATAGAGAAGGAGAAAGATGCAAACTCAGTACTGTTTATCTCAGTGTTAAGATATTTTGCTGTTTGACATTAAATAATTTGTTATATAAATTGAGGTTAAATCTAATAATAAATAACTACCTGTCAGCTCTACCATACTTACAGCTTAATTTGAAATAACATTAATTGCTTTAATTTATATTACAAGAACATACTGAATGCTCAATTTTATTTCAGGTACACAAAAATGTACTGCTTATACTTCTCTAGTTCATAAGTCATAAAGTGTTTATGCTATTTCTAAATGTGTTTAATGTTGTTCCTCTCCTGAGCTACACTGATTACAGTGTAGAGATAAGAGTAGTTATCTCTGACATGCAGAAGATTCTCCTCTGCTTCTTTTTAGGGGTGTGGAGGAAGCAGACAGTTATACATCACCATTATGTCTACACTAGCAGTAAAATATCTCTTATGTGAATATGATATAGTATTTTACAATCAGACCAGCAGGAATTACTTTATGTCTTTACAAAGACAGTAGTCCTTATTTCAAAAGACAATAATTTCTTGCTTCAGCTGTGTTTAGCAGTTTAAATTTGACATCATTCCTTCATTTAAGTTCTGCTATATGTATATATTTTTTCAGGGTAAATTTTACTCTGTACTTACTCCTACAGTAGTAAATAGAGTTGGCCCTAGATGTCTGCTTTAGCAGACAGTGTTTCAGATCATCTTCAGACACAGCAGATAATTTCCCTCTGACCTTATCCTAAGGGTAAATGATACCACTTTTTAGAGTGGCTGTTGTTCACCAGAACTGTTGTTTATTTAGTAAATAAATTGCCTACTTCCATTCATGCCTATTATATAATAGGAAAAGAAAAAGATGTTTTCTCTCTCTGGCCACCACCCGTCCCCCATCCTGTCCAATTGCACGTTATAAACACGGAAAGAGGAGAAACTGTTGCCATGGAAATCCATCCAGAGTTTCATTAACTTGCCTTTTATAAGGTATCATTTTATACCCGTGTTGAATTTGTATGTTGCCTTAAAGATACTAAGGACTGGAATGGAAACAGGAGTAGACCTTGACTGAGCAGGCACACTGTTTACTTACAAGAAGAATTACGCCATGTGCTTTTCTATAGTAATAGAAATAACATGTAAATATTTTCCAAACCAAGAAATAATGCCTGAATTCAGTATTTATCCGTACCAAAATATTTGCATTTCTATAATCACCGGTCCACCTGGTTATTCTTTGTACATTGTTCCCCTAAGTGAATGGAATTCACTGTATGTTCTCATGGCAAATTCCTGTTAATTACTTGAGGCACAGGTCAAACATTTTTTACTCTGGGAAACTTCCTTGCCTTTTTCTTCCTGAAGAAAAGTTGGTCAATTTTTTTTTTATTATTATACCACGACAGTAGTTCCATTACATTCGCCAAACTCTAAACATCTGCCCTGCCTCTTAGCACATAAGCAACTACTGGACAGGGAATATTTGTTATTCATCTTTGCTTCACTAGCACCCAACAGGAACCCAGAACATGGTGGATGCTCCATCTTGTTAATGAATAAATGAATGAATGAATGAATTCGGCATCACTGAGATAAAAGAACTGGATATTAAGTCAGAAAATTCCATAAACACTATGAATGCTCACTAAATTATGTATTATAAGCCAGAGAAATTTTATTCAATATGTAATGAATAATAATTAATAATAATAAATATGCTCTATTACATGCCTGGCTCAGTGCTAACTAAATGCATTGTGTCACCTAATTACCAAACCTCATAAAGTAAATATTAAATTAACGTCCATTTTATATACAAAGATATGCAGACTGAGAGGTTAAATAACTTAAGATATTTATGTAAATAAAAGATATTTATGTAAAGGCAACAAAATCAAAAATAGACAAGTGGGAGGACTACGTTAAACTAAAACCTTCTGTACAGCAAAGGAAATTATCACCAAGTGAAAAGGCAACCTACCAAATGGGAGAAAATATTTACAAATCATTTATCTGACTAGGGGTTAATGTATAAAATATACAAAGAACTCATACTATCCAATAACAAAAAGAAAAAATATATAATTGAAAAATGGGCAGAGGATTTGAATAGACATTTTTCAAAAGAAGATATACAGGTGACCAACAGGCACATGAAAAGAAGCACAGCATCACTAATCATCAGGGAAATGCAAATCAGAACAACAACCAGATGTCACCTCACATGTGTTAGAATGGCTATTATCAAAAAGACAATAAATAACAAGTATTGACAAGGATGTAGAAAAAATGCAACGCTGGTACACCGTTGGTGGGAATATAAGTTGGTGCAGCCACTATGAAAACAACATGGAATTTTCTCACAAAATTAAAAATAGAACTACCATATGATCCAACAATTCCACTTCTGGGTATTTATTCAAACAATATAAAAACACTATGTCAAAAAGATATATGTACGCCCACTTCATTGCAGCATTATTTACAATAGCCAAGATGTGGAAACAACCTAAGTGTCCATCAGTGGATGAATGAATACACACACACACACACACACGAATATTATTCAGTCATAAAAAGAAGGAAATATTGCCATTTGCAACAACATGAATGGATCTCGAGGGCATTATGCTAGTGAAATAAGTCAGGTAGAGAAGGACAAATACTGTATGATCTCACTTATACATGAAGTATAAAGAACAAAAAAAAAGAATAGAAAATGAGTTTACAGAGATTCAGAGAACTGACTGGTAGTTGTAAGAGGCTGGCCAAAATGGGTGAAGGGAGTCAAAAGGTATAAAACTTCCAGTTATAAAATGTTAGTCCTGATTACATAATATATAGCATTGTAACTACAGTTAATAGCACTGTATTGCATATTTGAAAGTTGCTATGAGAGTAGATCTTATAAGTTCTCATCACAAAAAGAAATTTGTACCTATGTATGGTGATGGATGTTAACTAAACTTATTGTAGTGACCATTTTGCAATATATACAAATAACATTATGTTCTATAACTGAAGTTAGAATAATATATGCCAAGTATACCTCAATTAAATATTCATATATATGATATACAGTAGGATATATAGCTCCTATATCATATATATACACATATATATAATTTCCTACTCTATGTACGTATGTATATATGTATGTATGTATCTATCTATCTATCTGTCTACTTCTAAATTGAGCCCAGTCAGTCTGACTCCAAAGCCATTATCTAAAAACTGCAGACTAGAGTAAATGGGAATTGCATAGGATTAGCACTTTAAAATGGCTTAGGCTTGTTTAGGTTTGTATAACTTGGAAGTTATAATATTTTAAGTTAACTATTATAGATATAGCCATAAAAGAGAGATATTGAAAGCTATAGTGTTTAATTCACATTAATAAATTAATCATGTTTTTCATCATTGATTGAAAGTCAGGTCACATGGAATATAAGCATAGCCTGAAGTAGAATCTCTCATTAGTACTAAACTAATCAATTGAGTGATTTTATTGAGCTCTTACCATACATTCTCTGTTGTGCCTGGATTTAGGTATGGAGGATATGGAAGAGAATTAGGGAGAATATCGCTACTTTATAGGTGAGTAATAATCCCATTGGTTCATTACAAGCTATTCAAATGAAACAATTAGGAATAATACAATATTTTTATATGCTTTGGACTTTTCATTCATTTCTTCCCAACCTGTCAGTTCCTAGATCTTTTATTCTGGTTATCTCTTCTTCTCTTTTAGGTCTAATATTAACTGTAACTTCTTTCAGGGTATCTTAATTCTTAACATAGGTTAGGATATATTAATATGTTTTTTCCATAGCAACAATGTCTATAACCTAATGGTATGCTACTATGCTGTAATCCTCCCTCATTTCTCTGTTTTTTCATTAAATCAGAAGTTCCATATGGAAAGGAGTAATTTGTTCAACACTGTATCCATAGTGCTGAGAAAGTTCTATTAGTAAGGGAGCTTTGCATTACAGATTCATGTAGAAAATAAAAGCTATGGGAAGGGGCAGAGGAAAATATGTTTCAAGGAAAATCAGGAGTCTTGTGCAATAAAACCATGAGTCTGTTTGGGTACCTGGGAAATACAGGACTGGATTATAAAGGGTAGCGAAAGGTAGGGTTTAAACTTATTGAGAGAGACTCTCGTAGAGTGTATAGTGTAGAAGTAAACAATAAATGTTCTATTTAAATAAGAATAATCCGGTAGCCTAAAAGAAGAGTTGATGGGAGGAGAGAAAGCCTGAAATTAGAGAAATTAGGACAAAAGGTAGGAGACGCTCAGACAATAGATGTCATCATAATTATCACAGCTGATATTTATTGAGAGCTCACTGTGTGCTATAGGTTTTACTGAGGTCAATTCATTCACTGTGAGACTAGTATTATTAGTCTAATTCTACGTGCAAAGAAACGTGACACAAGCTAAATGTGGGAAGGACATTCTAAAATAACTTCAGTGATCCTTCCCTCCTAATATTCACCACACTTCTGTAATCCCTCTCCTTGAGTTTGGGTTAGATCTGCTGACTTTCTTCTAACGATGTCAATAACAAAAATTCATGGCAGAAATAGTTGGATGTCATTCCAGAGACTAGCTGTAGTTTCTGTTTTGCAAGCCCCCTTCTCTCTTTGGATTATTTACTCTTGGGAAAATCAGCTGCCATGTCATGAGGCAGCCCTGTGGAAAGGGCCATGTGAGTGAGTTCGGAAGCAGATACTTTCCCCAATCTAGAGAAGCCTAAAAATAAGTGCAGCTCTAGTCAATATTACCAACTACTGACTTCTGAGATACCTTGAGCCAAAAACACCCAGCTAAACTGTTTCCAAATTCCTGATCCACAGAAAAACTGAGATAATAAATGTTTTTTTCTGTTTTAAGTACTGGAGTGAATTGTTACACAACAATTGAGAACTGACATAGTAAATGAGAAAGGATTTAAACCCAGACTCCTGAGTTTGAACTTTTCACTGTCTACCAAGATGACATTGAAATAGAATTCCTCAAGATGAGGGTGTTAAATTTTTTATTTCAAAAGTTGAAATGTGAAGAAATGTGCATAGAATAATAAAAGAAGTGTGCCCACTGTATAAAATTAATAAACATACTTATTTTTATTTTATTTAATTTTTAAAATTAGAGAAATGCAATATCACCAATAAGTAATGCTGAGTTTACTACATACTGCCTTTATGGTCTTTCCAGCACAGCAGTTACAACTTCAGTATTCTCTACCTTCAGCAGAACAAGAGGAAGAATGAGAATGCTGACACTTTCAGGGTCATAATAGTGATATGGCAATTGAATAGAAAACAAAGAACTTGTTCCTTGAAATGAATCGTTAATAAAGGAAATTCTTTAGCAGCTGCTACAATGTGACTACCCAAACTCTTTTAAAAGGCAGATTTTTGTCCACAATGCAAGACCTGATGACTCAACCAAATCTTGCCTTATTTGTTTGACGCAAGCCACACATATTGACTTTGAGTGAATGGTACAGGCAGTGTACACAATGTGTTTGTGTGTCCATGTATTTGTTGTGTAGGATTGTGGTAATCTGAAAATATATGTGGATACTGTTTGCATTCAAATTACCCAGTCTAACTAACCTACAGAAGCTTCTTGACAGCCTCATTTTCCTGATATGGACAATTCCCTTTTTTTTTTTTATGAAAAGCAAGTGTCTTAGATCTCACTTAGGTTTGTATATCTTTATTTGTTATAGTTATATTCCTCTTATTTAAATGCCTTCTTTAAATGTCATATGTAAATTATATTAGTTTATTATATGATTACCATATTATGTTTATGTGCATAAATATAAATATTTTTATCTTCATAATTACATGTTAGTTATCAAAACAGAAATAGGTTTTTAGCAGCTAGACAGCTGTTTTAGTTTGTAAAACAAGTGAAACTTGACAATAAACTATGTGCTTTAAATTTCCTTGGTTTGCAGTCCTGTTTACTAGGGCGGCAGCACTGTTCTTCTTATGTTTATTATTTTATTGTGGTAAAAGATACATACCATGAGATCTATCCTCTTAACAAATTTTTAAGTGTACAGTGTAGAACTGTTAACTATAAGCACAGTGTTGAACAGCAGATCTCTAGAACCTTTTCATTTTGCTTGACTGAGGCTCTGTACAAATTGAATTATAGCCCCTCAGTTCCATCTCCCCTCAGCCCTAGGCAACCACTATTCTACTTTGCATTTCTATGATTTTGACTACATTAGATACTTCATTTAAGTGGATGAATCTTGAGTACATTATGCTAAGTGAAATTAGCCAGTAACGTAAGTACAAATCCTTCAAGATTATCATCATCTTTGAATCAACAAACTCCTTCTAATATTTTACTATAAACACAAAGTGGCACATACGCTCTCAAACCAAACACTCATACACAGGCAAACTTTAAAGAGCCCCTGTTTATTATCCTATACCAAGCACTGAAAAACAGGATAAAATCAGCATCAAGCCTTTCCATGTGACAGCTGTGTACCTACAATCTGAATGAATTTAGATTGTCCAGTCACTGTATATTTTTTAAGATCTGATTCAGACCATTTCAGAGTTCACCACTCCACATTTTACTGGTTAACCAAACAGCTAAGCCCACACTGTTCCATCCTGTCCTACAACTCAGTAGAGATGAAGGCATTCGATGGACAGGTACTCTTAGGCATTTCAATAATATACTGAAGAATATCAATGTAACTTCAGAAATATTTGTTTGAAAATTGAATGGAACAGAGATCCAAAGCTTAATTTTATTATAACTTAAGATACTAAAACACTAAACAAAGGGCAGAGGCTAGAGAAAAGATACAAATGCTACTGCACACCTGAAACCTACACAGTTAGATAGTACCCCACCCCTCCCATGCAGCACTGCACCCAGTTAATAAAAAATAAATTCAAGGTAGCACAAAAGCAACCCAAAATGAGCCACTGTCTGTCGTTTCTACCCTTTTCTACTGGGTGGTATTTTTCCAACTGTTAGAAAGACAGACTAAAAACTAATTTTAAGACACATATACAAATAAGAAAAACACAGCTCTTTCCTTACCTTGCTAGGTCCTCTGGTCTGTATATTCTCCTTTTCTCCCAAACCTATCACCAATCAGACATCTAGAAAAAGAGAAAAAGAAAGAAAAAAATGGGCAAAGCCTCAGAAGCTTTGTATTCTTTCTAAAGAAAATATTATGAAAAATTTTTGTTTGTTCTTTTTAATATACTCAAACATGCAAGCACAAAATTAGTTTCAAAAGATTGACTATTTGAAAAACTGACTGCTATGGACTGAACTGTGTCCTCCCAAATTCATACATTGAAGCCTTAACTCTCAAGGTGGTAGTATTTGGAGATGGAGCCTTTGGGAGATAATCAGGTTTAGATGAGACCTTGAAGGTGAGGCCCACTCAAGGGAATCATTATCTTTGTAAGAAGAGGAAGAGACACTAGAGTTCTATCTCTTCACCAGATGAAGACAGTGAAAATGCCACCATCTCCAAGCCAGGAAGAGAGTCCTCACCAGGAGCCAAATTGGCTATGGTATTTTATTATAATGTCAGAGCTGACTTAGAAACTGCCACATAATTTAGTGGAAAAAGTAGATTAGACCATTACCCCAAAGTAACTCACGTAGTTTACCATCTTTTGGTAAAGCTTAATTTTACTGTATTTAGTTAGAAAACAAAATGAAAACACCTATGATAGTACCCGTGTTCTAGGTTCAATAGTTTTATTGTTATAATTTCTTCCATACTACCCAAATTAAAAGTAAAAAACAGATTCATTAAAACATCATCTTCTGTTTTCCTTATTTTATTCAATTTCCCAGTAAAAATCGAATCAGTTAAGTAGCAGAAACAATTACATGAGAATATTTTCCCCATCTCATTTATTCAAAATAAAATAAAAATAATTTTGTTCAAATCTAATTATCTCAAATAGAATAGTTTAGCATTGTTCTAAAATTCAACAGTACTAACATAATAAAGACTATGACTTAACACAATTAACTGATACCTGGAAACAGAAATAATGCCAATTTCCATTTTTTCTAGGAAATAATGTATAATACTGTTTTTACTTCATGGTATCAATAGCTAACTATATTTTATTACAATTCTGACTTGTGATATCTCTTGAGTCTAAATCTTTCTCTACTTAAATTCTTAATCTCCTTAGTTTTTCATATTAAAATATTGTTATCCTCTTTCATAACTTTGGTACCAATAATTTAGGTGATGTTTTAATTATTTCCATAATTTTATATTTATTGTCTTTGCCAAATGCAAAGATGATCACTCCAAATAAAACTTAATATCTCATATACTTATTTTGGATGAATCAAATAAATTATTATAAAACCATGGAAATAAAAGATCATTGAAATTTATCATATGATTAAAATAATATAAGTGGTAAGTATTAAGATCAGTTCTAATAAGAATAGCTAAATTTCCAATAATATAAATACTGATCACCATTTCCTCTAATCTTTCTGCTTTTTGCTTTTCCCTTTTTGTTTCTTTGTTCCTTCTTTTGTCCAAGAAAGACAGATCACATTAATCCTAGCAGAAGGTCCTGACAAATCTATCCACCAAGTCATTAGTTCAACTACAACACAGTCAGGGTAAATGATGGCTTCACAGGGGCATTTGTTACAAAGTCAGTTAGCTACATTGATTAGCAAAGCACATACAGGGACATTCTCATAAAATTCCAGCAGGAAATAGAACAACAGAAGGACATCTGGTATGATATTTTTAAAACTTCCTTCTCTATTTGTACAGGGAGAGAACCTTAAAAATTACTTCAGTTATTTGAGACATTAATGTTAATCATGGCTCACAGTGAATGATTTTAAGCTTGAACATATATTTATTCAAGTGTGAACATATCTATGTACATAGATATCACATGCCATCAAAAGATATTTTCTGTCAAAAATTACTTTCCATTAATCTTTATTACAAACATGATATATCAGTATTGCTTTAAAAGTGGTCAACCTGAATGTTTGGCAGAAGGATAAATCCTTAAGTGCAAATACTTTCTGTATGTTTTAATTATCACAACTTTGATAACCTGAAATACATATTAATTATAAAATATTTGACAATTTTTCCTACACTGCTTAGGTAGTAGTTAAATGTTGCTCATCTTCCTGCTTCTGGCTTTGGAGGCAACAACGTCAAACCCAGAAGGCAATAATTTTTGAAATCCAAACACTAAAAGACATGCCTTTGTATGTATCTAAGATAGAGTGTCATGTGGAAAGCAAAAAAGGGATAGACGGGGTGGAAATTGAACTGCTTTCTAGTCTTTCTGAACAAAATGTACACATTGTGACTATTAGATTGAATTTAAATTAATGTTCAAAGAACCAAATGCCTATTCAAACATAACCTTATAAACATTCAGAAGGCTCTTTCAGACTGCTTAGAGACGATAATAGCCACAGACTTAAAAATGAATGAATCTTGTTAGGTCTCCATTCTATACAAATCTGAGTTATTAAAAGTAGATTCTAAGACATGATTACATGTGGAAGAAATTTCTTGGGGATGGGAGCAGGAGAGAGCCTTCAAACCATGATGCAAGTCTGACACCTACAGAAGGAAAGAGAGAAGAAAGATGAGTGAATGGAAAAAGTTTTCAGACTGCAGAAACCAAGTTTCAAGAAATTTTTGGCTAATGCAATGAGTTTTCCTCCCAGAGTTAGCTATCGGAGGAGTTTACATCTGGAGGAGTTCACATGAGCCTGCTTAGTACCTCTGTCATGTTCAGTGATGGCCTGTGAGCTGCCTGGGGAATGTGTGTCCACAGTGTGAAGGCAGCAATGGAGTCAGAGGTGTGCAGGTGGGGTGAGTAAATTATGCTCCCCACTAGGAGATTGGAGCAACACATTGCCATGGTCATCATAAGGCCTGAGATATTATTAATCACCTATTGTTTCAAAATATTGTCTATAATATGCCAGCCCTATTGTAATACTTTTCTCTTTTGCTCATTCTCTATAACTGGGAAAATATTCCAAGAAATAGTGAGATGAATAAAAACATCATTTCTCTTGAAATTGTTCTGCAATTTTACTGCAGTTGTAACCAAAGACCTATCCAGATATTTTAGTGATAGCAATCGGATTATTCTAAAATTTATTAGGAAAAAAGAATGTGCAAAAGATTCATGAATATTATGGGAAAATATAGAAAATACAAAAAGTAAATACAAAATGCTGCATAAATATATACAGTAAAAAGGTTAGTGACAAATTGTCTAGTATTACTAAGTATTAAACAAGTATGCTAATGTAAAATTTAAAAGTACAAAATTTGTATTTAGAATATAAGAGAAGTTGGCATTTCAAATTTGTGTGAAAAGAATGTGCAAGATAACTAGTGGTATCATATACCCCAATAGTACACTTGGAATAAAACTGATGTATTGAATCTAAAAATCAATTCATACCTGATTGAAGCATTTAGTATAATTAGCTAGAAATACATTACAGAAAAAAAAGATAACACGTATGTATAAGTAAGGGGTTGTGAAAATCTTCTTGAACATGACACAAAACAACAAACCCTGCTCTTTCCTATTAAAAATATTACTACATCAAAATTAATAGCTTATTTGTAAAAAATTTCTGTCTTCCTACAAGAGTTTTAAAGACCTCTCCCCATTGCAATTTTCCCTGGAGAAGCAATGCACCTCTCTATCCACTGATATCAGGCTTAGCCATGTAATTGGCTTTAACCACTCCATCTGAGCAGTAGTAATGTATGTCTCAACAAAGCAAGAGATGCATGCAGTAATTGGAGGCTTTGTTTTCCGTTTGGCTCCTGGAATAGGAAACATACACACACAGAAAGAGCTGCAGAAAACTCACCCTGTATAGCTAACCAGAAAGATGAGGAAGAAATAAATGTTTATTTTTGTAAGCTACCATTTTGGGTTTGTTTGTACTGTTACAAAGCAAAAGAATTCTGGTACATATGATATGGAAGAGATAATCCTATCCGTACAGTTTCTCAAGACAAAATTATCTATTCCTTACGACTCAGAATTCTTTTGTCTCAATCAGATGGTTGATAAAGTGCCTGAACACAAAGATCTAAAAAATTTTTGAAAAATTTATAAGTCTGATGGCCTGGAAACTCCATAATCTTGGCTCTTAAGGGAATAAACTGGTGAGATTACAAAACTAGTACATTTCTTTGTATTTTAAAAAGCATAATATTTATCTGGTAACTAAAGGATCTGGAACACAACTTAATTACCAATACAGAGCATTAATATTTGGGCCACAACCATGACTTTATTGTAATTTGGCATTTAGGGAGAAATCACAACGAATACGTGGCTACATTTCTAGGTTGCCTATGTTCTACCACAGCTTTAAATTAGATCTTTACTTTCCAAAGTAGATTCCCAAAAGTTGCTCCATGATAAATGTTGTAGGATCAAATCATCTTGGGAAATATTTCACACCACAATTACCTCCTGATAATTTAAGCATCCGCTGTCACAACTAAAGATCTGATCACCCTGAAGTAAATAAAACTATTTAATTTGACTCAGAATTTCCAAGCTTATTTATCTTGGAATGTTTCTTAACCAATAACCCCTATTATCCTTCTGCTAAATTGGGTTTCCTGTAGCACATTTTAGAAAATGTGGAATTAGATGGTCTAAAGACATAAGATGAGGTCATGTAATCTTAACTTCCCCAGAACTAGCTTCTCTGATTTTTATCTTGGACTGTTAATTTTTACATCTAGACAAAAAGTAAACACATATTTTACTAATACATCTTTTGGCAAAATTACAGTAGATGCATTTTTTATGTTCTCAATGTTCTCCCTATAAAGAATAAAACAACAATAATAAAATACTCTTGTAATTTAATATTAGAAATATTTTTCTATGCATAAGCTTGTATAATTTCTTTTAACATAACTAAAGTGTGTTCTTTAGCATTCAGAAAACTGAAAACCTAAGTAAATGCAGTTTTTCGGTAATATCCCTGGCAGTTTATATATATATATATATATTTTCTAAATAATAACTGCTCACTTAGAGCTGTGTCTTTATAAACTCAATGATTTAAAAAACTGCTATTAAATAAAGTTAAGAACAACTTGGACTGTTCTATCAAGAGAACCAAATTCTAGATATAAAAATAATTTGTATGTAACTTTAAAAATTTCCTTTAACAGGAAAGAGCCTCTAATTCCTCACCTGCAAAACTGTAGTAATGAGACCTAATTATTACTACTCATAAGTAGTAATAATTAAAGAACACAAACTGAGATCATTGTCAGTGCACCCCAGTTCCCAGTTTTCCTGTCAACAAGAAAATGTATACTTTCTTCTTTCTTTCTTATAACTTGTTATAATGTTCAACTCTGGCAAAATGTCATGATATAATCAACAAATTAAAAATTTTTTTCTCAATTCTCTTTTTTTGTTGTTGTTAATTCTCCTAACACCTTTCGTTGCTGCTATTGTTAGAAGATTGGATGGGTATGGGCAATCTATAAATGAAGGAATGAAAATAATAGAAACTTTAAGTCAGTAAACTATGCTAATTTTAATAATCATACTGAAACAGGAGGGAAGGGAGCAGGGCACAACCTTTAAAAGAATGACATAGCCCGAGGACATGACATAAACTGATTAGAACCAGATAGGTCTAAGATGGCAGATGAGTCAACTTCCACTAGACCTTGAGCCTCAGTATACACTCATGGTAAACATCAGCAAGCTAAATGACACACTCACAGGTGCCATGACAGTTCCAAGGCAGACCATAAGGGTCTAAAAGTAGGTGGTGATCCAATTCCTGGAAATCCCTACCCCTTTCCCCAAATAGCTGGAATACTCCTCTCACTCATTATCCTATGAAATTACCCAGCCCTATAGAAACTGACAACCCTGGTGTCACTCTTGCCTTCTGAGATGGCCCACACTCTGTGCAGCATGTTTCTCTCTAAATAAACCCACTTCTTAGCTATCACTTTGTCTCTCACTGAATTCTTTCTGTGATGAGACATCAAGAACCTGAGCTTCATTAAGTCCTGAGACCAGGTGTGTGATCTCAGTTAAAAGACGGTGGGTTCAAGTTCCAAACTGGGTTTTGGCTGGGTTCAAGTCCCGGTGCATGGGTTCAAGTCCCAATCTGCGTTACACAATTTCAATACCATTCCTAATGTATTTTCAGACTCTTGTTTCAAAGTCCTGTTTTCCTCACTCCTTTAGATGACAGTCCAAGAGATCTAAATTTACATAACTATTCATACTATTATCAGTCAGTGACTTTTTACATAAGAAGCTAAAACCTACTTTCCCTCACCAGTGTGCTCCTGTCCACTTAGTGGAAGATATCCAGTTCTCAATCCTGCCTTTCTGGAAGGAATAAAAAGGGCACAAAATCATTAAAGAACTGCTGAAATGACCTTTTAAGTCAAACGAAGGATCAAGAATGGAGTCCAAACCTCCTGAAATCCATTGCTTTCTCAATCAACCTGCCTATTTTTCAGAGAAAGTTTTCTGGTTTGGCTAAACTGAAGTACAATGAGGCTTAAGGGAGTCACTGCTTATGATTTCTCCTAACTGTTCTAATATGCATCTGGCATATTTGGAAACTTTTTAGAATCTCTTCCCTTTGAGTGCTATTACTTATTAAAGTGAAAATCTTGCCAACTAGACATCCTTAGTAGTTTATTTACCCCTGAGACACATGGTTGATGAGGCTGCATGTGGCAAAGCCTGTGTTCCACTTAAAAAGAACAGAGAATTCACATGGTTGGGATACATAACTCTTTCTGAGCATATAAACCCCCTGCTTCTATGTGTGGAAGCTCATAAAGAACATGTAGAAATTGAGTGAATTGGACCCAATGGTGCTCTGTTTCTCTGTCATGCATAGTAATACAACATCATTTTTCTTGGTTGTTCCTTACAGCAGAAGCAATATATTTAAGAGACACATGGGGATACAAAAAGAAATGAGATTTATGTTTGCATGTGTTTGGAATACTGACAATTAAAAGCTAAACTGAGGAAAATAAATCTTGGGAACTTTTAAAGGTAAATATTATTCTTCCTAATAAGCTATTAAAATAATGCATACTTTTATTGTTTTAAAAATATAGTATTGAGGGAGAACTATGTGAATTTGGAGGGCTATACCCACAAATTAAAAACATAAAAATTACTTATTAAGAATGTACTTTGAGCAAAAACTCTTTCCAACGGCATTCTTTGGAACAGAGATAATCCTGATATATTTATGATCACCAAGGACAGGAGACATGAGATATGTAGATAACAACTCTGACCCAAGACAGAGTGTGATAAGTGTTTTATTCAAAATTTAAATATGAGAGGGATTGAAGAGGAGAGGATTCTGATAAGGCTATTTTAATTTAATTTTACCAGTTTTCTTAGGTTTATTTGACACAAACTTGATTTGCAAAGTCAGTCTAAATTTGAGAGAGTAACAAGGGAAAAGAGTCAGCACTGTAAGTGCTCACAAGTCCCAGGCACAACATCAGCCAAGCTCATAATTACTACGCTCTTTGATTCTTGCAACAAACCTTTAAAGAAGTTATTACTGGCTGCATTTTACAGATGAGGAAACATTCACAGTAATCAAGTAGTTGGTCCATGATTACTAAGTGACAAAATAAAAAAAAGTAAGCCAGGATTCTTGGATCTGAAATCTTTTTCACTGTCTTGCCTCCTTACCATGGATTTCTATTTAGGAAAAATAGAACAATTTAATATTTTTCCTCCAAAGATTGACAGTTTCTGTTAAAGGAGCCCACATTTAGAGTGAAGATGCTGTCAAAGTTAATTATAAGGAAATGCAAAATTTTATTGTATTCATTAAAAAATTATGAAAACGATAAGCCCAAAAGAAGCAACAGAAAGTAACTGACATATGTATGGAAGATAGATTCTTAATCTCTTCTCAGTTTTTTCACATGGAAACATATATACATATATGTGTATATATATATGTGTATGTGTATATATATATAGATAGATATAGATACATAATTTTCTTTCCTTAATGGGAACAAGAATTTTAGTTCATTCGGTTCACTAGTGTAGCCAAATTACTAGACTGACACAAGATAGACACTTTGTTGAAAGAAATAGCAAAACATCAATTGGCAAATGCAGGTGAGCAGTACTATGGCCCCGGCCTTTCTTGTTAGTTGTACAATACATCAACGTTCTAATTATTCTGAAAATTGTATGCAATATTTATTTAAAGTAAAACTGAAACTTATATACCTATTTAAAATGAGTACATCTGGAGAACCACAATTTTACACAGTGAATTAATGGAATTTAAGATAGAAAGAGAAAGAGCAAGCAAGCAAAAGATATCTATACCATCATAAATCAAGTATTACAGAACCCAGATGAAACCTCAACTGGAAATCAGACATGTCTGAGTACGGTCAAGAAAACGTATGGGGATTTTACTCAGAAATCTGTGTGCATGAGCATCTAAATGGGACTCTCGGAATGAGCTCATCCTAAAAGAAGAGAGAGCCAGATGTGACAAGCATAACACACTCAGAAAGCCTCAAGGATAGACAGAGAAGAGAAATGCTGAGAAGTGCGGTCAATATAATGTGCATTCCATCATGGACTTTTCTGTGGGTCCTAATGAGAAGAACCACTAATAAATATGGATAAAACTTTTACTCACAATTTTAGAACACATAAAAGCACGTTACAAAAGGTTCGTAATCTTCTAAAAATAATTTTATGCAAAAAGAACAAGAATCACAAATCCCAGTTCATTAGAAATATCACCTTGAGAGTATTAGTACATTACTATCAAGCCCTGGTTAAGACCACACTGCCTGGGTGTAATAGTAGGGGCATGCAGCAGATGTTGAATAGCCTGGAATGTGCAGTAAAATCCAGCTGGGGTGAAAGTATAATCAATGGCACAAGTTGTGTAAAAAAAAACTGATAAGATGGCTGACCAGACTTGTACATGAGCACATCTGAGACAATGCTGAACTTTTCCAAAAGTATATAGTATGGAGAGTACCAATAAAAGAGAGGTAAAGAGTCATGAAATGTGATCTCATTTGTAACTACTGGCTAATTTGGCGTGGGGAGTTGGGAAACTACAGTAAATAATATAGGAGAGAAAAGGTCATTTTATATATTTTCTACTGTGAACACATTATTACATAACTTTAAATATAAAAGTGTAATGTAATAGTGTAGCTATTTTTCTGTTTGCGTTGGGAATTCTAGGATTATCATGGTTCTTACAACTTTAATTGTTTTAGAGAGCAATTTCAAAGGAGAAGCATAAAAGTGTGTCCTGTCTTGCTCTGCTTTTCAATGAACTGTCAAATTGAAAACAGAGGGATAGTAAAAATATTAGTTTAGTCCAGTTCCTGAGAAGATATGTTCTTCTACTGATCTGGCAATGCATACATTTCAAACTTAACACTGTGAAGGTGTCCAGAAAATTTCGTGCTCAACAACTCTGGTAATATTTTGTGCCCAAGACAACCTTAATCTTCCTCTCAGCTTGACTAAACTTTAGACAGTCTTCTTCCTGACTCTAGACCCCTGACCTCCCTTTTTTTAGAAAATTTACTTTAGAAAACATTTAATTGTAAAACCTTTCAGTGAACCTCTAGATGGTTTTTTAAGATTTCTTGCAAGTTTTACAACCCAGACATGTCTTTCTCAAGGACCTGGGAGCCCTTTCTTTAAAATGTAATCATCAAGGAACATAAGAACTCCTACCTCCCAGTTTCCGTGGGAAGATTGGGAGCCTAACTTCGGCAGAATGACTTGCTCCAAGTTGTAAAATTACCTCCTGACATGAAAGTAAGAGAGAGTTTACTTTTCTTCTGAGCAAAGCCAATTATCAAAAAGTGATGTCCTATGATATCCCAACCTAGCTTTTAAAAACTCTGCAGTCCTACATTTTAAGTAGAGTTGAGCTCAGACTGAGTTCTGGCCTCTCCACCCTACTGCAGTAACCCTGAGTAAAGTATTCCTTGCTTAACTTTGTCCAGTTTAGCTTTAGTGGTTTCTGTTGTGACATCTGCTAAAATATCAACTTTACCTCTTCTCATATTTTTAAATCAGCATTCTTGATCATCTGAAATAATTAGGATCAAATTCCACCTATGGAATTTTGAAAACTTTTGTTTCATTTGTCCCATTTCCTAGCTTTCAGCCATGTACAGCACTTATTTTTTCTAAATCCTAGTAGGGAAGCGTAAGAAAGGAGAATAGATACTGCCCACTTTACAAATGATTACCATTTCTTAGAAGATGTTTGTTATGTAAGGAAGTATAAAGAAAATGTATAAAAGATGTTTTAAAAATAATCTATAAATTTAATTGTGCATGCTATCTTTCCCTACCAGCTGCCAAGCTAAATTAAAAACAGCCTAGTTTTGTAAATACCCAAGGGAAGCACATTAAAAATGAACACAAATAGCCAAAGATAAACTAAATGATGACTTAACCCAAATTTTTAAACCATATTATTTCCCAAGGAGTCTGAAAATCATTTAGAAATTCAATGACTTTAAGTCAGTATATCCAAAATCTGTTTCATGAAACACTAGCCCACCAAAGTGCTATAGGAAAATATACTTCATTTGTCAAATAATTGTGAAAAACAATGCATAATATATCACCATATGAAGATTCAAATTGCACATTAGTTTATAAAACCTGAGCATTTTTCAGTAAAACATGAGAATTGTATTTAACTCAAAAATTCCCAATATGTTTTCCTAAGGAATTTTCCCAATTGGTTTATGATTCTCTTTCCTGAGTTCACTTAATACAGAGAGCTAAAAGTACATATTACTTATCAAATGTCTATATTGAGTTTTTAGGCTTTTGTTGTTGTTGTTGTTTTTTAAATTATATCTTGGTCATTATGACATTCAGGCCTGGCACAAAGATATGCTGAGCATTCTTTCTACACTAAAACCTGGATTTCATGCTGGGAAGCTACAATATACATGAGTACATCAAGACCCCTGTAGGAAGAACATTAAGAAAACATTAAAACTTCTTTGATCTTTAATATCTCAACTGTGTTTTTTTAAAAGCAGGATTCAGCTTTTTTAATTTTAAAAGTGTTTCCCCTAAAGCAAAACCCAATTACTATACTCAAAATCTTTCCATTCCCCCACTCACCCAAACATTTTCCAGTCACGCAATCAATTCAGGATTCTCAAAAATAATTCCAATTTGTTTTTTTAAATTTTCTTTCTTTACTGTTGCAAACATTGTTTCCTCTGTCTAAAATCTCCTCCCAGTTTCCCCTCCTGGTACATTCCTATTTGTTCTTTAAGGCCCAGTGCCTACATGATGATACGGTCTATGGTGAAATGGTGCTAACCATCCATCCCAACCTCCTTCTAATGGAAAAGCCTCCTCCATAGAGACTGGGAAGGTAAAAACTACATTTTCTAGACTTTTGCAGCCTGGGTTGGCTGAAGAGATCAGCCATATGTGCTCTAAATGTGGAAGTCAGAAGGGAGACAGAGAATTTATTTCTGCTGTTGTCTTCACTGGCAAATAAGGTCTGGGTGGAGTTTCTTGGGGAAACACTAGCAGCAGTTGGCATGTATAGCCATTGGCTTCATGGATATCACAGGTATGGGGCATTTGATCCGCTGGTGAGGATGATAGTACGCATGTAATTGCTCCAATGCAGGCTGCGATTAACACTCAATTCCTGTCTGCTTCTTGACTGCATAGTGGTGACTTGGTTCTAGCTCCAGATATTGCTGAAACTTTCAGATTCATCAGGCAGATTCATGATAAGAGAAGACGTAGTTCCTCAGTAGGTGAGGACTAGAGTGTGGCTTCAGAACAGTTCCTAAAAGCCCACCTTAACTTGTTTCCTCAGCTCTCCTAAAGATTTAGCATGTGATCTAAGTACACGGTAAATAAAGTTCTTGGTGTTTAAACTAGCCAGAGTAGATTCTGTTCTCTGCAACTGAGTCCTGACCTTTAAAAATGTCAATACTCTGTGAATCCTAATTTCCTGAGCTTTTTGCTGTTTTCTCACAGAACCTCATGCACATTAGTAGCTTTTATTAAAGTGTACTTTCACGCCTCTTCCCAGCAGTCATGTCTTACTGACTTGTATGACAGACTCCTCTTCTTCTGTGCTCTCCAAAAGACACAATTTTCTTGTGTCCTGTACTTTCTCTGAGAGGCCTGCCATCTTTTCAAATGCTCCTGGTTATCTTGTGACTCAGCTCCTTGATGGGCTTTATCAGAGTATGTGTTTTGTTGTTGTTTTGTGGCTGTGTGGCGAGGCTTGTGGGATCTTAATTCCCAGACTAGGGATCAAACCCGGGCCCCTGCAGTGAAAGGACCGAGTCCTAACTACTGGACTGCCAGGGAATTCCCCAGACTATATATTTAAATTCTGTGTCTTTTTCTCATTGTTAGGATGGAAGCAATTTTCTCTTGTCAACGTCTATATTCTGAATGGAATCATAAACTACTTTTTTTTTTTTTTACATCTTTATTGGAGTATAATTGCTTTACAATGGTGTGATAAACTACTTTTGCTTTTGTGATTAGAAAGTTATTTTTCAAATAAAAAAGAAAAAAAAGAAAGTTATTTTTCCATAATGATCAGATAAATATTTCCAATGTGCTATTACATTCATTTATAAAAAGTGTCTAATCATATGTATAATTTACCTGGAATTTAATATGTGACAGAAAATCATGAATTTTTGTTAAATAAAGCTCTCTCATTGATTTGAGATGCCAAACTTATCATGTATCACAAATGACTACTACCCTGGACATTCTTTTCTGCTCCAATGAGCATCCACTCTTCAGATCTTACCACCTTGTTGTTTTTATTGTAATTTGATTATGTGTTTGATGTCTGAGAGTACATGTTCACCAATCTTATTCTTTTTTAAAAAAAAAAAAGTCCCATGTATTCTCATTTTTTTCTTTACTTTTTTCAGTTGGAATCTTGAATTCATTTTTTAAGAAATCTCATTGGAATTATATTTATTCCTGAAATTAATATCAAGATTATGCCATCACCACATTCAATACACAATACTTCTATGTATTAGAAGTCAAAACAATTTATGTCTGATTTCCTTAAATTTTTCATAATTAGGTCCAAGACGCAAATATATATATATATATATATATATATCTCACTTTAAAATACACAAGCAAAATCAAGTAGTTAACTGAACTGCAAGTTTCTACTTTTCCTTCAATGATTTCTTCATTTCCCTAACTCACAAAATAATAGCTATATTCTGGTTTCAATATATTCATGTAGAAAAAAATAGTAACTCTTTTGGATTCTAGATCAGAGAAGTAGTATAGAATTACTTACAATGATTTATATCAACCACCATTAAACAGTTGAAAAATTACCTTCCATGAATCAAGAACAATTAACAATATTCTGAATTAGACTAACTGTATTTTACTTTAAAAAGAGACAAGAATGCATTTCATATTTTTTAAGAGGCTTTGGTATCAAATAGTGGTGGACTGGAATTTCAACTCCCTGCTTATTATCTATGTAATTCTGTGAAATTTACTTAATCTCTGGTGCTCCTTAAAAGGGTTAACTATAGTTGCTACCTCATGGAGTTGCTGTGAAGAGTTACATAATTAGTGAACAAAAACATTTATCATAGTGCCTGGTGTAGATTGTCACTCAATAAATGTAAACTGAAGATTGGATGTCTATTTTGGCTGATTTATACTTTTAAATACAGTTGACCCATGAACTGAGCAGGCCCACTTACACGTGGAGTTTTTTGATAAATACAGTGGTTCAATACCACATGATCCATGGTTGGCTGGATCAAAAAAAAAAGACATAGGATACGGAGCCAAGGACACAGAGGGCCCACTATAAACTATACATGGATTTTCAACTTGGGGGAGGGTCAGTGTGCCTAACACCTGTGTTGTTCAAGGGTCAACTGTAGTGAAAATACATCTATGGAGCTATTTGTTATGTATTATATGAAGAGTTGATATTCTAAATATATACAGACCAGAACAGTATGTGTAATAGCTATAGGTATGTAACAGCCACCTGACCAATAAGAAGTCCATTATGCCCTACTATAATGCCCACTTGCTAAATATCAGTGACGTATGAAATGTGAAATTTTAAAACTATTTGCTTAGAGGGAGCTTCATGCATAGATCATTCTGTAGTTGTTCTCATGTTATTGTGTTTTGTATCCTTACAAATTAAGAAGTACAAGCCTCAACAAATTTAAGAGGATAGAAATTATTTCAAGCATCTTTTCTGACCAAAATGTTACGAAACTAGAAATCAACCACAGAAAAAGTGGGAAAAGAAAAAACACATGGAGACTAAACAATAGCCTACTAAAAAAAATAAAAATAAATGGATCAATGATGAAATCAAAGAAGAAATCAGTAAATACCTTGAGA
Source organism: Delphinapterus leucas (assembly GCF_059928025.1). Lineage (NCBI taxonomy): Eukaryota > Metazoa > Chordata > Mammalia > Artiodactyla > Monodontidae > Delphinapterus > Delphinapterus leucas. The sequence goes on along the minus strand of NC_143131.1, from coordinate 101,247,734 downwards.
CAAATGAAAATGAACACAACCTCACAAAATCTATTGGATACAGCAAAAACAGTTCTAAGAGGGAAGTTCACAGCAACACAGGCCTTTCTCAAGAAATAAGAAAAATTTTAAATAACAACCTAACCAACCACCTAAAAGAATTAGAAAAAGAACAAAACCCAGAGTCAGCAGCAGAAAGGAAATAAAAAAGATCAGAGAGGAAATAGAAATCAAAAAAAAAAAATCAATAAAACCAAGAGCTGTTTCTTTTTTAAAGATAAACAAAATCAATAAACCTCTAGCCAGACTCACCAAGAAGAAGAGAGGACCCAAATAAATAAAATTAGTAATGAAAGAGGAGAAATAACAACTGATACAACAGAAACACAAACAATCATAAGAGAATACTATGAAAAGTTATATGCCAACAAATTAGACAACCTAAAAGAAACGGACAAGTCTCTAGAAACACACAGCCTCCTAAAACTGAGTCAAGAAGAAACAGATAATTTGAACAGACTCATCACTAGAAGTGTAATTGAATATGTAATAATAATAATAATAATAAACCAAAACTCCTTGCAAACAAAAGTCTAGGACTGGGCAACTTCAATGGGGAATTCTACCAAACATACAGAGAAGAACTTATACTTATCCTTCTCAAACTATTCCAAAAATTGAAGAAGAGGGAACATTCCCAAATTCATTCTATGAGGCCACCATTACCCTGATACCAAAACAAGACAAAGACACTACAAAAAAAGATTGCAGGCTAATATCTTTGATGAATATAGCTGCAAAAATCCTCAACGAAATATCAGCAAACTGAATCCAACAATATGTATAAGCATCATACATCATGATCAAGTGGGATTTATTCCAGGGTCACAAGATGGTTCAACATATGCCAGTCAATCATTGTGATATATTAACAAAACGAAAGACAGAAACCACATGATCATCTTAAAAGACTCAGAAAAGGCATTTGACAAAATTCAACATCATTTCATAATAAAAATTTTCATCAAGTGGGTGTAGAGGGAACATATCTCAATATAATAAAAACAATTTACAACAAACCCACAGCCGAAATGATATTCAACAGTGAAAAGCTGAAAGTCTTCCCGCTAAATTCAGGAACAAGACAAGGATGCCCATTCTCACCACTTCTATTCTGGGCAAAATATTCTCAGACATAAATTGTAGAAATGTTTTCTTATATCAGTCTCCCTATGCAAAATAAATAAAAGCAAAATTAGACAAATGGGGCCTAATCACACTTAGAAGCTTTTGCATAGCAAAGGAAACCATCAACAAGAAGAATGGCAAAATTCAGAATGGGAGAAAATATTTACAAATGATGTGACTAACAAGTGGTTAATATCCAAAATGTACAAATCGATTATACAGCTCAATATCATAAAAACAAACAAAAAGGAAACCCCATCAAGAAATGGGCAGGGGCTTCCCTGGTGGTGCAGTGGTTGAGAGTCCGCCTGCCGATGCAGGGGACACAGGTTCATGCCCCGGTCTGGGAAGATCCCACATGCCGTGGAGCGGCTGGGCCCGTGAGCCATGGCCACTGAGCCTGTACGTCTGGAGCCTGTGCTCCCCAACGGGAGAGGCCACAACAGTGAGAGGCCCACGTACTGGAAAAAAAAAAAAAAGAAAGAAATGGGCAGAAGACCTAAATAGACATTTTTCCAAAGAAGACATACAGATGGTCAATAGGCACATGAAAAGATGTTCAACATTGTTAATTATCAGAGAAATGCAAATCAACCACAGTGAGGTGTCACCTCACACTGGTCAGAATGACTATGGCTGTCACCAAAAAGTCTACAAATAATTAATACTGGAGAGGGTGTGGAGAAAAGGGAACCCTCCTACACTGTTGGGAGGATGTAAATTGGTGTATCAATTATGGAAAACTGTATGGAGGGTTCTTAAAAACCTAAAAATAGAGCTACCATATGATCGAACAATCCCACTCCTGGGTATATATCCAGAAAAAACGAAGAGTCTAATCAAAAAGATACATGCACCTCAATGTTCATAGCAGCATGGTTTACAATAGCCAAGACATGGTAACAACCCAAGTGCCCATCAACAGATGACTGACCTAAGAAGACGTAACAACACAAGTGCCCATCAACAGATGATTGGCCTAAGAATACATATATATATCTACACACACACACACACACACATAGTGAAATGTTACTCAGCCATAAAAGGTAATGAAACATTGCTATTTGCAGCAACATGGATGTTTATGGACCTAGAGAATATTATACCTAGTGAAGTAAAACACAGAAAGACAAATATTATATGAGATCACTTATATATGGAATCTAAAAAATAATACAAATGAATCTATATACGGAACAGAAACAGACTCATAGACAGAAAACAAACACGGTTACTAAAGGGGAGAGGGAGGGACAATTTATGAGCATAGAATTAACAGATACAAACCACTATTCATAAAATAGATAAGCAACAAGGATTTATTCTATAGCATATACCATAGGGAATTATATTCAGTATTTTGTATAACCTATAATGGAAAATAATCTGAAAAATTATATAACTCAGTTTGCTGTATACCTTAAATTAACATAATATTGTAAATCAACTATACTTCAATTTTAAAAAAGTGTATGTAAAGAAACAGTACTTTTTTTTGTTTCCTGAGGAAACAAAACACATAGTCAGATTTTGAATAAATTACCATATTAAATAGAGCAGGATAAATAAGCCAACACAGAAGTGACTAATAACATAAGTTATTAAATGTTATTTTTTTTAAATGTTACTTTATAATATAATAGTAAAAACTACAAGAGGAAGAAATAATATGATTTTTAAATTAGTTTTTAAGTTGAACTATAGAATTGAGGAAATTATAGTTTAAATTACCCAGTATAAGAAAAAAAATTAATTTTATATATTGAGGGCATCTGGCTTTCTGAAAATGTAATGGGCAGGTTTGTTTTCTTTCATTTCTGCTCAGTTCTCTACAAATTTTCTGTTATCTCTTGAATTTAGTGGTTGCATAATTAGGTTTTGACACCAAAAGGATCTAGAAACAACTCCTAATTTCATCATTTACAAATTACCTAGACTTGAATACAGTTCTTAAATGTCGACATTACTGACCTGAAATTTGAATAAAATAATTCATATAAGAAGTTTAGCATAGTTTTTGGGAAATATTCCCTTAAATCAATGATGGCAAGTTCTTATTATTTACAAGATGTTTCCCATTTTCTACTTACCTAGAACCAAGGATGTATTATTCAACTCATTGGCTAATTTATGTTTTGTCTTTCTGTTTGACTGTACAAACACTTAATGGATTGATTACAAGTGTAAAAAATTAAAATGAAATAGAATGAATATTAAAGTCTAACTTGATATTTCTATAACCAGATGTATCTCCCTAGAGGCCAAACCTTCAGTTCTTTTTATCATACATTTGTACAATATCCATTATATTTATATAAAAGAATACACAACATAATTCTACCACAAAAATCATGCACATAATTGTTTAATGAATATTAGATGATATTACTTTTATGATTAATGTTACTATTAGCATTAGCAATAAAAGTAATGTTACAATTTATAAAATAATTAGTCCTTAAACATCCTTGGGGGTGTGTGTGTGGGGAGATCCAAGAAGGTCAAACAAGGAAGACTGGAGAAAGAATTCCATGAATTAGGATGTACTTGATTAAATAATATTTATATAAAATTGTAAGTGTAAAGGAAAGTCTAATAAGAGCCTTGTATGACATTGTGAGTCAAAAGAATCTCATTCAATAGATAGTTACTAAGAATTAAACATGTAATATGTTTCACGTACAACATGCCAGATGCTATGCTCAGCTCTGTATATAAAATCATGAATTCTGGGCTCAGGAAACACCTAAAGGATGTGCACAAGCTGGCCAGATGACTTTGGGGAGGAGAATAAACACAGAGTGGGAGTAAAACTCAGTGCCAAAGGAAGCATAGCAGCCCAAAAACCTGAAAGTTGTTTAGTTGGTTAGAGTAGAAAAAGTGAGAGTGAGCATGGAGATAGAGAATCTAAAGAGGTGGGTAGACTACATCAAGCCCTGGAAGCCATGTTCAAGAGGTGTAATTATCCTACATGTATGGAAGTACCACTGAAGGAAACACTTTCAAGCCAGGGAGTGATAAAATCAGATTTTATTTTACTTCATCTTTTGGGGAGAGTGATGTGTCTGCAGATTATAGGTGAGAGAGAAGAGCACGTTTTCATATTTAAGGCTGGTATTAACATGATGATTACAGAAATAGGAAATAAAAACATGGAGTCTAGGGATATTTAGGGGATAAATGATAGGTGGAACAACTGACTGGATATAAGATGATTGGAGCCTGGGTGGGGGTAAAAAGCAGTTAGGAGAGATGCCCAAGTTTCTGATTTGGGTTACTAGTTGAATTATAGGGCCATATACTAAAACAGGGAACACTAGAGTAAAAGCAGTTTGGGAAGAGGGAGGAGAATTTGAAATACTCAAATCAAGGCTCCCCATGAATATTCCAGTGAAAATTTAACTCACAAGAGGATACATATATATAACTCAAAAGATGTACATGTTTAGATTTATCAGCATAGAGGTTGTATTGGAAACTAGATAGTTGAAAAAACTTCCCAGAGGTTGAAAACTTCCCAGAGGTAGATAAAGGAAGATTCCCTACAACTGATGCATGAGCATGACAGCATTTAAGGGCTGTAAAAAAAAAAAAAAAAAAACTGAAAAATACCTATTCAGATATTTTGCCCCTATCTATCATTTTTATTGATGTTATTTTTAAGAGCAGCTTAAAGTTCACAGCAAAATTAAGGGGAAGGTACAGAAATATCCTGTATATCTTCTGTCTCCAAACACGCATAGCCTTCCCCATTATAAAAAAATCCCCCATCAAAGTGGTATATTTGTTACAATGGATAAACCTACACTGACCCACTATAATCAGCCCAAGTCAATAGTTAACTTTATAGTTCACCCTTGGTGTTATACATTCTGTGGGACTGGAAGAAATGTATAATGATATGTATTCATAATTATATCATATGGAGAATTTTCACTGCTTTAAGAATTCTCTATTCTGTACCCATTTATCCCTACCATAGCTTCTCAACCCCTGGCAACCACAGACCTTTTTTACCATCCCCTTAGTTTTGCTTTTTCCAGAACATCATATAGTTGGAGTTGTACAGTGCATAGTCTTTTCAGATTATCTTCTTTCACTTAGTAATATGCATTTAAAGTTTCTCCATGTCTTGTTATGGCTTGATAGCACATTTATTTTTAGTGACAAATAATATTCTATTTTCTGGATAGACCACAATTTATTTATTCACTCACCTACATCTTGGTAGCTCCAAGTTTTGGCAGTTATAAATAAAGCTATTATAAACATCCATGTGCAGGTGTTTGTGTGGACATAACTTTTCAACTTCCTTATGTCACTACCAGTAGCACAATTGCTGGATCACATGTTAAGTGTATATTTAGTTAGATAGAAGAGTAAATAAAATAAAATTTAAATTTAAAAAACCACCAAACTGTCTGCAAAGTGGCTGTACCATTTTTCACTCCTACCAACAATGAATGGGAGTTCTTGTTGCTCCACGTCCTCAACAGCATTTGGTGTTGTCAGACGTTGGTTACCCTAATACGACTGTAGTGTTCTCATTGTTTACATGTTTGTTTTTTCTGATAACACGGTTTTCATATGTCTATTTGTCATCTGATTTTCTTCTTTGTGAGGTGTTTGTTAATATTTTTGGACCATTTTTAATTGGCTTGTTTTTTTATTGTTGAATTTTTATAGTCTTTTGTATATTTTTGCTAATAGTCCTTTATCAGATGTCTTTTGCAAATATGAGTAAAAGTATAAAGGTTAGAAAAAAAAAGGTCATCTCCATGGAGCGGTGAGTAGCTCCATTCAGTTAAGAGGGTGGCAACAAGAACCTACTGTACAGCACAAGGAACTCTGCTCAATATTATGTAACAACCTAAATGGGAAAAGAATTTGAAAAAGAATAGACACATGTATATGTATAACTGAATCACTTTGCTGTATACCGGAAACTAACACAACATTGTTAATTAACTATACTCCAATATAAAATAAAAAGTTTAAAAAAGGAATAAGCCACATGATACTGGAAAAAAATAAAGTGGCAAGCAAATGAAAAATAATCATTGTTAAGAGTGGAATGGGATGAAGAAAAGTGTGTATGTATGGGAGAGTTGGGAGGAAGTGTGTGAACTGAATGCCAAACTAAGGACTTAAGATTTTATTCAGCAAGCGACAAGATTTTATTCAGCAAGCGACGGAGAGCAAAAGAGGTACTCAAGCGGGACAGTGACTCAATTAGAGCTGAATCCACCATTCCATTTACAAGTACAATTAACTCTTGATTACATTGTGCCTTGTTAACATAATTAAGCTTTTAAACCTGGGTTGCTGAGCTCCAACAATTACATAATTGTTGGAATTACTGCCACAAAAATTTATGTTCCCCAACTTGGGCAGTATCACCAGGAGCAAGATCAGCATTGCTCGGAAGTCCTTTATATATCCCTGGTCAACAACTGTTTTTTTTCCCCCCAAAGGCTATATGAAACCTTCATCATTAAGCTGTAGTCCTTTATACAGAAATTATAGAGCTTCATTTTTTGCTTAACAAAGGTCTAAATTCAGGAAAAATAGATTTTATAATAATGCACCTATACAACATCAACTGTACCTTAACAAACTAGTGATCAAAGCAGTTTTAACTACCACCTCAAATATGTTATTTTGAAGTAAAAATTGATCTTAGTTAATATGATATACGGGCAGAGCTGTTGCTTATGTGCTTTGGCAATTCTATTTTTTATGTATAAGACCTGTTTCTATTCATCAAGCATCATAAATAAAGGAATTAAAAAATAAAACCACCGTTGCCTCCTAGTTCTAGAATCTTGAGTTTAAGCAGTGAACTGTCACCAATGATTTCAATTATGCAGTCTAGGCACCAAATGAATGATGAAGATTTGCTATATCTTCACTATACAGTGGGTGACTCATTAGGGCATTTTACTGAATACTATACAATTAGCTAAGCACCTTACAAAACCACAGTGTATATTCTGCAATATATACCAACGTTGCAAAAATTATTCTGAAGTATTACCCTAAATAGGTTCATTTTTTATCTTTCCAGGATGAAGAGGCAAAGGCAGGTGACATTTTAACTGTAGATTTGCAGTTTTATCACTGAATGAGATCTAAGCAATGACTAAAGGAATACCCTTCATTTGTAGAAGACATATGGACTGCAGTCTTCAAATACTAAAATATTTCAAACTATACAAGAGGTGAAGGAACCTAAAATTCTGGTAAATTCTTGGGAATGTAACTCACTTTTCTTCTTTAGCATCACCTCAGTGAGTCACAGTAGCTTGAATCTTATATGGTGTGATATGATGGAGCCAATTAATACGAGAATATCCTTTGCTCCTCCTGACCTGCAATCAAGTCTATCTTGTTTACAAGAGGAATACTTATTCTACCTAAATCACTATTCCTTTAGAAGCCTTCACTTAAAATATAAGGACCGGGCTTCCCTGGTGGCGCAGTGGTTGAGAGTCCGCCTGCCGATGCAGGGGACACGGGTTTGTGCCCCGGTCCGGGAAGATCCCACTATGCCGCGGAGCGGCTGGGCCCGTGAGCCATGGCCGCTGAGCCTGCGCGTCCGGAGCCTGTGCTTCACAACGGGAGAGGCCACAGCAGTAAGAGGCCCGCGTACCGCAAAAAAAATAAAATAAAAGGACCATATTACTTGAAAATGACTCATAAACTGATAAGCATCTACTAATTCATATAATTCAGGAGCTGTCATCTAGTTTAGCAATACTTAAATAACTTAAGAAAGGATGGGAAATGATTTTTATTAGAAAATCATTCTACTTCTACTTCTACTTCATGGAAGATGCTTGATATCCTCAGAACTCTCTAACTCTCACCTTATCTTTGATAAAGGAGGCAAGAATATACAGTGGAGAAAAGACAGCCTCTTCAATAAGTGGTGTTGGGAAAACTGGACAGCTAAAGGTAAAAGTACAAAATTAGAACAGTCCCTAATACCATATACAAAAATAAACTCAAAATGGATTAAAGACCTAAATGTAAGGCCAGACACTATCAAACTCTTAGAGGAAAACATAGGCAGAACACTCTATGACATAAATCACAGCAAGATTCTATTTGACCCACCTCCTACAGAAATGGAAATAAAAACAAAAATAAACAAATGGGACCTAATGAAACTTAAAAGCTTTTGCACAGCAAAGGAAACCATAAACAAGACCAAAAGACAACCCTCAGAATGGGAGAAAATATTTGCAAATGAAGCAACTGACAAAGGATTAATCTCCAAAATTTACAAGCAACTCATGTAGCTTAATATCAAAAAAACAAACAACGTAATCCAGAAATGGGCAGAAGACCTAAATAGACATTTCTCCAAAGAAGATATACAGACTGCCACAAATACATGAAAGCATGCTCAACATCACTAATCATCAGAGAAATGCAAATCAAAACTACTATGAGGTATCACCTCACACCTGTCGGAATGGCCATCATCAAAAAATCGACTAACAATAAATGCTGGAGAGGGTGTGGAGAAAAGGGAACTCTCTTGCACTGTTGGTGGGAATGTAAACTGATACAGCCACTCACTATGGAGAACAGTATGGAGGTTCCTTAATAAACTAAAAATAGAACTACCCTATGACCGAACAATCCCACTACTGGGCATATACCCTGAGAAAACCATAATTCAAAGAGTCATGTACCACAATGTTCATTGCAGCTCCATTTACAATATCCAGGACATTGAAGCAACGTAAGCATCCATTGATAGATGAATGGATAAAGAAGATGTGGCACATATATACAATGAATTATTACTCAGCCATAAAAAGAAATGAAGTTGAGTTATTCGTAGTGAGGTGGATGGACCTAGAGACTGTCACACAGAGTGAAGTAAGTCAGAAAGAGAGAAACACATATACACGGAATCTAAAAAAATAAAATGGTTCTGAAGAGCCTAGGGGCAGGACAGGAATAAAGACACAAACGTAGAGAATGGACTTGAGGACACGGGGAGGGGGAAGGGTAAACTGGGACAAAGTGTGAAAGTGGCATGGACATATATACAGTACCAAATGTAAAATAGATAGCTAGTGGGAAGCAGCTGCATAGCAAAGGGAGATCAGCTGAGTGCTTTGTGACCACCTAGAGGGGTGGGATAGGGAGGATGTGAGGGAGATGCAAGAGGGAGGAGATATGGGGATATATGTATATGTATAGCCGATTCACTTTGTTATAAAAACAGAAACTAACACACCATTGTAAAGCAATTATACTCCAGTAAAGATGTTTAAAAAAATCATTTAGGTAATTGTTTTTGCTATCCAGTATGTATGATTATAGGTATATAACATAGTAGTTACCTATCTACCAATTTAACTGTATCTACTTATCTATATCAATTTTTGAAATTGTTCCTAGTCTAATTCAGTCATGCAAAATATCGAATGAAAAACATGGTTTAGAAATGTACTCACGGTTCCTTGAGTACATATAGAACAGTTGAAAAAGGGAAGTTGCTGATACTTATGAGACTTAAATCTGAAGACTTTCTTGAAACGTAACTAATGGAATAAGAATGAAATTTTTTTTTTAATTTAGCAGCACTGTCTTTTGATTGCATATTTTTTGTAATGCTGTTGAAATTAGGGAAGGACACATGACCCATTGAAATATAACTAGTTTATAATTTCAGATGCTTTTTACCAATATTTCTAGTTATTAAATTTGGTTTTGAGTTTAAGTCATGCTGAAAAATAAAGATTAATTGGCAAATATATGAACATATATAGATATGATTATCTTTGATTAAGAGAAAAAGAGGAAAAAGCACCAGTGGATTCAATTCTTCATCCCATCTCTCTGTTGGTTTACCTCCTTAATTTTGCAGAAAATCAAGAACACACCACCCTCCCACAGCGACACTAACATACACAAATGAACACACATTTCCATACACAACTCATATGACTTAAAAGTTGTTCATTAAAACTCGTCCCCCTGTTAAAATAACAATACCCCAGTTCTGACTGTTTCTCATATGATTCAGTTTCTCGGCATAAATCACAAAGAGTTTGTTATTGTATTAAGTTTATTAAACTTAGAAAATAAAATTTCTTCAAAATTTAATATTGAGTCAGGAAAAATAAATTATAGTCATCTTTTGATTATTCTAGTGATTAATTTTATGGATAATTTTTGTCACATTAGCTTTAATTGTTCACCATCTTGCTAATACATTAACAGGGAAAAATGAAAGATTCAAAGTAAGCTAATATCAATTATGTTTTATATATTCTAGCAATTCTAATAAAATATTATCATAAAGGATAATATTAAAACCAATGAATGATGAATTTTATTGTTTTTATTCTCTATCTCAGTTCCCTCAACTATAGAATGGAAGATACCTGTTTTTCTCCTCAAAAGATAGAGATATTCAACTGCATATAATGTATGAGAATATATTTCTCTTTGTCCATCCTGGTAAGTTGGCATCTGTTTTTCAAAATATGTTGTTTCTTTATTATTTATTGTACAACGTTATCAGAAGTGCCTTAGACAAGGAAGACATGAAGTAAAAAAAAAAAAAGAATACAGAAAATGAAGGAAGGAAAATAAATGGAGAAAAAATATGTATTCATGTGTTCATTGAGCATTATAAAGTGCTTGCCATGTACCTGGCCCTGTTCTACGTGTTTAGACAGAGGTCTTGAAGAGTAGACTGATTATCAATATTAATTAATATTAATTACTAAAAATATACACTATTAGATATTGATAGTATATTTGAAGATGCTTTTCTATTATGTATTAAGTACTATATTAGGATGTTTCACATATATTTTATTAAAATATACTAAGATGAAATTTTGTAAGTATTTATGGCAAACGAAACCCCCCCTCCCAAAAAAAAATGAACACTTTTAGGACCTAAAGGGAAATATAAAATAGCATTCATTTCATGGCTTAAGTGAAAATAGAGGAGAAAAGGGCACATTTTGACCTTCTGACCTTCGCATCTGAAGGAGACTCAGATTGTGCTTCATGACCACTTTTTTTTTCCATTCTGTTGCAAACTTCAAGCCTGAGCAGTGAAGCCCACTTCCTCCACCTCTCCGAAGCTCACAGGCTTTGCCCCTGCTTAGCTGTGCCCCATTCTTCTCAACCTCACCCTGACGTACAGGTACCCAAGAGGCTGCCCAGTGCACCATGGGGGAGTTTGCCCATGACTGGAAAACCATAGAGTCTGTAGAATCAGTAGTAATGTATTGGGCTGGCCAAACTGTCCGTTCAGGTTTTTCCATAACATCTTAATGGAAAAACACGAATGAACATTTTGGCCAATCCAATACTTATCCATAATCCAAAGAAATTTCTTATTTGGTAAAACCACCACTGCTGTGTCTTGGGAGGAGGAAATTTCCAAGCATCTCCAAGCAGGAGAATGTAGGCACTGATAATTGTTAGATAATAGGCTGTTCCTTCCTGGGACCTATGCCTCTTTAACAAAGTAATGAAGAGATGCACAGAGTATAAGATTTTTTCAAAATTGAAAAGAGTATGAACCTCTATTGTTCTAGGCAGTTTCATAACCAGACTGATCCTGAGGACCCACCTGGCTGTGCTTCTTTCAACCTATACTCTCTTGCCTCTTGTACTTTTTTCTGGCCTGGTTCTCTACTGTTTAGTAAGAAATCTTATTTAAAGAATTTGTATTTCTGCTTAGCTTGTTGCAATAAACAATCCCAACTAAAGCGTTCCTTCTTATCCTGAGAGAGGGGTGAAGGAGAGACCCAGGATGGGTGGCTAAGGAAAGAGAGTCAAGTGGTCATGACCTGTTTTTAATGATACATTAAAGTATAAATAGAGTGTATTTGGGAAGACAGATAATCCAACAGTACAAGTAAATAATTACACTACATAAATCCTGACTCATATGGTACAGAGTACATGTAATATAGGTGTATAGAAAAAGGGAACAATTGTCATGAAAAACCTGTTAGCTTTTTTTTCATTCCTAGATTCACTATTCTAATTAAAAAAAAAGAAATTCTATCTCTGTCTCTGTCAGTCTGTCTCTATATGTGTGTGTATGTAATATACATATGTATGTGTATGTGTGTATTTATATATGTACATATATAATTTTGAAAACAGACATATAAATTAAAGCATAAGCTATAGCCATGAAGAATAGCTATCATTTGATTCTTAGCCATGGCATAAAAATAAAAGTTAATTTCTGAGGTTCCTTAAAAAACTAAAAATAGAACTACCATATGACCCAACAATCCCACTCCTAGGCATATACCCAGAGAAAAACATAATTTGAAAATATACATGCACCCCAGTGCTCACTGCAGCACTATTTACAATAGCCAGGTCATGGAAGCAACCTAAATGTCCATCAACAGAGGAATGGATAAAGAAGACGTGGTACATATATACGATGGAATATTACTCAGCCATGAAAGGAAAAAAACTAATGCCATTTGCAGCAACATGGATGGACCTAGAGACTGTCATACTGAGTGAAGTAAGTCAGACACAGAGAGACAAATATTTTATGATATCGCTTATATGTGGGAATCATTTTTTTTTAAAGGGTACAAATGAACTTATTTACAAAACAGAAGTAGAGTCACAGATGTAGAAAACAAACTTATGGTTACCAGGGGATAAGGGTGGCAGGGATAAATTGGGAGATTAGGATTGACATATACACACACACTGCAGTATATAAAATAAATAACAAATAAGAACCTGCTGTATAGCACAGGGAACTCTATTCAGTACTCTGTAATGGCCTATATGGGAAAAGAATCTAAAAAAGAAAAGAGTGGATACATATATATGTATAACTGATCCACTGCTGTACACATGAAACACAGCATTGTAAATCAACTATACTCCAATAAAAATTAAAAAAATATATATATATATATGGTAAAAAAAACCAAAAGTTAATTTATTTGGTAGACTTTCAAGTTGAATTTATATTAGATAATAAATATAATTTCTATTCTGATGTATTAACAAAGCTGATTTTATCCCTCACTATGCCCAGAAACATTGTAGTCTCCCAAGAATCCTATTTTCGGCATGATATTTTCCCATGAAAATATTTTTGACATGTGGTTGTAAAGACACTGACTGTAACTATTTGCCAAGTAAACAGCATCCCAGAAATATTCTGTGATTCTGTCAGCTGTGCTTACTAAGGACTCCCAAACAGATGTGGGAGACTGTTCAAACAAACTCCCCAGTGAAAACAGTGTGATCCACGGGTTAGAGGTTTCATTCTCATTCACTCTTTAGTTACTTACCCTCTTACCATTACCCAGAAGGAAACATGCAACATTAAAAAAGACAATAAACACTAAGTTCACCAGAACTAGTAATTTAACACAAAAAACCCACTCAGAAGTAACAGAAGATTGTTTGTTGTATGTTAATAGGATGTGGACACTATGAATTGTAAACAAGCTTTGTTATGTCCCCTGCCCTTGGTAGAAGGTTATAATTCAATCCTTTAAGGAAAAATACAGAGACATTGAATAACCATGTATTTTTCAGCATGACTGTCTGGTTTATGAATAAATTGAGGGCTCAGCATCCAGAGGTCCACAGATGTACGTTGAGTCTTTTTTCTTTTTTTTGCTTTAAAGCTTCCAGTACCTGACTACCTAACTTACTCATACAGTTTCTGAGAGAGTGGACCAGACACAAGCCATCTTAATTTATGCTAGTCTAACCCCAAGAGGGTGGCTTTTTTAAATAAAGCAGTGCTTCTAATCAGGTAGCTATAACAGAGGAAAAATAGTTTTAATTTCACAAAATACTGTATCTAGAACAAGTCACTAATCATGAAAAATAAAAAAATAATATAGAGAAAATGATAAATTATATATTTCATCAAAATTTAAAACATGTGCTTTTTGGAAGAATATTTTATGAAAAAGCAAGCCACAGGCTGGAAGAAAATATTTCCAATACATATATACAACAAAATGTTTATATACAGAAAATATGAAGAATGCTGATACTTCAATAATAAAAATAAAAATAAATTAAACAGAGACTTTACAAAAGAAGATATATGAAAGGTAAACAAACACATGAAAAAGTGCTTGATATAACTAGTTGTACGAAAAATACAAATTAAAGTACAATGAGGTACCAATACACACTCCTTGGAAAGATTACATGTTAAAAGTTTGACAATATTAAGTGTTGGCAAGGATGTAAAGTGAATGAACTCCCATGAATAACTAGTGAGAGTAGAATATTTTATAATTATTTTCAAAAAGGACTTCGCAGTTTCTAATAGTTTAACATATTTTACTATATAACCTCATAATTTAACTCCTAGTAATTCATTCAACAGTAATAAAAACATGTGGGCACACAAAGACTTATATTGTACAATATGTTTATAGTAGCTTTACTCTTAATGGCCCCAAACTGGACACTACTCAAAAGTCTATAAAAAGATGAACAATGGTCATTCTGAGTGAAAGAAGCCAGTTACAAAATGTTACAACCTGTTTTATTTAAGTTATGAAATAGCTAAAACTATTTAATAGTGACTGAAAGCATATCAGCATCTTCCTGGTTTTGGTGTTGGCTTTGTGAATTTAATACAAAGGGGTATAGGGAACTCCTGTGATAAAAATGTTACGTATCTTGATTGACATGGTGGTTAAATGGATGAATACATTTGTCAAAATTTATTCAATAGTACATTTAAAATGATTGCATTTTATTTCATGTAATTTATACTACATAAAAGTTGATTATTAAAAGTTAAATAAATAGTAACAGTATATGTTTAAAATTATCCAAGAAACTTTAATAAGCTGTCATGCAGCTAGAACTGAATACTCAGTTTTTAAAAGAGCAGCATACTCAAGAGAGTCAAGCAAGATATAACACTGGATCATGAGTGAGGAGTAATATTTCCTCTCACCAAAAATGATTAATGTTATTTATTTTAGAGTAATAACTACTATTGTTTAATTAAAACTTGGTTCATATTCATTTTTAAAAACATCAACTTTAAAAAAATTAACATAAATACTTTTTCTTAGGCCCAAGCTTAAACCAATTAAATTTAAAATATCTGGTAGTAAAGACAGGAATTGAGTTTTTAAAAATTTTAATAGTTTTATTTTGAAACAGTTTTAGATTTATAGAAGAGTTGCAGAGAGTTCTTATATAACATCTAATATAACTATGCTTTATTGAAATTGACAAATTAACACTGATTTTGATATTAACTCAACCAGATATTTTATTTGGATTCCACCATTTTTTCAACTAACATCCTTTTCCTGCTCCAGGATCCAGTTAAGGCCACCATACTGCATTTAGTCCTCACGATTCCTTAGGCAACTCTAATCCATAAAGCTTCTCAGTCTTTCCTTGTTTTTACTACCTTGGATACTTTTTTGAAGAGTTCTGATTAGAATATCCATCTACCTGTGGACTATCCATCTATTTGGGTTTTTCTGTTTTCTCATAATTACACTGAGGTTGGAAACTTTTGGAAAAAATATCACAGAAATGATGTGCCCTTCTCATTGCATTATATCATGGAATACATGCTATCAATATGACATTATTAGTGATGCTAACTTGATACTTGGTTAAGGTGATGCCAGCTGAATTTCTCCTCTGTCAAGTTTTCCTTTTTTATACTATGTTAGTTAGGACTGATTAAATATGCTCTATTCATATTAAACAACAGGGAATTAAATCTATCTCCAAAAGGGAAGAGTACCTGAGAAATTGTGGACATAAGCTAAAACCACCATACTAATTAATAAATGTCTTGGGGGGATTTTTTGAAACTGCAAATATCCTGTTTCTCAAAGTTTCACCCACTAATTTTAGCAACTTATTTTAGCATCCATCAGCTATTTTTACTGCGCTGTTCTAACGGTGATTTTCTATTTCCTTTTTTTTTTTTGCATGTTTTATTGGGAAATTTTCTCTCTGTTTATTTACTTATATCAGTATGGATTCATGGATATTTATTTGATTCTTTGGTTATAATCCTTTTTTTTTGCCCCTATTTTTCATCTTTGGCCACTAGGAGTGCTTTCAGATTATCTCCTGTCTCCTTTTGAAATATGCTATTTTTTGTTTTTGTACATTATGTGGCACTACAAGATGCAACAGGTTTATTTTACATTTTCCTATCTTAGACTTTGAATCAGACATTTCTTCAAGGGCCCAAGTTTCTTTAGGAAACAAGATCTAGATGAATTCATTGCTACTGGGATGGTACTGCTTCTAGGCAACCACAGAGAAAATACATGTATGTATACTAACTCATGTATATGTACATAAGTATACCTATCTATCTATTAATAAGTATATTAAAGTAAATATGCATTCATAGCTATATCTCTGATTGATCCAGCACCACAGATTTCATAACAGCCTTTCTCTTGATTATTTGTAAATTCTTTCTCTGGCAGTGGGAAACCTGGCTCCCATTACGTACAATTTACTTGCTTATGTGTTCAATCCTAGTGTGCATGTAAAGTTTTTTCCAGACTGTTAAGCCATACTCTTGTGAAAAACAAATTTACCAACACAAATCACGGTTTATGTATAGCTATTTTTATACTTAGCCTTACTGTATCTAGACAAGACCCTCTTTCTAGGGATTTAGCTCTGCCCCTTTCTTTTTTATCCTTTTCAGGGAGATTACATCATACATTTGTACTAAAAATAGCTTCTTTTGCTACACTTTACACTCCATTGTGGACCTCACCTATATGCTTGTTGATATATTTTCAAATGGGTATACATTAAAAGTTTATCTTTGTGATGTATTCTTCTATGGCTTTTGACAAATGCATGGTCACGTATCCACCATCACAGTGCCATACAGACTAGTTCCATCATCCTAAATACTCCCTTGTGCAAACACCTTAACTCATCATCAAACACAGGGTCACACAAGTTTTTGTCCTAGATTTTTTATAGTTTCACGTTCTACATTTAACTATATAGTGTGATTTGAGTTAATATTTGTCTAAGTGTGAGGTTAATTTATTAGCATATGCATACCCTTGTAAAGGCTACCATTTCTCCTTTAAAATGACTTTGAATCATCATCAAAAAGAGTTGACTATGTTTTTTTAGGTCTATAAATGTCAGTTAGCTAAAGTTGGTTGATAGGATATAGATGATCTGAACAGCTCTCATTTCTATCCCCTTATTCTATCAACTACTGACAGAGATGTGCTCAAGTATGCAAATACAGTTGTATGTTTTGCCTCACATAATTTTGAAACTCTCTTAAGTGCATACATAGTTGGTATTTTTTCTTTTTGAATTACATTTCTATTTATATGTCACCTATCTCTTTATTGCTGATAGTGTTCCTTGTTCTGGTATCTACTTGCTGGAAATCAATGTAGCTCCCCTTTTTTTTTTTTTGGTTATACATTGAAAGTGGTTATTGATAAGACTGAATTAATATTCTCCTTCTAGACCTTGTCTGTTTGTTCCTTTTGTTATTTTAGCTCTTTTTCATTTGTTGTTTGTTGTATATTTATTCCACTTTGTATGTTTTCTATGTATTTAATTTTTTGTTTTATATTCCACTTCATCTCCTATTTTGAATTATTCTATGTACCTCTTCAAAAACACTTTTTAGGAATTTTCAACGTGTTTATAAGACACTTTTAAATAATCTACTGCCATCAACTACACTACTTCATGTTTTTGTAAGAACTTTACAAAATATCCCAAATTCCTCTCTCTCATCCTATTATTGTAAAATGTTTACATATGCTATAAGTACACAACGAATGCCACTACTTTGCTTTAAATAGTCATCTTTTAGAGCAATACCAAGAGAAAAATTAATTTATTTTATCTTTTAAAATTTTTATTTGCAATGCTTTTTATTTCTTTGAGTAGACTCATTTATCACCTGAGTCTGGGATTCCTGTTAAGCATATGTTAAACTTTCTGATATTGTTCCACAATTTTTGAATGCTCTGCTGTGTATTTTGTTTCTTTGCTTCCTTTCTTGTTTGTCTTTCACACTTTGCATTTCAGTTGGACTAAGTTCTGTTGACCTATCTTCAAGTTCACTTATTTTTCTTTGCCTCTGTCTTGTCTAATGCTGAGCCCAAGAAAAGCATTCTTTACCTCTATTACTCTGTGTTTTACTTAAAGCACTGTGATTACTGTGTTTTCTCTTACCTTATATTGCACCAGTTATTTATTGAAAGCTGGACAAATTGTATGGGCCAGTGGATACTGAGTTAAATATATTTTATTTTCTAAGTGAGCACATATTTTCCTCTGTTAAGTCTCTAGTATGAGTGTTTGTGTTACTCTCGTCAGGAAATGGGATGAAACTGAAGCTTACTGTTTTTATGGTTACACTCAGTACACCAAAATTCTTTAGTGACATCTTGTTTTTCAGATGGTTCCTCTTAATATCTTACTCTACTCTTTGACCTGAGTTCTCTCCCTGCTCTGTTCCCTGGGGTGATTTGTGGAGGAAAAGCCTGATAGAGTTCAACTCCCCTTGTATCAGTGGCCCCCAGGGCTTCACATTCATGTCAGCCCACACTCAGCCTTTGTTAATGCTTTTTAACTGAGTCTTACTCCATAGTTTAAACGTATCCAGCAACATCTGCCCCAGGTATACAAATGCTTGGGTTTTATTTCTTCCAGCAGGCTCCTTTCTTTTCCCATACTGGAGCTTAGTTTTTGCTCTATGCTTTCCATTCTCCCATGGGTTAAAGAAAAGTCATTTACTTTTCAGTTTTCCCATCTTTTTCTTTGTCTTATCATAAAGGTGGAAGTAATAGTCTTTCCAGCTCCATGTATCTCTGAGCTGAACTTAGACAATGATATTTTTGAAATAATTCAGGTGATAATCTTGTACAGCCCAGATTGAGAGCTACATTATTACACTATGCATCTCTATCAGCAAAGGGTAAAACTCTGTAGCATGATTTAGATGGTCCTACATAATCTGGGCCCCAGCCATATTTCTTGCACTTTATCTCCTCCCATGTTTATCCGTGCTCTGAGTTTTCTAGTCACACTGAGCACTTCTTTCTGGGAAGACACTATTCATGCTCCAGCCTGTGAGCCTTTATGCATTATACCTGCAGTGCTGGTCCTCAGCCTTCTTATGACTTGCCCCCACACTTCTGCAAGAACTGCCTATTCCTTCATTCAAGAGGGTGCAATGAACTCCTCTGTTAAGACACTAATGCTGTACTGAATCATTCTTTAATCTTTTTTTTTTCTTCAGAATTTAATGGGAAAGAACTCAGAAGTTTCTAGGTTGTGAGACTGGAAGAAAAGACTATTTTAAGAAACAGGCTTTAGGGCTTCCCTGGTGGTGCAGTGGTTGAGAGTCCGCCTGCTGATGCAGGGGACACGAGTTCGTGCCCCGGTCTGGGAAGATCCCACATGCCGCGGAGCAGCTAGGCCCGTGAGCCATGGCCACTGAGCCTGCGCATCCGGAGCCTGTGCTCCGCAACGGGAGAGGCCACAACAGTGAGAGGCCCGCGTACCGCAAAAAAAAAAAAAAAAAAAAAAAGAAATAGGCTTAAAAATAAGGAAACACAGAAGTATATGTCTGATGAACTTTCCATGGTTCTTTTATTTATATCTATTCATTATCGCCACTAGACCTATTTTATCTTCATTTCTTTATGTATCAATTATCTCCACTCACTGGAACTAAAATTTGATGAAGCCAAGGATTTTAGCTTATTTGTTTATGATTCATTGGTTTATCCTTCATTCTTAAAATAGCATCAAGTACATAGCTGGAAGGTGGTATTCGCTTAAAATATAAGTGGCACATTTCATTATTTTTCGATGTGCCTCCTGAATGCCAGATACTATGCCAAGTAAGGACTAATTATTAAAATTCAAGGTGCAGTCTGTAACATTAAGTTTGGTGTCTAATTTATAATGTGAATAACATAACTGAATGTATAATCCTAGGCTGGAAGAAATTTGAGTAGAATTTATGAAACTTTCCCTGAAAGGAGTCCTGAGGTAAGCCTAAGGCATTAGTGATCATATAATGGATATTCTTCCTGTGATGTTTCTACACGTGCAGATCAGGTTAAAATGACTATGTGAGCGAGGTTATAAATCCTAAACCATAGGATTTCATGGTGGGGGCAAGTGTCATTTTCAAAGCACACAGGAAATGGAAATTTAAATTTTTACTCTAACTCACTGAACAAACAGTGAGATTAATCCAATGCAAATTTCATCTCAATAAAACTAAGTAAAATCCCTCATAGACTCCTTCCAAATCCAGAAGTATCCTATTCCTCAGTTATGAACTTTCTAATTCAGACACTCTCTCTGTACTACGCTGCTTTCTCAACGATCTCCCCACCTGTGACATGAATGCCTGAGAATAACACTCTTGCTTCCTGGTGCCCACTGCCTCTAAACCACCATCCCATAGCACCAGGGGAAGGGAGCCTCTCTTCCAATCTCACAGCTTTATCAGCTGAATTCTAAGTTCCAAGATTACAATATTTTGTTTTTCTTTCTTCTTGTTTGAAGATGTTTCCCCTTTTCCATTCTCTCACCTTGCCTTCAGTCTCTGATTCTGTAGTTCCTTGCTCTACACCCTCACTGTTTCAAAATGAGCCCAGACAACAGTCATCTGAGAATTCTCAGAGGAGAGAGAGCAAAAGTAAAAGTTAATACATGTTTTTGAATAATTTGATAAGACAAGGCATAAGAACATGAACTCAACGTGACAAGCCATTAGGGGATTTTGCAGGTTTACGAACGAAAGATTAGCACAGCAAAAGTAGCGTTTTAGGAGGATCAGTCTGGCATCAGAGGGCTCGGTGTGTTAGAGGAGGAAACACTCCATTCACAGAGAGTGCTAAGCAGCTACCATGGATCCCACAGCAGGCAGTAAGGGTAGTGAGACAATCTGATGAGAGAGAGAAAGAACTACAAGCTTTCTGTGCCATGGATGAAAACACTGTTTTAAGAAATGCATTTTAGAATAACAAAGTACTGAAGTACATGAGTAATACATTTTCCGTTGTTCTACTTATATCTATTTGCTTTCCTCTGTGGTAGCAGAGGGTCCCTGTAATGACTTAATAATTTTTTAATGTTGTCTTTAATAAAGCATAACAATAATTATGTTAGTGGGATAATTGTAAATGTTTACAGTGTGACGTCTGTTAATTTAAGTGATCCGCAGGCACACTGGTAGCCATGAGAACAAATATTATTTCTGTTTAACATATTATTTTGCTATATCCCTAAGATCTACAAGGCTTAATATAAATTTGTTAGACTAGATTGGGAAATCCAGCTTGAGGAGATTAAATATTCAGAGAAATTTCATGGGATACGATATAGCTTATAAGCTACTAGTGATATATTATATGTAATGAAAAGAGCTAATAGTAGGTTAGATGGCTGCTAGATATAAATACAATTCTGTGAATTACATATTGGTGAAATCTGCCAAGAAAGTAGACATGTTTGTTGTTCTCTGCCTATCCCACCCCAAAATACTTAGATCTCAAAGTTAACCTATTTGCACTATCCAAATAAAGGTTTTAGGTATCATATTTTTAAAATAATTCCCAGTATAATAAATAATTTAATATGCTTTCTGTCAAGTTAGAAATATTTTCTAAAAATCTCTAATATGCCTTAGTGTTTGGAATAATGAAATACTGCAATACTTTTTTAATGATCTGTATTTCTAAAGACATCAAAATAAATTAAAATTCAACAGACAATTCCCTGTATTTTTTCACTCATATATTCTCATCTATCTATACATACATTTTTCTTTACTCCATTCAAACTAAGATGATAAATTCAGTCAATGGATTATAAACATTTCATAATGGATATGACAAAAGTAATTATATTTTAAACTTACTGTTTGGTAACACTATATATGTGTATGTATTTTTGCATATGTGGATAATAAGATATAATAATACATAAAATTGTGTATATTATGAAAGAGAGACAAGTATAGTTTAGAAAGATAAAATTGGCCCCAGGTTTGTAGTCTGATGAAGTAGCAGAATATTTTTCTTGTTTTGTGTATATGTATTAGGAGTAGTTGACTGCACTTAAACAAGTGTCCACAGTTGCCTATTTCTTACTCTCTGCTTTGCCTTGGCTAAAGTTTAGTCAGGTTTCTCTCCTCCATGCAGACCCCTGAACTTTATCTTGCCTCCAAGTCTGTCTGAGCCAGTGCTGAAACGCAGAACACCCTCCCTTACGAGTTCATTCCAAGAATGTGGTCACCTTAGCAAGAAACGTTTCCTATCAAACTCATGCTGTCTGGTCAAGACCCCTGCTTCCCCAATTTCCCCTTATAAGTACCTGATAGCTCTGCTTATCCCTTCATATAAAAGAAAATATATTTTTTTTGGTTTGATTTTGAGGTGCTACAGACTCTAAGATCATAGTGTTCTTCACATTGCAATAGTCTTTTTGAAAAAAAAAAAACTCTCTCCTTATCTAATTCCGGATTTGTTTTTATTTGACACACTCAAGCGTGTACTCTTAATTTTCAAAATCTGTTCATATTTGTACTGTCTCTCATGCTTTTAGACAATTAATGACTATGAATAAACATTGTTCTTATACTACAGTCTGCTGCAACTTTTAAAATATGGTCAGTTTACTAATAATGCAGTCAAGGCTACAGCTGTTCCTTCTTCTCACATCTTTTTTTCTCTTAATACAACCAAGTAACAAGTTGATTTTAAATGTTACCATTTACAAGGTCAGGCTCCAAAGTGAGAAAAGAACTGTTAAGACTGGCGGGGTGAATAGTGTACCCAGAGCATTACTGTACCTTGGTAGCAGAAAAATTACTATCAGAATTTTCCTGTAATCCAGGACATGATACACAAGGAAAATGAGGCAACCATGAGAAAGTTTCTTCATGATTATCTTACTATTCATTTTTTCCATTATAATAAGATCTCCCCTAGTTTCTCAGTTCCCTAGGGAGGGAGCAGTCATTCTTTCCTTTGAAAATTATTTGTTAAATTTGCATTAATTTTATTCAAATGAAGATTTTCTAATGATTTGAATATTAGGTAATAATTGTATGTATCTCAGATTAGCAATGTGTGGCAAATGACTGCGAGCAAAAACTCCTAAAAGATTATACCTAGCTTGTTATATCAGTACTACTAAAGACAAGAGGATAACACACGAGAGACACTGAAAAGTCAATTTGTAAAGATTGACTAACATAGCTGCACCTTTCCTAAACACATCTTTAGAAACTGGGGCTAAAAAATCTGTGGAGATGCTGCACAAAATCATCCACATGAATTGCCCTGGTTTTTATGGATTTGAGAGCTAAAGCAAAAAGAAGGCTGTGACTCATCCCTTGTACAATGTTAAGAGTCACATTTATAAGCTTCTGTTACTCTTCCAATAGTTATCTGATGTAAGCATCCATACACTAACTGAAGTTGTTAGACTGTTCTTGGGATTCCTGATGATATCATGTATCAGAGCAATCTATTCACCCTTATGAAATCCCTATTCAGTAGACCCCAACATGCAGTGTCATTGCGGCCACTATAAGTACAAACTCCCAGATTCCTTATGCCTCAGGAAAGGGCTATCTTTCCACAAACATAATTTTAAGAACCATGTATCATTTACTTCTTAGAAGCAAGAATTATATCAAAGAAAATCATTCTCTAAATTTATATAAAATCATATTTAACCACTGAATTTCAAATATGTTCAAATTGAGCATAATTATATTTAATAAAATTAAACAAAATAACATAAAATTCGACATTTAATCATAATTAGGGACTCGGTTATTTATAATACATAAAATAATTATGTCTTGCTTTTATAGGAGCCAATTCGTTATGATATTCTGATGCTTACATTTTCTGATATCTTATTTTCTATGGAAATGGCAACCATATTGGGATGTATTTATTTTGACATTGTGTTCCTCAAATATTTATGAGTAAATTTTAATTTTTAGAAGCTACATTTTCTAATTACAACTATTTTGGATAAAATTAAACATATATTTTAAGCTAAAGAGTAAATCTCAAATGTGTTCATCTATTTTTGCTGCAAATATATTACAGTACTTCACTGGGAATCTTATTATACATTAGGGAAAGAAACAAAGCTACTTACTTTCTTAAATATCTACATCTCATCAATATATCACTCATTGAAATATTGCTTAATTTAAATTTTAGGTTTTTTAGAGTTTGAGTAGTCTTGGCCGTTGTAATTTATTAAATTATATATGTTGTCTACATCACAAAATGCCTCACAATAATCTTTCACTAAGTTACTCTTATTTTAAGTATGACTTTCTTATACTGGATGGATAAAAAATGTAAATGGCTTTTTAATTTAAATTTCAGATAATCTGAACATAGGATTTATAGTCAAAAACAGCCTCCTTGATGTTATTCCAATTTTCTACATTGAAGAACTGGCAACAAATTTCTGGAGATGTTGAAATTTCTTTTCTATCAATAATAAATTTTTCATAGTTATCACTTCTGCTCTATTCAAATAAGGTTTCAATCCCCTAAATACTGTAAGAACATTGTACATTGTACATACATGAGTTTTTAAATTTTTATTGGAGTATAGTTGCTTTCCAATGTTGTGTTAGCACATACATGAGTTTTAATTCCTAAATAATTAATCATATATATTTAGCTAACGTGTAAGATAAATGTAAATATAATGATTTAGTTTATAATATTAATGTTTCCTAATAAGTCATGCCCAGTTAGTATATAAATCATGTCAGCTATTTTTTAATGCCCATTAGATATTTATGTTTATTGATGAACAGTAGATTTACATTGTTGTATTAGTTTCAGGTGTACAACACAGTGATTCAATATTTTTATAAAGTTATTATAAAAGATTGGTTATATTATCTGTGCTTCACATTACATCCTTGTATATTATTTTATACTTGTCTGTACCTCTTAATTCTCTTCCTCTACCTTGCCCTTCCCTTCACCACTCTCCCATTGATAAACACTAGTTTGTTCTCTATGAGTCTGTCTCTTTTTTGTTATATTCATTCATTTTTTTTAGATTTCATCTGTAAGTGAAAAAATACAGTATTTGTCTGTCTCTGATTGACTTACTTCACTAAACATAATACCTTCCAGGCCCATCCATATTTCTGCAAATGGCAATCGCATTTTTTTTTTTTTTAACACCTGAGTGCTATTCCATTGTGTATGTTTATATATATCACATCTTCTTTAACCATTCATCTGTTAATGGACGCTTAGGTTGTTTCCATATATTGGCTAGTGTAAATAATGCTGCTGTAAACATTGGGGTGCATATATCTTTTTGAATTAGTGTTTTCAGGGTTTTTTTTGGATATATATTCCAGGAGTGGAATTCCTGGATTATATGGTAGTTCTATTTTTAATTTTTGGAGGAACCTTCATACTGTTTTCCACAGTGGTTGTACCAATTTACATTCCCACCAATAGTGAGTGGCTCCCCCTTCCCCACATCCTTGCCAACATTTATGATTTTTTGCCAGAATGACTATCATCAAAAAGACAAGTGTTAGGTAGTATCACATTGTGGTTTCGACTTGCATCTCCCTCATGATCAGTGATATTGAGCATCTTTTCATATGCTTATTGGCCATCTGTATGTCTTCTTCAGAAAAGTATTGCTATCTATTCAGGTTTTCTGCCCATTTTTTAATTGGGTTGTTTGATTTTGATATTAAGTTGTATGAACTCTTTATATATTTTGAATATTAATCCCTTTTCAGATATATTATTTGCAAAAATTTCTGTTATTCAGTAGGTTGTCTTTTCATTTGTCAATGGTTTCCTTTGCTGTGTAAAAGCATTTAAGTTTAATTAGGTCCTATTTGTTTATTTTTTCTTTTGTTTCCCTTGCCTGAGGAGAGAGATTCTTAAAACATTGCTTAGACTTATGTCAAAGGGTGTCCTGCATATATTCTCTTTTAGGAGTTTTACAGTTTCAGGTCATAAGCATATAGGTCTTTAATCCACTGTGAGTTTATTTTTGAATATGGTGTGAGAAAATTTTCTAATTTCATTTTTTCTTACATGTAGCTGTTCAGTTTTCCCAACACTACTTATTGAAGAGACTGTATTTTCCTCATTGTATACTTTTCCCTCTTTTGTCATAGATTTATTGACCGTATGTGTGTGGATTTATTTCTGGACACTCTATACTGTTCTATTTATTTGTCTATTTCTGTGTCAATACCATATTGTTTTTATTACTGTAGCTCTGTAGTATAGTCTGAGTCAGGGGACACATACCTCCAGCTTTCTTCTTTGTTCTCAAGATTGCTTTGACTATTCAGGATTTATTGTGGTTCCATACAAATTTTAGAATTATTTGTTCTAGTTCTGTGAAAAAAATGTCATGGGTATTTTGATAGGGATTGCATTAAATCTGTAGATTGATTTGGGTAGTATGGACAATTTAACAATATTAAAAACTATGGAACTCAGCAAAAGTACTTCTAAGAAGGAAATTTATAGCAATACAGGCATACCTCAAGAAACAAGAAAAATCTCTAATAAACAACCTAACCTACCATCTACAGGGATTAGAAAAAGATTAACAAGCAAAGACCAAAGTCAGAAGGAATAAATTAATAGAAATCAGAGAAAAATAAACAAAATAGAGACTATAAAAAAAAAATGAAAACCAAGAGGTGATTTTTTGAAAAGATAAACAAAATTGATAAGCCTTTAACCAGGCTCATTAAGAAAAAAAAGAGAACCCAAATAAATTAAAAAATGAAAGAGGAGAAATTACAACTGATATCACAGAAATACAATCAAAAAAGAATACTATGAACAGTTATATGCCAACAAACTGGACAATGTAGAAGAAATGGACAAATTCCTAGAAACATGCAATCTTACAAGACTGAATTAGGAAGCTATAGATAATCTGGACAGACCAATTACTAGTATTAAAACTGAATCAGGGCTTCCCTGGTGGCACAGTGGTTTGAGAGTCCGCCTGCCGATGCAGGGGACACGGGTTTGTGCCCCGGTCCGGGAAGATCCCACATGCCACGGAGCGGCTGGGCCCGTGAGCCATGGCTGCTGGGCCTGCGCGTCCGGAGCCTGTGCTCTGCAACGGGAGAGGCCACAACAGTGAGAGGCCTGCGTACCGGAAAAAAAAAAAAAAAAAAAAACTGAATCAGTAGTCAAAAAACTCCCTGCAAACAAAAATTCAGGACTGGATGGCTTCAGAGAGAAATCCTACCAAAAATATAGGTAGGGATAGGTTAACACCTATTCTTCTCAAACTATTCCAAAAAAATTGAAAAGGAGAGAACACTCTCAAATTCATTCTATGAGAATACCATGACTCAGATATAAAAAATGGACAAAGACACTACAAAAAAAAAATTACAGTCCAATATCTCTGATGAATATAAACACAAAAATCCTCACCAAAATATCAGCAAACCAAATTCAAAATACATAAAAAATATCATACACTGTGATCAAGTGGGATTTGCTCCAGGGATGCAAGGAGGGTTCAATATCTACAAATCAATGTGATACACCACATTAACAAAAGGATAAAAATCAGATGATTATCATAGATGCAGAAAAAGCATGACAAAGTTCAACACTCATTTGTGATATAAACTCTCAGCAAAGTGGATATGGAGGGAACATACTTCAACATAAGTCCATATATGACAAAGCCACAACTAACATCATACTCAATGGTGAACAACTGAAAGATTTTTAGTCTAAAATCAGGAATAATACAAAGATGCCCACTCTCACCACTTCTATTTAACACTGTATGGGAAATTCTGGTCATAGTACAAGAAATAAAAGACATGCAAATAGGAAATTAAAAACTAAACTGTCACTATTTGCAGAAGACAGGGTACTGTATATCAAAAACCCTAAAGTAGGGCTTCCCTGGTGGCACAGTGGTTGAGAATCTGCCTGCTAATGCAGGGGACACGGGTTCGAGCCCTGCGCATCTGGAGCCTGTGCTCCGCAGCAAGAGAGGCCACGATAGTGAGAGGCTCGCGCATGGCGATGAAGAGTGGCCCCCACTTGCCACAACTAGAGAAAGCCCTTGCACAGAAACGAAGACCCAACACAGCAAAAATAAATTAATAAACTCCTACCCCCAACATCTAAAAAAAAAAAGAAAAGAAAATTCCTTCTTTGTTAAAAAAAAAACAAACCCTAAAGTCACCACCATGAAACTATTAGAACAAATGAATTCAGAAAAGTTGCAGAATGTAAGATTAATATACAGAAATCTGTTGCTTTTCTATACACTAACTATAACTATCAGAAAAAGGAAGAAAACAATCCCATTTACAATTGCATCGAAAAAGAATAAAATACCTAGGAATAAACTTGAGAGTGAAAGATATATACTCTGAAAACTTTACGACTTTGATGAAAAAAACTGAATATGATACAAATAAATGCAAAGTTATTCCATGTTCATATTTTTTATCAATTCTCAATTAGGATAATTTCCATGAGCTTTGTCCCTTTCCACATATAGCCTATACTCTATATTTTATAAAAGGGTTGCTTTATAAAATGCATTATGCATTCATTATAAAATAAAGAATGTTAATTTAAAAGTAAATATTTTAGAAGTATTATTGGTTTGATTACTAGTATTTATGACTATTTTAAGAGTTTAATTAGACTTATTATAAGAATTTACTTAGAACCCTATAAAAGTTTACATAGAATTCCTTTAAGAACACTGAAATTTCTTTCCAATTGAATTTCCCAACTTTTTATAAAGATTTGAAAATAAAAGCTATAGAAATAAAAAAAACAAACACAATTTGGTATTTGGTACCATGTAGCTTTTTTAGTCTTTATTCATCTGTATAATTCTTTTTTTTGCTGATAAATGGGAAAATAACCCACAGATCTTGGGACACTTGACTCCTAAAGATTTCAGGATGAAAATACTAAAAATAAGAATAGTGTTCTGTGTAACTTTTTAAATTACCATATACGTTAACAATATTTTTCTAAAGTCACTTACTGCATAGTCTACATTCAAACCTCCACAATTGTCCCTAAATTGTCCTGTGTCATTTCAAAACATGAACCAGAATTCAAACAAGATTCACATATTGAATTATCATGTATTTTTAGATCCTCCAGATATCCACATAGCTGCATTATAGTATAGGCAAGAGATAAGACAGACTAATAGACCAAAACAAAAATTTTTTTTTAAAAATGCTCACACAAATATTTCATTTATGACAAAAGTACAACAATGGGAAAAGTTTTTTTTTAAATAAGTGTTTCCAGGTCAATTGGGTAGTCATGTGCAGACAATCTCGACCTGTATCTCACACTATATACTAACATCAATTTTAGATGAATTATAGATATAAATGGAATGGTGAACAGTAAAGCCTTTGGAATCAAACATAAGAAAATTCCTTACAGTGTTACAGTATACAAGGTTCTACAAGTAAAATCCCAAACAATAACACTACCATACAAAAACTGATAAAATTTACGACATTAAATGTAACAACTTATTTACCAAAAGACACCAAGAAGAGAGTCAAGTGTAGAGTGAGAGTAAATATTTGCAATACATATATCTAAATGTAGTAGATTCTGTAGCGTGCAGGCCACCAGCATTCACTTCACCAACTGCTGAAGAGTGTTAAATAGTTGACACTGTCCAGCTTAGTCTCCCCTCCTGGCAACTGTCCTTAGCTTAAGACAACAATCTTGTCTAATGTCAGACCTCCTCCTAGAATTAGCATGCATCTAGTGACTTGATACCATGGTGTAAAGTTTTGGCTCACATGTCCCAATTTGTTAATATTGGGAGCCCAGCAGTCCAGAGGGGTCAGTTGAGGCCTTTTCTGTGACTTCGTCAGAGCACACCTTCCTTTCATTTCTCCTCAATCCTGCTTCCTTCATTCCCCCAAAGTTTTTGATCCTGGGACCATTCCACCATAAATTTCCTCCCTGCACCTCTACCTCAGGGTCTCTTTCCCAAGGAATCAGACTTGTGGCTATGAAAAAGAACTTAAAGGATATGTAAAGACTTTGAAATCGGTAAGAAAAAGATCATACTCTAGTAGAAAAAATCAGCAACAGACTGGAAAATGCACTTCATAAAAGGAGATATTCAAACAGCTAAAGAAAATGCCCAGGATTTTTAGTCATCAGAGAAATTCAAATTAAACTTTCATAAGATATTCCTTAAAATACACCAACATGG
The DNA here is from genome assembly GCF_059928025.1 of Delphinapterus leucas. Lineage (NCBI taxonomy): Eukaryota > Metazoa > Chordata > Mammalia > Artiodactyla > Monodontidae > Delphinapterus > Delphinapterus leucas. The sequence continues at coordinate 101,217,245 of NC_143131.1, read as the reverse complement.
CTACTATGAAAAAGGCAAACAATACAGTATTAGAGAGTCTGTGTAACAAGTGGAGCTCTCATACAATGCTGGATAGGGTATATAATCGTATAACTATTTTGAAACTGTTTGGTATAATCTACTAAAGGTGTAACCCAGCAATTCTTCTTTTGCAATAAACTCAACAGAACCGCGGGCACTGAAAGAAATGTGCAATGAAAAGAATGTTCCTACCAACATTAAACACAATAGCAAATCCCAGTGATACCCACTGAGAGAAGAATGGGTAAATAACATAGGGTGTTTCCATATAACACGATACTATACAGCAAGAAAAAAAAAATACTGTCACATGTAACAACATGAATGAATTCAGACACAAAATAATAAAGTCTGTTTTTGTTTTTCCATAAATTTTAAAAGCATACAGAACTAATCTATAAAATTAGACATCAATAGAAAAAAACTTTATTTGGTATGATCTCATAAATCTAGGAGGAAAATCAGCAGCCTTACTACCAGAGGAGGAAGAATTAATTTGGAGTGGAGAGCGAAACCCACAGCAGCACTGTCAGTATAAACAGCAAATTCATTAGGAAAGGAACAAGGGAAACAGGCAGCTCTGACATGGGGTCACCATTGAACTTGGGATACAAATGACAAATGGGGTGACACAGCATCCAGAATTTTAGTGGGGTTTCAAATAAAGGAGAGAACCTATGAAAGGCAAAATAAGCCCCTCTCATATACCTTGCTGGGAAACTCTTCATGTATGCAAGGAAGCTCTGGGAAGGCCTAGCACAGAGTAAAAGCTAAGACAGATTCGAATATGGCTGAACTCTGGGTGCAGTCTCCAAGCGTCTCAGAGATCCAACAGCAGACTGTGGAATCCTTCCAGGTTCAAAAAATATAAACATAACTTCTGCCCAAATAATTGGCTGACCTTTACGATATCCAGACACAGGGCTAACTCCTGAGAAACTAAGAAAAAAATAATTTAAAACATAAAGCATAGACATGAGCAACTGCACACCAAGGAGGAGATAGATTTCATAGAATGAGTCCAGGAAATACACTATAGAAAATTCAGAAAAAAATTCAGAATCCACAATTGCCACAATACATTATCTAAAATGTAGAGTCTTAAACAAAAATTAAAAGGCTGTCAGAAAAAGTATGACCCATACTCAGGGAGTCTCACTAGAGAAATAATAACTCTCTCATTCTAACAGTGAGAACAGGATGCATTACCTACAAAATCCTGTTTATTTTAGGCCCAAAGACCTGACATTGTAAAGTAACCTAATAAACTAAAATCCAGTAGGTAATATCTCCCTCAGCTGTGATGGACACAAGCTGCTTTCTTCTGATTGATCAGAGAAAGGAGGAGGAAACCATCATAGATGCAGAAAATAAGACGTGATGAAGTTTCAGTGAATTAGAAAAGGCTGAGCTAGAGCTCCCTTGACAGTTTAAAATCCCCGGGTGCCTCAGATACAAGGCGAATTTGCACCCACCTGCCAACTTTTTTTTTTAACAGGCTTCAGTGAAGCTCAAAAATTGTGGGAAGGGGAAGAGAACCAAGAAAGCATCCCTGTGAGGCACAGGTGCACTGGTGAGATATAGCCTGAGGGTGGAACAAGAAAACCAAGCAAATTTTTAAACATTCACGGTATGGCAGATAACTGAGAGAAAACTCCACTGAGAGTCAAACAAACAGCTCCTTTTGTATGTCATGTGAGGGCACAGCAAGAACGTGGAAACACTCCACACTCTATGTCTTACATTTTGTGTGAGATATCGACAATCTGCAATGAGAGGGGAACCGGTTTGCGATGTTTGAGTGACAACTGTTTGACATAAGGCCTTTTTGAGCCAAGTTCCCTCACTTTCCAATTCCCTCCATCATTAACTTACATCTCAAATAACCCCACGTATAAGCAATCCTTATGGCATGCTATAACAAATTTAGAAAAAGAAGTTCCCTTTTTGGCAGACCTTCAAGTGCCAGTTACAGTTCAAATATAACAAATTGGTTGACAACTCATATGCAATGTAATCCCTCCCTAATTAATGTATAAATACTTGCACTTCTGTAGTCCTGCCTTTTCTCCAGTTACCCTGTCAGCACCAACTTCAGGATGGTGAAGTCCACCCTCTGGGAGTCTCTGCTGATGTGAAATACTAATACATTTTTATTGTTTATGTTTGGTGTTTGCCATGTCATTAGCACAGTCATCTGGTAAATTCCCAGATTATGAGGGGATAGGTGACTTTGAGGAGGTCCCTTTAGGGCCAATCAAAATACCATCTACCATTGGAGAAAAGGTAGGAGAACAGGGAGTGACACTCCTAAGGTGAAGGTACGGGGTGGGGGTGGGGGGGTTAAAATAGGAATATAGGGCAGAAAATCTGAGACAAAAGTTCTAGCCCTCAGAGCTCAAATGTTGTTAAAAGGGAGCTTATGATCCTACCCTCAAAAATAAACTGAACTGCATAAACTGAATATAACTAAAGCAACAAAAAATTCCAGACCCAGTTAAATTACAGAATGTGACTCAAATCCCCACTCTAATGTCCTGAAAGAAGAATAAGCATGACTTTGGGGCATAAGTATTATTTATCTCCTGTTTTTATTTTCTACACACAATGTCCAATATGTAATCAAAAAGTATAAGACGTGAAAAAAGAAAATGTGACCCCTTGTTAAGAGAATAAGTAGTCAATGCAAAGAGACTCGGAGATGGCCCAGATTTAGAATTATTAGATCAGATTAAAACAGCTAGTGGGAAAGTTAGACAATATATGTGAACAGTTGGGAAATTCAGTTAGGATAGAAATCATAAAGAAAAGAACAAAACAGAAATGCTGGATGTGAAATTATGACTATCAGGGATAAAAAGTTCATTCAATGGGCATATAATTATGTTAGACATAAGAGAAAACAGTGAATTTTAGGACATGTGCATAGAAATTACTCAAACTGAAACAGAATGTGGAAAAAGTGCAAAAATTTTTTAAAAGTCTCAGATCTGCAAGATAATATCAAACAATCTAACACAGGTTAATGAAGGACCAACAACAAAAAAATGTGGCAGAAGAAATACTTGAAAAGATAATAAATTCATGCAAGATGTCAACACACGTGTCTAAGCAGCTCATGGCTCTCCAAGCAGGATAAATGCAAATAACAGCAATAGTAATAACAACAAATTAAAAAAAAAAATCTATACCTAGCACAGCTTAAATCAAACTGCTAAAAAATAAGTAAAATCTTGAGAACAGCCAGAAAGAGAAAAACACATTAGATTCAGTGAAAAAAACATATCAGGTACAATGAAGGAATCTTAAAAATTATGGCTAAGGCAAGAAGACAAAAGAATTAAACCTTTTAAGTAATGCAAGAAGTATAATGCCTGTCAATCAAGGATTCTATGCCAGAAGAAATTGTCATCAAAAGGAAAGCATTTGAAATTATATAAATGCATTCAATAAAGGCATTCAAAAACTTAAAAATACGTGCACTATAAGAAATGTTAGGGCTTCCCTGGTGGCGCCCTGGTTGAGAGTCTGCCTGCCGATGCAGGGGACGCGGGTTTGTGCCCCGGTCCGGGAAGATTCCACATGCCGCGGAGCGGCTAGGCCCGTGAGCCATGGCCTGCGCGTCCGGAGCCTGTTCTCCGCAAGGGGAGAGGCCACAACAGTGAGAGGCCCGCGTACCGCAAAAAAAAAGAAATGCTAAAGAATTTTTTACTGTGTTGGAGGGAAAAAAAACACTAGCTAAAAATCAAGTTTTATGGTAATAAATGGAGAACACAAAAAATGAATAGATATGCTGATAAACATAAAGGACTTTTAAAAAGCTTCTTTAAACACTACTGATTTTTAACATAAAGATAACAACAATGTCTATAATTGGGATTATAGTGTATGTGGAAGTGAATTATATGATAGCAATAGCACAAAGGGTGGGAGGGTGATAATTTAAGCACCAATATCAACAGAATTGACCTAATTAACATTTATAGAACACTGGACCCAACATCAGAATACATATTATTTTCAACACACATAGAACATGCAGGGACTTTTTAGGGTTTAATCTTCTAACCAGATATTTTAAATTCTTCTCTTTAAAATATCCTTAGCCTTAAACATTGAGTGTGCAGTATTCTTGGCTTAGCGAGCAACATTGAATATCTTCTTTAGCATTTCTTAATATCTCTGTTCCCAGATGTATTAATGTAACACATTTTGGATCATTGACACTTTTGAAATTCTCATTTGATTTTTCCTAGAAGTTACAAAGGGACAGAGGAACACCCTGACACACATAATCACAGAAACATACACATTGCCTTCAATGAACCATAGAATAGAAATTCACTCTATTGAACGTAAGTAGCTGAAGACATGCCCTGGAAAATCCTCCAACAATTTTTCCAGAGCTCAGATTTCCCTCCCCATCCCCCAGCATCACTATCAAAATCTTGGAAGGTACAGGAGGTTAATTACATCTCAAAGTGATTATTTCTCTCCTCTTCTGTCTTTCCCTTTGCCTAATGCCTCATGATTCTTTTACAAGACTCTGCTGACATCATGAATGTTAAACAGTCTAGACATCAGTTTGAAACTTCATTAAATGAAGAGTTTAGAATCAAAAGTTATTTTTGAAGTATCCAAAGCTTTTAATGTTTATAAACAATTTGCAGAACAATGTGCTGGAGAATAACATCAAGCAGATCAGTTGTTTTAAAATAATTTACAACTTTTTTGAAAATACAAGAACAGATTATTTGTACTAAAAATTGCTGGAATATATGAAAGACATTTACCAAACACAGCAATTTTCAGAAAGCTACATATTTTGTGCTTCATGGTTTATCTTTATATTCACTTGCTTAGGTGAAAAATTGTGCAATCAGTGCCACATCACTGCTAAAACCTTGCAAAGTATTCCCATCAGTGAGAGTGAGAAATGGAAACTAATATAAAAAAGCGCACACAGGAAATCTGTACACATTGAATTGAAAGTAACAGTCTAGATTTTAGGTATCATTGTATCCTTTAATGTTCTTAAATAAGGATGCAGCAGTTTTCTATAATTATGCATTTGTTCCTCAGGATACTTAAAATAATTGGCAAAACGCACATAACCTTTTTAAGAACATCAGTAATTAATCTCAAGATTGCCATAAAAATCACTGTAATTATTTTACTTTGGATCAGATCGTTCTGAGTTTTCCTCAGAAATCACTGAGCAACTCAGAGAAGGATGACCTAACCATTTATTGTATGTTAAGAGTTGACCCACTGCTGATCTTTCTCTGTTGAGGAGGATTAGCACTCAGTCTAGGTCATCCATCAACGTTCAGAAAAAAAGTGAGATGTAAATAAAGAATTAGCACCAGTTAGTGTAGCAATACTAACTTGATAGCATTGACCTTCCTTAAATATCACAATTGAAAACATTTTTTTCCTTAAAAAGGAGTAAAGATACTATGTCATAATATATCTTAAGCCACAGTTATATTTATTCATCAACTAAGCACATATTTATAATATAATTTACCTTTGTCACAAAACTGTAATTTATTCTGCCCTTCAAATATAATACAGAACTTAAATAAAAAATACAGACAATGTTAAATAATTTCCCAGAATTACAAAAGTAATTTTTGATTTAAGGAGAACTGCATAGTTTTTAGACAACAAAAAAGATGTATAGTCTATACTATAAAACACAAAAACACAAGTTTTATATATTAAGTCATTCAGTGGGTTAAACTAAACAACGCCAAAATACCAGAAAGTCTTTTCGTGAAAACTGGCTAGCTAAGGGACTATGAATCAGCTTCTGCCAACCACCTACAAATAGAGAAACAAACAAACAAAATGTTTCTGCTCTTTTTAATTTCCCTTTATATTTACTAATAAACATAGTAGCAAATGAATCCTTTAAAGTGGGAGACCATTAATGGGAAATATTTTATACTGGTGATCTAGTTCCCAAAGTAGGGGATTTATGTAGAAATAGAGACAAGATGAACCTTGTGTTAGTACATTCTGGCGATTGTAAATTTCCAGTACATCAAAGGATCACAGAAGCAGAAAATGGAAGCAAATAAGAACCTAGATACTTCGTCCATTAGGGATAGAATAGAGCTTGCTAGACAAAGAAAAAGATAATGGAGTGATGGCCGACAGCAAGGTTGCATATCTCAGTGTTGTATATCTCAAGTAAAAAGTAACACAAGTACCATCCAGCCTAAGGATTCTTCACATATTAACAATCAACAAACTGTTATATTCTTTATCTCATCCAAAGATGAAGGTATTTTAAAAAACAATTTAAAAATCAAGATGTACCAGAAAACATATTACAAGCCAAGCAACAAGAAACATTTTCATGAAGAAGTAAGGATTTTACCTTAAAAAAACGAGTACTGAAACCGAGCAGGACCCTGTGGGACTCCTGGGCACAGGAAGCCTTTCTGTTCAGCCTCTATGACCTTCCCTGTGCTGCAAAGGGCAGGTTCAAACAGTTGCTAATTAGGGAAGGGAGGGGATGCAGAGACAAGGCAGTAGCAGTCCAGAAACAACAGTGCAGCCTTGGGACAGAATCCTCGTTCTGCCTCAACGGATACACATAACAATAGTTTTGAGCTCTTCTGAAGAACTAAAACCGCCAACAAATGGAAGATGCTAAGTACTTGATGAAGCATTATTCAGAGATGACCAGGAGACTACCTGAGGCCAAATTCAAGGAACCACAGAAGCTCACCAGATTACCTGAGTTCAGATTAACGGAATGCAAGCCCTTTACACACCTGATCCTTATCAGCAACCCCACCCTTGAACCACTGCTATAAAACTCCTCACCAGATTCCCCCATGTTGGGACACACAGTTTTTGAAGGGCACAAGACCACTGTGTCCCACTTACCTAGCAGAGCAATAAAACTATTCTTCTCTACTTCACCCAAAACTCTGTCTCCAAGATTTGATTCGGCACCAGTGAAGAGAGACCAGGTTTACGGCATCAGTACTACCTCAGTCCAAAACAAACACAAAAGCTATGAAAATATCACTGTGAATCACAAACAGAGTGAAATAAGGATATTCTACTTGTTTCTCATAGAAATAGCAACTATTTTACACTTGATTGTGAATATAATACTTGGAATATGAAAATATAAATTGTCATATACTTAAGTAAATGTATCATATAATTACAAGTACTACAGGCATAAAAGTTTTTAGGAAAAAAAAATTAAGTATGGATAAACACACAGCTCAACTACTGTAGTGGAAGTGCCCAGATATGCTGAAGAATGGACTATAAGCCATGAGTTACCAGCGTGTTGTAGGCATTAGCATGTTTTATAGAGGAAATGAAGAATGCCGTTTTATCTGATTGGCCTTTTAGAAAGAGCCTACTTAAAAGAGTTTCTCTCTCGCTCTCTCACAAACACATTTGTTTTATATATACTTATATATCTTATATTTATGTTGTACTTGTGTGTTTATTTGTGGCTTATACAGTGGGATAAGAAGTGAGGATAAGAAGAGAGGAAAGGGGCCAGGAGTGGTCTTATGTGACCAGGACTGTGGTAGAATCTCATCACAGAGACCTCTCACCTGTAGTTTCCTAACATGACTGATAATGCTAAATATTGTACCACTTATACCTTCTCCCTAAGTCCCTGAACTATTTGTTATTCTCACCAATATCTTTCTTCTGCTATTTCTTTACCCTTCCAGGCAACCTGCTTATGGTAGGAAGGATGTAATAAAATTCCACAATGGCTCTTAGATCCCCTAGCCCACACGTGGTCTTACCAGATGTACCTTATGCCAGTGCACTAATACCCATCCACAGCTTTAAATGATTTATGAACCCAGAGGTGTTCCCATTACTCAGCAAAAATTTTGCATAACCTATTTACCTTGAGAATTGCTGAGTTACTTAGGAGTTTCTTTTTAAAACATATATTTAATCACTTTAGACTACTTTTTCTACTTCAAATTATGTAAGACACCACTAAAATATTCCAAGTTGCAATCTATCTCAGTAACTAGAATAAATTAAAAATTGCAGGATTCTCAAACTTGGTAAAAAAAAATTTGCAACTCAACACCAGTAGGTCGGGATTAAATGTAAACCAAAAGTCTGTTTAATCGAGGGCAAAAAAATAAAGCAAAATAACTGGAATAAGCATAGTCTTTTTCATTAGTCACATGCATAATGCAAAGCAATTATAAAATACCAATACTTATAAAAGAGAAAAGACTCTGACAAGGATGATGTTGGGTTATGATTTTGTTTAATGGTAACGGGTAGGCTGTATGAATGAAAATCATCAAACTAATATACTTCTGGTTACTAAAAGTGTAACCTTATATTTCAACAATGGATCACCAGCATGTTTTTCAACTTTGTTGAAATATTTTTATCCTCTGTTAGGTCCTGCAGATAGCATTTGTTACACCAGAGCCCTGGTCCTCCATTACAAAATCCCATTACTGAAACATTTTTACCATTCCCTCATTTTGTATCCCAAACACCCTCCCGCCAAACTCATCTATATTAATCTACCTTTTTTATCTACCATCCTCATAAAACACTAAATATGCTGCCATAAGAATAATCTGATATATTTAACTAAATTAAGTATATCTGCTTTGGTACATTATCAATCTCATTTATTTATTAAGTTCTGCTTTAAATGTGTGATAAATCGAGGCAATAAATATGAAAGCTGTTTCTCTTACCTGTGTGAAGGAACACTGTGCATTTGGTTCCGGAGGTGTGGATTTCACGGCGACCCCACAGGCAGCCCTTTGACCACATCCGGCTGACCCAACACGCTGAAATGTACTAAAGGCAACAGGGACGCTGGGAGCTTCTCTCCTCATATTCATCCAGGTCTGCACGAGTCCACGCCCTCTCCACTCATTTATCTTAATTGCAGATTCCTGACACCCTACTTCATATGTTGACAGCTGCTTCTGTTGCCTTCACTTTGGGCAAACATTTTCAAATTCTTTTTGGTCTATGATACTTCAGTTTCTCACTGAGCTCTTGACTCAGCTTTCCCTGACTTTGGACTGTCTCCTCATTACAGGTTTTATCTCCAATCTCATCCTCAAGTTCTGTTACAAAGAAAGAAGTTCACCAGACAGGATAGAGAGGGAAAAGTACTCAGAAATGCAGCAAAATTATTGACACTATGCCTCAAATATCCCCCTTTTTTTCCCTTTAAAAGCTCTCTCAGACAACCCCTAGACACACACACACACACACACAGGGTATCTAGTTAGCAATGCAACACTGCCTCCTAAACACTCAGCTGCTCTGCATTGTAGTTGATTTTTACGTGTTTGCAGGTGGGGGTGGGAGGGCTGCCGCACAAGATTGTGAGTTCCTAAAGGACAGAGGCTTCTTCAGTTTTGTTCCCGTACAGTATTATCTGCCTAAGTGTTACTATGTATATGTGGAATTCAGTTGAAGAAAAAGTCTGACCTTTTAGGGAGATGGCAGAATCTGTGTTTTTACAAGATATGCCTTCCCACCCAGATAGAACAAGCAATTCCCAAAACACAGCTGAATGAATGAAGGATTCCGATACAAAAATACATATCCTTATGGGCCCAAACACACACTCTTGGTGTGCAACCTGTTATCCTATCATTGGTACCAAATCTACTCACTCGTGTGTACTTTTCCTGATTCTACCCACTGAACAATGTCTGCCTCACTGAGAGTTGGGAATTTTCACTGTTGCTACCAGTCTGCAAAGAACAAAATAACATATTTCAGAAACTGTTGCCACATGGCCCCCTTTCCAGTTCACTACTCTTCAGCCTGGGAGTGTATGATGCCACATGTATAATACTTCACCTGTCACAGTCGATCCCCACTGGAAATGCTTCACTGTATATGAAAAAGTTCAGGAGTGAACTAAATCATTGTAACTGGTGTCTGTGTGTGTGTGTGTGTGTGTGTGTGTCTGTAGGCACCTGGTGCTCATATTTACAAGAGCCCAGGATACTTTCTAAACATCCTTTTTATAAGAGCACTTCACAGCCCTTAAAAAATCCCATCCCTATCCCATGTATTCTTGGAGCATGATTAACCTTAGTGTTGCATTCATCCCCACTGTAGGGGCACAGGTGTAATCCAGGCTGGGTCATTTGGAGTCATTCCCATAATGACCAAATTGAAAATGAATGGAAGGTTTCCCATCTTGGAACTTGAATGTGAGATTATAAGGCTCTCACTAGTCATTTCTCACAATGCAGAGAAGCTTAATGTAAAAAATGAAATCCAGTAAAAACTAGCAGAGGAAAGAGAAAGCGTTCTGCTAGCACTGCATCCTAGTGTCAGGGTTCTCAATTTTGTTCTCTCCTTTGGTTTTGTGAGTGTTTTTTTGTGGCTACTGAGAAGCAAGGATGAGCTAGGCAAGATTTTGTTACTCAACAGATAATTAAAGGGCAAAAGAAACTCCAAAATCTTCAAGAGGGTGCAACTATAGAAAGGAGAAAAGAAAGGAAAATCTGAATTTCAAAATGAAGGAATTGAGGTCCAGCCTGAGACGTGTTAGTCTTAGACTGACATGGGCACTATGGGTTTTTCCTGCCTGTTTTTCTTTTACTCAAAAGATGGGCATTCCATAAGTCATACTAATTCTTCTAAATTACTACCATGTGATTTTGGAAAATGCCTTTATAAGTCGTTTTTCTTCCTGCTAATTCTGAGCTATCTTTGGAGACCAACATCCCAATAATATTTAAACTGCATATAGGAAAACATTATTTTTTGGTATATCTGGAGTGGAGACCAGAAATACACTAGATGTTAAATAAATATGAAATGGAAAACTAGGCAGACATTCCAGGTTTCTTTTCTTCTTTAAAAGAATATTTTTAAAAATATGAACTCTCTATCTTTTAAAAACTTGCTTATCTTTTCAGAAACATTTGAAATTCTGGAAAACACAGTCTGTTTAAGAACAATGTGTGAGGGCTTCCCTGGTGGTGCAGTGGTTGGGAATCTGCCTGCTAATGCAGGGGACATGGGTTCGATCCCTGGTCCGGGAAGATCCCACATGCCACGGAGCAACTAAGTCCGTGCGCCACAACTACTGAGCCTGCGCTCTAGAGTCTGCGAGCCACAACTACTGAAGTCTGCATGCCACAACTACCGAAGGCTGTGCACCTAGAGCCCGTGCTTGCAACAAGAGAAGCCACAGCAATGAGAAGCCCGTGCACCGCAAGGAAGAGTAGCCCCTGCTCACCACAACTAAAGAAAGCTCTCGTGCAGCAATGAAGACCCAACACAGCCATAAATAAATAAATAAATAGGAAAAAGAAAAAAGAACAATGTGTATTTTTCTACTTTCTTTTAATGCTGTACTCATGGGAAAAACACTAGACAAAACTCATCCTCAAAAGCAGACTGAGTTGTAAGCTTAGATTGAATTTAAAAGAGTATGTGAGAGACCTTCAAGATGGCAGAGAAGACGTGGAGATCACCTTCCTCCCCACAAATACATCAGAAATACATCTACATGTGGAACAACGCCTACAGAAAACCTATTGAAGGCTGGCAGAAGACCTCAGACCTCCCAAAAGGCAAGAAACTCCCCACGTACCTGGGTAGGGCAAAAGAAGAAAAGAAAAAAACAGAGACAAGAGAATAGGGACGGGACTTGCACCAGTGGGAGGGAGCTGTGAAGGAGGAAAGGCTTCCACACACTAGGAAGCCCCTTCGCGGGCGGAGACTGCGGGTGGCGGAGGGGGGAGCTTCGGGGCCACGGAGGAGAGCACAGCAACAGGGGTGCAGGGGGCAAAGCGGAGAGATTCCCACACAGAGGATCAGGGCCGACTGGCACTCACCAGCCCGAGAGGCTTGTCTGCTCACCCGGCGGGGCGGGCGGGGGCTGGGAGCTGAGGCTCGGGATTAGGTCGGATCCCAGGGAGAGGACTGGGGTTGGCGGCATGAACACAGCTTGGAGGGGATAGTGCGCCACGGCTAGCTGGGAGGGAGTCCGGGAAAAAGCCTGGAGCTGCCTAAGAGGCAAGAGACCATTGCTTCGGGTTGCACGAGGAGAGGGGATTCAGAGCACCACCTAAACAAGCTCCAGAGACGGGCGCGAGCCGCGGCTAACAGTGCGGACCCCAGAGACGGGCATGAAACGCTAAGGCTGCTGCTGCCGCCACCAAGAAGCCTGTGTGCGAGCACAGGTCACTCTCCACACCTCCCCTCCCGGACCTGTGCAGCCCGCCACTGCCAGGGTCCCGTGATCCAGGGACAACTTCCTGGGGAGACACACGATGTGCTTCACGCTGCGGCAACGTCATGGTGGCCTCTGCTGCCGCAGGCTTGCCTCACATCCGTACCCCTCCCTACCCCCGGCCTGAGCGAGCCAGAGCCCCCGAATCAGCTGCTCCTTTAACCCCGTCCTGTCTGAGCGGGAACAGACGTCCTCAGGCAACCTAAGTGCGGAGGCGGGGCCCAATCCAAAGCTGAACCCCAGGAGCTGTGCGAACAAAGAAGAGAAAGGGAAATCTCTCCCGGCAGCCTCAGGAGCAGTGGATTAAACCTCCACAATCAACTTGATGTACCCTGCATCTGTGGAATACATGAATAGACAACGAATCATCCCAAAATTGAGGCAGTGGACTTTGGGAGCAAATGTAGACTTGGGGTTTGCTTTCTGCATCTAATTTGTTTCTGGTCTTATGTTCATCTTAGTTTAGTATATACAGTTTATTATCACTGGTAAATTTGTTTATTCATTTGGTCGCTCTCTTCCTTTTTTTCTTTATATATACATATATATATATTCGTTTTTCTCTTTTTGTGAGTGTGTATGTGTACGCTTCTTTGTGTGATTTTGTCTGTATAGCTTTGCTTTTACCATTTGTCCTAGGGTTCTGTCTGTCCTTTTTTTTTTTCCTTAGTATAGTTTTTAGTGATTGTTATCACTGGTGGATTTGTTTTTCGGTTTGGTTGTTCTCTTCTTTCTTTCTTTTTTAATTTTTTTATATTTAATAATTTTTTTTATTTTCTATTTTAATAACTTTTATTTTATTTTACTTTTTTCTGTATTTCTTTTTTTCTCCCATTTCTTCTGAGTGTGTGGCTGACAGGGTATTGGGGCTCTGGCCAAGTGTCAGTCCTGTTCCTCTGAGGTGGGAGAGCCAAGTTCAGGACATTGGTCCACCAGAGACCTCCTGGCTTCACATAATATCAAATGGTGAAAGCTCTCCCTGAGATCTCCATCTCAACACTAAGACCCAGCTCCACTCAACGACCAGCAAGCTACAGTGCTGGACACCCTATGCCAAACAACTAGCAAGACAGGAACACAACCCCACCCATCTTTGATAGAGGAGGCAAGAATATACAGTGGAGAAAAGACAGCCTCTTCAATAAGTGGTGCTGGGGAAACTGGACAGCTACATGTAAAAGAATGAAATTAGAACACTCCCTAAGACCACACACAAAAATAAGCTCAAAATGGATTAAAGACCTAAATGTAAGGCCAGACACTATCAAACTCTTAGAGTAAAACATAGGCAGAACACTCTATGACATAAATCACAGCAAGATCCTTTTTGACCCCTCCAAGAGAAATGGAAATAAAAACAAAAATAAACAAATTGGACCTAATTAAACTTAAAATCTTTTGCACAGCAAAGGAAACCATAAGCAAGTTGAAAAGACAACCCTCAGAATGGGAGAAAATATTTGCAAATGAAGCAACCGACAAAGGATTAATCTCCAAAATGTACAAGCAGCTCATTCAGCTGAATATCAAAAAAACAAACCACCCAATCCAAAAATGGGCAGAAGACCTAAATAGACATTTCTCCAAAGAAGATATTCAGATTGTCAACAAACACATGAAAGGATGCTCAACATCACTAATCATTAGAGAAATGAAAATCCAAACTACAATGAGGTATCACGTCACAGCAGTCAGAATGGCCATCATCAAAAAATCTACAAAAAATAAATGCTGGAGAGGGTGTGGAGAAAAGGGAACCCTCTTGCACTGTTGGTGGGAATGTAAATTGATACAGCCACTATGGAGAACAATATGGAGGTTCCTTAAAAAACTCCAAATAGAACTACCATACGACCCAGCAATCCCACTGCTCAGCACATATCCCGAGAAAACCATAATTCAGAAACAGTCATGTACCACAATGTTCACTGCAGCTCTCTTTACAATAGGCAGGACATGGAAGCACCCTAAGTGTCCATCGACAGATGAATGGATAAAGAAGACGTGGAACATATATACAATGGAATATTAGTCAGCCATAAAAAGAAACAAAATTGAGTCATTTGTAGTGAGGTGGATGGACCTAGAGTCTGTCATACAGAGTGAAGTAAGTCAGAAAGAGAGAAACAAATATCATATGCTAACACATATATATGGAACCTAAAAAAAAGTTAAAAAAATGGTTCTGAAGAACCTAGGGGCAGGACAGGAATAAAGATGCAGTCATAGAGAATGGACTTGAGGACACGGGGAGGGGAAAGGGTAAGCTGGGACAAAGTGAGAGAGTGGCATGGACATATATACACTACCAAATGTAAAACAGATAGCTAGTGGGAAACAGCCACATAGCACAGGGAGAGCAGCTTGGTGCTTTGCGTCCCGCTGCAAGGGTGGGATATGGAGGGTGGGAGAGAGAAGCAAGATGGAAGAGATATGAGGATATGTGTATATGTATAGCTGATTCACTTTGTTATAAAGCAGAAACTAACACACCATTGTAAAGCAATTATACTCTAATAAGGATGTTAAAAAAAAAAGTTATACCAGTACTTGGATCTATTTCAGTAGGAATTTCTGGTGAAAAAAAGCAAAATGTAAAGGCCTGAAGAGTATGATTTCATTTTATAAAACAAATAAATCCCCTTGTATATGTCTATGTAAAAAAAAAGGGTATGTGAATTGAATTTAAACTGAAGTATGTGAATTTCTTTTTTTCTTACATAAGGGATTTTTTTTTAACCAATGGAAAGAAGTAGGTAAGTTATTCACTAGAGTACTCCACACTTGCCAATGGATATGGCAAGTCAACATTTTAACATACTGTGTTAGAAATAGCACTGTCATGAATAGTTTCTAATATTTACAGTTAAAGTACTCAATTAATTTTACTTCAGCTCTGACACTTATAAGAACAGACATCTAGAAAATAGAGTACCTCATTTCATTTCATTAGTTAAAGGAAATGCCTCATTCCACTTGATTTCTATAACTTACTCTTAAATTAGAATTATTGATCCCCTGCCGACATTCATATTTCATTTGGGAATATGTTTTGATCATACATTTCGATCTGAATATAAAGAAAGCCTGTCATTTAAATAGGCATGGCTGCTGGAAGAACAAAACAACATATTAACATGGGCAACAGCAAAATGTACTCATAAAAATTCTACTCTTTTCACTTATTGAGTTTTGGTTTCAATATTATCTATTACAATGTATATTGGATATCATTATTTACTATCATTATATGATCAAATAATTAGTCAATATTGATAAGAAAACAAATGAAGACTCAACTTGAAAATGCTGATAGTCGAAAATTGAATATTCAAAAATGACATTAAATTTTTAAAAAATAATATAAGTTCTAAAAGTATGAAGACAACTTTGTACATCATGACAAGCTTGCGTTGGTGTTCAGGCTTTTTAACTAAATTAGCTTTCACCAACAAGAGAGCAGTAATATGTATGCACTGTGGCCGTGTTTGTATATTCTTATGAAGGCTTATTTAATATACTCTACTATTAATTCAACAAATATCTATGAGTATCTACTTTCCTTTCTTTGGTAAAAGAGCTCAGAATTTAGAAAGGGAAAGGCATGGAATTTTAAAACTGTAATTCAACATAGAATGTGAGAATTATGGAACTTGGAATTCAGAGACAGCATGGTACAGGGGAAGCAGTTCATGGTTTCAGTCCAGTTCTGTCTTTTAAACTGACTCCATCCGTTGATAATGGAAGGTTGGTGAATAAAGTAATGTATGTCCTTCAGTTTGTATTTCTATGAAACAGATATCAAAACAAATTTTACAGGGCTACTGTGAATAAGCTTTCAACATATACTGATTGGGTGTTATTTCCAACTAAGTATGTGAAAGACAAAGCTCAGGAAAGCAGTACAAATATTTTGCTAAACATTAAGAAAATGCATAAACACACAATTCAAAAACAGGTACATATGTACCAAATAATTTCTACCATTTGTTCTTTATGTATTTCACAGGTGCTATGCCATAAAACCATCCAGATGAAATTAATTTATTTCATAAAGTGTTTTAAAACTAAACAAAATTTACTTTATGAAATCTAAAATTTAAAAAATAATTCTTATCCATGTTTTACCAGGTTATATAGCAATCATTATATTTTCCATCACATGGTTTCCTTTTTTTCCATGCTTTCTTTAATAAAATTGAAAAGAGCTAGTTTATTTTTTTTATTTTTGCCTTTTTCAATTGGGGTATAGTTGCTTTACAATGTTGGGTTAGTTTCTACTGTTCAGTGAAGTGAATCAGCTATACGTATACATATAGCCCCTCTTTTTTGGGTTTCCTTCCCATTTAGGTCACCACAGAGCACTGAGTACAGTTCCCTGTGCCATACATCAGGTTCTCATTAGTTACCTATTTTATGCATAGTAGTGTACATATGTCAATCCCAATCTCCCAATTCATCCCATCCCTGCTTTCCCCCCTTGGTGTCCATATGTTTGTTCTCTACGTCTGTGTCTCTATTTCTGCCTTGCAAACAGGTTCATCTGTACCATTTTTCTAGATTCCCAATATACGTGTTAATATACTATATTTGTTTTTCTCTTTCTGACTTACTTCGCTCTTTATGACAGTCTCTAGGTCCATCTACGTCTCTACAAATGACCCGATTTTGTTCCTTTTTATGGCTGAGTAATATTCCATTGAATATATGTACCACATCTTATTTATCCATTCATCTGTTGATGGACATTTAGATTGCTTCCATGACCTGGCTATTGTAAATAGTGTTTCAGTGAACATTGGGGTGCATGTGTCTTTTTGAATTATACTTTTCTCAGGGTATATGCCCAGGAGTAGAAAAAGAGGGAGAGAACTAAATTTATAAATGAAAAAGCAGAAGTTACAGTGGACACCACAGAAATATAAAGAGCTAGTTTTAAGTGACAAAAATAATTTACTTTTAAACTTTTTGACGAATTCTAACAGATATAATGAAAGGTGAACAAACCACAAGCGGACAGCTGATGAACTATTATTAAGGGAGGTCACCTCCATGACAACCATCCATATTAAGAAAAAGAGCTATACCCAGCACTCCAGCACTTCTTCTTATGTTTTTTAGTCACTTATTCCATTTCCCTGCCCAGAGGTACCACTTCCTTAACCTCTAAGACTCTAGATTAATTTTGCCTGTTTTTGAACTCTACATAAGTAGAATCATACAGAGACATTCTTTTGTTCTGGTTTATTTTGCTAAACATTATATTTGAGTGATCTATCCATACTATCACAATGGTTGGTTCATTTTCATTGATACATAATATTCAGTATTATGACTAGTCCACAATGCATTTATTCATTCTCTTGTTGATGGATATTTGTGTTGCTCTCACTTTGGAGCTATGATAAATAATACTGCTATATGTATTACTGACATGTATTTTGGGGAACACACATACACACTCTATTTGAGCATATATCTTGAACTCAAATTTCTGTATTCATACATTGATCAGAAATAGTTATCGCTAACACATTTTCCGTTATCATACTAATTTATACTCCCACAAACCAGATACGAAGAAAGCCCAGTTTCTTTATAACCTCAAAGACACTTGATGTTGCCTTTTAAAATATGTGTACTAGTAATTCACTATGGTTTCTTTTTTTTTTTTTTTTTTTTTTATGGCTGTGAGACATGTGGGATCTTAGCTCCCTGATCAGGGATCGAACCTGAACTCCCTGCATTGGAAGCCAAAGTCTTAACCACTGGACCGCCAGGGAAGTCCCCACTATGTTTTTCTGTGGGGTTTTTTTGGGTTTTTTTGCGGTACACGGGCCTCTCACTGTTGTGCCCTCTCCCGTTGTGGAGCACAGGCTCCAGATGTGCAGGCTCAGCGGCCATGGCTCACGGGCCCAGCCGCTCCGCGGCATGTGGGATCCTCCTGGACCGGGGCATGAACCCATGTCCCCTGCAACGGCAGACGGACTCCCAACCACTGCACCACCAGGGAAGCCCCCCACTATGGTTTTGATTTGAATTTTCTTAATAACTGTAATGGCTTGAATTGTGTTCCCCCACCCTCCAAATTCATATGTTGAAATCCTAACCACCTATGGCAGAATATGACCTTATTTGGAAATAGGGTCATTGTACATGTAATTAGTTAAATAAAAATGAGGTCAGGGCTTCCCTGGTGGCACAGTGGTTGAGAGTCCACCTGCCGATGCAGGGGACACAGGTTCGTGCCCCAGTCCAGGAAGATCCCACATGCCACGGAGCGACTAGGCCCGTGAGCCATGGCCACTGAGCCTGCACGTCCGGAGCCTGTGCTCCGCAACGGGAGAGGCCACAACAGTGAGAGGCCCGCGTACCGCAAAAAAAAAAAAAAAAAAAAAAAAAAAAATGAGGTCATACTGGAGTAGGATGAGGGGGAGGAATAAATTGGGAGATTGGGATTAACGTATACACATTACTATATATAAAATAGGTAACTAATAAGGACCTACTGTATAGCACAGGGAACTCTACTCAATACTCTGTAATGGCCTATGTGGGAAAAGAATATAAAAAAGCACAGATATATGTATACATATAACTGATTCACTTTGGTGTACACCTAAAACTAACACAACATTTTAAATCAACTGTACTCCAACTAAAAAAAAAAAAAAAAGAATACTAACAAACCAATAGAAGTTACAAGAGAAACATGGAACAGATACTCCCTTATGCCCCTTATAAGAGGTCAACCTTGCTGACACCTTATTTGGACGTCTGGACTCTGGAATGTGAGGCAATAAATTTCTGTTGTTTAAGTCACAAATTTTGTGGTCCTTTGTTCTGACAGTTCTAGTAAACTAATTAATGACTAATGTTAATTTGAATTTTCTTGTTTACTGATGTTGCCATTTGGATATTCTTCTTTGTGAAGTACCCATTCTAAGTGCACTGTCTTTTTCCTGATTGAGTATATTAGCTATTGGGTTATAAGCTAACTTTCAGTTACACATGTAAATATCTTCTTCACAGTGTAGTTTTTTAACTCACTTAATGATGTCTTTTGATAAGCACAAGTTCCTAGTTTTGATTTAGTGTGATTTATTAGTGTTTTCCCTTATGTTTCTTTTTATAGTCTAATTGTTATACCTTTCATATCTAGTTCTGCAATGTTTCTAGAATTGATTTGTGCATGGTATGTGATAGGGTACAAGATTCATTTTTTAAATCAAATGTGTTCATAACTACCCATGGTCTTCCTTGATGAAGCTTAGTCTCCTTTGTTATTTGCTTATAGGATCAAACCTTCTTATTTGCTTTATTAAGTCAAAGTTTGTAGTTTGTAATGGAGACACAAAACCCTAAAGGAAAACTATCCCTATAAAAAGCTAATTAATTTTGTTTAAAGGTAAATTTCCATGAGAAATGTGTTCATGTTTACATGTATAAAAAAGCAAATTAGAGCAGTAGTTTGATATCTATTGCGTTGGCCAAAAAGTGTCTTTGGCTTTTAAGTAAAAATAAAAGACACATTTTTCATTTTCACCAAGAACTTTATTGAACAACATATTCACCCTTTTGTTTTACTACCTTCTGCCATTTTTCTGGCAACTTCATAATTCCATCTTCCCAACTTTTTATCTTTTTGAGCAAAGAACTGTTCCAAATGCCTTTTACAGTCTTCCAGGGAAATGAAATTTTTTCTATTAAGAGAATTTTATAAAGACTGAAATAAATGGAAATCCGAAGGTGCAATGTCTGGTGAATACGGCAGATGAATCAGAATTTCCCAGCCGAGCTGTAACAGTTTTTGCCTGGTCATCAAAGAAACATGCGGTCTTGTGTTATCCTGATGGAAGATTATGAGTTTTCTGTTGACTAATTCTGGATGCTTTTCTTTGAGTGCTGCTTTCAGTTGGTCTAACTGGGAACAGTACTTGTTGGAATTAATCATTTGGTTTTCCAGAAGGAGCTCATAATAGAGGACTCTCTTCCAATCCCACCATACACACATCACTTTCTTTGGATGAAGACTGGACTTTGGTATGGTTGGTGGTGGTTCATTTAGCTTGCCCCACGATCTCTTCCATTCCATATTATTGTACAATAACCACTTTTCATCACCCGTCACAATTTGTTTTAAAAACTGAACATTTTCATTACGTTTAAGTAGAGAATCGCATGCGGAAATACATTCAAGAAGGTTTTTCTCGCTTAACTTATGTGGAACCCAAACATCAAAGCGATTAACATAACCAAGCTGGTGCAAATGATTTTCTGGTCTTCATTTGGATATTTTGAGTATGTTAGCTATCTCCCACGTGGTATAATGTTGATTGTTCTCAATTAATGTCTCGATTTGATCGCTATCAACTTCAACTGGTCTACCCGACCGTGGAGCATCGTCCAGCGAGAAATCTCCAGCATGAAACTTTGCAAACCACTTTTGACACACCTGATCAGTCACAGCACCTTCTCCATACACTGCACAAATCATTTTTTTGCCTTTCAGCTGCGTTTTTACCTTTCTTGAAATAATAAAGCATAATATGCCGAACACGTTACCTTTTTTCTTCCATCTTCAATATTAAAATGGCTACACAAAAATTCACCAATTTTTATGTCTTTTTTTAAATGCACGCTGATACAACAGCTGTCACAATACAATTGAACAAAATTGTTTCGAATGAAGTTAAAGACAGCTAAGTGCTACTAGAGCCATCTTATGGAAAAAACCAAACGAACCTTTTGGCCAGCCCAATAGTTTTTTTTTTTTTTTTTCTTTTTTAATGGCCGTGAGTTCGGGACACCATTATTCAGAGATCTATATAGATCTATATGTTACATTTTCCATATTTGCTTTGCTGGGTGAGGTAGAGCTTGTGTCCAAAAATGCCAGAATTCCTAATAGCCCTTCCTCTTTGAATCTTGGTTAGTGTGAGAGCTCCTTTTGAAAATGAGTATGGGTTTTGTTTCTTACATTTTTGAATTAATGACCACAAAGTTGGTGGACTTGGAGCATTTATCTGCCTATGGGAATAGGGGAATTAGAGTGTCACAGTAGAGAGAAAATAGAAGTAATTTTGCAATTAATAGTATTACATTGAGAATGATTTTCTAAATTCCTTGATTTTATTAAGGACAAGGCCTGAAAAGCTAGACAAGCAATAACCAAGACAGAAAAGGAAGGCAGGATTCTTGCCCATTTGACCCAAGAAAAATTGTTAGAACAATGTGGGGGAGAGGTGGTGTGCTGATTTTTAAATAAGTTCACAACCCAATTTCTCTTCTTTTGACTTTACCTTAGAAGGGGGACTTTGATAGATAAGTAAGTGTAACTAAAGGAGAAAGTAGCTCTTGTACCTACCCACGTCTATTTGGGTCTCTGGTAGGAGATTACCTTATGACTTCTCTGTATAATCTTTGGTGGCAGCCTTGGCAGTGCAAAAGGGTCAGGAGAGGGAAGTTTTGAGGTTGATTTTTTCCCCCTAATTACTCATGTAATACAAAATATTCTCAGAAATAGCCAAGTAATTGTCTGAGAAGTGTGACAGAGAGGACCACTGCACTGAGAATGAACTCACTCTGTATCTAGCGCTGTAGAAAGGACCACCAGAGCTGGGGTTGGAAGGACATCAGTGAGGTATCAGATCACAGATCTAGAGTACTTTCCAAGTTGAACACAGGCTGAGTCAGCATTTCCTGACAGGGCAGTAAAGACCGGTTCATGAATTAAACCAGATCAAACATCCAGCAGAAACCAGGGCAACAAATAACATTGTCCTAGAGATCATAACAGAAAGGAGAGCATCCCAGCTTTTCACTTCCTTTCTAATGTCATTTAAAAAGGGTCTGAGGGAAGGAAGAATGGGAGATTGGTTTCCTGAGTCACTGAATACTTTTATCCAGCAGACTGAAGCAAGAACACAAAGTTTCATCAATATTTTCAAAGTTGGATAAGCTTAAAATCAGATTAGAATTTCAGTTTTGTGTATTTATTTATTTATTTTTCTGTTAACCAGAATATAAGGTTTGGAGAAATTCAGACTGGATATAGTTAAAATAAGGCAATTTTATTTTCTCTATTCATCTGATTTGAAGAGAAATGTATGACTCTTTCAAACATGTTAAATATCAGACCATTGCCTTTTTTTCCAAAATAAAAGAGATTATTTCAGTAAGCACACAAAAAATGAATGAATTGACTGTGGATATTTGTTGCTTCTTCCTAAGAACAATAGGAAAATACTGAACTTCTGAAAGTAGGAGGGTGGTAGGGGCACTGAGCCAGCATTGCTGTGAGATGTTAAAAAAATCACATTTCTATCCCTTGCAATCCTGAAATTGCACATAGTGAGATCACAGATTGCTAATGTAATTTTATATTTTCTATTATTATAATTTTCAGTATACATAGCCAAAAAAAAAAAAAAAACCCAAATGTGTGGTATGGTGTTACCAGTTCCATGGTCCTGGATTTCTGAGGTATCCATGTATCTATACAGTTAAGAGTTTAGTGATTCTTCTAACAGATCAAGTCAAGTTCCCTCATTACTAAACATATTCCAATGTGAGCTATCTGTTCATAAGACAAATGTAGTGAGGTTTGTACTTGTTCTCACTCTGCAAGAGGAAGGGCCATCCTTTCAATGTTGAGAATCAGAGAAAGGTCCTCCTTCAGAGAATTTGAATAACTGAAGGAATCTACAAGTTCATTTGTAAGAGCACATAACAAGGTGTTAGTTGTAAGCTTAATGTAAAAGAACAAGTTGCATTTTATTCAACAGTAAACAATTAGAAGAGTAAATAAAATAAAATGGTATCAGGGAAAAGAATAGTATCTAGGCATGAATCAAAGTATAAGACCTTCTATAGGTAAAATTCTGAATCCTGATGATGACATTTTAGATTAGACTTAAATAAAATGACATACTATATTCACAGATAAAAACATAAAATCACAAACATGTCAATTATCTCCCAACCTGCTAACCTACATAATCAGTGCAATTCCAATTAAAACCTCAACAGAGATTTAAATGGAATGTAAAATTCTACATTTACATGTAAGATTAAAGAGTCGAAATCCGCCATGATAATTGTGAAGGATAAGGACCTAGGCAGGACTTCACCTTAAAAATAACAGGTCTTATGAAGAAATTAAAAATTAGATAGTGTGGTATTATCCCAAGATAGACAAATTCATCAATATAGTAGAAGAGAAAGTCTAAGTACAGAACCATGTATCTGTGGAACATATGAAAAGGTAGGACGACAGATCATTGAGAAAATGAGGGAGTACCTACAAAGCAGAGCTCTCAGAAGTGGATATGCATAGAGTAAAGAATACATACATACATAAGACATACTACATACACAGTTGAACTCCAGGTCAATTAAGAATGTTAAGGTCAAAGATAAAACTTAAAATTTCAGTTGAAAATTTAGGTCCTTATATTTTGGGCTTTGGAGTAGGGCAGGCTAGGGTTTTTTGTTGTTGTTGTTTGTTTTTTTAATTGAGGTAACATGGGCTTATAACATTGTATCAGTTTCATGTGTACAGCATTGTATTTCGAATTCTGTATACAAATGGGGGAAGAGAGTTACAGTCCCCACAGCTGACAAGGGAATATTATCAAGAATATTTTTTAAATAACTACAAATCAGTAAGAAAATGGAAAAATCCAACTTAAAAAAAAGACAAAATACATGATGTTATATGTCTTCTTATAGATCATAGGTAGGTTTTAAAATTATGAAAACAGTCATTTTGATGGAGTAACAAAATAAAATGCTTCCTGGAAATGAACCTGAAAGCAATATTTCTGGTGAGGGAGTATACCTTTATCTGTTATGCAAATACGATCTTCTCACAAATATCTGAGAATGTAATATGCTACTATTCTTGAAGAGTAGCATAGAAAATCATTTCTCTCTTCAGACTCTCCATTTATTAGAGCTCTCCTTAATTAACCCAGTATTGTTCCCATCCCTTTCAGAATTGCATTCTCTATCACTCAAACACCGTAAGTGTCACTCCACCCTGAATAACTCCCAGTTGTTCCCTCTGTTGTTCTCTAACTGAAATGGGGCTTTCGGCAGAGATAATTTAGTGGAGTAGCACATAAGTGGCTGGTGACATCTATAGACAAGCTGAAGAGTAAAAGAAAGGACCTAGAAAGGATTGGAGAAGAGAAACCATGGAAAAGAAAACAACTGGATAGGTACAGCCAAAAATGATGAAAGTAACACCATCGCCAACTTCAAAACAATATAATAGTTAATGGGAATGGAAGCTGCACAACCCAGGTAATAACAGTCCCGTTGGCCCATTTATTTCTTTGCAAGGGCTTAAAACTCTGACTTACATTTTTTTACATAGTATTACTATCTCACCCTATCTAATTCCTAGGTCCTCCTTAATGAAATCTAATAATGGGTGTTTCAAACTAGGGTTTCTGTCTTAAATATATGTATAGAGTGATGTGAAATGATCTATAAGTTTTTTTAGGTTATATATGGAAAAGACAAGAACAATTAAGTTATTAGGAAAATCTTAAGATTATGAGGAAAGACAAAACATTGTAACCATAAACCAGATCAGAACTTACACTCTCTATTCCCATTCACTCCTTCTTTATTCATAAATGCATCATTAAATTCTCCAGGATCATAAACTCTACATTTATTATTTAAGTAAAGAAGTTCTGTAAGGAAAAGACAAATGGGAGTCAAAAGGCAAAAGAAATTTAAAAAAGAGTTCAGGTGATAAAGACCTATTCAAACATGAAGGTAAAAATGCCTTCTCACAGAACAGTAGTGCAGAGATAAAACCACAACGACACTCGAAAAGAGCCCAGCGCTAAATCATAAATGAATAAGGCAATGAGAGATGTAGATGAGCTTGGGAGTAACAAAATACTCTGTAAATGTAATTTTTTAAAGACATCAATTTCAAATTTAAAACCTGGAAGTTTGGGGAAGCTGAGCCTTTGGTGGGAAAAGGTGATTTTCCTGCCAGCACACAGATTAAGATATGTACCCACATGTAAAAAATTACAGTAGGTAAGGATTTTAATCAAAATATATATTACAGTCTTAAAACAAAGAACAGAGGCAATGTTTCAAGAGACCCTTACTGAAATGACAACAGCTAGCAGAGAAGAAGCCAACTTTGAAGTAAAGTGGACCAAGAATCAATTGTTTCTAAAGCAACCTCAACTACATTTCCACGTAGTGGGTAAGTGATAATTATGAAATACTAATGAAATAGGAAAAGTGTAAGGAATGAGTTCTAAACTGAGGTTTGGAAGAAGTGAAGTAAATCATTTTATATAGAAGAAAAATAAATAAAAAGAAACTCCCAATAAATAATACATTATTTTAATGTGTCAAATATGTAAATCTATAAAGTTAAATAAGATAGAAAAGAACATATATAAAAAATGACCAGAGATCAGAATACCTTAGAATAAGTAGCAGTCTCAGTATTATTATTTGTTAGTGTTGTCTTTGAATAGGGAACATTTGAAGGTTAATGTATGTAATCCGATTTGACAAAAACTTCTATGATTAATGAAATAAGTTTATGTAATAAAAATGAAAGTACTCTAAAATAATATTATATTTTCACTGAATAAAATGAATGTGTGAAACATCTGACATAGTAATTTTACCAGTCAATAAGCAAAAGAGAATACTATGACATATAGATTTGGTGAATTAATAATAATATATAATAAAAATTCTGGGTATGTACACTCATTCATAAAGGTGAATTGTGCAACCAAATAACAACTCTTTTTTTTTTTTTTATAATAGTGTTTATTTATTTTTACATGTTGCTGTGTTGGGTCTTCGTTTCTGTGTGAGGGCTTTCTCTAGTTGTGGCAAGTGGGGGCCACTCTTCATCGCGGTGCGCGGGCCTCTCGCTATCACGGCCTCTCTTGCTGCTGAGCCTAGGCTCCAGACGCGCAGGCTCAGTAATTGTGGCTCACGGGCCCAGTTGCTCCGCGGCATGTGGGATCCTCCCAGACCAGGGCTCGAACCCGTGTCCCCTGCATTGGCAGGCAGACTCTCAACCACTGCGCCACCAGGGAAGCCCAACAACTCTTTTTAAAAAAAATTTAATAGACCTTATTTCTAGAGTAGTTTTAGATTTACAGCAAAATGAAACAGAAGGTACAGTGATTTCTCAAATACTCCCTGTCCCCACACATGCATAGCCTCAACCATTATCAATATCCCCCCTCAGACTGGTGCATTTATTACAACTGATGACCTTACACTGACACATCATTATCACCAAAGTCCATAGTTGACATCAGCGTTCATGCTTGGTGTTGTATGCACATTCTACAGGTTTGAGCAAATGTATAATGACATGTATTCACCATGACTGTATTGTATGGAGTAGTTTCAGTGTCCTAAAAATCCCCTGTTCTCTGCCTATTTATCTCTCCCTCCGTTCAACCCCCGTCAATCACTGATATTTTTACTGTCTCCATAATGTTGCTTTTTCCAGAAATCATAGAGTTGAAATTAAACAGGATGCAGCCTTTTCAGATGGGCTTCTTTCACTTCGTAATAGGCATATACATCTTTTCATAACTTAACAGCTCATTTCTTTTTAGTGCTGAATAATATTTCATTTTCCTGATACTATGGTTTATTTATGCATTCACCTACCAAAGGACATCTTGGTTGCTTCCCAGTTTGGACAATTATGAATAAAGCTGCTTTAAACATACATGTGCAAGTTTCACTACAGATGTAAGTTTTGAACTCTTTTGCGTAAATACTATGGAGTGTGATTTTATGGTATGAGCATGTTTAGTTTTGTAAGATACCACCAGTTTTCTAAGATGTCCCCCAAAGTGAGAACTGTTTTTTTAAAATAACTTCAGAATATCCCAAACATCTCCAAGCTCCATTAGAATGAATCCTGGCAATTAATATAAAAAGTCTCTTATAATATGCCACATATATTTCATTATATAATTATTTTTATAAAGAAGACTAATCATAGAGATCAGAAAGTAACATTGTACTTCCCCAGAAAATAAATAAACCATTTCAGAAAGTGGTGGAATAGTTCATTTCACTCAGGCAGAGAATTCTAAAATTTAGAATTTTACCTTTCTTGTTTAAAACTCAGAGATCTAGTAAATCAAAACAACTGTCTTGAGGAATTTAAAGAAGCTACATCTATGTGAACAATGTGAAGAAGACAAATGAATTTCACAAATTACTGACAAGTATTATGTTGACTTAATGAGAAGTTACAATTTGACTCATGACTGAGATTCTGTAACTTGTTGAAAGGGTTTAACACAAATCGTGAATTAATTGCTTTCATTTATTTCATTATTGTTACATGTGTTATGTATCCTGGGAGCAGAATGGACTGAGTAAGGTGTGATTAAAGCAGATTACCCTTTGCCTTCCTGACAAACTCATTTTCATCCTAAAAGACAACTCAAATACTACCTCCTCAGTGAATACTTCTGAGATCTTTTTATCTTACTCACATTGTCCTTCATCTGTTCTTTAAGAATCCTTAATACATCCATCCATTTGGACTTGTCATGTTGCTGTGGTTGTTTGCATACTTGTCCCTTTGTGCTGCTTGAGCTTATCTTTGCACACGGAAATCTTTGTGAAATGCCTGTGAAATGAATAGAGAGAAAAGTGCATTTTTCTGGGTTATGATCTGACAGATAAATTGTAAAGAGTCCAAAAAGCATCAACTACTTTGCTGGTTTTCTGATTACAAAAATTCTTAACTTTATGAATGAAAAGTAACTGAAAATGACTCCTTACGACCTATTCATCAGACTGATTGTTCCTATTTACAGCCTTTAAATTCTATAGTATCAATTTAAATACATCATCCATTATAAAACATTCTCTATTAGCTCCACTGCTTTATGACAGCCCATTAACAATGACAGCCCATTAACAGTCTATTTCCCTCATGGAATACTTTAAAACTTTTCCCAGTCTCACTTCTTTCCTGACTAAATTTTGATATCCTAGAAGACACTGTCTGTCTCTGTAAGAAAGGATTTTATTTGTCACAAATTAGCCTTAGTGCTTTACCCAGAACTCAGTAATTGTCAGTTGTTATTCATTTGAATAAATTGACTATATATTTAACATTCAGAAAAATCAAAGAACATTATTTCAAAAGAAAATATTTGTGCAAGAACGCATAATTCTCTTAAGTGTGTGTGTGTGTGTATGAAAAGAAATATTAAAAAATGCTTTCTCTTCATTTTCTTTTGTTACTTTAAGAAATGTAGAGGGCTTCCCTGGTGGCACAGTGGTTGAGAGTCTGCCTGCTGATGCAGGGGACGCGGGTTCGTGCCCGGTCCGGGAAGGGCCCGTGAGGCATGGCCGCTGAGCCTGCGTGTCTGGAGCTTGTGCTCCGCAATGGGAGAGGCCACAACAGTGAGAGGCCCGCGTACCGCAACAACAACAACAAAAAAAAAAAAAAAAAGAAAGAAATGTAGAAATGTTTTCTTCTAATGAACTTGGGTATGAGATAAGTTTTACCAGGAGACATGTTTGTTTCTGGTGGGAGTTATTTCCTGTTAGTGTCCCAGACTAAATCTGTGGTAAGAAGCAGTTTGAGTTCTAGCTTCACCGGAAAATTGGGGTCAAAATCTACCTAGACCTCCTCTGGATATATATCACTAAGCCCTGTGATTATATTTAGACTTAGCAGCCACTGGGAATTTACTGTGCAGCATGAAAAACTCTTTCAGATGCTTGCTGCACATCACATTTTGCAGTTAAAAAACAACAGTCTCTTGTGAGATCCAAGTATATAGGTGACCCTTAAATTTTAAACCAAATTGTGGAGGTTTCACTCTAGAAATTGCTTTGATTTTCTATACAAGATATTACTTTTGCCAACTGATTTATTTTAAGTGACACAAAACTAAGGTGAGCAAGTAGTTTGTTACCACAGAAACACGCACAGAGTGTTATTTTCCAAAATCAGAATATAAAGGTTATCATCTGTGAAGACTTAAAAAAAAAGGTTGACAGAGTCAGACATAGGCAAAAGAAAAGACAGACATGGAAAAAGAAAAGATTGTTTTGTTTTATCACTAGCATAGAAGCAGAAAATCAGAACTGGAAGGATTCTTCGAAAGAATGAAGTACCAGCCTTTCATTTATAGATTAAAAACACTGAGGACAATGAAAATTAAGAATTTCTCCAGGGGCATATGGGTAGAAATTAAAGGGCAAGAATTTAACACTTTGAAATCAGTATCAGATGTAAGTAAAAGTACAGTGCCTGGCGCAGGTGTGAGCAAAGCACAGGCCTCTAGAACACTTTAATTCTCTTTTCTTTTCCCTTTATCTTTTCACTGCTATAAAAGGTGTCATAACACAGTGATTAAGAACGTGATTTTACAAGCCAGAATTCTTGAGTCCATAATCAGTATTTTGTCACCTGGCAGCTGGGTTACCATGGGCAAATTGCAGAACCTCTCTGTGCCTTGGATTCCTTATGTGTAAATAAGGACAGTAGCATAACTTTTATCATACATTACTGGAAAAATTAAATAAATTAATACACACAAAAATGCTTAGAAGAGTTCCTGGCCCATAATATATGCTAATGAATATTATCTATTAATATTAAAATTATTATTATTATGATTGTAGTGAGGTACTATTTCTTGGCATTTGCCTATTGTAAAGTGTCCAGTGCCCTTTTTTGCTACCTTGTTTCTCACACTGGGATAAATATTAAAGATATATATCTGTTACCAAAATGTGTCAGAGATATAATCTAAGCTGTCAAACAGCAATAAAAACCTGAAGATATTCCAATAAATTAATTCATCTAATATTTATAGTTGCTAATGGCTTAATATATTTCACTTGCCAGATACAGGTTTCACTTTAACAGTAATTCTTTTAATTATTTAACTTGTAAGAGAAATGTATAGAGAAATACAGGATACTATATAGGATCAATAGGGTCTATGTATATGTTAGCGTCTTGCCGAGGTGATAGGTTGCTTTTTCCATCTGCAAATAAAAATGAAACTAAGCATTATGAGAAGACAATAATCAATTTTAACTGAAGATTCTAATGTGGGACTTCTAATATGGCAACATATGACCAATCTCAAAATTATAGAAAACCTATTCAATATGATCAACCAATTGGTCTATAAAATAAAAGTAATTTTTAATTGGAAGCACAAAATTGATTTAAAAAGTCTCATTGTATATTTTGTATATTTTGATATGTGTACGTGTGTGTGTGTGTGCGTGCATGTAATCAAACACATACATATCATCATATAATCAAACACAGAAGATAGTTTTTCTTCATCTAACATGCAAAAGTAAAACTATCAAAGCTAATTCATTCTGGGGACTTCACTTTAAAGCATACATATTTTTCCAGGCACAGCAATATGAAAGTTCATAATATTTATATTTTAATGGACCTTTCATTGAAATTGCTTTTTCAGAAACATTCTCTTATTTTCTCTGAAAGCAGTAGGGAAACAACTGTTATAAAATAATGAAAATCTAGGCTGCATTTCTAATAATTTCAGAGAGTCATTTGACTTTTTTCTTATATACCATTCAAAACATTTTCTTTATCTCCAAATTGAAAAAGCAAAATAAATGGAATTGCTTACTTGTTTCTTCCTCTGTGACCAATGTTGTCTCTGAATGCAAACTACTGAGTGAGAGCAAGAGTAGGACTCACTTTGACTAGCTTTAGAAATCACATCAAATAATTTAAGTGATAAATCCCAAGTCATATTAAAGTGAGAGGACTGAGAGTTTCTGTTTATAACCTAACTCTATACATGAACAAGTCTTTCAAAAAATGACTATATGCTTTGGGGTAGGAAGCAGGGAGAGAGGTGATTAGCTGAGTGACTAAAGCAAATAATGGCAGTGTCTATTTAATCATAATCTAGAAGAAAGGGAATTTTAGACAATGGACAATGATGATTTCCATCTCATTGGCAAAATGATTACTCTCAAACTAGAAGCTATTCAAATTTGTAAGCGTAAAACTCCCATATTTTCAAATACAGTTTTCACTAAGCTTGGAATTTAATTAGACCTGACGTCCCATAATCTGATATGTTGGTTAGGCAAAGACAGGTATCCTAGACTGTATGAGAGTTATAGTTTTCATTGTATATTCTAAAGTGGCATTTGCTTTTCTTCATAATTCTTGAGAACTTGGTTACTGTGACCAGACGTCTGGGAAAGTGCTCAGTTTGCAGACACACATGTGTTTTGAGCCAGAACCAAACTTAATGGCACATTCACTAAGGTGATACAGCCATCTATTTTTAAAAATAGTAACTTTAATTTTTGCAATCTTGCATGTTACATACTCTTTTAAAGTGCCGTTTTTTTCTCAATATGTACATACGATATAAATAAAGTCAGGTGCCAGAATATTACTTACAATTTGTCAAATGATTTGATCACAAAGTTCTAATCAAGCTAAACTCCCTAACTTCATCCTTTGCAATAACTGTGAATTCTTCTCTGAGGCATTTAGACAAATTTTCCATGATGCTTTCTAAAATTATTACCAAAGGATGAAAAATTTCATGATCAGAGGCCACCTATAAACTCTGGGGCTTCACTCTCATTTGGTAGATGTTAATTCTGACAGAGAAGGGTAGAGAAGGAAGGAGAGTCTGTCATTTGCAGTCAGAAAGATGTGTTTCTGAGACATCTTGGTGAGCTAAGCATGTTATATCAAGGCTGAAAACTACGTTTACTTCAGACAAATCTGAAGTAGAAACAAAGCTCTTCATGGCATGGCTACCAGTACTCATTGGTACTCACAAGCAGCTCAGATGAAATAATGACACAGTATTCAGATCACCTTTGTTTTTGCAATCACATGCTTTCTCATGGTACTAGACTCAGTATTGCCACTGTCATATCCAACAACCATTACTAAAAACCAAATACTTAAAATGTATCTGCTATCTTTTAATTTGTAGTCATGGTGGTGGGGAGTGAGTCACAAGACGAGGTATCTACAGGGGCCAGCTAGGTAATGAAATAAGTAAGCTTGGCAGAGTTTGTCTGTGGTTAAATGGAAAGCATTCAGGTTAAAATTTATCTTAGGGTGACTGATGCCATCTGGAAATAGCTTAACATGGTTGATTATCCTGCCAGAAATATGCCAATTTTTAAAAGATGTCAAATAATTTTAAAAGTATTTTAAAAATTAAAGTGCTATGCAGGCCAGAGATAACAGCCTGCCAGTCTGTGAATTTTCATTTAAAATGTATATAAATACCCCAAAGGACAGCTTGTGTTTTTTTAAATAAAACCTAGAACATTTTGAAAATAGCACTTGGATTTAAACTGCATAGCAAATCATAAAGAACTTAAAATATGGGTGTAGCCATACATACATTCAATAATTCATTAGGTTACACAAATCTAGGCAATGTTGGAGGAAAGAGTGAAAATCAACTACTCTGGAGAATATTGAAAAATTATATGATAATTATGATGATGTAAGAGTACATGTTAAAAAAGATATTTAAGGTAATTTGGCATATTCTAAAGAGAATGATGATTAAAGTTCTTGATTAAAGCTTAGATGTTTCACTCAATAAAAGCAGAAAAATAATTAGTAATTGGGAGTGGTGGGTATTGTATCTGGTGTCATTTTTTGGGTATATATTACTAATTTTCACATGACTAGGAAATCTATTCCCAACTAACCAGATGAGTATATCCAGATTCCACCTTACCACTTTAGCTCTGTCCAAAATAAAATCATATGTTGACTGTGTTCAATTATTCTCATTGCCTGATACTGCTATATGTCATGCTACATTAGACAAGTTAACTTCCACATTTGAATGCTATTAGGAAATGCAAATGCTGTGAGAATGAGGTTTCTTTATCATTACTATTTAATTCATTTATTTATTTTTTTAACCCCACCTTGTTTTAAGAATTATTCTCAACAGTATGGAGTTTACTTAAAAAAACAAAAATAGAGTTAACATATGATCCTGCAATCCCACTCCTGCGCATATATCTGGAGAAAATAATTCAGAAAGATTCGTGCACCTCAGTGTTCATTGCAGCACTATTTACAATAGCCAAGACACAGGGGCAACCTAAATGTCCATCGACAGATGAATGGATAAAGAAGATGTGGTACATATATACAATGGAATATTACTCAGCTATGAAAAAGAATGAAATACTGCCATTTGCAGCAACATGGATGGATCTAGAGATTATCATACTAAGTGAAGTAAGCCAAAGACAAACATCATATGATATCACTTATATGTGGAATCTTAAAAAATGACACAAATGAAATTATTTACCAAACAGAAAGAGACTCACAGACATAGAAAACAAACTTATGGTTACCGAAGGGTGGGGGAGGAAAAAATTATGAGGATGGGAGTAACATATACACACTACTATATGTAAAATAGATAAACAACAAGGATCTACTGTATAGCACGGGAACTCTACTCAGTATTTTATAATAACCTATAACAGAAAATAATCTGAAAAATAGACATACATGTATAACTGAATCACTGTAACTACACCTGAAACTAATAAGACATTGTAAATCAACAATACTTTAATAAAAAATAAATTAAAAAAAGGAAAAAAAAAAAAGAACTTTTCTCAAAAATATATAAACAGGGCTTCCCTGGTGGTACAGTGGTTAAGAATCCTCCTGCCAATGCAGTAGACACAGGTTTGAGCCCTGGTCTGGAAAGATCCCACATGCCATGGAGCTACTAAGCCCATGCACCACAAGTACTGAGCCCGCATGCTGCAACTACTGAAGCCAACACACCTAGAATCCATGCAGCCACTGCAATGAGAAGCCCATGCACCGCAGCGAAGAGTAGCCCCCACTCGCCACAACTAGAGAAAGCCAGCACACAGCAAGGAAGACTGAATGCAGCCAAAAATAAATATAAATGATAAATACATTAAAAAAAGAAACGTTAGTTAAAAAAAATATATATATATAAACAATATAATACAATAAAATATATTTAAAAGAAAATTGATTTAAAGTAACAAAAATGTTTGGAAGGTAATGTGAATCTAGGTGTGTAGTAAGCATACACACACACACACACACACACACACACAGAAAAGGTTGGAAAAATAGCAAGTGAGTAAACACATATAATATTCACACGTCATGACTCCTCCTGCCATTCAAAGGTTGGTCACATATTTGCCTCTAACCTTTCTAATGGACAAGACAAATGGTGAAATATAATTAATTATAGGAGTGTCTATAAAACAAGAAATTAGGGAGGGAGGGAGACTCAAGAGGGAAGAGATATGGGAACATATGTATATGTATAACTGATTCACTTTGTTATGAAGCAGAAAATAACACCATTGTAAAGCAATTATACTCCAATAAAGATGTAAAAAAAAACAAGAAATTAATGTCTCTGATTTTATTTTTGATACTCATAAAAGAGAGAGATCTTTGCTACAACTCCTCAAAGAATTAACACTATGTAATACACCTCCCTTATAATAAATATACAGATGAACTGCATAATTTCTTGTAACATCTGCCAGTACAATCTAAAGGAATCACATTAGCATATAAACCATTGAGTAATCAATATAGTAGGGTATATACAATATACTAATATACTATAATAAGATCCACTTACACGTTCCTAATGACATAGTTTCACTTTGAGTGAACAGCCTAGAATATATAGAGCAGGGTTTCTCAACCTCAGTACTATTAACATATTGAGTTTGATATTTATTTGTTGTGAAAAGCTGTCCTGTGCATTAGATGATGTTTATCAGCATTTCTGGCCTCAACCCACTAGATGCCAACAGCCTCACTCTCCCAGTTGTGACAACCTAAAATATACCTAAACATTGCCAAATGTCCCCTGTGGAGAGAGGCAAAATTATCCCTGAGACATAGCCCTAGAGGCATGGAATGATTGCACAAAATCCTCCATAAATAGTATTTCTTTCAGTTGAGGCTTTGAAAGCTATTAAGTGTCTGTCAACTCAAGCTTAGTCTGTCTCAGAAGTACCTAGAGTACAGGTATTTGTCAGAGAGAATAGTATCAATACGTGCAGAGATTTAGACATGAAAAATGAACTGCCCTGATGTTGGCTGAGGGAGAAACTCCTAGCTATCTACCACAAATTCACCTTCTCTTCTTCTTGGACATCCAATTAAAGGTATTTACAGCTTCCCTTGTAGATAAACTTGGCTGCGTGGCAGAATGCTAGCCAACGCGATGTGAGCAGAAGTGACAAGTGTGATTTCTGGGCAAGACTTATAAGAAGCAGGTCTGAGCCCTCTTTACTTTTCTCACCATTTTTCTTATTATATATCCATCAGCATTGCCTTCATTTGGAAATTTGGAAAAAGTTCGCAGTAAACCTCTCAGCAGTTTGTAAGCTGAAGTACCTGCAGAAACAATAGCTATTTGGTGAATACCGAAATACACAGACTGGGTGCATGGTATCATGGAAATGATCAAAATTTGGTAAAACAAAACAACACAAATGCACACAGTTATGTGTACTCTACTTTAAGTAACATCTACAGGTACAGCTTTGATTTTGAACAGAATTCCAAATAATTTGCTGTTGTACCCACCAGATGTATAAAATGTGAATTAAGGTAAATGTTTCTGCAAGAATATTTTTTTAATAAATTTCCTCTTATCTATACCTATACATCCATCTCCTATTGGTTCTGTTTCTCTGGAACACTGATTAATAAAGTTATTGTTTATATAATGCTTATGATGTTTGAAAATGATGATCACCCAGGAGATGATGAAAGCACATGATGGAAGGAGCCTTAACTCTTGAAAGACAAGGGTAGAAAAGCTAACAGTCAACTAGGGACACCTGTGCTAGATTGTGCTGCAAATATGAAACTTCTAGCGGGTTTGAGCCCATAAACAATTTGGGTCTGTATATCACAATGGTTTAGCTTATGCTAAATAACACAATAGTAGTCTCTTTCGAGCATATGAAATATAGACCTTTTTGTGTCTTTTCACTGTTTTTATACATCAGTTTATCACATGGAAATTTTTATGTAGTGTCATGTGAAAATAAGTTTCATAAATAAGATTTTTATCCTCAAGGGTATTATTTTGGAATGCAGATGGCACAGCTAGACAATATAGGACATGAACACAACAGAATAGAACAGTAAATAAGCAAAGAAACAAACAGATTATCTGGCACAAGAAATCTAAAGATAAAAGTTACAATACTACTCAATTCCATTATTATTACTACTCAAAGTTAAAGCAATTGACTTTTAATTCTTAGATTTCATCTCCTCTATGAAGCCTCTATAAATTGATCCCTCTGCCCATGTCAGTTACTGACCAGTGTTTCTCCCTGACCATGTATCAATCGTGACCTTGTATTTTTAACTATCTTCTGTCTCCTAAAATCAAGAGAAAGACTGTCAGCCTCTTGAGGTTAGAGCCAGGATCACAGGTAGTTTGTTTTGTCTGAAAGTCTATGAGCTCCAATTTAGAGATTAGAAAAAAAAAGAGAACAAAACCAGGGAAGCTGGCCACGTGTGTGTTTGGTGGGAAGGGAAGTAGGAGGGCATAACCTTAGATGAAAAATATTGCTGAAGTGAAGTGTTCCACAGGCTCTTCCTGATAAGCCCTGAGGAAAAGTGAAGCCAAAATTTCCCAGTCTCCTAAAGGGAAAATCTAATGGTGCCTTCTGATATTGGCAGTAAATGGGCAATGGCTAAAACCACAAAAAAGCTAACGAATACATGTGCTAATAGAATATGCACAATAAAACCTCTACTAACCCAAACTGATAGTTGAGATAAATTTCTTGAAAATCACACAAAGTACAGACTCTTTCTCCAAATTCTACCCCCCCCCGATCAAGGATTTTTGAAATAAATTACTAGAGACCAACCAGTTTGGATTTGGTAAAACCAAATCCAATATTTGGATATTGGTAAAACCATAGTCATTTTACAAGGATCTTACTGAACTTTATGGGCCAAGTAATCTAGAGAAAATGTCCTTGTGTTGTGGATAAGGACACGACATGCTTAATTCATAAAAAGAAATGTAGATAATTGTACTGAATATATCTATAGTTTCCTAAATATGTCTGTGTTATGCAAAAAACGAAGTCTCTGAGTATTATCTAAAACCCAAAATTCCTAACTAATAGGAATTAAGGATCACCAATGATAACACAAATAAGAACTTATCCCTAAAGTTAACCACCTGAAATGTTTTTGTGTCTATCATGATTTGGTTCTTGTGGATTCTGGATCAACAGTCATCCAACTTTTCTGTAAACAGCTACATGGTCAATATTTCAGGCATTGCAGGTCATTTGTTCTTCATCATGACTACTTAACTCTGCCGTTCCAGTGTAAAAGCAGCCATAGATAATAAGTAACTAATGAGTATGTGGCTCTATTCCAATAAAATTCTGTTTACAGAAACCTATGGTGGGCTAGATTTGGCCTGTGGGCCATAGTTGGCTAACACTAAATCTATATAATATTCTGCAACTTTCCATTTGAGCTTTGTCTTATTCTTTTCCTTTCTTCTTCTGGAACAATTAATCATTTTATTTTAGACAGCATTACCCATTTTTTTCCTTAACAAAAATACATTCTGTATTCCTTGCATACCCTTTATATAAATATACATCCCATTTTCTTCCCATACCTTGTATACAAAGTTGTTTCCCTTTGCTCTTATTATTTCTAGTAGCTGTATTTTTACATATTGATTACATATTTTAACTACATTTTACTTTCCAGAGAAAGCTAGGAAGAAGGAAATTGTGAACTATCACATATTCACATCCTATAGTAGATTAGCAAATTTATAAATACATAATTAAAAACATATTTTTAGAGACTTTTTTTATAATACAACTTTAAATGTGGCAAAAACATATTTATTAATAGACCCACACATCTTTTGTTTCTCTGTAAAAAATCAAGAAGCCAAGAGTAGACAAATTTAAACTTATGTTCAGCAATCAATGCCTCAGTATATTATATTATTTGGAAATAATTTAGATATTCAGTGAAAATCCATTATTTAGTTTAACTTAGTATAAACTTTTACACTTATTTACATTACTTTTTTTTTTTTTTCGGTACGTGGGCTTCTCACTGTTGTGGCCTCTCCTGTTGCGGAGCACAGGCTCTGGACGCGCAGGCTTAGCGGCCATAGCTCACGGGCCCAGCCGTTCCGTGGCATGTGGGATCTTCCCAGACCCGGGCACGAACCCGTGTCCCCTGCATCAACAGGCGGACTCTCAACAACTGCGCCACCAGGGAAGCCCATACATTACTTATTTTTAACAATGCTTATATTAGATGTCAAAGAGTTAACCATCATCTTAAGTTATTTTTCTTGTTGACAAATTTTGTAACATAGAGATAGTATGAGCTTTTTTGACTAGTAAACCCAAGCAGAAAAAGTTGATGTTTGTATTACATTTAATATTGAGAATTTTGAGAACGAGTGTGATTATTAAATCAACAGGCTTAAATTAGCTTTTATTTATCAAAGATTATTCCAGATCATGTGAACTTGAAAAACATTTGGGTTAGTTTCTATATTTCTGAGAGTTTTAGGAATACTTAATTTACATAGGTACTTATTTTTTAAGCCAATTAAATAGAACTGATTTTGAAATATCATTTATACGTGACATACATACATACATAAATACGTATAAACACAGACAGACATAAACAGAGATCTTATAGCTTTCATTTTAAAATTTTTGTCATGTCTCAGGTACAATAATACAAAACTCAAAAGAATAGCTAGATCTAAGTTGTACTTTTGGCTGATGGACTAAGTTAAGATTACCTACTCAGATGGTCAAAGTGTTGTTATTTTTTAATTTTTATTTTATATTGGACTATAGTTGATTTGCAATGTTTCAGATGTACAGCAAAGTGATTCAATTATACATATACATATATCTATTCTTTTTCAAATTATTTTCCCATTTACGTTGTTGCAGAATACCGAGCAGAGTTCCCTGCACTATACAGTGTCCTTTTTGGTTATCTGTCTTATATATAGCAGTGTGTGTATGTCGATGGCCAAAGTTTTTTACTGAAGGTTTTTTATTTGCATGATGTAAGGATTCTTTTAGAGGGAAACTATTTTTGGAGTCATTTATCTTCTAGAAATTTCTGCATACCAATCAAAGATTGCATTCCACACTGTCTTCTAGAGGTCTGAGATCTCTCTTAACAAGGGTGCCCCTTAAGGTGGACTTATCTAAGTTAAAGTTTCCCAAAATTGGCCAGTACAATTCCAAATTATCCAGAAGTTCACCCATTTTCCATAAAAGCACAAGATCCTGATCCATAGAAGTTATACCTCCAGGAAACGGTTGTTTTTGAAAGAGATGGAAAAATAGTTTTAGACTAGGTGGGACCCATCTTTGCCTTTAGAATCCCTAGACATCTTCACTATGAGGGGCCACGTTTTCCAATAGTTGTCCCCAGACACAGGGAATCACGTGTTTCCCACACCCCCTTTAGGACAGAATAGGGTGGCATAGCAAGAAGCTTCAACAAACAAAATACAAGTTGCACAATAAAGTCAGAGAGCTCTAAACACAAGGAGAGTGGAGCTCAGATTGAAGAGAGACTTACCCTCAAATTCCAGGGTTAGTGAGAAAGCAGTGAGAGGAATGGGCTCTGTGGGTACAGGCACTTGCTTTCTCACTGTCCTCAGAGTTGTTGGGGGTCTTCTTTAAATCCCATTTCTGATGCCGGAAACTGTCAAAAATCCAGAAATGGAAAAATTAAAACCACCAAATTAAGGAATCGTATTTAGTGAAAGTTTATTGTGCATATAAGAACAGTTTGTGAACTGGGAGCCTTCAGAAATAAAAACTGATATGACCTCAGGGGCATGAAGTTACAAGATGGTTTATAAGGCTGTTTACCCTTTACAACGATTGGTTATTACAATGGGGCTTTCCAGACAGCAGGGGATCAGTTAAAAGTGATCATCTCTTACCAGTTTTAGGAAGATGACATAAGTCTGTTTTATGATTTTCAGAGGCTTTTACAAGGAATAACCTAAGTTTCATTTCTCTCCATGAAATAAGATAGATTTAGTTTCGTGTATGTGGCTAAAATGGTTTTGTCTCTTCAAGGAATTCTCAACTTCAGTTTCCATTTTGTATTCAATTTTAACATCAAATCCAAAGTATATTAAAATACTGTTCTTTGATTCAATTTTCTTGTGTTTATCTTTGTTATTCTTAATATTCCTAAAAAATTTTGTAGACGTTTCCTTTAAATAGGTCTATCTTGTTTTCCTTGAAAACATATTGCCAAAGTCCATGATTCAATTATAAAGTCAAAAATAAAGCTAATGCTTCACACAAATAATACCTTACTGTACTTACTAATATCTTCATGTAATCATGGGAAATAGGTATCCTTAGTGATTCCTATTTGTGTAAAGCCATATTTTACATGTCACTTTAGAATTTATTAAATTAATTTGCATTCAGGTATATGCTTAACCTCAGAACAAGGTAGTTTATTATACAGTTTATATGTTGCAGATACTTCTCAGTATTAAAATAGAGAACACAATTCACAGTCGATATATGGAAACATTGTTGTAAATATATTCCAATCAAATCATGTTAAAATCATTAGCTTTCTTTTGAGATACATCTGTGAGTTACGAGATTTGCCATGGTCTCATAAATAAAAGTCTATACCATTGGCATACTTGTGCCTATACTTTTGTATTTGCTTCTGAGAAGACAAGCTGGTGAAATAATTTCACACTTTAAATTGCACTTCACAGATATAACATTATTACATTTTAAATTTGTCCATATTCTATCTATGCTTTAGAGTTGACAGCTAGTCCCCTGGTCGCCAATAAAAAAGAGAAAAAGGGTACCAAAAATGATCGTATGAAGGTTTTTTCCCAATCATTTAAAAATAAATCTAAGAAAATAAACCAAAGTCATGCTTATTATTTTTCTGTTTTTCTATTTTATTAATAGACATTGTTTACATACAGTACTACTCTTCTTTAAGTCATAATTAATTTTAGGGAGATGGGAGCTTATGAA
This sequence comes from Delphinapterus leucas, assembly GCF_059928025.1. Lineage (NCBI taxonomy): Eukaryota > Metazoa > Chordata > Mammalia > Artiodactyla > Monodontidae > Delphinapterus > Delphinapterus leucas. Next base: position 101,175,799 of record NC_143131.1, on the reverse strand, counting down.
AATTATTTTCATATTTGATGTAAATTGCTTTTGAAACAATATCAAATCAAGTAAGCTTACCTGAGAAGAAAAACTAAGTGACAAAAAAATGATAACTTGTCTCTTTTTGCTCACAGTAGAAATCAAATGTGGGTAAATGAGAACACTGCATGTAAATATATAAAATATATGTTCTGCATTCCAATAACTCCTATCTGTGAAGCCACTTAAGAACCATCTCTTCCACATAGAATTTTTGTTTTCCAGTCAGTCCAGTCTTTGTATTTGCTCCAAGAAGTCTTACTAGTTATGTGATTATTCAAAAACAGAAGGGAAAAACTTTAAAAAATGACTCCAAGGTTTTAGGCTAAATAACTAGTGAAGTGACTATATTCTTGTTTAAAATATAGAAGTTGAGAAACAATCTATGTAAAAGAAAATATAAGTTAAATTTTGAAATGAAGAGTTTGAACTAATGGTGTTACATCCTTGTGTAAATCTATGCACAACATAAATATGGAACTACTGTTTCAGTAGGAAGTTGGGACTCCTCACTATAAAGGAAGAGCTCAGACTTAATACCAACAGGGAGGATGTAAAAAAAGAATAGCTGTAATTCAAAAACTCAGCTTGGTGTATGCATATAATTAAGGAATGAGATCTGGAGCCAGCAAGAAAAAAAAAATTGTATCTAGAGAAAAAGCTGAAAACAATAATGAAATAAATATTAAAATATAATATTAAACTATTCTGTCCCCAATATTCAAAAATAATGCATTGACCTCACTATCAATGGAGCATACACTTTCAAGAATTTGTTTTATTCTAGCTGTCATGGGGAATATATATTTATTTTCACTCATGATCCAGAAGCAAGTTTCATAAAAAAGATGTCCCAGATTACAAGTGAAGGTGAGGTCCAGGGTAAGAAATAAACCATCTGGCTTTATTATCCCCACATCAATTTTGTTCTACAATTGCTGACTAAATATTCAATTTATGGACTGTACAGAATAGAGGAGCAATGGACCCAGTGACTAGTCTAAACATACTACAAATAAGTAAGGAGACACAGTGTCATATTGGTCCTATAGTGAGACAAAGCTCTACATTAGAAGGGCTGAAATTAAGGGCATGGAACTTAAGTTGGGATTTGAAAAATCAATGAAAGTGTTTAACACTGTATGAGGAAGATTTCTTTTAAAAGGAAGGACTGAGCATAAAGGATGTGTGGTTAAAGAATGTATGGATGTTTTAATCACTTCCAATTCACGCATTTGGTGAGGGAGGGATACTCACCCTAGGGTGATGGGGATGACCAAACACACAGCATCCAGCACTGGACAGAAGAGATCAACAGCAGCTTATAACCACATTTACTTAGAGCGTGGGGGAGAGGAACACAGATGTGCCCACACCATGTCACCACACAAGGGTTACACTTGGGAACAGAGTGCACAAGCAGTAGCTGTGGGAGGCAGGCTTTGCAGCATCAAGAGGACGGGGTGAGCCTGGTTCCGGTGGGAGGATGTGGTTGATTTATTTGAATAATTCTGTGGGTTGGCAGAAAAATTAACCCCACTGCTTTGGAGTAACTAAAAACTGTGCCTGGTCTCTTTGATAAGAAGGTTGTTAGACTACAGGTCTTTACATGTGGGAGCATAATGGAGAGATAAACATGCAGTTAGACCATTTGAGGCCTTCCTGGTTTCACCAGATGTCAAGGCAGCACATAAAGTTGAGCATCACCTTTTGTCCTTACACCATAATGGAGAGAGAAAACAGGACCACAATGTGGAGATGGAAACATGCATGTCAAGTGAAGGAAAGAGCAAGGCAATGCCATCTGACACCCAAAGAACAATGGAACACCCATTGTTTAGGAAAACCCAAAGAACAATGGAACAATAGAGTGGGGTAAGGCTACAGAATTCCTGACAGCCTCAGTGATGGGTATGGATTTTGTCAGTGATTTAATACCTTCTTCATCTTTATGATGGAATAAAATTTCTTCAAACAATTTTAACCAATTTTTTTTGTGCTGGTATTCAAGTAAACAGTTGGCATCCTAATTACAGTCCAGATTAATTTACTGCGTTTTAAGTTTTATAAAATGATATTAAATTGGTCTATGATAGTATACTTCAACTTAGCATTTTTTCTTTACATAATTTTCAAAATACATACATTAGATTATCTTTTCATTCAACTGATCTGAATTTATGAATTTATTGCACTAAACACCTATGTAGCTCATATTAAAGATTATAATATAAAATTATTGTCTCAGAAATTCTGATTTAAATAAAAACAATTGTCTACATTACCTCGGTTTATTTATAATGCTATTGTAACCAAAATCAAATTACCTATAAATCTAATTTGGTTTTCTTTGTCTAAAATTGTGAGGCAGAAAAAAATTTTTTTGCAATCAATTTTTAGAAATAATCTTTACTAAGAAAAAAATATATATGCAGTGTTACTATAGTTGGTGATTCTCTGACAGCTGTGAAGATGAACAAAATCCTCAGGACTTCTTTATACTGGAGCACGCCTGCTCCTGATTGATTCCAGGGCTGAGATGATATCACTGATTTCCATTAGATGTCCCAGAAAACAATTCTAAGCATTGAGGAGCCTGTCCTTCTATCCAGGCCCATCTGGAGAGCAGTAGGAAAGAGCAACACGAACCAGGTGAAGAGAGTTGAATGCCTAAGGATCCTCAGTCAGTGGGATGAGGCTTCCCTCAACTGCCTTGTCATTTAGCTACAGCAGCAAGCTAGGCTCTGTTAGTTTGGAAAGGGGTCTCATTCCCCAGCCACAGAGTTATAAACTCCCTGCCACTCTCAGTAATAGCAAGAGTAAATGGTTGAGAGGCTGCCACTTAATCTGTCAGACATCACCACCTGTTATTTACCTAATGACAAAGGAACTCCCCAATCCCTGTCTTTAAAAGCCCTTGAGGGCTGGTTTACAGTGACTGGAGTGCCAAATTTATTCTGTAGTTAAAAGGCCCTGGACACCTGGAAAGTGTCTTCAGAAAAGTGTGAAGGACTCCCATGAGCCAGCATTTTCCTTGCAAAGGTAGAATTAAATTCTGGGATGTATTTTTTTCTGTTAATAGATGATATGATCATTATCTATAATCTACATTTAATCATTGTACAGTTTTGTTACTACATTTCTCATTAAAAATAGTACTCTATGTGCAGTGTGTATTTAAACCTCGTCTTTTGTGCTAAATAGAAAGTTTCAATACCCATGCTCTAGAATCATGAGAGAAAAACAAAAAAATTCTGAAAATTCTTGTCTTTAAGATTCCCCATATATTTAATAACATATGTCCCATGTGTTGTAAATTATATTTTCAAATCCTCTTCATTCCATATCAAAGAAGTGAAATCATTTTGTAGAAGCCAATTCCCTGACATAACTCTAAACTTAATGCTCACACATAAAACTCTTAGATGCTCAGGCTTTTATGTTTAGTATTAAAGACTCCCTTTTGTCTTTGAATAAATGAGAAACCTAAGTTTATTTTCACAAAAGACATAAGTCTGCAAGAAATTTATTTTAAATATTCATATTATTACCTGCTGACCTCATCTTTGGCCCGTGTCAGTTAATTCTACCCATTTATTCAGCTGAGAATCTGCAATACTTTTATTTTTAATTCGATTCTAATTTACTAGTCACAGATAATAATGGCAAAACTTAATAACTACAACAGTATCCATGTATAAGATTTCAATTATTTATGCAGTAGAGACCATTAGTTTAAAAAGAAAATTCTGTACGTAAAACAATATACTAAAGGTAGATTTGCATACAGAAGAGTTCATGGACTCTACCCTTCACATATTCATATTACCACCTCTTGGCCTCATCTTTGGCCAATGTCAATTCTACCCACATACTCAGCAGAGAATCTGTGGTGCTGGGAGAGCTAAAGTAGGACAGAGGGACTATGGAGAAGAAAAATGTCTAATGAGAAAGCTTATGGTCATCCCTGCAAAATGTATGATAGTTCTCCCTCTCCAGCTTCCCCTTGAAACTTTCAGTAAAGACAATACTGAGGAGCTTTTCCATAAATATTATGGACTAGATATAGTTGAGAAACATCCTAAAATAAAATAGCTGCAAGCCTAGATAAAATATCAGAAACATTTTTTACAGTGCATGGGTGAGTTGGGGGCAACTAAGAGAAATACTAGAGTACCGAAACCATGAGAAAATAGGAATTCCAAGATAGCAGTGGAGTGGGCATTCATTCCAGGGAACCTAGGATTTGGACTTCATAGGACTAAAATGTTATCATAAGCCAGGAGATAGACTGTGACACACCCGAGAAAGTTTGTCCAGCTAAGGAATTCACGGTGAAGAACGGATCTACAGAGATGACTACATCATGGAGTGAAATTGACAGCTAATTCACAGTTAATGGGCGTACTCACTTGTCTCAGACCCAGCTCCAATAGAGCACAGCAAAAGGAAAAAAATGTCTTGACTGAGAAAACCCAACCACAAATTTACTCTCACTCCTGTTAAGGGCTAGAATTCACTCCATATGTATTTAAAACAAACAAAACAAAGCAAGGCAAAAGAGAGCAAAAAAAGCCAAAACAGAAAGGGTGGAACAATTTCAACTGACCTATGCTGGCAGTGTCCCTAGGTAGTTGGCAGAGATGCAAATCATATTTGGAGAAATGAAGCCTAAATCCTGAAATAATTCTCACATATTAAGTTCCAGAGCAAATAAATTCTGATCATGAGCTCAGAAACTGTCAAAAAGTAGTAAACACATGAAGAAACACAGCTCACTGTCACAATATTAGCAAAACAAATATCAGATTTTTATGCAGGAAACTGCATATATATATATATTGAAATGATCAGATATATCTTGAAAAGGCTTTTAAATATGTTAAGAAAAATAAAAGAAGATTCAGAATGTCTCGTGAATGAACAAGCATCAAAGATAAGCAATCCAGTTTGAGAAAGAACCTAGTGGAAATTGTAAAAATTAAATATCTAATCTTTAAATTAGAAACCCAATAAACTAGAAAGTAGCAGAGGATAAACAACTTAGACTATCTGTGAATTTCATAACAAATCTGAGATTATCCAGAGAGAGACACAAAGAGAGATGAAACCTAATAAGAGAGGGAAATAGGTCTGAGAGAGAGTCTGAGACATTCTGCCATATGTCTAATAAGGTTTCCAGAAGGGGAAATAAAAGGAACAGAATAAAAAGCAATATTTAGAATAATACCTGAAATATACTTAGAATTGCTGAAAGACACCCAGCCTTAGATTCGATAAGTCTGATACATCCCAAATGAGATAATAAAATAAAATAAACACTTAGTTTGAAACAAAACTGCAAGCACTAACTGTAGAGAGAAAACATTAAATGCTATCAGATAGAAAAGACAGGCAATCCACAAAATGACCAGTAGGCTGATAGCAGATACTCTAAAGCAAAACATAAAGCCAGAATACACAGGACTGTCATCTTAAACACAGTTTTCAGTACAGAACTACATTCCTAGTGAAGTAATTTCATACTGTTAAGCAACTGTATCTTTAGACAAACAAAAGCTAAAGAAGTTTACCACCAAGAGATCTTAGCTCAAAGAACTTCCAAATTTGTACTTAAATAAGAAGAAAAATCATTTGATAAAGTTCTGAGATACAGGAAGAAAATGTGAGCCAAGAAACTATATCCATGCAAACTATGATTGCAAAAGATAGATAGAAAGATAGAAGTAAAATATAAAACATAAACATTATTAGACGTAACTCGATCATGGATTAAATAAAACAAGTGAGTGATCAGAATTAAAGCTTTCATAGGGCCTTATATATTGATATTTTAAGAACAGTGTAAATATGTTGATCAAATTTAGACATGGTTAATGTTTAATTTTAAATACTAAATTAAAATGCACATTTAAATTTCAAGAATAACTACTAAAGTGATAGAAAGTATAACTTCTAAACCAATATAAGGGGGAAAAAAGAATGAGAAAAATAAATTCAAAAAAAGACATAATGCCCAATAGGAAAAGCAAAAAGTAAACTACAAGAACTGATAAAAACAATTGGAAAAAGTAGCTCTCAGTATAAATAGTAACAGTGTTGATTTTTTGTCCTTCTCCTGTTTTTCACTTTTTTTCCTTTTCATTGTTTTATTGAACTGTTTATGCTCTTCAGCATAATTGTGAGCAAAAATGCTGAGAGAAGGCATTTTTTATTTGCCTTGTTATTCGAAGGAATGATTTTATATATCACAAAAGTAAAGAATAAGCACTTGTAAGTACCTTTTTTGGATTGGAGAAGTTTTCTTATATTGATAGTTTAAAAAATAAATATATAAAAAGGTTTTGTTAGAGTATGTATGATTTATTTTTTTTAATTTGTTAACACAGCTGGTTATATTCTAACATAATCTAGTGATAACATATGAACTGGCTGCACATAGAAAAATGAATAAATCTCAAGAAGTTAACTTTTCATGAAAAAGCAATTTGTATAACTGTGATTATTTCTAACAAAATCTAATGAAAAGCAAGGAAATGATAAACATTGAAATAAATAATGGTTGTTTCAGTAGTACTTGTAATATTTTCCTTCCTAGGCTAAAGTTTGCTTTATGATTTATATAATATATCCATACATGTATATACAGCTATGTTGTAGTTTAATTGCCCATATTAAGTGTGGGTTTATTTCTAGGCTGTATATCCAATTCCACTGGTTTATGTGTATTTGTGTCAGTCCCATACTGATTTGATTACTATAGCTTTGAAGTATAGTTTGATATCAGGGAACATGATACCTCCAAATTTGTTCTTTCTCAAGATTGTTTTGGCTATTCAGGGTCTTTTGTGTTTCCATACAAATTTTAGAATTCTTTCTTCTAGGTCTCTGAAAAATGCCATTGGTATTTGGATAGGAATTGCATTGAATCTGTAGATTACCTTGCACAGTATGGTCATTTTAACAATATTAATTCTCCTAATCCATGAGATTAATGTATCTTTCCATTTGTTTGTTTAGTCTTCAATTTCTTTCATTAGTGTCATATAGTTTTCTGTGTACAGGTTTTTAACCTCCTTGTTAAATATATTTTTAGTTACTTTATTCTTTTTGATGCATTCATAAATGGGATTGTTTTCTTAATTTCTTTTTGACATGTTCTTACTCTATAAACATGCAACAGATTTATGTGTATTAATTTTGTATCCTGCAACTTTACTGAATTCATTTATCTGTTCTAATAATTTTTGGTGATATTTTTAGGATTTTCTGTATATAGTATCATGTCATCCACTAATAGTGAAAGCTTTACTTCTTCTTTTCCAATTTAAATTCATTTTTTTCTTTTTCTTGTAGAAATTGAAACATAAGGTTTCTTTTGCTTTACATATATTATTAAAAGTGGATGATAACAGTTAAATTTTATTCAGAGTTTAATATGTACCATGATCGGTACTGAGTGACCTAATAATATTACCTCATTTAGCACTTATAATAATTCCATAATATATGTCCTATTTTATACCCATTTTACAGATGAGGAAACTCATAGTTAAAGAGATTCACTAACTTATGCAGATGTCTCAGGTCCAGGCTTTGCATTCATGTGACTAGCCACTAATCTATACTGAATCTCTCTCTCTCTCTCTCTCTCTCACACACACACACACACACTTACATATACACATATTCTTTCCTTCAGACACATACAAACACACATATTCATACACACAGAACATCTCTATAGGCCGATCATGTACTTTCTATTAAGTATTAATTTTAACATTGTTCAGCCATGTAACCCAAATGAAATGTGTATTAACAATACATATTCTGGGACTTCAGCCAAAATATGATGTAAAAATAGTGTTAAAGAGTCTGAATTAACTATTTAAGTAGAAAAAGTATAAACCTTTGCAGATATAGTTTTTTTTTTTTTTGCTAATGCTAGTCTTAAATCAGATAATTTAAAGACAATGAAGAAAAAAACACTCATACACGGAATATATCATCTTATATTCGAGACCCACAATTAGATAAATAATGTCCTGACTCAAATAATCCTCACTACTAGCATATTCAAGGCAACATTCAAATTCACCATTGCCCTAAGTTTCTAAGTAAACAAAATCTTCTCTGAAATAAGGAGTGCAAAATGTCATACACATAATGGCTTTGTAAAATTCCTAATCATTAAATATTTGTTTTGAGTCACATTTGAAAGTATATTACATAGAAAATTTAGCCCCGGGAAATATCAAGAACAATTTCCTCTATATAACATTTTACAATTTCCCTCCCACACATTAGCTTCATTATCACAAATCCTTCTCCATGTTAAAGAACTCATGTTTTATTCTTTGCTCAAAGTCTCTACAGCTCCTCACTCATCTTTTAATTAAGCTAAGGATTCAGGACAACCCAGTTTTTTAATATGGAATAGATCTAAGCAGAAACTAACACACCATTGTAAAGCAATTATACTCCAATAAAGATGTTAAAAAAAAAGAAAAAGAAAAAAATATGGAATATGTCTGTGTTATCCTGCAAGAGATTGAGTTACATCAGTAAAACTATTTTTTATTTAATAACAATAGTTACATCACATTTTAACAACAGATTATTTTATGCTTCTGACCTTTTAGAGCATATAATTTACTCAACTTCCATTGTTATCTAGATTAGATCTAACTATACCCTGAAAAATTTTGATAGATCTTACAAACATCTTTAGAACCAGTGCAGACTAAATGGATAATAAATTAATAAAATAATCTTTAGATATTGTTTGACTGTCTTCAAGAGCTGATTTTTTTTTGTTTAAACAGCTAATAGAATAATGCAACACATGTATTCATATTCCATAATTAAATGAAATTTTGGAATACTCATCCCACAACCTCAAAATTGGTAAAGAAGGGGTAGGAAAATATTGAACTACTGTCCTATCAGTAGACTACCTTAAGTAGCATGGTTAGTGCCTTGTGTGGATTTCCTCTTTGAAGAAGGAAATAATCTACTTCGTTTATGTAGATCAGACACACAATGAGTATAGTTGAAAGCAAATGATTTTTAAACTAACTAAAGCTACTTATTTATTTTCCTTAAAGAGGCAAAGGGTTTTATAAAGAAGAAGTCTTTGCATTTCTCCCTAATTGACTTCATGGAGAAAAAAAAAACTTTAAAATTTTATATCTGACTCATTATATTTTAGACATCAGCTTAAAAGATATCTCATTGGAGAGGGTTTCTAACCCTCTAGTATAAAGGGGTTATCAGGTTATTACCTATCACATTATCCTAATTTTAAAAATTCCTATATATAGCTTATTTCTATCTGATTTAAAATTTTTATTTGTATGGTCACTGTGTTCCTCTATCTTCTGAAATGTAAGCTGCAGGAGAGAAAGGAAACTTTCTGTCTTATATGTCACTATTTCCTCAATGCTGAATGAACATAAAAATAACAGTTCTCACTACCTGTGAGAATGAATAAGAAAATGTTGGTTAATTCCATGTCTGTCCTATTCTAGAGTAGAATAGATGTTGCTTAGAATATAATTTCATCACTGCCTTTATCTGTCTTCTTGGAAATACAAACTCTGGCTTTCTTGGTTAGGCTAAAATCCCTCTGCTATAAATCACTGTTGATGGGGCTGTTACTGAGATCTCATATTTACTTAAAAAAAAAACAAACCCCTTTTAACAGGAAAAGATACCTTTGGTCATTCAGTTCAATTACTTGGTATCTTTCCATGCTTTTCTCATTTTCAATGGCTTAAAACACATTTAAATATCTCCAATTATCTGCTCACTATCACTTGGAAAAGAAAAGAGAAAACTGAAGACAAGCAACACTGGAAGTTATTTGGTATCTGAACATTCAGCTATTTAGACCTTGAACTCTAATTTTAGTTAGAAAATATTTTAAGTTCAGCATTACACAACTTTGAAATGTTTAAAAATCAATAGGCAATAATAATACTAAAAAGTTGTTATCTGTATATTGTTTACTCTCCACTAAAACTCTTCACAGGGCTTTATAAACATTAGCTTATTTTAATATCAATAACTATCTTATGAAGTTGGTATAATTGTTAACTCCATTTTAGAGATAAACAAGCTGAAAAACAGAGAAGAAATATAATCCACCAAATGTTAAACAATTAGTTAATGTCTGAGATAATCTAAGTCCAGGATTTGTAGTTTTAGTAGAAGGGATACAATGGAGCACCTTCATCCAATTATACAAACAAATGTTATACCAAGATCATGAAATCCTGCTTAGAGTATCCAGCACTAGTCATTACTTGGTTTAAAACTTAAATGTCTCTGTTCGAATAAAAATACACACATTATCATAATGAATGCATTATTGTAAATTAATTTATATAAGGCATATTACAGTTATCTTGAATTAATGTAATAGTAACATTTTATTTAAGAATATGTAGAGTGGAAATATATATGAAATAACACTAAAGAGAATAGCAAATCCATTAGGATACTTGAGATATTGTATAATATTAACACTGAAATATTGGTAGTTCAGGTGGAAGACTGGAGAAGAAAAGTAAAAAGCAAAAAAGAAATTTTACTAATTTACATTATTCACGTAGGCATAGCAGACTATCTTTAGCTGGCCATTCTCATCTCTTTCTGCAAATTTGAATAGCATGTTCAGAAGGTAGGTATCGGAAGCAGATTTAAAATAAAAGTCTATATATTCAGGTGTATGATAGTTTTAAAACCCTAAGCGGTTATCTGACAATGCATATGAACAGATAACTCATTCAAGAATATACATATATTCTTCTTATATATATATATATATATATACACACATATATAAAAAACATTCAACTTTCCATTAATCTTAAAAGTCCAAATTAAAACAATATAATATAGTTCAACACATACTTGTAAAAAATTAAAAATAACAATAGTAAATGCTTGTCCTTTCAGCGTTAATTATGTTAGATTGAAATTATTACAAGTTTTTCCTATCCTTACTAAGATTTCTCTAAAGTTACTGAAAACCATGAAAAAGGTATAAAATCATAAAAATCAAGAAAAAAGAGAGAGACCACTAGTGAAGAAAAAATTCGACACATATTCTTGCAAGATAGAAAGCTCTTAGAAGACTGTTACTGATTTAGTTTACTGGAGGAATTATCAATTCAATGTTTTACAGAAGAGTCTTATATGGAGCGGAGGTTCAGGAATGGTGGCACTAAACACTGTGAAGTATGGAGATTAGGAAGAGGGGAAGAAACAGGGAGGTGGTCAGAACATCCATGCATAGAGAAGAGATGATCCTGCTTCCCAAGCCTAGAATATCAGCACATAGGTGTCTGCTGTTAGAGTAAAAGTAATTTGGTATTACTTTGTTCTAGATTATCACATGAGTAATTTAATCCTCAATACAAATAAATGAGTTATGTACTAATTTTATCCCCAGATGAAGAAACACTAGGTTAACAAACCTGCACAAGATAAAGAACGACAGAACAGGAATTTGAACCCATGTGTCTCACCTCTAATCCACCAGGCTAGATTTGTTGCCTTTCATTCCTAGGTAGCATAAAAAGCAGACATTTATCTTTTAGAGAAATGAAAAAGATGAAAGCCCAGGCACAATATATGCAAGTGCTGGGGTGGGATGGTGGTGATGGTTAAATTACTACAAATAGAATAACCCAACAGTTACCTTGGTGGTAAGAGGATGGTAGTTTGAACAAGGGAAAAGAGAAGGAGTTTGAGAGAGATGAATCAATGAAGCATTGATAATTACACAACTCTTATGCAATGTTAAGAATGAGAAAATAGGAACCCTGGAGAAAATAGGTGGTCCAAAGTGTAAGACTACACACTCCCAATGCAGGGGGCCTGGGTCCAATCCCTGGTCAGGGAACTAGATCCCACATGCATGCTGCAAGTAAGAGTCTGCATTCCGAGACTAAGAGTCTACATGCTTCAACTAAGAAGCCCACATGCCACAACTAAAAGATCCTGCATGCTGCAATGAAGATCCCACGTGCTGCAACTAAGACCCAGTGCAGCCTAAATAAATAAATACATAAATATAAATCTTTAAAAAAAAAGAATGAAAAAATAACAAAGTAAAGCCTCCATTTAAAAAAAGAATGAGAAAATAAGCAGCTTTTTAATTTAAAAAAAAGCTGATTTCAAGGTTTGAATGATTTAGGATCTTCATGAGTTTAGAGCAATGGCAATGGCCATACAACATTGAGCTTCTGCCTTAATGGAAGAGGTCAATACTTGACATGACAGCCAAAAGCACACTTTTGAATTGCAATTAAATAGATGAAGAAACACTCGATTATTGAAACTTTCTACAAATTGGGAAAATTAGGATAAAATTTAATCATACTGTATGTGTTAGCTGGAACTACAGGATTAATAAAGACAAAAATTATAAAAATAGTAAAAGAAAAATATTTTCAAATCTGAACAGAATAAGACATTTTGGGGGGATAGCAACATTACCCCAAGTCTAATGACTTAATCCAAAAGGCGTAAAGAAAAGCAACAACGAGAAAACAAAACTAAAATACTCAGTGATTTCAATTTTACATCACAAGAGATTTTTTTTTTTCATCTTAAATGACTCTGGTTTCCTCCTATAAAATAACTGCCTCTTCCAGTGGTCAACTTCAGGAATCTGCCAGTTATAAATCTATGATGACAATAAGTCATTTGACCTGTTTAAGGAAAATATAAAATGAGAATGCCATGCCACACAAAATATTATCATAGTAAGAAAATTTATGAAAAGTGCTTGACAGAGAATCTGGTACATTCTAAACTCTCAGTACGTACTATTTCCATTTCCTTTACTAAAGATTCTTGTTACCAAATGCAGTTGCTCCTACATTTGTGATTTTTTAAATGATTTATCAGAAGCCCAAATCTTCTCTCTACTTTCAAATAACTTAACCTAGATTGGAATACAGGCACTGGAAGATTTAGGATCATTCTGTACAAATTTTAGTAACAATTGAACCCCATTATGGAATTGCTTTCTGAGATTAAAGAAAAATTACATAGTATAGAAAAATATATTTATACACACATATATGCATATAAATATCAGAAATTATATGGTATAGAAAAATATTTTTTTGAAAAAAATTGATAATCTGCAGGAGGAAATCCACTTTACTGGAACATATAAGATAATCTACTGTAAGGGCTCCTAGTTTCTCACAAGCAATAGTCTAAATATTAGGCACATAACTAGCAACATATTTCTCAGATCCACAACTCTGAGAGTAGAAATACTAATAGAGCTCCTCTATTTAATCATATTCACCTATTTCCTTGATTTTTTAAAATCACTTCCACTGTTCATTCAGCCTGACTTTCTGACTGATTTTAAAAACTAGAGTTTAATTTCTCAACAGTAGTTTAAACACAGGGCATCTTGTTTTATTTACATATTTCTATAAATTCTAATGTAATAAAGGAATCTCACCTAGTTTTTAGGGAAATAATGACTTCCTTAAAAAGTCAAGTTAAAGGTTCAATTATTCTTGATTAATAACCTCTGCTCCTTGGAACCCCAGCTTCTGTGTTAAGAAGCTGATAATGGAAGTGCTTACATTGAAAGGCAATTAAATGCAAAATCAGGGGACAAGGTTTCTACTTCCAAATCAAATATGGGCTACCTGTGTGTCCTGTAAGAAGCACAAATTATCTTTGAGCCAAAATTTTTATGATTTATAAAATAGGGGGATTCTGCTATATTACTAATAAAACTTCCAGTTCCAAAAATGGATTTTAGATTACCAAATATTGTCTAAGTGTGTGTTGCAGCAGAATCTCTCAAACCCTGCTGGTGTGAATTTAAATTGCTAAAATCATTTCAGAAATCAATTTGGCACCACCTTATAAACTTGAAGATGCACATACACTATGACTCAGTAGTCCATATTCCAGAGAAACTCTTCTACATATGAATCGAGAGGCTTGTATAAGAATGCTCACATCACTAATATGCTATATCCCAAAGCTTTCTCCATAAGAAGAGTAATGGAAAATAGTTTGCACAGAGGACTGAAAGTGAATGAGTCACAGTTGGACACCCCAATATGGATATATCTCAAAAACTTAATATTTAAAGAGAAATGAGTCACATATACCCTGATCCTATTTCAATAAAGAAAAATGAATAACTATTATTTAGTATACACACATATATAAAAAGCTATAACCAATACCAAAGATTAATTAATACAAAATTCAAAAAATTTATAACTCTGGGGTGGAGGAAGGGGATGTGATTGATGAAGAGTACACAGGGGACTTCTAACTTATTTCTTAAGCTGGAAGTCAGGTACAAAGGACATTATCATATTATCCATTAAATTATACCTAAATGTTGTATATACCCTCTTGTATGTAACTATGTATATATTACTTTTTAAAGCTTGAAAATTAATTTCTCTAAGATGGCTAAATTGTTGCTGTCATTTCTGCTGAACACAGAAACCTTCTGAATATACATAATTGATTGACATTTGCAGAATCATCATTCTCCCTGTAAATGATGAAAGTAGAGTCATATCCAATTTTCATTCTCTTAAGGTGGCAAAATATCCACAGACCCTTCCCAAAGCTTTACCTTTGCCTTTGGCCTTGGTGGTGATCAGAATGACACTAAATCTCTTCACCACTGGCTTAAAGTGCTTCTAAATCCACATTCATAATAATTAATCATCCTTGTTAGTTTACCTAAGGGGCTTATCTGCCAGTGACAGCTATAGCAGCTAGGATAATTGAAATTCTCACTTAAGCAGTTCAACGGAGACAGCCCCATCCATTAGCCTGGTGCTAAAAAACACCCCTCTCTCTCTGCCTGTTCCTGTTTGAAAAGGTCACTAAAGTCCTTCTTTTAAACTATTAATTCACATGTAGTATCCCTGAAAAAAATTCAGTTTTAACTCTAAAACAACTTTTATCATTTGGAAGATCATTTTTAAAGTCTTTAATTCAAGGGTGGAAAGAGCCTGGAAATGCATACAAAAGACTTCAGTCTGAGTGTCATTTGAACACCAACTTGGTTCCATGGCATTCCTTTGGTGAGGTGTCACAGGAATTTAATGACAGCTGTTTAGAGCTCCCTGAGTACAGATCATTACATGAAGCAAGTAACAGAGATATGACATAACAATTAATTTTGAGTTCAAGAAAAGCCCTACAGATAAACTTTTTCTCCCAGATACCATGTCAGATTTACACTTTGTCAGAATTATGGCCCTTAAAGACTGAACATCTCTTGCTTTCCCACTTAGGAGGCTACCATCAGCAATACTGTCACTAGAGGCAGTTGAAAAATTATTGAGACATAAAGAGAAAAGCTAGGGATAGGTAGTTAGTTCATACATTCAGACAGTAAAAATCTTAATTGAAATTTTAAGTTTTTATACAAATAGATATTTTGCTTTTCAGGAGGGAAAAGTTTGGGTGCCTTCTTTGATTGGGGCAAATACAAATATTGCAAAGTATCCAGACCAGTGTGACTCGGATGGGCTAGGTGAGCACCATGGGGGCAACACAGCATCTCTTTTGCTAGACCGAGACATGGAACTGGAGAGAGGGGTTAGAATCAGGCCATAGAAATCAGAAAGAGGTCATGGAAAAGATTTCTTCTGGAGAAAAGCAGAAGAATGAGGAAATGTAGAGACAGACAGGTCTTTAATTCCCATTTACCCAAGTGTGTAAAGACTGGTTTCAGGTAAAAAATTACTCTCCTTGAGAAAGATGACCAAAGTCAAATAAATATGAAATATTTGTGCCTTTTCTCCCATTTGTTAACAGTTATGGTGTGAAAGACAGAATTAAGGAAATGATTTTATTCAGGTTAAAGCAATAGAGAAAACATTCATTAATGAAGAACTTGTCAAAGAAAAGGAAGTGGGCCTGGGTTTTACAGAGGCAGGTAAACAAGAGAGTCATCCAAGAGTCTGATGGAAGTCATGAGGAAGGATGGAAAGGATGGAAACTGTCTTATGTGGGAACATTCAAGGGCAGAGTGTTGTTTGCCATCAGCCTTAATCCAGAACACAGGGTAGGAAGATTTTTAATTGTTTCTGCTTTCTGGGACCACAGGGATCAGACAAAGTTCAGCAATGCCCACAGTGATGACAAAATTATTATTTGAAAATGACTGAATCCTCATTCTGAAATGAGGTACTTACAACCTACTAGGCACATGGCTTGCACTATGGATTGTAAATATATAAAATGCGTACTGTGCTTCAGTTGCTCCTCATTAGTGAACATCCTGTCTTAATGTCTATGCCCGTGCATTCTCATGGTAGCTTGTGTTCCACTATGTGCTGCTTCTGAAGTTTGCACCCCAGAATCCAAAGATACACAGAGCAGAGGCAACCAGCACTCAGTTTACAGGTACAACAATAACTGTTTGCTGCTGTGAATCACTAAGATGTGTAGGTTATTTATTAAAACAAATAAAAACTCTTCTCTTTTCCATCATAGTAGTATCTGTACTTATTGACCTAAAACTTCCTGGACTTCACGGCTATGCTTTAAGTATGCAGGGTCCTCACATCATTATTTCATCTAAATTTGTCTTTTTTGGCAGTACTCTCCATGCCAGGGTTTTTCCAAAATTATCAAACTACATTTGCATTTTGAAGGAGGCCTTCACTTATTTATTATAAAAGAGTGAATATGTGGGCAGTTAGATGTTTAAGCAAAGGGGATATTTACTGGAAGTGGAGGCTCTGTGACCTTTGGATTATTAATTGAGTCAACTTCCTCTAACATCTGCATGTTAAATCCATTTTCAAAAAAAAAAATAAGTAAAACACACTTCTGATTTAAAAGTGAGCAAGTGAGCATTTTAGTATAATAAAGAGTAACAAAGTAATATGCATCTGGTCTCATTTTAAAATACATATATTTAAATAAAAATTGTCAAGCAATATCATAATTCATTTTAGGTTATGATATAACTATGCCATGGTATTTTTTAGTGCCTGAAAGTTGAAAAGAAAGGTCCTTTAATCCTCAAATGCATTAGAGTCTCTTACCATAGACCCAAGGTAACCTAGATGTGGGAGATAGAATAAGTTCATATATGTGGCTGTCTTCATGATTACATTGGAAAACAATTCTTATTTCTTTCATGATTGCTCTATATGTGATTCTTTTCTGAAGTTATTAACACAGTTGACCTTCAGACTAACTGATTTGCTCTTATGACATACGCATAAAGGTATGACATTTAGACATACCAATTTAGAAAGCTTAGTCCTGAAAAGAAAAAGTAAATGCCCAAAATCAATTGAAACCTCCACTATTCATGGTCAAGTTCTTAATGAATTCCTGGGTATTTTTATCTGAGAGTTTCAGGTAGATGCCAGCCAACTGTTGGCAAAGCACAAAGGAATTTGGAAATACGTGTTCAAATACAACCTAAATCTAATTATTCCTGACATTGTCAGAAAAATCTTTCATAATACTCCTAAGAAACAGTCCAGCTTATGTAAAATACATGTAAAGCAGATCACTTTCCTTTCATGTATTATTATATAAATCTTATTACAAATGTGGAAATACTTGACAAAATGCCATTGAGCAGTGTTTTGTATTTAAAAGTTTTTGAATGTCATCCTTGAGCAAAACTGCATATCCTATGCTCTTTCCTGACTCCAGGTCTTCACATTTTGTGATTTAATTTTAAATCAATGTCTTTAGATTATTTTTATGCAGTATGATACTCTTTAACTGACACACTTCTGTGAACCCCTAATTTGAAACATAAAATTCAGGTAAGTTAAAATTATAAAATATAAACCTTCCTGAAAATTTGTAATTTTTAAACTTTTTAATTTGAAGTAATTTCAGACTTGAGGTCTGAAGGTATAAAAAAATTCTGTATTCCTCAAATGTAGCATTTTATCACCTCACAACACTTACTTTTCCATTATCTCTCCCCTCACCTCTTTATCTCTCTGGTTAATCATTCCTGAAATTGGTCAATTTCATTAATTTTTTTTCAAAGGATAACCAAATCTTTGGCATTATTATAGTTCTCTAATGTTTCTTTGTTTTCTTTAATTACCTTTCTTCTGCTTTGGGATTTAGTGTGTTATTCTTTTCTAACTTATTAACATGGATGTTTAACTCATACGTTTTTACCCTCTTTTTTATTAAATTATTATAAGCAATGGAGGCCATATATTTCTATTGACTACTTTAGATACTTCTGATGGTATATTTTTATTCAGTTTTATTTACTTATACCTATTATTTTTATTATTTGATCCATAGATTCATGGTTTGTTTTTGATTTCCCAAGCCTCTTCCCTATTGTATTGTGAGAATTTTAATTTGTTAGGAGATGGTGGTACATGTGATATATTATCTATGAAATTTGTTACTCCGTACTTGCAATAACTTATTTTATAGATAATTATTTAATTTAAAAAAGTGTATTATTTAATTGTTGGATACAGTGACCAAAATTTTAATTGTATAGTTCAAATTGGCTATACTATTAATGATTTTTTTGACTGCTTTATCTATTTGGTAATAAAAGATGTTTTAAGATATATAACATGATAGTGGAGTTGTCAAATTTCCTTGTAATTCTATCCGTTTCTGCTTTGTGTATCTTGAAACTATCTTGAAACTTGAAAGTAAGTTGTAACTCTCACATCTTCCTTGAAAATTGATTTTTTTTTTAATATATTGCCTCTGTCACTGAGAAGCATTTACAAATGTAGCTAATACTGTATCCAGCATTTTCAATAGTGCTATAATATGATGGGTTTCCTTGCCTCTGGACTTCAAACTGGTGCTACCATACCCCTAGTATAGGAGAAGACATTCCAGTGGGTATATATTTATTTAGTATTTTTGCATCCTATTTTCATAATTGAGATTTGCCTAAATTTTTCCTTTATTAACTTATTTTTGTTTGGTCTTAGTGTCATAAAAAGTCACCTAATAAAATGATTTAAAATGCCTTCTCCCTTTTTCTTTGCTCTAAAATACTTTTTGTAACATAGATACTACCATTTCTTTGAAGTTTATAGTCTTGACTATCAATAAAAACTTAACTAGCCTGGAAGATTTTATAAAAAGGGAATTGTCCGTTTTCATTAATTTTCATTATTACTTGTTCATTTATGTGTGCTTTAAAATCAACAATTTTTTCCCATCTACTTATACATTTTATGGGGCTCTTTGGTTGCAATTATTATTGTGGTTTTTGTAATTTGAACTTTCTCTTGGATTTTTTTTTTACAAATTTTTTTTATTATTGATAATTATTTGCATTTTCCAAATGTATTAACTAGTACTAACAATTTTTTTCATAATTCCTAGTTGTACCCATTTGTCATCTTGTTGCAGCAATGTCAAAAAATTATTTTAGAAAAGTTTATGGATGATGAATTGCCTCAGTCTTCAGATATATGAAAATATATTATTTCTGCAGTTTACCGTTATTATTGTTTAGCTAGGTTTGGGATCTCACATGCAAAAATTCTTTGCTTCCAGCTCTGTGAAGTTTACTGCAATGGTAATAGCATGAGCATTGGAGTCAAGCTGGCTGGGTTTGATCCCAACTCTGCTGATTTCTAGTGATGGGGTCATATGTTACTCATTTTACCTCTCTGGGTCTTACTTTAACTCTAACATGGCAATATTTATTGTACTTATCCCATAATTGTTTTGAGCAGTAAATACACCCTTTGAGTTCATGTATGTAGATTCATCATTTAGCTTAGTGGACTCATATTTTAGTATATTGGACACTGTAAACTGGAGCTGTTATATTTTGTTATAACAAAAGTTGTTATTCAGCTTTTGTTTGCTCTTGGGAAAACTCTGTGAAAACAAACTCAGAATTTTAAGAATTATAATCTAAATTCATGTAAACTAAAGGTATAGTCTTCATAGTTAGGGAGTAAAAGGAAAACTAACATTTAGCTGACTGCCCAGTAATAGTAAATATGTTCTTAATTTGAGTAATACTCTTGCTATTGTATAATATGTAGTATTTTGATACAGTATATTATATAATGATTTCATTGAGTTCTTAGCAATGTTTTTTATCACCATTTTTCTGAATTTTTCTGAACCTATAACATTTAATCAAGAAAGACTTGTAATCAATTGTACATGGTCAGGGAAATATATCCCTCCTTTTCTTTTTTAAAAATTCCCCACAGAATGCATGGACTGTCAAAATTCTATTAGGCACTCTGCATATCAGTGCTTTCCCTAACTAGTTTATAGTTGGATTAAGATTCCAATTTAATTCCAATTCCCTGAAGACCAGCATTCTTTCAAGGTCTGCTGCTTTTGCCATTAAATTTCAACAAACATGAATAAGATGGCATTATCTATTAAAAAGACTTATTTTTCTAGCTAGATAACCATTATTCTTTGCAGTTGGAAAATACATAATCTGGTTTATTTCAATAACTTGTAATATAGTGGTACTAGGAAAGAGAATGAGTTATGGCTTGGATATATAGGGTGGAAAAATCCCAGAGGCTTGAAAGCGGTGTTGGGTAAATCAAATCACAAACAAAATTACTCTGTTGATTCAATGTATCTGGCATATTATGTACAGATGGCTTTCTGATTTTATTAATGAAAAGAAATTTTAGATAATATCTAAGAATTAGATTTTAGTCTAATTAAATAGTCCCAAATTATTTGCCATTTGGTATATGTTAGGAAATAAAGTTAAAATAGTGAACAAAGGGACTGAATAGAACTGTGCTGGGATTCATTTCCTGTCTTCTGTGTATGGGAAGGGGAACAACAACAGCAAAAGGCCTGTTTGTTTAGTCCTTAAGTGCCTTCATTTCCATACAAATTAGACATCCTAGGTGAGGACCGCTGATTTCAAGACTAGATTCTTTTATTCATTTAGAAGTTGTCACACACAGTGTCCCTGCATTAAACAGCCAATGCCTTTGATATAATCAGTGGCATTCACTGTAAAATTCCTAAAATATTTTGAAAAAAAGTAACTTGAAGGGGAAAGGGTTCATCATCTCACTCTTTCTGGAAGCAATGAATCAGTGCAGTTGGAAAACCAATTTTTTACATCTGGGATTTGTAAAATCTTTTAAAGAAATATAATATAGAATATGAAAGGGATTTAAAAGGCCACTTCCTATATTTCTTAAATATACTGAGACAAGAGAATCTCAATAAATCTTACTTCTCCATAGCCACGAGCCCTCACGATAGACCACACGCTATTATTTATTATGTATTTTATGTCCTAAGTATAACTAGTTATAAAGCTGGTCTCTCACAGTTAAAACGGTTCTATAATATACCTGTGAAGGGATTGGGCCTAGCACTTAATCCTAAAATAAGGTCCTTTACCTTCATTGATGCCTGAAATTCTATCAGTGTTCTTGAATTCTTTTGTGTAAGGGTTTTTATCCTAGGATAACATTTTAGTGTATGAAAAGCTACATCACACTCATGGCATAAATACAGTCACCTTTATTTGTCTAAAGTAAATTAAAATGGACTCAAGCCCTCACCAAGGAGATTACCAGGGAAACCAGCATATTGTATCTCACCCTATTGCCACCACTTTTATCCCATGGGTGACTGAAGAATCTCCAGACACTCAGGAATTGAACTCCAAAGCACAAGTCCACTATTCTTCTTCCCAAGAGGAGAACATCCCTAACATCTATCATCCTGCTATAAATGGTGTTTTTCTTGCTATGATACAGTACCATTGTTGAACACTAAATCCTCCACATCCATAGCAACCCCACAAGTCTCCACTGCAGACAAATTTCACTGGCCAAATTTGCAGCAAACATGTGCTACCTATATTGTTTTCCAGACAACAACCTACCTTGAAATCCTAAATTCAAAGAGCTAGTACTTCTTTTTCTGGAAAATAGGTCTTGATTATGTTTTAATAGTACTTCAATTTTGAAACACGATTGGCTTTTTCTACGGGAATTCTTTCTGCTCCTTGGTGCCAATTTATTCTCATAAAGTCTATTGATAAACAGACTTTTCAACCCTCCCTTTTCATCACTTCCACTAGAAAATGTACAGCCTCTCCAGACTGAAACATAAGTATAAACTTATAACAATGATAGCCATGACACACAGAATTCTCATACTATTAGTCTATTCTCTTATTATCCCATGGATTTCTGTTCCTGTAGTTAAGTTAGGTACTTATCTCAACCTTGATTATGCCAGTTTGTTAGGGTAATTATAATTTTAGTTTATATAAACCTATGAAATATGATTGCAAAAAGAAAAAAACAGATTATTTGTATGAAAGTAAATTAAATGCTTTGAAAAGACTTTACAAAGGTAAGTCACTTAAAAAAGTAAGATGAAAAGTATCTGTTGAATTATGTATGTCAATGTATAAATGTTACAAAAGTTTTTAACATGGCTTTCATAAAAATATAAAATGAACAGAAACCACTATGTTAATAACTTCATTAATGAGGCACTAGTAAGGTGATAAAACTGTTTCCAAGAGCATTACAAAAAATTTTTGTGAGTTTTAAAAAGATAAATTTAGGATAAGATTGTGAAGTTAGTTACAAAACAGGGTCAATGTCCTAAAGCACATCAAAACCATAACATTTGGTCAGAAATCTCTAAATTAATATGTAACTTTACAATATCTGAGTTTTAATTAAATAATAAATAGCAAAACCCAAAGCATGTGTTTCTAAAATTGTTATAGTTAATACTGGGGCAGGGCCTATAAATGGTATCGTAGTATGACACTGAAAGAACATGCCACCTCCCATGTATTTTCAAATTTGGAATACTTTTTATTAACACTTGTAGGGGATGCAACTCTAAATTTGGGGAGAGGATCACATAATAAAACCACAGAAGAACTCTGCATTTATATTGCTTTGCACCAATCTTTAGAAACTTGCTCCATTTTAAAGAAATCCAAACTCATATTTTTAAACTGTGGTTTATACAAGAAAGAACATTGAAAACTTCTTTAAGGACACATACTCAAACAAGAGGTCTTAGTTTGTACCAGAAGACTGGCAAACCAATATAATTCAGGTGTTGTCCATCAAAATAATTCATTTTAAAACATGTATGTGTTAATTTTATGATTCTTCATTGGTAATGGACACCTAGTTGCCCAGAATACAAAGAGATAAGCAACCTACCACTCTATTAGGATAACAAAGAATTGGAAGAATCTAAAACATGTGACAAAATTCACATTCTTTTCATCTTTCAATTGTCTTGACCATTTAATAGTTATGTGGCTTTGGCAAGACAACAGGAATTTTGGGCTTCCCATCAATTAGCTGGGTGGATTTTAGTTAAGGCATTTAAACAGGATTCTAACACCTCTCCTAGACTGAATATTCTGTAGTCTTGTATTTCTAGGTTCTTCAGTATGGTTGAAGGTAGTGAGGAGGGTCTTTAAATGAGATTTAGCGGATTGTATTCAAAAGGACTAGACTTTATAGCCCAAAACCCAGGATTTTCATTTCACTTCCAATACTTTCTGGTTATTGACTTGGTGGCAACACGCAGCATTTCTGAGTCTCGGTTTCCCTGGCTTTAAAATTTAGAAAATAATTACAGGCCTTGTAGATATATTTGTAGATATATTTCAAAGATTATAAAAATACATGCTGAATAAATGCTAACTTTGGCAATTACTACTTAAATAGTTCAATAACATTATTAATGAATTAAAATAAGTATCAGAATTATCATTACTGAAGAATTCAAACTCAATCCTGGGAAGAAGTTTCATGTTTTTATAAATATTTTTCAGCTTGTATTTCTGAAATATACTGCGTGTTTCTTAGGAACTTAAAGATCTAAGTCAGCTACTTCGTGGGGGCAGTAGATCTCACTCATTCTTGATTACTCAATGATGATAATCTAGGAATTTTCCTTTCTTCATATCAAGTTTTCCCATTCTAATGGATTTTTTCTGTGGCATTGTTTAAGATATCTTACAGAAGAGAGAAATAAACAAATCTTTAGATGGATTTTAAGTGGTTCAGATTAATGAATTCTGACACTTAGCAGAGGGTGAAATTGATAGGACATGAAGACCTATTATTGATAGATAGGGACAATGGGATTATGAGGGAGATGTTGGTCAAGTGAATTATGAAATAAATCTACCATTTTCAGAGCATGCCTATAAGTATAAGACATCCTTGTGTGAAAAGCATTATCACAAAATATTTTTCTATTTTTTGAAGTATTTTAGCATAATATTCTTAAATTTTGTGAAAGGAATTTATTTCAAATCTTTTAAAACTATTTCAAATGACTCTAATTCTACTTACAAAATGTTTGTATTATGCACAATTGAAAGATCCAAATTATATTCAAAGGTGAACCTGGATTTATTTCTATCTCCTATTGACTGTAGAGATTTTCTCTAAAATTTCTCTGGCAGATGGTCAGAGTTTTTGAATGTTATAGGTGACATTTCTCTATTTTAGTAAAATAAAAAAAATTTGGCAATAATATTCATCCATTGATTCACCTTTTGGCTTCTGAGATATATCTATTTTCTTTACTATATGAAAGTCCTTCAAATGGTTTATGAGACACAAAATCCCAACATTATCCGAGTTGCCTTCTTTTCATACACACCGGTCTTATTTGCAGTTGTGTTACATGAATTCATATTCAATACTGGAAATGAAAGCTAAAAGAAATCTTAGTAATGAGTTAGACCAGCTCTTGTTTTGATACAGGAAGACACTGAATTCCAGACATGTGAAACCACAAATCATGTACCTTTTAGAGCCAGAAGTTAAGAAGGCAGATCTCTTTCCTCTCTTTTTAATGCTTATATTTACCTGACCATGCCATGTGAAAGGCTATTTAAAAGAACTATGGTTGATATACAGATGAAATAGACAGAAAGTACGCTCACATGATCCCTGTAAGAATTCAGGTGACATTTCTATTTGCAGTTAACTGATATTTCTAAGGCTTGTTTTTCACGTTTTCATATCAGATGCATTACAATTTCTGAATTTTATTTTTTAAACCTGAATGTGGGACTTTACAATTGTTTATTTTAAATTGCACCTGTCAATTTGTAATCATCATTTTAACTATCTGAAGTATATTTGAACTCTGATTCTGTCTTCCATCATAATTTATCACTAATTTTCTAAAGTTACACCAATATGCTTGTTTTAACCAAGCCCTTGACTAAAGATTGAACATTGAAGAACAACACTAACCCTTTTACCAGAAGTTTCAATGAATAAGGGAATCAGATAGATTACATATTTGAATAGAACCCACAAAAAACAATGCTTTGATAAGAAAATGTATTTAAATCAAGCAAACTTCATTAATAAATTTTGCATTATATCTATCTGGAAACATTCCAGAGTAAGATAGATGTGTCAAAACATAAATTGGGCATGATTAATATTAGTAAAAAATTGATAATGATTCTAAAGACTCAAAGAATGATATTTAGCATGAACTACAGATTTATATAGAAAATTATAACATTTAAATTAAGAATTATAGAAGAGTGAATTAGAAACATCAGTATACATTTGTTACTGGGATAGATCCTTACTTCCAGACTCTCACACCAACATGTTAAGCCTCGAATTTCCTATTCAGCTATCAAGGGTAATTAGCCTGTGTTAAGGAAAAGATAGTGAAATAGAACCAATATTCAAATCAACTCTGTTTTTTCCTTTTAGATTCTGATAAATGAAATTGTATTTCATTATAGAAAATATAAGCCCCTTTTACCAATTCTAAGGTAGAAAATATAATTTTGATTTTCTATTTATTACATTACTGTACATATTTGAGAATTCCTTGTCTTTCCTTTTCCCCTTTCTCCCAGTCTCCAACTTAATTTTCCTTGTCTTGCTATATCTAAAAACATTGTAGTAGAATATTTCAGTGCCTTAGACAACATTTTACCAGAGAAGTCCATTTTAAGCAATAGATATGGTATTTGACTTTCACTCAGACACAGTGATTTTATTATTACTTTCAGTTTTCCTTTTGAGGAAGTAGAAATGTGCCTGTTTAAAATCTGTCACCCCTAAATACACAGGGCATTGGAATAATACAGTGTATCAAAAATTTCTCAAAAAATAAGAAATCATTATAAACCTTAAATCAAATGTCACATTTTTGTGTTTAAAGCAAATGGTGGTGCCCTCCATGGTATAATGGATATTAAGTAGTGCCGAGAAATAAATTGCTATGAAAATGCAGCCTGTAAATATGCAACTGTGTACCTCCCAGGGGACAAGTGATTATGCCTGGCAACCACCGCATTAATTTTACTGCCTATGTATCTCCTGGGAGGTAATGGACAAACTACCACATTTTTAAAAATCACATGTAAGTTTCCCCTGAACCATAGCCTTTCTTGTTTACAAACATTTTTTGCAGACTGTCAAATTTAAAAGCAAAGCAACTAGGATCTGAGATATCCAAGGCCAACTTTTATTTTTCCTTTTGGATAAGAACTGACCACTAAATTACTATTTTCTCTTCAAAATGTCTTTAAAAAGGCTAGTTTTTCAGGGTATAGACCACGCCTTAATAGGACCTTGTTGTAAACAATGTTTAGATGTATCTGGTAGATTCCACATTTCTATTGTTTTTTACCTTGACTACTGCAATATCCCCAACTGATGTGTCAACTCATTCTGTAAGGCTGGCAGAATGCTTTATTAAAGATGTAACCTGTATCATGCCATGGTCCTGTTAAATGCCTTCCTACATATAATTCCAGCTCTATGTCTCTTGTGCCTCAATGACACTTGTGTACTTTTTTCCCATTTTTCACCTCAAATTTTACTCTACGGTAATAGGATACCATGTGTAGTCACACACTCACACACACACACACACACACACACACACACATGCATATATTGAAGGTGTGTTTGTTTTTAAAAGGATTCTCTCTTTATGTAGGTAATTTACCTCAATGTCAGGCTATCTCTGATTAACAATTTATATTTAATATTGGATTCTGAGAAGCTCTACTATTCTATATCAAGATTAGTTTATAAAAACAGATGGAGTAAATTGAAAGATGAAAACTACTTGTATTGTCACATCAGTAGAACACACTAGAAGCCATGACATTTAATTAAAAATTCCAGTCTTGGTCGCACACATTATTGTTCCTCAATGATGTCTTTGTGATGATATCTTTCAGAATGGAAAAGTGGAAAGATAAAGCGGTTTGCTTTCATTTGTAATGTCTATAGCTACTATTTATCAGTATGTTACTTTACTTTGGAAACTAAGCTTTCTAATCTGTAAAATGAGTTATGCTAACATATGTCCTCTTAGGTTGTTACAAAAATTAGTGCTGTTTAATATGAAGAATCATGTACAGTTCCTGACAAATAATAGATATTCAATAAATAGTTGATATGATTATTCACCATAACTTAAGGGATTGATGGCAGAATTAAGAAGATTAAAGTAGCATATAAAGAGATTTCCTTGAACAATTATGGTTGGTTTTAAATAAATTATTCTGAAAATAAGTTAACAACAAGGATAAGTGACAAGGTCCAATAAATGAAGAGTATGTGAGATGAAAACATTATGTTTTGCCTTGCAGTGGGTTAGAATCTTGTGTCCACTCCCCTGCTGGTAATGATGAGTTAAATAAAGATAAAATTTAAATCTGATGAATACTTATCCTTGAATCATCACTGATTATGCTACTAGATGAGACTAGATAAAATAACATCAATTTATATGTGACTAAGACACTAAAACTCTTTGTTTGAAAAAGGAATACAAATGTATAGGGAGTACAAGTGTGCTATGATGAAATACGTCTTTCTGTTAAAAAAAGATTGGAAGTAAAGTCCAAATCTCTTTTACTAGCTTAACAAAGAAGTTGCACAATGATTTAGAGCTTCAGGTAGTATGACTTCAATATAAATAGAGAAAAATAACAAATTTAAGTAAAATTACCAACTTGAATTTTAAAAGTCCTATATCATACTTCAGAGGATGTAATTTCTGAATTCTGGGCACCTTAAAACAGCATTTTGTACAAATAACTTTTCTGAGGATGTTTTTCAATAACAGAAATGTATATTTTCTCACTGTTTCCCATGCTGGACAGGTTGGAAGGACTAATAGACTGAGGAATGCTGTCAACTCACCACTAATTCACAAGAACATTTACCTTTGAGATTTGGTTCATGTGTTTAGAACATTCTCAACTGTTATTTTTTGTCCCTTTTTTGAGAGGGGCAGGGGAGATGTCTGACTAACTCTAATTCGACCTTCAATACCAAGGTCCCAGAACAAAGTTCTCCAGAAAATCTTTCTAGAATCTTGAGATAAGTTTACTGTTTTCTTTGCTTACAAAGCATAGTGCGTGTCAGTCTTACACTGTACAGTCCTCAAAAACAGGAAACATACCTCATTCATATCATACTAAATCTCAGGACATAGAAGAGTACTTCATATGTTATATGCATTAAAAATAGTTCTAGATCTGTAATTGTGTACTTAGAATATTTAATATTTTAAAATTGACAACCCATTTATTTGTGATACAACAGAAAATGTTAAAGTCTTTCTGATCACAGTAAATCAAAAAGGCAGACCCCTCACACCTGGGAGGAGTGGGCCACTTGTGCAGTTTTACAAGGTTTAGTGGAAACTGGGAATTTGTGGTTTTTAGGAGTATTACCCCAGATTGTTCCCATACTGGTCCCACACTTTCCCAAGCTGGACCCTGGCCTTGGCAAAGTAGACTGCCTTGCTTGGTAATTTAACATTTTTTGTTGCTTGGCTATTCTGGAAATTAAGTCCTGGGCGGTATCCTCAGCTTCCTCTACCTTCTCCCATCAGGGGGTGCTACCAAAGAGACCCTCTAACTATCAAGTTTGCTTTAAGTTGGTGATTAATTATTCTCAGTTAGTTATTGATTTCAGCCAATTCCATTGTCCTTGGAGGTGTGCTCCCCTTCTATATCTCAAACATATGTCACATTACACTAGCTAATACATTCCTTTTCACTAGTATGCCCCTTCCATTTACCACTGAACAATGGGATCACCACCTTTTTTCCAGGGACAGTGTACTTCACCTATGACCATTGACAGTGGTCTCACTACCACCCAGGCAGTGTATGATCCTGTTCCCAAGTGCCTATCTTCGAAACTTCTTCCTCTGAATGCCTGCTTCCCTATGAAGCCAACTCTGAGGTAGATTTTAGTGTGCAGGGTATTAAGGAATGCCCGTATGATCAATACCTGAGGAAGGAAAGGTAAGAAAGCAGGAGTGGGCAGAGAAAGCAGTCGAGCTTCAATAAAAGCCCAAGGACAAATGTGACTGAAACACAGAGAACTCTGGAGCTAGAATGATCTTTCAGATATGCCCCAAGATAGGCTGAGATGGCCAGACTCTGTTCTACTTCAACAGTTAGTGATTGCACGTAGACTGCCACTGGAAAGGGTGTGAACTGGAGGAAGACAGATTTCTAAAACACAGGCATTAATTTAAAAAAAAGAGTCAACAGGTGAAAGTTATTCCAGTAACCAGACAACAAAGTTCCCCATTAAGGGCTATATCATTGCAACAAAGAGCAGTAAACACTGTGGTAACTAAAAAAAAAGAAAAGAAAAATAAATTTATAACAAAGAAGCTAGTTGAGAGAATTATTAATAAACTAATACTTGATAACACCTAATGAAGGCAAGAATGTAGGATAACATAAACAAATAGAAAACAAATACTAAGGTGGCAGTTTTAAAATCATAGATGTATCAGTAAATGTGCTCCACGTAAAGAGAATAATATGCCAATTAAAATTTAAACAATGTTGGAGTTGATTTAACAATGCAAATATATACCTCTTAAAAGAGACTCACTTAAATGTAAAGAAATAGAAATTAAAATGTTAGTAGTTGGAAAAATTTATGCCAAAAACCACTAATCAAAATATTTTAATTAGATTTAAGGGAAAAAAACAGAAAACTAGAAATATTTTTATAACTTAAAAATACTAGGACATAAGGAAGATATAAAAATTATGAACTCCCAATCACCAAATAGCAGCTTCAAAATACAGGAAGCTAAAATTGACAGAACAAAAAAAGAGAAATAGGCAAACTCACAATAATAGAAGTATAATTTAGTACATTTTTCATAGTAAATGGTAGAATATGCAGATAAAATATCAATTTAGAAAGATGTATTTGATATATTAAGATATTTTAAGTTAACTGACATATCTGGAACACTCACCACATAACTGCAGAATACACATTATTTTCATGTGCAATTTGAACGTTTACCTAGGTAAGCCATATACTAGGCTATAAAGTAAGTTCTAACACATTTCAAGGAATTGAAAATATACAGAGCTGTCCTCTGACTATACTATGTGTAAGTTGGGATTAAATACTTAAAGATAACTAAAGAAAGTCATCCTACATTTGTAAATCAGCAGTACACTTCTAAAAAAAACTATGATCAAATAATAATTAAAAATAGAAATTAAATTGTTTTACTGAATGATACTAAAAGCACAGTATTTGATATATGTGGGAAATATCTAAAGCAATATTTACAGGAAAATGTATAGTACTAAGTTTAGATTTTAGAAAAGAATATCAATGGTCTATGATAGAGCACAAAGAGTTAGAAAACACGCAAAAATAAAGAAAATAGTAAAAATCTGTAACATAGAAAAAAGAACACATTTTTCAAGAAAATCCATGAAACCAATGTTATTTCTTTAAAAAGCTATTAAAATTGTTAATCCCCTAGTAAGAATGATCAAAATAAAAAGAAAAGGTAAACACAAACAATATTAGGAATGAAAAAGGAATGTCACTACAGATCTTTCAAATATGTATTGAATAGAGTACTTTATGAAAAATGTCATGCCAAAAAATTTGAAAATGTAGGTGAAATAGCTGAATACCTTAAAAAGCACAAGTCATAAAAATTACACAAAAACATGAAAAAACTGTTCTATATCTAAAAAATAAATTAAGTAGGGGCTTCCCTGGTGGCGCAGTGGTTGAGTCCACCTGCCGATGCAGGGGACATGGGTTCGTGCCCCAGTCTGGGAAGATCCCACATGCCGCGGAGCGGCTGGGCCCGTGAGCCATGGCCGCTGAGCCTGCGCGTCCAGAGCCTGTGCTCCGCGGCGGGAGAGGCCACAACAGTGAGAGGCCCGCGTACCGCAAAAAAAAAATAATAATAATTAATTAATTATCTGATTAATAGCGTCCCAACTAGTAAAACTCCAGGCCTAGATGGCTTCATGTATATTTTTTCCTCATGTTTCAGAAACAAAATGCCAATACCATACACAGTCTTTTTCTCTTAGATAAATGTGAGGAGAGGGCAGTTTCCCACTCTTTTTATTAAATAACTATAATGTTGATACCAAAGCATGATGAATACATTAGGAGAGGGAAATCATATACCAATATTTTTATAAAGATACAAAAATTTTAAAGAAAATATTATCAAATCAAATCTAACATAGCATACCATGGCCAAGTTTTTTTCTACTATGTTTATTTTAACATTTCAAAAATTGATGTAATTTATCAATTAAGACAAAGAAAAATAAAATGATCATACTGACAAATAATAAAAAATTATTTGATAGAATTCAATATACATGTATGATAAAATGAAACAAAAAGTTTTAGCAAATTAAAAGCAGAAGTGAAATTCTTATGCTCATAAAGTTACCTTAAAAAAAAACTATATAACCTGAGTAATGGTAAAATATTATAAGTTTTAGCCTGATTGGAGGGTGCGAAAAAATATCTTAGGTTCAATATTCAATGGAGAACATATCCAGGGCTAAAAGGCCAATAAATCAAAATTATAAACAGAAAAATTTAAAGAAAAGTTGACATTTACAGGTGCTATAAATGTGTATATCAATTATTTTTTTAAATCCTGAAGATAAACTGCTAGAATTAATAATATTTTTAGCTGCTGAATCTAAAAATCAATTTATAAAAATAAATTATATTTCTAGGTACCAGCCACACTAAGTTGTAAAATAATATTATAAACAGTATTTAATTTAATATCATCAAAAAACCATCAGAAAGCTAGTCATAAATTTAACAAAATCTATCCAGTACCACTACAGAAAAACTACAAAAGATTACTGAGAGAAATTTGAAAAGACCCAAACAAATGGAGAGATATACCACTTCCAAGTATTGGAAGACCTGAAAGAAGGCAATTCTCTCCAAATTAGGCAACCAAATCACTGCAGTAACAATCAAAATTCTAAAAGAATTTTTTAGGGAGGATGGGAAAATTTGTTACCTGACTCTAAAATGTATGGGGAAATTA
The DNA here is from genome assembly GCF_059928025.1 of Delphinapterus leucas. Classification (NCBI taxonomy): domain Eukaryota; kingdom Metazoa; phylum Chordata; class Mammalia; order Artiodactyla; family Monodontidae; genus Delphinapterus; species Delphinapterus leucas. The sequence goes on along the minus strand of NC_143131.1, from coordinate 101,143,384 downwards.
AAAACCAAGAATAGCCAAGATAATAGTGAAAAAGAATAAAGCTGCACTTTTACTATGTTGTATCAAGTAGTTATAAAACCAAAGTAATTAACTTAGTCTGGTATTGGTGCAAGAAATCAGAAGAGACATTGGAGTTCAAGTTCCATCAAAATGTAGAATCTTGAAAATCATCCTAGACACTCATTCAAGAAAAAATGAAAATGCCCTATGAGTAAGGAACATACTTTAGCAACAGGACAAAATAAACAGACTCAACTAAAACAAGTGTTAAAAGGATTCACGTGTTCCAATGGCAAATTTAACTATCCACCAACAAAATTTTCAACCAACTCTAGATGAAAGTCACATAATCTAGAGCCTACACAACATATTCTGTGCAATGACAGGCACACAATAAATATTAATTATAACAATACTATCTAGACATGGAAAGAAGAAAAGAAGTGACTATTAATTGAGAGGTAAAATAATGAATATAAACAGACCCACATAGAATACAAACTTTAAACTTATCAGTTGAAGACTTCAAAGTAACCATGTTTAATATATTTAAGAAATGAGATTTTTTTTAAAAAAAAAAAGCATGGAAACACAAAAATGGACCATGTTTTGGAAAAGCTGCATACATTTCAAACTTTTTGCCAATTTGAAAACAGAAATGAAATGTATACATTCCTTGAACATAACAATGTATTACAATAAAGAAGGAAACCCAAGTAGTCTTTTATCTACTGAAGGTATTGAATTTATAATTTAAAGCCTTACCAGAAAAAAAGCTCCAGGCACAAATAGTCCAGTGCATTCTAAACTAATGAATTCTTTCAAACATTCATGAATGACTATCACCATCCACCCATAAATTTTCAAAAAGCCAGACACAAAAGAGTATATATATTTTAAAATTTATTTACATAAAGTTCAGGAACAAACAACTATTCTACAGTGATAGAATTGAGCTCTATGCATGTATACACATACATAAAAAATACACATATTTTTAAAAATGCCCAGTAGAACACATACAAAATATGGGTGATAATTATAGAGCAAGTAACTTGAGTAAGTATAGCACTGATTTGATTGGTACAGGGAACTTCTCAGGACAACTTTAGGAACTAGCTGTTACGGGAGACCATAGATTTTCAGTGGCATAATTCCATATGATTGTATGGCTTTCTCTTGCAGTGCTCAGTGGTTCTTACATAGGGAATGTAAGACTAATGGTTGCATTGATCCAAAGCTGAATAGGTAAAGGTAGGTGCTCTGGAAGCTTAATGGATAAGGCAAGGAGGGTTATTAAAGTGGCGAGGCTAGGCCAGAGAGGAAAGAAAGGAAACTTAATAGGGATGAGTGATCCAGAGACAAGAGCTCTCAATGAAGAAAAAATGTACAGAAATGTTAGAAAGGCATGTGTATGTTTTGTAGTGTGGATCCCACCTACCTCTGCAGCTGTGCTCTAAAAGGGGTACCTTGGTCTTAGTCCTGCTAAACGACAAATGGAAGGCCATTCCATCCCTCTCTGCCTATGTTCACCTGGTTCTCTCTTCATTTCAGGCAGCAATCCCCTCCAAGATACTACCTCTTCTACAACTATGCACACTTCCTTCTCTCAAATCTATGTGATGACCAAGTCCTCCTATGTCTAGGATAGTGTGGGATACAGTATAGGCCTGCAATGAATGGTTCGTTGGATGAATGCAAGTATGAATATAAGTGCATGTGTATTTTTTATTTTCTTCTTTTCCTACTTATTTCTTGTGTGGTTGGTTCTTCAAGTAATACACTTAACAATTAAGCTGAAATTCTCATGTTCATTAGGGACTATTTATGAAATGAAAATGTGATTATAAACAAGCGAGAAAAATGAATTTCCAAAGCAATTTTCCTGTACTTTGAAAACATCTTTACATTTTAATTAGAGCTCACATAAAAGCTGAACTACTACAGCATTGAATATTGTAGTCACCACTCTCATTAAAAGAGTTATTAAGTTCCTAATTAGATGGGTTTATGTTCTAGATATTAGCAAAACATAAACAGCATTCTCATGTAGGACTGTGTAATCTAAAATAAACTAATTACACGTGTACCTTCATCCATGTATGCCCCTTTTTCATGTTGCATCACCTTTCTTGGATGACCTTTCCCACCCTATATGCTTACTAAAACCCTATTCAAAATTTAGCCTCAATAACAAAAATTTATAGATTTCCCTGACCTTCCTTTGATCTTCATATTTAAACTCTAAACATTTTTTTTCTCTTTCTCTTTGTAAGTCTTACAGATGTGCTTAAATAACTAGCAATAGTATCTGGCATAGAAATGAGGAGAAAAGTAGCTGGACAATAATTTAATTTTAGGGATTCCAAGTATATGTATAAATTAATTTGTATAATAATATCGATAACAACTAGCACTTTGCAACATGCTAGGTATCATATCTGTAGTTCTCATAAGAACCTTTTGGTTTACATTTTATTTATATCTCCGTTCAAGAAATGATGAAACTGATTTAGAGAGAGAATGAATAATTTTCCACGGGTTCTGTAACTGGCAAGTAAGAGCTCCAGTGTCTGAACCTGCTCTAAACGGCACCAAAGCCTATATTCTTTCTACCACATCTCATTGCTCCTCTAGAATCCAAATGTAGCTTCTTGAAATATCTACACATATGTTCTTGTGGAATTGAAATTTTGATAAGCATCTGTGATGGGCAAAATAATGATGAACAAAGATGCCCATGTTCTGATCACTGGAAGCTGTGTATATGGAATCTTACATGGTAAAAAGGACTTTTCAGCTGTGGTTAAGGATCTTGAGATGGGGCAGTTATATTAGATTATCCAGTGTCCCCAAGCAATCACAAGGGTTTTTATAAAAGAGAAGCAAGAGACAGAGTCAGAAAGATTTGAAGATGCTACATCCCTTGGCTAAGAGCCAAGGGATGCAGGTGACTTCTAGAGGCTGAAAAAGACAAAAGAACAAATTCTCTCTAGAGCATTCACAAAGAACTCAGAAGACATCTTGATATTAGTCTAGCAAACCCTCTGACTTCTGACCTCCAGACCTTTAAGATAATGAATTTGTGCTGCTTTAAGCTATGATGTTTGTAGGAGTTATTAGAAGCAAACAACTCCTAGAGTGACTACTGTTTTTGTATTAAGTATATGAGGCTAATTCTGCTTTACCCCCTTAACACATGCATACAAAATTTTGTTACTTTGTCCACAAAACTAGTCCCAGACCCTCACGCAATTTAGAGTTTTCACCTTTCAAAGTTGTTAATGATCATGTGAGCTGTGGCACCTCAATTTTTTAAAACTATTGTTATGAAACCCAAAATGCTTCCAGTAGTTTATACAATTTTCAGAAAATAAATAAATAAATAAATAAATAAATTTTAAAAAGAAAATAATTTTAGGGAGGTGAAGCATAGTAAGGAATACAAAAAACAATATTTCCGAATACAAAGCAATATTTCCTTGCTTTGTCCTCAAAGAAAGGTTGTATTTATAAAATGCTACACAAAAAAATGTCGTAATATCTGAGATGCTGTCAAAGGGATACTTAATTATGGCAAAATAATTACGGTAATTATGGTAAAAGATGGCAATGTGTTTTTTCAGGTCATGTCTTTTCTGTTTTCTTCAAAGACCATTTAAAATTAATTTGATGTTATTTGAATTAAACAATTGTAGCATTGGAAGTCACATACTTGCTTTCACGTCCTAATGTGTTTTCATTATATTTTTCTTTAAAAGTCAACATATTTTCAAACTTATCTTTTATAAAAATATCACTGAATGGTAAATTTCAATAAAGTGTTAATCTAATAATATGGTTATCCTAGATTTCATAACTAAGTCAGGAATTGAGTGTGTCTCACTGTTTTAAACGTAGATCAATAGTGATTCTGTTGATATTTTCTGCAATTTGGATACTGATCGAAATAGTAATTGCAGCAGGAGAGTAGAACAGAAACAGACTGTAATACCGTATATATTCATTGATTCTATATATAGTTGTTGAGCACAGTGCCAGGTATTGGGAGATACTCGTGACTAAAAATATGAGTAGTTTCTACCCCCATAGTTAACCACTTTACAAGCTGGTAGATAGAAGATATTAACTAAATGACGGCACAGAGAAATGTGAAAATGCCAATGTTGAAATCATGGTTAAGGAGAGATGAATAATATTATAAGATCTTGAAATAGGGACACCTTTTGAGCAGAGCTCTAGTCAGGTATATCAGGAAAACCTCAGCACAGATGAGAAGAAAGGCAGTTCCCAAGCAAGAAAGGGAAGCAAAACCTCTCCAGGCAGAGGGAAACTGTACAAAGATAATAGACATTTGAAGAGAATGAGGGACAGAGAGATGGTCAGTCCAGCAGGAGTCAAGAGATTGCCAGGGAAATGAGGCCAAAATGAGGGAGTAGTTAACTAGGTAAAATACTGCTGAAGGGTAGACAGTGATGAGAATCTGAGATCATAAATAATTTCGCAGAAGCTGCTTCATTAACTGCTGAACAGAAGAATAGCATGAAACTGAAATACAGCTAAGAGTAAAAGGTGAGGAAACAGAAACATCAATACCATATTGATTACTATTGTTTTGTAATATAGTTTCAATTCAGGGAGAGTGATGTCCCAGCTTTGTTGTTCTGTCTCAAGATTTCTTTGGCTATTTGAAATCTTTCATGTTTCCATACAAATTTTAAGATTGCATTTTCTATTTCTGTGAAAAGTGCCCTTGGAATTTTGATATGGTTTGCTTTGAATCTGTAGATTGTTCTGGGTAACATAGACATTTTTACAGTATTTATTTGTTCAATCCATGAATATGGAAAATCTGTCCATTTATTTGTGTCTTCAATTGCTTTCATCAATGTTTTCTAGTTTTAGTGTTCAGGTTGTATTTCTAAGTATTTTATTCTTTTTGATGCAATTGTAAATATAAGTGTTTTCTTAAGTTCTCTTTCTGCAAGTTCATTGTTAATGTATAAATATGCAACAGATTTTTGTATATTGATTTTATACCATGCAATTTTACTGAATTTGTTTATTAGTTTTAAAGTTTTTTGGTGGAGTCTTTAGAGTTTTCCATGTATAAAATCATGTTTTTTTCTTTCCGCTTTGGATACCTTTTCTTTCTTTTTTCTGCCTAATTGCTCTGGCTAGAACTTCCAGTACTAAGAATGGAATTTGACCACTATCTTACACCATCCACAAAAATTAACTCAAAATGAATTAAAGGCTTGAATATAAAACCAGAGCTATAAAATTCCTAGAAGAAAACATAGGTGATAAGCTCCTTTATTGTTGTTGGCAATACTTTTTCGGACATGACTCCTCAGGCAATGGCAACCAAAGAAAAAATAAACAAATGAGACTACATCAAACTAAAAAGCTTCTGCAAAGCAAAAGAAACCATCAACAAAATAAAAAGAAAATTTACTGAATGGGAGAAGATATTTGCAAATCATATATCTGAAAAGAGGGAATATCAAAATATATAAAGAACTCATAGCCATCATTAAACAGTCTACAGGTAACAAATGCTGGAGAGGGTTTGAGGAAAAAGGAATCCTCCTACACTGTCGGTGGGAATGTAAATTGGTACAGCCACTATGGAGAACAGTATGGAGGTTCCTTAAAAAGCAAAAATAGAGTTACCATATGATCCAGCAATCCCACTCCTGGGCATATATCCAGAGAAAATTCTAATTTGAAAAGATACATGCACCCCAATGTTCATAGCAGCACTATTTACAATAGCCAAGACATGGAAGCAACCTAAATGTCCCTCGACATATAAATGGATAAAGATGTGGTATATATACACAATAGGATACTACTCAGTCATAAAAAAAGAAAGAAATAATGTCATTTGCAGCAACATGGATGGACCTAGAGATTATCATACTAAGTGAAGTGAGTCAGAGAAAGACAAATATCGTATGATATCACTTATATGTAGAATCCAAAAAAATGATACAAATGAACTTGTTTACAAAACAGAAACAGACTCACAGACATAGAAAACAAACTTCTGTTTACCAAAGGGGAAATGGGGTAGGGGATGGATAAATTCAGAGTTTGGGATTAGCAGATACAAACTACTATATATAAAATAGATAAACAACAAGGTCCTATTATATAGCATAGGGAACTATATGCAATATCCTACAATAAACCATAATGGAAAAGAATATGAAAATATATGTGTATATATATATATATGTATGTGTATATATATATATATATATATGAGTAACCACAAGATATGATTTATTGAAATAAGGAATAAAGAGTAAAGGTGGATATAGCATTAAATTGGAAGAAAGATAATGAGGTATACTTTGGAGATATTTATTTTGACCTTTTTATGAGACCTGGGATTGCAATATGCAGCAGAATGTTGAGTAAAATGAATCTCAAGGACAGAAGGAAATACTAACCTGCTGATATCTTTTTATCAAACATTAATTCAGAGTAAGTTTTTGATTGATAACATTGTAACAGGTGAGATTTCTCATGAAGTAGAGTGATAAAATAAGGCTACCAAGGAAGAAATGTGACTTCAATCTATTCTAGCAAATAAACTGAAATAAAAGATATGAAAGTTTCAGAGTATCAGATTTATCCATAAATAGCATTTGGTTACTGGAAGAGAAACTGAAATATAAACCTTTAATTCTTCAGCCAAACTATATAGTTATGGAAAATATCTAAATATCACTTAAAAATATACCTCATAAACAACTAGAATATGATGATTTTCTATAAATACATTCTATGAATGTACAAGACTGGAAAAGTGTATACACATTTGAAAAGGAATATGGATTACCTGGGTATTCTTGATAATAAAGGTTCTCCTTAAAGCTACCCATAAATTAATTACTTTAGTTAAAAATCAAGTTCTGATTAAGATTCCAATTTTGTAATAAATCAAATATTTTGTTTTCTCTGATTGGACTAATAAATAGTCCATATCAAATTCATTTATGATGAAAGATAACTCTAACAAAGTTGCTAATTTGCTTACTGTCTAATATATATTTAATAAAGTAGTATTTTCAAAAATACATTATTATATAATGCTACATGGACATTTAGGCTATCATTTTAAATTTTTTATTCTCATAATTTAAGGTTTAAATGACTTCAGTTTCCTGAAGACAGATCTGTCTTGTAAATAACAGTATGGATAGTAGTCAACCTTTCCACAGACAAAGCAGAACATTCCTGTACTTTAATTGTGGTATTTGATATTTAGGGAAAACAATATAGGTTCATCAGTTTTTGCCAAGTTTTGCTATCAACTCACACCAGTCAGAATGGCCATCAACAAAAATTCTGCAAACAATAAATGCTGGAGAAGGTGTGGAGGAAAGGGAACCCTCCTACACTGTCAGTGGGAATGTAAATTGGTACAACCATATGGAAAACAGTATGGAGTTTCCTTAAAAAACTAAATATAGAACAACAATATGATCCAGCATTCCCACTCCTGGGAATATATCTGGAGAAAACCAACAGCACTTCAAAAAGATACATGCACCCCAATGTTCATCACAGCACTATTTACAATAACCAAGACGTGGAAGCAACCTAAATGTCCATTGACAGAGGAATGAATAAAGAAGATGTGGTACATGTATACAATGGAATATTACTCAGCCATAACAGGAATGTAAATAATGCCATTTGCAGCAACATGGATGGACCTAGATATTATCATACTAAGTGAAGTAAGTCAGACAAAGACAAATGTCTTATTATATCACTTACATGTGGAATCTAAGAAAAAATATTACAAAGGAACTTATTTACAAAACAGAAACAGACTCAGATCTCAAAATCAAACTTATGGTTACCAAAGGGGAAACGTGGGGGGAAGTGATAAATTAGGAGATTGGGATTAACATATCCACACTACTATATATAAAGTAGATAACTAATAAGGACCTACTGTATAGCACAGGGAACTCTACTCAATATTCTTTAATGACTTATATGGGAAAGAATCTGAAAAAGACTGGATAGATGTATATGTATAACTGATTCACTTTGCTGTACACCTGAAACACAACATTGTAAATCAACTATATTCCAATAAAAATTTTGAAAAATATATATTAAAACTTACACATTTAAGGATTGAACCAGCTAATATAGTGAAATTCCCTTATTAAACTCAATGCATTGCAATATTTTTACTAAAATTCTATTCTTTTATGTTTTAATTTGAAGGCTAAATGAGAATTCGGTGAAAATTTGGATTTGACTTTGGCAAAAAACTGTTCTTTCATTATAAGAAAAAAACACACACACAAACACACATATGCAAATCCAAGATACTTTATGGTGTATTTGATTATACCAAGATTATCAATACCCTCTTCTGAAATGGGAAATTTCAAGATAGTAAGTAATTAGTCTGTGTCTTATAATAATGTAGAACTAGAATGGGCCATTTGCTATCTTGAAGTACAAAAAAAAAACAAAACCCAAACAATAAACATAATGTCAGATGTTTAGGACTCAGAAACCATATTTCTTTGTCTCAAGAAGCCATTTCCTCTAACATACTAAAACTTTCAATAGTTTAAGAATCTCTGGTCTACTTATTCAATTCGTAAGATTTATTTGTGACAATTATTCTGTCACATAATCATCTGAAAATTTTGGTCAGTCTGCCAAATAGCTCTTAAGGGAGAGAAATTACTTTCATTTCCTAAAGCTTCCATCTGGGAGCTGCACAAGTGCTTAGAGCAAATCAGGAAAGAAAGCACTGTTCTCATCAGCTCCAAGGAGTCTGTCCTGGGTCCCTCTCACTACTTGCTGCTGGGACCAGAACTAAGATGTGTCCCAAGGAAGATGGGGGGTGCTCCACAAGTCTGCTGTCACTGGGAGAACATTACTATTCCTGTTTTCCCTTTAGGTCCGTTTATGCTGCCCTCAATAACAGCTTCAATATACCAATCTTTAGAATACATAGTCAGAAGGAATGGTAAATCCTTCTATTGCCATAATCTCAAGACTTGCTCTAACATGTGCCACAGAAATAATCTTTCATCATGTAAAAGAACAGTACAATCCTGTTGACAAAGACCCCATGACAAATGACTCAAGATTGGCACAGGTCTTGGTTATTTTTTTCTTCTATTTAGATGCCTTGTACAAATATAAAAGCTTTTTATCCTCTCTGATAAAATTTTATCTTTAAAATTATTGGAATGTTTGCTGGAAGATGGGCCTTCTAGTACAAGTTAATGAAACACTATTTTGAGTGTCATGGAAATTCAAGTCACCAAAGTGACAAAAGAAGATGTTAAAGGTGAATACAGAAGATTACGTAGTTGTGAAAAGAACTTAGCTCTCTTAATAATGAAAATACTGGATTTTCTCAAGTAATCCAAGATCTGATAAAGACAACATGAAGCACAATAAATTATTTTGATAAGAAAATCTTCGCTGTCCAGGCAGATTACTTAAAAGGTAAAGAAAAATCTTTGTTTACAATTTCATGATAAGAACAGACCAATAATCTAATAAAACTTTGTCTTTTTAACAGACAGAAAACAAAATTTTAATTTTTCAAAAACGTAATTAAATCCATTCCAATCTGAGCCAGTTTGACCACACATAAAATTCCTTTCCCAAGATTTCTTTTCCACAAAGCTACAAGGTTTTAAAATATCCATTCAGATTTTGTCCTATGTTTTTCATTTTTCTCATTCCAGAACGGTCATTTTATCTCCCTTACCTACTTTTCATACATGATCATTTCTTTTATCCTGTTATTTCTAAGTAGCTTTAACTACATATACTTATTAGAATTCTTAATCCCTAGAATCATTTATGCCTAGTGAAAACTAAGAAGTAAGTGATTGTGGACTGTAACACTACCATTCTGTGAATTGGCAAATTCATAAATACATTTCATAATTTTTAGAAATATATTCTTCCTCATAGTAAATTTTTAATGTATCATAAAACACGTTTACTAATAAAACCAAATATTTTAATTCCTCTGTAAATGGAAGTCAAAAGTAGATAAACCTGTATTCAGTAGTTAATGTGTCAATATTTTATCTTATTTGAAAATGATCTAGATATTCAAAGAATATCTCCCATTTAATTTATCTCAGTGTAACTTGAACGTTTCAAATTACCAAAAAGATTTGGAAACTCTTTTTAAGTAGACCTAACATAAAGCATAATTATGGTTGAAAAAATCATTTATAAAGTTTTATCTTACAGATATTTAATTTACTAATTAAAAATTATGTTTATTTGTAAAAATTTCACATTAAACAGCTAACCATTATCTTATCTTTTGTGTGGACAAATTTTACAACAGAGATAACATGAGCTTATTTGACTTTTAGTAAGCCTAGGTAGAATAAAAATTGTATGTCTACATTATATTTATTACTGATAACTCTAAATACATGCCTATTTTAATTAAACCAACAAAAAATCTAGCTTTTATTTATCAAAGATTATTCTAAATCACGTGAACTTAAAAACATTTGGGTTAGTTTTTATTTTTGAGACTGCTTAATTTATATAGCACTGGTTTACCTTTAAGTCAATTAAATAGAGCTTTTTACAAATTAATTTTGGCAATAGCATTCAGAGATAGAAACACATCACACATCTATAACATATACACATAGACATACATAAACAGATGCAAACAGAGACCTTACAGCTTTCATTTAGAAAATTTAGCCATAAGACAGGTATGATAATGCAAAACTGAGCTTGGAAGAACAGCTGGATACACATTGTGTTTCTGACAGATGGAATAAGTTAGGGTTATCTTCTCACATGGCTTAAACTTTTTACTAATATTTTTGTTGTAGATTAAAAAAATTTTTCATTCATCTAGTTTCCAGGTAGCCTCCTTTTTTCCCCCTAATTTTAATTTTAGTTTTTCCTTGGTTGTTTAATGGAATAACAGGTACTAGTTTACTGGAGAAGCTCCGGGAGTCTTATCATCACTGGAAGGTGCCAACAGGAGGCACCACTAACTTGGTGGGCTTTTGTTTACAGTCTTATAGTCTCTTCAGAGTGTAAAGAAATTTCAGATAAAGGATCAACAGACTGTGAGTATTCAGGTAAAGATAGAGTGGAGTAGTAGGAGTCATATCAGACTTTTAGTTTTAGGTACCTCTTGTGTCTTAATTTTTTTTAGCCTTTTGCAATGAATCTTCCAATGAAGCTATTTTGGAATCTTGAAGACTTTTGGAGGCTCCTGCATGCCAATTAAAATAGGTACCTCCTTTTGTTTGTCTGATTGAGGAACACTTATTTTCAAGTGCACTTCTTAAATGAACTATCTTTACTAACTGGAACATTCCCCATCATGACCATTGCAATTCTAGGTTGTCTTAGTAAGATTTTGCCATTTTTGTAGATGTCTACAGCTTCTAAGACCCCAGTTCTTAGACATAAAATATGCAGGTGTGCCGGAGGTTACGTACCTTATTCTTTGTAAGTTGAGGATCCTATTTCTTTAGCTAAGCTTAGGGTCTCTTGGAGGATTAATACCTACGAAGGATATGCCACTGGGTAGGGGATTTTCTGGTGCTTTATAATATACCTTGTTGTATGGAAATTTCCTTCAGTTTGGTGGGTAACCTAGTGCAAATCTAACCCATTCAGTGACCAACTTAACCCAGCAAGGGAGGCTTAGAGTTATTACCACCTAACTATAACAACTTTTAAGTGCTCAACTAGTGCCCACCAATATTGTGTCTTTGGTTTCCGAGAATCCCATAAGCAATAGATTTGCTATTTGTTTCATAAGAAAATTTCATTATAGTAGCAGACTTCCTACTGGCTTTTAATAGTCAAACTTAGGCCTACTTAGATTTTGATGTGCTGTTGGTCAAAAAGACTCCAAATATCTTGTCTTATTTCCCCAAGTCCCCCAGCAGTTTATGCTGTGGACGTACCTCAAAGTTTTGTGAGTCTCCTCACAGCTGCTATCTTGCTTGCTTTAGACTGAGGAGTACCCATTATTTTCTCTTGAAGTAACCCTCCTGAATTCAATCAGATTTACTGTTTCTAGATGCCTGAGCACAGTTCCTGAGACCCGTCAGGAGCTACCTCTCAAAGACACTTACCTTGCAGAAGAGTTCTGCCAAAAACCCAATTGTAGGCCACTAAGTACACCATAAAAACCTAGAGCCTCTCACACATCTATTTTTACCCTGTGAAAAATCTAGGGTCTCTCACACCACATTTTCTACCTGGAAGGATTATGACAAACCAACTAAAAGAGCTCAGAACACAAAATATTGATAAGTAAAGCTTACCGAGGATTCCAGAGAGCAGTCAAAGAGGCTCAACAAAATAGGGCTCTGAGGTACTTACAGGTGCGTGTAGAAGCCTTCCCCAGAATCTTTAGTAGCTGTCTTCAGGTCCCACCTCTTTGACAAAATTGTCAAATGACAAAACTAAAACAATTTAGTAATGAATTTGTTGTCCTTTATTCAAGGGAAAGCAATCCATAAATTGAGGGAGTACAGCACCTCATAAGCAGTGGAGCACTGTTCTCCAGGGATTTGGGACAACAACATTTTAAAGAGGTGAAGAGGCAATATGGAAATAGGGCATGGTTGGCTAGGAGGTCAGAGGTTTCCTGAGAAGGCTAGCAGGTCCTATTTCCTAGAGTAAGGTAAGCTAGCTAAAGCTGAGTTAGGTGAATTGTGATTGGCGTATATTAGGTTTTTTTGACAGGTGTTTTCCATAAGTGCAGACTCTGGGGCAGCTGCCATTTTGTGGGTCCTGATATACAAATTAACTGTGCTGGCCCCATGTGTAAAAGATCCTCTGATGATTCTCAGTGCTCTTTTAAAAACCTGAGTAATTATCCTAAGAACCTATTTCAGAGACGTTGGAGTATATGTCACATATAAGATATGTGATTTTTGGTGAGATACAGAAATTTGTAGAAAGCTACGAAACTATGAAAGTTTTAAAAAGATCATTGTGCTGATAATCACAAGAGAAAGAAGGCTCAGAATTCTTAGGAAGTATTTCCTCCAAAAGACACAATAGTATCAGATTTTTACTGAACCAGTATGGTTATGCTTTGGAAAGACTCATATATCAAGGGAGAAAGTTGAAACCGGCCTTTCAAGGACTTAGAATCACAATTATTGACTTAGTTGAAATTGTTTCTGTGCCTTCCTATATTTCAAATATGTGCACATGTGAGACAGTGATTGGACACACCACTCAGTATTTTTATATTTGGTAAGAGCGCCAAAAGATTTTGCCTACTTTTCTAGGACAAGCTTCACACTCTGCAGAGCAATTTCAATATTAAGGCTGATCATCTGTCCAGAGATGGCCATTAAACTCACAGGCCAAATCTGAAAAACATTTGTAAGTATTTAGCCTCTCCTGAATAGCTTTCACAGCTAGCTAAATAATTTTCTCCAAGTGGTAATTGTTTCATTGTCCCAAGACATTTAAGGCTATTAAAGTCTAATGACCCAAGTCTTGTTTTCCCTATAGAGGTGGAAACTTTTTTTGATGCTTTAGCTTTTCCTTTATTAGTGTTTAACTAGCTACCAGTTTTACAAAATACACAATTATATCTATCTATAGAGCACAAATCCAATAAATTCAGTGAAGTCATGGGTTTGGAAAAGTTATATTTTTGGTTCATTATTGACTTTACTGAAAATGTTTTATATACTGAAAATAGTCATTTTCATGTTCAAATGCAAGAGGTAAGGGTACAATCAAGTGATCTGAAAACCCACATTTAGCACTCCTATTTTTGTGGTTTATTTTACTACTAAGATTTTTCATGTGTATTTTACCAAAGATTTTTGGCCTATTTTGGTAAAAGCTTTTGTCACAATCTTGAAAAAGTGGTATTCTCTGGATACCATTTTATGATTTTCAGCTAATTATTTTCAGCTAATTACTCTCTTATAAGAGTACAAATATGGTACAGACTTTCTTATTTGCATTTTTCCCCTCTATGGAACACTTTGTTTTCTATCCTGTGAAAAAACAATGTTATAAATGGTATTTAGCCAATTAAAAGAAAACATGACAGAAGATTGAATGAATGAAAAAACAATTTTGGTAATTACACTGGAAATCCATTTAAATTCTTTTACTATGTTTAATTTTAGATATTTTAACTTTTTATGTAACACTAGCTCAAATATTGTCCTAACTAAAAAGAGAATCCAATGGACAAATGTAAATAAAATCACCCTATTATTAACCAAAGTAGCACAGATGAAAAATGAGGAAAACATAGAGTTCAAGCTAAATGCTACACTTCTGTATTTTTCCTGGAGAAAATAATCGGGAAAAAATATGCATGTTTATTCTTTCTTTTATGGGTTAATCATTTAAATTCTCATTAATAAAATTATCAATTTTGAGTGAAAACCAAATACACTCTAATTATACCCATTATATTTTATTAGCACCAGTAGAAAAGAACAAACACCAAATCCAACATTAGCTTGAATTGTAAGGTATATTTATGAAAAATAGTTATATCTAAATTTTTAGAGCACTTTCTAAATCTTACTAGGCTGCTTAAGTTGAATGCTTATTATATTGCCTTAAGCTTATACAATATTTTTACTTATCATTCACTGTTTTGATGTTTGGAGAAAAAAGCATAAAGAATATTATTTTTAGCCAAATTCATTACTTTTTTCCAATCACTTATTGTTATTTATTCAACAAATGTTTACTTGTATTTCTACTAAGTGGCAGTTATCATATTGTTACCAAACTCAGGTTCGGCTGCTTGCCACTCAAAAGCCAATACTCAAGAGACAAGTGTTGGTGGAAAGGAAAGGTTGGAGGTAGGCAATCTGCGTAGAAGGCAGACCCAAGTCCAAGAATCAACTTCAAAGATTCTGCGAGACAGTGAAAGTTTTTAAAGGGAGAAAGGAGAAGTTAATTACAGGTAATCATTTGGGGAGGGAGTCAGAGTCTTCGTTATCTTCTACTGTGTGCAGACTTTCTTCTGATTGGCTGGTGCTGAGGTAACAATGCAGTGTTCCAGGAATCTTGTGCTCAGCCTGAAGTTACCACCCTCCACCTGTGTGGGGGCCTTAGTTCCTGCAAAAGAACTCAAATATATTGTTATGTATATTCCTTGAGGGGGAACCAGGACCCTGCTTTATCCCTGAACTATTGTTTCTTGACTGTTCCTCCTCTGTTTCTTCATTCCCCTCCTTCCCTGATAAACAACTGTTTGAATCTGATCTTTGGAACTCAGGGAAGGTCAAGGAGGCTGAAGGAATCCTATTTCCTACAAATAAGAATCAGGGGACCTGGAAAGCATTTGTACATGGGAGGGCCCCACAGGGTCCTGCTCAATTTCAATATTAAATACTGAGTATATGTTGATGAAATAGAAAATGCTGCCATTTGAAATTAGTGACAAACCCATTATGATAATACAGTGAAATGACTTTAATACAATAAAAATATTTCAGTAATTTCAGACCAAGGCAGTTTTCAGTTAGTGGTCAAAAAACACTACTTTGACAGAAGAAATACAAACAAGGAGTTAATGAAATTTTACTCTGGTGTTTGAGAAACCATAACTGAGACTTTGTGTACAAGTTTGCAATTTTTTTTATAACTGGTTCAGCTGACATAATCAGCAAGAACTCACTATTACTAAACATGGAAACTCCAGTTTTAAAGTATGGCTAAAAAGTTAGACTTGCTTCCAATACCACATGGTTATAACAAGGTAAAAATTTCTAACATATGGTACAGCTCCTAAATGTGTGAGTTTAGGTTAATGTTGAAAATTAATCCTAACAATTGCAATTTTTCAATATTTGAAAATCTCACAAACAGGCCTGACAAAACAATACAAATTGAAGAATTCTGAAGAGGGAAGTTTCCTGAGGCACAATATGGGGAAAACTGACATAGCAGATAGCCACATATTTAATGGGCCTTAATATCCAGGTGCAATAGAAACAAATCATAAAATTTCAGTTAAAATTCCCACCATGTCTTCATTGGACTGTGATTCTGCGGAAACTTCTGAGTTGAAAATAAAAGCTGTATGAACATCAATTAAAATGGAAAAAGTAATTAGTTTTAAATGGCCAAGAAATCCCTATATATTTATAGCATGTTGTTATTATCCTCTCTTTAGGCCCATATTCTTGAAACTGAGCAGGGCCCTGCAGGACCCTCCCAGGTACAAATGCCTTTCTGTGTCCCCTATTTATTTTTTGTAGGAAAAAGGCTTCAGCATCCTAGACCTTCCCTGAGTTCCAAAGGGCAGATCCCAAGAGTTACTAATTATGGAAGTGAGGAAATGCAAAATCAAAGAAAAAGCAGTCAAGAAACAATAGTGAAATGATAAAGCAGGGTCCTAGTTCCTCTTCAATGGATATACATAATATTCTGACTCCTATCTTTAAGTTCTATAGGAACTAAGGCCCCCACCCATGTGGAAAGTAACTTTAGGTTGAGCACAAGATTCCTGGAACACCACCCTAATACCTCACCACCAACCAATCAGAAGAAAGTCACACACCCTGCAGCCCTCACCCCAAATTTTATCTTTGAAAACTCTTCCCTGAAAACCATTGGGGAATGTGAGTCTTTTGAGCATGAGCCACCTGTACTCCTTGCTTGGCCCTTGCAATAAACCTTTCTCTGTGTTAAACTTTGATGGTTTGGCTTGTTTGTCCTCACTGTGCCTGAAGCACACAAATTTGGGTTCGACAACATTCTTCATATATACAAAATGTCCATTGTGATATCCTACACTAATCAGAAATGTAATTGGTCCAATTTTCTCATTTCAATTAGACAGTAATGTAGCAAAATGCTCTTGTAAATACCATGGAATAAATATATCTATTTGCTACTATGACTAATGAGAAAACAGAGTCTGTGGCTTGTTGTTTTACATACGTATCTATAAATTCTATGTATAGGTGTATAACAAAATATATATGTTTATATATTTATATATAAATGTAAACATATGTTTATAAATAGACATGTGTATATGTATACACTTGTGTCAATCCAGAGACAAATCTACAAAACAGAAGACATTTATTTCAAAAAACGAATTCATTACTATTTCTTAACTCTATAATTTACCCCTAAAGTTTTTGAGGCCTTCAGAATTAGAGTAACTTTAAAGGTATTATTTTTGTGTGTATTTTTTTTCCTATATTTAATTTCTTAAATCTAAAGCTACAACCCTAACCAATTTAATTCCTTATAAACACAAACTGGAATACTTAGATATACTTTTTGGGCTGGCTAACACCAGAGTATTACAAAACATAGATTTGAAATGGATTGCTAAAGTTTATTAGGTTTATTTTTTTCAACAGAAACAATAAAAAGTAAATTTTTAAGAAAATGATTATCCATAAGGTTGTTGAATTTAAAAGTTAGAAGATGAGAATTAAATAAAAAACTAATTGGTATTTATGCATGTTTGTAAAGTTTTCTTCATTTAAACTGAATAAAATTAAAATATAAGAAGTGAAAAAAAAAAAAAAGAAGAAGTGAAAAAATCATCTAAACTAAAACAGGGAATGCCTCCAGTCTCAGCACAAATGTATTAGTTGAAATAGAGTTTGGAGCAAACTGAAGAGGATAGCAGAAATGATACTAAGTTCCCACTCAAAGATATGATAAAATTTGTGGGAAGAAATTCCAAAAGACCTTCCAAACACTTTTCAACATAGAGTAATAAGAATTGTGTATGTGTGTGTTGTACAGAAGACACAGGATGATATCTTTTCCATCTATTTCATCAGGAATAGGGTAGTGGAACAAAAGGACAAACTGCCTGACTACACACCACCATTTTTGCCTATTGACTTAGATCCCTAAATAAGAAAGATAAGATTGAATGGTAAGGGTGGACAGCAGGTAACTGTGTAAACACCTTATTTATCAAAATTATAGTGGTAGACCATAAGAAAGCTCTGAGTTGGAAGGTAGATAAAATTAATTTAAATTTAATTCTGTCATCTCACCGCAAAGTGAGTCAAGGCACACACGCACCACTTTGTGGATGGAAAGGAGTAGAGATGTTCAAACAATTTTGATAGTATTTAGAGAAACTCAAAGAAAAGTTTCACAGACTGCCATTAACCATATCCATAGGTTCTTCCCTCCCCTCACAGGCAGGTAAATGTCTGAATAATGACTATACAACAGATATTCTTCAGTAAAGTTATTAGTTATATTCAAATAGGACCTAGGTAAATATGGAGAGGGTCAAGAAGAACCCATATACATGATCTTCAGACAGACAGCTTATCTAGATATTAGTTTCTTCTGATCAAAAATCAACAACAAAAACAAAAATGAGTAACAACAAAATAAATGGGGACTATGGATCATTTTCTATAGAAATGGGGAAAAGAGGCAAGAAGGAGGAAGAGTAGAAGGATGAGGAAAATTTAAAGTCTTGCAAATAATACATTTTTAAAATGCTTAGAAGTTAATGTAGCAATTAAAATATAATTTTAAACAATCTGTATTATCCACCACTGCCACCCCAATACTTAAAGAAAATGTGAAATCTGAAATATTAGATATTTGGAAAACTGAATGTAAAAGAGATAGATAATAAAGAAAATTATTAAGAATAAAGGACATCAATGTCTGAGAAAAAAATCTAACAAAGATCCAGACATAATGAATAATTAGAAGACCACAGTTAGAGTCAAAACACAAAAAATATCAATGTGATATATACAAAGCATATTTTAAATAATGTGTAGCCCTAACTTTTCAGGTGATTACATAGGGATAAAAGTAAATAACATTGAAATTCAATTCAAGATGATGGAAAAATAATGGTATTCAAAACCAAATAAAAGAAATATGAATGAATAAATAGTGAGAAAGAGTTTAAAAACTAAAATATGACAAATCCTAGAACGGGAAAGGAAGTAAACGGCTGTATGGAAGTGGAAAGTAGATGACACATTGGATACAATGTAGAAAGAATAAACAACTTTAAGAAATAAAGAATGACAAGTAAAAAATCATCATTTTCACAAGAAATTAAAAGAAGTATTAAAGAACATTACTTAGAGTAGTTAATTTAAGCATTTTGTTAAAAGTGACAAATATCTATGAGTAGGAAATGGGGAATGGCCTGACTACAAAGGACCAGTGTAAAAGAATTTGGGGGCAATAAAATTGTTTTGTATTATGACTGTGGTGATGGATACATGAATATGTGAGTGTGTCATAACTCATAGAACTCTAATGGCACAGTGGATTTTACTGTATATGAAGTTATAAAAACT
Organism: Delphinapterus leucas; assembly: GCF_059928025.1. Taxonomy (NCBI): domain Eukaryota; kingdom Metazoa; phylum Chordata; class Mammalia; order Artiodactyla; family Monodontidae; genus Delphinapterus; species Delphinapterus leucas. The sequence goes on along the minus strand of NC_143131.1, from coordinate 101,124,050 downwards.
TCAGCGAGGTGTGAGGAGAATCCCAGTGGAATACTAACTATAGAAAAACAGACTTACTGTATTACAAATAAATAACAAAACCACATTGATAGGGGTGGAGAAGAAAAAGATAAAATTAATTGATCTGGGAAAACATTATTTTGATTGGAATCTTTAAAACTAAACACAAGGATACAGGAATAAGAGTTAGTGAGATCTGAATCATGGCCTGTGCTCCTCTACAAAAGTATTGGTCCTAGAGGGGCCACAATGACTTGGAGAAAGGAGCAACTTTTTCCAATTTGTAAAAACGAATTGTCACTTGTCAAGATATGTCCTTGGATAATCAAAAATTCTATATGGATAAAGGTGGTCTTCCATAAGAATGGGAAGAAAAGTTCATAAATCTTCATTTCATTGTGGTGTAGGAAAGACGATACAGGCATGAAAGCAATGGAAATATGATTACAGGAAGATATCAATAAGTTAATTATATCTGAAACTGCAATTTAAAGAAGTATTGGGACAAAACTCATAAAATTCCCTTAATTAAGTTGGGGTAACATATTTTTCTTCTTTGAAATTATCCATGCAAATTAGTAAATATAATTCTAAAATTAAGAACCTACTTAATTTTGTTTAACCTGATTCAAGTGTTGTACACAGAAAACTATTTGAAATAAACACATCAAGATATTAACAGGTGTTATACCTGAGTAAAGATTTATGGGGGATTGTGATTGTTTGCTTTCCTTCCTTTTTTCCTTTTCCAAATTTTCTACAATCTTCAGACAAAAATGAATAAGCTGAAGAATTTCTACCATCACAAATTAATTTTGGAACAATATTTCCAAAATCGTATGTCTTTTTAAAAGAATATTATAATGTAAAGGTTTGAAACTTTTATTGCCATGTTATGGACTGAACGTTTGTGTCCTCTTCAGATTCAGTCACTGTTTGCAGATGACGTGACATTATATATAGAAAATCCTAAAGAAACTACCAGAAAACTACTAGAGCTCATCAATGAATTCAGTAACGTTGCAGGATATAAAATTAATACACAGAAATCTCTTGCATTTCTATATATTAAAAATGAAAGATCAGAAAGAGAGATTAAGGAAACAATCCCATTTACCATCACATCAAAAAGAATAAAATACCTAGGAATAAAACTACCTAAGGAGGCAAAAGACCTGTACTCCAAAAACTATAAAATGCTGATGAAAGGAATCGAAGATGACACAAACAGATGGAAAAATATACCATGTTCTTGGATTGGAAGAATCAATATTGTCAAAATGACCATACTACAGCTACATGTAAAAGAATGATGTTAGAACATTCTTTAACACCACACACAAAAATAAACTCAAAATGGATTAAAGACCTAATGTAAGACCTGATTCTGTAAAACACTTAGAGGAAAATATTGGAAGAACACTCTTGGACATAAATCACAGAAATACCTTTTACGATCCATCTCCTAGAGTAATGGAAATAAAAACAAAAATTAAAAATGGGACCTAATTAAACTCAAAAGCTTTTGTACAGCAAAGGAAACCATAAAGAAAATGAAAAAAACAACCCACAGAGTGGGAGAAGATATTTGCAAATGATGAGACTGACAAGGGATTAATCTCCAAAATCTACAAATAGCACATGCAGCTCAATATCAGAAAAATAAACAACCCAATCCAAAGATGGGTGGAAGACCTAAACAGACATTTCTCCAAAGAAGACATACACATGGCTAAGAGGCACATGAAAAGATGATCAACATCGCTAATTATTAGAGAAATACAAATCAAAACTACAATGAGATATCACCTCTCACTGGTCAGAATGGCCATCATCAAAAAGTATAGAAACAATAAATGCTGGAGAGGGTGTGGAAGAAACGGAACCCTCCTACACTTTTGGTGGTAATGTAAATTGGTACAGCCACTATGGAGAACAATGCGGAGGTTCCTTAGAAAACTAAAAACAGAACTACCATATGATCCAGCAATCCCACTCCTGGGCATATATCCAGAGAAAACCATGGTTTGAAACGATACATGCACCCTAATGTTCATTGCAGCACTGTTCACAATAGCCAAGACATGGAAGCAACCTAAATGTCCATCGACAGAGGAATGGATAAAGAAGACGTGATACATATATACAATGGAATATTACTCAGCCATTACAAAGAATGAAATAATGCCATTTGCAGCAACATAGATGGACCTGGAGATTATCATACTAAGTGAGGTAAGTCGGACAAAGAAAGACAAATATCATATGATATTGCTTATGTATGGAATCTTAAAAAAATGATCTAAATGAAATTGTTTACCAGACAGAAACAGACTCACAGGCTTAGAGAACAAACTTATGGTTACCAAAGGGGAAACGTGGGGAGGAGGGATAAACTGAGAGTTTGGGATTGATATATACACACCACTGTATTTAAAATAGATAACAAGGACCTACTGTATAGCACAGGGAACTCTGCTAATATTCTGTAATAACCTAAATGGGAAAAATAATTTGAAAAAGAATAGATACATGTATATGTATAACTGAATCACTTGGTTGTACACCTGAAACTAACACAACATTGTTAATCAACTATATTCCAATATAAGATAAATATTAAAAAAAATATCCGGCCAGCCGGGGTCCCCGCGCTCGTGGGCCTGCACCTTACGCACGGCTCGTGGGATGCCCGCGGCAGGATGCCTGCGGCCGGATGTCCTGCATCTGCAGTCCTTGGCCTCCTGGCAGCCCATGGCACCATCGCCTTCCTCAGCTACTGCGTCTACTTCGACTGGAAGAGGCATGGTGACCCCACGCTCAAGCTCTGCCTGCAGGAAAAAAGAAGAGCCCAGCAGCAAAAGGCTGAGGGACGCGGCACCCAGGTGAAGTGCTTTAGTGACGCCGAGGTGGCGTTACATTGTGGGATCCAGCAAAGAATGAAAAATTACAACTTTTTCTGCAAGAGGTACGAATGGGAGAACTTTGGTTATACAGAGATTTTTTCCCTTATAGATTATTACAAGATATTGATTATAGTTCCCTGTGCTATACAGAGAGCATCAAATGGGGGTCAAACATCTCAGAAATGCCCTTTTGGTGTGTGGGCAACCACAGGAACCTCTGAAAGTTTTCAAACACACACTTCCTCCTAAGGTATTTGAGATGCTGTTGCACAAAATTCCCCTTATCTGCGAGACCCACACCTAAGAGCTAACAGTCAGGGGACTTCGCTGGTGGCGCAGTGGTTAAGAATCCACATGCAGTGCAGGGGACATGGCTTTTAGCCCTGGTCCGGGAAGATCCCACATGCCGCGGAGCAACTGAGCCTGCGAGCCACAACTACTGAAGCCGGCGAGCCTAGAGCCCGTGCGCCACAACTACTGAGCCTGCCGGCCATGACTACTAAAGCCCATGCGCCTAGAGCCTGTGCTTCGCAACAAGAGAAGCCACCACACTGAGAAGCCGGCGCACCACAACCAGAGAAAGCCCGCGCACAGCAACGAAGACCCAACACAGCCAAAAATAAATAAATTTTTAAAAATTAATTTATTAAAAAAAAAAGAAAAAAAGAGCTAACAGTCAGCAATTTTCTTAAGTCTGCCTCTATCTCCAAAGCTCTTCTCTGTAGTCACCAGTATCAAGATTTTGGTATACCTAAATGAAGGCAATTGATCCTAAAAAATATTGGATATGACTGAGTGAATAAATTTTTAAAAATTTTAAAAATAAATAGAAAACTAAATTAAATTAATAAAATTAATTAAAAATAAAAAAACTATTCGTATGTTGAAACCCTGACACCCCCTGCGTGAGTGTGACTGTATTTGGAGATGGGCCTCTAAAGAAGTAATTAACGTTAAATGAGGTCATAGGGCGGGGCCCTGACTCAATAGATTTAGTGTCCTTATAAGAAGAGACACCAGAGAGCACTGTGTGTGTGTGTGTGTGTGTGTATGCGTGTCCATGAACTAAGTAAAGGCCATATGAAGACATGGTGAGAAGGTAGCTTTCTATAAGCCAGGAAGAGAGCCCATGTCAGAAAGTGAATTTGCAGGCACTATGATCATGAACTTCTAATCTTCAGAACTGTGAGCCAATAAACTTCTGTCGTTTAAGCCACAGTGGTATTTTGTTAAGGCAGCCCAAGCAAACTAATATACTGTATAACACTGATTTTCATAATTGCTCATATGTTCTTGCTATTTCAAACATAGTTGCTTATTCATTTCCAAACAATTTTTCATTGAAGTACAAATTCCAACTTTCTAGTAGTATCCTTCCTAGTAATATGGAGAAACATGTTCCATGGTAAAGTTGTCAATAACTGAGTAGTTTTGGTTGTGTTTCAGAAAACCACTGGCATTATAGTCATTTCTCACAGAGGCTCATCCGTGATGGAAGACAAAAATATCTCTATCCATTCTACAGACATTCCATGTTGTATGTTTCCATGGCATTATATTTTTTATAAACAAATGAATAAATATTACTTAAAATTCCCAGAATTTAAACCCAGCCCTGCCCTTTCTCCAATCTATATATTTACAGAAACAAAGAAAATAACAAGACGTAATTCTTAATTCTATTGTAGAATCAATCAGATCCTTAGTTTACTCTGACTATAAAGAAAAGCTTGAACAATCCTAAATTCCAATTTAGTAGATTAGTTCTGTGTAGTAGCATTCAAGATATTAGTGTGATATTCTCATTTATACCAGAATATACCAATATTGAAAAAAACTTCAAGAAACAAAAAGATTCCAAAACGTGCTTTAAATAAAGCATTATGGGAATGATAAATCATAATTGATACACTAAAATCAGGCCATATAAAATTGCATAAATATATTTGAGGTGTGGCAAAAAGCTACAGGTAAGAGATAGGCAGAATGGCTGAGCAGAAAGGAACTTTGAGGTCTTCAGGTTAAAAAGCTTCAATTTACAGATGTATTGGTCATTCCCCATTGTCTCTTTATGTCCCTCTTCCAATCTTCTTTACCTTGCTCTGAACCTCAGGAGGCTGCTTTCTATAAACAAATACAAAAAGACTTTTTTTTATCCTTTAGATTTGGTTATGTTTGAACAATGAGTTCCTAGCCAGGGATCAAATGGTAGGAGGAGAGAGCTGTCAGGGTATTGGTCCCCCAGCTCCATTCCTTCTGAGACAGCTAGTTGTCAGTGCAAGTGTTATTAGTGTTATTCTACCAAAGGTTAGGAATCCTGTATAGCCTTCCAGTAGTTCTCCCCTCCAGCCCCTTCAAGCCTATGGAGAGAAGCAACTTCCCAATAGTGGTAGCCCTGGGCTTATTCATTCTTCCCTGTTGGTTTCTGTTAACTTTTAAAATACCTGATTAAACTCATGCCAACTGCCCCTTTTTTAGTGCACTGTTCTCTGCTGGGAAATGAACTGATAGGAAAGATGAGATCTGTTAAGTCGTAAAGAGATAAAAGTGCAAAGACTAATTTATCTTGGCCTTATTATCATTTGCCTGTGGTCTTACAAAAGCAAGGAGCTTTAGGGTAGCTATTATAAAGGCTGCCCCTAAAGTACTGGATCAAAAATAACATTCAAACTTTCTAGTGTAGGATAAAACCGAGAGTGTTACTATTTGTTCCATTTCATTAAAATGTTAAGCAAAAAGAAAACACAAAAACTATAAGCATTAGTTAGTCTGTTCTTCAGACAAGGATCAAGAAAGCTCATAAATGGCTTTTCATGTGTACCCCACTAGGTGCCTCAGGTTCAGGATACCTGATCACAGTGACACATGTAAGTGGAAGAGCCTAAGCTAGAACTAAGCCTTTTTCACATTTGCGCTGTGTGATTGGGTCTAGGGACTGATCAGCATAGAGGACAAGCTCAATGCTTTTTTTTGTTTTTTTAGTTTTTAATAGATCTTTATTGGAGTATAATTGCTTCACAATACTGTGTTAGTTTCTGTTGCACAACAAAGAGAATCAGCTATATGCACACACGTGTCCCCATATCCCCTCCCTCTTGAGCCTCCCTCCCATCCTCCCTATCCCACCCCTCTAGGTCATCCCAAAGCACCGATCTCCCTGTGCTATGCTGCTGCTTCCCACCAGCCAACTATTTTACATTCGGTAGTATATATATGTCAATGCTATTCTCACTTCACCCCAGCTTCGCCCTCACACCCCATGTCCTCAAGTCCATTTTCTACACCCCATGTCCTCAAGTCCATTTCCTATATCTACCTCTTTATTCCTGCCCTTCACCTAGGTTCATCAGTACCATTTATTTTTTGATTCTATATATATGCATTAGCATAAACTATGTCGCTGCATAGTTGAGCCATCCAATAGCTCCATGTTGAGCCATCCCATCCATATTGGGATGAAGAAAAGAGAAACTCAGAAAATAAACATTAAGAATAAAATGAGGATTGATAAATTTTACAAAAAGCAGCACAGAGTCTTCGATCATAATGAAATAGTTAGGTTCAATACATCCTGTTGGATCTTATCTCAAGGAAGCCAAAATGAACATCAACACCAATCCTCGTATTCCTAGTGAAGAGTGAGAGCCTGGGAAACTGTACGATACACACAGTACAACTGAAACCACAATGGTTATGAGGAGGTTTTCTGGAGAAATAACAAGGACAATAAACAAGAACACATTGGCTGCCTTAATTTTCCGACATAACTGCCAAGAGGCACAAGACGAACCTGTGAGTAGCAGTGACTCCTCTCCTGCACCCCTGTTAACTAAGCTTTAACTAACACCTTAGCAATAATTTGTTACCAAAACAGCTCAAGTATTCAACTAAATTTTTGAATGAATAGTGATTTCATTTTATAAACCACGTCACATCATTATCAAGGCAGAACCTTTCCATTTTTATAAACTCAAATTATTTCCATAAGGAGAAACAGATTCCACACAGCAACTATAATCAGCAACCTTTATGTAAAATTGATAGATTACTTGTTGAAATAAATTTTTAAAACCAATTATACATTTTCCTTGAGGCATTAGGGTAATAAAACCCAGCTACTTTTATCTCCAACTGAGTTTCATGTTTCTTTACAAAGTTGTTCATATTCTGCTGATTTTTATATGCCTGCTCTAGGAAGGACTGTGACATCAGTACTCTGACCATCTCAGTTGTGTAACTGTGTTAAAATTTATTCAAACATCAAGAAAAATGTGACATTTTAGTGGAAAGTAGAGGGAAGACTGCTAAAATGTTGGAGTAAGTTGGGTATTTTTCTTTCCTTTCTTAAAATGAGGAATTCAGGGAAGAATGAGCTATCAGATTTCTGTTCAGCATGTCAGAGTTAAAGACCAGGGGCCGAAAGTTGTATAATCCATACCAGATGTGAAGAATAATGGTAGAAATAAAGAAAAAGGAGTCTTGACTTATGCATTGCTATAATTAAAAGAAAACAGAAACATTATTTTTTCTTTTATACTAGTGCAAAAGAAAATTACATACTTAAAACCATACAAGGAAACTTCAATTTTACCACACTAACAACAGTGATGCTTTAATAATATACCTGTAATCCAGATAAACAATTTTCTTAGGGTTGGAACAAAAGATAAGGCATATAAGAAATAAAATAAGTTTCTAATGATTGCAGATTATTGTTCTGCTAGCTTTAATCACAGATGATTAAACATTTGACAAGATTTTTTTTGTTGTTGTTGTTATTTAAAATTCAGTCTTCTAGACCATGAGGTTACTCTTCTAATTTCTTCATTGGAAGAAAAACTCCTTTCACAAAATGTTAGTATTGAATTTTGTTTCCAGGTAAATTTTTATGCTTGGTATTTCCATTCAGTTCCAATGTCATCATTAATCTCTAGCAGATCTTTAAAATCTCTGGATAAACTGTTTTTTTTTGGCTTATATTATTTACTCAACGTGATGGGGAGAAAATGGAAATTTGAAAAAATTATCTTCCAGAAAGTCATAAATTAGTCTTTATTGAAATCAATTTATCTTCTATGTTCATGCTATTTGCCTTTAAATTGCACACAGGCTGTTGCCTTTGGAGTCTTCCACAGACAGCCAAGGGTCTGTGGTTTGTGTCACTTCTGTTTTACCCTCACTCTGACTGTGAACAGCCTCACTATTCTTCAGCTGAGCACAAGTCTATCTTGGATGTTTTACTCTTAAAATACAAAATGAACCAATTCCTGAGCACATCACTTAAACAAGAGGAAGAACAGAAGTTTCATTCCTAATAAATCAAACAATAATCTGACACGTGCAAACATATATGGATGCAATTATTTTATTTGTAAATTTATAACAGGAAAATAAGAAAATAAAATAAATTTCTAACATTAGAGAGTTAATTCAATATACCATACTTCTTTATAACATATGCAGGACAGAAGTTGAAAACATGTTATTTAAGAATATTTGACAGGCAATACTATTTTCCTATATTGTTAACTAATCAAAAATAGGGAAATATGGTAAACAGAAGAAGGTAGTATAGAAAAATGAACCTGTTAATCGGTATATGAATGATTTTTACTTTCTCTGTGATGGCTTTTCTGTCTAGTGCTTCATTTGCTAATTTTCTTCATTGTACATAAATTAATTTGTGAATATAATAAAGCAATTTAAAAATAGAGAGTACAGTGATTATTATAGTGGAATTCACTGTGTTTATTCTCTGACATGGACATATATATAAATATTTTAAAACCAAACATGAGCTAGGAGCATGAGAAGTCAAAAGTATTGAGAGACAATGAACAAACCTTCATTGGGGCAAGACTTTTATTCTTTCTGTTAGAGAAGAAAGGACATACTAGAAGTTTGACAAATATACCACTAACACTCTGTGGAGACGTTATCATGTGCCTTTCAGATACTGCTTCAAGGAAGTTCTTGTCCCAGATTCAAGAACTCAGCAGATAACTTCACATGTCAGTCCCTTCAGAGATTGCCTCAGCCGCAGAAAGCAGCCTTATCTAAGGGCATGCACAATCTGGAAAGTCTGCATCCAATGACCATCACTGAGAGTATAGAGGCCATCACTGCTTAGGTCAGGACAACTCTAAAGAGCCATTTTAGCTCCAGAACTATCCATAGTGTGGAGTGAGGCAATTGTTGGGCCTGCATCACAGTTCAACTTCTCCCTCTGTCCAATTCTGTTCCCTTCCCCCACCCTTAAGTGTTAATCTCAAGTTTGTTCCCAAATACACAACATGCAATTAAACTCTGCCTCAGAGTCTGTGTCCTAGGGAACTAAACTGAGTCAAACAAAGCAAGAAAAAACACTCAGGTCCTGGGCAAACACCAACGTATCATTATATTATAGAGTATGTTTTGACCTGGGAGAAAATATATTTCTACTTTCTTGGACATATTCTCTCCCACAGAAAATTAAGAATTAGCATATTGATGTCCACTGAAGACTTTTATTAGAGTTGATATTTGTTTTGAAGTTACAAATTAAATTAGGGAAACTTACATCCAATCTTCCCAATAAGTAGCATCATAATTACCTTCACCTTTTTAGAACTTGCTTGTGCACTTCAGTAAAGTTTCAATTAATTTCTCAAATAAAGACTGCACATTTCTCATTAAGGATATTACTTATTAAGGATATTAGTACTTTCACTCAATCATGAATAGAATCTTAGTGCATTTTTGTATATTCTGGTGTATAGGTGATTTTCTTACTATATTAATATTCCCCTAGTTGATCACTTTGTGAACATTGTCCTTGTCTACATTTTTCTATGCCATTATGTTAAAATCCCACGTCATTTTGTTTGTGGTATGTCTCATTTCAAAAGCATAGGGTGATATACATTGTAATTGTTTGTCCTCACTCAACAAGACAGTCTCTGAGGTTTAATGGAAAGATTTTATCCATACCCTGTTATTGTGATTACTGATTTATAGTCATATTTTACATTTGTTATTTACTCTCTATTTTTATCTATTCTTATTTCTTACCCAGGTGTTTTGGCTTCTTGGTCTTTTTTTTTTTTTAAATATGTTCTGTTTTTCTTGTGTTTTAGATGATTTTCAACCATTTCTCTATTTTTCTAGTTTGCTATACTAACTTTTTTACACAAAAAATTACATACACTACCACCAATAAGGTACTTGCATTTATTTTGCTCTCAACTATTTTTGACTCAAATTATATTTGAACAATTATTTAGTGCTCTCTGTTTCATGTACCCCTTTATAAAAGCTACTGGATCTAGGAATTTTTCCTAGGATCTAGTAATACCAATAAAAACTTTGAAACTCTTCTGATCATTTTCTGATGTTTGCTTATAAGGTCTACTATTATTTCTTCAGATTCCTGAAAATATGTTCATAATGTACCTACAACATCATTTTCATTATCACAGAAAATGTTTTCTGTTACTCCTTTTTGGCTGGTGTGAATCCTCTCAATATGTTTTCTTTAAACTTTAAAATATTTACATTCATTACTTCTTTAACTCTTTTGTTCCATTATAATCATTCTTCTGAAACTTGTATCACAAAAAATTCCAGTGCAAGTTTCAATGTATTTCCTTGGATCAAACATCCAGCTCAATGATTTTTATAATTTCTTTTATTATACTAAGTTTTATTTATACTGAGATTTAATTGAATGTTTTACATCTACCACCAAATTTTAAACATTGAAGATCTCAATTTTTTCTCTTTTTAGTGGTAGTCAGCTTTTATTTTATGGATATTATATGTCTTTTATTTTTATGAAATTACTATTTTTTTAATTTAAATTAATTTTACTATTTTTTTACATCTTTATTGGAGTATAATTGCTTTACAATGGTGTGTTAGTTTCTGCTCTATAACAAAGTGAATCAGCTATACACATACATATATCCCCATATCTCCTTCCTCCTGTGTCTCCCTCCTACCCTCCCTAACCCACCACTCTACGTGGACAAAAAGCAACGAGTGGCTTTTTGTGGCTGCTTCCCACTAGCTATCTATTTTACATTTGGTAGTGTGTATATGTCCATGCCACTATCTCACTTCGTCTCAGCTTACCATTCCCCATACCCGTGTCCTCAAGTCCACTCTCTATGTCTGCATCTTTATTCCTGTCCTGCCCCTAGGTTCTTCAGAACTACAATTTTTTTGAATTATGGTTTTCTCAGGGTATATGCCCAGTAGTGGGATTGCTGAGTCATATGGTAGTTCTATTTTTAGTTTTTAAAGGAACCTCCATAATGTTCTCCATAGTGGTTGTACCAATTCACATTCCCACCAGCAGTGCAAGAGTGTTCCGTTTTCTCCACACCCTCTCCAGCATTTATTGTTTGTAAATTTTTTGATGATGGCCATTCTGACTGGTGTGAGATGATACCTCATTGTAGCTTTGATTTGCATTCTCTAATGATTAGTGATGTTGAGCATCCTTTCATGTGTTTCTCGGCAATCTGTATGTCTTCTTTGGAGAATGTCTATTTAGGTCTTCTGCCCCTTTTTGGATTGGGTTGTTTGCTTTTTTGATATTGAGCTGCATGTGCTGCTTGTATATTTTGGAGATTAATTCTTTGTCAGTTGTTTCCTTTGCAAATATTTTCTACCATTCTGAGGGTTGACTTTTCACCTTGTTTATTGTTGACTTTGCTGTGCAAAGATTTTTAAGTTTCATTAGGTCCCATTTGTTTATTTTTGTTTTTATTTCCATTTCTCTAGGAGGTGGGTCAAAAAGGATATTGTTGTGATTTATGTCATAGAGTGTTCTGCCTATGTTTTCCTCTAAGATTTTTATACTGTCTGGAATTAAATTTAGGTCTTTATCCATTTTGAGTTTATTTTTGTGTATGGCATTAGGGAGTGTTCTAATTTCATTCTTTAACATGTACCTGTCCAGTTTTCTCAGCACCACTTATTGAAGAGGCTGTCTTTTCTCTATTGTATATTCTTGCCTCCTTTATCAAATATAAGGTGACCATATGTGCTTGGGTTTATCTCTGGGCTTTCTATCCTGTTCCATTGATCCATCTTTCTGTTTTTGTGCCAGTACCATACTGTCTTGATTACTGTACCTTTGTAGTATAGCCTGAAGTCAGGGAGCCTGATTCCTCCAGCTCCTTTTTTCGTTCTCAAGATTGCTTTGGCTATTCAGGGTCTTTTGTGTTTCTATATAAATTGTGAAATTTTTTGTTCTAGTTCTGTGAAAAATGTCAGTGGTAGTTCAATAGGGATTGCATTGAATCTGTAGATTGCTTTGGGTAGTAGCGTTATTTTCACAATGTTGATTCTTCCAATCCAAGAACATGGTATATCTCTCCATCAGTTTGTATCATCTTTAATTTCTTTCATCAGTGTCTTATAATTTTCTGCATACAGGTCTTTTGTCTCCTTAGGTAGGTTTATTCCTAGGTATTTTATTCTTTTCATTGGAATGGTAAATGGGAGTGTTTCCTTAATTTCTCTTTCAGATTTTTCATCATTAGTATATAGGAATGCCAGAGATTTCTGTGCATTAATTTTGTATCCTGCTACTTTACCAAATTCATTGATTAGCTCTAGTAGTTTTCTGGTAGCATCTTTAGGATTCTCTATTTATAGTATCATGTCATCTGCAAACAGTGACAGTTTACTTCTTTCCTGATTTGGATTCCTTTTATTTTTTTTTCTTCTCTGATTGCTATGGCTAAAACTTCCAAAACTATGTTGAATAATCGTGGTGAAAGTGGGAAACCTTATCTGTTCCTGATCTTAGTGAAAATGCTTTCAGTTTTTCACCATTGAGAACGATGTTGGATGTGGGTTTGTCATACATAGCCTTATTATGTTGAGGTAAGTTCCCTCTATGCCTACTTTCTGCAGGGTTTTTATCATAAATGGGTGTTGAATTTTGTCAAAAGCTATTTCTGTATCTATTGAGATGATCATATGGTTTTTCTCCTTCAATTTGTTAATAAGGTTTATCACACTGATTGATTTGCGTATATTGAAGAATCCTTGCATTCCTGAGATAAACCCCACTTGATCGTGTTGTATGATCCTTTTAATGTGCTGTTGGATTCTGTTTGCTAGTATTTTGTTGAGGATTTTTGCATCTATGTTTTTTGCATCAGTGATATTGGCCTGTAGTTTTCTTTGCGACATCTTTGTCTGGTTTTGGCATCAGGGTGATGGTGGCCTTGTAGAATGAGTTTGAGAGTGTTCCTCCCTCTGCTATATTTTGGAAGAGTTTGAGATGGATAGTACTTAGCTCTTCACTGAATGTTTGATGGAATTCAACTGTGAAGCCATCTGGTCCTGGGCTTTTGTTTGTCAGAAGATTCTTCTTTTTTTCCTTTTTTTTTTTGATGGTACGCGGGCCTCTCCTGTTGCGGAGCACAGGCTCCAGACGTGCAGGCTCAGCGGCCATGGCTCACGGGCCCAGCCGCTCCGCGGCACGTGGAATCTTCCCGGACTGGGGCACGAACCTGTGTCCCCTGCATTGGCAGGCGGACTCTCAACCACTGCGCCATCATGGGAAGCCCTGTTGGAAGATTTTTAATCACAGTCTCAATTTCATGGCTTGTGATTGGTCTGTTTATATTTTTTGTTTCTTCCTGGTTCAGTCTTGAAAGGTTGTTCTTTTCTAAGAATTTGTCCATTTCTTCCAGGTTGTCAATTTTATTGGTATATAGTTGCTTGTAATAATCTCCATTGATCCTTTGAATTTCTGCAGTGTCAGTTGTTACTTCTCTTTCTTCATTTCTAATTCTATTGAATTGAGTGTTCTCCGTTTTTCTCTTGATGAGTCTGGCTAATGGTTTATCAATTTTGTTTATCTTCTCAAGAACCAGCTTTTAGTTTTCTTGATCTTTGCTATTTTTTCCTTCATTCCTTTTTCCTTCATTTCTGATCTAATCTTTATGATTTCTTTCATTCTGCTAACTTTGGGATTTTGTTCTTCTTTCTCTAATTGCTTTAGGTGTAAGGTTAGGTTGTATATTTGAGATGTTTTTGTTTCTTCAGGTAGGATTGTATTGCTATAAACTTCCCTCTTAGAACTGCTTTTGCTGCATCCCATAGGTTATGAGTCATTGCGTTTTCATTGTCATTTGATTCTCAGTATTTTTTGATTTCCTCTTTGATTTCTTCAGTGGTCTCTTTCTTACTCAGTAGTGTATTGTTTAGCCTCCATGTGTTTGTATTTCTTAAAGAATTTTTCCTGTAATTGATATCTAGTTTCATAGCATTGTGGTCAGAAAAGATACTTGATATGATTTAAATTATCTTAAATTTACCAAGGCTTGATGTGTGACCCAAGATATAATCTATCCTGGAGAATGTTCCATGAGAACTTGAGAAGAATGTGTATTCTGTTGTTTTGGGGTGGAATGTCCTATAAATATCAATTAAGTCCATCCTATAAAATGTATCATTTAAAGCTTGTGTTTCCTTATTTATTTTCATTTTGGATAATTTGTCCATTGGTGAAAGTGAGGTGTTAAAATCCCCTAGTATGACACAGTTACTGTCAACTTCCCCTTTTATGGCTGTTAGCACTTGCCTTATGTATTGAGGTCCTCCTATGTTGGGTGCATAAATATTTATAATTGTTATATCTTCTTCTTGGATCGATCCCTTGATCATTATGTAGTGTCCTTCTTTGTCTCTTGTAATAATCTTTTTTTTAAAGCCTATTTTCTCTGATATGAGAATTGCTACTCCAGCTTTCTTTTGATTTCCATTTGCATGGAATATCTTTTCCATCACCTCACCTTGGTCTGAAGTGGGTCTCTTGTAGGCAGCATATATATGGCTCTTGTTTTTGTATCCATTCAGCCAGTCTATGTCTTTTGGAGCATTTAATCCATTTATATTTAAGGTAATTATCGATATGTATGTTCCTATTACCATTTTCCTAAATGTTTTGGGTTTGTTATTGTAAGTCTTTTCCTTCTCCTGTGTTTCTTGCCTAGAGAAGTTCCTTTAGCATTGGTTGTAGAGCTGTTTTTGTGATGCTGAATTCTCTTAGCTTTTGCTTGTCTGTAAAGGTTTTAATTTCTCTATCGAATCTGAATGAGATCCTTACTGGGTAGAGTAATCTTAGTTGTAGGATTTTTCCCTTTCCTCACTTTAAATATGTCCTGCCACTCCCTTCTGGCTTGCAGAGTTTCTGCTGAAAGATCAGCTGTTAACCTTTTGGGGATTCCCTTGTATGTTATTTGTTGTTTTTCCCTTGCTGCTTTCAATATTTTTTCTTTGTATTTAATTTTTGATAGATTGATTAATATGTGTCTTGGCATGTTTCTCCTTGGATTTATCCTGTATGGAACTCTGCACTTTCTGGACTTGATTGACTATTTCCTTTCCCATATTAGGGAAGTGTTCAACTATAATCTCTTCAAATATTTTCTCAATCCCTTTCTTTTTCTCTTCTTCTTCTGGGACCCCTATAATTCAAATGTTGGTGTGTTTAATGTTGTCACAGACGTCTCTGAGATTGTCCTCAATTCTTTTCATTCTTTTTTCTTTATTCTGCTTTACAGTAGTTATTTCCACTATTTTATCTTCCAGGTCACTTATCCATTCGTCTGCCTTAGTTATCCTGCTATTGATTCCTTCTAGAGAATTTTTAATTTCATTTATTTTGTTGTTCATCATTGTTTGTTTGCTCTGTAGTTCTCCTAGTTCCTAGTTAAACTTTTTGTTGTATTTTCTCCATTATATTTCCAAGACTTTGGATCATCTTTACTATCATTATTCTGAATTCTTTTTCAGGTAGGCTGTCTATTTTGTCTTCTTTCTTTGGTCTGGTGGGTTTTTACCTTGCTCCTTCATCTGCTGTGTGTTTGTCTTCTCATTTTGCTTAACTTACTGTGTTTTGGTCTCTGTTTTGCTGGCTGCAAGTTTGTAGTTCCTGTTGTTTTTGGTGTCTGCTCCCAGTGGGTAAGGTTGGTTCAGTGGGTTGGGTAGGCTTACTGGTGGAGGGCACTGGTGCCTGTGTTCTGGTGGATGAGGCTGTATCTTGTCTTTCTGGTGGGCAGGACCACATTTGGTGGTGTGTTCTGGGGTGTCTTTGAACTTATTATGATTTTAGGCAGCCTCTCTGCTAATGGGTGGGTCTGTGTTTCTGTCTTGCTATTTGTTTGGCATAGGGTGTCCAGCACTGCCACTTGCTGGTCGCTGAGTGGACCTGGGTCTTAGCATTGAGTTGGAGATCTCTGGGAGAGCTTTCACTGTTTGGTATTACATGGGACTGAGAGGTCTCTGTTGGACGATTGTCCTGAACTCGGCTCTCCCACTTTAGAGGCTCAGGCCTGACACCCGGCCCGAGCCCCAAGAAACTGTCAGCCACATGGCTCAGAAGAAAAGGGAGAAAAAGAAGGAAAGACAGGGACAATAAATAAATAAAATTAAGTTATTAATGTAAAAATTTATTAAAAATAAAAAGTATAAAAGTAATAAAACAAAAGAGAGAAACAAAGAAGAGAGCAGCCAAACCAAAAACAAATCCACCAATGATAACAATTGCTAAAAAGTATACTAAAAAAAAAAAGATATAGCAGACAGTCAGAACCCTAGGACAAATGGACAAAGCAAAACTGCACAGGCAAAATCACAAGAAGAAGCATACACATACACACTCACAAAAAGAGAAAAAGGAGAAAAAATATATGTATATACATATACACATAAAATAAAAAAAGCAAGAGAGCAACCAAATCATTAAACAAATCTACCATTCATAATAAGCTCTAAATACTAAACTAAGATAAACATAAAACCAGAAACAAATTAGATGCAGAAAGCAAATTCTCAAAGTCCACCACCTCAATTTTGGGATGGTTCATTGTCTATTCAAATTAGATGCAGAAAGCAAACCCGAATTCTCAAAGTCCACCACCTGAATTTTGGGATGGTTCATTGTCTATTCAGGTATTCCACAGATACAGGGTACATCAGGTTGATTGTGGAGATTTAATCCACTGCTCCTGAGGCTGCTGGGAGAAATTTCCCTTTATCTTCTTTGTTCACACAGCTACTGGGGTTCAGCTTTGGATTTAGCCCTACCTCTGCACATAGGTCGCGTGAGGGTATCTTTTGGGAAGTCTGAGGTCTTCTGCCAGCATTCAGTAGGTGTTCTGTAGGAGCTGTTCCACAGGTAGATGTAGTTTTGATGTATTTGTGGGGAGGATGGTGATTTCCACATCTTACTCCTCCGCAATCTTGAAGGCGCTAATTATTCTTGTTTTAAGTGTTTTCATACCTTTATTTTGTCTTCTTAGAGATTTACTTTTGATGCTTCTCTTTCATAATTTGGTTTTCCTCAGGTTTATTTGGTAATAAAATATTGCCTTTGATTTGTTGATGATTAATGCTTAAAATTACATTAGATAGTACCTGTTATTGTTAATCTGCTATAGATTATAGCTTGTTATGAGAGAAGACTATATTGACTTATTTTAGTTGAATAACATTTAAATACTTAATATATACAGACACATATATTCATTCCTAAGTTTAAATTTATTACATTAGTAATGACATAACCAAAACAAACTTTTCATGAAAATAACATCTTTTGTTCAAAGGAAATGTTTTTATATTGGTGAGACCCAATTTTTTAAAGACCACTTTTCATCTATTGAATTTTTAATATAGTGTGAGGATAAATATTAATTCAATAAAGTTTTAAATTATATTTACTGTTTTGATGGGTATATTACTGTTACTCTTGATATTTACAAAGTGATAATTTTTACACTGTCAACTTCTTTACTGACATCCAACAATTTATATCCAAATAAAGCTAGAGTTTATTTGAAAATCACATTTTTTAAAATTAGGATGTAAGTATTCAGTCTGTAATGTGTTTTGATGCTTCACCACATTTCTTTAGAGCACTTAAATTATTCCCATAAGGGATAATATTCTGATATCTATTCTGATATCTATTTATCTATCTATCATCCATGTAAAAGCCTGGGCTGTGATACAACTTCATTTCAAACACTCTCTCTGTAAGTCTTTTAAAAAATAAAATAACAAAACACTATAAATGTCAGAACTGTCTCCAGTGATTTTATGCCTTGTTAATGTCTGTCTCTCCACCCTACCAAATAGACAGACTGCTGGTATCCTAACTGTTACATGTATTGCAGCCTGTGGCAGTTAAAATATCCCAACTCCAGAGGTGAACTATGTTTTAAACAGGGTTTTGAGGACTATTCTGAAACCAGAAGACATGTAACTGTTCCAATGATAAATATAATCCAAGCCCAAACATATGGCATATAAACAAACTTAGGCTTATATAGTAAGGCAAGGTAATAACAGAGTCTGTATATTTTAAATGATGCTGCTTTCATACTTGCCAAAGGACATCGAAGATGTCCTGCAGTAGATAAGTAGAGAAATAAACTGTGGTTTATCTAGACAATGGACTATTACTCAGCACTGAAAAGAAATGAGCTATTAAGCCATAAAAAGACATGGAGGAACCTATATGCATACTACTAAGAGAAAGAAACTAATCAGAAAAGGCTACATACTATATGATTCCAACTATATGACATTCTGGAAAAGGGTAAAACTGTGGCTGCAATTAAAAGATCAGTGGTTTCCGAGGGCAGTGTGTGTGTGTGCATATTTAGATGAATAGGCAGAGGACTGAGGATTTTTAGGACAGTAAAAAAGACTTTGTATGATATTATAATAATGGATACATGTCACAATACATTTATACAGACCCACAGAATGCACAATACCAACAGTGAATCCTAAGGCAAACTGTGGGCTAGGTAATTATAATGTGTCAATGTAGGTTCATCTTTGCTTGTTTGTATATACAAATATATATATATATATATGTATATACACACACACACACACATACCCCTCTGGTAAGTGATGCTGATAATGCCCGAGGATATGCATGGGTAGGGGGTGGGCGTATATGGGAAAACTCTGTACCTTCCTCTCAATTTTGTCATAAACCTAAAACTAGTCTAAAAAAAAGTCTTTAAAAAATTTTTTTAAAGATACTGATAAGGGTTTTTTTCCTGAAATTAAAGATATGGCTTGAGGTAATTTGGCTTAGAGCTTGAGGTGATTTGTAAGAGTAACTACACTTACTGTTTTATGAAAGTAACATGGTTATCCATTTGGATGCCTTTCCAGTCCCTAGAAAAAGGTATAGTCACCTGAGGAAGAATTAACCAACTCAGTATTTTTAGGTGGATTATTACACACTTGAAACCTGGCCATCTTAAAAGAAAACATTCTTGCTAATCTCTGGATGTTTTGAGGAACTGGTGCAGATAGAAGAGCTGAGGAAAAAAACTCAACTAAATGATAAGTTCCTATTGCATAGGATAAAAAAACAGGAACACCATAGCACAGAGGTTCTCAACCAGGGCAATTTTTCTCTCCAGAAGCACATTTGGCAATGCTAGAGATATTTTTGATTGTTGTAACTGGGGCAGAGTGGGAGGGGGAGCACAATGAGTGTGTAGTACTTAGAAACGAGGAATGCTACTAAACATTCTTCATGAACAAGACAGCTCCTCTCCCCCAACCCCAGCAAAGAATTATCTGTCCAAAGTTTTAATAGTGCGCAAATTGAAGAACTCTGCCATAGAGGAATGAAAAACCATCACACAACCAGAGAAGAACCGACGAACATGGCAATATGATAACCAGATCAAAGGCAGAATGATGCTTCAAGTCAGGACCTGGGGTGCAATACACACTAACAGAGGAAATGTGGGAGAAAATGCACTAGGAAGGTGAGGTAGAAAATAAAGGGGTGATCTCACTGTGGCACAAGTAGAGGTCAGAGATCTTAGGAACATTGTGTATGTTACAAGAATTTTTTGAGCCCACCTGTTCACCAAAGATTATCCCAGGCTTCTTGATAAAGGCTCAAGTGATTCAAAGGTAAAATCACTATCACAAAACCAATAACTCCATTGATAAATATAAAATTAATGGTGTTCAATATGACCAATCTCTAAATTTACCCGGAGATAGTGGAGAAAACAGAGCGTATAGTGTCATTGGGCATTTTCTTCTACTTTCTGCCCTCTTCAAAACTACAGTTTTATTTTTTCTGAAAAAGTAATAAATCTATACTATCTTTTTCCAATTTTACAATCTGTGAATCATGAGTCATGTTAGCCAATGTATCTCATCAATGAAAAGCCATAGGTATCACATTTCAACAGAGACACAGAACATGACATTATTAATACTGGATTGAGAAGCGATTTTATAACAGATAAAATGATTTTTCTTGTAAAAGTCAAGAGACAGACATCATAATGTCTGTTCCTTTCAGAAAGTTATATATCTTTGCTACTTTAGGAAATATCTATAGAGTCTCTGCATTTATGAGTAGAGAAAAGAATATCAAGATGACACAAGAGGAAAGGCAAGAGCAGTGGCTAAGGACTGTGTTAATGACCACACAATAAAATAAATAATGCAGCAAAATAAGTAAGGACAGAGAACACAGCACCTATACATTATATTTAAAGTTTAACAAAACATTATGTCTTATATTTTGATCCACTGTCTCTCTGGTGATTACACCTAAGGAATGAACAGAACACTTACTATTTTGGGAAAGCAGGATTTTGCAGTGCCTGAAATCTCACCAACAAGCTAATGTATAAAGTCAATTCTATGCTTACAGATGTTCATAGCAATGGTGTCAGTATTTCTGGATCTCAAATGCTACTGCATTATTTTCCAGTGTTCTTGACTGGCAGAGAGATTTGCCTCACTACTTTCAACCATAAGTCTTGAGGCATGAAAAGTAGAGAGCCTTTGACTCTGAGATAGGATTCCATCCATATTCCTGATTTTTCATCCTTGGCTGAGAGTCAACTTGAAATGAAGAATTTGTACAAGATAGAATTGTTTTGATGGCTAGTATATTGTCATGTACACATTGGTGGCTAATCAATGCTATTATCCTCTGCTCTATTAATTTTTAAAAGAGCAAGATTAAAGGCCAAATTGCTACAACAGACTGATCAATACATTTAAGGTAATTTTGAAACAATGCAAAATATAAACATCATAATAAAAATTCTTTCAGCAAGTTGCTGAGGCTCAAGATTTAATGCAAAATGTTGGAAATCATGAAATGTTTGATTACATCAGGTATGCTAAAAGCTTTATTGTGTAACACAATGTGAAATAATGAGACACTGTACAAATTTGCCATCTAAGTTTGGGTCAAATACTAATCTCCCAAGTGATAGTGGTAGAAAATAGACAAATATTCAAGATAAATGTAAGCTTTTAGAAATAAAAGAGGTAATAGAGCAAGGAGATACATTAACTTGCCCTAAAACGACTGAAATAATAACTACTTAAAATAGTTTGCCAAACCCTATATTTAACTAATCCTATACTTAATTAATTTTATCCTCTTGAGACTGAGAGTAAAATTTACCTTACTGAAGCCAGACTTATTTAAGACACAGATATTAATTATCAGAATAATCTATTCCCAAACACCAATGAGAAAAATAAACTAGCAATAAGGAAGGTGGCTACAAATAAATAGGCACCAATTTAAAGCCTGAATAAAATAGCCAAGCAAAACTAAACAGCAGTGGGTTTAATCTTCTGCAAAAGAAAACATTTGTAAAATATTAAGGACATAAGATCTATAGATATTAAATTTTTAAAGGAATCAGATGAAATTGTACTGTTAACCTTTATTTTCAGCTATGTTGACTTTGACACCACATATACGAGCAGCCCACATTTTAGTTACATCTTGAACAGTAAAATACTTTTAAAAAAATGAACGTTGACTTTTTAAAACCTTAACCTATGCTTCAAAGAGCATAAAGACGTGTGTGTGCATGTTTATAAAACTTGACTTGTGTTTTATAATTTTACACTGTAGAGGTGTATTTTTGAAAGGCTATTAATATTACAACTAATAGATAATGTGACTTCTTCCACCAGCACAAAAAAATTATTAACACCTGTGAATATTCTGAATTTTACTTTACCAGCAAGCTAAAAAGTTAGCTACCACAGTTTCACAAATAATGGCAGGAGACACAAAACCCCTGGGATAGTGACAAAGGACTTTATTACTTATGACCCAGAAGGCAGCAGGTTCACGATATTCATATTTGTCTCCTTTGCTCTTCATGTACCACAGGGCTGAGGCATAGTTGCTAAGCTGGATACTGTACTTGTTAAAGATGTGCATTAGAGCTGAGTTAGTCCCTGACTCCCATAAGCTACTATTAATCACAACACCAGTTTACCAGTGATAATGATAAGGCTGAAGATGTTGTTGATGTAAAACCACATATTAAGAGCTTGCTGTGGCCAGGCTCTGTATTAAATGTTTATCATTTATTATCTTATGAAAATTTCACAATAACACCGAGATGTAGGATTGATCAATCTATCTATCCATCTATCTATCTATCTGCAGAGGATGACGGAATGTAAGCAGAGGGCGCTAATAAACCGAAGTCCACAGAAAAGGAATCCAAGATGCCTGGTTCCAGAGTTCATATTTTAATCACTCTACCTGAGTCATTCTTTTCATGATGAAGTTACTTCTAATTTGGGAACTCTAAAAGACAATTGGTCAAATTTCTCCTCAAAAGCCTAAGAACTATGCAAACAGGAATCACATGTGACTGGCAAGGTTTGCTACAGCATTTAAGTAAATTATAGTGAGAACAATGCACAGAAGATACATTTTACATACTGGAATGAAAGAATATGTACCTTATGTAAGCTTCATGTAGGACAGTGGTTTTCAAAGTACAGTCCTTGGACCAGCATTATCAACATCACCAGGCCATTCATTAGACGTGGAAATTTTAGTCACCATCATCACTGAATTGCACACTCAGGAGATGTGTTCATGCAAACTGTTTAACAAGCCCTTCAGGTATTTGTGATGCATGTTAAAGTTTGAGAACCATGCTGGGGAAAACCCTAGCTGGCTTCCAAATCAGGGAAACCAAAAATAGTATTAATGGGGAGGAAAATGTACATTATTAAAATAGGGAAATTAATTGAACTGCTTCATACATAATTCTTACTCTTAGTTCTCTTTGAACAATATAGCTTAAAGAATATCCTAACAAGCAGACATTCTGCAAAGCTGTAGATTTGAAGACTTTTTTTTCTGGAGAATTTAAATGGCCCCAAAGAAAATCCCTACAGATATGAAATTTGAAATGGCCCATACTCTCTTCTACCTCACAGTGAGGCCCACCAGACAAATATGGCCTATCATCACAGAGGTTCCAATCAACTTTTTATGCCTTACTCTGAAATGTTGTACAGGTAAAACTATACGTGAAATGTAAAAAATAAAGGCATTTTCAGACATTCAAACTCTCAAAACACACAGTTTCTCAGAAAAGTCCTGAAGCTTTTACTCCACTAAAACAATGCAGTAGACAAAAAAAAGAAGACCTGAGATCCATCAAGCAGAGCTTCCAATAAGAACACTGAAAGCATATCCCATGAGTATATTTGTGCAGAAGATCTAGAAAGTAACTCTTCCAGATTGTTTCACAAAGGTGGAGTACTGTAACTGGAATGTTTCAAAGAAAAAAAATAAAATTGATAGATTATATGATGTATTTGCATATGTAAAAAATGGTATTCAAAGAGATTTTACAGTACTGTTGAATAACTGGACAAGACTTACTGAACTAGAAATGAGAAAAAACCCATAAAAAATAGTTTTAAACAGAAGAAATGTTATAATAATTACATCACACTTTTAGAAATAAAAACAAAAAGAAATACACTGGATGAAATCAACAGCAGTTTAGACATTGCAGAAGAAAAGGTTAATGAACGTAGTTACATAGCAATAGATACAAACTAAAATAAAAAGCTAGAGAGAGATCAACAAGATGGCAAGTAGGAAGACAGGTAAATCACTTCTACCCACAAACACATCAAAAATACATATACATGTGGAACAATTCTCACTGAAAACAACTAACTTGAGACTGGCAAAAATAGCCCTGTACAAACAAGGCTGTAAGAAAGATCCACATGGAATCAAGGAGGAAGGGAAGAGAAGTGATCAGGATGGGACATGTGCCACTGGGACAGGATTCAGAGGAAAAGGGAGAGATGGGCAGAGATCCTCTCTGGGAAGTGAGCAGTTCAAGCCACAGGTTGGGTGCCCCTGCCCTGGAGACCAACATGGGATAGATGAGCTCCCTTGGCTGGTTGTAGGGCCAGTAGGACTAACAGGAGGGCTGCAGATATCCTGGATTCCACTCATGAGGAACATATACATTTGCCTGCTCTCAAAGCGGGGCAGAGGGAGTGGATTAAAAACAGCAAGAGTGGCTGGCTGGTTTAACGGAACACCCCACGTCATGCCCCACCTTAAACAGAACAAACACTACAACCTCACTTAGGAGCTAGCTCTGATACACAGAAGCATCTCAGACCCAAACCAGCATCTAAGCAGAGTAGGGGCATCCCTAATTGGCACTTACAAAGGGAGCATGTCAGAAGCAGCACCATCTCTGTCTGTGGCTGGACCAACACATTCTAAGCCTCTACCACATAGAGAGCCCACACAGGCCCCATCTGTCTTGCAGCACAGCTCCACACCTGGACAAGGACAGCAGAGGCCAAAGGGAGAGCTCCGTTATGAGGGACAAAAGAGGCTCAGACATTAGGTTGCCTCTGAGTAGTATGTGGGCAGCCATTGCAGGCACTTACTTAGGCAGCACATCAGAGGCAGTCTAAATCTCTTACCCTGGCCAGACTGCCACTGCCTGCACCCTGTCAATGCCAAAGGCCAACACCAGCCCTCTTATTCCAGTACTGTTCCCGTCTGGGGTGAGTGTGCCTATGCTGGGAGAGGGGAGAGCACACATGTATAAGGAACAAAGACAACTTGGACCCAAGCCCCAGGGCTTCTGCTCCAGCAACTTAAGACCCATCCCAAACCCCAATACAGCAGTGATGGCCACTGAGCAGAGAGGAAGCCCTAGCCTATATGTGGCTCATGTCATAGCCCTTCCATCTCCAGCCGCACAAACTACCAAGGTAATAGCTTCCAGCACAACCTGAGGAAAGACATGACTTGTGTTCACATCAAATCCAACTCTCCCAAAAAAGTCACTGGGCACACACAGACTGTATAGAAATGCTCACACATAAGGATACACTTTCAAGACTGCGATAGGTAATTCACTTAATTTCATAGAAACAAAGAAAGTTAACCAAAATAAGAAGAAAGGAACTGATCTCATTTGATAAAAAACACCTGAAGAAACAAATAATGAAAGAAACAATTTACAGATAAAGAATTCAAAACATTAGTAATAAGAATGCTAGCTACACTAAGGAAAGGAATAGTTGGACACAGTGAAAATTTTAAAAAGAAAATATGAAAAAAAATCAGAATTGAAGAATACAATAACTGAAATGTAAAACACACCACAAGGAACTAATAGCAAACCCAGTGATACAGAAGAATGTATAAGTAACCTGGAAGACAGAATAAAAGAAATCACCCAATCAGAACAGCAAACAGAAAAACAAATAAAAAATGAGAACAATTTAAGGGACCTCTGGGTTAACATTCACATTATAGGGATCCCAGAAGAATAAGACAGAGAGAAGGGGGTTGAAAATGTATTTGATGAAATTATGACTGAAAATTTCCCAAGCCTTAAAAAGGAAATAGATATCCAGATACAGGAAGCACAGAGGGTCCCAAACAAGATGAACCCAAACAGACTCACACCAAGACATATCATAATTAAAATGACAAAGTTAAAGAGAGAATTCTAAAAACAGCAAGAAAAAAAGTAAAAATGTAAGTCATATACAATGTAATTCCCATAAGGCTATCTGCTGATTTTTCTGCAGAAACTTTGTAGGCCAGAAGGGAGTAGTATGATATATCCAGAGGGCTGACAGGGAAAAACCTACAACCTAGGATACTCTACTGAGGAAGACTTAGAATTGAAGGAGAGATAACGAACTTTTCAGACAAGCAAAAACTGAAAGAGTTCATCTGGAAAAGAAAAGACTATAACAAGAAGTTAAGACTCTACAGGAAAGAAAAAATCCCACTAGTAAAGGCAAATATACATTAAAGGCTGAGGATCAACCACTTAAATAAGCTAGTATGAAGATTAAAAGATGAAAAATTGCAAAATCAACTAGAACTACAATAAACAGTGAAAGGATAAACATTAAAATGTAAAATATGACATCAAAAACACAAAATGTAGGGGAAGAGAGTAAAAAACATAGATCTTTTAGAATGTGTTTAAACTTAAAGGACTACCTATTTAAAACAAGTAGATATACTTACAGGTCAACATATATGAACCCCATGAAAACCATAAAGCAAAAACCTATAATAGTTACACAAGAACTAGAGAGAAAGGAACACAAGAATACAACTAAAGAAAATCATCAAACTTCAGGGGAAGAAACAAAAAGAACAGAGACGAACTACAAGAATAACCAGAAAACAAGTAATAAAATGGCAATAAGTACATACGTATTAGTAATTACTTTAAATGTCAATGGACTAAATGCTCCAGTCAAAAGGTACAGGATGGATGACTGGATAAAAAACAAGACCTATCTATATTCTACTTAAAAGAGACTCTCTTCAGAGCTGAAGACACACAGACTGAATGTGAGAGAACACAAAAAGATATTTTATGTAAATGGAACTGACAAGAAAGCAGGAGTAGAAATACTCATATCAGAAAAATATAGACATTAAAACAAAGACTATAACAAAAGATAAAGAGGGAATTATATAATGAAAAAGGGATTGATACAAGAAGAGGATTTTACACTCATTAACTTTTATACACTCAATACAGGAGTACATAAATACATAAAGCAAATACTAACAGACATAAAGGGAAAACTGACTATAACAATAGTACAACAATAGTAGGGGACTTTAACACCTCAATTACCTCAATGCACAGGTCATCCAGACAAAATAAAAAAGGCAACAGCGGTCTTACATGACACAACAGACTGAGCTGGATTTAATAGGTATCTACAGGACATTCCATTAAAAACCAGCAAAAACAAATTCATTTAATTGCACACGGAACATTCTCTGGGACAGATGACATGCTAGGTCACAAAACAAATCAACAAATTTAAGAGGACAGAAATTATGTAAAACATTTTTTCTGACCACAACTGTAAGAAACTAGAAATCATTTATAGGTAGAAAAGTTGAAAAAGCACAAAAATATGGAGGCTAAATAATATGCTACTAAAAACCAATGGGTCAATGAAGATATCAAAGAAGAAATCAGAAAATACCTCAGGACAAATGAAAGTAAAAACACAATATTCCAAAATCGATGGAAATGTAGCAAAAGCAGTCCTATAGAGATACAGGCCTACCACAAGAAAGAATAAAAATCTCAAATAATCATCCTAATGTACCATCTAAAGTAATTTATAAAACAAGAAAAAACAAAGCCCAACATCAGCAGAAGAAAGGAAATAATAACGATCAGAGAGGAAAGAAATAAAATAGACACCAAAAAAAAAAGAAAAGCAAGAAAAGATCAATGAAGCCAAGATATGGTTTTTTGAAAAAGATAAACGAAATTGATAAACTTTAGCCAGGCAAAACAAGAAGAGAGAGGACACAAAATAAGAAATGAAAGTGGAGAATAACGATCGATACTACACAGATTAAAAAAAACATAAGACAATACTACAAATAGTTATATGCCAAAAAACTGGACAACCTAGAAGAAAAGAGCTCTAGAAACATACAACCTGCCAGGACTGAATCAGGAAGAAACAGACAATCTGAATAGACCAATCGCTTGTAGTAAACTTGAATTTATAATAAAAAAAAAATTCCCAGCAAACAGAAGTCCTGAACGAATGGCTTCACAAGGGCATTCTACCAAACATATAAAGAAGAGCTAATACCTATCTTTTTCAAACTTTTCTAAAAAATTAAAGAGGACAGAAGACTCATAAATTCATTCTACAAGGTCAATATCTTGATACTAAAAAAACACAAAGACACTACACAAAAAGAAAATTATGGGCTAATATTTCTGATGAATACAGATGCAAAACCCTCATCAAAATATTATCAAACTGAATTCAACAATATATAAAAAGGATCATACACCATGATCAAGTGGGATTTATTCCAGGGATGCAAGGGTAGTTAAAGATTTACAAATCAATCAATGTGATACCCCACATTAAAAAAGGAAGGATAAAAATCACAGTTCACAAAATTCAACATCCATTCGTGATAAAAAACTCTCATCAAAGTTGGTATAGAGGGAACATATCTCAACATAAAAAACATCTTTTATGACAAACCCACAGTAAACCCACAGTGAACATCTTTTATAACAAACGCACAGATTGCCTTGGGTAGTCATTTTAACAATATTAATTCTTCCAATCCAAGAACACTATATAGCTTTCCTTTTCTTTATGTCATTTTCAAATTCCTTCATAACTGTTTCATAGTTTTCAGGGTATAGGTCTTACCCCACCTTGGTTAAATTTATTCCTAGGTATTTTATTCTTTTTGATGCAACTTTAAACGGGATTGTTTTCTTGCTTTCTCTTTTTGATGGTTCATTATTAATGTATAGAAAAGCAACAGATTTCTATATGTTAATCTTGTATCCTACAATTTTACGGAATTCATTGATTAGTTCTAATAGTTTTTTGGTGAAGACTTTTGGGTTTTCTATATACAGTATCTTGTCATCTGCAAATAGTGACAGTTTTACTTTTTCTCCTCTAATTTAGGTACCTTTTTATTTATTTTACTTGTCTGATTGCTGTAGCAAAAACTTCCAATATTATATTAATTAGAAGTGGTGAGAGTGGGCATGCTTGTCTTGTTTCTGATTTTAGAGGATAAACATAGGATAAAATCTTTGGGACCAAGAGCTAAGTGACAAGTTCCTAGACATGACACAAAAGGTATTATTCATAAAAGAAAATAGCTGATATATTTGGCTTCACTGATATTAAAACTTTTGTTCTAAGACCTTGTTAAAAGAATGAAAAGGCAAGCTACCAACAGGGCGAAAATATTTGCAAATCACATATCCAACAAATAACTCATATCCAAAATATACAAATAACTCTCTAAATAAAAACAATCTAAGTTAAAAATGAGCAAAAGACTTACATAGGCGATCTAAAAAAGAAGATAAGCAAATGACAACTACATGAAAAGATGTTCAGCATCACAAATCACTCGGGAAATGTAAATTTAAAGAGCCACAAGATTCTACTGCATATCTATTAAAATGACTTAAAAATACTTATACTATCAAAACTGGTAAGGATGCAGGGAAACTAGATTTCTCATACATTGGTGGGAATATAAAAATGGTTCAGCCACTACAGAAATGAGCCTGCAGTTGTTTTAAGAAGATACACGTTTACCATATGACCAAACAATAACACTCTCAGGCATTTATACTAGAAAGATGAAAACTTATGTTCACACAAAAACCTGTATGCTAATGTCATAGAAGCTTTACTCTATTTATAATCACCAATAACTTGAAATTACCCAAATGCCTTTGAATGCATGACACATTTAACTGTTCTACATCATACAATGGAATACTCCTCAGCAATAAAAGTAATGAACTACAATATATTCAACAATTGGGCTCAATATTAGGGGAATTATGCTTAGCTGAAAATGGCAATCTCAAAAGTTTACATATTATATGATTCAATTTATATAAAATTCTTGGAATGAAAAAAAGAATAGAGATGAAGAATAGTTAAGTTGTTACCAGAAGTTAGGGAAAGAGGATGTATGTGCCTATCAAGGAGCATGAGAGAATTACTTTGCGGTGACAGAACATTTCTGTATCTTGACTGATGTGATGGGCATACAAATCCATATGTGTAAAATATAGCATTATACATAAAAACATGCAAAATATGAGTACATAAAAAATAGTGAAATCTGAGTAAGGTCTGTAGTCTGATTTATTGTATTGTTCTCATCAGTGTCCTTTCTGATAATGCACTGTAATTATGTTGGGGGAAGATGGGTGATGGGTACGTGGGACCCCTCTCGACTGTGGACTGTTTTTGAAGCTTCTTGTGAGCTTATAATTCTTTCAAAATTCAGAAGATTTTTTAAAGAGTTTTGCTCAGCAAATATCAAATAATGTAAATTAAAAAAAAAAAACAATCCTACCTAGACACATCATAATCAAACTGCCAGTGCTCACAGGTAAAGAAAATAAATTTCAAAAGTGAATGAAAAATTGTTTTCCTATTTATGCCAGAGGCTATATTAGGTGTTTTTACCTAGGTCTTATTACTCTCACAATAACCTTTATTTTAGGTATCATGATCTCTGTTTTCAAGACGAGAACGCTGACTCAAAGTATTCAAAGTTGCTAAGTAGCAGTAAGGGATTTACCAGGTCTAATGTCCTGAAGTCCATTTTGTCCATTGAAGTAATTTTGTTTATATACCCAAACATTGTCAATGCAAACTTCCTAATTAATCAAAGACATAATATACATACTGAGTATAATTTTACCTCTTACTGTTTCCGTATAAAGTCAGAGGAATATAATATGTTACTCTTTTCTAGACTATCATTTCAACCATTAAAATGGAAGAAATTATCATGTTGAAGCTAATTTACATCAATTAAGGTATATTGGGTTACAAACAACAGTAACTGACTCAGGCTAATTGAAGCAAAACAAGAATTTATTGAAGGGTTAGTGTGGATGATGCTTAATAAATCAAAATAACAGGTAAAACAGCCAGGTCTTTCAAAACAAGGAGGAATTGAAGCAAGTCTAATAGTAGAGGTTCATAGGCCTGAATTTGAGCTGTGGACAGAGGATAACCCGACACTAACCACCACAATCTCTATCTCTTCTATTTTGATTTTCCAAGTTATCAGTACAGATTGATCCAACATGGATTGATATTTACCACTAGGTCAATCAGGGAATCCAATTAGTGAAGTAATGACTCCACCTGGCTAGGCTGACTTGCTCACATTTTTGTTCAGAAGGTAGAGCCTCTTATCAAGAGAAGAAAGAAACAGTCTTAGGCAGATAAAAGCAAAAGAACTGAAATCCATCTTTGGCTTCTATGAACTTATGCACACACAGGTACACATACAGTTGTTATACACATATATCCATGGGGAAGGACTGCACACAAATCTAATAGTTTGAAGATAGTCAAATATGTATATATACAGGTTTCCCGAATGCTGTAGTGCAGGGTTTTTTTTGTTTTTTTTTTCAGTACGCAGGCCTCTCACTGTTGTGGCCTCTCCCGTTGCAGAGCACAGGCTCCGGATGCGCAGGCTCAGCGGCCATGGCTCACGGGCCCAGCCGCTCCGCGGCATGTGGGATCTTCCTGGACCGGGGCACGAACCCGTGTCCCCTGCATCGGCAGGCGGACTCTCAACCACTGCGCCACCAGGGAAGCCCTGTAGTGCAGTTTTAAGCTTTAATAATTTCAGAAGGGTAAAAGCTGCTAACTATAAAGAACATCATTTGAAAGTTGAACTATTTTAATTATCCTTTTCCTATACAGTTTTGTGAATTGTCCATAATACTTTTTTAATTTTAATTTTTTGTTTCTGTCCTTCTGATTGAAGATGTTGGAGTGACAAAGAGAGAAAAAATTAACCTTTAAAGTGTACAAATCACATACAAATAATCAAACATGCAAATTATATTTTCCAAAAGTTGGTAGTTTTACACTTATAAAGTTATTGAACTTAAAACTGCATTATGACACCTGTATATACACACACTTGATTGTCTCAGATGATTTTCACATGTTCCATCATTTCTGATATGACTGTTTAAGAAGTGTTTGTACACCTCATGTACACAAGCCCAGAGAAGCCAAGGGGTGGGTTTTAATTGCCTTTGGTTTTATCCAGTACCTTTTCTTCTCTTAATAATAAGAATGTCTGTCCTTCAGCCAAATAACTGTGCAAGTGAATATATAAAAGGGAGATATGGGGAAAAGTATACGTTCATTTAAAGAAAAGCATATAGAAAAATATGTACTACTTTGGGATAAATGCATGGGGGTGAGTGCACAGGAGAAGGGGTAATACAATCTGTACTATTTAAATTTTGCAGTGTTCACACTTGTTTGCATCACGTATGCATGTTCATGGATTTGTATGTGGGGGAGGGTAATAAAGTTGGAGTAAAGGACAATATCTGGGCTGGAGAGCTGGACTATGAGCCAGGTGTTCAAGCCTACAGTAAATGAAAGAGACTCGAGAAGAGAAAAGTAGAATGCAAAGTAGGAAGAGAAATTAGAATTTTGTTTAAACCCTCTGTCACCTTAGCAATCTCCTCCCCTAAATTCCTGCCAAGCTGTCATCAGTCTTCTGTTCTACTGCTGATAGGTATAGGTAGGAAAAACTTGCTTCCCCTAGTACTCACATCTCTCTATCTACACTGTCCTCTTGAACACAAAGCCATAGTGAAGATATTTTTAGTGGCCCCTGACTCTCTGAGGGTGGGAAGCAGGAGTGGGAAAGTCTTTCCACAGGTCACCTGAGGGTAGAGTATTCCCAGTATTCCTGGGTCTCCTTGCAACTCTATGTGGATATTTTCTCCAGAGTCTGGAATCACATTTTACCAGGCAGCTACAGAGGATTAGGTACATACATCTACAGGCCAGCCCTACCTTGATGCTGTGGGGCTCACAAGAACTGCTGAGTTCTCATCAGACTGTAGGAATGTGCTGGACCTCATTGTTTGAAATCTTCAGGCCACTGGGTCTCTGTTGCTGTAAGAAAACCAAAACAGAGAAGGGGATCCACTCAATGAAGAAGGCAGCTTTTCTTACTTTAGTGACAAGTGTTCAGTCACTCTCAAGATTTCCTACATGGTATAGAAAATTCAGGAAAATTGCCAGGTTCCATTCTAACTGTGACTTTTGGAGCGTGGAAGATGAGTCCTTCATTTGTTCCCTTAACTAAAAAGACATACTCTCATTTACTGTAGTATGAACCTGGCTTTACAATGTCCTTGCAGCTCCATCTATATTTAACTCCTCTGCTGGCCAACTAGAACAAGATGCTTCATGCTGTAACAAAAGGAAAGAATAAGATACAAGAATTGTGAACCTTCATAAAAGGATATAGATGTCCTTTGGGAAGCAACACATTAAATTAAAAGTTTCCAAAAATGGTTCATGGCATAAGGGTAGCCTCCATCCCCTTCCTTTACCAGTTATGCCTGACACTTTTGAGGAGGCGGCCAGAACTACTGGCTCTTAGTATATAAGAAGGGAAATTTTTCCCAGAAAAATAAATGGATTTGACTACTTGTTATTTCAAGTAGTTACACCTCCTCAGCAGTCTCCTCCCAGGTATAAAAATCACAAGATGGAGTCTGAGATCTCACTCACACCCAGAGAAAGGGTAGAACCATGACTGGCCTGCATGTCAATCCTTCTTCAAAGACAGAAGTCCTGTCGATATCCTGCCCTGTGCCTCTTGGAAGGGAGGCAGGCCAGGGAATAAACCTAGAGGGGATGGGACTCTGGTGACCTCTGGTTTACCTAGGAATGGTGGGCACAGCCTTCTCTGCCCTGCTGAACTGCTAGTCAGGTCTTTATTCTTGTCCCCTCAAAGGGCAGGGGCAGGAAACATTCTCATTAATTTACCATCAACCAAGTACTCCGCCTCCTGGACCCTTGGGAGGTATCTCTGGTGGATGGCACGTTTTCTCAGAACTTTGCATCCTAAATATCCTTAACATGCTCCCTTACCCCTGGAGTCCTCACCTCTTCTGCAATCCAGTCCACAGCAGTTTCCACTTCCAACAGAGTCTTGTTTTCTCAATTATAGTGGTGGAGATGATACACTAATTTTCATTTTTCTTTAGTTTTCATGAGGACATCTTGCTCTTCTGTATGGTGTGATCTGCCTTCTTCTCCCTGCTCCTCAGGAGAGCAGTGGATAACATTAAAATGGCTTCTCTGCTCCTATAGGTGGTGTGGTGGTAGAGATGTATAAACTAAGGTGGGTACTATGACTGCTTAGAGAAGATGAAGCCTCCTTGGTGGACGGGCCTCCTTTACTTCCTCTCTTTTAGGGGCTGAAAAAGTCTGTTTATTTGCATGAGCATGTCTTCATGCCAAAATATTTTTCTTTCTGTCATCCAGATGTTATCATCTTGATTTTCTTCTTCCTCCTCTTCTTTTTCCCTTTCCTGTTCCCCTTGCTCTTTAGCCAAGCCAAGGCAAGATAGAAAGCATGACAGCTAAAGCCGTCATTGACCCCGTGTTCCACATGCTCCTGAAAGACCTCTAAGTTGGAAAAGACCCAACAGCAGCCCATACTCCTGAAGCCACTATCCAGGGCTACTAGCCATTCAGATGTCTTGGGCTTTGAACATTCCTCTAGAGCTGGAGGTTCTGCTGGACTTTCAGCCTTCTCCATTTCATCTTGGGCTTTGCTGTCCAAGCTGGACTCGCTGTCAGTTATGAGCTCCTTTGCAGACACATGAGAGAGGATGAATGATGTATGGATCTATTCAGGATAGGTCATTTCTTCTATTCTTATTTTCTTTGAGGGAGGCTCCAATCCTTCCTCTGTATCCCATAAGATAGCCACACCCCTTTTCATTTGGACAGGCATGTAGTTAATGTTCATGACCCTTTTCTCTTTCATATGTACTGATGACATAAAGGACTTATTACTATTAACCAAATGAAATGGAAAAGAGACTTGTGGAAAAGGGAAGGAAGTCTCCCATTGCTTCAAATCCTTGGGTGGAGGCATCTCAGGGGATTCAAGACAAGAAACATCTTGACGTAATTGATGAATTCCTAGGAAAGAAAATTTCAAGCATAAGAAAACTAGGATAAGTATGTGAAGTCTATACGAGTTAAGATGGCCATGAAAATATTTCTGTATGGGCATGTGGAGTAGAAGTACATATATATGTGATATTTCACAATTCTGTGTGTGGCATGTTTTATTTGGAAAATATACATGATATAAATATCTAGTAATGAGGGTATGGTGTATGTATGTTCCAGAACATACATGGTGTTTTTAATGTTGGTGAAAAGGGATGGTGAATGGGTGTGTGCATGTGTGTTATGTGGTGTTTCTGTACATGTAAACAAGTACAAGAGTGGTACATGTTCTTACTGTGAGACAGTAGGACTTAGAATGTTAGAAGAAGTGTATGTGAGCTCTCAGCATGTGCCTCTCTATGAAGAACTGAAGGTTTTGTGGGTGAAGTTGTGTATAGATTAGAAAGACTGTATATGAGAGTGCATTCCCTCCAGGGCATATGAATTTTCATGAGTCTGACCTAGCATAGGGAGTTAAAACAGTTTATATGTGTGAGGGGATGTGAACTATTTATGGGATTAGTGTGTAAACAGGTGATTCTGAGAATGATTGAGTGAAAGAATGGGGGCATAAAGGTGTAGCTATGTAATGCTACTAGAGAATGGGAAAGACAGATGGGGAGTGAAGGTGTATGTATTTGAGAGAAAAAGTGAAAGTAAGAGAAATAGGGCCATATTTGATATGAAGGACTCACTGTGTGTGTGTGTGAGGATATGAGTGTGCTGATCTGAAGGGGAAGGTTCTGATTAAATTCCCATGTGCATATCAGCACTGCCCACTACCTCACTCACAACTGTCCCAGGGTTCATATGTTGAAAGTGCTAAGAAACTTTGTCCTGTCCTTGAAGGCATACTCCCTATTTGTCCTTAGGCAGAGGTTTCAGTCCTAGTCCCTCTGCCCTGAATTCCTTTCTTATTTTTGAAGGGTAAGTGAAATAAATAGGGATTAGGCTAAGCAGTTCAGCTGTACCTCCTTTCCAAGCTGAGATCCCACCTTTGTATCTTCCTTACCATCGTCACCAGCAAAAATAAGGTTGTGTGCAGAGGAGATGCAGGAGAAATATCCTGAGGCAGAGGCATTTTCTCCTGCTGTCTGACTCCAGGCTGGGACCACCACATATGACTCAGGCTGAGGAGCATCCTCTTGAGTCTTCCAGAATTCTAGGGAACTGAATTAAAAAAATTGAGATATGGCATTTTCTGGGGTCAGTGTCCATTCAAAAAAGAGTGGATATTATGTGTCAAACATTGTTACCACACATGAGACTTGCACTCATAGAAATTGAGGTGACTTTCCCATGTGAACCTCCATTTATTCCAAAACCCAAATAAACAATTATTAAAAAAGTGTGTGTTGTGGATGTCAGTGATGTTGGCTATCTTGTATGTGGTATTTCTAGAGATGTATACAGAATATCACAAACTTAGAACCATGCCTGAAATACAGTATGTAGTCACTAAAGTTTGGATATTATTAGCTTGATTTTCCTCATCAGAAATTTTATGAACCCAGTTTCTTGCATCTTCTCATACCTAGAAAAGCACCAAAATCATTAACAGAGACATGTGCTCCTCATGATGAGTAGCAACCTTCCTGTGACTAGCAGCAACCTTCTACCAAGATGTGTGTTTGCATGTACTCTCTTCACCAAAATCACATATATACTGACCTTCCCCCCACCTCTTTGGAGCAGTCCCTCAGAGTTGTCTGTCTCCCAGGCTATAGTTCTCAATAAGTCCCCAATGAAACAACTGACAGCTCTCACGTTGTGCACTTTTTCAGTCAACAATATTTTTTTCAGAGTTCACTAGGAACTGGCCATGGTGCTGGAGATGTTCAAATGAAGACTTCACAGACTTGCCGTAGACTCCTGGAAGTGTATTTCTACGTTTCTCTTTGGTTTGTAATCTTCCCATTCATATCCTTTAAGAGTTTCTTCCAAAGGAGACAGGGAAAATAACGTGGTATATTTCTTCCCATTGATCAGAAACAGAGACCCTAAGCAGTCCTTGAAAGATGGGGTCATTTGTGGCCATGGTTGAGCAAAGGAGCTCAGTTCCAATTCTAGACCATCATGCTGACCCATCTCCCTGACTGATTCCTTCTCAGTATCTCCTCGTTCCTACACCCATATCATTATGAATGAGCTTGTCTACAAAAGAGGCACAGGAGATGTCTTCTCAGTCTGAATCCTCTGCTGTCTGGCTGTAGCCATGGACCAAAGGGACCATGGACCAAAAGTAAAATAATATTATTTCCCTTTGACAAACAATGAAGAAATACCATGTAAAATAACACACGCGGCACTTGTCCTCATGAAATTTACAGTCTGGTTTCTGTCTAAAATCCAGGTATACAAATATATTTGTTGGAAAAATGTGTCTGATTACCTATGTGTGGCCTATGTTGTTTCCTGCAGTGTATCAAAGGCTCCATTTCTTGCCTGGTACATAGTCAGGTACATGTATTATTTGTTATTCCTACTCTATTTACCAGAAGAATAAATTTGGTGTATGTTCATAGGTAAAGTACATCAGTTTGTCAGCTGTGTATTATCAAATAAAAGTCCTGCTACTTCCTGATAGAGTTAGAATTTACAGAAAAAAAGAATCCACTGACTTCTATTTCTTGTCCCCAGCTCCCTCTTCCAGATATCTGCTCTGTGGAATCTCACAGGAAGGCCTCTGTTGCCAGAGTTTTGGGGGACCTGCTGGGTTCTGAGCTTGAGTAGGAGACTGCAGTAGGATCTCTAAGGTTGACTCCAGACTTCCACCTCCCAACAATGGCTATAGCTCCCCTCTCAGGAAGCAACTTACTATTAAATGGCATAGCCATCACTTGGCTTAGTCAGTGGTGTCACCTTTCTCAGTGTCCCCTGTCCCAAAGGACTCCGAGTCAGTTTTTCATCTATACTCACCATACTCATAGCCTATCTCAAAACCTCCCCAATTTACAGATAAATTCTAGGTTGTTGGAGTTTTCCTAAATAATTTGTGTATTTCTTGAATCACCTCTACTTCTCCCACTGATTTAAATATATCAAAAATATCCCAGTTACTTTTCTTACTTCCTCTTAATCTAAGTTTCCAATCAAAAGGACTATGCCTTTAAATTCACAAGCTTCAGCAAATAGGTAAGTTCTTGTTCCTGATAAAATAACTCAAACACATTAAATCCCTTCCCCTGTTTAAATGCTTTAATTAAGCCTGTAACAGAACTTTTACTTCTCAAAATACATCTACTTTGTCTTTTAGGTCACTGGAGAATTTCTGGTGGGTCACGTTAGTGTGGGAATGAGGAAATTTAGTGTGTGCTGTATATTTTTTACAGAGTTGATAAGTATGTCATGTTTAGTGAGTATAGTTTAATGTATTTTATGTAGTGGATGTAGGGATGAGATGGTCATTGTATGTGAAAGTAGTGTGAGCGTGATATGTTGGGTGACACTGTAACATAATTTTATATATGCACTGTATAGGCAGTACATCTTTCATGTATTATGAGTGATGTATGTGCCATGACCTATTAAAATTCAAGTAGTTATATAATACCTATTTGATTTATATGAAAGATAGTGTCGATCTGAGTAATTCTGTGAGTCCTGCTGAGACTTTTAAAGTTACAGACTGACTGTGTGAAGGATAGACGTGAGGGAATCATGTGAGCCTCTAGGTTGTGGAATT
Source organism: Delphinapterus leucas (assembly GCF_059928025.1). Taxonomy (NCBI): domain Eukaryota; kingdom Metazoa; phylum Chordata; class Mammalia; order Artiodactyla; family Monodontidae; genus Delphinapterus; species Delphinapterus leucas. The sequence goes on along the minus strand of NC_143131.1, from coordinate 101,085,515 downwards.
ATGCGAAGGGACTAAGGAATTGGGAACAGAGAGGAATTTTAGAAGGCATCATATGATCCTTTCTGTGTTTTTTTGGCTAACTTTTTTATAGCTTTTATCTAAAGAAATGTCTTCATTTCACCCCTTTTTTTTGGTATGATAGCAACTGTATCATAAGCACACTATTTTATATTGTTGACATTAGATGTCTATTTCTACCTTCACAATTGCTATTGAGAAGCTTACAGTCTGACAAATCATCATTCTTTTGTAAGTATCCTCTCCAGTTGTGTTAAGGTTGTTATTGGTATTCTGAATTTTTGGTATAGTGTACTGAGGTGTGGATTTTTTTTTTTTTTTCTGTAATGAGCTTCCTAATAATGTTTCCTGATTCCAAGGATTTAGCTCTTTTATCAGTTATCAAAAATGCTCAGTCATTATCCCTTTGATTATCTGTCTTATTTTCTTTTACTCTTCAGAAACCTCAATTTGACATACATCATAGTTTCACATTTTATTCTCATTTATCTTAATCCCTCCTTTATATCTCTATTATCTCTCTGATGTATGTTATAGGTAATTCTTCAGCTCTATCTTCTAGTTCATCAATTTTCAACTATGTCTAATTTACTGTTTAGTCCATCCACATTTTTCATAAGTTCTAGAACAATATTTTTTATTTCTAAAACTACTATTTGGTTATTTTTAAAATCTGTTTCTTTTCTTGATACTGCTTTGTGTTTTTGCAGCTTTAATAATTTTGAACATTCTGAGTTACTCTCCCTAAAACACTGTTCAATTAAATTATCTTAATGGTTAAAACTTGCTGTTCTTGGGGCTTCCATGGTGGCACAGTGGTTGAGAGTCTGCCTGCCGATGCAGGGGACACGGGTTTGCGCCCCGGTCCGGGAGGATCCCACATGCCATGGAGCGGCTAGGCCCATAAGCCATGGCCGCTGAGCCTGCGCGTACGGAGCCTGTGCTCCGCAACGGGAGAGGCCACAACAGTGAGAGGCCCACGTACTGCAAAACAAAAAAAAAACACTTGCTGTTCTTAGTGTTTGCAGAATCTACCTTAGAGTTATGTTTTATAGTTTTAGACTGTGAGCTCATTTTCAGCAAGTCATTATCTATAGGACCCTTCAATGTGGTGGACTGACAATCCAGAATTCATTAACATTTTCTGCTGTCAGGTATTACTGGAGTACTACTAGCTACAATTTAATTTCATATTAATTCTTCACTTTTAGATTTAACTGATTATATAGCAACTGTGGGTGCATGTGGAAGATTGTAAGGAAATGAATGATGAGGACAAGTAATGCAGATGGGTCTGTATAGGGGTGAATGTGAGAATACTGGCCATAAAAATACATGGATGTGAGGTGGTCTTGAACTGGATGACCCCTATCTCAAGTCCAGATCTTGAGGATATGACCACTTTTTGCCTGTTTTAAACTGTTAGTCCTTTCACACCTTCCTCATAATGTAACATGCCCTTGAGTTGCTCATACTGACATACTCTTCCATGTTTCTCTGATAAAACTTTGATCTTCTTAGTCCTTCTCCCACCATTTCCACAAATAAAACACTTTATTCATCTTTTGGGGCTTGCTCCAATCCTTTTAAATGTTTTTCTGTTGGAATTTATTGCTTCCACTACTGATCATATTAAAGAAGATGGAGAAGCATTTTGAGTTTCTTTCTATACCAGGCAGCCTTGAGTGGACTGATGAGCAGAATCACTCAGCTCATCTCTGCTCTGCCTAGACCCCAATAGTCTCTCTTTACCAGCAGCAGTGAGCTTGTCTTCAGAAGAGATGCAGGAGAAGCAGTAAAATGGCTCAGATTAGGTCTGGATCTAAGAGAAAGACTTGTTCTAAAGATTCCTTACTGGGTTAGTTTCCTATTGCTGCTATAGCAAACTACCACAACTTAGTGGTTTAAAATACAGATTTATTATCTTAAAGTTCTGGAGGTCAGAAGTCCAATATGGGTTTTATAGCTTAAAATCAAGGTGTTAGCAGGATTGGTTTTATCTGGAGGCTTGAGGGGAGAATCTGTTCCCCTGACATTTTCCACATTCTAGAGGCTACTTGCATTCCTTGGCTATGGTTTCCCTCCTTCATCTCCAAAACATACCACTCCACCATCTGCATGAACTGTCACATCTCCACTCTATTACTCACCTACTTCCCTCTTGTAAGGATTCTTGTGATTATATTGACCCCAACAGGTAATCCAGGATAATCTTCTCATTTCAAGATCTTAATCCCATTTGCAAAGGCTCTTTTGACATTTTGACACTTAAGGTAACATATTCACAGGTTCCAGGAATTAGGAGGTTAATATTTTTTCCAAAGCAGGTGAGGAAGAGTGAATATTTCAGCTACCAAACCGAGCCAAAAACAGTGTCAGAGTAAATTCAGCTGTAGCAAAATATAGTAAGGTGCGAACAGAAAACTCAAATTAAACAAGAACAATAGGGGAAAAAGTGCACAGCAACTATGTAAACATATTGAGTAAAACAAAGAAGAATGAAACAAAGAAACTTTGTTTGTAAGTAAATATAGTCCAAGGAACAGAAGAACCATTACATGAGAATTTTTCATGCTACAAAATTTAAGCAACTAGATTCAGTAAAATAAGAGCACTAAGACAAGATGACTAGTCAATGAAAGGAAATAAAAATGGAGAATTAAGAGCAGGAGAAAAGAAAAAAGGTCTAGGGGGCTTCCCTGGTGGTGCAGTGGTTAAGAATCTACCTGCCAATGCAGGGGACATGGGTTTGAGCCCTAGTCTGGGAAGATCCCACATGTCACGGAGCAACTAAGCCCGTGTGCCACAACTGAGCCTGCACTCTAGAGCCCACAAGCCACAGCTACTGAAGCCCACACACCTAGGGTCTGTGCTCTGCAACAAGAGAAGCCACCGCAATGAGAAGCCCGCGCACCACAACGAAGAGTAGCCCCCACTCGCTGCAACTAGAGAAAGCCGCGCGCAGCAACAAAGACCCAATGCAGCCAAAAATAAATAAATTTATTTAAAAAAAAAATAGTGCAGCAATGTCTGTCCCCTGCTGTTAGTGCTCTGTGCTCTACAATTAAAAAAAAAAAAAAAAAGCTCTTAACAAGGTCAAAACGGAATAAATAAATGAATTAGAACCAGGAAAAAAAAAAACAGAATAAAGCTTTAATGGAAAAACTGGCATAGTGATTTAAGTATAAAGAGAAGAGATAAATACATAATTAATTAGAAGACAGTAGATTTAAAAAAAAGAAAGGCCAAATGATGTAACATAACAGTAAAGAGATTAACAAATGAACCAGACAATTATTCAACATAGGATACAGTAAAATATCCCTAGGATAAAGGAAGAACTGAAACCACAAATAAAAAGGGCATACATTATTTTTAGGAAAAAAAAAATAGAGGACAACTTACAGAAATGCATAACCCCAAGTTACATTTTTTTCATCTTAAAGAATAAAACAAACAAAATTCTTCAGGTATTTTAAGAGAAGAAGCAAGTCACTTTCAAGTGGTAAATATTAAGCTGGCTTTACCCTTCCACAGAGCAACACCTATTGCTTGAAAATAGTGGAGTAGTATCTACAGATACTGAAATAAAGAAGGTGTGATACTGCCACATGATATGCAGCCAAGTTGTTTTCAAGTGTAAAAGCTACTGGCAGACACTGTAAGATGTGTCAAAAATTTTTCAGAGAATATGCGCTATAAGAGCTATTCTTGAAAAAGCCTCAGTTCTGTAATACAGCCAACTCAAAAATGAATGAAAATGCTATGAAAACATCAAAATGCAATACTCCATGCCAAAAGACAGTAGAATACTGGCAGCAAACATCTAATGGTAGAGGTGGGAGTGGGATGGGAATTGACTAACACAATTATATTATACTATGTTCTATAAATCAAGTTTGGATTTTAGGGCCTTCAAGCACTGGTCAAGTTCTACTGCTCCAGACTTTCTGTCATCCTGTTCTGTCTTAACCACATGCTCCAGCACTATCTAAATTTTGATAGTACCTCTGCATGATGTTTCTCATCTCTATGCTTTTGCTCAATCTGTTCTTTCTGTCTTGAAAACTCATACAACATCTGGGGCTTGATTGTTACTATAGTTAGTACAGTGTATGGTTGATTGGCCAATTTGAAAGTTTTCTAGGTAAGGAATTTCAATGTACACCCAGTTTAGCATGGTAGTGAGTGCTCAGTATCCTCTTTCAAGTAAAAAAACCATGCATGGATAACTATAAAATTTTAAAAGCAAACAGAATTCTCAATAATACAACATCTGTGAGCCTTGCTTGAAAGTGCATTCAAAAATAGTAAACAATTAAATTGACAATGAAACCCAGCCAAACAAGAGATGATTAAAAAAAAAATCTTTCTTATCCTAGGAATATAGTAAAATGACTGGGGAAAAGCACTGAATCCATTTAAATACAAAAATAAAACAAAACAAGTACACAGATTACAATTACAGAAGAGAATGCAGATTTTTAACATTTTTACAAAGTAGAAATAGCTACAAAAACTAGGAGGTATGGAGAGATGAGGTGGGTAAAAAGTGTGTTAATTTTATCTTTAATGGCAGGATTTGATTGATACTACCTATAAATAAAAATTATAACCATCTCAGTATTTCTTAATCTTTATTCTTAATTATAAGGGGCATTTTAAATATGAATAATATATATTTTAAGTATAACATATTTATGAAACATTTAAAGTTCAACAACAGTGTTAGCTTCATTCCTATTTCATTTTTTCTGATAAATTTGAGCAATTTAAAGTTTTAATTAAATAATTACAGTATGATTCAATTTTTCCAAAATAACTTTTGTTCCTCTTTCGATCCATTCATTCATTTATACATCCATCCATCCATTTATCCTTGTATTTATATACAGGCATAATTACGGATATTCAACTAGGATGATATTCAACTAATGTTGAAAGTGATTACATTTGAGTAATTTGTGGTAATTTTTACACTTGTAATTTTTAAGAACTTTGAATTTCCATTTTAATTTGTATTACTTGTACAAAAACACTAAATTTATGCTAAAAGTTAAAGAAAATAATGTAAATCTGGGGAAAATATCTTGAAAACTTTGGATAAATAGTTTAGCATTCCTTTCTCTAAGTACCTTCTCTTTTTAAAGTACTTTTGCTTAATAATAAGTTGTCATGTCTCTGAAAGTTGCTGGTTTTTAAAGAAATATAACAGTTTTGATAAACACTTTTATGTGATTGTTCTGTTATAAAATACAAGGTAGAATTTATGTGATAACTAATTAGATTATAATTATGTATAATAACAATCAACCAAAAACACAACCAGAATGTGTTTCTGTACTTTTCTGTTCTGAAAGTACAGAAACATATTCAACAACATTACTGACCTACTTAATCTGGTACACTGCCCAATGATAGTGAAATGCACATGAATATAATTATATAACTTATGACTGCCGGATGTGGTACCCTGTCCTGAAGACTTTCTCACAGGTCAAAGTGTTTATTTTTATTAACATATGCCCTTTAGCGTTTAATAGTAACTCAGGCCATGACATAAATTCTTCTATATGGACAGCTACAATTATATATTGAGTTGATCTGAGTCAATGACACATTGTACCCTATTAAAATTTTAATAGGAAAAGAAGTCCTCAAGAAATAAGATATAAACCAAAATGTACACCCTGTAAGGGCTGGATCTATGATCTACCTTGTTAACTGCTATGTTTCTAATATTAGCAAGTAGTAGACATTTGAGATTTATTGCACAAAGATATGTGTAAATCCATAAATGAATAAAGATGAATGAATTCAAATGGTCAAAAGTGCATTTAGCTTCTCTCTGGCTTTAATTAGTTAAGTTACATTAGGTGAACAAAACAATGTATCTCATAACATGAACTCTAACAATAGCCTTAAAAAATTCACTTAGATACATCTTTCTTCTCACAAAAGAGTGGCTACTAGTCATAATTTATAAAGAGAAAATGTTAATAAAGCCACAGACAATTAAGCAATCTTCTTGGTCATATGACTAGTGAGTGTGGAATTTCTATATTAAGTTAATATGAAATGAAATGAAATTGGTCTTTTCTTGACCTAAGAGAAGCTGTATTCTGTTTTGAATGCTGCTCTTAACAACACAGTTTTACTTAGAGCCATTAATTATCAGGTTAATATATCAGTGGAATTTTTGACTTAATAAATCATCTATGAGATATTTAATAACCCTTAACTTTTTATCACTCCCAAACAGATTTTGTAGACGTCAAAAACATTGACCAGAATAGCACCTGCTTGATGCCAGCTCTCAAGAGGAAGTTTAAATAACAAACTTCACACTCTACTGTAACATCCAATCTTTATCACGTCTCCCTATTGAAGCAAAGTTGTCCAGAGAGAAGTGTGAGGCTGAGTAAAAGGAAGAAAAAAAGAAAGTATAAAGAAGGTTATGAGTTTCTTCACTGAAGACTCAATTATTTTCTAGCTGACTTTTGCCTCTGACAACTGGTGGAAGGTAGAACAGGGGCAGAGGACTGGGTCACCAAGGAACATATGAGAAGGGGCTAGTATCCCAAACCCTTCTTCCAATCTTCTCTTTAGAATTCTGCCATAATTCTGTATTGAATAGGTAGCTTGAAATGACAGAGACAAGTGAGTTTAGTGCCTGTAATAACATGACTTGAGTCAGTTTTATGAATGTAAAATAGAGTACTTAAAGAGCATGGGCTTGGGAGAAAACTCTTAGTTTAAATCCCAAATTTGTCACTTAGTACCTATTGGAGATTGGACAAGAACACTGAATTTTCAATGCCCCAGTTTTTTCATCATAGAATGATGGCAATCTATAGAGTTAAAGATTACATGACAAAAGTCTTAATACACTTCCTGGATGATTGCTAGCACTTAACAACTATGTATAAAAAAGTGACTCTATGCTGAGTATTTTCACATAAGATGGTATAAGAAAATACAGATCTAAGTTAAATCAAAATATCAAGGATTAGCACTGAAAATTTGGTAAAACCAAACTGAGGACATTTAAAATAGCTAATTTACTTTCAGCACTTACTCTGTTTAAATATTTTTACATCCTGCTTAATTTTAATGATGAAAGACATTTCAGTCAATTTCCTTTCTTTGTTCTTCTATTTTAGTCCAAAATGGCAATTCTCATTTGCCTTTGACAATCTTATGAAAGAACTGCTTATCTAAAATTCTCTTGAAAATTGGCATTGTGCTGCTTTGATGAATATGTTTCTGTTTTCTTTATTTAAATGCACTTTAAAATGGGTGCTCTGACAGATGCAAAATGTTTTTTCTGTTATCTGGCAATGGCTGTCTTTTACTACCTGTGGTACTAAAAACATCTCTTCCTGTGGTGATAAAAGGATATTTAACATTTAATTGTCTCAAATCACCTGTAGTTAAGTTTCTTTATAAGAGTTTGCATAACAGGAAATAGTAATGTTCAACAAGTTTTTAGTAAACTAAATCACCACAGGAGTAGTTACTAACCGACAAATAGTTTGCAAACATACATCTTTTAAAAGAGGTATCAGTGCTAAATGCCTGGTGTTAATATTAAAGATTTCTTAGGAACCTATTTTATTTTTATTATATTTTAAACTGTGATAAAAAATAATTTTATTTGTATAATTTTTATCTGTATACCCATAATAATAGTTACTACCTTAGCTTTTAAGTTAAATTAGGTCTCATTTGTTTATTTTTGCTTTTGTTTCGCCTTAGGAGACAGATCCAGAAACAGATGGCTATGATTTATGTTAAAGAGTTTTCTGCCTATATTCTCTACTGGGAGTTTTATAGTTTCTAGTCTTATATTTAGAACTTTAATCCATTTTTAGTTTATTTTTGTATATAGTATGAGAAAATGTTCTAAATCATTTTTTTACATGTAGCCATCCAGTTTTCCCAGCACCATTTATTGAAAAGACTGTCTTTTCCTCATTGTGGATTCTTGCCTCTTTTGTTGTAGGTTAATTGACTATAAATACATGGTTTTATTTCTGCATTCTCCATTCTGTTCCATTGATACATGTGTCTCTTTTTGTACCAATACCATACTATTTTGATTACTGTAGCTTTGTAGTATAGTCTGAAGTCAGGGAGCATATTTCCCCCAGCTCTGTTCTTCTTTCTCAAGATTTTCTGGCTCTTTGGGGTATATTTTTCTTTCTATACAAATTTTAAAATTATTTGTTCCAGTTCTCTGAAAAATGCCATTGGTATTTTGATAAGGATTGCACTGAATTTCTAGATTGCCTTGGGTAGTATTGTCATTTTAACAATATTAATGCTTCTAATTCATGAGCACAACATATATTTTCATATGTTTGCATTATCTTCAATTTCTTTCATCAGTGTCATAATTTTCTAAGAACAGGTCTTTTACCTCTTTAGTTAGACTTATTCTTAGGTATTTTATTCCTTTTGATGTCATTGTAAATGAAATTGTTTTCTTAAATTCTCCTTCTGATACTTTGTTGTTAGTATACATGACAGATTTCTGTATATTTTGTATTCTGCAATTTTACTGAATTCATTGATGAGTTCTTATAGTTTTTTGGTGATGTCCCAATGATTTTTTATGTATAGTATCATGCCACCTGTGAAAAGTGACACTTTTATTTTTCCTTTAGAATTTGGATTTCCTTTATTTCTTTTTCTTGTCTGATTGCTGTGGCTAGGACTTCCAACACTCTGTTGAAGAAAAGTGGCAAGAGTGGGCATCCTTGTCTTGTTCCTGATCTTAGAGGAAATGCTTTCAGCTTTTCACTGTTGAGTATGGTGTTAGCTGTGGGCTTACTGTAATGGCCTATATGATGTTGAGGCGTATTCTCTCTATACTGAATTTACTGCTGTTTTTATCATAAATGGATGTTGAATTTTGTCAAAAGCTTTTTCTGTATTTATTGAGATGATCATAGTTTTATTCTTCAATTTGTTAATGTTGTGTATCATATTGATTGACTTGTGGCTATCGAACTATCCTTGTATTACTGGTATGAATCCCGCTTGATCATGGTGCATGATCCTTTTAATGTATAATTTGAATTCAGCTTGCTTATATTTTGTTGAATTTTTTACACCTATGTTCCTCAGTGATATTGGCCTGTAATTTCCTTTATTTGTGATACTGTTGTTTGGTTTTGGTATCAGGGTAATGCTGGCCTAGTAGAAGGAGTTATGAAGTATTTCTTCCTCTGCACTTTTTGGAACAGGTTGAGAAGTATAGGTATTAAATCTTTGCTAAATGTTTGGTAGAATTCACCTGTGAGGCCACCTGGTCCTATTGTATTTTTAGTCTCGATTTCATTTATTTCTGTTCTGAACTATATTATATGATTTCTTTCCTCCTACTAACTTTTGTTGGGTTTCTTTGTTTTGCTTTCTTTTTCCAGTTCCTTTAGATATAAGGTCAGGTTATTTATTTGAGATTCTTCTTGATTTCTGATGTAGGCTTGTATCATTATAAACTTCCATTTTAGAACTGCTTTTGCTGCTTCCCAAAGATTTTGGATCACTGTGTCTTCATTTTCATTTATATCCAGGTACTTTTTATTTCTTTTTTGATTTTTTCAGTGACCCATTGTTTGTTTAGTAGCATATTGTTTAGCCTCTACATGTTTGTGTTTTTTGCAGTTTTCTTCTTGTCACTGATTTCTAGTGTCATAGCACTGTGGTCAGAAAAGATGCTTGTTATGATTTCAACCTTCTCAAGTAGACTGAGAATGATTTTGTAGTATGGTCTGTGATCTATCCTGGAAAATGTTCCATGTGCACTTGAAAAGAATATGTATTTTGCTGCTTTTGGATGGAATGTTCTATACACCCCTATTAAATCTATTTGATCTAATATATCACTTAAAACCAGTGCTTCCTTCTTGGCTTTCTGTCTGGATAATCTGCCCATAGATGTACATGCAGTGTTAAATCCCCTATGATTATGATAATACTGCCTATTTTTGCTTTATGTTTGTTAACATTTGCTTTATGTATTTAGGTGCTCTTATGTTGGGAGCATATATATTTACAATTGTTATATCTTCTTCTTGGAATAATCCCTTAATCATGGTGTTATGTTCTTCTTTGTCCCTTTATACAGTCTTTGTTTTAAAGTCTATTTTGTGTGATATAAGTATTGCTACCCTGACTCTCTTCTTGTTTCCATTTGCATGAAAATCTTTTTTTCATCCCCTCATTTTCAGTCAGTTTGTGTCTTTAGATCTGAAGTTGGTCTCTGGTAGCTAGCATATATATGGGTCTTGTTTCTGTGTCCATTCAGTCACTATATGTCTTTTTATTGGAGTATTTAGTCCATTTACATTTAAAGTAATCATTTATAGGTATATACTTATCGCCATTTTGTTAATTGTTTTGGAGTAGTTTTTGCGGCTTTCTCTTGTTACTTTCTTATTTTGCATTTTTTCATGTTATTTGATGATTATCTTAATATTATATTTGGATTTCTTTTTCCTTTTTGTGCATCTTTTATAGATTTTTAGATTGTTGCTACCATGAAAGAAATAGAATTATACAGTGCTGTATGTGAATTATATCTCAATAAAAATGGAAGAAAATAAAAATAAAATTTTTTTTAAATCTTTATAATTAAAATTTTTGTGAGAGAAAAATAAAACCCTTATTATCATGAGTCATGAATTTTTTCTATAGGAAAAATAATAAATCATGGCATCTTAGAAACACAATGATTAGACATATTAGATTATTAGATGAACAATATCTAGCAAAGGACTCACCAAGTAGAAGACTCAATAAATGTTTCTTTCTCTCTACCCTTTCTCTCCAATGTATACACTATATAAATAGGAAGAAGAATAAAACTCAGAGAAGAAAATAAGAATATAAATTTGAGGAGGCATATGAATAAAAATGGGGAATATAGAACATCAATAGACAGTCTGGCTAAAGCTCTGTGCTTAACTGTGAAAAATCACAAGATTTCTCATATGGCGAGATATTTCTGAAGAAGCCATGGGTTACGTGGTAATCTACATCACATAACAAGGAGAATTTTATCTGAACTATATATTATATTTATATCTACTTAGTTCTCACAATTTTAATATTTTAAGTCCGAGATATTCGAAAATATAACCAATACTATATATTAATGTAACAAGTTTTTTCTTTGAAACTAAAATTGCCTTACAGACATAAACCCTCTGTCCCATCATTCTCTTAATATACTGTCAGGGAAGAAATCTATGAAAAAAGAAAGGGCTGAGACTAGAGTGAGAGAGGCTCCTGGTCACAGAATTCAAGGAGGTACATATTTTTAGGGTCCTTCAAGTCTAAGACTCCTTGACTTGTGTGTCTGAGTTATTTCACCCTAGTCCTGGCCATGGGAGAGGTTTGTAGATAAAAGCTCATTCCATATAAGGTGAAACCAAAAGAGTAATCAAAAAATTAAAAAATAAAATAATCTACTTTAATTCAGTGTATTTACATTAATATGCCACCCGCCAAATACCTGAACTCTCTTTCAATTATAAATTAAGAAGTTTTCTAGGAGATAAGACTGACCTGAGATTTTGGTCCCTGACATTTTAACCAATCTAGCATAATGACTTAAATAGATTAAAACTAAGTAAGGAAGATATAAGTGGACATAAAAAACTTTTTAATGTCATTAATCTAGGTGCAAGAAAAACAATGCAAACACTACCTGGAAGCTCCTGAATACTGGCAGTGGACTGTAGTTTTCCCAGGCTCACATGTTTTCACCTATGTGAGTCTCTGTGCCTGTGCCTAACTGTGGATGAAAGTTCATTTTCTAATAGCAAAGCCCAGGAATAAAGTAAACAAGGGCACTAATGGCAAATTTGTCTGAGTGTAAGCTTTAGCAAAATCTCTTATATTCTTTGAACATCGGTTTCTCCATCTCTAATTAAATGGTTGAGCAAATAATCTTTGAGGTTTACTCTGACTTGAAAGTTCTTTGAAATCTTGGCTATTCCATTTGCTTTTGGTCATGTGACTGATAAGACCACTTTTTCTCAAATTCCTTGTTGGGGAAAACAGTTTGTCCTGTCCTTACACAACATGGAACTGTGGAGGTTAGCCTTGGGACTTCCAAAGGCATGGCTATGATAATATCTCATAGCCTCAGCAATTTTGAGTAAAATATATATATAATTTCTACAATAACCTTTAGAAAAGCAAACTGTGAATGTTCTGGTATTTCATTCTATTGCTTTATTGGTTCTTTCTCCACATGACGGACTTACTAAAAAAATTATAGTTTGCACTGATTTTTAAATAACTGTATATCATTTTCCTGTTAATCCTTCATAATATCTAAGTGGCCATTAATTGGAATCAACAGCAAAAATATTGCTAAATGTATAGAGCAAAGTGCTATCTTTTTCAGAACAGCTTTTCCAAACACACAGCTTAATTTTTAAAATAGTGTAGTTTCAGCATCATTTAACCTCTGCCCCTACGGCCACAGTAAATTTTTCTTAAATTGGGATGATGTCCTACTACAACTGAATACCAAATATGTAGTTAGCCAGCTTTCCATGCTAGGCCACTTCAATTTTGTGGCTTAGGTAAGTCCCTGACTCATTAAGAGGCATTCATTACTGCCAATAAAACAAAGTGTCCTCATGTAGAAATATCCTTAAGCTTCATGGCCTTCGATAAAGTATTAAATTTTCAGAACTTTTAAAAAGCTTAAAGAGTTTAAGAAGTTTATAAGAGGGCGAAATACTGGCAAAACAGAGATGACATATACACCTAGTAATAACATCTAACATTAAAAAATCTTGTGGAATACAGAATGCTAAAAGATAAGATTAGATATAGACACATGAACTATTCCATAGTCATTACTAATGGTTTATTTGTTTCTAGATAATGGCTTGGACACTCAGCTTAGTAAATGATATGAATCCTTTACAGCTCAGTATTGCAGACAACCTAGCTTACAGTTTTCAACAAGGTATACAGAAGCATCTAACACAAGGGTAGGCAAACTATGGCTTGCAGGCCAAACTCAGCCCACTGCCTATTTCTGTAAACAAAGTTTTATTGGAAGATGCCTGTTTGTTTACTATTGCCTATGGCTGCCTTCCTACTACAATGGCAAAGTTGAATTGTTGTTTGCAACAGAAATCATATAGCCTGAAAAGCTGAAAATATGTACTATCTGGCCATTTACAAAAAGTTTGCCAACTCTGATAGAACACATTAATTTATGCTACTTTAATTGTGACCCACATAAATTACAAAAGAGTTATGTGAACTGTCATAGTTTTATAAAAGATCTCTCCCAAGCCAATAGAAATATTACATTGCTCTTCTCTAGATGATAGATTATTTTGCTTTTAAAATTAAGATTCTGTGTATTTTAATTACACATAGCATGATTATGAACTTAATAAAAAGAAAAAGGATCATTTAAATAAGTAGTGGATATAGTATATATTTGTTGCCAAGTACCCAGCTAAGTAAACAGTGAGAAATATATCCACTTAAACCTATAGGAACTTACATTTATAGACCATGTTAAAGTACATTCATTTCTCTTCATTATGCCAAGAGATAGAAGGAATACATCCCCTCTTTAGAAGACTAAAGATGGTTAGATAGGTTTCAGAGATTTACAAATATGATATGATGAAATTGTTGCATTAAATATCACATATTCTGTCTTTTAGTCAACAGTTTATCCATTTAACATGCTCATTAATGACATGAAATTGTTTGAATTATCTGCACACTCTCAGAGATGTTTCTCTTCATCAAACTTCCCTCTTGGCAAAACTGCCCTCCTGAGTGTCTCTGAGTGACTTATATGAGAAATAAACAATACTGTTCTTAACTAGACCAGTGTTCATCTCAGTGCACACTTAGGAAAGCACTGCTTCAATAATGCTTTCTAGACCTACTCCACCCATCTAGAAAGACTGAAAATAAATTCTAAATCTAGAGGATAATACTAGTTTTTTCCTCTAGCAGAGTTGAGACTGGGATGACACAGTGAGGCATCTGCCTTGGCTGCAAAATTTAGGGGTATACCAAAAAGTTTGTCCATCAAGAAAATTAATGTTTAATGCTATACTTTAAAAAACTAAAACTGATGCAAAAATCTATGGGAAACAAAATGTCAAGATTTTCAATCAAAATAAGATCAGTGGGGGGACCTTGAAGATGGCGGAAGAGTAAGACGCGGAGATCGCTTTCCTCCGCACGGATACACCAGAAATACATCTGCATGTGTAACAACTCCTACAGAACACCTACTGAAGGCTGGCAGAAGACCTCAGACCTCCCAAAAGGCAAGAAACTCCCCACGTACCTGGGTAGGGCAAAAGAAAAAAAGAAAAAACAGAGACAAAAGAATAAGGACGGCACCTGCACCAGTGGGAGGGAGCTGTGAAGCAGGAAACGTTTCCACACACTAGGAAGCCCCTCCGCGGGCGGAGACTGCGGGAGGCGGAGGGGGGAGCTTCGGTACCGCGGAGGAGTGCACATCAACGGGTGCGGAGGGCAAAGCGGAGAGATTCCCGCACAGAGGATCGGTGCCGACCGGCACTCACCAGCCCGAGAGGCTTGTCCGCTCACCCGCCGGGGCGGGCGGGGCTGCGAGCTGAGGCTCGGGTTTCAAGTTTCGGACGGAGCGCAGGGAGAGGACTGCGGTTGGCGGCTTGAACATAGCCTGAAGGGGTTAGTGCACCACGGCTAGCCGGGAGGGAGTCCCGGGAAAAGACTGCACCTGCAGAAGAGGCAAGAGACTTTTTCTTCCCTCTTTGTTTCCTGGTGCGCGAGGAGAGGGGTTTAAGAGCGCTGCTTAAAGGAACTCCAGAGACGGGCGCGAGCCGCGGCTAAAAGCGCGAACCCCAGAGACGGGCGGGAGACGCTAAGGCTGCTGCTGCCGCCACCAAGAAGCCTGTGTGCGAGCACAGGTCACTCTCCACACCCCTCTTCCGCGGAGCCTGTGCAGCCCGCCACTGCCAGGTTCCCGGGATCCAGGGACAACTTCCCCGGGAGAACGCCCGGCGGGCCTCAGGCTGGTGCAACGTCACGCCGGCCTCTGCCGCAACGTCACGCCAGCCTCTGCCGCAACGTCATGCCGCCTCTGCCGCCGCAGGCCCGCCCCGTACGCAGTGCCCCTCCTTCCCCCGCCCCACCCCCGGCCTGAGTGAGCCGGAGCCCCCGAACCAGCGGCTCTTTTAACCCCGTCCTGTCTGAGCAAAAAACAGACGCCCTCCAGCGACCTACACGCAGAGGCAGGGCCAAATCCAAAGCTGAGCTCCTGTGAGCTGTGAGAACAAAGAAAAGAAGGGGAAATCTCTCCCAGCAGCCTCAGAAGCAGCGGATTAAAGCTCCACAATCAACTTGATATACCCTGCATCTGTGGAATACCTGAATAGACAAGGAATGATCCCAAATTGAAGAGGTGGAATTTAGGAGCGAGATCTATGATTTTTTTCCCTTTTCCTCTTTTTGTGAATGTGTACGTGTATGCTTCTGTGTGAGATCTTATCTGTATACTCTTGCTTCCACCATTTGTCCTAGGGCTCTATCCGTCCATGGTTTTTTAAAAAAATTTTTTTTCTTAATAATTAATTTTAATTGTAATAACTTTATTATACTTTACCTTCGTTCTTTCTTTCTTTCTTTCCTTCCTTCCTTCCCTCCTTTAGACAACGAATCACCCCAAATTGAGGAGGTGGTCTCTGAGAGCAAGATTTATGATTTTTCCCCCTTTACCTCTTTTTGTGAAGGTGTATGTGTATGCTTCTGTGTAAAATTTTCTCTGTATAGCTTTGCTTCCAACATTTGTCCTAAGGTTCTTTCCGTCCCTTTTTTATTTTTTTCCTAAATATTTTTTAATTCAATAACTATATTATACTTTATTTTATTTTTACTGTATCTTCTTTTTTTCTGTCTTTTTTCCTTCTTTCCCTCCTTCCTTCCTTCCTTCCTCCCTCCCTCCCTCCTTTATTTCCGTCTTTGCTTCTTTTTTCCTTCCTTCCTTTCCTCCTTTCCTTCTTTCTTTCCTCATACTTCTACTAATTCTCTCTACTTTTTCTCCCTTTTATTCTGAGCCGTGTGGATGAAAGGCTCTTGGTGCTCCAGCCAGGAGCCAGGGCTCTGCCTCTGAGGTAGGAGAGCCAACTTCAGGACACTGGTCAACAAGAGACCTCCCAGCTCCACATAATATTAAACGGCGGAAATCTCCCAGAGACCTCCATCTTAACACCAGCACCCAGCTTCACTCAACGACCAGCAAGCCACAGTGCTGGACAACCTATGCCAAACAACTAGCAAAACAGGAACACAACCCCACCCATTAGCAGAGAGGCTGCCTAAAATCATAATAAGGCCACAGACACCCCAAAACACACCACCAGACGTGAACCTGCCCACTAGAGAGACAAGATCCAGCCTCATCCACCACAACACAGGCACTAGTCCCCTCCACCAGGAAGCCTACACAACCCACTGAAACAACCTTAGCCACTGGAGACAGACATCAAAAACAACGGGAACTACGAATGTGCAGCCTGCAAAAAGGAGACCCCAAACACAGTAAGATAAGCAAAATGAGAAAACAGAAAAACACACAGCAGATGAAGGAGCAAGATAAAAATGCACCAGACCTAACAAATGAAGAGGAAATAGGCAGTCTACCTGAAAAAGAATTCAGAATAATGATAGTAAGGATGATCCGAAATCTTGGAAGTAGAATGGACAAAACGCAAGAAACAGTTAACAAGGACCTAGAAGAAATAAAGATGAAACAAGCAACGATGAACAATGCAATAAATGAAATTAAAAGTACTCTAGATGGGAACAATAGCAGAATAACTGAGGCAGAAGAATGGATAAGTGACCTGGAAGATAAAATAGTGGAAATAACTACTGCAGAGCAGAATAAAGAAAAAAGAATGAAAAGAACTGAGGACAGTCTCAGAGACCTCTGGGACAACATTAAACGCACCAACATTCGAATTATAGGGGTTCCAGAAGAAGAAGAGAAAAAGAAAGGGACTGAGAAAATATTTGAAGAGATTATAGTTGAAAACTTCCCTAATATGGGAAAGGAAATAGTTAATCAAGTCCAGGAAGCACAGAGAGTCCCATACAGGATAAATACAAGGAGAAATACGCCAAGACACATATTAATCAAACTGTCAAAAATTAAATACAAAGAAAGCATATTAAAAAGCAGCAAGGGAAAAACAACACAAAACACACAAGGGAATCCCCATAAGGTTAACAGCTGATCTCTCAGCAGAAACCCTACAAGCCAGAAGGGAGTGGCAGGACATACTGAAAGTGATGAAGGAGAAAAACCTGCAACCAAGACTACTCTACCCAGCAAGGATCTCATTCAGATTTGATGGAGAAATTAAAACCTTTACAGACAAGCAAAAGCTGAGAGAGTTCAGCACCACCAAACCAGCTTTACAACAAATGCTAAAGGAACTTCTCTAGACAAGAAACACAAGAGAAGGAAAAGACCTATAATAACGAACCCAAAACAATTTAGAAAATGGGAATAGGAACATACATATCGATAATTACCTTAAATGTAAATGGACTAAATGCTCCCACAAAAAGACACAGATTGGCTGAATGGATACAAAAACAAGACCGTTATATATGCTGTCTACAAGAGACCCACTTCAGACCTAGAGACACATACAGACTGAAAGTAAGGGGATGGAAAAAGATATTCCATGCAAATGGAAACCAAAAGAAAGCTGGAGTAGCAATTCTCATATCAGACAAAATAGACTTTAAAATAAGGACTACTAAAAGAGACAAAGAAGGACACTACATAATGATCAAGGGATCGATCCAAGAAGAAGATATAACAATTGTAAATATTTATGCACCCAACATAGGAGCACCTCAATACATAAGGCAAATACTAACAGCCATAAAAGGGGAGATCAACAGTAACACATTCATAGTAGGGGACTTTAACACCCCACTTTCACCCATGGACAGATCATCCAAAATGAAAATAAATAAGGAAACACAAGCTTTAAATGATACATTAAACAAGATGGACTTAATTGATATTTATAGGACACTCCATCCAAAAACAACAGAATACACATTTTTCTCAAGTGCTCATGGAACATTCTCCAGGATAGATCATATCTTGGGTCACAAATCAAGCCTTGGTAAATTTAAGAAAATTGAAATTGTATCAAGTATCTTTTCTGACCACAACGCCATGAGACTAGATATCAATTACAGGAAAAGATTTGCAAAAAATACAAACACATGGAGGCTAAACAATACACTACTTAATAATGAGGTGATCACTGAAGAAATCAAAAGGAAATAAAGAAATATCTAGAAACAAATGACAATGGAGACACAACGACCCAAAACCTATGGGATGCAGCAAAAGCAGTTCTAAGGGGGAAGTTTATAGCAATACAAGCCCACCTTAAGAAGCAGGAAACATCTCAAATAAACAACCTAACCTTGCACCTCAAGCAATTAGAGAAAGAAGAACAAAAAACCCCCAAAGCTAGCAGAAGGAAAGAAATCATAAAAATCAGATCAGAAATAAATGAAAAAGAAATGAAGGAAACGATAGCAAAGATCAATAAAACTAAAAGCTGGTTCTTTGAGAAGATAAACAAAATAGATAAACCACTAGCCAGACTCATCAAGAAAAAAAGGGAGAAGACTCAAATCAATAGAATTAGAAATGAAAAAGGAGAAGTAACAACTGACACTGCAGAAATAAAAAAAATCATGAGAGATTACTACAAGCAACTCTATGCCAATAAAATGGACAATCTGGAAGAAATGGACAAATTCTTAGAAATGCACAACCTGCCAAGACTGAATCAGGAAGAAATAGAAAATATGAACAGACCAATCACAAGCACTGAAATTGAAACTGTGATTAAAAATCTTCCAAAAAACAAAAGCCCAGGACCAGATGGCTTCACAGGTGAATTCTATCAAACGTTTAGAGAAGAGTTAACACCTATCCTTCTCGAACTCTTCCAAAATGTAGCAGAGGGAGGAACACTCCCAAATTCCTTCTACGAGGCCACCATCACCTTGATACCAAAACCAGACAAGGATGTCACAAAGAAAGAAAATTACAGGCCAATATCACTGATGAACATAGATGCAAAAATCCTCAACAAAATACTAGCAAACAGAATCCAACAGCACATCAAAAGGATCATACATTATGATCAAGTATGGTTTATCCCAGGAATGCAAAGATTCTTCAATATACGCAAATCGATCAACATGATACATCATATTAACAAATTGAAGGAGAAAAACCATATGATGATCTCAACAGATGCAGAGAAAGCTTTTGACAAAATTCAACACCCATTTATAAAAAAAACCCTCCAGAAAGTAGGCATAGAGGGAACTTTCCTCAACATAATAAAGGCCATATATGACAAACCCACAGCCAACATCGTCCTCAATGGTGAAAACTGAAACCATTTCCACTAAGATCAGGAACGAGACAAGGCTGCCCACTCTCACCGCTATTATTCAACATAGTTTTGGAAGTTTTAGCCACAGCAATCAGAGAAGAAAAGGAAATAAAAGGAATCCAAATTGGAAAAGAAGAAGTAAAGCTGTCACTGTTTGCAGATGACATGATACTATACATAGAGAATCCTAAAGATGCTACCAGAAAACTACTAGAGCTAATCAATGAATTTGGTAAAGTAGCAGGATACAAAGTTAATGCACAGAAATCTCTGGCATTCCTATATACTAATGATGAAAAATCTGAAAGTGAAATCAAGAAAACACTCCCATTTATCATTGCAACAAAAAGAATAAAATATCTAGGAATAAACCTACCTAAGGAGACAAAAGACCTGTATGCAGAAAATTATAAGACACTGATGAAAGAAATTAAAGATGATACAAATAGATGGAGAGATATACCATGTTCTTGGATGGGAAGAATCAACATTGTGAAAATGACTCTACTACCCAAAGCAATCTACAGATTCAATGCAATCCCTATCAAACTACCACTGGCATTTTTCACAGAACTAGAACAAAAAATTTCGCAATTTGTATGGAAACACAAAAGACCCCGAATAGCCAAAGCAGTCTTGAGAACGAAAAAAGGAGCTGGAGTAATCAGGCTCCCTGACTTCAGATTATACTACAAAGCTACAGTAATCAAGACAGTATGGTACTGGCACAAAAACAGAAAGATAGATCAATGGAACAGGATAGAAAGCCCAGAGATAAACCCACGCACATATGGACACCTTATCTTTGATAAAGGTGGCAGGAATGTACAGTGGAGAAAGGACAGCCTCTTCAATAAATGGTGCTGGGAAAACTGGACAGGTACATGTAAAAGTATGAGATTAGATCACTCCCTAACACCATACACAAAAATAAGCTCAAAATGGATTAAAGACCTAAATGTAAGGCCAGAAACTATCAAACTCTTAGAGGAAAACATAGGCAGAACACTCTATGACATAAATCACAGCAAGATCCTTTCTGACCCACCTCCTAGAGTAATGGAAATAAAAACAAAAATAAACAAATGGGACCTAATGAAACTTGAAAGCTTTTGCACAGCAAAGGAAACCATAATCAAGACCAAAAGACAACCCTCAGAATGGGAGAAAATATTTGCAAATGAAGCAACTGACAAAGGATTAATCTCCAAAATTTACAAGCAGCTCATGAAGTTCAATAACAAAAAAACAAACAACCCAATCCAAAAATGGGCAGAAGGCCTAAATAGACATTTCTCCAAAGAAGATATACAGAATGCCAAGAAACACATGAAAGAATGCTCAACATCATTAATCATTAGAGAAATGCAAATGAAAACTACAATGAGATATCATCTCACACCAGTCAGAATGGCCATCATCAAAAAATCTGGAAACAATAAATGCTGGAGAGGGTGTGGAGAAAAGGGAACACTCTTGCACTGCTGGTGGGAATGTGAATTGGTTCAGCCACTATGGAGAACAGTACGGAGGTTCCTTAAAAAACTACAAATAGAATTACCATATGACCCAGCAATCCCACTACTGGGCATATACCCTGAGAAAACCAAAATTCAAAAAGAGTCATGTACCAAAATGTTCATTGCAGCTCTATTTAAAATAGCCCGGAGATGGAAACAACCTAAGCGCCCATCATCGGATGAATGGATAAAGAAGATGTGGCACATATATACAATGGAATTATTGCTCTGCCATAAAAAGAAATGAAATTGAGTTATTTATAGTGAGGTGGATGGACCTAGAGTCTGTCATACAGACTGAAGTAAGTCAGAAAGAAAAAGACAAATACCGTATGCTAACACATATATATGGAATTTAAGGAAAAAAAAAATGTCATGAAGAACCTAGGGGTAAGACAGGAATAAAGACGCAGACCTACTGGAGAACGGACTTGAGGATATGGGGAGGGGGAAGGGTGAGCTTTGACAGGGCGAGAGAGAGTCATGGACATATACACACTAACAAACGTAGTAAGGTAGATAGCTAGGGGGAAGCAGCCGCAAGGCACAGGGATATTAGCTCGGTGCTTTGTTACAGCCTGGAGGGGTGGGATAGGGAGAGTGGGAGGGAGGGAGACGCAAGAGGGAAGACATATGGGAACATATGTATATGTATAACTGATTCACTTTGTTATAAAGCAGAAACTAACACACCATTGTAAAACAATTATACCCCAATAAAGATGTTTAAAAAAAATAATAAATAAATAAAAAGCCTTTCTATACTTGTATTCCTTAAAAAAAAAAAAAAAAGATAAGATCAGTAACAGTGCCTTGTAGAGCCATATTAGATCCTGAACCAAAGGAAAAATTAGTAACATCAATCTTGTTTTGAATTAATTTTGACTCTTTTTGTGTCCTTTTAATTTTTTCATTCAGAGGTAGGTGTGTCTCTCACCTCACCCTCATCCCATCCCTGTTTTTGCCCAGTTAACTCAAAGTTCGTCAAATGGAAAGTTGAAAAGCACCTTTGTGAGTAGTTGACTTTCAACAGAGTAAGAGAACTGTAGGCAGTTTGCACTGGTAGTTGATATTGATACTACCAGTCTAAGAGAGGACATTCCTTACTTCTGTTTTTCATCCCTTTCTCACTTCCCTTCTATATCTCTTTATATTCCCTTGGCCTTTTTTTTTTCCCTCAAGACACATATAACACAAACCTGGTCTTGTGCCTAATATTCAGAGATAAATAAAGGCCTGACCTCTGCTCTTAGACCTGGGTGCTTAGTCCTATGTTATTAGTTTTTTTTTTTTAATTGGATAATTGGTCCAAGGACAGTGAAATCCCAAAGGACAAAAATAGTTTATTATTAAACATAGACGTCGCTTCTTTCCCCCTTTAGCTAACAAGCAGCAAAGGAATCTGTGGGTATTCATTGAAATGTGACCATTTACTACATTCTGCAGCATTTCCCATGGCTTAGCTAATGTATAGGATATTATATGGCCAGGTTTACCATGAATGAATGAAAAGACAAGAACTTGTGGCAATTTCTTTTCTAGAGAGTACTAGGAAAAGATGACCCACAGGTTGGCCAGAACAGCCTTAACGTTCCTCTCAATTTGATTCAACTTTAGACAGGGATTTTTCCTGACTAGAGTTCCTGACCTCTCTTTTCTTAGAGCATTTACTTTAGAAACCTTGCAATTGTAAATTCTTTTTCTACCCCTCCGAGCTATAAATCTTCTCTCAGTCTCTTGCCATATTTACAACTCAGAAATATTTTTCTCAAGGACTTGAGAGCTCTCCTTGAAATGTAATCATGAAGGAAGAAAGTACCTGCTATGGACTGACTGTGTCGCCCAAAATTTATATGTTGAAACCGTAACCCTGCCCCATGTGCCTGTATTAAAGATAGGGCATTTAAGGAGGTTATTAAGCTTAAACAGAATCATAAACATGAAGCTTTGCTACAATATAACTGGTGTCATTATGAAAGAAAAAAACCCTAGAGATCTCAAATCTCTCTCTCTTTCTCGCCTTTGTGAGGACACAGCAGCAAGGTCATCATCTGCAAGCCAGGACGACAGCCCTCTCTAGAATCCAGCTCTGCTGACACATTGATCCTGGAATCCCTAGCACCCAGAACTGTGAGAAAATAAATTTCTGTTGTTTAAGCCACCCAGCCTGGGATATTTTGTTATGGCATCCTGAGCAGACTGAGACAGCACCCCTATCTGCCAGTCTCTGTGGAAGGGTAGGAGCCTAACTTAGAGAAGTGCCAAACACAGATGGCCAAATCCTATTGGCCAGCCTTCCTCGTAACTTCTTCCACTCTTTTTTTACTAACTTACTCTAGTGCTTAAAAATTCTCCTGACTTTTGTTTAAGGCAAGATGAAGTCACTTTCTCTCCTTTATTGCAATAGTGTTAGATAAAGTCTTCTTTGCCTGTTTAACTCAGTCCAGTGCAATTTTTTTCTTTGACAAAGTTAATTATCCACTGGTAGTTTGTTTATTCTCTGCAATCTTTTGCTATTTTTCTTTTTTTCTTTTTTTTTTCCTAACCAACAGCATGATTATTTTAAATACACATGGAATTTTGTTACTAAATATTGAGCCAATACACTGGGTTTTGTCTGTAATTCTTCAAAGTATTTCCATGAAGAGAATTCTCTTCCTAAAAACATTGATTTCTGATGAATTTGTTGAATTAATTTCATGTAGAGATTTCTCTTTTTTTAAATACTCTGCTTTGTGCTACACGATGATTGGAGGTAAACACAATCACTAAAGTGTTCAGTAAAACAGAAAGATTTCTGTTTTCTAGAAAAAAATAATTTTTAAATAAAAGAACTGTCGTTTTTTGTTTTTTTCTTTCCATAAAAGCTTGCAGTAGGTTGCCAAAAAGACTCAGTTTTCGCTGGACTATCTCTGTTTTAGAAACCAAAGTCCAGTTTCCCAGGAAGCTTCAGTCCCACGTAAGCTGGTTTAATAGATTTGTCTTCCTCTTTTGGTTTTCTCTAAGATTAGCTATCCACCAGATCATAAGAAACATAGCCATTGCAAATGATCAACATGTTCTCTATTGGGCTGACAAACTGCATTAGATAAGGGTAGTAACGGAGGGAGAGAGAAAAAAAATGGAGAAAGAGGAAGAAAGAAGAATAACAATAAAGGTAGAACACTTTCCTATGTCTACTACCACATGAGGAAAACTACGATTCTTAACATATTTGTTTACAATTACTAAATAAAAGTACACAGCTATTGTGTCTGTTTTTAATGCATGTATAAAGATTGCTACATTTAAATATACTTTCAAGTTTACTTATCCCCCAGTAAATGTAAAGACATACCAGTATTGTGAGGGATACCAATGTATTTTCAAACAAAGATAAATGCTTCAGAGCAAAACTGACTCAGCAAATGCACTTCCCTGAAAAAAAAAAAAATGAAAGACAAATTTAATAGCTGAACCAACCACTGAACAATCCTGCAAAAGGGAAAAGTGCTTGAGTTATTGCTCCTGTGAGTACCTCTAACATTTTTATTACTTCCAAATGCATAATAATGACATTTCAGGAAAATTACCATACTTAGAGACAGATTTTTAAGGGAAAAGTTATTTCCTGAGCCCAGATCTCCAGCTATCATGTTAATAAAAATTTCCTGCCCATGGCAGCATTTAGCTGGCTCAACCTTCTTACACCTTCAACTTGACAGACCCAAGGACACAGACATCCACACAGTGAAACTTAAAATTTCTTGATTGGTTTTATAGGAAAAGTGTGTTTTCAATAACCTTAGCTTTTTATATAAGCTATTTTCTTCCACATAGAAAAAGGAAAGAAATATAAAAGCAATGAAAGAAATATTTATCACACAGTTCTCCCCCTCACAATTCTATTCAATTCATTCTATCCACTGAGAGAAATCTTTTCAGATGTGTTAGTTTAAAAGTGGTTAATATATTTAGGTGTATATTACTGTTTGGGAAAAAGATCATATATGCTTACTCACATATGTACTATGTATGCTTACTTAGCTTTAGAATATATGTACTTTTCTAATCTTATATTTTCTTCAAATTAGCAATCACCACCACCAACAGTCCCACTTTCATACGTTCTCCTTCATCTGAGAAATTTATAAAAGCAATGGATAATATTGTAAAGAATTAAATATACAGAAATGTTTTCCCTTCTTCATGTTTCATCATGCCCCAACATCCAGCTCCCTATTCAGCTTGCCTTTTTTTTCTTTTTTTTTTTGTGGTATGCGGGCCTCTCACCATTGTGGCCTCTCCCGTTGCAGAGCAAGGCTCTGGAGGCGCAGGCTCAGCGGCCATGGCTCATGGGCCCAGCCGCCCCGCGGCATGTGGGATCTTCCCGGACCGGGGCACGAACCCATGTCCCCTGCATCAGCAGGTGGACCCTCAACCACTGCGCCACCAGGGAAGCCCCAGCTTGTTTTTTATCTAGTTTATAGTCTTCCTACTCTGTGTGTATCAGAAATACCTAGAAGGACTGCCAAGCATGCAGAGGTCTCTGCCCAATTCCTGGACATTCTTATTTGATAATGCCCAGGAATTCTTGTTGACTCTAAGCAGAGCCATCTTAATTAAACATCCCTTGACAGGTCTGAGTAAATTCACAAATAATATAATCCCTTCCCCTAAAAAATAAAAAAAAAAAAGTAAAACAAAATTTTCTGTATTGAAACAACTAGATGGTACTAAACAATATATGAAAATTAGACCAAGAAAACAACACAAGCTCCTGGGGATCAACTAAGTGCTGGACCCTATGCTGGGCATGAAAGGTAAAAAAAAGTGGATGAGGTCTACATGGAGCAAGAAACCCAGTATTAAGAAATCGGGAGAGGAGCTTCAAGATGGTGGAAGAGTAAGACGCGGAGATCACCTTCCTCCCCACAAATACATCAGAAATACATCTACACGTGGAACAGCTCCTACAGAACACCTACTGAACGCTGGCAGAAGACCTCAGACCTCCCAAAAGGCAAGAAACTTCCCACGTACCTGGGTAGGGCAAAAGAAAAAAGTATAAACAGAGACAAAAGACTAGGGATGGGACCCGCACCAGTGGGGGGGAGCTGTGGAGGAAAGGTTTCCACACACTAGGAAGCCCCTTCGCGGGTGGAGACTGCAGGTGGTGGAGGGGGGAAGCTTCGGAGCCACGGAGGATAGCACAGCAACAGGGGTGCGGAGGGCAAAGCAGAGAGATTCCTGCACAGAGGATCAGTGCCGACCGGCACTCACCAGCCTGAGAGACTTGTCTGCTCACCCGCCAGGGCGGCCGGGGCTGGGAGCTGAGGCTTGGGCTTCGGTCAGAGTGCAGGGAGAGGACTGGTGTTGGCGGCGTGAACACAGCCTGGAGGGGGTTAGTGCACCACGGCTAGCTGGGAGGGAGTCTGGGAAAAAGTCTGGACCTGCCAAAGAGGCAAGAGACTTTTCTTCCCTCTTTGTTTCCTGGTGCACGAGGAGAGGGGATAAAGAACACCATCCAGAGATGGGCGCGAGCTGCGGCTATCAGCGCGGACCACAGAGACGGGCATGGGATGCTAAGTCTGCTGCTGCTGCCACCAAGGAGCCTGTGTGCAAGCACAGGTCGCTGTCCACACCTCCCCTCCTGGGAGCCTGTGCAGCCCGCCACTGCCAGGGTCCCGTGATCCAGGGACAACTTCCCCGGGAGAACACACCGTGCGCCTCAGGCTGGTGCAACATCAGGCTGGCCTCTGGCTCCGCAGGCTCGCCCTGCATCCATACCCCGCCCTACCCCCACCTTGAGTGAGCCAAAGCCCCAAATCACCTGCTTCTTTAACCCAGTCCTGTCTGAGAGAACAGATGCCCTCAGGCGACCTACACGCAGAGGCGGGTCCAAATCCAAAGCTGAACCCCAGGAGCTGTGCGAACAAAGAAGAGGAATGGAAATCTCTCCCAGCAACCTCAAGAGCAGCGGATTAAATCTGCACAATCAACTTGATGTACCCTGCATCTGTGGAATACATGAATAGACAATGAATCATCCCAAATTGAGGCAGTGGACTTTGGGAGCAACGATATATATATATTTTCCCCTTTTTCTCTTCTTGTGAGTGTGCATGTGTATGCTTCTGTGTGTGATTTTGTCTGTGTATCTTTGCTTTTACCATTTGTCTGAGGGTTCTGTCTGTAAGTTATTTTATTTTATTTTTTATTACTTAAAAAATTTTTTTTAACTAATTATTTTTTATTTTAATAACTTTATTTTACTTTATTTTATTTTATCTTCTTCCTTCTTTCTTTCTTTTTTTTCTCCCTTTTATTCTGAGCCATGTGGAGGACAGGCTCTTGGTGCTCCAGCCAGGCATAAGGGCTGTGACACTGAGCTGGCAGAGCCAAGTTCAGCACACTGGTCCACAAGAGACCTCCCAGCTCCACGTGATGTCAAACGGCGAAAATCTCCCAGAGATATCCATCTCAATGTCAAGACTCAGGTCCACTCAACGACCAACAAGCTATAGGGTGGGACACCCTATGCCAAACAACTAGGAAGACAGGAGCACAACCCCATCCATTAGCACAGAGGCTGTCTAAAATCATAACAAGGCCACAGACACCCCAAAACACACCACCAGACATGGACCTGCCCACCAGAAAGACAAGATCCAGGCTCATTCACCAGAACACAGGTACTAGTCCCCTCCACCAGGAAGCCTACACAGCCCACCGAACCAACATTAGCCACTGGGGACAGACACCAAAAACAACAGAAACTATAAACCTGCAGCCTGTGAAAAGGAGACCCCAAACACAGTAGGTTAAGCAAAATGAGAAGACAGAGAAACAAACAGCAGATGAAGGAGCAAGATAAAAACCCACCAGACCTAACAAATGAAGAGGAAATAGGCAGTCTACCTGAAAAAGAATTCAGAATAATATAGTAAAGATGATCCAAGATCTTGGAAGTACAATGGAGAAAATACAAGAAACGTTTAACAAGGACCTAGAAGAACTAAAGAGCAAACAAACAGAGATGAAGAACACAATACATGAAATTAAAAGTTCTCTACAAGGGATCAATAGCAGAATAACTGAGGCAGGAGAATGGATCAGTGACCTGGAAGATATAAAGGTGGAAATAACTACTGCAGAGCAAAATAAAGAAAAAAAAATGAAAACAATTGAGGACAGTCTCAGAGACCTCTGGGACAACATTAAACACACCAACATTCGAATTATAGGGGTTCCAGAAGAAGAAGAGAAAAAGGGACTGAGAAGATATTTGAAGAGATTATAGTTGAAAACTTCCCTAATACGGGAAAGGAAATAGTCAATCAAGTCCAGGAAGTGCAGAGTTCCATACAGGATAAATCCAAGGAGAAACATGCCAAGACACATATGAATCAAACTATCAAAAATTAAATACGAAGAAAAAATATTAAAAGCAGCAAGGGAAAAACAACAATTAACATATAAGGGAATCCCCATAAGGATAACAGCTAATCTTTCAGCAGACAGGAGGGAGTGGAAGGACATATTTAAAGTGATGAAAGAGAAAAACCTACAACGAAGATTACACTACCCAGCAAGGATCTCATTCAGATTTGATGGAGAAATTAAAAGCTCTATAGGCAAGCAAAGGCTAAGAGAATTCAGCACTCCCAAACCAGCTTTACAACAAATGCTAAAGGAACTTCTCTAGGCAGGAAACACAAGAGAAGGAAAAGACCTACAATAATAAACCCAAAACAATTAAGAAAATGGTAATAAGAACATACATATTGATAATTACCTTAAATGTAAATGGATTAAATGCTCCAACCAAAGACATAGACTGGCTGAATGGATAAAAAAACAAGACCCGTATATATGCTGTCTACAAGAGACCCACTTTAGACCTAGGGACACATACAAACTGAACGTGACAGGATGGAAAAAGATATTCCATGCAAATAGAAATCAAAAGAAATATGGAGTAGCAATTCTCATATCAGACAAAATAGAGTTTAAAACAGACTATTACAAGAGACAAAGAAGGACACTACATAATGATCAAGGGACCAATCCAAGAAGAAGATATAACAATTGTAAATATTTATGCACCCAACATAGGAGCACCTCAATACACAATGCAAATACTAACAGCCATAAAAGGGGAAATCGACAGTAACACAATCATAGTAGGGGACTTTACCACCCCACTATCACCAATGCACACATCATCCAAAATGAAAATAAATAAGGAAACACAAGCTTTAAATGATACATTAAACAAGATGGACTTAATTGATATTTATAGGACATTCCACCCCAAAACAACAGAATACACATTCTTCTCAAGTTCTCATGGAACATTCTCCAGGACAGATTATATCTTGGGTCACACATCAAGCCTATTGGTAAATTTAAGATAATTTAAATCATATCAAGTATCTTTTCTGACCACAATGCTATGAAACTAGATATCAATTACAGGAAAAATTCTGTAAGAAATACAAACACATGGAGGCTAAACAACACACTACTTAATAACCATGAGATCACTGATGAAATCAAAAAAATACCTAGAAACAAATCACAATGAAAACACAATGACCCAAAACCTATGGGATGCAGCAAAAGCAGTTCTAAGAGGGAAGTTTAAAGCTATACAAACCTATCTTAAGAAACAAAAAACATCTCAAATAAACAACCTAACCTTACACCTAAAGCAATTAGAGAAAGAAGAACAAAAATACCCCAAAGTTAGCAGAAGGAAAGAAATCATAAAAATCAGATCAGAAATAAATAAAAAAGAAATGGAGGAAATGATAGCAAAGATCAATAACACTAAAAGCTGGTTCTTTGAGAAGATAAACAAAATTGATAAACAATTAGCCAGACTTATCAAGAAAAAAAGAGAGAAGACTCAAATCAATAGAATTAGAAGTGAAAAAGGAGAAGTAACAAATGACACTGCAGAAATACAAAGGATCATGAGAGATTACCACAAGCAACTATACGCCAATAAAATGGACAACCTGGAGGAAATGGACAAATTCTTAGAAATGCACAACCTACCAAGACTGAACCAGGAAGAAATAGAAAATATGAACAGAGCAATCACAAGCACTGAAATTGAAACTGTGATTAAAAATCTTCCAACAAACAAAAGCCCAGGACCAGATGGCTTCACAGGTGAATTCTATCAAACATTTAGAGCAGAGCTAACACCTATCCTTCTCAAACTCTTCCAAAATATAGCAGAGGGAGGAACACTCCCAAACTCATTCTATGAGGCCATCATCACTCTGATACCAAAACCAGACAAAGAAAGAAAACTACAGACCAATATCACTGATGAACATAGATGCAAAAATCCTCAACAAAATACTAGCAAACAGAATCCAACAGCACATCAAAAGGATCATACATTATGATCAAGTATGGTTTATCCCAGGAATGCAAAGATTCTTCAATATACGCAAATCGATCAACATGATACATCATATTAACAAATTGAAGGAGAAAAACCATATGATGATCTCAACAGATGCAGAGAAAGCTTTTGACAAAATTCAACACCCATTTATAAAAAAAACCCTCCAGAAAGTAGGCATAGAGGGAACTTTCCTCAACATAATAAAGGCCATATATGACAAACCCACAGCCAACATCGTCCTCAATGGTGAAAACTGAAACCATTTCCACTAAGATCAGGAACGAGACAAGGCTGCCCACTCTCACCACTATTATTCAACATAGTTTTGGAAGTTTTAGCCATAGCAATCAGAGAAGAAAAAGAAATAAAAGGCATCCAAATTGGAAAAGATGAAGTAAAGCCGTCACTGTTTGCAGATGACATGATACTATATATAGAGAATCCTAAAGATACTACCAGAAAACTACTAGAGCTAATCAATGAATTTGGTAAAGTTACAGGATACAAAATTAATGCACAGAAATCTCTGGCATTCCTATATACTAATGATGAAAAATCTGAAAGTGAAATTAAGAAAACACTCCTATTTACACTGCAACCAAAAGAATAAAATATCTAGGAATAAACCTACCTAAGGAGACAAAAGACCTGTATGTAGAAAATTATAAGACACTGATGAAAGAAATTAATGATGATACAAATAGATGGAGAGATATACCATGTTCTTGGATTGGAAGAATCAACATTGTGAAAATGACTCTACTACCCAAAGCGATCTACAGATTCAATGCAATCCCTATCAAACTACCACTGGCATTTTTCACAGAACTAGAACAAAATAATTCACAATTCCTATGGAAACACAAAAGACCCTGAATAGCCAAAGCAATCTTGAGAAAGAAAAACGGAGGTGGAGGAATCAGGATCCCTGACTTCAGACTATACTACAAGGCTACAGTCATCAAGACAGTATGGTACTGGCACAGAAATATAGATCAATGGAACAGGATAGAAAGCCCAGAGATAAACCCACACACATATGGTCACCTTATCTTTGATAAAGGAGGCAAGAATATACAGTGGAGAAAAGACAGCCTCTTCAGTAGTTGGTGCTGGGAAAACTGGACAGCTACATGTAAAAGAATGAAATTAGAACCCTCCCTAACACCATACACAAAAATAAGCTCAAAATGGATTAAAGACCTAAATGTAAGGCCAGACACTATCAAACTCTTAGAGGAAAACATACAGAGAACACTCTATGACATAAATCACAACAATATCCTTTTTGCCCCACCTCCTAGAGAAATGGAAATAAAAACAAAACTAAACAAATGAGGGCTTCCCTGGTGGCGCAGTGGTTGAGAGTCCGCCTGCCAATGCAGGGGACACGGGTTCGTGCCCCGGTCCGGGAAGATCCCACATGCCATGGAGCAGCTGGGCCCGTGAGCCATGGCCGCTGAGCCTGCGTGTCCAGAGCCTGTGCTCCGCAACCGGAGAGGCCACAACAGTGAGAGGCCCACAGACCGCAAAAAAATAAAATTAAAAAAAAAAAAAAAAAGGGGGCCTAATGAAACTTCAAAGCTTTTACACAGCAAAGGAAACCATAAAGAAGTCGAAAAGTCAACCCTCAGAATGGGAGAAAATATTTGCAAATGAAGCAGCTGACAAAGGATTAATCTCCAAAACATACAAGCAACTCATGCAGCTCAATATCAAAAAAACAAACAATCCAATGCAAAAATGGGCAGAAGACCTAAGTAGACATTTCTGCAAAAAAGATATACAGCTTGCCAACAAACATATGAAAGAATGCTCAACATCATTAATCATTATAGAAATGCAAATGAAAACTACAATGAGATATCATCTCACACCAGTCAGAATGGCCATCATCAAAATATCTACAAACAATAAATGCTGGAGAGGGTGTGGAGAAAAGGGAACACTCTTGCACTGTTGGTGGGAATGTGAATTGGTACAGCCACTATGGAGAACAGTATTGAGGTTCCTTAAAATACTAAACATAGCACTACCACATGACCCAGCAATCCCACTACTGGGCATATACCCTGAGAACACCACAGTTCAAAAAGAGTCATGTACCAAAATGTTCATTGCAGCTCTATTCACAATAGCCAGGACATAGAAGGAAACTAAGTGTCCATCATCAGATGAATGGATAAAGAAGATGTGGCACATATATACAATGGAATATTACTCAGCCATAAAAAGGAATGAAACAGTTATTTGTAGTGAGGTGGATGGACCTAGAGACTGTCATAGAGTGAATTAAGTCAGAAAGAGAAAAACAAATACCATATGCTAACGCATATATATGTATTCTAAAAAAAAAAAAAAATGGTCCGAAGAACCTAGGGGCAAGAGGGGAATAAAGATGCAGACCTACTTGAGAATGGACTTGAGTATACGGGGAGGGGGAAGGGCAAGCTGGGACAAAGTGAGAGTGGCATAGACACATATACACCACCAAACGTAAAATAGGTAGCTAGTGGGAAGCAGCAGCATAGCACAGGGAGATCAGCTCAGTGCTTTGTGACCAACTAGAGGGGTGGGGTAGGGAGGGTGGGAGGGAGGGAGATGCAAGAGGGAAGAGATATGGGGACATATGTATATGTATAATTGATTCACTTTGTTATAAATCAGAAACAGACACAGCATTGTAAAGCAATTATACTCTAATAAAGATGTTTAAAAAAAATGAAATCTGCATTTTCACACATCACTCAGATAGTATGCTGCATGTAAGCTCTCTTCCTTTCAAGGCTACTTTGAGGCTTTTATGCACAGAATTTTCCCATTGTTTTTTCAATTTATTTTTTATTGGAGGAGGAAATGGGAAGCTGGTGTAAGGTAGTGAAGAACTTGTCATAGTCTGGCTCCCTCCATCAGTGCAGACACACACCTGCATTACCTAGGGAAGATGCTGCCTTCACTGACAATAATTGGTGATGTATAGACAGAAAAGTTTCTGTGAAGCCAGAAAAATTATTCTGTACATTTACTTTCTTTCATAAAGAAACATTAACAATCTTTCATACTCCTGACTCTGAAAACGTCTTCATTTTAGTATTTGAACCATATTTGCATCTGAAAAAAGATATTTAAAAAACTAAAAGTTAGAGAAAGAAAAGTTATTGAATGACATACATGAAATTTATTATACTGAGCAAGGATAAGTTGTAGTAGCTATGATGTCTTTTTCCTGCTACCCTTTGATCTTTTTAACTTTCAAGTTCTGTTAGATCCTTTGGTTAGATTTGTAATGTTAGTGGAAAATCACTTGTTTTTAAGGGGAAGAGAGAGAGAGTTTGTCTTAGTAGTGAAGGCTAAGGGGAAAATTGACTGTGGCAAAGTTGAAAGTAGCATAACTATAAAAACAAAAGTAAATACAAATGAAACAGTCAGGACTTAATCAAATCATAGCCCTTGAACCACATCACAGAAGCAAATACAAATATTCTATATTTTTGGTGTCAATAATAAGCTTGTGGGTCCTGTAATCCACTGGGATTGATTTAAAATTCCAAAATGTAAAATCATTTTATAATTACTCAGCTATTTTTTTTTTGCATTTTAGTGAAAAGTTTTATTATTTGAATTATTTAAATGAATACTTAGTTTACAAATCTTTAAAGACAAGGATTGCTAGGATCCCCATTTTTACCTCTGTTATAGAATTTGAAGTATTTTTTCCCTTAACTTTGAAGAGTAGAGTGCATTAAGAGAAATATCGTCATGACCAACATGAAAATTTATAATTTAGAAATTTAAGAATTTTGAGGTAAAAACTTCCTACATCAAAGGTTATTTTTAATCAAAATTGCAGAATTTAATTAGGTATCTAATAGACAGTTAATGAAAATGAGTAGGTTTACTGATGCCTATTAATTCCTAATCTAACATTTTTAGTGCCATTCCTGAGAGTACTCATGGAATTTATTATTTGCCTAAAAATATACAAGAAATAAATTTCCCAAATTATTACTACCTATAGAGAAGAGCTACACTCTGGTAAATTAAGTCATAAAGCACATTTGTCTTAAGTAAAACTGAATCCCTCCCTCCTGACCCCTGGCCAATAGCTTTTATCATGCCATTGAAAATACCCACTTTTTTTTTTTTGCCACACCATGTGGCTTGTGAGATATTAGTTCCCCAACCAGTGACTGACCCCAAGCCACAGCAGTGAAAGCACCGAGTCCTAACCACTGGACCACCAGGAAATTCTGAAAATACTTACTCTTGAAAAAGATTCTTTGTGCTCTGAAAGAAACAAAGTATGCTTTAAAGTGAAGATATTATTTTATATTATATTCAACTGCTAAATGATAAAATTCTGAAAGAATGCTAAAATATTTATTTACTGTAATTCTAATTATTGAACAAATCTAAGAGAGCAGTCTTTAATGTTTCAGTAAGTATTCTCATTTTCATCTAAAATTTCTGATGATAACATTTCATCATTTTTGTAAGCTCCCTTTATCCCTTTTTCTACATGTTGGTAATGTTTTTTAACAAGATGAGAAGTGAAACTTAAGAATTAATGTATGTATTGAATCAGTACTTAACAATGGGAAAGCAAAAAGCGTCTGCAAGAATGAGTAAACTGTGTGGCTACTGGTGAGAATCTAAGCCCAACTACCATTTTAAGAGCTAGGTCAAGGTGGACATGGTAGATCTCTATTTAAAAGCAGTGTATGGGCCAATTAAATAGAACAGAACAAAAACACAATAAAACAAACTAAAGAAAATGACTACAACAATAACAGTGGCAGACTCATGAATGTGTCATGATTTGGAATAACACAGTTCAGGTCTTGGCAAAACCATTTAATTAATTCTCACTGTGATCCTGAGCCATCCATATCACTATCCCATCCATAGCCCTCATTTGTGAAAGGAAGACGTTGGATCAACCATCTCCAAGTAATTGTCCAGCTTTAATGATTTCCGTATTCATCTGACAAATAATAACTTCAGTAGGGCCTATGAGCATAGTAAAATTTTGCTAATTGAGTCTGATTAAATTTTTCCAGTATTGCTGTAGAGAAGCAAATTGTCACAGATCACTCACAATAATGTAATAAAAAATGAAATCAGAAATAATCTCAATTAAATGTCAGCACAATAGAATCAATTTGCATATCTGGGGTGTAATTCAGTGAAATCTGTGCTAAAATGCACAATTTCCCTACTTATATTAATAAAAAGTAAAATATTTATTTTAGAATAATCTTAAAGTTATCTAAACCTATCAATTTAAGGAGTTGGAAACTGAGACCCAGAAAGGTAAAGAACCACCTAAGGACAGAATTAATGGCAGTCACAATTCATATCCTGGCCTTCTGATATCTAAAAATTACACTGTTTTTTCTACTCTATTGTGCTAACTCTCATCTCATCTAAATAAGGAATATGGGAAATTAAATGGCCTAAATTCTTCTGCTGGTCTAAATTTCTTAACTAAATATCATGCAGAGGGCTTCCCTGGTGGCGCAGTGGTTGAGAATCTGCCTGCTAATGCAGGGGACATGGGTTCGAGCCCTGGGCTGGGAGGATCCTGCATGCCGCAGAGCAACTGGGCCCATGGGCCACAACTACTGAGCCTGTGCGTCTGGAGCCTGTGCTCCGCAATAAGAGAGGCCACGATAGTGAGAGCCCTGCGCACCGCGATGAGGAGTGGCCCCCGCTTGCCGCAACTAGAGAAAGCCCTCGCGCAGAAACGGAGACCCAACACAGTCAAAAATAAATAAATAAATAAAAATTTAAAAATTATATATCATGAAAAAAAAAATTATATATCATGCATAAAGTAAACTAAAAATTGTTCATTAAATATGTAAAACCAAAACTCTTTAAATAACTTTACCATTTAAAATGAACTAATTGAAAAGTGTGATTTTCTCTGCTCCCTCTTGAAATTACACTACCAAGATTTAAAAAAAAAAAAAAAAAGACAAAGAATAGGAAAGGTAATTACACAAATGAAATTTGGAAGACAGATACTTTACTATTAGATGACTTAGAAGGCTGAATTCTAAACTGCTTATAGAGGAGCTATGGAGCAAACTAACACCAAATAATCTCAGAGAAATTGAGGAGTTTGAGCGAACAGATCTCTCTGAAGCTGGGTTACAGATCCTCTGCCCTATCCTGTGGGTAAGAACACTTTTCCCCACTCATGGGAAAGCTAGAATTTTCCTCCCTAGATTGAACTAGGGAGCTGTAGAAGTGGGAAACACATGGCTCCCAGTGAGAATGTGGAAACCATACTGGAAAAGGAGATTAAGGGAAATTCTTCCTGTTAAGTGGTAAGTTCCAATATCCTTCCTCTATTTGGCCTGAGAACTTGGGCAGCCAGAGTTATGCCTCTTAGCGGCTTCCTCTTATGCCTAAAGTGGGTAAGTCTTCTCTGGGGAAGTTTATTAGCTACAGGGAAAATCCTCAAGCCACTGGAACTGGGTATTGGATAATAATTTTTAAAAAAAGTCCAGATCTAATATCCTAGAGTAAAGCCCGGCAATCCAGAAGCTACAACGATGCATTTCCATGTAATTTAGTTCCCATGTGTTTAAATAAAGGTTAAAGTAAAGGAAATTGGAGAGTAGTACAAAGCAGTGATCCAAAGAAAAGTGCTAAAATGATTTAATAGCTTCAGAAAGAATAGGGAAAATATTACATCAATAAAATTATGTGGTATAAAAAGCTATAAGAAAAAAATATTGGATTATGAAGAACCTGAAGTTTAAAATCTGATGGCAAAAATTTAATGTTTAAATAAAATGTTTGGAAAATAAATTGGAAAGAGTCTTTAATGATTTTATTTATTTGCTTAATACTATTTAATGAAATATTCTTTGTCAGGTGCTGAAGATGTAGTAGTAAGGAGACAAAACCTCCTTATAATGAGTTTTTTTACTCTATTAGGGAAGTCATAATCAAGGTAAAGAAGTAAAATAGGGCACTGGTAGTGTTAATAGCTAAGGGAGAAAAAAAAAAAAAAAAAGCAGAACGAGAATATGAAATTTTGGAAAAGGACTGAAGCTGTAGATTGGGCCAGCCAGGGAAGGTGTCTCTGTGACTTTTGCAGAAAAGATCCAAAGGAAATGACGCAGCTAGTGATGTTGACAACTGAGTGAAAACATGCTAGCAAGAGAGAACAGCCAAGTCTCTCAAGAGCATGCGGGCCTGTTCCAAGAACACCAAGGAGCAGTGTCCTGGAGCTGAGAAAATCAAGGAAGAGGAGTAGGAAATTAAATCAGGGAGGTAAAGGAAAGCAAGACTGTGTAAGATCTAACGAGTCAAGATGAGGTGGGCTTTGAGCAGTGGGATGATCTGAGATTGCCAGAAATTAGAAATGAAAAGGCAAATATCTCACAAAATTAAAAACAATATTGGCCAGCACATAAAAGAAATAGACATTGTGCAAATATAATCTAAAAAGCAACCAAGAAGTAATAGATTTAAATACTAGAAGGATTAGAGAGAAAATTTATATATAGAAAAGAGGCAAAGGAAATCCAACATGTACAAATTTAGAGCTCTTTCCAAAAGAAAATCAAAATAAGGTATATATGCTTTTTAGAAAAAAAATTAACTTTCTAGAAATAAAAAAAGGAAGAAAAGAAGACTAATATGCATACTGAAAGTTGTACTATGTTCTAGATAAACTTGATTCAGAATGGTTCATGCTGAAACATATTCTTTAAAAAGGTTAGTAGAATCTAAAGATAAAGCATTTGGGGAGTAACCTGGCAAAAACTGATTGGCTTATAAGTGCAAAAAGTAAGATGGTCTCAGATTTCCACCCAGTAATATTCAATCTAACAAGATACTCAAGGAAAGAAAATGTAAGTCAAGTAGCTTATTTTTACATGTCTGTCCTTCAAGTATAGAAGCTTCAGAGAGTTTTGAGTACACAAAAATTCATCTACATGAGTCTTTCTCAAGAAAGCTATTAGAGAATAAATTTCACACAATCAAGAATTGGTTTGAAAACCATTGCAAAAGGATTGACAAGGATCACTGTATTTAAGTATAGGACTATGTCTAAAACAAATGTATTAGAATTACAACAAAGAATACAAATATTATATGGTCCAACAATATGTATAGATAGAACTAAGAACCTGGAAAGAAAAGAATGAGAAATTATTTTTAGATAAAGTGAGTCTGTTGATTAACTGCTGCTAATCTACTATAATCAAGTGTAGCACTCAAAGTATATCATTTATAATTTAAAAATTAATGATATACTAACATAGTTAACAATTTCAAGAAAATTTTTGTAGAAATACAGTTTCATCATCTATTATAATATCAGGTGGTGGAGACAAGAAGAGAAGAGGGGAAGAAGAAATTTGCTGATTTTAACATTTTTCACTCTGCAGAAATAATAATGTAAATATTTTGTTTTAAGAAATAGGCCTTTTCCACTAAAAGTGAAAAATTAAAAATTTAATATTACCCTCCAGGCTTAGATTATCCTTGATTGTAAACTGAACATGAGTCAAAAAATGTAACGATGGTTAATTAGCAAGTCTTATACAGGGATAGAGCAAGAGCTTCCCAACAAATGTGTCAGAGCACTCTTAAGATGCTAATGGTTTACAGGCAGACTGAGATATCAATCCCATCAAGCTTTATGTATTCAGGGTGGGGCTGAACTAGTCAGACTCCCCAAGGGGTTTTATCCATCCAACAGTGACCAGTCTCTTCTCTTTACCCTAGTAAGTTGTAAAATATAATCATTTTCAATATGCTTTAATGTAAGGGGGAGAAAAAAGACACTTTACAACAGGGTGCTGTGTGAACACGAGAGAAATCTTACACTATTTACTCACTCACATGTAATTGTCGCCTGGCAATTTGATTTAAGAAAACTCTGGAAAAGTACTAGAGAGAATTAAAATGAAAATCACACAGGTAAATAGAAACTTCGAGAAGAAAAAATTGTAATTGTGCTAGAATTGGTTTTAATTAGACATAAAGGGAACTTTTTTCTGACTTGCTAGGTTGCCAATAAACTACTATAATATTTTATGGAGTTATGGAGAGAAATGATATCTGTCTATGATAGTAAAATTCAAAATAGGGGGTGGGCAAATAATCTCACTGTTTCTGAGATTCATTCATCTGGATAAGAACTAAAACTTAAAGTGTCACCTTCATATTGCCCCTTATGAAAATCACTATACAATTGGATTACTGAGGGAAAAAAAAAGTAATGACACTAGATACTCAAGAATAAAATTCAGGATGTTTCTTTTTCAAGGTTAGTAGATTTAGCATTCTACCTAGAATATTTTACTTTCAGGACAGTTTGACGTTATAGACATTATTGTCCCAAATGGCGCCAATGCTATCATTACCACAGCCATCCGTGTTCTAACCCGGAGTCATCCTTTAACCCCAACAGGCAGCAGATTAATAGTCTTAGACTGTGGAAGGGAAGGATGTATTCCAAAGTCCAAAGGAGTATTTTGTCAAAGTCTAAGAGCTAAAAATGAGAGGACTAGATAACATAAACTATATTTATGGGAATTTCTAAAATCAAGTTAGCCATTTCTCAACATGTTTTCAAGAAAAGAGTTAAATTTCCAAAATATTTCTATCAGATTTGTATTCATTTTAATTAATAAAGATTCTACATGTCTCGATTATCTTTTCATAAATATATAATCAATATTAAAATATATTCATGAAGAAAGGGAGAGACAGAGAGCACTCCCCTGTTGTATTTTTTGTAGTGGAGGATATTATAATAATAAAAACAGTGCTTAAGGGCTCATTTTTATATCTAGTACATTTCAAGTAAGTGTTAAATCCATTTTCCTTTCTAAAAAGTATGCATTTAAAAACTCTACATTTATTTCACGGTTATGAAATAGGATAGGTAACATGACAGAAACATGTTACCTAAAGTACAGTACACAGTAGGACTTAAACAGGAACGAGGCAATGGATAAAAATGTTAGAATTTTATTCTGTTTCACATGGGAGAATTCCAATATTAATGAAAGAATGAAAGAAAAAACAGGAAGGTAGGAAAGGAGGGAGGGAGGGAGGGAGGGAGGGAGGGAAGGAAGGAAGGAAGGAAGGAAGGAAGGAAGGAAGGAAGGAAGGAAGGAAGGAAGGAAGGAAGGAAGGAAGGAAGAAAAAGGAAGGGGGGTATGTAACCTGGAAAGGCAGAAGTAAAGTTACATATGACTATAACCAGAGACACAAAGTCATAAGGAATCCATTCCATAATCCTTCCCCTCTAACAAGACAGAATAAGACTGTTTTATTATTTTGGAATTCTGGTTAAAGTCCCAAATCTAAGGATAATGGGTCGCTCTAGAGCAAGGCTTTAGATAACATCCCGTCCATTATAAGGATGAGATGGCCAATAGGTCCTTGGATTTTCAATTCTATTATCCACCTTCCTATAATATAAAACAAGGCTGGAGTTTTGTTAGAGATCAATTGATTGATGAAACTTTGCTCATATTTTCACAGTGGCTTGGGTGTATACTGAGACATAGGTAAAAGGTCTGCTAACAAACAACCCAATCCAAAAATGGGCAGGTTCATCAACAGATGAATGGATAAAGAAGATGTGGCACATATATACAATGGAATTATTGCTCTGCCATAAAAAGAAATGAAATTGAGTTATTTATAGTGAGGTGGATGGACCTAGAGTCTGTCATACAGAGTGAAGTAAGTCAGAAAGAGAAAAACAAATACCGTATGCTAACACATATATATGGAATCTAAGAAAAAAAAAAAAAGGTCATGAGGAACCTAGGGGTAAGACAGGAATAAAGATGCAGACCTATTAGAGAATGGACTTGAGGATATGGGGAGGGGGAAGGGTAAGCTGGGACAAAGTGAGACAGTGGCTTGGACATATATACGCTACCAAACGTAAACTAGATAGCTAATGGGAAGCAGTTGCATAGCACAGGGAGATCCGTTCGGTGGTTTGTGACCATCTAGAGAGGTGGGATAGGGAGGGTGGGAGGGAGGGAGACACAAAAGGGAAGAGATATGGGAACATATGTATATGTATAACTGATTCACTTTGTTATAAAGCAGAAACTAACACACCATTGTAAAGCAATTATATTCCAATAAAGATGATTTTAAAAAAAAGAAAGAAACTGGACAGGGTTATGGGCAGGAAGAGTAGAAATTGGCTTCACTGGAAATTGGTACAAAGTCAGAAAAGTGCCCAGTGGCCCCAGGAGAGGCCAATAACCATCTACTCTTTAAACAGCCCTGACTGTGAAGAGGACTGGTTCCAGTATACAGGGTGAAACCAAATCTACATGAAAGGTACCAATAGGTGCAGCTTGAAAAATTAGAGTAATATAGAGTAACATGTGAAGCACATCATTAAATTCATTTCCTCAAAGGTACGTAGAATCAAGTTTTTACCTTACCTCTTGGCTGAACTGTATTTCAGTTGTCAGTCCAAGAGCATGTCTTTGAGAAAAGGTAAAACGATCCTTTCAAAGTCAAAAATTGCAATGTACATGCAAAACTTTGGATACATTAAATGGCTTGTCCATAAACTGACTCAATCAGTGTCAATGAAACATTATAATTTCTGTGTGTACTTAACTCCATTAGTCTTTGCTTGTTGGAGGGGTAGTAACACAGTTAACAACTTAGTTTTAGCTACTTAAATATAATTTTGCTTTGGGAGCATGGATTGCCATCAAAACCCTAACAATAAGTGTAATCATGGAAATTATCACCGTCTTAGTTTGAATTCCCCCAAAGCAGGCACCAAGTTATGGTTTGGACATAAGTAATTTATTTAAGTGACAAGAAAGAAGCACAGATGAGGAAGTAGAAAAAGAGACAGAGGACAGAAAATTCAGTAGAACAGCAGTCCCCAACATTTTTGGGACCAGGGACCAGTTTCGTGGAAGACAATTTTTCCACGGACCAGGGTGGGGGGATGGTTTTGGGATGATTCAAGTGCATTACATTTATTGTGCACTTTATTTCTATTATTATTACACTGTAATATATAATGAAATAATTGTACAACTCACCATAATGCAGAATCAGTGGGAGCCCTGAGCTCCTATTCATTTGCCACTCACTGATAGGGTTTTGATGAGCCTGCAAGCAATTGATTTATTATGGTCTCTGTACAGTCAAACCTCTCTGCTAATGATAATCTGTATTTGCAGCCACTCCCCAGCACTAGCATCATCACCTCAGCTCCACCTCAGATCATCAGGCATTAGATTCTCACAAGGAGCATGCAACCTAGATCCCTTGCATGTGCAGTTTTCAGTAGGGTTTGTGCTCCTGTGAGAATCTAATGCCGCCGATGATCTGACAGGAGGAGGAGCTCAGGCAGTGAAGAGAGTGATGGGGAGCGGCTGTAAATACAGATGAAGCTTCGCTCGCTCACCCACCACTCGCCTCCCGCTGTGTGGCCCGGTGCCTAACAGGCCACGGACCACTAACAGTCTGTGGCCCAGGGGTTGGGGACCCCTGAAATAGAAGTTTTGATAAACACTAATACAGACAACTGGGGATAGAATCCCTTGAACTACCCAAATCTATTCATGCCCTGTATTGTATATATTTGGATACTGACATTTCAAGCAATTGGCTAGCCAAAATCTTTGAAAAATTAGAGAGTTAGTAACAAGCTAGTGCTTGTTATTTAACAAGATGGAGTTCTACAGCTCCAGGAGGTTACAAGGCAGTAGTGGTGTTCAGCAACTCTCTTCTATTACCAATTCTTGATTTCTTTTTCCATTTGTTCATTCTTCTACTCATCTAGGTTGTTTACATGAAATGGCCTAGATTTAATCTCTAATAAGTATGAGCCCCTAGTTATCTTGGAATTGTACATTAACCATTTTCACTGATTGTTGAAATATCACCACAGTGATTTCCAGCCTCCAGACATACTCTACCCTTTCTGCAATAACTATTAGCAACCCTAGGTCTTCATGATTATCAGTGTTGATTATACACAAGAATACAATAACGACTTTCTTTCTCTATTGTTCTATAAGAAAGAGCAGACATGTTTTTTAATTACTGGGGACACAGCACTATTCAACAGCCATTGGTTCAGTATACACTGTATCCTGTATCATATATACATCCAAGCATCCACTCAAGCCTATCATCCCTATTTTAGATTATTGGTTGAGCTTAAGAGGTCATTCTACAATGTCCTCTAATGCTGTAGCTACCAGATGATATGATAGGGCTGCATGCCTACCCTACTTCTTTATTATAAAATTGATCCCTGGATCTAAGTCAATGTCATGATGGATCACATTTAAGGTAGACAAGAAGATGCTTCACTTAGATCTCCTTTCAAGAAAGAAATTTTGCACACTTGGGGAAGTACAATCCACAGACATGCCTAGCTGCCAGTTTTCAGTATTTTCCTGGGGTAGTCAGTATATGGTGACTAAAATAGATAGAGGTATAAAGCCCCAGCCATTTCTATCTTATGCAGGTCCACTCTGACAAGCAATGCTTGCGCCAAAGCTCCCCAATAGTTGGCCATGACTTGGTAAAATATACATCACAGTTCAACTTTGTAAAATATACATCACAGTTCAACTTTGTAAAATATACATCATAGTTCAACTTCTCCCTATACATAACCCTGCTTTTCTCCTCTTTTCATATGTTTCAGTCTCTAATGAACATTTTATGCTCCAAAATCCACTTTGGTCATCTCTAGAAAATCCAACTCAAGATAATTTGTACCAGAGAGGTCCAAAAAGGCAAGATGGCAATTCCTTGTCTTATCTACTTGCTCATGCACATAAAAAGTCCAAAGTAGCCAGGTGGCAGCCATAGCTGAGAGTTCAATGGGACTTTTGAAGTGTATACTGGAAAAACACTGGTTTGGGGCCAAGACCTCTAACCATGCAAAGTATAGAGTTTCAGAGACAAGAAGTAAAACGTCCCTCAGTAGGTCAATTGGGAATGATGCTAAGTGGGACAACTTCTGCTCTTCCCCCTGTATTTTTCCTGTTAGGGGCAAAGTATAGTATTAAAGTATTTGCTACAATTCATATACTTCATACCTAAGGATGGACTCCCTGAACCTGCAGATTTTTGCCTGTAAATTGGTGT
The DNA here is from genome assembly GCF_059928025.1 of Delphinapterus leucas. Lineage (NCBI taxonomy): Eukaryota > Metazoa > Chordata > Mammalia > Artiodactyla > Monodontidae > Delphinapterus > Delphinapterus leucas. Next base: position 101,040,930 of record NC_143131.1, on the reverse strand, counting down.
TTTAACTCTATCTTTTGTTGTTCATTCCAAGACTCTAGAAACTTCTGAGTAGTTGAGTACATGGCAGATAAAGTGGATTCCATGGTCTTAGAGACACTTCCATAATTCCATTGAGGGAAAGAAGGTCCCCTGATCAGTTCTAATGTGTGATACCCCATGCTGATAGACTAAACACCCTGTTTGGATAATGGTGCTGATTGGCACCTTGTAAAGATGAAAAGCAAACTCATACTCAGAATGTATTTTCCCTGTTAGAATAAATATATAACCTGTCTAGAATGGAAGGATTCAATGAATAAACTTGCCACCAAGTAAACAATAGGAATTCCAGAGGAATATAGTTACAGCAGTAACTAAATGAGCCTTTGTAAAAGACAGCCCATGCTTTTGGGTCTATACATAGCCTCTTCTCTGCCACCATGGCCACTGTGAGTTTTTGGTTAAAAAACTTGCTCAGGTCTGGAAACTGGACAAGGAAAAATCACTTTTTATTGTAAAGCCAACACTCAGCCCCCAAGACGTCCATTCTTACCTTCTTCTGCTGGTACAAACTGAATAGTACCCTTGTTGGCTGCTCATTTATTTTTCCCCTAGGAATGACATATTCTGTTAACCAGCTCCATAACATTCTGCAGTCAAACTCCTCTAGCTGCCACTCCTACCCTACCAGTCCATGACAAATGCATCCACCCAGCTCATGGAGGTTAAGTGCTCCTATGTGGCCTCTGTTTTTTCAGGATTCCATTATCCCAATGTTATTTATGATCCTGTGTCTATCCTCTTGTCCTTTCCATAAACATCACCATCTGATAGGTTTTCCAGCCTTGCGTAGTATATCCACTCCAGCTTGCTCACCTCTCTGTACCTTTTAATACTTTCTTCCACCAACTGTCACTGCAATTCTGCCATTTCTACTTCATTTAGCGTGAGCCATCAGTTTTTTTCCATAGATCCTTACCAGGGTATTTAGTCTTATATCCCAGGAGATTGGTCCCAAATAAATGAACTCAGGATGCAATTCCACTTATACACTACTGGCTCCTGATGGTTGTTTTGCAATTCTTATAGAGTGTAAGATATCTTAGGTTTAATCCTAGTTTAAGGCCTAGAGGCCAAAAATGGAGGTGGAAACTAATCTTGAGTGCCATATATGACTTGCAGGAGAGAAGCATTTGCACTACCTTAAGGGAGAATTCTACCTCTTAATAGGAAAGGGTACACCATTTCTGTTGGCTCAGAGAGCTCACAGGAATCTGACAATTCTTGATTTGAGGGGACATTAATCCATTCCCTTTCTATGTATCTGGGATCCAATTTTTTCCCAACTAGACCCTAGCAAGGAAATCTTGACTATGTTGAGAGTTTAACTTCTTTTGGAAATTGTCTTTTCTGATAATTAGAACCTGAGTCTGATTCTCAGCTTGCTATTCTCTCTGACTGCAGGAGATATTAGCCTCTTCATATGCTACCAAGGAAGACTTCAAGCTTTAACATTTAGCTTGTAAATGGAAATTAATCACTCAGTTTTTCCAGAAATAAAAGATTTTCCAAAGCAACAATGAAAGTGGATATAGGTGTTCAACCCAGTCTTCTCCTGCCACCTTAGAATGTTCAGCTGTACTAAATATCTGCCCTTTGGTCAAATATTATAGGATTTCATTTATTTCCACATCAGGGCCTCTGCTTTAGTATAGAAGCATTCAGGGCCATGCATTCCATCTACTTTATAGCTCCACCATTCTTACAATCAAATTCTGGACCTAATTTTTAGCATAATCTTCTCTCCTGCTTTAGCAGATGAGAATATCTTTAAATGTTGCTATAGATGTCTTCTGGATTTTAGAGCATGCTCTGAGTAAAGAGTTGGCTGCACTGATCCTGTATTATCTGTCTTCAAAACTTATGGGGCAGTTAAAAAAAGCCACCCAAGGCTTTACAGTCAACATTGCCCTTACATCTTTCAATTAGCAGAACTATTACATAAAATGCTAATTACTCTTCCAGCTAAACACCATCCCAATTTACCACTCGTGGCGTGCATGGCAAGAAAGATGGTATAACACTCAGTGGTTATTATCACTCTTTCCACTTACTTCCCTAAAATGTTCCGTGTTGCCATCTGACAAATGAGTAATTCAATTCCAGAATATTATTCCACAGTTCTGCTTTCTTGGGCCATTTCCTTTACAACCATCATGGTGTGGGAGAAAGCCCGCAGGCAAAAGATCAGAAAGATTTAGAAGGTTGGTGTGGAAAGATATTGTCCTATATATTAACTCTCCACAGTAGTTACTGAGAGTTGAGCTGAAGTTACATAGGTGGGCATCAAAAGTGCCTCTCACAATCATTTAATCATTGTTCTTTAAAAGGTAATTCTGATGAAGTGCTTGAACATATTTCCCCTCTGCCTACTACATAATTTTCCAAACAATACATCTAAACATAAAATATATAAATTTGAATATTTAGTTAATCCACTGTTTATACCTGTCTTCATGATCAGTTCAATAGCAGAAGAAAACCTGGGTTACTTGAGCCAGCCTAAACCAATAAAAAAATTCTCTGTAAAACCATATTTGTTGCAGCCTCTTAAATGATTTAACCTAATATAGATTTTTGTTTTCCTTTAGCCTAAAATTAATTTTGAAATAAACTTTTGTTATGAAAAGACAACTTGTTTAAAAAAGTAGTATCAAAACTATAAGACACTGATGAAAGAAATTAAAGATAATACAAACAGATGGAGAGATATACCATGTTCTTGGATGGGAAGAATCAACATTGTGAAAATGACTATACTACCCAAAGCAATCTACAGATTCAATGCAATCCCTATCAAACTACCACTGGCATTTTTCACAGAACTAGAACAAAAAATTTCACAATTTGTATGGAAACACAAAAGACCCCAAAAGGCCAAAACAATCTTGAGAAAGAAAAATGGAGCTGGAGGAATCAGGATCCCTGACTTCAGACTATACTACAAAGCTACAGTAATCAAGACAGTATGGTACTGGCACAAAAACAGAAATATAGATCAATGGAACAGGATAGAAAGCCCAGAGATAAACCCATGCACATATGGTCACCTTATTTTTGATAAAGGGGGCAAGAATATACAATAAAGACAGCCTCTTCAATAAGTGGTGCTGGGAAAACTGTACAGCTACGTGTACAAAAATAAGAACACTCCCTAACACCATACACAAAATAAACTCAAAATGGATTAAAGACCTAAATGTAAGGCCAGACACTATCAAACTCTTAGAGGAAAACATAGGCAGAACACTCTATGACATAAATCACAGCAAGATCCTTTTGGGCCCACCTCCTAGAGAAATGGAAATAAAAACAAAAATGCACAAATGGGACCTAATGAAACTCAAAAGCTTTTGCACAGCAAAGGAAACCATAAACAAGACGAAAAGACAACCCTCAGAATGGGGGAAAATATTTGCAAATGAAGCAACTGACAAAGGATTAATCTCCAAAATTTACAAGCAGCTCAATATCAAAACAACAAACAACCCAATCCAAAAATGGGCAGAAGGCCTAAATAGACATTTCTCCAAAGAAGACATACAGATTGCCAACAAACACATGAAAGAATGCTCAACATCATCAATCATTAGAGAAATGCAAATCAAAACTACAATGAGATATCATCTCACACCAGTCAGAATGGCCATCATCAAAAAATCTACAAACAATAAATGTTGGAGAGGGTGTGGAGAACAGGGAACACTCTTGTACTGTTGGTGGAAATGTAAATTGATACAGCCACTATGGAGAACAGTATGGAGATCCCTTAAAAAACTACAAATAGAACTACCATATGACCCAGCAATCCCACTACTGGGCAAACCATGAGAAAACCATAGTTCAGAAAGAGTCACGTACCACAATGTTCATTGCAGCTCTATGTACAATAGCCAGGACACGGAAGCAACCTAAGTGTCCATCGACAGATGAATGGATAAAGAAGATGTGGCACATATATACAATGGAATGTTACTCAGCCATAAAAAGAAACCAAATTTAGCTATTTGTAGTGAGGTGGATGGACCTAGAGTCTGTCACACAGAGTGAAGTAAGTCAGAAAGAGAAAAACAAATACCGTATGCTAACACATATATATGGAATCTAAAACAAACAAAAAAGTGTTCACGAAGAACCAAGGGGCAGGACGGGAATAAAGATGCAGACCTACTAGAGAATGGACTTGAGGACATGGGGAAGGGGAAGGGTAAGCTGGGACAAAGTGAGAGAGTGGCATGGACGTATATACACTACCAAACGTAAAATAGATAGCTAGTGGGAAGCAGCCGCACAGCACAGGGAGATCAGCTCTGTGCTTTGTGACCACCTAGAGGGGTGGGATAGGGAGGGTGGGAGGGAGCGAGATGCAAGAGGGAAGAGATATGGGTATATATGTATATGTATAGTTGATTCACTTTGTTATAAAGCAGAAACTAACACACCATTGTAAAGCAATTATACTCCAATAAAGATGTTTTTAAAAAAAGGTAGTATCAATGATGATACACAGTGAGTATCACCTGACTAAATTTTGAAATTATAAGGGAAAATTAGTAAAATTGAATAAAGAGGTAAAATGTAAGTGACTATATGTGGAGTGAGAGATAGTGAAACCTCAGTGGACCGTTGAGGAAGAGGAAAAGTTATCTGGCTTTATCATTCTTAGCTATTGTTTTGAGCTTTTTTTTTTTTCCCAAAATATTCAGCTTTTTCAAGATTGATAGAAAAAGTGATTGAAGGGTTCTAAGATTAGTAAGTAAATTTTAGAGAACAATCCTATAATTAAAATATAAATATCTTCTTCTTACTGGTAGACAGTCAAATCTATATGTAAATTATAACAAAATTTTTATAATGATTGGATCAGAGAGCAGTGTTTAAAAGTGTACATCAATACTATGGAGTCAGATAATCTTTTTCTGCAGTAAATATGGAAAAGAGCTACCAATATTCTCTACTACTGCCCTCTTAGTTATATAGTCTATCCTTGTATGATAAAAAATGGCTTATATCTACTTTCCTAATTGATAATCCATTTAAAAGAAAAGTCCTTCATTATCAGTAAGAAAAAAAATATAGTATGCTTACATAACCTGTGTTTCATAAATTAATAAGATGGAAAAAATTAGAAGTTATAACTTTTGTACTATTTTCTTTAACAAATAGCTAAGTATATAAATGAAATGGAAAAACATATAGTTAAAATTTAAACCAAAAAGGAAATTCACAAGGGCTCAATAAAAATTTTGCTTCCTAGGAATATGATTTTATTAACATAATCTACACAAATGTATTCCTTCACTTCCTGCTATTTCTTTGCATATTATGTTCTTCTTATTTCCATAGAAACAGTACAAGTTATCTCATACCAATATACTTGTTGTCTCACACTTGCTTTGTTCACTTGTTGATTTTCCCATTGATTTTCCATCTAGCCCAAAACAGTGTTTTTGTAAAACTTTAAAGAAAAGATAAAGGAAGCTTTTTCTGAAATTCTCATAATAGCCTCACATGCCTATGATGTAGTGAGTCTTCAATCAAAGGAAAAGAGGAAATGATATTTGGGTTCAAGTAAACAGAAACAATGGATTAGAGATGACTCATGACATCTTTAGAAAAAACATGTAAATTTAATGACAGTGAAGAGTTTTGAAATATAAATGTTTACAACACAGGCAACTGCTCCAAAACTTCAATTCCCCTACAGTGCCCATCCATCTGTAATAGATGATTTTGGACCACTCTTCTCAACTGTGCTTTCCATAAACCCATAATGAAGATGATGCTAAATTATTATTTTTATAAATCATCACAACAAACATATTACTTCTATTTTATAGAGAAGAAAACATACTCACAAATAGGTGCTAAATAACTTTCCCTAAAACTGGGGTTTCTAACTCTAATTCTTTATACAGTATTACCTTCAATCTCATAATATTTCTTCCTGCTTCTCACGCATATATCAATCTCAACTTTTATCTCATGTGCCCACATACCTCTTGTCTTTTTCCTTCCTTCCTTTGAATTCACTCCACACACTCAGTTATCTTTACAGGTGATGCCTCCACTATAAGGCTTTTGTAGTACAGATTTCCCTTTGCCCTAAGGGACAGAGTATATGGAACTCAGCTCTATATACTAACATCAATCATTTCTCTTATACCATTTTGAAGATAAAATCAATTCACCTTTGAAGTAGCCCTAATACCTTGATAAATTGTTAAATGTACAGCAAAGACAGAGGATTATAAGATACTTTCTCTGAAGCATTTGGTGTATTATTGAACTCTATCCAGAGCATCCTTTCTATTAAAGACAATATCTGTGCCATAATCTGTGGATTCAAAATTACAAGCATAGTGCTAGCCCCAGAGCTTGTTAAATATTTCCTCAAAAAAAAAAAAAGCCTTATTTGCTTGCTGCTAACCAAATGCCTATCAAAATTCAACTGGAAAAAATGTAATCCTTTTTAAAAAATTGACCCAATATTTGACTAGAAAGATAAAAAGCTAAATAAAATTTATAAAAGAAAAGATAGAAGCGTCCTTGGAAAATTTGTTTTCCAATTTTAAGTTTATACCTACGAGTAACATAGAAATTATTTTCAAATTGTTATTTGAAGTTTCTATAAATAAAAGAGAATTGCCATTTTATTTTCTTTGCCTGTATCCTTATGAAACGTGAAAATATTAGTGTACCAAACACAGGAAAACTCAAGGCAGATATCCCAAATAAATAAATATTTAAAGCAAGGTTGTCAAAAAAAAAAAAAAAAGCCCTGATGAAGACCCATGCATTAGATCTATATATTTTCATATTACACAGGAATTCGTGGATATAAAAGGAGAGATATATTAAGATTAATTTACATGGTGATATGGAGAAATCAATTTATCTTGTTTCCAACCTAAGTCCTTTCCTTTGATACAGTTTGAAAAGGAAAGAGTGCTGTGGCATCTGTCTTTATGACATAGCAGAGAACAACTAAATAGAGGGCCTGCCCTCATGGAGCTTTGTAATGCTGAAATATTTTATTCGTTCAAATTTTACATCTACATGCCTTCATTGAAAAAACTGAAGCCAAAAAGATAATTGTCATTAATGAAAATGTTCCCACAATCTACAAAATAGATTCATATGTAGATATATATGGTAAAATTTTAGGTCATAAGGTAAACTTGTGACACATGAGATATATATATCCAGCCATACAATTCAAACAAACATTAACCTAATGACATCTTTTCTTCTCTGGTTCTGGTCTTTCTATCACTTACAGGTGTGACAAAAATTTTAGAATAGCAAAGTTCTCAGGATCACTATACCACAGAAGGAGGAATTAACGAAGAGGTAAGAGAAAGTGAGTGCTGATAGAACAAATTTTCTTAAAGTGCAAAATAGCAGGCAAGCAAGAGCACAATTTGAAGAGTTAGCCAAGGAAAGAGTGGGATAAATCAAAATAATCTTAGGTGGAGAGCAGAAATTTAGGGAAGCTTAAGACAATTGAACAGAGCCACACACTGAGATCTTCTGTTGCGGGAATAAATCTAAATCCCCAAAAAGGTTTGGAAATTTTTGAGACATTAGTAGAGGGAAAATAATAGAAAATCAACAAGAAAAGAATAGAACATGAGAAATATGGGTTAAATTTGCTGTGATTACCAAGACTTTGCGATTTTGTAGGTGAAATTCCTTCAAGTAATAAAATTCAGTGGTTGGCTGTGTATACAAATGGTTGAAATAGATCAGATGAAGTATCATTAGGCTTGAGGAAGGATTGTGAAACTTGCATGTTCTGTGGGTCATCAGTGGGGATGCTGCGGTCATCAAGATAATAGAATGTGGCCAAGAAGAAAGGAAAATATGAGACAAATACAGAAAGCCTTGGCAAAAGATTACAAAAGAGTGGGATGGCTTGTTTCAATAGGAAATTTGATTTTGTGAAAATTTTAGTAATGTAAACTCTAAAAATCAATAGGCATTGAGACTAGGTAAACCTCCTTACTTCTCACTTAAGCTAAGGTGGTATTAGAAGATTCCTTGCTTAGGCTTTTACTGTATGGAAAATGGAATTAGCAGGGGAAAGATTAATTTTAGCTCTGGAACTTAATATTGTGTGAGTAATATTCCTATCATGAAATTTTGGTAGAAGGACTTGAAGCTGTGTTCTCATGATGCATTATGGCTATTCATATAAAATATTGGGAAAGGATCCTGAATAGGATGAAGAGTGATTAAATACTGTTTAAGATCATTAATTATTGGGTTAGGACTATCCTGCTATCTAAGACATGTCTTGGTGACTTCAGTAAGAATAGAGGAAGAAAGGAAGAGGAAACAGTAGAAGTGATGGAAGGAAGGGCATTTATAACATGTAAACAAAAAGAACAAAGTGTCACTCATCATCCCATTATACAAAGGGTTAAGTCACAACCCACTGCATTCACCCACCCCCACATCAGTGCAATCTGAGGAGAATTTAAGATGAAAAACAGGATTAAACATTTTGTGCTTTGAATATACAGGCCCCTAGATAGTTAAGATGCATATTTAAGGAAGAATTTCAATGACCCCAGGTTCTAGTATCTTCCCATACCTAGAAAAGCACTAAAATCATTAACTTGAGGCATCTTTTCTTTGTGATTAGTAGTACTCTTTTAACAAGATGTACATCTGACAGCATGTATTTCCCAGCACCCCCACCAAAAAAAAAAAAAAAAAAAAGAAGAAAATGTATATAGGCCACTCTCCTAGCTCTTTGAAGCAGTTCCCTCAGACCTATTGAGAGGCTGTTTCCTGGGCTCTAGTCCTCAGTAAGGTCCCTGAATAAAACTTAACTCACAACTTTTATGATGTGCATTTTTCTTTAAGTCAACAGTTTTGTGACTTAGGTGGGACCCAGAGCAGATTTCTCTACTTAACCTACTATGAGGATCCGGAGGCTTGGTACCAGCAAGGGCTCTTTATGTCCCTCTGCCTCCTTGGTGAGTCCAAATGATTGGGTAAGTTTCTCCTGGTCTCGGATTTCTGATCCTGGTTAACGATCCTGAGCTTTTATTTGGTGGTGGATAAGCTCCTAGCTGTGAGGAGTAGGGTTTCCCTGAACTTCAGGCAGTTCAAGAAAGAGGTACCTTGAATTGAGTTGAAAGCCATTGCAAGCAGAATTGAAACCTTTATCTTTTTTCTCTACTTAAGCCCTCCAGAATTTCAAAAATCTGAGTATTCTTATTTTTTTATGGCAATATAGTTATTTGTATAAGTTCAATAAGATTTGTTCACCTTATAACAGGACAATTGGAAACATTGGTTATATTACTATAGTTTTGACTGGAAGGTTACATTTGAGAATATACAAAAAATCAAATATAACCAGACAGCTTTAAAGAGCTAAAATAGACTTTATGGAGCCATAAAGCCCCTTGGAAAAACAATCTGGTACTTTGCTAATAGAGTTCCCAGCAGCCTTATCAGGTGAATTATGGAAGGCCATTTCTTGGCAGGTACAGGAATCTCAAGATATTTTGGGGTTCTGGAGAAGAGAGGAATCCACTCAAATCTGTAAGTATTACAGGCGGAATCTGATGACAAATCCTTGGTATGACTTTCCTGGTCTTGAGAGGCCTTTTAAAGTTTAATCTGAGATTCCTTATAAAAAGTTCTAGCAAAACCAACTTAAAAGCATCTATATGATTAATTATATTTATGATTATATTTATGTAAATAATTAAGCCAAGTTTATTGTAACCAGACTGATTTTGCTAACAAATTAGCCTTAATTTTGCAGAAATAAGGGTAATTTTAGTGACAAAAATTATGTTTCAATAATATACCTTTGTGGATATTAAGTTTTAATGTTGTTAACTGTATTTGAGGTTTGGTATTTACTGCCCAAGACTCACTTCCTAGATAGTTCCTTGTTACTATGTTGCATTGTTGTAGGGTTTAATTTAACTATTAAAAGGACATTCTAAGCTTGTTTCTGAGGTTTATCACAGTAATCTACCTTTGGATAAAGATCAGATGCCTCATGACTTACAACCAGGATTATATATACTAGAAAAGACAATTCTTTCCAGCATAAATGGAAAGTCCCTTATTAGGTACTTTTAACTAGCTTGTGCATAACAAAACTGAAGAGGATTAACTCTTGGATTCAAAGTTTCAACTTAAAAGTGCCCCTGTAATGGACTTGTCTACAGAGAAGACTGCTGACTTCAAACTCAGTTTAAAACAATGTTCAAACGAGAAGAAACAACAACTACACCAGGATGAGAAGAAGATGACATCAGAAGTAGACAGCTATCTCAAGATACCAGACCTAACCTCAATGATTATTTATAGTGTTTCTGATTCTTGGACTTTTGCACAGTATAGCAAATGTTTTTGTATCATAGACACAATCTATGCAAATTTTAGATATCAATCCAATTGTTGGGTTTGTGATCAATTACCTGTATCCTTTACCTTCTTGTTTATTTTCATGGATTTTTCCTCTCCAAGGCTCTGATTGGATGGCCCTTAGAAAATTTATTTTAGAAGAAGGAAGCTGTAGTTCTTTTCAGACCACTATTGCTATTACTAAATGTGATCCCCTTGCTTGGCAAATCATACTTGCTCTGACCCTGGCCATAAATATGAATTTTCTTTTAAAGTTACTTAAGTTCAGTCAGCACAACAAGCAAAATTCCAGTCAAAGAATAAAACTTCCCAATTATTAGGAGGGCCCCTCCTTCAGTTATGGAATAGATTTATATGGTTAACACCAGGCTATGGTAATTTAAGTTTAAAGGCTCTGCCTATATTGGGAACAATTAAATCATAATAAAGATAATGAGTCTAATAATACTAGGAAATTAGGTTGGTGCTATATGAAAAACACCAACACATCATTTCCCTTAAAGATAGCAGTTGGTATGGAACAGACTGGGTCTGGCGACCAGGGATATACTAGGTCAATACTAAAGGAACTCAATGGCTTTGTGGCCCTGGTTTCCACCAGTATGGATAGGAAGATATACCTTAGGATTCCCTTGAACTCAAGACCACAAGTGTGCCACTTTAGATAAGACTCCAACAAATTTATCTTTAGTACAAGCCTGATGGATCAAGAATTCTGTATTTCATTGGTATGAACATTTAGCAGCTATTTTTCTGCCTTCAGTAGAACTGGAAGATATAATAGCCCACACCAAAGTCTTAATAAAATTCACCCAACAGGCCTTAAATTATAGTAATCAGCCTATTAGCCTACTGAATTCTGAGGTCTTTATGATGAGAAAAGCAGTATTACAAAATTGCATGGCTCTTAATATCCTTACATCTCAAGGAGACACCACCACCACAATTTAAACTAAATGCTGTGCTTTATACCAGATGAATCTTCTGATATAACACATTTAATGACCCACATGAAAACAGATTTCTGCCTTAAGTGATTCCCTTCCTAGTCTTGGTGATTTTTTGATCTTTTAAAGAGCTGGTTTGGTTCTGGATTCTCATGGCTTAAGTCTCTACTTATGACCTTATTAATGCTACTAGTTATGTTCCTTATATCCTGTCCATTTTCTAAGATTGTTGTTTCTTGCATTATCAATGTGTAACCAGGTCTCTGACAAAATCAATGATGGCTAAACACCTTGAAGCAATTGATCACGTATATAGCTCTATGTAAAATTAATTGTAATAGTGCAACTCTAGATATGGGAAGAAGCAACAAGAGACAACATTTTCTGGATCACAGAAGACTAGTAAGACAGAGGATTTAGAGAATGTTTAGCTTACTAACAGGGCTTAATCCAAATACAGCACATGAATGGCCTATCAACTAAATTCTCTCCTGACCTAGGAATAAGCCTTCCTCATGCCATAAGACAAATTGGTGATGAAATGTCTCCTAAACCTTGATCAAAGTTATGACCAAAAGAGGGGAAGCTGTAAACAAAATTAACAAAGAGTGTCACTCATCATCCTATTATACAAGAGGTTAAGTCACAACGTACTGCAGTCAGTCACCTCCACCACCTGTGCAATCTGAGGGGAATTTAAGACGAAAAACAGGATTAAACATTCTGTGCTTTGGATATACAGGCCCGTACATAGTTAAGATGCATATCTAAGGAAGAATTTCAATTACCCCAGATTCCTGTATCTTCCCATACATAGAAAAGCACTAAAATCATTAACTCGAGGTATCTGTTCTTTGTGATTAGTAGTAATATTTTGCCAAGATGTGTGCTTGACTACATGTATTTCTCAGCCAAAAAATTCACATATATACTGACCCCTCTCCTACCTCTTTGAAGCAGACCCCTCAGAACTACTGAGATGTTGCTTCTCAGGCTTCAGTCCTTAGTAATGTCCCTGAGTAAAACTTAACTCACAACTTTTATGTTGTGCATTTTTTTTTAACTTGACAAACAAAAGGTTTCTTACAACAAAGTTGAGGGAATCTCAAATGGGTAGATGGTGGGAAGTGTAGGAATGGACAAAAATAGGGAAGGTCTGGATAGAGTTGAGTCTAGAGATGGAAAAAGCCACAGTGAAAAAGAGGGTTGGATAAGAAGTTTGGAGCTAAGGATCATTGATCATTTCCTCTTTGAGGTTATTTTTTTTAATATAAAATTTGACAGTGTTTGCTTGAATTTGTTTAAATTTATTGGAAATCAAGCATTACTTAAATTTTGCAATATTTTAAACTAATTAGAAAACACAGTAAAATACTTTCCAAAAGAGAATTTTATTGTAAAAACTTAGTCTTGATTTTGTTATTGAAAATATTTGTATAAAAATCAAACCATTAAGATTATTTATAGATAATACAAATACTATCTTTCTCTCGCATACACACAAGCACATAATTAAGTAAATAATTAAATATTTCATTATGTGTTTCTCAGGGGAATCTTGTAAGAATCTATAGAAATATACACATTTTTAAAAGTTGATTGCAAATATTTCTCTACTTATCAACTGCTAAGAAACACTACTTTTATAAACATCACATTAAATTGAGACAGATTTCACTGTGTTCTGGCTTTGGTGATGCCCCTATCAAAACATTTTAGAATCAGAAAGTGTGAATTTTATTTAAATAGATTAGTGCAGTTTCAATCATGTCATGATTTCTTTTGTGACATTTCTTGCAATTTATCAGCTTTTTCTGAGTTTCCAGTGGTGGTTGGATGGTGATGATGGTAAACAGAAAAAATGGTCCTGGAAATATCAGCTAAATTCAGGGAAAGGAACAGCATATGCTGCAAATAAAAAAATCTTCAGAAATCATTTCAGTAGCTCTTAGTGTTATATTTCCAAAGGGGGGAAAAAAAACAAAACCAAAAAAAAAACAACAACTTGGTTTTCAATGATGCATTACCAGTGTGTAAGTACTTAATTCCAAGCTCTTTGGTCTGTTCAATTTTCTTAAAGCTAAAACTGCTCTAAAAAGTAAAGTCTCTTAATTTTAAAAAATAAATAAAAATAAATGGTCTCTCTAGACTCTATATATCTCTTTCTGTGATTCAACAAATAGCTCTGGAAATAGTGATTTAATTATAATTTACAGAAATCATTATATAAATATCCTGCCTCTATGGTTTTCCTTAGGACTGGGTATTTGGAAAGAGATGGAAAGGATTTTTATTTTGCAATATTTTCCAAAAGAGCTTTCAGATTACATTTAATCTTTATAACTATTATTTTTCTTACTGAAAATTTATGTCATTTATTGCAATTGCTCTGGGCTAACAGATTATTGGTTCACACTGTTTTCAGTATTTTCTGGATAACTTATTTGAGAGTGGATGGTACTGACTGCACATTCCATGGGACAAACATGATTCCAGGCAAGTTTTCAGTCAAAAAAAAGTCAGGTGAATTATGAAAAGATAAAGCTTGCTTATCCAGTTTTAATGAAATTTTAAAATCATACATATGGACTCATCAGTGAGCTGAGGACAGTTTCATGTCTTTGAGCTTCAATAGGTTCTATGATTTTGAGGCAACTTTAATTCTTGTGCCTCAAAAACAGAAAAAATTGAGTCCTCTAAAACATGTTTTAAAAGGGAATTCTGCTGGATAGCATGGAAATGCCCTAAATGATATGGTTGCCTACAACTAGGTTTTCACACCAGCAAGTCAGTGGAGAAAAAGAAAATTTGTGCTAAGAAATAATCTAGGTTACTTGTGCTTGTGATGACTCATCTGCTATTCCTGGCACAACTTGCTTCCAAAAATCATTGAGAAAATCATGATTACCAAAAAGACAAGAGCATAAGACTATTGTGGAAATATTGTTTAATTTTATCATCAAGAATGTCAGTAACTGGTTCTGGAATATATTGTCATAGTAACTTTATATCACATTCTTTCCTTAGCTGTTTAGTTTAAATTTTTAAGCAATTAAATTGAGTAAAGAATAAAAATAATGTAAAGCATTCAATGAATTTAAAATGCTATTTTAATAGGTAACTAACAGATCCCACAGAATATTATAATTAATTTCTTTGAATAAAGTAAAATAAAAAATATAATTCACATTTGGTATGGTCCTTAAACACCCTAAAAATAGATTTTTCATTAAAATATTTTGTATTTTTATTAATGCTTTGGTCTTTTCTTTAACCATGATGGTGGAGGGAATATCTATTGGTTTATTTGTTTTTACCTAAAATGTAAGATCTTTCAGAGGAATATTCTATTATTTGCATAAATTATTCTTAGAGGATTTTATTAGTAGCTGTGTAAAACTTCTCAAACTGGGTTACATGAAACCTTGGAGGACATGCCAAGTGTATGTGCATAAGTTCTTATAGGACAAACAAAGTATATTTAATTAGAACACCAGTCTTATTCAAAGATTTACAGAGGAAAAGTGAGGTAATGTACTCTTAATGGATCTATTAGGGTAATAAAAATGTGTTGCTCTTTGGAGAAAAATGCAAAGATTTTATGTATAAATACAAAAGTGCAAAGAAAAGTTATTCTCAAAGCTGGACACTTCCAACCCCAGACCAAGCCCTTGGCTCTGTCCTTACAGGTAGGTAGGGAGCCCAGTTCTAATAGTAAGCCAGCATGGTAATGTTACTGCTGCCCCTGTCCTCTTAAATAAACCTTAGGAAACGAGACATCATGGGTTGTAGCATTAAGAAAGGATGATAACATTGAATTTACTCATTTAATTATGTATTCATGCACCCAACGCATAGGTGTTGAGAACCTACTATCTATCTTGCGAATTCATCAAGGAAAAAATAATCTCAGTCTCTCTTTTCATAGAACTTACATTCTAAGTGGCCTACGCTGTAGCGCAAATGGCTTTAATCACAGAAGACTTTTAGGCAATTAAGTATCACTTCAGAACATAATTACGTACTAGGGAAGAAAGAAGAGCATGAGCACCACAAAGAGGGCCGTCTCTTGTGTTACTTGTCATCAACACTTTCTTTGCAAGACCCTTTGTTCTCACACACATGTAATACCAGACACAGCTACACCCAGAGCTCAATCAGTTTTGAACAAAGCAGCCAGTACAAACTCAAACTCACTACCTACTAGAGTCTTGGATTTTCTTGCTGCTGCTATACATATCTGAATTTATGAGCAGTAGTGTACTAGGAAATAGTTAACAACTGGCTCTCTGGCAAAAAAATTTTTAAAAAAGTATACAGCTACAGACCTACAGATATGGATATACAGACATGTATCATAAAATTGTACTAATGTAAAGGATGTGCAGCACACAATCTACAAGTAATAGTAAAATGTATTCATTATTGTCATTTCCATATAGCCAATTAATTCTCACAGGTTGTTTCAGTTGATATTTGCCAACCTTTTGGATTTGTTGCCAACTTATAATTTCAGTTGATGAGCCAGTGTAGTTGCAACATGAATGCTGGTTGATATTTTTCTTTAATGAGTAAAATGATAGTGAAATCATAGGCATGTTGAACTTTATTCATTTGTCAATGATGTAGGCTACTTTTTACTGAAAAGAGTTCTCAAATACTGAAGAATATTTCCTCTTTTGTGTGTGTGCTATACACAATATAACAGCTACAGACACCATGCACTTGGAAGTTTAATCTGCATTATGAACACTGCCCCTACCATTTTCTAGAGAAACAAAGCACCTTTCTTCCTATTTCAAGCTTCCAGCATGATGTCACCGAATGCACAGTGGGAAAAGATACACAGTAGTCCCCAGTTTTGTAGTATCAATATTTCTACCATACGGATTGACACAGTAAATAACCCCACAATTATAGATGAGAAAAACAACCCTAAAATTAGAAAGCAGTAACTTTTGCATATTGATATGTTATGTAATTAATTTTAATTTATATAATTTAATTTTTAATAATAGTTCTTTTAAAAATGGCTTGCAAAATTTCTGAAAATTTCACAATGGGCTCTCACAAGCACTTATGAACCAACTTCAGCACAGCACTGCTCATGAGCCTCTAGTAAGCCCCAAACACCTGTACACCCATAACACCCTTCCTGGTTTGCTAGGAACTTTTCTAGGTTTTAGCACTGAAAGTCTCACATTCCAAGACACTGGGACATGTGGTTACCCTAATCCATGGACCATCCAAAATAGTTATGTAACTGCCTAGTTACTAATAGAGCTGAATTTTTCGCCTGAATTTATAGCCCTTGCAAATTCCTTTCCCCTCAGCATCCCTGTCCTCTGCTGCAGCTGTTTGCTAGGATGACAGACTCTGTAAGATGAATTATTGTCATGGTCCCAGTCACTGTCAGATTTTGAATAGCACAGTTGTACTATTCACCACCTTGAATTTGTTGTAACTCAAGTACATACAGCCTAAGTTCATCATCTCCTTTTGGTTTATTGAAATCAAGGCTTTGGTACCATTAAGTCCTCTTTCCTTCACATAATGGGATCTCTAAATATTCAGTTGGAAGAGCAATTCTGAAATTAAATGAGGTTATGTTCACACAGTGTCTAATACAGTTGTTCATTAACTAGTAAATATTACAATAGTATTCTTATGATTATTCCCAGTCCCTTCTTAAACCAACCATTTATTTTCCCTGGCAGCCCTTGCTGAGAGCCAGCCTGCCTCTCAGCCAAGTATGTGCAACTATTGCAGAGCCCCTCTCCATTACATATGATTGAAGAAAGGAGTCCTATGTCTGGCACTTCACACTGGAGTAATGAGGATCAGCCATTACTTGCACCAATGATTCAGTCCCTGATTCTGTCCTTTTTGCCCAAGCAAGCTCTAAACATAGCTAATTCATGCAGTCAGCCTCTATGAGCCACATTTTACTTCAAGTCCTTTATTTCACAGTTGTCTTTCAAATTTAACCCATATTCACATCCAGAAAGAACAGGGGACCACTTCTTGCCAGGGTGAGAAATACTTCCCACCTTGATGTTATAGTTTTGGCTGGAAATCAAATCTAGGAAAAGGAGTGCAAAATGTGGGTAGTGAAGACTTCTTCAATTTTTTTTTCTTGTTTTTAGGAAATTGTTTATATGGCTAACTTGAGATAGGACCTAAAAGGTAAGCCGGTACTCTAGAGTAGAGGTCAGTAAACCCTGGACGGCCCACATTCTGCTGTTGTAAATAAAGTTTTATTGGAACACAGCCCTGCCCATTCATTTACATATTGTAAATAGCAGCTTTTGCACTACAACAGCACACATCACTACATAGTTGTGACCCAGACCAAGTAGCCTATAAAGTCTATATATTTACTATCCAGCCCTTTATAAAGAGAAAATGTTTGCCAATCCCTGCTCCAGGGTCTAAAAGAAATACTTTAATAGCTTTGCCTGGTCAGGGGTAGATGACTTGGGAAAGGGGAATGCCGACCTCTAGCTGCTCCTAGTTTTTCAAATCAGGAAGAGGACGTGCTCTTGCTCCTTCCTCAAATAAAGTCACATAGGCTCTTGCTGTGAATGCATTTACCTAGAATGTATTGGAGACCAGGACTAAGGCTATTGCTTGCTTTGACAGAATTTTCTAAAACCAAAGTCAGAGAGAGTCCTAACAGCCTGCATTGTCAGATATTGATATGTTTATTCCGAAAATGCTGGGATGGTTTCTGTTTGCCAGGCAGCTTTCAGAACACCATCATCATTTTCCAAAAATTGTACCTGAATTCACCTGAGAGTGAAAGATTAACAAGTTGTATTGCCCTGGGCCAAAATTAAATTTGCTCTTTCATGAAAAAACAAATTCATTTTTTGTGTAGAGGAATAATCTTGAGTAGAGATTAAGAAATTCTTATCATAGGCTGAGATTTATACAACAAAATCAAGTATAATAATCTTAGTCAAAAAATGCATTAATTACACTGTTATTCTTCTACGGTGCTTCATTGGAGAGTTGCCTGAATTAAAACTATTTCCTTCTCAGTTCTTACATTGTTTTTCTCTACATGTTTTCATAAAATAAAACCAAATCACCATGATTATTGAATTTTGTGAAGTCTGCTTCAATTGATATAGTAGAAAATTAGGTGAGACTGGATTCTTACTCGTCGATAGTTTTTGTTTTTTGTTGTCTGGTTTTATCTTTAGTATCTTTAAACAAGAAACCACATTTTTGCCTGAAGCACTGGCAATATTAGGTGTTTGAACTGGGGAAGCTCTCCCAAGATTGCATATCATGAGTAATTTTTTTTTTAAAGAATGCCATAAGTCTCCCTTGTTGAGTAGATGTCCTTTAAGTGTTTTCCAGTAGAAATGATAGAATTATTGAGTCAGGCCCTAGAAAGTGGCGTAAGTCTACCCTTCATACAGATATGTGAAGAAATAAAGTCTGGGATAGAATGACAATCTACCTTATGAGCAGGTCTATTTTTCTACTTCATGGCACAAGTGTGGGGATGAGGGTGGAGGGAGCAAATTGCTTGGGGTGTAGGGACAGGTCTGAACATGTCCAAGTAAGCTGTCATCACCACTGACTCCCTTCTCAGGGCTTACCACTCATGGATATGTCTACCCACCAAAAACCCATACAAACACACACACACATGCACACATGCTGAGTCATTCATGGTTTCAAGAAATTAAAAGTTCGCTAAACATAGTCACCCCAGAAGCCAATTTGAGTTCAATGCAATAAGTACTGACTCTGCCTAATTCTCCTTCACTCTTGCTTGCACAGCCCAAAACATGATCAGGGTGGAGCAGACGCCCACCTTTATGTTGTCACTCTTGACTGGGCTTTAAACAAAGTCAGTTTTAACTT
Source organism: Delphinapterus leucas (assembly GCF_059928025.1). Classification (NCBI taxonomy): domain Eukaryota; kingdom Metazoa; phylum Chordata; class Mammalia; order Artiodactyla; family Monodontidae; genus Delphinapterus; species Delphinapterus leucas. The sequence continues at coordinate 101,021,662 of NC_143131.1, read as the reverse complement.
ATAGCAGAATCTTGGGTGTGGGAGGTGGGAAGAATGATAGGGCCTGATGAAAATCATAAGGAAAATGGATTATCTATTCGCCGTTCTGCTTCAATACTCAGTCTCACAGCCATGTTGTCTTTGGTGGCAATGGAGGGAAAAGAAAGGCACACTCTCTGTTATCTTTGTTGTTAAAACCATCCCCAATCTTTAAGGCAAATAGTGTCCTATTAGAAAAGTATTGCTTCATCTACAGAAGAAAAATTTAATTTTCTTTACTGAAGTACTCAGGAACTTTGGTTACAGCTTCACTTCAGCAATTATTACCCTGTGGAACTGATAAAATAATGAGGCATACACATGATTTGACGACAAGTAAGAGTGGGGAAGGGTTTGGGAATGGGAGCAGACACTGTCAATAATTTATTTGTGAGAAACAACTCCCTCTCTTTTGTTTTGCTCCCTGTAAATATATTTTTTTATCCCCCTTAAAAGCTCCACTCTATGCAAACTCAGTCTTTCCAATAGCCATAGATTTCTAAATAAAGCACTAGTGATTTAAGGTCTTTAAAAACTGAGCAGAAAAATTAACACAAAATGAGATTCACTAAAATTTATATTACTTATTTTTCAAGGTAAAATGTTATTAAATTAGTGAGTGTTTATTTATACACGTAAGTACAACTACATTGATAAATGCACTACCAATGTGGCATCTTTATACCACCATTTGATGAATGTTTATTGAATGAATAAACAAGTAAAGTATTATATGCATGACACCTGTTTAGTGATATAAAGAAGGTCAATCATATGAGACAGACCTTGCTCGAGAGATTACATTTTAATTCCCAAGTCAAATATATACCCTGTGTTGAAGGGTAATATTTTGAACATTAAATTGAGGGTAATTTTTCTTTTAAAAAATATTATGAAACCTTTCAAACATTGAGAATATTGATAATAATGTAAAAAAAAGAAAAAAGTCCATGAATCCATCATGCAGCTAAAACTATATTTGTCTCCTCAGAAACATAATTTCACTAAACATTAGACACTGACATGTCTATGCTGAGATAAAGATAGATAGATAGATCTATTTCACTCACTATAACTGCTGAATACGTATAACAATTTATTTTTCATTCCTCTATTGGATGGTTGGATGATTTCCATTGAATAAAGTTTGTATTTCCAGAAAAAGTTCTTGCTACAATGTGATCTCTGAGCTCATAGAGCCAGTAGTATCTATTGATCAGGAAGAAAGAAGGTGATGCTTAAAAGAAAAAAAAAATTGTTTGGACTTGATATTTAAGACACATTTTAAAAGCTCTTGTCAGAAATAAAAGTTTGGAGAGAAATGCATGTATTTGCAAGACTCAGATTTTATTAAAAGAAGAAAATCTTAATAGGTTCAAAATGCAAAAATAAAAATTAGAGAACTAAGAGGGCAACAGGAAAAAAATAAAAAGCTATAGGACTGCAGGAGGGCCTTGGAGAGGTTAAGGACCCATACACTGAGAACTATAAAACATTAATGAAGGAAACTGAAGACGATGCAAAGAAATGGAAAGATACCCCCATGTTCTTGGATTTGAAGAATTAATAATGTTAAAACGTCCATTTTATTAAAAGCAACACACAGATTTAATGTAATCCCTATCCAAATATCCACAATATTTTTTTTACAGAATTAGAATGAATAATTCTAAAATTTATATGGAACTACAAAAGACCCCAAATTGCCAAAGCAATTGTGAGAAGAAAGAACAAAGCTAGAGGTATCAAGCTCCCTGAATTCAGTCTATGCTACAAAACTACAATAATCCAAATAGAATGGTACTGGAACAAAAACAGACACACAGATCAATGGAACAGAATAGAGAGGCCAGAAATAAACCCACACACATATGGTCAATTAATTTATAACAAAGGATGCAAAAATATACAATGGGAAAAATACAGTCTCTTCAATAAGTGGTGTTGGGAAAAGTCAACAGTTCCATGTAAAAGAATGAAATTAGAACATTTTGTCACACGATATACAAAAATAAACTCAAAATGGATTGAAGCCCTAAATATAAGACTGGAAACCTTAAAACTCATAGGAAAATGTAGGCAGAACACACTTTGACATAAGGTAGCAATATTTTTTTTTGAACCTATCTCCTCCAGCAAAGAAAACAAAAGCAAAAATAAACAAATAGACCCTATTTAAAGTTTTACACAACAAAGGAAACTATCAACAAAATGAAAAACAACCTATGAGGATGAGAAAGTGTTTGCAAATGATTTATCTGATAAGGGGTTAATATATAAAATACATAAACAGCTCATATAACTCAGTATCAAAAAACAACCCAATGGGGAGTTCCCTGGTGGCCTTCTGGTTAGGATTCTGGGCTTTCACTGCTGTGGCCTGGGTTCAATCCCTGGTCAGGGAACTGAGATCCTGCAAGCTGCGTGTGGCCAAAAAAAAAAAACCCCGAAACAAAAAACAGCCCAATATAAAAATGGGCAGAAGGGTTTCCCTGGTGGTGCAGTGGTTGAGAGTCTGCATGCTGACGCAGAGGACACAGGTTCGTGCCCTGGTCCGGAAGGATCCCACATGCCACAGAGCGGCTGGGCCAGTGAGCCTGCGCGTCCAGAGCCTGTGCTCTGCAACGGGAGAGGCCACAACAGTGAGAGGCCCGCGTACTGTGCAAAAAAAAAAAAAAGGCAGAAGACCTGAATAGACATTTTTCCAAAGAAGACATACAGATGACCAACGGACACATGAAAAGATGCTCAACTATCATTAGTCCTTAGACAAATGCAAATCAACAACCACAATGAGATCTCACCTCACACCTGTCAAAAAGGCTATCTTCAAAAAGATCACAAATAACAAATGTTGGTGAGGACACGGAGAAAAGGCTACACTCGTGCACAGTTAGTAGGAATGTAAATTGGTTCAGCCACTATGGAAAACAGTATGGAAGGTCCTCAAAGAACTAAAAATAGAATTACCATGTGTTCCAGCAATTCTACTCCTTGGTATATGCACACCTTGGCATATATCCAAAGAAAATGAAAACCTTCATTTGAAAAGATACATGCACCCCAATGTTCATAGCATCATTATTTACCACAGCCAAGATACAGAAGCAAGCCAAGTGTTCATCAACAGATGGATGGATAAAGAAGATGTGGTGAATGTATATACACAATGGAATATTACTCAGCCGTAAAATAATGAAATTTTGCTACTTGCAACAACATGGATGGACTTGGAATGACTTGTGCTTAGTGAAATAAGTCAGACAGAGAAAGACAAATACTGTATGTTATCACTTATATGTGGAATAAAAAAAAAATAAAACGAACAATAAACTGTGACAAAACAGAAACAGATGCACTAGTATTGATAACAAACTACCAGTGGGATATCAGTGGGAAGAGATATGGGGGAGGGGAAAGACTGAATAAAGGATAAAGAGCTACAAAATACTATGTATAAAATAAATAATCTACAAGGATATTGTACAGTACAGGAATACAGCTAACATTTTATAACAACTTTACATGGAGTGTAATCTGTAAAAATATTGAATCCCTCTGTTGTACACCTGAAACCGATATTATATATCAACTATAATTTTAAAAAGGGACAAAAAAGAATAGGAAGGGACAGGAGAGCTCTCTCTCTAGGAGCATACACTGAGAAAAGGCCATGTGAGCACACAGAGAGAGGCAGCTGTCTACAAGCCAGGAAGTAGTTCTCACCAGACACTGTATGCCAGCACCTTGACCTTGGACTTCCCACCTCCAAAACCTTGAGAAATAAATGCCTGCTGTTAAGACTACCCAATTTAAGGTAAAAGCCTGCACTGACTGAACAAGCATTTTTTTTCAAAGGCAAACTGAATACTTCTGCCTCTCTTTTCCATATTTTTGATGAATCCTTTTCCTTGAATGTTAACATTTTTTCTAGAAAGGATATTCCCTTGTTAGGTCCTAAGACTGTCCATTTTGATTGCTTACCAAAACGAAAATAAAATAAAAATACAAGCAGTGTTTGTTGACTAACTTTTCCAGAAAATATTCTGAAAACTTGATATTTGTTTGGTTCTTCTTATTGTGCATAATAACATCTTTTTTTTTCTTTTACTTCTTACTTCCCTTCAGAGCAGCCACATTTTTGGTCTTGGATATCTGGACTTCCCTAGAACCTGAAAGGAGTATTTGGTGTTCTGCCATGTCCTAGAATGGCTTCAGTACTTCAAGGGAGAAGGAAATTAATTCAACTACAAAAAGAAAGGGAACTAAATGTTAAGGTTAAGGGAGAAGTAAGAAGGTTCTTAGAAAAGCAGATGTCTTTAAAAAAAATTCCTTCACTGCAACCAGAGAATGCAGAGTACCTGTGAGGGAGTAATGTATAGACACCTGCGGTCTGAACACTATGCCTCTTACCCTTATGAGCCACAGCTGAGGGTCAGCAACCTGCCTTGTCAGTGAGGAAGTAGGCATTTAATGTTTATGGGGCTCCCTGCTTTGGAAGAGATTAACTCGGCTTGAGCAGTGAGCAGTTCATCAATGACCATGATGGACTGAACAATGGAAGTTCAGTTCCCACATTTCCTGCAATACTTAATCCCAAGGTTTCTGTTGGAAAGGGGGCCCTGAGAAATTACTAATATTGGGCTTTCTGCCAAATGGGATGAGAGGCTAGTTGGGTTAAATCCGAGTTAGAAAAGTAAACAAAAATTACCAAATACCATCATTTCAATTACAGTAGCACACCTAGCTCACAATGTCTTTGTTTATCTATTTTATATATAGTCGTGTTTTTCTGTTCATCCCAAACTCCTAATTTAACTCTCCTCCCCCTTTCCCCTTTGGTACCATAAATTTATTTTCTATCTCTGTGAATCTGTTCCTGTTTCGTAAATAAGTTCATTTGTATTATTTTTTTAGATTCCATATATAAGTGACAGCATGTGATACTTGTCTTTGTCTGACTTACCTCACTTAGTATGAAAATCTCTAGCTCCATCTATATTGTTGCAAATGGCATTATTTCAAGATGAGAAATTATGAGAGAAACAGGACTGTGTCTAGGATCTTGCTTTTCACAGAGATTTCCAGACTTGATATTTAAGTTCAAATATTATTTTATAGCAGGTTATTTTCCTTAGGAGGTAAACACCTTTTTCATACATGAAAGCTTTTATGATCACCGTGTGAGGTATGTAACAATTATAAGGTTCTGAAACTCATTATTTTACTCTAAATGTCACCTTACAGCTGCTAGTCACATTATTACATACTTACCAAAGCTATGTCATTATCACATTTTTAAGAAACTAATCCTAATCATAGCTTGCAATCCTGAAATATAAAAGACCCAGACATGCACAGAAATATAAAAGAAACCAAATCTTTAGAGTGTTCCATATAAACAAACCTATAGAGGTACTGTAGAACCCGTCCTGTGGAACTAACTAAAGGACTGCAGAACCTCTATATTTCCCTTTGACATGGGTCTTTTGACTGACGTCCCTTACTAAACAACATTTAAGAGTGCAAAGCATTTTACGCACCCTCTGCATTATAAAAGGATATTTCCATAGTTGGCTGCATTTTTATTCTCTTTATTACTTCATGTGAAAATATGCAACTTACTATTTAACTTACTTAACATATTAAATTTGTGTCTACTTTGTTTCCACGTCTTAAAAATCACCAAATTATAGTTCAAAAAATTACACATTTATCATATAGAAATGGCTAAACAAACCAGTTTACTAATAAATTTGTGTTTTAATTATAGGCGAAGCATATTAGAAACCACAGATGTATTTGTGGTAAGTATTGATTTTAATGTTGAGTACTGAAATCCAAGACAGGATATGTTACATGTCTTTGTTTACCTATTTTTAACTTCTCTCTCATTTATTTTTCTTTGCAATAGAGCAGGCAAAGTTTATCAAACCATTCTTCTATATAACACCTAACACCCTACATTTCTTGTTTTCATTTTTATTAATAAAACTTTGACTGCTCATATACTGTCCTTATATATGTAATAATTATGTAATAGCTTATTTCTGCAAAGGGACTCCCAAAGGTCAGACAATTCTTTTTATTAAAAACTGTATATTTTTATGGGCCTTCCCTGGTGGCACAGTTGTTAAGAATCTGCCTGCCAATGCAGGAAACACAGGTTCGAGCCCTGCTCTGGGAAGATCCCACATGTCACAGAGCAACTAAGTCCATGGGCCACAACTACTGAGCCTGTGAGCCACAACTACTGAAGCCCACGTGCCCAGAGCCCATGATCCACAACAAGAGAAGCCACTGCAATGAGAAGCCCATGCACCGCAACAGAGTAGCCCCCAGTTGCCACAACTAGAGAAAGCCCGTGCACAGCAACAAAGACCCAATGCAGCCAAAAATAAAATAAATGTATTTTTTTAAAACTGTATATTTTTAAATAGTTTTTATTGCAGCCCCCATTTATACATACAAGTGATCCCACTCAGTAGTGGATATATAGTAAAGTTTTCAGAGAAAACTGAGTAACAGCTATTACCATTACTTCATTGTGAAAGACATCCATCACATATTAAAGACTTCAGGAATGTGACACTAGGTTTGAGATAAAAGAACCACAAGGGAAAAGAAGCCTATTCTCTGACCTTCAAACATTCCTTGTATCTGTTGTAATTCTTATTGTATTTTCTAAAAGTTCTTAACAAAACTATAGATTGTGAATGTCTAATCTGATTGTGAACTATGGAACAGAGTCTGAATCTCCTATTGCTTTTTGAGCATCTACTGCATACCAGATTGACATCAATAAATGCTTCTGTCTAATGGCCAAATATAGATGTTTTGCCAAGGTGACATTAATTACTGGTGGAAAATAAAAAAATATTTCCTACATATTATTCTTCAAGGAAAGTTATATAATAAGAATATGATAGATAAGAGTTAATTTGATTAAATCAAGATTTTAGTAATTTTATGGAGGTTTTTAAAAAATTAAACAACTATTATTTGTTATAATTATTCTCTGTATTTTTAGATTTAAAACATATTGGCTTCAAGTCAAAGGGACACAGCTTGTTTCTTTCCTCAGTCCTCCCTTGTCTTTCTTTCCTTCTTTTTTGTTTTTTTTGGAAATAATGTATATTATAGATTTCAAAGCAATGACTTTGAATCTCAATTTATTCTGCGGATAATTAAGGAAGATAAATGCTCATTGGGTCCCCATTTTTCAGCAAATTAGCAGGAGCAGATTGTTACAAAGTCACTGGGAGTTGACCAAGTACAAATTCAAAGGGCTAATAAAGGATTTTTGCCAAAGAGTGCTAAAAAGGCAACTACAATTTTAAAATAATGTATTTAACTGAAAATAATAAGTTATTTATGAGAGAGTTCTACTCAATGGTGGAGGAATGACTTTAAAATGTTTTCATACAGTGTATCCCCCAGCGTGATTTCTTGACAGGTTTTCTCTTTCTCTTTACTGAAGGTATACCTTCAGTAGGTAATAAACCCAGAATTCACTTAAAAATGATTCCTGGATGATTCTGTTGAATAAATGTTGTTTTGTTTCTCTCTTGATCTTTCCTTCCTTTATTTCTACTATGTTTCTATTATTTTTTGTCATTATTTCATACCTTCCTAAATCAGCTCCTCTCTCCCTCTCTCCCCTTCTGCCCCTCTCTGTCTCTGAAACACACACACGCTCCTCAAATTGTTTGTGTATCAGGTACAGATCTGTCTTCCCTATGTTGGAGTCCCTAAAAGAAAGATCAGAGATGCCTGATTTTACTCTTTGATAGTAATGCAAGAAATTTTCTGAAAACTGTATTATCTTGTGCCGAAATCAGATATAAACTGCAATAGAAACATTGCTGGACAATTTTACTTTTGAATTTTAATGAAAAAATCAAACGAATTATTAGCAAAATGAATTCAAGAATGTATAAAAATAATTAGGGAAAATCATTACCAAGTATAATTTAATCACAGCAATAGAACACATCTTAAGCTTGGCCAATTACTTAATGTAATTCACCAAACTGAGCCACAAAATTTCAAGGTAAAATAAGTGACCATATTCATATGTGTATAAAAAAACTTTGCTTAAAGTTTAGTAATTCATAATTTTAAAAAATCATAGTGAATAAGGAAGAAATTTAACTTAACTGGTAAAAGATATCTGTCAAAAAAAAAAAAGAATCACATATAACGGTGATGTCAGAAGATATCTCAAAAGTTAGAAGCAAGACAAGGATGCCTGCTATTATCATCCTCTTCAACACTGTATGAGAAAACTTAGCTAATACAATAGGACAGAGATTGAGAGAGAGACTGAGTTAAGGATTAGAAGAAAAGAAATAAAATGGTTATTGTTCACTTAATGTGTTATAGATTCATAAACCAAACCATGAGAACCTACCAATTATTACAAATAGTGACTTCAAATTTATACATTTATGAAAGTTTACTACACAAAAATAATTTTTCTATAAACCACTAGAAACATTTAAGAAACAGACATTTTTAAGGTTATTATAATAGAAATAAAAACTGTAAAGCAACTGAGAATACAATTAACAAAAGTCAGGAAAGAATAATGGAAAAACTTTTAAAATGTTATGGAAGGCCATCGAGGCAGACTTGAAATGTAGAATATGCTATCTTTAATGGATGGCAAATAATACAATACAGATGACAATATTTATAAAATGAATCCTATCAATACCTAAATTGGGGTTGTCATAAAAATTAAAGTGTTCTTCAAATTCATAAAGCTAAAATATTGAGAAGAAAGAAAAATATATCCTATCAGATATCAGACTTTTTATCAAGTTTTATTTAAACCATATGGTACTGGCATAAGGATAAACAAATATACCAATGGGCAAAAGAAAGATTCATTCATACTTAGAAGCTTTGTAGAGGAAAGCTGGCATTACAAATCAGTAATGCAAGAAACCTGGAAATAGTACCCTTGAATCACTATTTTACTTTATACAACAATTTACCACAGTACAATCACATAACACAAGAAAGTTCGGGCAAAAAGGAGCTGATTTAATAACTTTGGCAAACAGTATTTTGATTAGATGCCGTAAGACCAGAGGCAAAAATAACTATACATAAATACCAGACTCTAGATGATAAATTTGCTTCTCAGAGGGGCAAGAGGCAACATTTCTGGAATTACTTTATGTGTATACTAAGTTTGGAAAAACAAATTATAGGTATGTGGAGTCAGTTTCTCATTGCCATTATCAGATAAAGAAGTTACAACTAGGCAAAGTGGGGGTAGAGGAGTCTAGGATGACTTTTGAGGTAAATCAGAGTCAGGGTTATCAGTATGAACTAAAGTTTATGATACATGTATGAGAAAACATCAGAAGAACCTAAATTGAGGGACTTGAAAAATATCTACCTATTCTAAAAAGTGTCAGTGCCATGAAAAACAAGGAAACACTGAGAAACTCTCACAGATCTCTTTAGAGACTAAGCACACACACCATCTAAATGCAGTGCATTATCCAGAAATCCATCTCGGAACAGAAAAAGGACATTATCAGAAAAACTGATGAAATCCAAGTAAAGTCTGTGGTTTAGTTAGTAGCATTGCACCAATGTTAATTTCTTAGTTTTAATAAATATAGCATAATTACATAAGGTGTTAACATCAAGGGGTGCTGGATGAAAGGTATAATGGAAATCTCTTTGCAATCTTTGCGACTTATTACTAAATTTAAAATTATTTCAAATTAAACAGTTTAACAGAATGATTTCAACTTTACCCAACTTTCTGTTCCTCACTTCTTCTAAATGTAAAACACTAATAATAAATTACATAAAACATGAATTTTATTTTTAAAGACATTTATGTAGAAAAAAAGTATCAGCCAACATGTTTACTTAGTAAAATTACATTATGCAGAATATGACCTCCCTGTACAACCTAACTTCCCATCAAATGAGAATTGTTTAACTGGGCTATAAAATTAATTGGACGTTTCGTTTTCCAGGCAGTTTTATAAAAAGACTTTTTAATATTTTATGTTTTTCTAAATAACTGACAAATATTTCTGGGGTTAACCAAAATATCTCTTTGCATAAAATAAACAGAAAACCTGTAGTATTAAATGATAATGGTCATTTCTTTAGCAATTTTCTCTTTATCCTATTCATTAACACAATAGTTCATTTTGAGAGAAAATGTTTATGAAACAAGATTTGAAACCTAATTATATTTTAGTAGTCAAGACAAGAATTACACAGCTAATCCAGAACAACAGAGTCAAAAAGTAACCTCTATTTGAATTTATTTTATATTGTCTCGTTTGAGTCATGCGTGTATGTATGCATATGTGTGTGTGCATGATGGGATTGTATAATAATTACGTGCGTTCCATGAGAAGCCAGTGAATGGATATAGGAAAGAAACAATACTGGGATTTTAATTGGTTCTCAGCCTCTGTAAGGCACATAAGGAAGAGCTGAACTTTATATTAATTATTAATTTTCTCTGATTCAGTCACTACCCTCTTATTTCTTTTAAATACTTCAAGTATTTATCACGTAATCATATTTTCCCAATTTTTATTATAATGGAATCCCTGGCCTTTAGTACAATCATTCACAAGCTTTAAATTCACCTGGAGTGCTTGTTAAAACACAATTTGTTAGGTCTCACTTTCAGAATTCCTGAATCAATAGGTCTGGATGGAGTGTGAGAACTTGCATTTCTAGTCCCTACCTTATAATGCTGATGGCATGCTAACCACACATTCTTATTGTATCTGTCAGGTGTTTCTGCTTCTAGTATTAAAAGTAGGTATTTCAAGCTTCTTCTTTCTCCTAACACCCGATGTGGCAAGAAGGAATTACAAACTGGTAATTCCAAATAATGTGTTTAATGTGAATAAACATTTAGAATGAAAATAGATTTGCAAAGAAAGAACTGATATGTTTATAAAGATCATTCATTTCTCAAGAATTCTAAACCAGATTAACTACCATTTGATTGCACAGCTGATTATCCCTAGAACAATGCTACATTTTGCAAACAATACATGGTTGTCTGAGTGAAGTATAAATCAGAGAGCTCCTGAGACAAAATGGGGTTCTTCTTCTTATATACTGTCCTTCTTCACCTGCTGAACAATGAGAAACATCTGCTAAACAACAATTTTAAAATATCTCCATGGACATTTCTTTGTGAGTAGTATATAAGGAAGCTTTGATCAAAAGCAGCTTAACTGGGGCTTCCCTGGTGGCACAGTGGTTGAGAGTCCGCCTGCCGACACAGGGGACACGTGTTCGTGCCCCGGTCCGGGAAGATCCCACATGCGAAGTGGCTGGGCCCGTGAGCCATGACCGCTGAGCCTGCGCGTCCGGAGCCTGTGCTCCGCAACAGGAGAGGCCACAACAGTGAGAGGCCCGCGTACCAGAAAAAAAAAAAAAAAAAAAGGCGGCTTAACTGAAAAACAAAAAATATTCCTTATGCCAAAGAGGCATGTTTTGGGGTGGAAAATTCTGCTCCCCTTCATATATTTAGAATCTTCAATTAGAATAGGAAGACATTTAATGATTATATTTAATAGGAGTCCATGTTATACACAGATTTGGGTAGAACATTAAAATGATTATATACAGCTTTATTTTGAGGTTAAGGTAGTTCAGTGTTTATATATAGTCTACATTTTTTTAAACAAAGGAGAGACATGATGGACTCTATTCTTAAAAAAAAAAAAGAAGCAGCTTAACCAAAAAATGTGCCTTAAGTTTTTTATTTATATTTCTAAGCTGAAGTATATCTGTAAACGAATTGGTATCACACCTCTGCTAAATATTTTCTTATTATTTTTGTTATTGTTAGTGGTCTAGTAGCATGGATGAGGCTAGTACTTCATCAAAGCAATCAGAATTACATTAAAAATCTTTTTTTTGTTGTTGTTTAATAGGAGTTTTTTTAATGACTTTTTTTAGACCAGTTTTAGGTTTACAACAATTTTGAGAGAAAGATAGAATTTTCCCATATACCCCCACCATCCCCATACATGCATAGCCTCCCCCATTATCAACTTCATTCACCAGAATGGTCCATTTGTTTGTTTGTTTTTTCATTCTTACCATGGATGAACCTATATTTACATATCATAATCACCCAAAGTTCATATTTCACCTTAGTATTCACTCTCAGTGTTGTACATTCTATGGGTTTAGACAAATATATAATGACATACACTCTTCATTATATTATAACATCATACAGAATATTTTCACTATCCTAAAAAAATATTTTTATAACTCTAACATTTCATCACCTGAAAGTTCATGATCCAAAAAGTTCCAAGTATTTATCTACTTATGGCGTTTCTAATGATTTATTCTAAGACCAGATGGAAATTACCAAACCCTACGTAGAAAGGTCTTCATCTGATAAAATGAATGTATTTCTACTTGTCAATTCCCTTTGAAAGCATATATAATATTTAAAATTATTTGCAAATGATCATGAACTCATTGGGAGATATAAAACTAAACTACTAGTTCAGATATGCATTGAGACTTTCAAATGGCTGTGTCTAAAATCTATTATTAATAGCAGTTATTTTATTATTAGATTTTATTAGACCATTGTGCTAGTGAATTTTTTTCTGAGAATTTTTTCCTTGTACTTTCTTTGTATTTTAAAGTTTATAACCTTAAAATCAAATAAAGCTTCTCAGGGATGGCATTTACTTAGAGTCTATGTCCAAATTCTTACCATATGCTATCTTAAAATACCCCTATAACCTTTTCAACAAACTTAAGAGGAAGGTATTGTAATTCTCATTTTGTAAGGCAAGGAAAAGGTCTCAAAGAGATGTTATCATCACCTAAAGTCACACTAGTAATAAAATTTATTTATCATTGAACACAGGCATACCTTGATTGTACTCATTGTACAAATAAATAAAGACAAATAAGTTTGGGATAAATGTTTTACTTTCTACCAAGTAACAAAAATACAGAGATTAACTTGGAACTACAATGTTGAGCTTAGTTTTCTTTCCCCCAAAGAAGCAACACTTAGTTTCTAAAACTCCTTGAGTCTACGATATCAAGAGAAATTGATTCTAGAAAGGGATGGGGGGAGAGCTCTGTCCTACCTTTGACTTTCTCTTCAGTTTACCTTAAAATCTAAACTACATTTCAATTTCCCTCTCCTTTTGTTTCATGGTGACTTAATGGCTTCCTATCCTTCACCTTCTGCCTGACATATAATTTATGATTATTCTGAGCTTTGCCTAAAGGGAATGAGTCTCTGGAAATATACTCTCTCATTTGACTGGTAGGTTAGTGTCACTTTCAGTTCAACTAGTTTCCATGTAAGAATACACATTTAACTTCATCAAATCTTAGATTATCATTTGCTAAAGTAAGTGGAAAATGGCATTTTGCAAGTCTTTAATTGACTTAAGACATTGATAATGAAAACTTTGATTAAAGACAGAATTTGTATAGCTCCATCCAAAAATCTTCTTTCTACCTTCATATTGTTTCTCTTTTCAAATCTATTAGAATTTTCTATCATTATCATCCTGGCAAAAACCCAGCTCACAGATATAACCTGGGCTTGATCCTGTTACTATATACGTTCATGAAAAACAAAGAGAATGGATGAGACAAAAATAATTTCACTATTTCTATGGCTGCCTGATTTTCCTAAGATCCAATATGTGTTTTATTTAATGTCCTGAGCCCAGGAGCCACTGCTGATTAAATCATTACAGTATCATTGTTTTCATTTGCTACTTTTCCCCGGTTGACTTAAAATGCTGTTTCTAGAACTTTTATTTGGTTTTTCCTTAACAATTTTGTTTCTAGTGGCTGATCTACTAAAACAAGGCCACTAGAATAGTTTGCCTCTGTTCCCAAGGCTTTGAGCTATGTGGGACAAACCAATTATAATTGGATCATTTGGCTTTTAGAAGCCTACCTAACTCTTCCAACTTGTTCAACTGCCATCCCAGAGTCTTTGTAAAACAGGCTGTAATTAGCCAAGTACTGCCTTGGAAGAACTCAGAAGATTAAATTCCACTTGAATCAAGATGTTAGCTACTTTTGCTTTCTAAGCAGTATTTCCAAAGAGGAAATGATTGAGAATAAATCTAGTACTCAGGTAAAAATAAATGCCGACCAACAGAAGGCAGGAAGACTCAAATTACTTCTGATGATGAATGGCATCAGCTTCAAACTATTGACCAAGAACAGAATGTTCTTTGGTGAACAGAAGCTCAGGAAAGAGAAAAGAAAGAAGAAAAGTAATTTAGGAAAAGTAGCATTTCGCTATTTCTTTCCTTAGACATTCACCCCCTTTTCTAATGAAGCGACTTCCGTCCTCTTATTCTCATTTTCTATGTTTCATGCTTAAAATTCGAAGGTAATGTGTCTCAAAGGCAGAAAAGCAGCCTGAGCTGTCGGGAGGGGAAGGGGAAAAGTTGCTAACATGACCCGATGCAGCTAATGAGTGAAAGGATAAGAAACGTGTAAAGAACTGACTTTCCTTCCAGGCTTCCCATATTCCAGATCAGTTCTTTCCTACTCACAGGCTTTCTCCACTGTGCTCCAACTAGGGAACGCTGAACACTGAGAAAGCAAGACTCCAAGCATATTGGCCAAAAGGCTAATCTCAGACCAGTTCTGAGATCCAAGTTAGGAAAGGCTGCATTCTAGACTCTCCTCTCTTAGAGAATCACCATATACATCCCCTATTAAAGACTGAGAAAATTAAAATTAAGAAGAAATAAAACTGTTATATAAACACATTTTTATTTATAATTTTTTCCATAACACACATGAAAATCTTAGGGAAAAATATAGTGATAGGAAATGCTATCCCAGATTCTAATCTCTTGAACAGCTGCAACTCTTGACTATTGGCCTCTTACGTTTAAACTATTCAAAGGGCATATTATTGGGCTTCCCTGGTGGCGCAGTGGTTGAGAGTCCGCCTGCCGATGCAGGGGACACGGGTTCATGCCCTGGTCTGGGAGGATCCCACGTGCCGCGGAGCGGCTGGGCCCGTGAGCCATGGCAGCTGAGCCTGCGCGTTCGGAGCTGTGCTCCGCAATGGGAGAGGCCACAACAGTGAGAGGCCCGCGTACCGCAAAAAAAAAAAAAAAAAGGTATATTGTTAACAAGAAGATAGTACTCAGAACAGAGCCAGTATTCTTAATTACAGACTTAGAGAAAGCTGTGGTTTTATTCCTTCATATCCAATAAGCACAGACTGCGGTGACTTGAGATGACAATACTCAGAGAGATTTTTCCACCAATACATAAAAGTTAATGAAGGCCTTTAAATTCTTATTTCATATGATTAAAATAGCCAACTCTTTTTTGTTACCCACCTTAAGATTTTTCTATACAAAATAGAAGAAACCATATAAATAACGGAGTATAATGAAAACTAAACCATTGGAATTGGACTTTTTCAACTTAATGTCAGAGTTTGAGCAAATAAGCTATGTAATACCGAACAATATTTTAAAAATAAAAAGCACATTTAAGGTAGAGGAATCCAGCTCCAAATAAACAACTCCCTGAAATATGCCCCTTATAAATATATAGCTAGTTAAAAGACTGATTTGGAATGGCAGCTCTTCTTCACAAATTATATAGTCTCAGAGAGCTAATTAGAGATTCCTGAAGAGGATATAGCATATTAAGGTCAAGAGACTTTCATACCAGAATCCTATTTGACTATAGACACAATATGTAGAATATAGACATAACACAACACACACACACACACCTATTGTGTATTGCAGATTAGCAGTTTTGTATGCTCAAAAAAATGTTTCCGTTTTACTTTAGGGATAATCTATTCCTATTTTGAGCTATATTGGGGTCTAGCTATGAGTTCTCTTTAGATAAAAATAAAGACTACATTGAGCATCTTTTCATGCTTTAACGTGGTAAACTCCTTCCCATTTCAGGATCTTCAGGACTCTTCTCCCATTTTTACCTGGCTTCTACTCTTTTTCTCAAGTTTTAGCATAAACATTATTTTTTTTCAGGACAGTTTTCTCCAAAGTTAATCTTGGCACCTATTTTACTCTTTCATTGCACACTCTACTTTTTCTTTTGTAATACTTATTGCAACTATAATTAAATAATTATTCCTATAATTATATATTTTGTGATTGTATCATTATCTAAGATATCTACATTAAGTTCATCATTATGATCCCCAGTTCCTAGGACACCTAGCACATAATAGGTCACTGAAAATTTTTTTTAATAAGTAACAGAAGGGAGTAATTATATTATCTTTTAGTTTTAGCCTACATGAACATATTTGGAAACATATTTCACTGTAATTTTTATACTTTATCATCTTCTGCTATTTCAGTTTTATCAGAGTGTTCGGTAGTCCTCCTATCCTCTTCTCAGACAGATCTTGGTAGGCGAGATAACTTATGCACCCAGACTAGTTCCACCTTTTTGCTACTACTTGTCAAATGAAATTTTGATCCCCATGTCCTTTATCAGAAAGGGCCAGTTCAACTGCATGACTCTTCTGTTTTGTACCTCCCAGTTAACTCTGACAGGAGCTTCTCTCTCCTTTCCATGAGAACAGATGTCTCATTGCAGCTGAGTTCTTTCTTTTTCCAGTTGTTCTCTAAAAGTTAAACTTGGAGGACTGCTGAGTCCAATGCAGAAATCTGAGACCATGAATGGCTTCTAACTTAAGGATAAGCATCCTATAAAGGTGGTTGTCAATGGTTTGTATAAATATATTAATGTTTATGCAAAAAAGATAATAGATGGAATTACTCATGTCTTTAAAGGAGACAGAAACTGAAACACAAGAAAGAAAGAAAAAACAACCAAATCAAAGAATGAGCAGAAGATATAAGTAGACATTTTCCCAAAGACATACAGATGGCCAAAAAGCACATGGAAAAATGCTCAACATTACTAATTGTCAGAGAACTACAATGAGGTATCACCTCACATCAGTCAGAATAGCCATCACCAAAAAAATCTACAAACAATAAATGCTGGAAAGGGTGTGGAAAAAAGGGAACCATCCTACACTGTTGGTGGGAATGTAAATTGGTACAACCACGATGGAGAACAGTATGGAGATTACTTACAAAACTAAAAATAGAACTACCATATGATCCAACAATCCCACTCTTGGGCATATATCCAGAGAAAACCATAATTCAAAAAGATACATGCACCACAATGTTCACTGCAGCACTATTTACAATAGCCAAGACCTGGAAGCAACCTAAATGTCCATTGACAGAGGAATGGATAAAGAAGATGTGGTACATATATACAATGGAATATTACTCAGCCATAAAAAAGAATGAAATAATGCCATTTGCAGCAACATAGATGGACCTAGAGATTATTATACTAAGTGAAGTATGTCAGACAAAGACAATATCATATGTATCACTCATATGTGGACTCTAATTTAAAAATGATATAAATGAACTTATTTACAAAACAGAAACAAACTCACACATTTCAAAAACAAACTTATGGTTATCAAAGAGGAAACATGCAGGAGAGGGATAAATTAGGAGCTTGGGATTAACATACACACACTACTATACATAAAATAGGTAACCAACAAGGACCTACAGTATAGCACAGGGAACTCTACTCAATAGTCTGTAATAACCTATATGGGAAAAGAATCTGAAAAAGAATGAATATATTCTTTTGTATATTCATTGAATATATATATTCAATGTATATGTATAACTGAATCACTATGCTTTACACCTGAAACTAACACAATATTGTAGATCAACCGTACTCCAATAAAATTAATTTTAAAAAATAAGAAAATAATACTTCTCAAAGCACCTCAGATAACATGACTGAAAGATCCAGGCTATGAGGGGTATACACTTATATAATTAGCAAAGAGGCCACTTTAACAAAAAATAATGTGAAATTAAGTAAAAGACTGGCATAAGACATACATATAGAATGACAATATAGACATCTCTATAGACAATAGAATACAATTCACAGTTCATAAATAAAGCCATACATTTATGATCAATTGGTTTTTGATAAAAGTACCAAGTCCATTCAATGAGAAAAGAAGAGTCTCTTCAACTAATGGTGCCGGTACAACTGGATTTCCATATGCAAAAGAATGAAATTGGATCCCTACCTTATGCCATATGGAAAAATCAACTCATAATGGATCAATGACCTAAATGGAGGAGCTAAATTCATAGAACTATTAGAAGAAAACATAAGGGTTAATTTTCATTAGTTTGGTTTCAAAATGAAGTCTTAGATGTGACACTAAAAGCATGAGCAACAAAATAAAAAATAAATTGGACTCCATCAAAGTTTAGAAAAATTTTGTGCATCAAAGGATATTAGCAAGAAAGTGATAAGACAACCTAGAATATGGTAGAAAATATTTGCAAATCCTGTATCTGATAAGGTATCTAGAATTGTAAAGAACTTCTAAAACTCAACTACAAAAAAAGACTCAATGTAAAAATGGGTAAAAGACTTGAATAGACCAATGAAGATATACAAATGGCCAAATGCACAAGAAAAGATGTTCAGCATCATTAGTCATGAGGAAAATGCAAATCAAAATCACAAGGAGATACCATTTCATACCTACAAGGATGGTTATAATCAAAAAACAGAAAAATACAAGTGGTGGCTGTGATGTGGAGAATCTAGAACCCTCCTACATTGCTGGTGGAAAGTAAAATGGTGCAGTCACTGCAGAAAAGTTTAGTGGTTCTTTGAAAAGTTAAACACGCAATTAGCATATGATCCTGTAACTCTACTCCTAGATATATACCCAAAATAATTGAAAACAGGGACTGAAGGAGATATTTCTATATCAGTGTTTATTTCAGCATTATTCACAATAGCTAAAAAGGTAGAAACAACCTAAGTATCCATCAACAGATGAATGGGTAAACAAAACGTGGTATATCCACACAATAGATATTATTCAGCCCTAAAAAGGAATGACATCTGTTATGCGACAACATGGATAAACCTTGAAAACATGAGTGAAATAAACTGGAACAGAATAATAAATATTGTATGATTCCACTGATATGAAATATAAAGAATAGGAAAATTCACAGAGACAGAATGTAGATTAGAGGTTACCAAAGGCTAGGTTGAGGAGGCACGGGGGAGCTATTGATTAATGGTCTTTCATCACCCAAAACAAAATCTGAGTGGTTACGCAATTGTTGTTTGGGGTGATGAAAAAGATTTGGGAATAGATAGTGATGACAGTTATCCAACACTGTGAATATAATTAATGTCATTGATTTGTACACTAAAAAATAATTGAACATTTTATGTTATGCATATTTTACTGTAACATATTTAAACTAATATAATTAATGTAGATTAATTTTTTAAGTAAGATCATGCATGAATTGTAAAAATTCTATTGAAAAACAAAGAGGGAGGAAGGCCCATTCTTTGATCTTTCCTTCTAGGGAAATTGTTAAATAGTATCTCATAGATGTGTACAGTATGAAAAGTATGTTCAACTTAGGAAAACTTTCAAAAGCTAAGCACAAGAGTGAATGTTAATTTAGAATAGGAAATGCATCACAACAAATTACAACTTGTAAAAAACTGACAAATATCACAAAAACCTACACACATAAGATTTGCATTAATTGACTGCTTGATAAATACACCTCTATGCTTTTCCTATTTCTTTTTGTTCTATATTCTTTGAAAGTCTCTTACTAGGATAATGATTTGTAAACCATTTTCTACGGAGGAACAGCAAGATGATTTAGTGTTTCCTCTAGCATGATCTGTATTGTAAAGTTCAGCTGTGTAATAACAGCTTTCATTTCCCAGGAACTTCAATATCACTTCAGAGAATCTTTTTTCTAGCCGTTGTAGTTTACTTTTGCTCACCATCAACTGAACCCTCCTGTCCTGCAGGAGTAAATGCATGTCTTAAGGGCCATGTTCATTATCCCAAGGGACAATTTATATCTCAGGTTCATTTCTGAGCTTCCTTAGTAGAACCTTATGTGGGTTTCTTTGCCACATCCGCCCTGTATGCTTTAGTTTCTGAGAGCTTCAGGGTCTCACAGAAGGAAAGAGATTTCAAAAAAGCATTGAATGAAGTTCAAAGTGAAACCAAGCAGGACTCTGTGGGGCTCCTCGGCATGGAAGCCTTTCAAACAGTTGCTAAACAGGGAAGGGATGGGATGCAGAGACAAGGGAGGAGCAGCTAAGAAGCAATAGTGTAGCCTTGGGGCAGGGTCCTGGTACTGCCTCAAGGTCCACACATAACAGTATGTTTAACCTCTTCTGCAGAACTAAACCCCTGACCAAATGGAAGATGTTCTAGAGAGAAGGTCACAGTTTGATAACCTTGAAGCTCATCAGGAGACCACCTGAAGCCAGATTAAAGGAGTGCAGGCCCTGCACACACCCTGACCCTTATCAGCAACCCCACCCTTGAACCACTGCTACAAAACTCCTCACCAAATCCTCCCAGATTGGGACACACAGCTTTTCAGGGCATGAGCCCACTGTGTCCCCCTGTGCCTGCCAAAGAAACAAAGCTATTCTTTTCTACTTCACCCAAAACTCTGTCTCCGAGATTTGATTCAGCACCAGTGCACAGAGGCTCAGCTTTCAGCACCAAAAGTGACCATAAAAAGCACTTAGTCTAGGATATTTTAAACTTAAGTCATGTAAGATTCACCCTCACGTTTCCATATCCATACACCATTTTTGCTGTTACTTGCCATTTATTTTCCAATTTTTTACTTATTCATGTTAGCCTGGCCTGACACAATTCTATTCATGAAGTCACAGGTTTGAATTGCAACTTAGTTTTTTTTCCAATGGACATTAAAATACATTTACAGTTCAATAGAGAAAAAAAATAAAAAGTCCTTCTGGGTCCAGCTAAAACCGTCTTATGCCCTGTGTGCCATTAGAGTAGATGATGAAACAAAGTATGTTATTGTGACTGGAGAGGAAGAATTTTATTGGGGAAGTTATTGATATAGGAATAAGAAATCCCACTGATGAAAACTACATGGAAATCTCGTTATTTTCCAAGGCTAAAGTAATTACCCTTTTTATTAAAGTGAAGTGGTGAAAATAGCTGTGCCTGCATTTGTTTTCTTTTTTCTCTACAAGTGCTTTTTTCTTTTAGACAAGAATAATGCTATTCATTAGATTATAGCAATGTTTAGTGTACTCAGAAGTCATTTTAATCAAGTAAAAAAAAAAAAAGAGTGAAATAATAAGTAATAAAGAAAGCAAGTGAGGGAGCCAGGCCCAGGGTTAATGAGGGGCAGAAAAAAGATCTTGCTTTGGTCACTTCCTCCATGAATCCATAAAAACTTTCTCTGTCATCTCCCTAGTCAATCTCTACAGGTAGAAGCAACCATCTCATACTTCCTACACTTTATCGCTTACTTTTTCTTCTATAGTCCATAAGCTCCTGGGGGCACAGAAGACGCCTTATTCCCATAGACACCCCTGTCTCCTGGTATCATGTTAAGTATATGGGACTTGCTTAATATTGTTGAATAAATGGCCAGTAAGGGATATATATATACACATACACATATACATACACATATGTATATATATATGTATGTGTGTGTATATACATATATGTATATAAACACACACTTAGAGAAAAAGTATTTTAACACTTATTATTAATAATACTTAATAAAATGGAGAGTATTCCTAAAATCTGAGACCCCATGATAAAAAATAAATGAATACAGATTTAAGAGGAGAAAACTGGAAACATTTTTGTAAATTTATGTAAGACATAGCATTAGTCTACATTTAAATTAAGCGTTAAAATACTCTACACTACAATAATAGGTTTTAGTGTTTTCTATCCACCATACTGACAGATCTTATTGTTTGCATTTATATGAGACTAGAACAAAGAAGAACTTTCAAAATATCTAAAGTGAAGATACCATCTGAAAAAGGGAATTAAAAAGATTAAAGAGGATAAAAAAAATCAGGATAGAAGCTAACTTGTAGACAATTAAATTTAAAAATCATCTGGATATATGCAGAACCACAGCAAAAAACCCCCACATAACTGTATTTAATAAACTTTATCTATTCTACTTTAACTTGGTCTTGAATAGTAAGAGGTAGTTTTTAGTGTATAAAAATTACCCTACCCCTTTCCAAATTGTTCCTTATGTTCCAATTTGCCCTCTACGTACTCATTGCCCAGTGTCCTCTGCTACAACCCAAAGGTCTGTAGAAGGACAAAAGCGAGTGATGCAGCAGGTAAGTGTGAGATGGTCATGGACGTGAATCCTCTTTGCTGAGCCTTGGGGCCTGTACCACCACATGCACTCTTTAAGGCCTTACCAAATCAAGTATCAATAGGATCTGGATGGTGATATAAATGCATATAGTGCATTAGGCAATGATGTGCTGACCTGGAGAATACATAATCCAAATTTAAACAACAGCTCCTCTTCAGTAATTACCAATGCATTGTCATAGAAAAATAGAGCACCAGTATCATTGAAATTGTGATTTGTTATAGGTAAACTAAAAATCTTGACTTTTATGTGAAATTTAACAATTATTAAGTCTTCACAGTTACGTATTTAGGAACTTCATAAAGGTCAGACAAAACACATCTGCAGCTCCAATTTGTCCATTCATCCTCCAGTTTGTAAACTGTGGTTTAACTACATCTCAACAAAATTTTAAATTTTATAAGGATTATCTTAACATAGCAGTGGTTCTAGAAAGTTGTGATTAGAGTACAAAATAGTAATACCTTAAAAAATGTATTAAAACAGTCAGGAAGAGGATACTTCCAATAATTATATTATACTGGATGATGTTAGACTGCAAAACTCTTGCATACAGGGACTAGTGACGTTTATGTTTTACATGATACATTCTGACTCTTCGTTTCTCCTTCACTCTTCCAAAAAGTTAATTATACACCTTAATTCATGACATTAATCTCTTTATTCAATTATTTAGTATACTTTACCTTTTCCCCACTTCAATTTCATACCTCCCTAAAATAGTAAACCAGTCTAATGTATTTGATGCATATACTTCTATTGCTATGTATTCTAACAAATTGAATTGTTTTTGTTCTTTTTAGCTTTCAAGAACAGAATGATATGGTGCTACAGAGCTAGTTATTTTTATCTTCCTACTATGCATGTTGCTTTCAGCATGTGTGATCATCTAGTCTATTGTCTAGTATATCTGTGTAGCACTCCACAGAGTACACCCACCATGTATACTTATTCATCCTGAAGTTATGGATGCCCAGAGAATCTCCAACTTGCTGACACCATAAGCAACACTGCAGTAAACAACCTGTGCATGTTCCCTTGTGCATTTGTGCAAGAATGTCTTTGGTCTATATGTTCAGAACTGGGATTGCTGGTTCATAGGGTATATGAATATATCATTTTATTAAGCATTGCTTGACTGCTTTCCAGGAGTCCTGCAGCAATCTACATTACCACCAGCAGAACATGAGCGTTCCTGGAGTCCACATCCTGCCGAATGTGTAGCATTATCCAGGACAATAATGTATCTAAAATTACATCATTATATAATTTTCAATTCTCTATCAATGAACACAAGCATCTCTTTATAAACTTACTGACCTTTTAGTCTTTGTAAGTTACTGGTCCAACTGTTCACAAGCTTATATTAAGGTATTTATCTTTTTCTTATTGATTTGTAGTAATCTCTTATACAGTAAAAAAATATGAATTATATTAATAAAGTTATGATGTTGAAACATTTTGTAATTTTTGTAATAAATATCA
Organism: Delphinapterus leucas; assembly: GCF_059928025.1. Lineage (NCBI taxonomy): Eukaryota > Metazoa > Chordata > Mammalia > Artiodactyla > Monodontidae > Delphinapterus > Delphinapterus leucas. The sequence goes on along the minus strand of NC_143131.1, from coordinate 100,997,810 downwards.
CTTACCATTTATGTGTAATACATTTTCATTTAGCTCTTGCATTATTTTGATTTTTAATGTACAATCATAAGTAAGAAGAGCCAATACTTTTCCTCTTTATGCAGACTAAAATGAGTTTAGAAGGTTTGTTTTTTACCTTTTCTTAACCAGTTTGTGTTGACAGTTTAATTGTTCTTGAAAATTTGACAGAGTTTCTATGAAATCATTTGAACCTTGAATATTTATGACCAGGGGATCTTGAATACTATTTTTTATTGTTTATTAATATATTCTCCTCCCATTTTAAAGTCAGCAATGTTTAGTTTTCTAGGAATTTATTATTTCATCTAATTTTCAAAATTATATCATTTTTTATTATTTTTTTCTATGAAATGGCTTTGGCTTAGTAATATTTTCTACTGTTCTTTATACTTTTAATACAAATTGTTTAACAATATGTCATTTGATTTCTAAACATACTGGATTTTTAATATAGCTTTGGATCATTCATTCCTAATTACATTGAATCATAACTGGAGAATTTATTCTGCATGATATTGATACTATGGATTACTCAGGCTTTTTAGTGGCCTAATCCATAGTCTGTTTTATAAATGTTCCAGTTTGTTGAGTATAGGCAGTGTATAATTAGCAGCTCAAGATTTATTCATTATGTTATTCATATCTCAGATACCTCTCATTATGATTTTCTACTTGATTTATCAGACTAAGAGATGTGTTTTAAAATGGCTTATTTTTATCAACTGTTTTCTGCATTCTGTTTTTTTATAGTTTTTGAGGCTCTGTACTAACATGTATACATATTCATGACTATATTATCTATGTTGTTTTTTAGTAGATAATTATTAACCTCATTCCTCAGAAATTAAATCATTGCTTTGCACACAACCTTCAATAATATTTTTAATTGAATTGGGCTAGCACTGAATTAATGTAACTGGTTGTTAAGAGTGGACAAACAGGGAACTGGGAAGTTGGAGGCCTATAACTGAATTAGAATTATCAATAATATGTCATTCTGCTCTTGAAATTTCTCTGAAATTGAATGTCCCCAAGAGTTCCAAAAGCCAATTTATTTTGAGGTTTAACCTAAGATATTATTGAGTCTATGAAACCAGGACTAGAACCCAGATCTTCTAGTTCAGTTTGAAAAAGAAAGAAAAAGAGAAAGGGAAAGAGAGCAAGAGAGCAAGTCAGAGTCATATGCATGACTAAGAGAGACCAAGGATTGAGGAAATCAGAGATGGAGGGATTAAGAGAAGGAGAGATTGAAAGAGATAAAAAGAGAAAGAGACAGAGAGAATGACCCCATTCTTTGACTAATTATTATGTGCTAGGCACTGTTATATATTCTTCACATATATTATTTTGTTAAAGTACACAAACATACTCCATAGAACCATTTCTAACAAACAAGAAAAACAACTTCCAACAGACAACGTAGATCAGACTCTTTCCAACACAGCTTAGATATTTATGGCTTAATTCTTCACAGTCAATTTGATTCGGAATGAGGACATGAGTTTTCATAATCCACAGGCAGGTCTTTTTATTTTTTTTGAAAATTGTATCTAAAACTTTTTCTCTTTTAATCAGAATTTCACTGTTGGAAATCAATACAATGAAAGTAAGCCTAAAAATGGAAACACTTTGTATTCAAAATTGCTCAGTGAACAAGAATTTATAATTCAAAGGGGAAATTTACAATATCTACAGGTAGTATAATGGGAAAAGATTTAAATGTGATTAATTCAATATGACATGATAAAGTCATGAAAAAATTTGATCAATGAATGAAATTGTAAAAATATTTAGGAAGACTTATTCATTTAGTTAAAGAATAATGACAAAAATTGTAGTGATAAATTAATTCTCTCAAAAATCATTGCAGCATCATGGGTAGGTGATTACTTTTATTACACATTTTCAATGTTCATACAAACATACACACGTAAGCACACATACACACACTTATTGTTTATTATTTCTAGTTGAATTTCAGCTGGTCAGAGAAAAACTTTGTAGGCTTTGAATTTTTTTTTAATTTATTGAGATTTGTTTAATGAACCAGAATATGGTCTATCTTGGTAAGAGTTTGTGTGCATTTGAAAATAATACACATTCTTTTGTTGTTGGGTAAAGTGTTCTATAAATATCAATTAGGGCAAATTGGTCGATGGGGTTCTACAAATTGTCAATATTCCTGCTGACTTTTTCACTGCTCATATTTTCAATTACTAAGCGAGGAGTTTTGAAGTCCTCAATTATAATTGTACATATATCTTTTTCCTTTTTTAGTTTTGTGATTTCGTTCCATGGAGTTGTAAGTTCTGCTATTTCACTAATAACATTTGGGATTGTTATAGTTCCTTGATGAATTCTTTTTATTACATAATGTTTTTGTTTCTCTCTTTTATGATTCGTGTTTATATAGTATAAATTTTTCCTTTTACTTTTACTTTGTATGTATTTATAGTATAAGTATTTAAAATGGGTTACTGAAGACAGCATATTACTGTTTCTTCCCTTTTATTAGCTTAAATATCTTGGTCTTTTCATTGGAGTGTCTACACCATTGATGTTTAATATAATTATTAATATAGGTGGGTTTATATCTACTATTTTATATCTACCTATATCTACTATATCTATAGTAGATATAGATCTCATCTGGCCTTTGTTCTAATTTGACAAACACTCTCTCCTTGACCAAACTTGAGTCAGGATCCTCTGAAGACTCTTTTTGACCATTTCACCTTTTAACTCTGTCCTTGGTCCATTTAGTCCAGTTTTAGTAAGACCTGGAGAAGACTGCTGTCCCAGCTTGACATTAAGCAGCAAGCAAATTCCCACTCCCTCCACCTCTTTGCTCTATTCAGGTCCTCAGTAAGTTGGATGAGGTTCACCCAAATTGGGGAGGGCAACCTGCTTTATTAAGTCTACTGATTTTACATGCTAACCTCATCAGAGGCAAACACCCTCACAGACACACCCAGAAATAATGTTTAACCAAAATTCTGGGCACCCTGTGATCCAGTCAAGTTGACAAATAAAATTAACATTGCAACCTCCATTTCAACTCTACTATCCTTTAGTTATACATTTTTTACAAATGTCATTAAACCCCCAATAGAATATTATTTTTATTAAAATTAACTTTGCTTTAGAAAACTAAAGACTTGAAATAATAATTTATATTTGCTGATATGTGTCCCACTTTTGTATATTTTGTGCAAGTCTATCTGGTATTACTTTCCCAAAATATAAAACACTTCCTTTAACAGATTTTATAAAAGAGATCCTTTGGCAATGAATTCTCTCAGCTTTCGTTTTTGCCTTCATTTAAAAAAAATTTTTTTAACATCTTTATTGGAGGATAACTGCTTTACAAGAAACAAAATTGATTTATTTATAGTGAGGTGGATGGACCTAGAGTCTGTCATACAGAGAGTGAAGTAAGTCAGAAAGAGAAAAACAAATACCATATGCTAACACATATATATATGGAATCTCAAAAAAAAAAAAAAAAAGGTTCTGAAGAACCTAGGGACAGGACAGGAATAAAGGCATAGAAGTAGAGAATGGACTTGAGGACACCGGGAGTGGGAAGGGTAAGCTGGGACGAAGTGAGAGAGTGGCATGGACATATACACACTACCAAATGTAAAACAGATAGCTAGTGGGAAGCAGCCATGTAGCACAGGTAGATCATCTCAGTGCTTTGTGACCACCTAGAGGGGTGGGTTAGGGAGGGTGGGAGGGAGACGCAAAAGGGAGGAGAATTGGGGATATATATATATATATATCTGATTCACTTTGTTATAAAGCAGAAACTAAGGCAGGTCTATTTTTAACAGATTTTATCAAAATATTTTACTGTATTCTAGCAGAAATAATGCAGCCAAAACTTATATCATTGCTGAGTACATTTCTGATATTTCTATGCTAGTACTCTCCAAACCTTATTATAAAATCATACCCAAATGCATAACTAATAGCTGCATGTGGATGAAATGCACTTATCAAGCAAAATTCATACCTATTGGTAACAAAAATAATCAATATTTTCTAACATTATGCAGTTATAAAAATCATACTATTGTGGCTGTCTAAAACATAAACAATGAAAAAGATTTTTAGTATATTTATATTGTCTACCATGTTACATTTTTTACCCTTTGGTCTTCAGGTTTTTTTGTTTTATTTTTTTTGCGGTACGTGGGCCTCTCACCGTTATGGCCTCTCCCGTTGCGGAGCACAGGCTCCGGACGCACAGGCTCAGCGGCCATGGCCCACGAGCCCAGCTCCTCTGTGGCATGTGGGATCTTCCCGGACCGGGGCACGAACCCGTGTCCCCTGCATCGGCAGGAGGACTCTCAACCACTGTGCCACCAGAGAAGCCCAGTCTTCAGGTTTTAATCAGGAGTCTGTAAAAATTTAGGGTTTCCCAATAACATCTGTTTTTACCTGAACTTCTCATTAAAATCAGCTTGAACTGGTTTTATATTACTTCAGCTGGGAAAGTTGTAAATGATAAGTGGCTTATAATGAACAATCTTTAGGGGTTTATAAAAACTCAAATTATTTGCAAATGCTGTGTGTGTGTACATGTGTAACAGTGAGGGGATTATTTAGGAGTAAGATCTGCTTTGATGAATGACATATTGGACCACTGATTTTTGTTAATATGATATATTGAAAGCTTCAAAGAAGCTAAGTTAAAAATAATTAAAAATCATTTAACCATTAACACTTTCCAACTCATTATTTGTTGTAAATTAATCCATGAGTGTTTAGTGAAAAGGCAAAGTTCAGTAAAGTTTTTTCTTTAGCAGTCAATATCTACGGTTGAATGAAAATGTTTATTACTAAAACTTTATTCTCATAATAGGAATTCTATCACAATTATACAAATAAATACTTTTTACATGTAATTGATTTGAGACATGCAAATATGTCCTAAATTCAATTTATTTAATGTTTAAAAATAAATTCACATTAAAGGGTAAACAAAAAACATATGCCTTAGTTCATAAAAGACTATCCAATAGTTTATTAATATGGCATAATTTTTAAGATTGTCATCTGGAGATAAGAAATTAATAAACCTCTTAAGAACGGTAAATTGGTCTTCCCTGGTGGCGCAGTGGTTGAGAGTCCGCCCACTGATGCAGGGGACACGGGTTCATGCCCCGGTCCGGGAAGATCCCACATGCCGTGGAGCAGCTGGGCCCGTGAGCCATGGCCGCTGAGCCTGCGCGTCCGGAGCCTGTGCTGCACAACAGGAGAGGCCACAGCAGCGAGAGGCCCGCATACCGCAAAAAAAAAAAAAAAAAAAAAAAAAGAATGGTAAATTGTTCTAGTCACTTAAAAAGAAGGTGGCCCACAAGAGACATTCAATACAAGTCTTAAGGCTGTATTTCTTGAAATTCTGACTAACTTTATACACAGAAAAATTAGGCATTTGTGGAAGCAATAACATATATATAACATTTATAACATTTATGGAAAAATAAAAGCACTCAAGACATGACTCATCCTTTGAAAGGCTTATGAAGTTATTTCCTCATACATATAAATATGTCTCTACAGCTGGACTTAATAATCACTATGCGTATCATGAAAATCAGTTGTGTTGTTGTCTGTTTCCACTTCTGAAGGATAGTAGAAATATCAAGCTCAAAATAGTTAAAATAAACTATGTTATGGCTCTTTATAATAAGTTATAATTAAAGTGGCCATATAATTTGTTATCCAAAGTGGGACAACTTTGAGAGTGACAGTGGGGTAAAAATTGAACCCATCCCAGACAAACTGGCATATATGACTACCTTAACTACAATAAACTTTGATTCCTTCAAATTTATTTCTTTTTCTCCAGGAAAAAAAAAAATGTCAGTATATGAAGCTTTGGAACTTTCTCTACAGAAAAGATTCAGATGGCAAATTGGTTTCATTTCAAATGTCCCTTCTCATTAACGCAATGCTTGGCCCACTGGACTGATTGAAAGGCCATGTTGAAACTTAGCAGGAAGGCATGCCATGATCAGTTTTCAGTGGAAGAGGTAATGCTACAGGGGTGGAGTATTTTCTGATTTTGACGGAGGGTGTGTTTTACTAGTTTAACACTTTATTTTTCCTCCTGTTTTATTGGTTTCTTGACTAAAGAAGCAATAACAAAAATGAGCCAGTGTCTTTTCTACATGGTCCATATTATTAGTCTTCAAAACAACTCTATATGAGATATTAACACTATTGTTCCCAATTTACCAATAAGAAAGATGAGATACTGAGAGTTTTAAAAACTTTCTAAGGTTGTACAGCTGATAACGAGTAGGTCTGGGATCCAGACGCAGACAGTCTGGCTCCAGATGCCGTACATTTAAGCAGCATGCTAGAATTCCTTTGGAGAGTGCTTGAGAAGCAAAAACAAAACAAAAGGATAGGAAATACTGAAGTATGGATAAGACTAGAAAAGTCAGAATCCACATAGAGCAGGCCTTAAAAATCATCTAAATTTTTTAATCCATTTTGCTTAAAACAATCACTTTGTTCACGCCTGTAACCACAGTAATAGAAGTACATGTTTGGCATTTTATGGTGCTTAATAAATAATTGTAAAATGAGTGACTCAATATTCTATAGTAAACATGTGAGCTTCTTCCTTGTCTTTTATTTCAATTCCTGTCCATAAAAGGCAGGAGAGGGCTTCCCTGGTGGCGCAGTGATTGAGAGTCCGCCTTCCAATGCAGGGGACATGGGTTCGTGCCCCAGTCCAGAAAGATCCCACATGCCGCGGAGCAGCTGGGCCAGTGGGCCATGGCCACTGAGCCTGCGCATCCGGAGCCTGTGCTCCGCAATGGGAGAGGCCACAATAGTGAGAGGCCTGCGTACCACAAAAAAAAAAAAAAAAAAAAAAAAGGCAGGAGAGTCAAGTATAAGGTAAAGTGACTCTGTTCAACAGCCATAGGTATATTTAGCTGGGAATAGCAAAGTGAAATACCATGGGTGGTGCCTTGTAAAAAAGGCCTGCCTTGAGATAGGCAGTCAGTTCTTAGACTGCCTCCAACTAGTGGTCCGATCTTAAAATCTAACTTGAAAATATGTAATGTCCCATAAAGTTTTATTATTTTAAGTCCACATTTTCATTCCTAGACTAGTGATTTATCGTTTCTACATATTAATAAGGACCCTGTCAAAGCGGGGATGGTTAAGTTCTTAAACCTTCTCAAGCTGTTTTGTCTTTTTTCAATTATTTCTGCAATCTACTTTTAGAACATTCTGTCAAATTTTTCCTCCAATGGTTGTGATGCTCCTTAATTACTATGAATTCAGAGTATCTAATAATATTTTTAAATCCCTGTTAAAATATTTTTAAGAAAGATGTGCACTTGGCAGAAAGGTCCAAAGGATGTTACTACTTAAGAGGATTTGTGTATGGATAAGTGACATTAGTGCTATATATCAATGTTAGTAATTTAGAGGGGTTGATCTGGCTGTTGATTATTATCTCCATGTTGGTTTAAGGGTATCTCAATTAGCAAACTATGATCCAACTCTAATATTCTAATAGAATGAACAGATTTCCTCAACCTATTAGCTCTTGAGAATAAACTCAAAACCCCAGGAAATCATTTCTAATTCACACAAGAGCTCCAATCAAAGATCTCCCATGTGGTCAATTATCAAAATCAAAGTATTTCTTACAGGGTCAGAGGAGGAAATTTTTCCATCTCGTACTGTTTCACATGTCCTAACAAGAATATATTATTTTTGCAATTTAAAAATGAAGTAAAGTTGATTAAAGACAAAAAGTTTTCTTTTAAGATTATTACAAAATTACCACTGGTAGATGCAAATTAATTACTCAACTGATTACTTCATACAACACACAATAAGGTAGATTCTCTTAAAAACTCCAATTTACAGGGGAGTTAAGCAAATCACACAGTTTGTGTGTAATTTTACTGAGTATCCTTTCTGATATCTATTTGCATAATTGAGAGGTAGGAAATCTCAGAGGTGGAATGGCTGAGTCCAACGTTTACGTTTTAATTTTCCAAGTTATCAGCAATTGGCCCTCCAAAAATTTTAATTCCATTTACACAGCCACAATCAAAGACTGCTTGCCCATTTTCTTACCAACCTGCATCATTAGCCTTTTTAATTTACCAAACTTTCAGATGTTTGTTGTCCATTTTTAATTTATTACCGAAGACCAATTTCAAGGGAAGAAACACAAATTATCAAAAGGTACAGGCAAAATTCTTTTATTTTTCCCAATCCTGGAAGGAAATTTCACCAGTGGGATTGTATCTTTGCTAAATGAATAGGGTAAAACATCATAACTGACCCCATGAATTGTATTGCTAAAACTGGCATCTAAATATTTCAGTGATTATTACTGGCTGGGTGCAGTTCATATGATTTGAAGAGAAAATAACCTCCATAAAATTTGAACATCCTAATCCAAAGACATAGATATTATTTCTGAAAAGAAACCAACAACTAGGTATTTTCTCTTTATTTTTCTCTAAATATTCTAAAACTCAGGTTTGGGTTCCAACTCTGCCTCTGAGGAGCAATATCAGTGTGGGCTCCTTACTTAACCTCTGTAAAACTTGGTCTTCTAAATTGCAAAATACAGGTAATGATAGTTCTTAACTCAGAGTATTAAAATAGTAGAGGAAGATAATGCTTTTAACGTGTTTGTCACATTAAATATTCTCAATAAATTGCTATAATTAAAGTCAGAAAAGCCAAGATCTATAGAAGGATTATAATGAATTACCTATACCCAAGATAAAATTTGTAATGAAAGTTAGAACATGATGAAATTGAAATAAACTAATTAGAATTTAAATGAAAATGGAGACTTAATGTGTCTCCTTTAAATCATTGTTACTCATTCCAGGTCTTTCAGAGAATGTGATTAAAAGATTATATAGGGAACAAGAAATTATTTGGAGGAAGTATTTCATCACAAAATAAAACATTACATGGTAAGATTAATAAAACTCAAAATAAAAAGAAATAATTATAATTTTCTTCATAAAATACATTTTGTTAACTTGATTACTTGTCCAAAATTTTTTATTGTGCTATGAATACTTCACATGAAATCTAGCCTCTGAGATTTTTAAATGTACGATACAGTAATGTTAAGTACAGGCACAACACTATACAGCAGATCTCTAAACTTACTCATCTTACATAACTGAAACTTTACCCATTGAAGAGAAACTTCCCTTTCCTCCCCCCCTCAGCCATTCTACTCTCTGCTTCTGTGGGTTTGACTATTTTAGATACCTCATATAATTGGAATCAAGCAGTATTTGTCCTTCTGTAATTACCTAATTTCACTTAGTATAATGTCTCCAGGTCTATCTATGTTGTCAGATGAAGCAAAAGAAGGATTTCCTTCTTTTTAAGGCTGAATACTATTCCATTGTATGTTCATGCTATAATTTCTTTATCCACTCATCTGCCAATGGACATGCAGATTAATTATTTCCATGTCTTGGCTACTGTGAATAATTCTGCAATGAACGCAGGGGTGCAGATATCTTTTTGAGGTCCTGATTTCAATTATTTCAGATGTACAATATATCCAGAAGTGGGGTTGCTGGTGCATATGGTAGTTCAATTTTTAATTTTTTGAGGAACCTCCAGACTGTTTTCCATAACAACCTCATCATTTTACATTCGTAACAGTATATACGAGAGTTCCAATTTCTCTACTCTCTACCAACACATGCTATCTTTTGTTGTTGTTGTTTGATAATGCCATCCTAACAGGTATAAGATGATAGCTCACTGTGGTTTTATTTGCATTTCCCTGATGATTAGTGATATTGAGCCTCTTCTCATTTATTTGTTGACCCCTTTTATGTCTTCTTTGGAAAAACGTCTGTTCAAGTCTTCTGCATATTTTTTCTTTCTTTTTTTTTTTTTTGCTATTGAGTTATAGGAGTTCCTTATATATTTTGGATATTAACTATTTATCAAATATGATTTCAAATACTTTCTCTCATTCCATAGGTTGCCTTTTCATTCTGTTGATTGTTTGCTTCACAGTATACAAACTTTAGTTTGATGCACCCCCATTTTCTACTTTGGTTTTGTTGCTTATGCTTTTGGTGCCAAGAAATCATTGCCAAGATCAATGTCATGAAGCTTTTCTCATATGTTTTCTTCTAGGAGTTTTACAGTTCTGAGTCTTATATTTAAGTATAATCCATTTTGAGTTGATGAGTATAAGACAAGGGTTCAATTTAAGAAATAAACGCAATAGAGAATAGAAAAACAATTTTAAAAATCTATGAAACGAAGAGCTTTTTGAAAAGAAAAAGCACATTTATAAATCTTTAGTTAGACTAAGAACAAAAGAGAACACTCAAATAAGATAATAAATGAAAGAGGAGACATTACAACTGATGCCAGAGAAATATAAAGGATCATAAGAGGCTACTATGAACAATTATACCCCAAATTGAAAAATCTAGAAGAAATGGATAAATTCTCAGAAACATACAACCTACCCAAGCTGAATCAGGGAGAAATAAAAAAAAAATCTGAACAAACCAATAGAGTAAGGAGATTGAATCAGTAATCAAAAACCTCCCACTAAAGAAAAGCCCAGGACCAGATTACTTCATTTATAAATTTTATCAAACACTTAAAGAAGAATTGTTGATTCTTCTCCTCAAACTGTTCCAAAAAGTTAAACAGCATTGAATACTCCAAAATGTGTATTATAAGGTCCTCATTACCCTGTTACCAAAGCCAGACAAAGACACCACAAGAAAACTACAAGCTGATATCCCTTATGAATACTGCTTCAAAATCCTTAAATATTAACAAAGTGAATTCAACAGCACATTAAAAGGATCATATAAAATGGCCAAGTATGATTTACCCCTAGAACACAGGGATGGTTCAACATACACAAATCCACTAATGTGACATACCAACAGAATAAAGAGTATAAATCACATGATCTTCTCAACAGATGCAGAAAAAGTTTTTCACAAAATTCAAAACACTTTCATGATAAAAACTCTCAACACATTACTTATAGAAGGGATTTACTTCAACATAATAAAGGCCACATACGACAAGCCCACAGCTAACATCACACTCAACAGTAAAAAACTTAAAGCTTTTCCTCTAAGATCAGGAAAAAGGTAAGGATACCTACTCTTGCTACTTCTATTCAATATAGTATCAGTATAGTACTAGAAGTCTTAGGGCAATTAGTTATGAAAAAGAAATAAAAGACATCGAAATCACAAAGGAAGAAGTAAAACTATCTCTAGTTGCAGATGACATGACATGATCTTATATGTAGGAAACCCTAAACATGTCACAAAAAAGCTGATAGAATAAACAAGTTTTAAAAAGTTGCAGGACATAAAATCAACATACAAAAATTAGTTGTGTTTCTATATACTAACAACAAACTATCTGAAAAGGAAATAAAGAAAATAATTCCATTTACAATAGCATCCAAAAAAAAAGAGAATAAACTTAATCAAGCATGTGAAAGACTTGTACACAGAAAACTACAAAATATTGATGAAAAATTTAAAAATACACCAAAACTTTTTTAAAAATTAACATTAACTCGTAATAATTGAAACTCTTGTTGAAAACTAATTTCTGTTATTGTATGTGAATATGTTTATTATTTTCCTCAATGGCCACTTTAATACTAACAATGAATAACTCAGGGAAAATATAAAATAATGATGAGTTTAAAGATATGGAAACAGAAAAGGAAATCATAAAGAAAACCTTTAATAGAGTCTAATTATAAAGTTAATTTAAAATTATCCTTTCTAAAAACCAAAACAAAGTTGAAATATAATTAGAGTATAGCTTATTTGTGGAAACAAAATAAATATACTCTAAAAAATAGACCTCAAAACAGTTTTCTTTTTGTCATGAGATAAAATAAAATTATACATTTTGAGAGGATTAGTGACAAATTTGAGGAAGTAGGTCATATTGCTAGGAGTATCTTGGCAACGTATATCATACTTGATTTTACAGCAATGTTGGATATCAAGGGTAAGGAGAAGGTATTTAAAAAGTACTGTGCACCAACTGTGTTTTAGAAACTCACAAATATTATGATTAAACATGAGAGATAAGTATCACAATAATCAAAAAATGCACATTAAAAACTAATCCAAGAAGTTACTCAAGCTAATACAGCAAATTAATAGAAGAGAAAGCATTCAAACCCATCTCTGAGATTAGGAGGTGCTAGAGTGTATGTTTCTTTATGTTTGGGCTTTAAAATCAGACACATAAGACATGAAATTTACACCAAAATTTCATTTAATTCTACACAGTTGACTATTGTTCTACTACCCTAATCCTCAATCCCAGTTCTGTTTCCAGACTTTTTCCTGTCAATCTCTAACCCACAGAGATTGTGTGAAGCTTCGAGTTCCCTCCTGAGAAAGGTGATAGTTAAAATATTTAACAACTTGCATAGCTTCATTACTACTCAATCAGAAGTGATATCAGATGCAAACCAGACCTTGTGAACAGACACTTGATGGATGAATTGAATATTGCTCCAAGATATTTTGGTCCTGGCTTTTCCTACTTACTTCATACATACATCTTATTCCAGTTCCTCTGTTTACATACCAGGCTACACCTCATCCAGCATAGATAAACTGGGGAGAGGGAATGTGTGGGCCAAACAAACAGGATTTTGGCAGGTTTAAAATAACACCTTAAAGTACTAAGACGACAGACAATTTTCTTGATCTGTATCCCTAATTTAGAAAATTTTTAACAAAAGTAGTCACTTAATTGAGAAAGTAAAATAGAAACAGATTATGATTTAAATACCTTAAACTGGACTCAACTAAAAATATCTAAATATAACTCTGCCTAGCAAAGAAATACATTTATTTTCAATATAGGTTTAAATGACAAATGGTGGCAATTCAAAGAAAGACCAAAGATCAATGTACTTCAAAGTAAATACTGAACTTAGAGATAAAGCTTCAGAAGGAAGAGAAAAAGAAGTCTTACCAAAGGTAATGAAATCATGATTTTTTTTTTCTTTTCTTTTCTTTTTTTTTTTGCGGTACACGGGCCTCTCACTGTTGTGGCCTTTCCTGTTGCGGAGCACAGGCTCCGGAAGTGCAGGCTCAGCGTCCGTGGCTCACAGGCCCAGCTGCTCCGCGGCACGCGGGATCTTCCTGGACCAGGGCATGAACCCATGTCCCCTGCATCGGCAGGCGGACTCTCAACCACTGTTCCACCAGGGAAGCCCTGAAGTCATGATTTTTACACCAAGAATATAGGAATTGAAATGTGTTTAGGCTAAACTGTGTTCTGTCTATTATACTAGGTGTTTTTCATGTGCTATTTATGTGATTCTCCTAATAACTCTATATTAAAGGAACGACTAGTGTCCATTTTACAGTTGAAGGAACTGAAGCCCAGGGAATCTAAATAACTTTGCTAGGAATTAAGTGGCAGAGATAGTTAAACCAAGCAGGATCCTGTGGGGCTCCCGGGCATGGAAGCCTTTCTGTTCAGCCTCCATGACCTTCCCTGAGCTCCAAAGGGCAGGTTCAAACAGTTGCTAATCAGGGAAGGGAGGGATTTCAGAGACAAGGGAGGAGCAGCTAAGAAACAATAGTGCAGCCTTGGAGCAGGGTCCTGGTTCTGTGGCAAGGGAAACACAATATCTTCTGAGCTCTTTATACAACTAAAACCCCCAATAAATGAAGATGAAGCAATGCTCATTCCAGAGAGAAGGTCACAGTTTGATAGCCTTGAGAACCAGAGAAGCTTATCTGGAGACCACGTGAGGTCAGATTAAAGGAGTGCAGGCCCTGCATACACTCTAATCTTATCAGCAATCCCACCCTTGAACCACTGCTATAAAACTCCTCATCAAATCCTCCCAGGTTGAGACATACAGTATTTCGGGACAGGAGCCTGCTGTGTCTCCCTTTGCCTGGCAAAGCAATAAAGCTATTCTTTTCTACTTCACCCAAAACTCTGTCTCTGAGATTCGATTTGGCACTGGTGCACAGAGGACGAGTTTTCCGCATCAGTAGGGCATGCTTTTTCTTTACCTTCTGGGGTAGAATTCCTAGGAGAAATGTGCTCTGACAGGAACTACTGTTCATAACCCCAGTGGAATGAGAAGAAAAGAACAATTACTACTGGAGGGTATACATGTGGATATATCTAATATCTGAGGGTTTCACCTGGCTAAAAATTGAGTCCCAAAATAAACACAGAAATATGCTCACCTGTAGAAAAACTTCCTGCTAAATTATATACTTAATAATTGAACTTTCCTCTTTAGGATCCAAACAACCCTTCCCTGCATCCCCATCCCCACATGTTATTGAAATTGCTGGCACTAATATCACTGGATTCCAAGGGTTGTAAAATATAATGACTTGTCATTATGAAATGACACATTTATATGTTGAAACACTGTATTTAACACCATCTCTATGTGTGTTTCAAAAACTCATGGTATCTCTGGGAAACCCAGTGTTTTGCAGTAGGTGGTTCAACCAAATATTCAGTGTTGCCAGAGCAAAATAGTGAAGTCCTACAGATAAGATTCATCTTGTCCTATTTCTCTTTTCAATTTTTTCTTTAAGTCACAGAGTTATTAAAAATATTATCAGCATCTTGGGCAAAGGCCTTGAACCAGAACTTTCTTTGGATTCATTCTCTCTGAGCCTAAAAACTCATAAGTCCAGTCAAAGGCCTTTACAGAATACCCTGCAATATTTCTAGAATATTTTGGAAAGTAATGGTGTTCCCAGGTTGTACTGACAAAAAGTTGTGCATCAGGAAGGAAGGCAGCCTACTCTAACTGTTCTATAACTGGCATGGCTGGAGCACATCTTTTCTAAGGAAAGCTTTAACTCCAAGTGAAACAATAGCCTACTTCTCACTTGCATCTATCTGTTGCAAATCCAAACAGTTTTTCTCTTGGCCTTCTTAAAGCAAATCACCTTTTGTAAACCGAAATACTAGGAGAGGGCTTTTCAGTCTCAAGTTAACTGTAATTCTTAGAAGTATTTGATGTTATTTGTCCAATTTCCTTCTATTCTGCTGAAGCTGGGTGACAGAGCCTGATGCCAACTGAGTGAATGAGCAACCTTGGGTTCTGCCTGTCAAGGTCTGGAGTAAGTAAGCAGTTATCACCTGAGAAGAGCTGGAATGTCAGGATCAGTGTGATGAGCAGAGAGTGGAGATTTGAGAGCAAAGAATTGAGCTTCAACTCCTGGGCAAGGTCTAATTCCAAAGAATTAGACCAGAAAATGAAAGTGAAAAATCACAGAGCCAGGAGTTCAGCAACGTAGAAAACAAGTGAAAGTAAAATAGGTTCAGAATTAGCTAATATTGGTTCTGTGTAATTTCACCCAAAACTGACTGAACTCAGCAACTCCTCTTTTAGAATTCCTAGGTGATTTCAGCTGATATAAACACCCTATTCCTTGGCACCTTTTTCAGAGCTTTCCTGCCTTTCCCTGGAGGAAAAGTGAGATATGTGTAGAACTTTTAAAATCTCTTTAAAGTTATAGTGACTGCCTTCCCGACATTCCTCTTTCCAGAGATTGAGATTGGTTTTTGTGCTTATGGGGCTTGATATTATCTCCGCTGTGTATTCTGATTCCCATCATGGGCTATTGGGGGTGAATTCACGAGTATGGAAACATGAGACCACTAGCATTCCAACAGAGATGCTAAGGGACAGGAGAGATGATACAAGGGCTAGTAGAGGGTACTAGTGATTTGGTCTGGTTTCTATGAAACATTCACTGTTTCTCCTGATGGAGTAGGTGATATCCTGGATGTACATATAGGATGTACAGAATCTGGACCCTGTGAATTCAGGGGTTTATCTTTCTCCAAAGCATCCTGATGCTTTCAAATCCACCATGATCAAATACCAAAAACCACACAGAGTTTCCAAATCACACATCCACTCTTTCTCCCCTTTTATATACACTTGATTTAGAGATGAGGGTTCAATAACTAATGGACCGGACCAAGCCAAGCTTTGGGCCCATTTACTCATAAGTTGACAACGCACCCCACTATTTGCTATTTGTGATCATAATAATCCCTTACAGGTAGTGGCTTCATAATCAGTAAGATTTTCACCAATTTCATAAATTGTAGAGTAGACTGATTTCTATTAATAGAAATAGAAATCTTGGTGGGGGACAAAAAAGGATCAGGGTAGCCATTTGCCAATTCAAGTTACAATCTGAAAGCCAGAGGGCCTCTCTTCCATCTTTTTGAGGAGATTCTCAGCTCTTGAGGGGCATACTGTGCAGAAAATCAGCCCAAGATATCATTATAATCAGGATAGAATTGCAAAGGAGACTGAATGCCCAGTTTCAACAGGTCATTTGTCAAATTCCTATCCTTAATAGGAAATAGTAGTAGAACTAAGAAATCTAAGATAGGGATATTAGTTAGATGAACCTGAGAATCTTGAACCTCCAAATTCTCTGAATCTTATGCATTAGTAGGAATAGCCTCACTTCATCCAGTGATCAACAACTTCTTGACTGGAAATTTTACAATGGCTTCAGATGAGGCAGATGTCTTTTACAAAAATACTTGCTCTCTTATAGATCTTCCCCAGTTCTTCTCATTACATTCAGGCAAATAATGTCACGTCTTAACAGAGCTGAAGTGGTAATATAAAGTCCCTTCTCCAGTAAGAAATAGCTGGCATACCAAAAAAATGTCGGTACTTGGCTAAGTTGTACTGGCAGGAAGCAGGAGTACATATACACGAATGGATCTAGAGAGTTGGACTGGAAGGTGAAGTAGAATATGAGACTCAACGACAAAGAATTTATCATCATGACTCCACTCACCCATAAGTTGATATTCAGTGTTCTGACAACACCTGGAGCAAGTCCTAATCACCTGCTGGCATCACTCTTCGGAGGTGCACATAACAATGATCTTCAAGAAATAAGTGGAGATACTGGACTTCCTTGGTATAGATGTGAGAAACAAGGTCAGGAGACTGGGAGGTGGCAATGTAAGGCTAAACCACCATTTGAATTTGGAGGAGGTAATGTCTCTGATTTGATCTTTCCACATTTTTAAAAGAGATCTAACAATACCCTAGATTAGACTATAAACTCCTAGACAGCAGAGACTATGTTTTAATTCACGATCATACCTTCTATTCCTTACAAGATAGCACGAACATTTGTTGATAGAGCAAATGAAGGAATAGGGTTACTGTAAGGAGTCAAGTGACACAATGTACAGATGGAAAAATATATATATCTGGTATATAAAAAAGCTCACTACCTCAAAGTAGTGAGTTTTCACTTCCTTCTTCACCTTCTTTCTTTTAAATCTGTCTCATAATCTCTCTCCATTCCACTCTCTGCAAAGAGAATCACATGCTCTGCCCTGTTTGGAACAATTATTATCTTCCGCCTTGTCTGTTAGAATGACTTTTTATCTATTAATCCCTGCTCCTCTGCCAATGTCTACAGAACTGTCTGCTGAGATAAGTTTTCTCAGTCTCAGATCTAATCATGCTAATACTTGCTTTCCACTTACTTTAGTACAAAGTCAAACTCCTTTACCCTGGAAATCAATGCTCTTTACTGATGTGGTGGAAACAGTATGGGCTACGAGTTAGCAAATGCCCGGGGCATGGCCGCTAATTAGCAAGCTTTGGCTAGATTTAATCTGTCTTAAATTCATTCCCTTATCTGTACAAGTTGTATACTAGTACATAACACAGAGGTATCACAATAAAAAATAAAGGGTTAAAATATGGGAAGCACCTAGTAATGATAGGCACCAGATTAGCTTTAAATATACATATAATCATCTCTCTAGTTATACCTCCTGTCATTTCCCTTCAACTCAAGATGAGAATGACTCCAAGTATCCCATTTGGGGAGACTGAGTTGTTGATGAGGCTATCTAAAACAATCTAGTTTGTATCTACAAAATAATTGTTTCTTTGCATTGCTCAAGCCGCCCCTTTCCTCTAGAATATACCACATTCCTTCTTTACCCAAAAACTTATTCTATTGTACCTTAGATTAAATTAACCAGCTGCCCCATGAAATAGTAGTACTTCCTTTTCCTAATTCTATAAAACTTACTGGTTAATTTTGTTACAATACTGATACTACTATAAAGTAATTGCATTTGCCATTGCCACTCATCAGACTGTGTACTCTCTGAAACACCCATTTAGTTATTTCTGCATTCCTCCCATATCTTAGCAGATTCTGGCGCACACACTCATGCCTGGTAAATATATGAATGTGATTGAGTGAATGAATAAAAAAACTTGAAATTTCATCAATTTAGAAAAAAAGTTTTAAATATTTAATGACAGAGATCTATTTGGTCAAAACCTATGGGTAAAACACCAAGTATCCTCTATAAAATAATAAAATGAAATCAGTACCATGAAATGGGCGAGCATCTTAGCAGATATGGTAAATAAATTGTTACCTAGACATTAGTGAAGGTTTTACCAAAACCCTCATGAAAATTTTAGCATTACATGAAAGTGAAGAAAAGTACAAATGTTAAAAGTGAAGAAAATTATAGCAAATATGAAGCTTTAAATGATTTATTTTAAAATATTTATGTTTGCCACTTCCTAAAAAGAGTTATTCTCTCTTGCTATCTCATTGACTCACATCCATATACTTATATTTTGGTTAACAGGTCCACTGAGAAAGAAGAGAAGAAATTTAAGGCTGGGAGTTACTGTCTATACTGAGTCCCATCGAGAAGGAATAAAGAGGAAAAATCAGAATATCAGATATAGAAAATATCAACTGAAGTGATATACATCATCCCTTAAAGTTTTGCTGCCACTTGCTCAGCAAGCTTTCTCAAAATTTGACAGTGGTGAAAAGAATTCTTTAAAAAAATATTTCATTTGGCCATGGAATAAATTCTGTTCTTAAAATATTACATGGGGTCATCAATGCAAAGAAAGTACATGGTAAAAAAGGAACTTAGAAGATTCAGTTAAAGGTGTGCTTATTAAAAGTTATATAAAGGATTTTGACACAGAAACTCAGTGGGCCTCTTCAGATCAATGCATGATAAAGAATTTTCCACATGTAAAGAAAAATTCAGTTCAAAGCAAAGGAAGCAGATTGCAAGTGCTTGGAGCATTATATATTTAACAAAATATACAAATAGAGCCTTTCAGATCTTTTAGATGGTTAACTCCTACAAATGTGGACAATTTGTAAAACAGACTTTAATTGGGCTTTGCATAGCACTTCAAGAAACAGACTTAATGCAATATTTTAAGTGCTAATAAGAGCAGTAGTACAAAAAGATTTAATATTCTAAACTTGCTTTCCAGCAAGTTTAGAATAAAAGCCTTTATTTTTGTTTTATTTTCACTGAACTCTATATTACAACTGTACATAGAAATTTCCAAGACAAAATTCTTTCCTGATTGACACTCAGTGATCAATTTTTCCTATAAATCCACTGCTCAGTAAATCCATCGGCCACAGACATTTGCATTCCTTCTTCTTTTATTTCCTGTGTGAACCAATCTCAATCATTTTCGTTAGATCATAAGCCTTTTGGGGAAGGAACATAATTTCTTTGCTTCAAAGCTGTTAAGGCCCAGATACATCTGCAGCTTCACACACAACAAATGACTTAGATCATCATTTGAAGTATGTTTGTAAAACTAGTAAGACTTGAGGCCTGCATGCTGAAACACAATTTAATCTAAAGCGGGTGAACTGAGCTCTGGAATATTGTGTACCTGACCTTCCTGAATGTACAAATTGAACTACCCTGGGCTATTTAAATATCTGTAGAAAAGCATTATTTGTAAAAGTAAAAATGATAAGCAGCTCCATTTTAAAGAGAGAAGACTACCAATCACGCTTAGCGATTCTTACCTATTTTGAATCATGTGAGGAGCCTGGTGTTTTGTGTATCAGTTATATGATGAGGGATAATATACCTATTCACTATATAATTCACAACAGTGGGTGCCCATTCTCATTAAACTCTCTCATACTCATTAAACTCTGTGCTGGAATCCCTAAGACATTCTAGGCTCCCTTGAATAACTGTGCAGATACAAAAATCAAACCTAGTTTGCCACAGATCTCTACCCAAACCTATATTTAAACTGTAACTCTGGGTAGTTGAGAGAATTGGACTTCCACAGGCTGTGCCCAGGACAGTTAACCCTCACAGACTTCCTTCCTCCCGTTCCACCCCTATCCAGAGATAGAGCTGCCTACAAGCGTTCTGGGTCTTCCACACTCTAATAGCGATGTTTAAGTGGAATAATTGGTCCACTCCAGTTCTTTAAGGAGATATATAGGCTTCTGTCCCAGCTATAAAGAATTTTGGGGAGATATACCCAAGTTCACAGACATAGAACTGTAGGGTACCAATGATTCAACAGTGTCTTGCAACATACCTTCACTTCCCTAAGCTTACAAAACTAAAGAACTCACAGATTGGGGTAGTTCAAGATGGTGGCATAGGAAGAGCCTGAACCTACCTCCTCCTATAGACACATCAAATATACAGCTACATATGGATCAATTCCCTCTCAAAAGAACTTGAGAACTAGATGAACAACATGTTCCACAACAAAGGATTAAAAAAACACATCGAGAGCAGTAGGCGGGACAAAAAACACTCTCACCCAAAACCCTCAGCCCCAGCATGGTGTCACACACTACGGAGGTATCTCACCAAATGAGTGCTTTTCCCAGAGGAAAGAGGGGTTGGAGACCCACATTAGGAACCCTGGCCCCTGGGATCTACACTGGAGAGACAAGCTCTCAAAATGTTGAGTTTAGGAAACCAAAGTACTGACGTCCAAAAGTTCCAAAGTGCTATAGGAAACTGAGACTCCTTCAAGGGCTTACCTGTGGTCTCATTCACACCAAGACTCAAAGAATCACAGCAATATGAAAAGCGCCAAGACTATGTAGGAAAGAGAGGCATTTGCAAATCTAAAATCATTGGCTGGAAGGGAGAGAGCCACTGGAAATTCTCCCCTCTGTTCCGCATAGACTAAGGGATTGGCAGATACCACTGTCACATTCGCCCCTAACCTGCTAGCATAGGAGGGTGAGCTCAAACATGGGGGCGAGTAATTTCAACACTATCTTGCCACATTGCTGAAGCCAGAAAGCACTGGTAGTTGCAGCACTCCTCCATTCCCTGGCTGGGGCAGGTGGACACAAATGGTCATGGCATTCTCCTGTTCCCTAGCTAATGTCTGCAAGTATGAGCAGTTACAACAGCACCCTGCCCACTGACTGGAGCTGGGAAACATTAGTGCTCATGGCATTATTCCTCTCCCAGACTAAAGCAGAGTTGACATTCCCCTGTCCCCTGACTAAGGCCGGTGATTGCAAGCAATCTCAGCATTCTCCTGCTCCTGGCCTCAAGCTGATGCACATGCACAGACAAGGCACTCTGTTGCTGCACTTCTGAAGCCCACAGGCACAAGTCATATTCCTTTTGTTTTTCTGAAGCAAGAGAGCAAGCCCTTCCCCCTAAAGTCTCCAGGTGCCTAGCTAAAGCCAGCAGCCATGCTTAATCCACACAAAGGATATCCCTTGATCATCTGGCACTGGCGTCCAAGGGTGTTGGTGTTCCTGAGCTCCACGGGATTTTAGAAGTCAGAAAGAGTTCTTCACAGGCCACCTCCGCCAGCACACTGCACAGACAGCAGACTGAAACACAACCCCAATCTTCCTGGGGTAAAGGCTTATTTACTTGATCTGGAATTTCATCGGGAGAGGCAGACTTCAGATTTCTCACACATCTAGAGGCTAAAGAGGCACTCCGGGGAACATAAGCAGGGAGACAACATCCTTGAGCACTGCCCTGGCCTCACTACATCTTGACAAAACTCCTCAAAAAGGAGATTATATATTTACCAAAAGCCCCAGTTTTAGTAAATGTCACCCAGGACACCTCCAGATTTCCTGGTCTGGAGGCCAGAGGAGAATAACACTTTAGACCCACAGGGCTTTGTATAGCTGCATACATCAAAAGCTGCTGTCTGAAGATCTGGCTTCCAGTGAGCCTGAAACTATGGGCTAAATGAGATTCCTTCCTTGGAACACTGACAGGTCTTGGTACACTCTCAACCACAGAGGCATATCAAGAACATATCAAGTGATACAGATAGGCACACAGATTTGAGAGACAACCAAGAGGTAGGTCAGGTTAAACAAGAAGGATTATCACCTATACAAGGCCACTCCTTAAAGACTGAGAGAGGTAGCAGTTTTGCCTAATACACAGAAACAAACACAGAGAGACAAGCAAAATTAGGAAATAGAAAAAATATGTTCCAAACACAAGAATAAAACAAAACATCAGAAAAAGTCCTTAATGATATTGAAATAAGTCATCTACCTAGTAAAAAATTCAAAGTAATGGTCATAAACATGCTCAATGAACTCGGGAGAAGAATGGAGAATTTCAACAGAGAGTTAGAACACACAAGAAAGAACCAATCAGAGCTGAATAATACAAAACTAAAATGAAAAATTCACTAGAGGGAATTAATAATAGATTAGATGGTACAGGGTAGTGGGAATCACCCAATTAGAACAGGAAAAAAGAGAATTTAAAAATGAGGATAGTTTAAAGGACCTTTGGGACATCAAGCATACTAACATTTACATTATAGAAGTCCAGAAAGAAAAGAAAGAGAGAAAGTGGCAGAAACTTATTTGAAGAAATAATGACTGAACACTTTCCAGACCTGGGGAAGGAAACAGACATTCAGGTCCAGGAAGCACAGGGAACCCCAAACAAGATGAATTCAAGGAGATCCATACCAAGTCACACTTAAAATGCCAAGAGAAAAATAAAGAGAATTTTAAAGTCAGCAAGACAAAAACAATTACTTACATATAAGGGACCCCACCCATAAGATTATTAGTGGATTTTTCAGGAGAAATTTTCAGGCCAGAAGGGAGTGGCATGATACATTCAAAGTGCTGAAAAGGAAAAAAACCTTACAACCAAGAATATCATTCAGAAATAAAGGAGAAAGAAATTTTCTGAGTCAAGCAAAAATTAAAGGAGTTCTTCACCACTAAACCAGCCTTACAAGAAATGTGAAAGGAACTTCTTTAAGTGGAAAAGAAAAAGTCATAACTAGAATTAAGAAAATACATGAAAGAAAAATGTCTCATTGGTATCAGCAAATATATAATAAATGTAGTAAACCAAACACTTATAAAGTTAATATAAAGATTAAACAACAAAATCAGTAAAATTCACTTCAACTACAATAAGTAGTTAATGGACACATGAAATATAAACATGTAAAATATGACATAAACGAACTGTGGGGGGATGGGTTAAAATGCAGTATTTTTAGAATGTGTTCAAACTTAAGTAACTATCAACTTAAAATTGACTGATTTATACAAATATTTTTATAAATAAATATTGTGGTAACCTCAAACTAAAACCCTATAATAGATACATAAAATAAAGAAATCCAAACATAACACACAAAAAAATCATAAAAACACAAGGGAAGAGAACAAGACAAGAAGAACAGAGAAAAACTACAATAACAACCTGAAACAATGAACAAAATGTCATTAAGTACATACCTGTTAATAATTACTCTAAATGTAAATTGACTACATGCTCCAATCAAAGGACACACAGTAGCTGAATAAATAAAAAAAACAAGACCTATTTATATGCTGGCTACTAGAGACTCATTTCAGATCTAAAGACACAAACAGGTTGAAAGTGAAAGAATGGAGAAAAATTTCCATTCAAATGGAAATAAAAAGCTATATTAGCAATACTTAGATAAAACAGACTTTAAAACAAAGACTGCAATAAAAGACAAAGAAGGTCTTTACATAATCATAAAGGTGTCAATTCCCAAAGAGAATAACATTTGTAAATATGTATTCACCAAACATAGGAGCAAATACATATATAAAGCAAATATTAACAGATATCAAGGGAGAAACTGACAGTAAAACAATATTAGAAGACTTTAATACCCCACTTATATCAATGGACAGATCATCCAGACAGAAAATCAGTAAGAAAACATTGGCCTTAAATGTCACATTACATCAGATGTACTTAATAGATATATACAAAACACTTCATCCCCAAACTGCGGAGTATACATTCTTGAATCAAGAGCATGTGGAATATTCTTCAGTATAGGTCACATGTTATGCCATAAAACATGTTTCAATACATTTAATAAGATTGAAATCACTTCCAAGCATGACAGTATGAAACTATAAATTAAGAGAAAAATTGTGAAAAAAAAAAACGGAGTCTGAAAAACATGCTACTAAAGGATCAATGGGTCAATGAAGAAATCAAAAAGGAAATCAAAGAAATATACCTTGACATAATGAAAGTGGAAACACAACTTTCTAAAATCTATTAAACACAGCAAAAGCAATTCAAAGATGGAATTCATAGTGACACAGGCCTACCTCAAAAAGCAAGAAAAATATCAGATATACCTTTCAAATTTACACCTCAATGAACTAAAAAAAGAAGAACAAACAGTATTCAAAGTAGTAGAAGGAAAAATAAAAATCAGAGAAGAAATGGGTATAATAGAGACAAAAAAATAGAAAAATCAATGAAACTAAGAGATAAAACTTTAGCCAGACTCATCAAGAAAAAAAGACAGCACCCAGATATAATGCATCAGAATAAAGAAAGAAAGAAATCATAAAGATCACATAAGAAATAAATGAAAAAGAAATGAAGGAAACATTGGCAAAGATCATTAAAACTAGAAGCTGATTCTCTGCAAATTTAAACCAAATTGATAAACCATTAGTCAGACTCAACAGGAAAAAAAGGGAGAAGATTCAAATCAATAGAATTACAAATGAAAAAGGAGAAGTAAAAACTAACACCTCAGAAATACAGAGGATCATGAGAGACTACACAAGCAACTATATGTCAATAAAGTGGACAACCTGGAAGAAATGGACAAATTGTTAGAAAAGTACAAGCTTCAAAGACCAAACCAGGAAGAAACAGAAAATATGAACAGACCAATCACAAACACTGAAGTTGAAACTGTGATTTAAATTCTTCCAACAAACAGAAGTCCAGGGCCAGATGGCTTCACAGGTGAATTCTACCAAACATTTAGAGAGGAGCTAACACCCATCCTTCTCAAGCTCTTCCAAAATATAACAGGGGGAGGAACACTCCCAAACTCATTCTACGAGGCCACCATCACCCAGATACCAAAACCAGATAAAGATGTCACAAAGAAAGAAAACTACAGGCCAATATCTCTGATGAACACAGATGCAAAAATCCTCAACAAAATAGTAGCAAAGAGAATACAACAGCACACTAAAAGGATCATACACAGTGATCAAGTGGGATTTATCCCAGGAATGCAAGGATTCTTCAATATAAGCAAATCAATCGATGTGATACACCATATTGACAAATTAAAGGATAAAAACCATATGATAATCTCAATAGATGCAGAAGAAGCTTTCAACAAAATTTAACACCCATTTATGATAAAAACTTTCCAGAAAGTGGGCATAGAGGGAACCTACCTCAACATAATTAAGGTCATATATGACAAACCCACAGCCAACATCATTCTCAATGGTGAAAAACTGAAAGCATTTTCTCTAAAATCAGGATGAAAACAAGGGTGCCCATTCTAATCACTACTATTCAACATAGTTTTGGAAGTTTTAGCCACAGCAATCAGAGAAGAAAAAGAAATAAAAGGAATCCAAATTGGAAAAGAAGAAGTAAAACTGTCACTGTTTGCAGATGACATGATACTATACATAGAAAAGCCTAAAGATGCCACCAGAAAACTATTAGAGCTCATCAATGAATCTGGTAAAGTAGCAGAATACAAAATTAATGCACAGATATCTCTTGCATTCCTATATACTAACAACAAAATATTAGAAACAGAAATATCAGAAACACTCCCATTTACCATTGCAACAAAAAAATAAAATTCCTAGGAATAAACCTACCTAAGGAGGCAAAAGATCTGTATGCAGAAAACTGTAAGACACTGATCAAAGAAATCAAGGACAATACAAACAGATGGAGAGATATACCACATTCTTGGATTGGAAGAATCAATACTGTGAAAATGACTATACTACCCAAAGCAAACTACAGATTCAATGCAATCCCTATCAAATTACCAATGGCATTTTTCACAGAACTAGAACATAAAATGTTACAATTTGTATGGAAACACAAAAGACACTGATAAGCCAAAGCCATCTTGCAAAAGAAAAACAGAGCTGGAGGAATCAGGCTCCCTGACTTCAGACTATATTACAAAGTTACAGTAATCAAGACAGTATGGTACTGGCACAAAAAGAGAAACATAGATCAAAGGAACAGGATAGAAAGCCCAGAGATAAACTCATGCACATATGGTCACCTTATCTTTGACAAAGGAGGCAAGAATATACAATGGAGAAAAGACTGTCCCTTCAGTAAGTGGTGCTGGGAAAATTGGACAGCTACATGTAAAAGAATGAAATTAGAACACTCCCTAACACCATGCACAAAAATAAACTCGAAATGGATTAAAGACCTAAATATAAGGTCAGACACTATCAAACTCTTAGAGGAAAACATAGGCAGAACACTCTATGACATAAATCACAGCAAGATCCTTTTGACCCACCTCCTAGAGTAATGGAAATATAAACAAAAATAAACAAATGGGACCTAATGAAACTTAAAAGCTTTTGCACAGCAATGGAAACTGTAAACACAACAAAAAAGGTAATCTTCAGAATAGGAAAAAAAAATATTTGCAAACAAATCAACTGACAGAGGATTAATCTCCAAAACATACAAGAAGCTCGTGCAGCTCAGTATCAAAAAACAAACAAACAAACAAACAACACAATCAAAAAATGGGCAGAAAACCTAAATAGGCATTTCTTCAAAGAAGACATATGGATGGCCAACAAACACATGAAAAGATGCTCAACATCACTAATTATCAGAGAACTACGAATCAAAACCACAATGTGGTATCACCTCAAACTGGTCAGAATGACCATCATCAAAAAATCTAGAAACAATAAATGCTGGAGAGGGTGTGGAGAAAAGGGAACCCTCCTGTACTGTAGGTGGGAATGTAAATTGATACAGCCACTATGGAGAACAGTATGGAGGTTCCTTAAAAAACTACAAATAGAACTATTATGACCAACAATCTCACTACTGGGCATATACCCTGAGAAAACCATAATTCAAAAAGAGACATATACCCCAATGTTCACTGCAGCACTACTTACTACAGCCAGGACACGGAAGCAACTTAAATGTCCATCAATAGATGAATGGATAAAGAAGATGTGGCACATATATACAATGGAATATTACTCAGCCATAAAAAGAAACAAAATTGAGTTATTTGTAGTGAGGTGGATGGACCTAGAGACTGTCATACAGAGTGAAGTAAGTCAGAAAGAGAAAAAAAAATACCATATGCTAATGCATATATTTGGAATCTAAAACAAACCTAGTGGCAGGGCAGGAATAAAGATGCAGAGGTAGAGAATGGACCTGAGGACACAGGGGGACAGGGGAAGCTGGGACCAAATTAGAGAGTAGCACTGACATATATACACTACCAAACATAAAATAGATAGCTAGTGGGAAGCTGCTGCATAGCACAGGGCGATCAGTTCAGTACACTGTGATGACCTAGATGGGTGGGACAGGGAGGGTAGGAGGGAGGCTCCAGAGGGAGGGGACATGGGGGTATATGTATACATTCAGCTGATTCACTTCATTGTACAGCAGAGACTAGCACAACACTGTAAAGCAATTATACTCCAATAAAGATGTAAAAAATAAATAAAATAAAATCTATTAAACACAGCAAAAGCAATTCAAAAATGGAATTTCATAGTGACACAGGCCTACCTCAAAAAGCAAGAAAAATCTCAGATATACATTTCAAATTTACCTCAATGAACTAAAAAAGGAAAACAAACATTACTCAAAGTTAGCGGAAGGAAGGAAAAATAAATATCAGAGAAGAAACAAGTGAAATAGAGACAAAAATGTAGAAAGATCAATGAAACTAAGAGATAAATCTTTAGCCAGACTCATCAAGAAAAAAATAAAGCACCCAGATAAAATGCATCAGAATAAAAGAGAAGTTACAACTGATATCACAGAAATACAAAGGATTATAAGAGACTACTATGTACAATTATACAGCAACAGATTAGAAATCCTAGAAGAAATGGATAAATTCCTAGAAACCTATAACCTACACAGACTGAATCATGAAGGAATAGAAAACCTGAACAGACTGATTACTAGTGAGGTGACTGAATCAGTAATCAAATACCTCCCAACAAATAAAAGGCCAAGACCAGACAAATTTATTGCTATATTCTACCAAACATTTAAAGAAGAAGTAATACCAATCTTTCTCAAACTCTTTCATAAAACAGAAGAGGAGGAAACACTTCCAGACTCACCTTATGAGGTCAGCTTTACCCTGATATCAAAACAGTCAAAGACACCACGAGAAAAGAAAATTACAAGCCAATATCCCTCATGAACATAGATGTAAAAATCCTTAGCAAACTGAATACAACAATACATTAAAAGAATCATAAATCTTGATTAACTGGGAATTTTTCCTGTGATGCAAGGATAGTTCAATATCCACAAATCAATGTGATACATCACACTAACAAAACAAAGGCTAAAAATAATATGATAATCTCAATACATGCAGAAAAAGCATTTGGCAAAATTCAACTTCCATTTACAATAAGATGTCTCAACAAAGTGGGTATAAAAGGAACATACCTCAACATAATAAAGGCCATATATGATAAGCCCACAGCTAATGTCATACTCTATGGTGAGAAGTTAGAAGCTTTTCATCTCCCCACTCTTACTCAACATAATACTGGAAGTCCTAGCTAGACCAATTAGGCAAGGAAAGGGAAAAAAAAAAAAAGCATCAAAATTGGAATGAAAGACATAAAACTATCATTATTTGCATATGAAATGATATTATACATAGAAAACCCTAAAGACTTCATCAAAAAACTGTTAGGGGCTTCCCTGGTGGCGCAGTGGTTGAGAGTCCGCCTGCCGGTGCAGGGGATGTGGGTTCGTGCCCCGGTCCGGGAAGATCCCACATGCCGCGGAGCGGCTGGGTCCGTGAGCCATGGCCGCTGAGTCTGTGCGTCCGGAGCCTGTGCTCCGCAACGGGAGAGGCCACAACAAGGAGAGGCCCGCATACCGCGGAAAAAAAAAAAAAAAGTGAGTAGGAAGGGAAGAAAATCTTTTGGCAGTTTCTCTATTAAGGTAATGAGCCATGCTCCAGAGAGTATAAGGGCATTGCGATTTCGACCCTCTTTAAACTGATCCTCTGAAAGGACAATTTCTACTGCTGTCATTAAAAGTTTCCACATCTGCTGTCTTCAAAACACTGCTGGACTGGGTTTACTAAAGAGTAAACAAAGGGGTAAGGTCTCCATTCTCTTCTTTCAATCTTGCTTTGGATCCTACTGAAATACACTCCCTATCTGTCTATGGAATCCTAAATGAGCCCACCTCTTTCTGGTTAGGTTAATAAAAGTAGTGTAACTCTATTTAAAACTTCTAATCTCATATCCGAGGAAAAGCTCAATAACATTTATGCTCCCGTTTATAAATATTTACTTTTCTACTAAGTTAAAAACAAGGAGGATTATAAAGGGTAAAAGTCTTGTTTACTTGGTTGCAAACCACTGCTTTCAGAAGGTTATTGCCTCTTAGGCCATGCCCTCCATTCAGCCAGTGTTCAAACACTCTTTTGAACGATATGTGGTTGGCTTCTCTGGAATGTACTTTGAGAGTTGAGACCCACAAAATTTCCTGTCGTAGGTTATCTGGATCTAGTTCAAACTCTTCCATTCATAGCTGTTCACATATAGCCCTCACTGATGGAGCTGTTTGTCCAGTGAGTGGGCCACTTCAGTTAAATACTTGCAATATAACTCATCTGAGCTATTTTTAATGATTTCTGCTGCCGAGGGAAACCTCTCACATCCCGGACTCAAATACCAGCAGTGGAACCTGCATCACAGCTACCTCCTGTGCCATATCTCTCCATTCTCCTTCCTTGGTTCTACTCGAGCTGGACCAGTTCTAAGTAGATTTTCAAAGGAGTTACATCCTAATTTCCCCTTCTTTTAGATGCTCCCCAAATGTTTTTAACTAGTTTTCCTAATGTTCTATTTTTCCCACTTGGCTTCAAGGAGAAGAAAGAACCACTTTCTCTTCTCCTGAGTGGAGGAAAATCTCTCAGCAATAATCCTATCCCGTCCCCAAGACTCAAGAATGTTCCCTCAGCTTCTTTTCCCTGCAAGTCAAGCCCCTGTCTCCTCTACACCGATAGAAGTGCTAGGGTAGTGCTTCCCTCCAGGAGTGCCTTTCTGCTGCTCCTTAAGAACTTACACAGAAGTCTTTAAACCCAGTTTCTGACTGCTTTGACTCCATTAGAGTGAAGGAAGACGTATTTTCAGATGTGGGTCTGGCAGCCAATTCTAGGCATGGAGAAGAGCTCCTAAAAGCCTGTTACTTACATCTAAGAAGAACATGTCTTCCCTCACCCCTTGATTAACCTCTCCAGTGATAAGAGTAGCTGTGTCTCCCCTCACCATGCTGGCAAAGCAGGAGAGAACAATTCCTAGCTACTGTGATTTTAAATTAGCATATGCATCAATGCACACAATGCATACACTATTTTATTCCACTTAATTAAAACTCCATTAACTGTATTTCAAGATTATTAAAAATCTCTGTGCTTTAATGCCCCTGGAAAAAAGAGCTACAAGGATCATTATGACGCAGAACACCAAGCTTGGGTCTAGAGATCACACAGAGAATCCTGGCAATAAGCCTCTGTCTGTGAAGTTGGCCATTCTGTTGTTTTTATTTTTTAAAACTGCAGGCGACAAAGATCTGTTTGAAACTGATTAGACTAACTCCTCACCCCTATCAAAACCTAAGAAAGAATCTAGTTTTAGGTGCCACTATTTGTCTAAGATGGCTCAAACAGCCATTCAATGCTTATTTTGTGGCACTTTGTAATAAAACAATCTTAGCCTTAGGAACAAATTGAAATGATTCTTAGCAAAATATTAAGGGTTTATTTTTCCTTCAATCAATAGAATAAAAGCCAAAAAATAGAAAGCATTTTCATTTTTAAGTAATACTAAATTGTGTTGTATAAAAAAATAACAAAAATATAGGAATTACAAAGATGAGTTATCTTGAGAGGAGACTGATTGCAATCACACTAGTGGAAAGAGGGGACTACACCCCTCTCACTCCTGGGAACCCAAGCCACCCCTCTCCACGTCTTCCCTGCAAACTGACACACATTGTTTTAGTTGTGTATTTCATAAGGATGCTACAATTAAGGGCATCAATTCTAGCACAGTCATGTAACTGTATTGACTCACATAATGGTGTATAGATAGGTTCTGGGCATCTCTGATAAAGCCTAGAGCTGGAAGAAGAGGGAGCTTCCTACAAATCCTGCACCCGCACATTCAGCCATGCACACACTCCAACAGAGAATGTGCGCACACGTTCACCAGCACACCTGTGCGTGGGAGTGAGTCCTGTCCCTCCCATAGTCTTTGTAAATGCCGAGGTGGCTTTTTTCTCCCAAACCTGTCCACCCTTGTCTTATGGGTATAACAGGGCACATGCACAGCCAGTTAAGGAGAAGAATTACATTTTAGAAGCTTTGCCTGATCCTTACAGATCCAATGCATATGCTGTAACGGTGGATTTAAAAAGGGTTTCCTTTGGAAAAATATTTATTTAGATTTTCTGCCCATTTTTAGATTAGGGAGGTTATAAATAAGGAGCTCAGGATTAACATACACACACTACTACTTATGAAATAGGTCACCAACAAGGACCTACTGTATAGTACAGGAAACTCTGCTCAATATTCTGTAATAACCTATATGGGAAAAGAATCTGAAAAAGGATGAATATATGTATACATATATGTATAACTGAATCACTATGCTGTACACCTGAAACTAACACAGCATTGTAAATCAACTATACTCCAATAAATTTTTTTAAAAATAATGAAAAGGGTTTTCATATATGGGACCTTTCACATAAATATACACTAAATTTTACCAAGTACCTGAGCTCATGATTCCTCAGCCTCGTAAGTGAGCTGTAGTGTGTGGCTGTTCAGACTTTGCAATAGCATGCAAACTTTTTTTTTTTTTCCTGTGATGGGAAGTTCCTTTCTGTAATTGTCACAGATATAACTTACACAGAGCCTTAACAAAGTCTATGCTTAAGGAAACTTGAGTCTGCAGAATAGGAGAAAGGAAATTGTCCTCAGTTTCCTTCAAGAAATAGGAATACCTTGAGTTTTCTGAGGAAGGAGATTTTTCATACCAAAGATGAGGATGAGAAATATATAAGGGGGAACCAGGGAAAATAGGTCACAAGAGACTGAAATAAAACTGTGAGGTTGTGAGAGCAGGAATATTTCACGCCTTCCAAGGGCCTAAACTCTCCACGCTCCTTCACCACTCCTGACCTCTTTTTGAAGCACATGGGAGTGAGTGAGTTAGGCTGCAACTGGTAATTGTACTCCTTGGTTTAGCTTTGAGATGCTGATATGACTGTTCATTTAAAAATAACAACGAAACACACTTCAAATATCTTTCTGGGTTAGCAGTGTGTGTTCTCTTAAGGGAGGCTGAGCAAGAGATAACATCTGTCTCTAGTCACCTAGCTAGGGCCCATTCCCACAGTGTCTGTCCCCCTCATGTGTACTCCCAGCTGAACAAACCAGAGCAGCAGATGGTTCCCCAAGCAGGAGAGACCACAGGCCAGTGGTCTCTGTCTTCCTCTCAGAGCTCACCCAGACACCCCACTCTGGGAAAGACAGGATTGGTCCCAACACATCGATCCTTCACAAAATTAACAAATAGATCATTGAGGAAAGATTTGGAAAAAATTATGTATTCTTTATAAAGCCACTAAACGTAGTAAATAAACCAACCAGGATATGCCATTCAGCATGTAACAAGTCTGATAAAGAAGAGCAACCCTTCTCTCTGCTTCTTCCATCTTTCTATCTGCTGGTTCTTTTTCCAGCATGTGCAAGGTGCGTGGCTCCCCAGTTCTGGGATTCCTGGGTATGTTTCTCTACTTGGCTCTCATTTTCTTGTCCTCCTGGCTCTTCCATGTTTCTTGAAACAATCATCCATACTCCCCATCTCTGCTTCCTTCAGTCTCTCTCTCTTCAATCCCTTCCCTTTTCTCTACTCACTCTTCTGGCTTTGGCCATCACAGACCTCCATATTATCAAATCCAATAAACTAGGGGGGGGAGGGAGACTTTATTTTTGTAATTGGTCCACTATCAAAATTCACCAAGGCCTGAGTTTCCCAGACTTTTTTTCACCTTTATGAATATATGATGCCAGTAACCTTTGTGTTTGCTGTGTTCACAGTGGGACCCCAGAATTAAGTCCTTGGCCTGTGCTCTTTGCTCTGTGGTTTCATCCAGGCTAAGGGTTTCCACTATACCACCCACGTGATGAATCTAAGCTCTAATGTGCACATTCTGTCATTGTCAGATTCACCCATCTGGGATGTCCTAAAGGATCATGTATCAACCTGCCCATGTTCTTATTTATCATCTTTCATCCAAAATCTTCCTTTCTTTTATATTATTGTACAGTCTCTGGTTTAGTCCTTAATCCTCAATATTGTCCATAAATATTTTAATGAATGAATTCATAATGTTTAAGAAGAATCAGTAATGGCTCATAAAAATTAATCGTATGAACTAAAGTAATTTACATGCTCACCCAAAACAATCAAGTTAACTGAGTGTATAGACATAACTCTTAAAGATTCAAAACATAAAATCACTAACAAGTCTCCTTCTATGAAGCATTTTGTGGCTCCTCTACCACCCTGCCTCCAACAATCTGTAGAAAGCCAGAGAAAAAATGATGATCTGTGTGTCCTACCATAATACTTCACAAATAAAAATTGTAGAACTGATCACATTATAACCAGGTTATTTAGGTGTACGTCTTCCTATAATTTGAGTTTCCTAAAGGCTAACATATCTAATTTTGTCTTATCTGTGACTGACATAGCTGGCACTTAATATTTTTGGACAAATCATAAAGTCCAGTAGACTTATCTTCAGTGTAGGATGTTCTTCTCACTTTAATTTGTATGTAAGATTCTATTTGATGATGAACTATTTGGTTTGAAATATCTTTTAATTAATATTTACTAAGCCACCCACTGTGCTTAAAATACAAAGATAGGTAAATAGTAACAGTACCAGTTTAAAGACAACTCCTTTGTTGATGGACTGTAGGCTACTAAATATTGAAATAAATGTAGTACAACTCAATTTGAGACACAAGGATACAAATCTCAACTACTTCAGGAGCTTTTTCAATCGCCCACCTCAGACTCAGACAGTTTCTCTTTTACAATCCTCCAAGGGTCATTGCTACTGTTACCAATTGGAGGGTGCTCTCTCAGGTGAATTAGAGTCAAAACACATCAAAACAGAACAAAAAAGAGAATCTCCATAATGTACTATTTTCATCTGATATATATATATATATATATATATATGTTATTTTATAGGAATATTCCAAGAATGCATGGTCACCCAAAATAAGTTTTAAACTTACTATAATTATCAGAGCATTTTTACTTAATAAGACTATTTCTATAGATCATATCTTAATCCCTAAATCAGTTTTGTGAATTTTGACCATGGTAATGGCAACTGTTTATGAAATGGATCATATTACCCTTAGTCTACCGTAATCATTTCATGATCAAATGGCACACCTTAAGAACCCTGCCTACGTGATTTCTATTTTTACGTTATCTAAAGAAAACCAAGTTAATTATATGGCAACTTAAAAACTTAGTTAGCAATCTGTGATTCCTACAGCTAAAATACCAAACGGACAATTTATTTAGTGAGGGAGTTCAAATGATTTCATACTCTGAAAAGTTTTATTTATTTAAAATTTCTGTTTCATTTGTTGTGGTCAATAACCTGAAAATTGTTTCTGAATGATCAAATAATTTCATAATCTTAAATATAATATTTTATAAAGTGATAAAAATACACTCTAGGAGCTTAAAGAAAAGCCAATATTTTGATTAGTAAATAAAGCTAAAATTTTATTATTACAAAAATATAGCTGTCAGATTATTAAAAATATAACTTCAGAATCTATCAGCCAAGAGGGTGATTATTTACTGATAGAAATTTAGTTTTCAATATTTGCTGCCTGGAATAGACATAGGTCAAACTCCCCTGGATTTAAAAAGCAAAAGCCAGCCTTCCACAGAAACAGCAACTCAAGAGCAATGTGAAAGGTACAAACATGGTTTTATAAGAACTCTCTTGGCATCCAGTAAGAACTTCTCTTGGATATTCACATAGCTCTACAACATTGTGTAGCTGAGTCACTTGCTGACTTTTAGTGAGTTGCTCTACAAAATAAAAACATAAAAAGTCATTATTTGCAACACCTCAAATCCAAAATATGTCACATATATTCAGATTATTAATCTCAATTCCATTTGTGAAAAGAAGAGGAAAAATTATTTTCATGGCTGAAAAATGTTTAAGCATACTTGATTACTTAAATAAACCTTATGGCGGTCAAACTTACTGAACAAATTTACTCAATGCTGTATGGAAATATGGGCACATAACAATCTTCTGAGCATTAAAGTCAGAAGCTATGGGTCCTCATCTCAGTAGTATGAAATGTAAATGTACATGGTAAATGTGGTACAAGCTGACTTTATTTTAGCTTTCCATGTAAACATTAAGCAGCTCATGACTACACCATAACACAGTATGCATAAACAGTATATTTCATGGCACGGGCTGCCAGATTTTCATTTCCTACTGTCTAGACAGCCAGTCTAAACACTGTATTCTGATGTCTACATGGAGTATAATTCTCCAAAGACTTCTCAAAGCTCCTGGTAGAAACTATACTAGACACTCCCATTTTATTGCTTTTCTACGGTACACTTTGTATTCAGAAAAACAAATTACAGGATTCCTTAGGAGTAGGGGGAAAAAAAAAGATTCAATCATTCTTTAACTTATAAAATCAATAAGGCCTTAACAACCAATCACCCACTCTCAGTCCACAATCCTCCTGATGGCTTTTAAACTGTGTTCAGCAGTCATGCTGAGCAGTTTTTAGAAGAGAAAATATTGCACTGTCATGAAATACACAGCGTATAAAATGTTTCCTGAGAGAAAAACCCCTGGAATTAAAATGAATGTTCTCTATAGATTATTATAATCTTCAACGTACTGACAAGCCTAAAATAATGTTTTGTAAAAATAGAATAAAATAACCTTGTCTTCAGTTTTAACTCCACATGGAACAGTCAGTTATAATCAATTTTAAACCAAAACTAGAAGAAATGGTTTACATCTGAGGTTGAGCAAAGTACCACCAGAGACAGTCAGCCAAATTCATGCAGGGCTCCCAAGGAAGTGCTTAATATCAGAATATAACTTAATAATCAGGCACAGAAACCAACCTGGGATCAAAAGTCACAGAAAGACAATGGGTCAGAAAGAATCAGAATCAGGCCATAGACACTGTCCAAAAACATTCAGAAGAGAATAACAAGACACTGAAACAATGTGAGCAATAGTTTGACATCAGGAGAACTTCTAAAGTTGTATGAGAGTAGATTACATGGAAATTATTAGTTTGTGTTGACCTTCCTACAAAATTATGATCTTTTTACATGCAGCAATTTTTTTTTCCCCTAAACCCTTATTATAAACCAGAGTTCTTGAAACTTAACAACATCCTCAGAAAAAAGATATTGAATGAAAGGAGGCACGAATGACAGGGAGAAGCACCAAAACGGTGCCTGATGATACCTGGTTCAGCTCACTTGTAAACGTCTAGAGTTTACAACTAAACCTTAGCCTGCACCCTAGAAAGAGAGGTAGGTTTGTAGTAGTGTAGAGCAGAAATGAAACAGAAAATCATCAACTTAGAGCAGACAGATCCTGATGTAGGTTTTGACAAGTAGAATTAGAAGGACAAAGCACATGTTGCTGGGATTATGGTACATAGTGTAATCCAGCTCTTTACGATGTTGCACGGGCTAATCCCCTACGCACACTCCCCAGTGGAAGCTGCGGCAGTCTGTCATTGTTTGTGTGATTTCATCCTGCATTCTCTCTGTCAAATACAAGCGTGATATTATGCATTTTAAATGTTTAAAATATTTTAATAGTATAGTAATTAAAAATTCACTTGGCTTTAAGAATTCAGCATCATGTATTGCCCCAGGCCCAGAGAACCAAACTTTTTAAAATCTTAGAATTTTTTATATCAGAGGATTAGTGATGAAAATTTGTGTATTATTTATAAAAAGCAATAAGCTGTTAAAAAGTGTCCCTGTGTAACTTTATTTAAACGGACTTCACTGCAGTATAAGTTACAAAAGTAAAATGCATCAGTTTTAAGTATACAACTAAATGGATTTGGTCAAAGGTATAAATCTATGTAATCAAGAAATATTGTCTAGTATTCAGTGTATATATTTTGTTAAACTCATCCCAAAGTATTTTATATTTGGGGATGCTATTATAAATGCAATTGTTTTCTTAATTTCATTTTTAGATTTTCCATTGTCAGTGTATAGAAATAAAATTATTTCAATCATTTATGTATTAAGACCTGTTTTGTTGCCCAGAATATAGCCTATCGTGTTAAATATGTTCCATGAGTGCTTGAAAAGAATATATGTCCTGCTGTTGATGAATGAAATGCTAAACATTTATCAGTCAAGTCATGTTAACTGACAGTGTTGCTCAGGTATTCTTTTATCACTGATTGTTGCATTGCTTTTCTATCAATTTCTAAAACAGGAATGGTGAATCTCCAATAGTAATTGTTCATTTGTCCTTTTCTCCTTTCACTTCATGTATTCTCAAACAACTATTACTAGGTATCTATTTATCTATGATTTTTATGAATGATTAAACTCACTCTTTTATCATTATGAAATATCTCTATCTCTGGTAATATCCCTTCCCATGAAACCTACTTTGTCTTATATTAATACAGCAATTCCAGTTTTCTTAAGATTAGTGTTCACATGGTTTATCTTTCTCCATCCTTTTAATTCATCTGTGTTTTTATATTTAAATGAATTTTTGTTGAAAGTACATAGTTACGTCTAGACTTTTACCAACTTTTATGCTTTGCTGCCTTTTAATTACAGTTTGTATCATTTACATTTACAATATTACTTAATATGGCTGGTTTAAATCTACCATCTTGCTGTTGGTTTACTGTATTTCATATTTGTTCTTTGTTCCTTTTTTCCCCTCTTTTCTGCTCTTTTTGGATTACTTGAGTGTTATTTAGCATTATATTTAATGTCCACTTTTGGCTTATTAGCTAAACTTCTTCCTTTAATGTTTTTAGTAGTTTCTCTAGGATTTATAATAGACATTTTTCCACTTCTCATGGTTGGAGGGAAAGAATATGTTTATTATCTGGACTATGGTGATGGTTTCATGGTGTATACGTTTATGTCTAAAAAATTATCAAACTGTATACCTTAAAATGTTTCATCTATTTCATGTCAATTACACCTCACTAAATCTGTCTGAAGAACAGAAGAGAAAGAACATTAGGGTAATTAGCACTTGTAGTCTAATAGGGTTGTAAGCCCATTGCATGGTAAGAAGTGTTGTACTAGACAAAATCCTGCCTTGTGTAATAATACCTATATTACTAAGTAATATTCCTGAGTTTCTCTTCTGTCTGGGAGATTGGAACATATATTTAAGATCCAAGCTAAATATTGGAAACATCACAAGTAACTTCTGAGCCATTGGTGCCTCTAGCTATCATAACTATAGGGGGAACTGGGGGAAAAAATGACCATAATTTCACAATCTAAAGGAACCAAAAAATTAAACATTCATCTGTGAGTAGTCCATTCCCAAATGTGCTTTCTTATCTACATTAGATTCATCAGTTCCATTTTTCTGTTATTTTGCCTCAATTATGCTTCAGAACATAAGTTGGCAATTTTTTTTTCTGTGAAGAGCACAGAGTAAATATTTTAGAATTTACAGATCACATACATTCTATTTCATATTTTTATTTATTTTTTTTTAATAAGGCTTGAAAAATGTGAAAACAATTCTTACCTCGGCTGAATAGAAACAAGCCACAGTCTGCAAATCCCTGCTTTAGAATAAACTGTTTATTTACGTTCTTTGGGAACTCATCAATTGCTACGGATATTAAGTACTGCAAAGGCAGACATACAATATTGGGTATGGTAATATACACTCAGCATGTTTCCTTCTTACATCTCACCCAAATACATGAGGTAAATATTCGAAATCCTTAGCATCTCTTCAGTTGGCAGAGAGTGAAAATTGACACGTTAACATTTTAGAGGCTTACTTGAATTCTAGGCTCCGCTTTTAAGTATTTGTAAGTTAATGGAAACCTTGAACTAAGCTTAAAAAAAAGTCAGCCATTGTCTATGTACATATACATGTACATTGTACATATACATGTACATTGTACATATTTGTAAGCTAAATGGAAACATTAGATTTGCATAGTTTTCTTGTAAATTAAAATCCATTACTTTGTCAATATAAATGAGGTACAGTAAGTCCTCTTTTTTTTCGGAAGCTACATGATTTTTTTAAATTTACATTAAGAGTGTATTTGTAAAGGCTAACAAATATATCTAAAACATTTACTCCTATAGTGCACAAGTAGTTTTAAAACTGTCTCACCCAACCTCATCTTATTTGGGTAAACGTGTCAGCGTTATTATTCATACATTCAGCAGACGTTTATTGACCATCTAACTTGTCTACTTAGAAGAGACTGGAAAACAAGATAGGCATGGTTCTTACCATGATGGAGTCTTTTTTTTTTGTAAGACTGAGGTGATTAAAAAGATATAAATAACCAAAATAATTACAGACTATGAAAAGTGAAGGAAATAAACATGACAACCTTGCATAGATAGAGGAACCTCCAATATGAAAACAAAGAGGTAAAGTCGGAAGAAAAGGCAAACTTTGAAGACATAACCCTAACCCCAAGACTGAGAAGAGCCAGTGAAACGACATCAAACGGAAATATTTTAGTGTGTTTAAGGAATCATTAAGAGGTCAATTGTCTGACATAGGTGACCAGGAACAAGGGCATGAAATAAGGCTGTGGTAATTGGGAATAAGTCTCACATTGCTACTTGGAGACAAGACTAGAGGAGGAAATAGTGGAAGGACTAGTAAATTGGAAGGACTAGTGAAAGGACTAGTAAAGACCCAATATGCCCCCCTCCCCTTAGGGGAGTTATTCCTCAGATGAGAGACAACAGTGGTTTAGAATATGTTAGTGGCAGAGGGATGAAAAGGAGTGAATGGACATATAGACATGGAGCAAAGGAAAGATTGATACCCTAGTCCATTTGCATATCTGTAGCAATGATCCAACAGAGAGAGAGAGAAACTAATGAGGCAAAAAAAAAGAAGAAATAAAGATTCAAAGTGCTTTAGAATTTAAATTACACTATCTTATTCAGCATATGATTTTAGAATAATGAAAATGAGGGGAAAATTGTTTAAACTCATGAAAAATTTAGAAGTGGTGTTTAAAACTTAAACCATAAACTCAGCCTATTCATCAAATATAAGTATTTGCCATGTGCCAGGCCATATGCCAGATACTGAGAATACAAATATAGAGATACATGATCTTGACATCTCTGAGCTTATATTTCTGACATTACTTAGTTATCTTCAGTGAAACTATTTAATGTTTTTCCTGTTTGTTTTCTATTGTATATTAACCAAGTAAAGAAATAAGATGCTTTAAAACCGTGCAAAGACGCTTCCTCTTCTTCCTCTTTCTCTTTCTTTCCTTTCCTGAATTATTCACTTGTCCAACTGTTAAGGCATATCTGTAGTTGGGGTGGGGTTGCTGTGTTGGTCCAGCACAAGATGTTGGACTTAGAGCAGGATGACAAAGACATCTACCTAAGAGTGAGGGTGGAGCTTGGCAGCTTGACATGGGAAGTCAGAGCTGGAGGAGGCAGAGGAGGGTACCCATGCACTGGGGCAGTCCAGTGCAGAGAGTCAGATCTCAAGCAGGATGAAGACAGAGTCCACACTTGAGAGTAGCCGCATACAGGGTTTTGAAGCCCAAGTGTAGAAGGTGAAGTGACAGAGGTAACCACACAGGGAATAGCCCTGTGTGTGGAATCAGAGCCCAAGCAGAATATGGACGGCATCCATTCCAGGGTCAGCCTAGTTGGGGGTGCCTAAGAAGGGTAAGGAAGGATTCCACATTTGGGGGCAGCCAGATGTAGAGATTCAGAGCCCAAATGGGGCGAGGCAGTCTGGTATGAGGTTTCAGAGCCTGAGAGGAGTAGGGAAAGCATCTTCATAAGGCAATACAGCCTAATGCAGTGAGGGCCAAAGCCATGGGAAACGGGCCAAAGCCATGGGAAACTAGCCAAAGCCTAGTTCAAATAGGGTTCAGAGGGGATGAAATGACCATGGAGATGGGAGACTCATTATATACATGGGAACTGACTGACTAAAGGGTTATGGGAGCCAAGATTCTCACTCTTAGAGAAGAAATGGAAAGAGAAAAAAACTAGAACAAACACTGAGGTGTTGAATTAGAAGTAGAAACACCACTGTGAACTCATGCCATACAATCTTTATAGATAGACATGGAATACATATAAAAGTACATATAATTTGCCCCAAGCAAACTGTAGCACAAGAAAGGGAGTGCTTACAAAGTGCATGCACCCATACCCACACATCCACACACCCACACCCACACATATACACACACTAGCTTTGTCTACTGAAAGAACCTGAAAGTAGGAACACCGTACACATCTAGCATACCAATTGTGGCTTTTGAATGTATTCTCCTCTAAAAGGAACTAGGGTTCCTTGGAGACATGGCTAATTCCACTGCTGGACCAGGGAAAGTATGAAATAAACTTGGAATCCACTGCTGTGCCAGAAAGCAAACAAGTGCTTCAAGAAAGACACAGTCATGCCAGAAGGACACAGAGCCAATTTCAAGGGGTTTCCACTGGCCAGTTCAACAACCACATGACTATCACTTAAAAAATTAAGCATGGGATTATAAACCACTTAAAATGTCATAAATCTATACAGATATAAACAAAAATGTATAAATTTAAAGTGTGAAAAGGAAAGAGATATTTACATAGTTTCAAAGTACCTCCCCACAAAACTCATACTGTTTTAAAAGGAGGAAAGAGACCCTTTATAACAGAGAAACCAGGCAAATATCCCCTTAATCAATAATCAAGTGTTATTATTTTAAGTAATAGGGCAAATCAAAATTATGCACCATCTGGTAGGTTGAAATAATAAGAGCAAAGCATCACCCCTTGTGATATTCCTCCCAACGGTACATAATCTGAATCCAGTCATAAGGAAACATCACAAAAACAAAAATTGAAGGACATTCTGAAAAAGAACAAATAAACTGGCCTGTAATCTTCAAAAGGGTCGAAGTCACCAAAGCCAGAGAAATGGTAAGAAACTATTCCAGACTGAAGGAAACTAAAGAAACATTACAACTAAATGCACTACTTGATTCTAAACTGGATCTTTTTTTTTTGCCATGTGTTTTTATTGAAATAACTGATGAAATTTGAATGGGATTTGTGGGTTGGGTGGAAGTAATGAATCAATGTAGACTTCCCCGATTTTGGCGGTAACAGTGTGGTTTTATAGGAGTATGCTGGGATGGCAGAGCGTCAAAACAGTAGTTACTTTCAAATGGTTCAGGAAGCAAATATCCTTGTACAATACTTACAACTTTTCTGTAAGTTTGAGCATATTTCAAAATTAAAAAAAAAATAGTACCAAACGCAGTGCTGGGGTTTTGATTTCAAATCATGATCCCAACACTGTACATATACTATTTAAATTTTTTTAATTAAAAACTGAAACAGCCTATTTTGATTAATTCATTTATTCATTTATCTTTATTTTACCTATTAATGCAGTAATTTAACACCTACTCTGTGTGGCACAGTGTGGGATGGATGTTCAGACATTTTATATACATTTTTCATTTAGTAATTATAATATCCCTGCAAGTTATGAACTATTATTATAGTTTGTACATGAAAATAATACTCATAGAGTTAATTTGACTAATGCCACATACAATATAGGACAGCCTGAGTTTAAGTCCAAGCCTTATATATGCCACTCAACAGTTAATACTTGACTCAGTTAAAGACATTTAAAGACAAATCATTTATCCTTTTGATTAAATAGCCAATTAACTAATAATTGTGGTGTTATATAAACAGACCTTAAAACCATAGAAACGTTAATCTTCTTTACTCAGTATTACTGCTTCAGCAGTAACTCCCAGCAAAGAAATGTGACCAGGAAAAAACATGCAAGAAGCTGAAATGCTTATTATTATGTGAAAGTATACAATCTGAAAAGTCTACATAGTTTATGATACCAACTTGATGACACTGTGGAAAATGCAACAATATGGAGACGGTAAAAATGATCAGTGGTTGCCAAGGGTTAGTGGGGAGGGAAGAATGAATAGATGGGGAAAAGAGGATTTTTAGAGTGGTGAAATTACTCTGTATGATACTGTCATCAGAGATACATGTTATTATTCATTTGTCCAAACTCATAAGATGTACAACACCAAGAGTGAACTGTAATGTAAATGATGGCCTTTGGGTGATAACAATTTGTCAAATGTGGGTTCATCGATTATACTAAAATGTACCACTCTGGTGAGAGATGTTGATATTGGGGGAGGCTACACATGGGGGTGGACAGAGGGTATATGAGAAATCTCTGTACCTTCCATTCACTTTTACTGTGATCCTAAAAATTCTCTAAAATTAAGTCTCTTAAAAAAACTGTGGGGCTTCCCTGGTGGCACAGTGGTTGGTAGTCCACCTGCCGATACCGGGGACACGGGTTCGTGCCCCGGTCCGGGAAGATCCCACATGCCGCAGAGCGGCTGGGCCCGTGAGCCATGGCCGCTGAGCTTGCGCGTCCGGAGCCTGTGCTCCGCAATGGGAGAGGCCACAGCAGTGAGAAGCCCTCGTACCGCAAAAAAAAAAACAAACCTGTGTTCAGAAACCCAACACAGAACTTCTGTAAGGTCACCCAAACACTGTTAAATCCTGATACTTTGGCCTCATATCTGCTGCTAGCTGCTAAGTCCCCAAAATTCTGAAAACACTACCAATATGAACCAGGCAAAGACACCGACAGAGATAAAGAGAAGATTCCCAACCAACTTCCCAGGAAAATTAGGAAAGGATCAGGGTGATACTGTGAGCTGAAGGAGACTCAGCTACAACAAATAAATGTCCTTAACGACTTTTTGCCTCTCCTCTGAGAAAGAAGTCATTGTGATACCAACTTTTTTCAGGAGATAAAACGGATTGATTGCCACTGAAAACACCAAGAATATAAGAATCACTACAATTCCCAGGCAGTATATGCAGCAATATGACTGAACTAGGGCTCACAGACAGAAGGAATAGATGGAGGGCCTGGGGATGAGGGTGAAGTGCTATGTGGGGCTGTGAACAGATCTCTCCCTTGTTACCCACTGACATTCAGTAAGCTGGCAAGAGAGTTCACGGTGCTATCGTTGTTTAAGTTCTTGGGGAAGCTGAAAAGAGACAAAGAAT
This sequence comes from Delphinapterus leucas, assembly GCF_059928025.1. Taxonomy (NCBI): domain Eukaryota; kingdom Metazoa; phylum Chordata; class Mammalia; order Artiodactyla; family Monodontidae; genus Delphinapterus; species Delphinapterus leucas. The sequence continues at coordinate 100,952,907 of NC_143131.1, read as the reverse complement.
GGTACCAGAGACAAGGGCTACGGCCAGTGACTGTAAGTTTCTGGCTCCAGTTCAGTAATTCAACAAAAGGCAAATCCATCTTGTTTCTTGCAGACAATAGCAGAGGGTAAGAGAAAACTCTGCCGCTGCAGGTATGCCTACACACACACACAGCCTAAATGTTAGCTGGGGCATTTCAGGCCCTCAAAATCAAGGTAAGATTATTGTGAAACCCTATGCAGAAAAATTTAAGCCTCATCAAATTTCTGCTAAGCTGTAAGAATAACCCCTATCCCCAATTTCTATGGTTATATATGTGTTTCTCTTTCACATTATGGTTTTTCATTCATCTTAAATATGAGTGTCCTCAAAAAGGATAAATTTTAGTAAACTTTACTAGCAAAGATAAAACATGGAGAAAGTGGCCTTACAGCCACCTGCCCTCTAAACATACAGACCCCTCTCTCATCTCTCTCTTCCCTACACCCTTCTCCCACTCAGGATTCAAAACAAAAATTCTTATCACCTGGAGCATAGATTCATGCCCTTCCCCATAAATGCAGGTATTATCTGACACTCAGGCTCACAACGACTCAAATTCTATCTCAGTGAGCTTACCAAGAAATCACTCTCAAATAAATAGTGTGCACTGTAGGGGGAATTATTGTAAGTAGAATGTTCTCCATCTTATTACCTGTAATACATATAGATGTAAAGTCACATGTACTTCGTGCAAGTCTGAAAATCTTTACATGTATGACAACTAACAGGAACTTTTTTGGAAAACCAATTGATCTCACAAAGGGCTGAGCAGAGTCAAGAAAGAAGTTTAACTCATGATTTCTGTCTCCAGTGAGCTTACTGACATGTTAGAGTGACAAAAGTGGCCTCAAGTTTGGTGGGCTGCTCTTCACACTGTATCTGTTCATTTTGGAAGCTAAATTTACTCAGCCTTTTATTTCCAGAGATACTGTAGAGTAAATAATCCAAGAACATTCTCTTTGGACAACACCAATCAATATTGGTGTTGATACCAATATTGGTGTCACCAATATTGGTTGTCAACACCAATATTGACAACACATTATCAATATTGTTAATGCCTGGCTGAGTGCATGGGATATTAAAGGAAAACGTATAATAGCTATGATGTTCAAACACTCTATTTGACATTCAAGTGTTTATAAAATATGGTTCCAAGTTGTCTTAGTGACGACCACTAAATAGAATTAGTGTCATGTTAGAGGGTGACCACCATTACCTTGGAATCATGCTTTCATTAGATTTTTCTAGAATAACACTACTGGCCTCTCTCTGCCCTGTTTCTAGACTCTGCTCCCGATTGGTAAGTTTGGAGAAGGAACTGAGTAAACCCTGAATGCAACTAAGAGCCCCTCTGTTTCTCCACTCTCCTCAGTCGGCTTGGTGCAAATAGCCTGCCCCAGAAAAGACCTGAAATTATCCAGTCATGGAATAGTTTGAACATGTTTATGAGAGAAGTAAAGCATTAGGTGCCCATCTAATGCTTTTAGTGCCCATCTAAAATTATATTCTCCAGTTGGCTTCATATGTATAAAGTGGATAATGTTACACCTCTCTCCCTGTCTTTTTTATTGATGTGTTCGAAACTCTGAGAATCAGAGTAGAATATGAAGACAAGGTTATTGCTCTCTCCAAAATACCAGCATGATATAATGTAGATTCACGAAAAGAAGAAAAAAAAAATTTACTGTGACTATCATCACTGAGCTGATGTCTGGTTTTAAGTATCCCAGAATTTTCGAAGTCTACAGGCTCAGTAAAATATATTTTATTTACAAACCAGGCCTAGCTTCATACGCTCTCTAATCACAAACTACTCCTCTAGTGGATATTTGCCATGTTTAGTCATCCAGGGTACTTAGAAGATCCATTTTGTGTTTAGAGAATTTCCTAAATTCTAAGTTTTCGGGTTAGTAGGCTCCTCTTCGGTGAACCAATACCATCAGCCTCTAAGCCTGGTTCTTTAACTCTCCTGAAATGCTGTAACCTTTGTGCTATCCTTTAATTGAATCCTTTACTACTTGAACTACAGTAGATTCTGTTAAACACAGCAAGAACCAGAATAAATTCTAACTTTTTCTAGGTAGAGTGGGCCAGAACTACCCTATCCCTGCCAGCTATAGCAGTCTTCTTTAACCTGTGGCTTTGCCCTTCATAATATCATTAAATTCAAGAGAGAAGCTTTTAACTAAAGCTCAATATATGTTAGATGTTATTTTTACTTTTCAAGTCTTAGAAGAATTTCCCATCTTCAAAAAGTCCTGCTAGATACACCGAACTCTCAAGTTTGTTTCTTATTTGAACTCTGAAAACACAAACTGCCTATACGATGCAATTGCCCTTGCTGAATATAAATTGCTTTTCCAAGGGAACAGAGGGAGCTGATCTTTACTGAGTATGCACTATGGGTTATAAACTGAGATAAATGTTTTATATACATTATGTCATTTGATTTTCCCATTTTAACTCCAAAAATGAGTTTTCTATTTTTATTTTATAGATGAAGCAAGGCTCACAGAAATTATTTAATTTTTCACACAGCCAGGACTCACACACAAGTCTGTGGAATTTCAGCTATTTTCATTCCTATACCGCACAATACAGATCTCATTTTTTAGATCCATCTTATAAAATATTGAGTACTATGTCAGATGTAATATTTCAGGCAAAGCCTCAGGGCAAGATAGTTCCCATGGAAACATGGGACAGCAGAAAAGAAAAACTCTGAAGCTTGAATGAGCTCACACATTGGAATAGGGTAGTCCTGGTTGGTAGGTCCTTAGCAGCTGGCTCCTAGGTGTACTGCCTGACACATAACAGCCTCATTCACAGAGCAGAAAATGGTTTGCATTATTCTAATGATGGCCACTAGAGCAATTTTTTCATTGGCTAGCAGCAAGAAACCAGAATTATAGCCAGCCATAAATAAGCCATAAATGGACCATGAGGTCACTTCTTCTTATTCATTAAACTATTATTAGGTACTGAGGATAGAGAATAATTGATGTTTGGGATTCTGACCATCAGTAGCAGAGATCAGCCAATGAGTCTTAAAATCACAGCAGAATAAAATTTCTAAAATAAGGGGAGATATGGAGGATCAGAGTGGAAAACAAGTTGTAACATAGAGGTAGGAATTTAGGTACAATATAGGCAAGAATTAGGGATGATGGAACAAGTACTTGTAGCTACTACTGAATGGTAAGATTCAGTAGTCACCATCAACATCAGGCTCTACAGCTAGATATACACCTTATGGGAATTTCAGTAATGACCCCTTTACTTAGTTCCATGGTCTTAGATTTTAACAGAATTCCAGAGTCTCAGATTCAAGAAGAGGACATATGGTTCTCTGTAGTGTGTTTCATAACTTTCCACTAAACTCACTATTAAAACATAGTACTGAGTAACTACTGTTCAATTCTGCTTCCAACTCTTAATGTACCTCCTAAGGCCAAGATTGTTCTTAAACAATATATCATAATATTATCTTATCAAACTACTGAATTTGGTCTTTTTTCTTGGTGGGGGAGAGTGAATATTTTATTTTAAACCTTTTGAATATAGGTTTCACATTTGGAAGTGGTCAGTTATCAGCATAACGACTGGTTATCATTGGATAGAACAGTAACCTTTTTGAAGACAACCTTTGTGCTTTTTAAAGTAAACTTGGACCTACTATATTGATGTTGTGTGTGAAATTTGAGAAGACTGTAGAGCTCCTTGTGGGTAATATGTATGCTTCTAATGGATTTTCACATACTTTTAGATTTTCTAAGTAGCTATTAAATTTCCACACAGATAGAGGTGTCAAAATCTGGGAATCAAATTGAATGCTCAATCATCATCACATCAAATAGTTAAGATTTCTCTTAATTTATTCTTATCATCCCACCCTCAATATGAAGACACCCCTTATGTAGACAATGCCCAATCACTGATTTTATATTGGTCCCTTTTTTCTCTCTACTCCTTTCTGTAGTGTATAGTGATTTCTGCAAAAATTACCGACACAGATCCCACATCTAAGACACATGCGTCTTTCCTCGGTACACACAATACTCTAATTTTACGTTGTACTGAATTATAAAAGTGATAATAATAGTGAGAAATTCAATAACATGCAAAGAGAAATTATTTAGACCAGGGATCAGCAAACTTTGTTTATAGAGGTTCAGAAAAATAAACATATTAGGCTTTGCAAAGCCATACGGTCACTGTCACAACTACTCAACTTTGTCGCTGTAGCTCAAAAGCAGCCACATACGATAAACAAACAAGTGTGGCCATGTTCCAATAAAAAGCTGTCAAGCAGATTTAGTCTGTGGGCCATAGTTTGCTGATCTCTGATTTAGACACCATCTACAAGAACACTGCAGTTTACTTAACTGTAAAAACTAAAATTACAGGTTGTTTTGACTAGGGATGAAAGGACGAAATCAAAAGTGCCAATTATTCCACATTTAAAGACTACTAAACATAATCGAGCCAGGCACAATCCCTGAGGGTCTAACAAGGGTCAATAAAATCTGCACTACTACAATTATCCACATCTTCCTCTCTCATGGCTCCCTGCCACCACTTTACACTCCACTCCCTGACAAACTTAAGAGGAGGGGAAATAAAAAAAAAAAGATGGAGAGATAGAACATAAATGTAAAAGCTTTCTCCCTTATGGGAACTATGTCAGTGGTGAGAAAAAGTGTCCCTCTGGGTAAAGTAAGGAAGCATTTCCCATCTCCTCAAGTCAAGTTTCATGGTAGGAAGGTCTAGCTTAACCCCTCACAAAGATTTGAGGTACTAAGAAGAAAGTAAAATGATCACTTCATCCCTGGCTGGGTAACTCATGTGCTGTAGAATCCTGAGTTCTAACCTGTACCACAGTTAGAGGGAGGTTGATCGTAAGGAGGCAGTTCTTAAGAGCACTGGACATATAACCATTGCAATTTGAGGCAGGATATAAACATTGAGCTCAGTATCCATTTCTAGTCTATAAATTTATAGCACCTGAAACTTCTTGGAAATGCCTGGGTTAAAAAAAATGAATAAAGGAACCGATTATAGTATTCTTGTGAAAAAGTACAATCTTCCTCCCCATCTTAATCTTAGTTATTGGAAGCCTTCCCTCAAAACCTGCAGAAAAGGAACTTGGAACTTTTGTAAAAGGATCACAAACATCAGAAGAGGTGGCAAGCACTAGAAAACACCCAAGTCTATTGAGTAGACAATTTACCCAAGAATAAGCTGGAGACATGTACCTCCAGTGAGACTGAAGGAGAATCAACCAATTCCCTCTGAAAAGTTCCTCAGTAATCAAAGGGAATTGGATGAAATGGAACACTATTCCCAAAGAAACTTGCAAACTTCCCACACAAAAACAGTCACGGGGGGGCTTCCCTGGTGGTCCAGTGGTTAAGAATCCACCTTCCAATGCAGCAGACGAGGGTTCAATCCCTGGTCAGGTAACTAAGATCTCACGTCACGGGGCAACTAAGCCCACGCACTGCAACTACTGGGCCCACGCACCACAACTACTGAGCCCACGCGCCACAACTACTTGAGCCCACGTGCTCTGGAGCCTACGTGCCACAACTAGAGGAGCCTGTATGCTACAATGAAGTGAAGTCCAGCACAGCCAAAATAAAAAACACACACAAAAAAAACAAACAACCACATTGGTGGAGGTAGAATCCACTGCAGAAGATGAACTCTGACAAATTGACACCTCCCCATGATCAATACAAATTTTCTTATATTAAGAACAATATTCTCTCATGTCTGTGTGACTCCAAATCTGGTAATAGCTGAAAGATATGAGAGATGTGTTTATCATAGGTGTCCATGCTTTCCCCCTTTACTCCAAGCAGAGATACAACTCAAGCCTATGATCAGGAAGAAAAGGAAGATAAATTTAAATTCAGTTCAAGACTAAACTCTCATAATGACTTAGACTTTTATTACTTAAAGAAGAAATGAAAATTCTTCTGTTAAGGGATATGAAAGGACATACTTTTTATGTCATGCTTGGAAACAAAACAATTAATATTTCATATTTATTCCTAATAGACCAACTCAGTATAAAACCCACAGAATCATGATCATTTCATTCAGAATATTCAAAACAATTATAAGATGATCTACAGAATACTTGTTTCATAACAAGAAAAAATTCAGCTATAGTTAAGCTTAATATATATAATAGACATATATATTTTACCTAGACCACCAACACATAACATGGATCCCAATTATGTACATTGCTTTAGTGTGTTCCTTCAAGAAAGGAAGAAAATTGTGAACGTATTTCTGTTCCACCCATTTATCATGATTTCTAGAATATCCAGGATAAATTCCCCTGAAAATATTTCATTTACATAAGTCACCTAAAACTCAAGTAAGAGTCAAGGAGCAGTCTTTGAGATCTGGACATGCTTGAAGTAGCATTGCATTCTCAAACTATAAAAGTAGCTTAGGGCTTCCCTGGTAGCGCAGTGGTTGAGAGTCCGCCTGCCGGTTCAGGGGACACAGGTTCGTGCCCCGGTCTGGGAAGATTCCACTATGCCATGGAGCGGCTGGGCCCGTGAGCCGTGGCCACTGGGCCTGTGCATCCGGAGCCTGTGCTCCACAACGGGAGAGGCCACAACAGTGAGAGGCCCGTGTACCGCAAAAAAAAAAAAAAAAAAAAAAAGTAGCTTATTCTGTGACTATATAACTAAGGCAATAATACCATCATCATGTACCAAGGTGATGAGTATACCATAGCCGTTGGTTATTCACTATTTGGTAGTTCACAATGAAGTTTCAATTACTATGGGGTCAGTTACTCAATATGAGGGCAGTAAAGAAACCAGACCTTTTAAGTACCATGTGAGTATTAAGTACCTTGTCTCATAAAATCCTTTAACCAAACAGTTCTGCTTTTAAGAGCAATGTTAATTCCAAACACTGCAATTTATTGCCCTTAGAACATGACATAAAAGTTATATATGGTACCCAGCAAGGAAATGAAAGATTTTTATAACACAATTTAATTCTTTCTATTAGTCAAGGGAACCATTTTAACATAAAGTATCATCCTGAAGGCATCTAGGAAAAAACAATCCTATGTTAAAAACTGAGAGGTACATAAACGCAAAAATACAACCTTATTTTTCAACATACCTCAATATTGTATGACTCTATGACAAGTATGGGTATTCTAGAGATTTGAGCAAAGATATAAGACTGAGTTCTAAGGTGAGAGAAAAGGACAATAATATATTGACTAATCTGATAGATGAATGTCTTCTGAATACTTAGCATAGATATATAGAACACAAAGCAAGAAACAAAAAAGCAAACAACTTTAGCTACAAATGTAGATGCCATGTGATACAAAAACATACTGATGATAATATATGGCCATTAGCATGAAGCTTTCAATAAATGCGATGGGTTAAACTTCTGTTTATTTCTGTTTCCTTCTATATTTAAAGGATCTAAAGTTACATAGACAAAACAACAAGAAAGAAGTTGACAAAATGACAGCAGGTTAAAGACACCAAAAAATGATAGCAGAGTAAAGTTTTAGAAAACAGGAAGCAGAATAGCTAGAGAGAGCTGGCAAACTCATATACATAAAAACATCTTAAGATTTTTTCCCCAATTCCACCCAACACAGGACTACTTATCATCCATCCTGGCAGACACTTAGAAAGTCAGCCTCTGAAAGTTAGATCTAGGAATTTTCTGGACTTGGGGATACTGGGCACAACTGAGTATGAGGCAGCTATACTAAAATATGATAATTCATTGTAAATCTAGATTGTAAAGAGGGAAATGTTCCAATTCCCTATGCAACTCCTAAAACAGATTTATCTCCCAGGCTGGAAAATGAAAGATTTCCAAAATATCTGAGTGACCCATAATAGAATTAAAAAATTAAAAGTAGTGCGATTATGTTAGGACCTGGCATGAGAAATTGTACCTCGCCCACTCTGACCCTCCCTATACTGTTGATGGCAATACTGACTATGTGATTTGATTTGTTCAGTAAGAAGTAACCAGAGGTAGCACTTCCCAAAGAAGTAGTTAAAGCCATTTCTTGATTGAGCATATTTCTTTTTCCTTTGTTGTGAGATCTGGCAGACTAGGTACCACAGTAAAGACAACATTGAGCACAGCCACCCAAGAGCAGCTTTGGACAAGTGACAGGAGTGAAAAAATAAGGATATGACTTGCAAAAACAAAAATTAAAATAAAAACAAACAAAAAAAAAATCCAAAAACACAGAGCCACACCAACTCACAGTACAATGATATTTCAGAATCCAATGAAAAAATGAAAGGTATAAAAATTTCCAGAGAGTAAAAAAGGGAAAGAGGTGACTGCTAAATACCATACTAATTATCAGTTTTGTGAAAGGCATCTGGTTATTCAGCTAACTGGAACATTGAAAGCTAGAAGGCAGGGAATCCATGCTTTGAAAATCTTGGTGGGAAATTATTTCCAAACTTGATGTCTATACCCAGTCAAATTATCCATAAAATGTGACAGGGGGATACATTCTCAGACAGTATCTCAGAAAAACTCCATTCTTCGGCTATTGAATAAAGCTTGTGCTGTTCCAGTCTCAGAATTGGTTTTTGTCACTGGCTCCTCTGAACCATGGAAAGCTTCTAGAAGATGCATTCCACCAAAATAATATAATAAACCAAGAAAGAGAAAGACATGGTATTGTATAATAAAGAATTTGACCTTTATCTCTGGTTCCTGAAAGGGAGACTAAATCCTTGGAATTTCTCAAGTCATAAGAATGTCTTTGTTAATCATGAACCCTTAGATCACACCTCAGTTTATGTTAATGAGATAAGTGCTGGGGGCTGGTCAATAAAAAGGCCAACCATGTAATCAGAGGGTTTGGGTTTTGAGACAGCCCAAACTCCCAGGAGGGAAAGAGTACTAGAAAGTGAATTCAATCATGTGGCCAGTGATTCAATCAATTATGCCTACATAATGAAACCAAAAAAAAACCACTGTACACCAATGCTCACTGGAATTTCCTGGTTGGTGAACACCTTGATGTGCTTGGAGGGTGATGCACACTGATTCCATGGGGAGAAGGCATGAAAGTTCTGGGTTTGGGACTCTCCCAGACCTTGCCCATTTTATCCTCTATAATTAAAATTTAATAGTAAACAAAACAAACAACAAAAAAAAGCACTTTCCTGAGTTCTCTGAGTCATTCTAGCAAATCATTGAAGCTACTGAATTTGTAGACGGTTGGTCAAAGTTGCGAGTGGCCTGGGGACCCCCAAAGTGCAACTGTTGTCTGAAGTGAGGACAATTGGGAACCACGTCCTTTAACTTTGGGGGTCTGTGTTAACTTTGAGTGATTATCAGAATTGTATTATAGTACAACATGTGGTGTCATAATGGCACCACGGCTGTTGCCCCAGAGTCATACCCCTGCCCCTCCCTTGAGTGGAAACCAATTACTCTTATCTAAGATTCAGGAGGAAGCTGCAAAGAGAATAAAATAAGAATTGGTTAAAACCAACAAGGCCCGAGATGGCAGAAGATTTGACTTCCAGTAATCTTTGAGCCTCATTAGATGCTCACTGTAATACACTGCCCTGCCAGATGACACACCCACCAGTACCACAATAGCTGACAATTGCCACGGCAACAATTGGGAAATCCCATACAAGGACTAAAAAGGAGAGTTGCATCAGTTCTACGTTCAAACCACGTCCCTGTTCTCAGATAACTCATGAATATTCCTCCCACTCTTTCCAATTCCCTCCCTTTTACTTTGACTCTCCTATATATTTGGTGTCTCCACCCGAATTGTGTTGAGAAGTTGATTTGTGAACTCACTTCCCACTTCTCCATTCTTCAGCCATTGAATAAAGCTTGTGCTGTTCCAGTCTCAGCATCAGTTTTTGTCACGGGCTGCATGAATCTGATTGGAAAGAGAGGCTCCCTGGCCGAGACACAGGGTCTTGGCCCAGGCTAGAACCTCAGTGCAGGTCTAGTCAACCAATTTGGTAACAAGAATACAAAGAATTCAGAAAATACAAGAGACAACATAAGAATTCCAAGGTTGCTTATATGAGGAAACTCCAGGGTTGGCAGCTTGAAAAAGGTTTAAAGAGAAACCATCACAGAGCATAGGATGAAGGAGGGCTCCAAGAAAAACCAAACTGATAGATGACCTGATGGTTTGCATTATATATAGAGGATATTCTTGATTCCTTGATAAATTTTGATTGAATTGGTGAAAGTTACATTAAAAAAATTAGCAAATAATAAAGGGCAATTATTTACTCCAGGTAAATCCTAAAATTATAGAGAATAAAAATCATATTATGTGTCTCAGCTCTAAATGATAAAGACATTACATTTAATCATCTCCCAATCTGTTTTAGAAATATGGGGAGTAAAGCTTTGAAATGAGAGAAATAAGTGCCCATCTTCCACCTCTTTATTAGTAAATCAATATGTATTGTCCAAAATTAAAAATTCTATAGTATAAAGCACACTATTTTGAAATATGAAGGTAAAAACCATAAATACTAAGTAAAAGAGCTGAAAACACCATCTCTGGGAAAGGAGTCCCAGAACTGTGCTACAGTGATTTAGAGCCTAGATCTCTGTAAAGATCCAAAATTCATTGGTGATTCAGAATTCAAAACTTAGAAATTTTCCATTTAGAGAAGCAACAAGGTACAAAAATAATAAATAGTATGTTACACATCCAAAGGAGTTTTGGGCAGCATCCTATAACCATATATATTCAAACTTCTGAAATAAAACATTTGAATGTTCACAGTTCATGGATTACAAAAAAAAAAAAAACGTTATAAATAGCTTCCTGATTCTTTAAGCAAGGTTTGGGTATGGAATTAGTTTTTAAACATCTTGCATTTTTCTAAGTTTTTTGAAAATTGGAATTGTAGAGAGGAATTTCTTACCTGTTTGGCTGAAACTTTTATTTTTAAAATCATGTATCAATACATCCTATCATTTGCTAACAATTCAGATCTTGAAAGACAAATAGGCAAAGAGTAAATAATGATACAATTAGAAAAAATGAAAATGGTGTGGCTACTCATTTTCAGATAAACATGCAGGCTTATAAAATAGGGTTGGTGAAGAAATAAAAGGAAAGGCAAAGAAAAGGCTTGAGTTTCGTGTCCTTGATGCTAAAGGAGCCAGATAAAGCGTCAGCCCATTTAGTGAGTATAAAGGATAGACAGATAAAAAAATTTGAGTGTGTAAAGGTACATTTTTAGAATAATATAAGTTCTATTTATCTTCAAAGAAAATATTACAATAAGTTAATTGCATTATATATATTAAACTTAGAAGATTCCAATGATCAATATGTACAGACCACTTGAACAACTTTACAGTGGTTGAGAGGAACCTGGTTTCAAAGAATATTTCTTTAATGATTTTAGTGTTCCTACATTAGGATAGCATAGTGTACAGGAAAGGGTTAACCTAGCAGGCCAGAGTTGCTCAAACCCTGCACACTCTCAAGAAAGGCTTTCTTTTCCCCCCAGGACTGGCCCTTAACTGGCTCATAACTGCTGAGCTTTGGAAGATTTTGCCTGAGAACAGTGTTTTTGTATGCTTGTAGCTTCGGGCTATTCTGTACAAATTTGACCAAAGTGTTTATGCTAACAATGTGATTTATGGTAAACACCTATTTTTCTTTGAGGTTCTGGAGTCTGAGTAGCAGACCAGCTGCATACATAAGTCACAGGCAATGAATGGCTGCCTACCTGCCTGACCACTAATAAAAAAAAGCTGGGTACCAAGGCTCAGGTGAGCTTCCCTGGTTGGCAACACTTCCCACATGTTGTCATACATCATTGATGGGATATACAACACCGATAGGATGATTAAGTGATCCTGTGAGACTTCACTTGGAGGATACCTAGAAGTTTATACCTGGTTTCTCCCAGACCTTCCCCCATGTGCTTTTTCCCTTTGCTGATTTTCACCTGTATCCTTTCACTGTCATAAACTGTAACTATGAATACAAGAGCTTCCGAATCCTTTGCGTTCATCAAGTGAATCATTTAGTCTGAGGGTGGTCTTGGGGGTCCCCAACACTTGGGGTGTTAGATTATCCTAAATAACAAAAATTTGGCCATGCTTAAGTGTGTGTTTGATTCCAGAAAACTAGGTTAATATGACCTCTTTTTTGTGTTAAAGTTGCCAGCTACTGTTTCTCTTACTATAAATTTCTTTTAACTTTAGATATATTTTGCTGTTGCCTTACATACTAATAGCCTACTTGGAGTCTAAAGTGCTGTCAGTAGAGTAGGAGTCATCCATGAGCTATACCTCTAAGCAGATCCATTACCTCACCAATCTTCCAGATAAAATTTATTCCCGAGTTTTGCTATGATTCCTGATAAGTAATATGTACCATACAGGAAAAACTATTAAGCCTTCCAGCTGGGTTCGAGCAGAATCTCATTTTTGCTACAAGGTGAAATTAGTAGCAACCAGTACCAAGAACAAATACACATTTCTTTTATCTAACTCACAGTGCTGTTTAGAAGACTGACAAAAATGAAGTATATGAGAAGGGCTTTGTAAACTCAATAATGCTGTTAGTTATTATCATTACTATGTGTCTATGGATTAAAGCAGTTGCCAACTTGTTCAACTGATTTCTTTCACTCACATTTGACTCCCTCTTTAGCTCCATAATGAAGAAAGGATCATCTGAGATTTGTGTCTGGATGATGTCCCAGTGACAAGGAAAAGGATTTTCAGAGTAATATTCTGCTTAACAAGGTAGCACGGGTTTCCACCTTGTGCTAACAAGGTCTGCAACGAGGTTTCCCAGAGTCAGGGTCAATAAATTCCTCCTAAGCTGTGTGTTATCCGATGGTTGGAATGGCTCATGTTCTCAAAGGAATTTCTAATTTGAAGAGTAGTTAGAAAAAGAGTCTGACTAATGAGCCTATGTTTTCAAGGTTGAGCCCAGAGTGTGGGGAGACTAAATTTTTATGTGTAAACAAAGCTGCATCTGTGTGATCATTAATTGAAACCCTTCTCTAATACATAACAGATGGTTTATATTTTTTGTCTTTGAGCAGTTGTTTCTCCCAAGCATGCCCTGGCCCTTGCTGTGTTGTCTGGTCCTTCAACATCTTGTTACAGTAACAAGAAGCAAGCCTGCAGGAAGAGCATCCAGTCTTTCCTTCCTGCTGAGCTTTCAAAACCAGCTTCTATGAAAATGTATGTTACATGTAGAAAAAGATTATCGTAAACTGAAAATCATGCCTTGAAAATAATATTCTAAGTGAAATCACTGTTTTATTTTCCTAGATAAAAATAATAAATTGTAATTTGGAAAGGAAAACGATTCTAAGTTCTCTACAAAGCACCTACTCCTTTCTTTCTTTCCTTTTTTTTGCTTTACGCGGGCCTCTCACTGTTGTGGCCTCTCCCGTTGCGGAGCACAGGCTCCGGACGCGCAGGCTCAGCGGCCATGGCTCACGGGCCCAGCCGCTCCGCGGCATGTGGGATCTTCCCGGACCGGGGCATGAACCCGTGTCCCCTGCATCGGCAGGCGGACTCTCAACCACTGCGCCACCAGGGAAGCCCCTCCTTTCTCTCTTTACCTTGTATCTCACATATAGAAGCCTCTTAGCATTAAGGGGAGTAGAGTTCAGCCCACCTTCCTCAGCAGGACATAGAAAGGTATCCCTTATAAGGACAGATAAGAAAGTGCTGGCATGAGTAAAATGGAGCAACATAGCATTTGTCTGATCTTCCTCCTCTTCCCCGTATATCTTCTCCTTTCCTCTTCCTCTCCTCTATTTGCATCCCGCAGGACTTAATTTAAAAAATGAAAGGTATTATTGTGGGAGACACAGAGACTATTACCAATGCAAATTCAGTGAAGAAATATGATCATGGATTGTTTACATGACCTAGGACTATCCTATTAACATGAAGAGTAACCTAAGAAAAGCAAAACAAAATCAACTTTTTTCAACATGAGTATACAAAGGTGAAAATCGAACGCTAAAAGCAATGTTACTGATTTTATTTTCCTCTGCCAATACTCTGTCATAAATTTAAAATCTTATTTTACTTCCAGAACAAATTCCATGTGTCAATTTGCATCCTATTTCTTCATTCAACAGTAGTGTTTTGTGTTGTGTCTACTACATGCCAGACACTCTTCTATGCACTAGGGATACAGCATTTAACAAAACAGACAACACTCTGTCATGGTAGAATCTGTGTTCTAAGGGAAAGATTAGACAACACACAAAAGGAATAAACAGGTTAGATAGTTTACTTGAAAGTAACAAGTACTTTGCAAAGAAAGAAAGCAGGTTGATGTACTGGAGACAGGAAGTGAAAGAGCAACAGGACCTGAGTCGAAGAAGTAAGGAAGCTCAGCTCACAGTGGGCTTTGCCAAGGAATCTTTATGACTCTGGCTTTTACTGTGAATCAAAGGAGACATCCATTGGGCTATTAAACAGGTGAGTAACGTTATCTCAGCTAAGAATTTTTAAAAGATCACTGTGACATGAAATTACAAGAATGAAAATTATTTATAACCACAAGTTGTTTTTCCTTTTAGAAGCCTCAGGATCTAAATCCTTTATGGTGTTAAGTTGAATGTCACGGAATGGATCAGCAGACTGGATTCACAAAATCTGGAGGCAAAAGTTTTGGTCCAAAACTAAAGAAGGCTGAGGCAAACAAGTCATTTAGAAAAGTGTCCCTGCAGTATCAAGAAATTGCTTGAGGAAATAAAACACCAGTGGAATCATTCCATCTCTGCTTTCTTCCTAAAAGAGTCTCCTGTATATTTTATTCCTCTCACCTCACACATCCCCCTGGTGGCTGTTGTTCATCCAGGCTCCATAGTCTGAACACATCTGTTATCAAGAACACTCTGTGGGGGGCTTCCCTGGTGGCGCAGTGGTTGAAAGTCCGCCTGCTGATGCAGCGGACGCGGGTTCGTGCCCCAATCCAGGAGGATCCCACATGCTGCAGAGCGGCTGGGCCCGTGAGCCATGGCCGCTGAGCCTACGCGTCCAGAGCCTGTGCTCCGCAACGGGAGAGGCCACAACAGTGAAAGGCCCGCAAACGGCAAAAAAAAAAAAAAGAACATTCTGTGGTCACGCCACCTTAGAAACACATTATCCCCTCGTCTCTGCTTCAGAACAACTTAATTCATATATTGCAGTTCTCTTTGATGCAGCCATTTTTCTAAAATGCTGTTTTAGAGACTTCTTTCGCTTCTATTCTACAAGTGTTTTGAAGTACTTATTGTGCCTTAACCTCTTCATAGATACTCTTTAAAATAGAGGATCTTAAGAAGGCACAATCTCAATTGCTAATATCTAGGATAAAGACATGCAGCACGCTTTTCTACCCTTCCTAAAAATGTTATACGAAATAAAACTATTTTATTAATCAATTAAAAAAGCTTTTATGTACTGCTTAATAAATCTACATGCAATCACTGTCCCAGAGTTTTAGACTTAAAAATGATGCACTCCTAGCTTTTTAAAAGCTCACAGTCCAGTGAAGTAGAAAGACAATAAACAGACAAATGTGGATCAGAGAGATACAGTCAGAGATGGGAACACATAGGATTAGTACAAGTTCCACGAGACATCAGACAGCTTAAAGAGTCTTTGGATTAAATTGTGCCCCTCTCCAAAATTTATAGATTCAGTTCTAACCTCAAATGTGACTGTAGTTGGAGATAAGGGCTTTTAAGGATGTAATTAAGGTTAAATGAGGTCATAAAGGTAGAACACAAATATAATAGGAGTGGTGTCCTTATAAAAATATGAAGACACCAGGCACATGTGCACAGAGAAAAGACCATGTGAGGACACAGAGAGAATGCATGTCTGCAAGCCGAGGAAAGAAGCCTTAGCAGAAACCTAATGTGCCAGCACCTTGACCTCAGACCTCCAGCCTCCCGAACTGTGAGAAAATAAATTTTTCTTCTTTAAGATACAGTTTGTGGTATTTTGTTATGACAGCCGGAGCTAAGACAAGGAGATCACAGACAGCCAGGACTTCAGTAAATAAGACTGGAGCATAGGATGTGGGGAGACATTTGCAGAATGAGGACTGGCTAGCCTTAACTCTGGTAAGACTGGCAGTTGTCAAATCATGAAGATAGTCTCTAAGTTTGGGCTGAAGCCTTAGAGAGAAGTCAAACCAAAACAAGTTTAGGAAAAGAGTACTAGTTAGTTGCAACTGGTTATGGATTGCATGCTTGTGTCTCTCCAAAATTCATATGTTGAAACTCTAACCCCCAGTGGCCTATTAGGAGGTGGGGGACTTTAGGAGGTAATTAGGTTTAGATGAGGTCATGAGGGTGAAACCCCATGATGGTATTAGTGTCCTCTAAGAAGAGGAAAAAGAGACTAGAACTTGCTCTCCCAGCCCTGGGAGGAGACAACTAGAAGGCAGCTGTATGCTAGGCAGGAAGGGGGCCCTCACCCAGCACCAGATCTGCTGGCATTTCCATCTTGAATTTCCAGCTTCCAGAACTGTGAGAAATAAAAGTGTTTTTTAAGGCCTCCCAATGTGTGGTATTTTTGTTATAGCAGCCCCAAAATGCTATTGTTATGTGACTGAGACACAACTATTTATAAACATAATGTAAAAAAAAAAAAAAGTAGGCTTATTTTAGATAATTCAGTTCTATAACCTGTGCCCAAATAGACAAGATAATCAATTCCAGTGGCGTTTAACACTATATAATAAATGTAGACTTTCATTTATGAAGCAGGAAAGATACTTCATCTCTTTGAACTTCAATTTCTTCATCTACACTAGTTATCACAAAAGTGTCATTCTTTATTATCTCCATAACAACTAAGCAAATAAATGTATCTGTATACAATGAACAGTATGATTAATATTTTGAAGAACCTGCATAAAGATACAGAAATAAACAACACTCAGACAAGACAGAAATATTAGAGTCATCTGGCTCAACTCTCTCATTTTACAGACAAAAATGAAGTTGATGTAAAATAAAAGGTTAAAGGACCTGCTTAAATGTTGTGAGGCAGCACAGTGATTAGAACTTAAGGGGGCTTATGCTTCCCATATCTGTGATCTGCTTATGGACTCCATAAATGAAAACACATTGCAACAATTCTTATAATTCTTACTGCTAAATACTAAATTATTGCATTTTAGAGACAATATTTTAGAAACTGTAATCTGACTCTATGTCACAGATGCAAGAATTGAGACCTATAATATTTAACTGATGGGAGTAATCTCCTTATAAGTATAGAGCTAGAACTGAGGTATATTGCCTAACAGCCCTGTTGGCTAATACAATGCCTGGTACCCAAACTAGTGGTATAGTAAGGACAGGGTGGTTAGAATAGACAATTGCAGGATGAGTTGTCTGTAGAAAAATTAAGAAAAATTAACTACAATTTGGTCTGTTTTTAATTATCACCATGTACCATTAATCCTAAACAATTTCAGTGATTAAAATATATTACCCTGAAAGAAATCTTATTTGTCAACATCCTAAATAATGTTGAAAATAACATTTAGTTTTTTATGTCTATATAAGCTTCAAAATTGCACATATTTATTATTTATCCTTTAATAGTCATCATGTTCTACATAAAAGGAATTTTGGAGAATTCCCAGTCATACACCTACAGAAGGAGTTTCTGATGCACATGGAATCATTTTATGTATCAAAAGCACTTGAGACTATGTTCAGCTATTAAGATGGTAAAAATGCATCTTGGTTAACTACTCACCTATAAAGATAATTTGAGTATTTTCCTTCCTGCTTTTATTTGGCTTTCATTATGTAGCATATATATTATACATAATATATATACATAATAAGTGAGGTTGGGAAAGGAAATTCAACAAAAAGTTCATCAAGCATTTTGGGGGACAGAAGATTTTACTATAAAATATTGAAAAAAAATACTGGAAAGCATTCATAAAAAATGGTACCTAGTTTTTCTCTTCTCTGTGTTTACCACAATGGCTTAGTATAGAAGCCACAAGGGCTTATCTAAGCTGAGCATGGTGAAAGAAATGCCATGACTAGCAACTTGTCTTCTCCCTTGCATTCTCCATATTCCATCAAAGGATAACCTGACATAACACACACACAACAGCCCCACCACATGCCTGCTGTGTATGAATGTTTGTGTGTGTATATATATATATATATATGTATATATATATATACATATATATATGACAGTTTTTCATACCACTTGAAAAATATTTCCAGTTTGACTTCAGGATCAATAACTTACTTTAAAACTTGTTTTAAAATTAACCCACTTATTAAAAATCCCTAAGTTTGAATCTAAACAGCCCAGCGGTCTTATGTTAATACGGATTCACCCAAATTTTAACTGTGTCAATGGACATCCCAAAGTCTATTCACAATGGATTATCCAGACTGGCTCTTTATAGTAGGAGTTTTTAACTTAGACTTTTGTAAAAGTCCATAAATGCTCTAACACTGTATATAAAATGTTATATATGTGCAAATCTTTCTGAGAGGCAATCCATAGCTTTCACCAAATTCTCAGAGGCTGGCAATCTAGATGAGTTCAGAAGTCAAAACTACATAAGAACCATTTACTCCTAGATTCAAAGAGTAAGGAAAGTTTCATTCATTAAATCTAGGTGTTAGACACATAGGACTTGAAGTATTTCTCTAGTTGTCTGTTCAAAATAGTTCATAAGCAAGTTTCTACAGAATGAATTTCTTAAAGACAAAGGCAATACATCAAATTTTCTTTAAATCAAAACCTATCAGTGTTTCAGGGTAAGAGCTTTTTTTGTTTGTTTGTTTTACTGTATTAAAATACTGAGTTTATTTCACATGTGTATTTTTGCCTCCACACCATTTCCATTTGTCTGACCACCACTAATACTATGTCCTACCATAACATTCCATACATACTTAAAACCAAGCAAAGGGTGGAGTTCCATCTTTAAAAACTAAACAGGTATTTTGGACAATGCATTCTTGGCAATGGAACCTGGATAACATTTATCAGACACGGTAGGGAAAGTTCTCACTCCGTATTATAAAAAGGACAGCCAGATATCAACTGTTACAGAAATGGAATAAGACAGAAAATTTTAACAAACTGTTTAAACTATTTTCTTAAAGAGACTTCCTCCACTGCCAGAGATCTTGAACAGCCTCCTGGTCAGTCATCCAGAAACAATTCTTCACATAATTGATGAATTTGGCTTCCACTTTGGGAAGGGAACCACCTTTTTCTATACTTGCTTGCATTTTTGATTTAATGTCTTCTACAGAGCTCGGTCCTTTTGGTGCTTTAGGAGTTTTTTCCTGTTTTTTCGAAGGATTCTTGACCTTTCGATCTTGGTGTTGATGGTTTGGAGTCTTTTCCATTCCGGTTTGGTTTTTGCGCATTTTTGGCTGGAGTATCTTGTACAGATTTCTTTACTGTAGCTTTTTTCTTCAGCTTCCTTATCATCAAAGTCATCATCATCATCATCTTCGTCATCATCTTCATCAGCAGCAAGTTTTACTTTTTTCTGTGGAAACTTTCTACCACTTCCAGGGGCAGAACGCTTTCCAGATATACTTAGGAGTTTCACATCCTCCTCCTCTTCATCTTCTGATTCTGCATCTTCCTCCATAGCTACTAAGTGCTGTCCACTAATATTCACAGGCCCTGAACCATGCTTCAACTGTAAGACCAAAGGTGATGTTATTTCAAAGCCCCCAAGGGAAAAAAAATTGGCTGCACATTTTCAAAGTTGCTAGTGTTACTTTAATTGGACTGCTTTCATAATTCACCACCTCTGCTTCGACAACGTGCAATTCATCCTTTGCGCCAGCCCCTAAACTGACCGTTCTTAAAGATAACTGGTGCTCACTTTCATCATTATCTACCTTAAAGTGATAATCTTTGTTGGCCTTTAGTTCACAACTGAAAAGATAGTTCTGGGGCCTCAGGGGGCTCATGTCCATGTCCATCGAATCCTCCATGGGTTGGTGGCACGCACTTAGGTGGAAGAGAAGGTGGACAGAGATAAAAGACTACCATTCCAGGGAACAGTTGCGGCAGGATGGAATCACACCAGGGTGAGGAGCTGTTTATTACATAGAGTTAATTAGGCAGACAGACGCAAGTGCAAAAGATTTATACTAAATTAAGTCCTGATCTGTATGTTAACCCCTTAAGAAAACAAAAGACAAGTGAAAAAGCTTTGACTATTTTATCACAGCAAGAGCTGTCATCAACCCCTGAGACACTGAGTGTGGCTTTTGAGATCATTGTGAAGACTCCATTTCAACCCAGGGTAGAATTTATGTTCTAGAGGCAGTGCTGACTGAGAGTCAGTTCAAACTCTTCAAATTAAAGATATGTTTTTTTCATAATTAATAAAAATTAGAACCATTCTTCCTCTTGTTTGAGTAAATATGCTACTGTTATTTACTTAGTACCTGGACAATTTCATTTGGTTTCTCTGAATGACTGGAAGTCAAAATAAAAGAAAGAAGGAAAGAAGGAAGACTATCACATGATGTTTTGATTAAGGGAAGCAAAATTAAATACCCTACACAATACAATCACCCTTACTGTTCTATATTTAATCTAATCAGCATAAGTCAATTTACCAATGACTAGGTTCATACCAATTAGAGAAATATAAAAAGGTTCCCCAAATGTCAAAATCACTTAAGTTATTATAAATCTCAAATCCACAACTTAAGGACCTTCCAATTCAATAGAGAGAGGAGTTAACAGCATCCTACACATGAAAATCTCTGGTTTAAACAAGGGGAATAATGCAAAAGTGAATAAGGCATCATCTCTTCCCCTTAAAAGATTACGTTCTAGTGAGAAAAAGCAACAGGCAAGATAAAAGTTTGGGTTTTTTTTGAACATGTACAAAATGCAAATAATACAATAT
The DNA here is from genome assembly GCF_059928025.1 of Delphinapterus leucas. NCBI lineage: Eukaryota > Metazoa > Chordata > Mammalia > Artiodactyla > Monodontidae > Delphinapterus > Delphinapterus leucas. Next base: position 100,931,927 of record NC_143131.1, on the reverse strand, counting down.
TCAATCTATCACTCAGATTTAACAGAGGTTAACTTCTTTCCATATGTAATTTATTTTTAAGAAATAAGATGTTAGGTATTTTTAAGTCTCCCCCTCCACCCTCTGCTTCCTCCAACTCAATGCCTTCCCACCAAATCATCATCCTGAAGTTGTGCATATCCTTCTATTAAATACCTATAGCAATATATAGTATTGCCTTCTGCAGATTTAAATGTACAATGAAAAGCATAGCTGTATTTATTTTCTAGAGAAAGCATTCTAGCCTTCTGTTTCAGCCATTATCATTTACCTATTATCAAAATTTCAGTATTTGTTAAAATTTTCTAATTTAGAAAATGAGTTCTTTATTGTCTGAATAATTGATATGGATAAAAGTTAATCCACATAGAGAAAAATGATTAAATAGTGAACAAAAAGATCGATTAGGATATTACCTTTACAAATCAAACTAAAATTATAAAAACTATGAATTTTAGGTTGTGATTATGATTCTTTAGAGTAATTATGTTGTGATTATGTTTTAGAGTAATTATGGTTCAAATGTTTCCAGGATGTACTTTTCTGACAAATTTTATGATAAGGTAAATCTACACTCATCATTTTGCATTTGAATTTATCCACTTTATGATTTTATTATTGACTTTTTATCAAATTTTCAATAAGTCTTCCTTAATCTATTGATACGCAAACCATTCTCTGTTGAAACTCAGTTATACCAATACCCATGCAGATTTTCTTTTTCAATTGTTAATTGCCCCATCTCTGCTATAATTTTATCAGTTTTGTTTGTAATTTACGCTTAATACCACTTTCATTAATTTTCTAAAATTTTTCAATTTACAATTAGTTCCCATTGTTTTTTCTGTTCTACACAAAGTATTACCACGCCGAATTATGAGGAAATGAATCAATGCAGATTATGACAGAATATATGATTGAAATTACTTACTTTATAATCATCAAATTCATCATTAAATAATTTCACAAAATTTTAAGTTATCAAATACCAAGACAGCCGAATGCTCCCCTCAGCTTGACTAAATTTTAGACAAATTTCTTCCTGACCATAGGTCCCCTGACCTTCCTTTTATTAGAGCATTTACTTTTAAAAGCTTACCATAGCAAATATTTACTCTACCACCTCTGTAATGTATACACCTCCTTCAAAAGTCTCTAGCCAGCTTTAAGACTGGGAAAAGTCTTTTGCAAGTACCTGGAAACCATCTCTTTAAAATGTAATCATCCAGGAAGATAACACCTCTATCTAACAGTCTTTGGGGGGAGGGTAGGAGCCTAACCTCAAGGGACACCTTGCTCCAGTTTGTAAAACTCCTGCTACCATGAAGATACCAGAAAGTACAGCTTACCTATGGTCAAGGCCAATTAGCAAACTCAGGTGGCCTGTATTCTCCACACCCCACTCCAGCTCTTAAAAAGTCTCCAGCCCTCAATGGAGTTAAGTTCAAACTCTCCCCTACTGTAACAGTTTTGAACAAAGCCTTCCTTGCCTGTTTAACTTGTGTGGTCCAATTTTTCTCTGACAATGTTTTTTCTATTTCATTCTCTTAATTGCTAGAACTCATATACATAATGAATACTCAACTAACCACAAATTTCTCTATTTCAGTATTAGGCAATTTGGGAGGGTCCCACTGTTTTATTTTTTTGTTTTTCTTTTTTACAAGGCAGTCAAGAAACTTTGAAATGAGCAAGGCCTCTTTATTAACATATTTACTGCTTAACTTTAGTGGATATGGTGCATTTTGATCATTCAAATTGCAATGTTGGATTTTTAAGAGCAAGGGCCCTGCTTTACATTTTTGTTCTCCATAATGCCTAACACAATACTGACTGTGTAAAATGTATCTCAAAAATGTGGTGATGTTATATGATTATGGCCATTCGATTCCTAAATTTCTATCTCTGAAAAATAGCTAAAATGTAATCACAAGTTATATTAAATTCAGTGTATTTACTTGTGTTTCAGACAACACAGCTGCACAAGAAGTGAAAAAACCTAAATGGCCAATTGCAGAGAACTCAAATGCCCAATTGTAGAGAACTGTTCAGTAAATCATAATAACAAATATATATTCAGTGGGATAACCTGCAATATGTATGTCAATATATTTGATTGGAGAAATGGTAATTACAGACCTGGGGTAGGAAATATACAAGATGAGAATGTGTTATCTTATTACAACTGAAAACAGAAGCCACCAATGAATTTAGGTCTTATTTAAATGGCACAGAGCCAAGATAAAGGGGCCAAAGATGGAACAACTTGAGTACAAAAATAATACGTTAATTAATGCAAATGATCCAACACACTAGTATTAAAACAACTTATTAGCTCATAGTGATTTTTCTAAAAATGATAAGACAAAAATCCAAAACTCCAACTAATTTTACAAAGAGTAAACAGCACCAACTCCTTATTCTGAAAATTGACATGTAAAAGGAAATAATTAAACATTTATCCTGACTTTCTTGCACAAATTATTTCAGTGTAACCAAATCAACTTAGTTTATAAAAGAAAATGATTACTGGGCTTCCCTGGTGGGACAGTGGTTGAGAGTCCGCTTGCCGATGCAAGGGACACGGGTTCATGCCCCAGTCTGGGAAGATCCCACATGCTGCGGAGCGGCTGGGCCCGTGAGCCATAGATCGCTGAGCCTGCGCGTCCGAAGCCTGTGCTCCGCAACGGGAGAGGCCACAGCAGTGAGAGGCCCGCGTACCGCAAAAAAAAAAAAAAGAAAATGATTCTTTACAGATAAATTCCAACCAATAAATGTGCAATGATCAAAGTTTTAAAATCATAATTTTATAACCATTAATGGAATAATTGATCCAGGCAATGTTTATCAATAGATTATACTAGTACATTATACCAACAGATGTTAGCTGGGATCAAGACACCACCACCTGAACCCAATGATGAATCTTAGTTATAACAAGCAGGCATTGCACGTTGGATGACTACACACAATATGAAGTTTAAAACACCGCCACTGAAGTATTTTGCCACAGAGAAAAAAGTCTAACCTAAATGTAGTTAGGACTCTAGCTGAATTATATTACAATAAATACAAAGGATAGGAAAAGTCAACTTATACCACAAAGAATCAAACAAACAAACCCAGAATGTAAATGCTCTGCAAGACAACTATATTAATTTTCTATGGCTGGTGTAACAAGCTATAAAAAATAAAAAAATAAAATAAAATAAATAAAAATTAGTGGCTTACAACAGCACAAAATTCTTACCTTACAGTTCTGTAGAAGTCCCACACAGGTCTCACCAGGATAAAATCTAAGTATGGTCAGAGCTGAATTTCTCTTTGGAGGCTCGGTGTAGAATCCATTTCTTTGTCTCTTTCAGCTCATAGAAGTCATCCACATTCCTTGGTTTGTGATCCCCTGCCTCTATCTTCAAAGCAAGCAATATTCCATCTCTCTTGCAACCACATTTCCCTCTGAACCTCCTCTCCCGTCTTTCTTCCACCTTAAGTACCCTTGTGATTACATTGGTCACACCTGGATGACCTAGGTAACTCTTCCCACCTCAATGTACTTAACTTAATCACATCAGCAAATACCCTTTTTCCCTGTGAGGTAACATTCACAGGTTCTGGGGATTAGGGTGTGATCATCTCTGGGGGCCATTATTCTGTCTACCTCAACAACTGACTCATTTGCTTTATCGGATCAATGGCATTAAAATAACACGACAGTAGAAATTGTTCTAAGTATATTTAAGAGACATAATAAAATATTATGTATGGTCCTTTTAAATACTAATTCAAATTTTAAAAGATAATTTTGGTAGGTGTGTTGGTTGCATTGTGCTAATATGAGAAAATGCCCCTATATTTTAGAAATATATACTTTATATATAATACAGATACCAAAGTATATAGGAGATTATACAATGTCTAGATTGGCTTCAAAAATACCTCAACAACAAGCCCCTCCACCCCAAAAAAGTGAGAGGTTGATACCCTGATCTCCATAAGGTAAAGGTAAGGTAAATTCCTCAGCATCATACTGTGAGCAAATAATAAATTGAGATTTAAATCCATATCTGTCAGGTTTTGAATCCAATTGTTTTTTGAAATGCCGTGCTAACACTACTCCTTTTTCCCCAGGCTTAGCACAAACAGGCTTATGTATAGATCGAACAGAAAGAGTTCAAGTCACTTGTTCCAGCTGTTCGTTGATCTGGAAAACTGGGTCGCTTCACTTTGAACCCCACTTGTGCTACGGCTCTCATAAGCTTTAACAAAATTGCCATCCACGTGAGAAATAACTATTATTTAAATGAGATTGCCAAACTTGCTCCTTTTTATTCTAGAGCAACTGCACTCCTGGGATTATTCACAATTCCCTCAGCCCTGCTTAATCTCTGCGGCTGCATTCTATACAGCTGTAGATGCTAAGAGAAATGGACAGCAAAAGTCCTCTGCTCCCTACAAGGCATCACACCTGGTTCCCTAAAGGTCTTTTTGGATGCAGAGCATCTAGGTCAATTTCATTTGTCATCATGTTGCTCAAAAGAAAAAATGGCGTCCAGTCCATTTTACATAATCATAAGAGAAAGGATGGACACTGCATGAAAAAGAAATGTTAATTACAGAAAGAAAGCAGATTGCTTCTACTTATTTCAATGAAGCTGACCATCCTGCCTTACAAAAGCAGCTCCTATCCCCAGATTTCCATGACATGGCCCCTCCACATATCAATACCTTTTAAAAATTGAGTCTATCAACATAAAGCAAGCATCAAGCCCTATCCATTAAGAGCTAAAATTTAATAGGTGGATGGAAAAAATCAATAGCAGTGGTGTGCTCTGATTTAAAGATCTATTACAGAATTTATCAGAAGTGTTCTTGATCTCTTAAAATATAATAAACTCATGCCATTTGAAATCCAAATTTTCAATGAGCCTGATGTCTTTCACACCGACTGTACAACAGGAGACCATTTCCATAGCAATGAACACATTTAGCACACTCACAAATTTCTAACCCATTAGTCTCTAAGCTCTCTTTTTTCTTTTCTTGGCGTCACAACATTTCCTGAATCCACCCACTTCCTTTGCAACCCTCCTACCAGAATTCCAGTCTCATCATTTCTCACTAGGGCTATCAAATTAGATCCCTGACCTGTCCACCTGCTTCCAGTCTTACCCTCCTTCAAATCACCTTCCAAAGTAAAACCAGAGTGGTTTTCCAAAAAGCAAAACTGCCCATAAACTTTTCATTAACCAACAGATATGATCTCAGTGATTTAGCATGACATCTACGGTCCTTTATGATTTTAGCTTTGCCAACTTTTCAATTTCACCTACTACTCCTCAGCTTGTACTCTGCATTGCAATTATCCAAAACCCCTTCTATTTTCCTGAGAAAACTAGGTTGTCTAAAGTCTCATAAATTACTCCTTTCTGCCCACTTTTGCAGCTTTCGCCCTACCCATAGACACAAAAACTGATCTGTTTCCACTTAGCAATGCCCCTTGGGACTCTCTCTAGACACCACTACATTCTGTTTGTTCTCCCAAATCCACCACTGTTAATGAGACTGAAATAGGTCTTTGATTCTCATCCTACTTTGCTTCTCTATTCTACCTTCTTTCTTCAAATGAGACCCTGCCTTATTCACAGATTCTGTCAAAGTTAAAGTGTGATCTAGTTAAAAGAGAGAGACATTCCCCAAAGAAAACTGTTATTGCCTGTCCCAAGAATTCTCACCCCTTTCCACCATCATTGTAAGCTACAGGAACTCCTACAACACATTAAGTCTCGACCCAGATATCATCTTCTCTGGAGCAAAACCCTTGATTCTCTCTGCCTCCAAAGCACTGTTTTTATACTTTTATAATTTAGGTATGTGTTTTCCTGTCTGTCCTTGCTAGACTGTGAACACCTAGAGGTCGAAGGCCCTCTTTTATACTTGCAGAGAGTGGAACATAAGTGGTGCTTTCCAAGTATTTCTGGAATTAACTTGAAAAAAATTATGACCATCTTTTGCTCACCATTCTCGTTCTCCTCTTCACCTCAAGTCCTGTGTTAGTAGTACCTTTGGTTCCAACATGAAGAACTATATTTAAATGAAAAGCTATATTGAAGAAATCTCTCTGGACGGAGAGGAAGTCAGAGATTGGACAGTATTTGTTTTATGAATGACAATAAAGAGATGATTTCAGTAACTTCTATCATCATAAAAAAAATATTACATTAGCATAAACGAAGTTTCCCCCTCTATGTCTCATATATGACAGAAGCTGTCCAAAATGTGGGTATTACCAATATGGAAATGTAAGAAGCATTACAATGAACTACACACAGTTAACTCAATCCTATAAATGCATAGCCCTGAACTGACGCATTATAGTATTTGCACAAGAGGTTTTTGTTGTTGTGTTGTTGTTGCATGTTCAAACCTTGCCTCCTTAAAATGTATATGCTGGTAATGTGAGAAACAAATATTTACACAATCAGTTAGCAATTTTTAAATTGCTAGACTCCAGCTGAAGAATGTTTTTCATCTGTGGCATCTGTAAATTAGAGCCTGATTCTTTACCAAAACGAAAACACTTGGGAAAGAAACATGTAAGAGCACATACCACGAAAGCTGAAAGTTTCTCCCATTACAGAGCACAGGCTCCGGACATGCAGGCCCAGCGGCCATGGCTCACGGGCCCAGCCGCTCCGCGGCACGTGGGATCTTCCCGGACAGGGGCACAAACCGGACTCTCAACCACTGCGCCACCACGGAAGCCCAGCTGAAAGTTTTAAAGGGCTACTAATAACATCTTCACCACTTTGTTTCTAGTCATTCTATATCCCAAACAAAGCAACAGAAAAGTTATCAACATTCTGTCAAATAAAGCAGCGGTCCAACCTTTCTGGCACCCGGCACCAGTTTCATGAAAGACAATTTTTCCACGGACAGGTGATGGGGGGATGGTTCAGGCGGTGATGTGAGCGACGGGGAGCGGCAGATGAAGCTTCACTCGCCTGCCACTCACCCCTCCTGCTGTGCGGCCAGGATCCTAACAGGCCGGTCCACAGCCCTGGGGTTGGGGACCCCTGAAATAAAGGGCTTAACTTTGAATTCAAACATTGGTTTGAAATTTAGTATAATTAACAAGACTTTTAAATTCCCAAAAGCCAAGCCAATAGGCTAACTTGTTAAAGTTTCCTTAGATTAAATGATCTCTCCTTTTTTTTCGGACCTCTCACTGTTGTGGCCTCTCCCGTTGCAGAGCACAGGCTCCCGACGGGCAGGCTCAGCGGCCATGGCTCACGGGCCCAGCCACTCCTGCAGCATGTGGGATCTTCCTGGACCTGGGCACTAACCCGTGTCCCCTGCATCGGCAGGTGGACTCTCAACCACTGTGCCACCAGGGAAGCACCTGATCTCTCCCTTTTATTCACTGATATGCTTTTTCCACTCTAAGTAAAATTGTTATCTACCTCTGGAACTCTTGGGAAACACGTGCTGTATACTCTCAAATTGACAATAATGGGTTTTGATCTTCTGATGAAACAGGCCAAGTGAAAGTGTGCTCTGGAAGCAAAATGCTCCCATATGTGAGGATCACCTATACTGGGGTTATAGAGGTAGATTAGACCCAGACAGATGGAAGCATCTCTTTTCACACTCCTGATGTTTTTCTGCTCTGGTAGTTTTACTCATGCTGTTATTTCTACCAATTCCATTTCTGTGATTTCTGGGTTCTTAAGTCTCATCCATTCTACAAAATGCATCATACATGTCACTTTCATGGGTATGCCACTCCCAGAAATGTTTCACACCTTTCACAGGACTGGAATCTAAATTTAGTAGATATGATCAAAGTATTCATGGTCAAAATTATACTTAAAATACCTCAGGAGGGCACCGCTTTAGAGAATGAGATCATCTTTCATAAGTCTTCTCCCATGGGAACTCTTGAGCTGAGCATGAGTGTAGGGGTTTCTAGTACCCCTGCCCAATACAGGAGTCACTAGTCACATGTGATTACTGAGCACTTAAAATGAGGTGAGTGGTACAGGTTGAAATGATAATGTCTTGGATACATTTGATTCAATGAAATAAATTATTAAACTTAATTGTACCACTTCCAGTTTCCAGCCTGGCATGGAAGGAGCTCAGAAGTCACAAATCTGTCCCAACAAGTAAAAATCTGTTCAACTAAAATATCAACAACTCTTCTTAGATTTGTCAGATAAGTGAGTTCACAGAACAAACCACTGCCTTCCAAATTGGAGAGACAAACAGGCAAATATAGAGAATCACACCTATTTGAACGGAAACCCCTGAGCAGTAACCTTTGCAGGAATCAGCACCGGATAGGAAAACCTAAACTGTAATTGATGAAATGTTGAAGCTCACTGTGGATAAACCTGAGTTAAAAGCTTCAGGGGCAACAGTCATGGGGAGGCCCTCACACTTTGAGTTTGACCTTCCAGAGTTGACCAGGTTCTCACAGTGAATATCTGAGAAAAATCTTCTCACGCTTCCAGCAAGGAGAGGGGGAAAAGGAACCATTTTAAAATACTCCAGAGCATTCTGTTCTTATAAGCCCTGTCCTTAGGAGAGATTATTCTACCAGAACCTAACCTACTAGGGTTTTATTAGAACCTAACCTACCTGGAAGGAAGGAAATAGCCAGTTCCAGACAGCTCTAGCTTTCCACATATGGGTAAAAGGAAATATCCAACTCCTTGCTCCTTTTAGCCATCCTGTCCCACCTAAAGTAGTGTGTGTGTGTTGGGGGTGGGCGAGGGTGGTATAGAGAAGTACTGATGAAGTTCACAGTCCAGAAGCACAGGCTTATCAAAAGCCTAAGACCTAATCATAGGACTACAGAACGTTTTCCCTACACCCACATCTTACCACTAAATACCAAAGGCCAATTACCCTTTTACTCAGTACATTATGTCCACCTTTCCACAAAAGTTACAAGGCACATTAAGAGGCAAAAACAGTTTAAAGAGACTGAACAAGCATGAGAACCATAGTCAAATATGGCAAGACTGTTTTAATTATCAAACCAGAAATTTTTAAAAATATATTATTAATATGCTAAGGGTTTTAATGGAAAAAGTAGTTAATGTGCAAGATAAATGATGTAATAAGAGAGATGGGAATTCTAAGAAAGAACAAAAATGAAATGCTGGAGAGCAAAAAACAGAGTGGAGCCATGAAGGATACTTTTGATGGCTAAAGAGAGAATCTCTGAGTTTCTGGATGTAACATTAGAAACTTCCAAAACTGAAAAACATATTAATTATCATTTTTTTAAAAAGTATAAATTCCTGGTTTAGAATGGCTATTATCAAAATAACAAATGCTGGGAAGGATGTGGAGAAAAGAGAACCCTTGTGTACTGTTGGTAGGAATGTAAAACCTGCATCGGTAAAACCTGTTTGAAAGCAGAACAGTTATAAGTGTAAACATATATACATTTGATATGTTAGTGGGTTGATTAATATTCTTATTAAAATAATATTTGTTCATTTAATATTTCAGTGTATAAATTAATTGAATTGAACTGTATCTGATAACAGTGAAGTAACTTGTTACAAACATACTTATAATCAAAAACAAGTAGAAAACAGCTACCAAGGGAACTAGGACTTGAGGGGGTTAGAATTCTGGAGAGAACAAAATCTCACTGAAGTGAGCTTGGCATAGAAGTAAACTATACTTTTGCCACAAGGCATGTGCCAATTCTTAAGTTACATACAGCAGAGAGGCTAAGAAACCAAGAGGAAAGCATCTACTAGAAGGATTAGAACATAAGATAAGCTTCTGGCAGCCTTATGGGGTTGGAGAACCAAAAGTTGAGTTCAGGGCTACTAATCAACCAGGAATTCTGGGGCAATAATTTCTGAGAGAAAGAAAGTACACTAAGATAAACAAACAGAGCCTATTGTGTTGCTAAGGCATTCACTGATTTATAAGCAGCTTTGTGGTCAAGAGGCTAAGAAGGTAAGGAGAATGCTGGCTAAGAACGGAACTTTGGGAAGTTTCATGCAGCAGGGTTAACACAAATTAGAAATTAGAGCCTGTCAAGGGAGAGTGACCTCGGCATACACCCAAAACTTCCACATAGGACTCTGGAAATGTTACAGCTTAGGCATAAGAAGAGACCTGAACACAGATCTACCCTAACAAAAGGCTTGACCCTAACTGCACAAGTTCAATCTCAAGCTGAACTAAAATAACTTACCTCTACTCTAGCTACATGTCAGAAAGCAACTGGAACTCCATTCTGGTAAGAAATAACATTGTCAAGTGTTTCTAACAATCTCTGCAAAGTTTCATAAACAATGTCTGGCATTCAGTCATAGATTACCAGCTATATAAAGTAAAAAAACCAAATGAATGAAAACCAAGGGGAAAAAGTAAGATCCAAAGGTGATCCAGGCATTAGAACTGCTTACACATGGATTTTAAAATAATGGTGATTGGGCTTCCCTGGTGGTGCAGTGGTTGAGAGTCTGCCTGCCGATGCAGGAGACACAGGTTGGTGCCCCGGTCCGGGAAGATCCCACATGCCGCGGAGTGGCTGGGCCCGTGAGCCATGGCCACTGAGCCCACGCGTCCAGAGCCTGTGCTCCGCAACAGGAGAGGCCACAACAGCGAGGGGCCCGCGTACCGCAAAAAACAAATAAAATAAAATAAAATAATAGTGATTAATATATTTTTAAAAGATGAAAAGACTGAAATTTAACCCAAAAACTGTCTATTTTTAAACAGAACTACATGGAAATTAAAAAACTAAAAATATTATACCTAAAGATAACATACTGAAAAATTTGTTAATAGAAGATTAAACACCATAGAAGAGAGGTGACAGAGAAGACGAGTAAATAAAAAATATTCAGATTGATGCATGGAGAGTAGTAAAGGATAGAAAATATATGATATAGCTGAGAGACATGGGATAATAAAAATGTCTAACTTGAGACCCAGTAGGAGAGGAGTGGTGGGGTGGAGAAAGAAGAAATATTCGGAGATACAGGTTACAAATTTTTTTAAGTGATAAAATATGTAAATCACAGATATAAAACTCTCTAGAAACAAAGCAGGATAAATATAAAGAAAACAACACCTAGGCACAGCACAGCAAAACTTTTCAAATCCAAATACCATGAGAGAATCTTAAAAACAGCCAGAAAAAAACTTACATCCTACTGTCAAAGGAATAACAAATAAGACTGACAGTTCTTTTTTTCAACAGAAACAATGGAAGCCAGAGACAATTAAATGACATTTTTAAAGTGCTAAAAGAAAATAATTGTCAGCTTAGAATTCTGTATCTAGCAAAATTAGATGAAGTAAAGATGTTTTCAGGTAAAAAAATATATATATTAGAATTTGTCACTAACAGATTAACACTAAAAGAAATACTTAAAGGAGACTTTTATGCAGAAGGAAAATATTCCAGCTAAAAACAAACAAAAAAATTGCAGGAAGTAATGAACAGTATATAAAGCACATCCTTGTCTAAAATGATGGTCATAATGATAATGATAATGGTAATGCTGATGATATTGATTTGGGGAATTTAAGGTGTAGAATTATAATAATTCATGTCAACAGTAACACAAAAGGATAGTGTGCTAAAAGGAGACAAAATGGCATATTGTACAGGAAGTGGTAAAAGTACTAATTCGTCTTAGATTCTATTAAGCCAAGAATTCAAACTGTAATCTCCTGGGTAATCATTAAAGATGTGTTTATTTTACAAAAAAAAAGCTAGTAAAGGGCAAAAATGGAATGATTAAAAACAACAACTCAAAGGTAAGAAAAAAAAAAAAACAAGAGCACAGAACATTAAGGAATGCAGGGGGAAATTTTTAGATGGTAGATGTATACCCAAATATAAGAGTACTTTTTTCATTTAAGAGCTAAGGTTTCCAATTATTTGGCAGTCCCTGCTAAAGCTGAACATAAGGATATTCTACAAACTAGTAATTATTCTCATAGTCATAGTCACACATAGCCCACAGAAATGTATATATGTACCCTTGTCAAAAGACACAAAAATGAAGCTTTATAAAAGCATTATTTGCAATAGCTGAAAACTGGAACCAATCCAAATAGTCATCAACAATGAAATAGATAAACTGTGTATAAAAATCTTAAATGAATTACTATGCTATGCAGATAAAATGAACAAGCCACTGCTAGAGGAATCACACAGCTGAATCTCATAAATAAAATGCTAACTAAAAAAAAAAGACATAAAAGAGTATATAATGTATAATTATACTTACTTCAAAAAAAGAGTTGAAACTAATATAAGGTGTTTAAAATCAGGATAATGGTTAATTTGTGGAGGAAGGAATGGTATTAATGGGGAAAGTTACCAGGAATTTTTTGGTGTGCTGGTAATGCTCGTTCTTGATCTGGGTGGTGGTCATGTGGGGATCCCTTTATGAAAATCTGTTGATCCCTTTATGAAAATACATATGATTTATGTTCTTTTCTGAATGATGTTATACTTGAATATATGAATTCATCTTTCAATGTAAATAGGTAATGAGAGGCTCTCAATGTAAAGCCAATTTCAATATGTGGAATTTTAGAAGTTAAATAAAATGAATTTAAAACTTTTAGCCAATATGTGAGCCTCCTTATTTCTAAAATATTATTTTCTTACTTGTCATCAAAACAATAAAAAAATTAGTCAGGTCTAGTTTTCTAACATGGATGTTTTCCACCAAAATAAATGTGTAAATAACTTTCTTTTCATCTATTCTTTTAGCAAATATTCATTATGTTTTCTGTGGGAAACATTAGGGGCTTCACAGAATACAAAAATGTAGATAGCATAATCACACTCCAGTTTATATGAAATGGACATGAGAGAAAAATGTGCTCCCAGGTTTTCTGTTCCAGTCTAGTTTAATATCTTATCAAACATCTCCTCCAAGGATGATACATCATGTCAGTCTAGGAACTTATATTCAAAGGGGTCAGCAAATTTTATGTTAGCTGTTCTTGAGTTATAAAATCACTTTTGGAGGTGTAAAAAAAGTATAAAATTCAAAATTTACTTTCTATGTTTTAAATGAATTTACTGAACCAAATCTATTATGTCTTCCTGCTAATAACATTTGAGGAGAAGAAATAAAACAAATTCATATGGTGAAGAGCTCACATGTCAGGAGAACAATCCAGAACATTCTTCATGAACTGCTTGGCCAGATTTCATCTCAGACTTCAGGGGCTGGTTCACATTTGAGTTCAATTCTAACACCTGGATGACTATTTAATGGCAGCCTGCAGGGTCTCCTGAGAGGTTGGAAGAAGTGAGGCTGCACTTCGATTGCACCGTCTTTCACAGCAGATGTTAAATCCAAAATATCCTAGGGAAACATTAAGGTCACTTGTTCCACAGTTGGTAAAGAGAAAAGGTGTACGTTCCATCTCTTTCCAAAGCTCAAGTTCAACTTTTAACCCTTGCTAAGTATTAAAGTACAGCTATATCTGCTTTCAAATCCCTCCAATCATATAATGTGCCTCTTTATAGAGTGAGGAAAGCACTATGGGTTTGTAGAAGAGAAAATGTGCTGGCTTGAAACCTAAAATCTCTTTGAAATTGATTTGAAATGCTTACCAAATGATTCCTGAAGTGAACTCAAATCTGGAAATGGGTATTTATGAAAATTTGAGGATTCATTTAGAAAAGAGGATCTGTTACATTTAGAAAAGCATATGCTCTCACATCCTACACTATACTCTGCAAAAGTTATTACGTTTCATACCTAAAGTTACTATCTTATTTTCAATAAGTCAATTGAACAACATTGGTTGAAGGTCCATTCTGTGCTGCCTCCTGGCTGTTGTATCATTTAAGAAGCTCACAAAATTTGTGGAAGTTATAAAACAATAAAGGCATTAAAGCATCTTAATACCAGTACAATCAATATAGAACCAAATGCTAGACAATAATCACCAAGGGAACCTTGGTTAAGGTAAATTCTTGGCAAGATAAAGAGAACACCAAAAGATCAAAACATAAAAATGTATCTGTAGTATTTGGGAGATAGTGATATAAAAGGCTGTTGGGAGTGAAAGTTGTATGTTTGGGAACTAAGTTGTAAAGTATAATGAAAGCATTAAGGTACAAGGGATGGCAAACCTTGAATGCCGGAATAAGCATCATGGACTCACTCTGCACTCGTTCCTTTGGACAAGGCTGGCAGCAAAGTATTACACAGACTACCAAGAGATGAAAGAAGCTGAAAATGGATGAGCCAGCTGGAGTTGTTGACTTGATTCAGGCATGCAGTCTAGAATACTATTAATAAGAATGAAGAACAGAGACCTGTGGAAACTTTAAGACAAACTGCACAGCAACTGAAAGGAAAGACAGGGATCACAGCCAAATTTACTAAAAATGCATAATTGCCGTTCATTTCTGTTCAATAATATGAATATAATTCATAATATCACAAAGGGTAATTTTTAATTCTAATGATTGATTCAAAGCATTTAACTGAGAAGACTTAGCTGTTCATGTAATTCTGTCTCTATGACTGGACATTCTAAATTACACAGATCAATAGGAAATCTCAACAGCAATAAGAAAGCAGAGAGAAACTAAATGTCTTAACTTCAGTTCTTTCACAGAGGTAAATGATTTTTAAAGGCACCCATTGAAATTTTAGAATGTTCTGATGATAAACAATAATAAAAAATAACAAATAATATTTATGCTGTACTTACCATGTGTCTATCACATGTTAAGCATTTGCATAAATCATTTCATCTATTCTTCAAAAAATCCATTTGGGATAAAATCTGTAATTATCTCCATATTATAGGATACACAATTGACACTAAGAGAGGAAACTACCATAGTCATAGAGTTGCTAAGTGGCAAAACCTGAAGAGACAGAAATGGGTCTGCCTATTGACAAACTCTGCCCTTAACTATAGACATGGTCCTGAAACAATCTTTTGTTGCACTCCTTGCTTGGTAGACTTCAAAGACCACATGACAGGATTTGAGATACCTGAGTATTAAACTCTTGTCTTTACTACTGTTTCTGTGACTTTGGGCAAGTCAGTTCATCTTGATGGCTCACAATCTCCCCGTATATAAAATGAAGAGATTGGGGGAACTCAGATTCCTTTAAGCAATAAAATTATATGATTAAATGATATTTACCATATAATTAAGTTTTCAGAACTGCAAAGATTTATAAATTGTTCTTATTCTAATTTTGGTATTCAGATCAATAACGATTCCTTGTTTCCATTTAGTCAGAGAGTTAAGGATACTTGCTGCTTGATGGCAACCTCAATTTTAATTACTCAGCTTTGTAGTTGTAGAAAAGTACTTATTTGTTTTTGAAGCATATTATTTTTCCCTGCTCATTTTGTCTGTTGTATTTTTATTCTGGATGGCATTATGTAGAAGAGCTTAGCATCTTTACTTCAGCATTAATACTCAATCATGAGTTATCAGTGAAGCTTCTGATATTACAACAGTAAACCCATTTAGTGCATATATACATTTAGAAAGAACACATTTAGCCTGGATTACACTTGCACTCTACAATTAAGATTCAATCCCTTCCAGAAAATTATAACTATGAGAAAAGTGCATGCTGAGGTTGGAAAAAGAGTTTAAATTATGGTTTTTAGTTTTAAAATCACAGATATGCATACATACACACATATAAGATATTTTTGCTACTCCACTTCTGGTAGTAATCTGAGTCACAACTTGCACTTGTTTGAGTTTGGCAGTAACTGTTTTCTTAAAATGTTAAGCATAAGCTCTCTGGATATATTCCAAAAGCTAATAGCAAATATACTTAGATAAATTAATGTATAAATAAATTACTAAGATTAAAGCAAATCTCATGGGATTCTGTTAGGCATAATAAAAGTAAGAGCTAATATATTTTACATGTACTGATTTTTCTTTTAAGAAGAAAACAAATGCAACAACATAAAAACATACATCTGGTTCAGGTTTTTCCAAAATATCAGGAATAACAATATTTGATTCTTTCCAAAATATGAGTATCCAACTGGTCTCATTATGATACCCCACAACACTTGTATATCTTCTTCTATTACATATAAGTTGATAGAAAGAATTTTTTTTAACCTCCTTTGAAACATGGGAAGCAAAGTGACATCAAGTTGAACATACATTTCGCTGGCACTAATTCAACTCTGTGTGTTTCAGAAAGTTACTAGCAAGCTAAAAATATCTATTTCAATAGTTGGAACAACTCATCTCTCTTTACCTAAGCTTAGGCATGAGAGGGGGGACCCAAATTTTCTGTTTTTCCTGAGTCTTCATCCCACTGTGTGTCTCAGTAGGAGCACCTCACTGGGTTTAATGTATTGTGCATGTATAAAGGTGTATATTGTACAACATGTGTTCAAATAGTAGCCTCCTTGACTTCAACATAGTGTCAACCAAAAGAAACAAAGAAACAAACACAGTAATCTGATCCCCAGGTGAAGAAATAACTAGCTTTGTTGGAGTCACTAAAACTCTTTGTATCTCCAATGTAGTGCTCTCCCAAGGAGGTTTCAGTGGTAAGCTTGCTAATATGCCATTTTTTGGTTTTGTCTACTGGACTTTAGAATAAAATTTGTACTAATGTGTAACTCACCTAGATTGTGTTCTTCAATTAGGCATGCATTTCAATTGCCACTTTATACAGCAATCTGAGCACACATTGCTGTTGATTTTTCCCCCATTCTTTGCTACAATCCCATACAACTAAAATAATCTTTCTGATAAATTCCGAAGATAATATGTATAGATCTGAAGACATGAATTCTCCAGGGTACAGGTGCCAGATTATCTAGTCCATTTGGTTGGAGGAATATGAAATGTGGATTAGATCCTGAGGTGAAGACCACAGACTCTGTGGTTGCCTGTGAATTCCCAGCCTGTGCATGCCAGAAGACATCTTATGTGTACAGAAAATTAAAGAACTAGTCTCTCTCCTGCATTCAGTCCTTCGGAAGGCTTTGGGGAGACCCACTGGGTGTCAGGAGCTCTGATGGGCAAAATTTCCACCAGATCAAGTAGTTGAGAAAGAGTGGACTCTCCTCTTGCTTTTACCCAGAGACCCGGACAACAAAGATCTCCATGTCTCTCCACCACATTCACAACCAACCCACCCCTAGCCTTTGCTTCTATGTAACTGAAAATTAACCAAATGGACATCAAGACTCTTCCAAGTAACTCATGACTGAAGATGAAATCAAAACAAACTGCAGATTACTTAAAATTAACACAAATAAACCTATTTCATATCAAAACATAAGAACACTTTGCCCTATGTATTTATTAAGAACTTTGTTCTATGTATTTATTAAGAACTTTGGTACTCAGCAACTGGAGCCAATGGGTACCTCTAAAGACAAGCATCCAGAAGAGAGGTCAAAGGTGAAGATTTTCATAGTCCTGAATCTGGAACATTTTAACCCCTCCTGGACTCCAAAGGAATTCTAAAACAAAGTTTGCTCTCTCTAGAGATGCTGACCGAAAGAGCTTTGAACATGGGGATACCAGGCAAAGGTGATGGAGAAGGTGGAGTGCACTATGGAAGAAGATTAGGCCTCTGCATATCGAATGGTAGTCACCAAACAAGACAAGAAAAATAAATTACATACAATATGTTATATATTATAATACATATGTGAATTTTAAATTTTATATTTTTTACTAATATGGTTAGAGCATCAACATGCTAAATAATATTTCAATACAGTCATCTTTGGCATTGTGCTGACTCTTAGTCATATAAAATTAGACTTTACATATAGTATTCATTTTGTCACTTATTTTGCCATTTTGTTCATTTTGTCACATATTTTTGTTGAGAGAAAATATAACTTTTTAATTTAGCAATTTATTAGCTAGATCTGTAATTTTTAAATATTTAGATTTTGAAATGTGGGCCTCTGTTTGTATTTTTGTAGCAGGCCTTGCAAATATGAGTGGCAGCCTTGTTTTTCTTATGTTATTTTTCAATCAAAATGTATTCAGAGAAAAGAAAAATACATGTGCTTTACACATGTATTTAAACTGAAGTAAGAACATTTTTGACCCAGCACCATTACCAGAACACAACTCAGGATGTAAAGCCAGTAATAGATATAATAATGAAAAGAGTAGAAATCAGTACTTCATCTTTATTTTTATTTAAATATCTATTCTTAGAGTTTGTGCATATTGATGAGCTTTATCCTCTAGTTATGAATGCAGGAGGAATATTTTTAACTTAAACATGTATTTCTTCAAAAGAGAATTTATATGAATGAAACGTAATATTGGCAAATGGGCTTTATTCAATATAGATTTCTAAAATGAGATAGTAATGTTATGTATTACTCATAAAAACAATTTTACATCTACAAATAGTGTTTAAAGAAGCTGTTGTTATAATTGCACAGTAATTTTACTGTAATTGTGATATTGGTAACTTTTTAGGAAGCTGCAGGCACACTATAAAACTGTGTAATGCCCTCTGTGAAAATGTGTGTGGTAGATCCCCTTGATATATAATTAAATGTGTCCATAAAAATAAAATCATAAAACCCTTCCTCTCCTTTAAAATCAGAACAGGCCCATATGTCAGAAGTACAATGCTTTTCTAAGCCACGTGTGGAAATAACATCTGCCCCACAAATTGTTTAACATTTCTTAAGACATCAGAAATTGCCTATGGTAAGGAGTTCAGTACACCAGCACCCATATCGACAGAGAATATTTCAAAAGGTGTAGTGACCAAGCAAATATTATATATGTTCAACAATTCTACTCCTAGAAACTTCAACTAAACTCATAATTTAGGGATGAGACAAATTCAAATCAATTTGTGTGTAATTCAACTATTAATGGATATATTAAAAAAAAGACTTCGGTTTCTTTTCATCGTCACTCACTTGAGAAGAAAGAATGTGGCTCAGACTTAAGTGACATGATGAATATCAAATGTTAGTTCAGGAATTTGCCTAATCACAGATTCCTTTGTGGAACACAAATATTACCTTAGGATTTTGCCCATAATTGGATGGTAAGTTTTTAATAGCTACTTCATTAAAAATACTCTTTTCTTTAAAATGTTTTAGTCAAACTGGAAGCTGCATTGTTCCACTAACTGTAGTATCTCTGTAATAGCATAAGGTCGAGAGAATACAGCACGCCTGGTGCACCTAAACAATAACTTTCTGTTTCTGTATTTATAGAGAGAAAGTCTCTTCAGTAGCTCCTTGCTGAAAAACAATTTGGAAGATAAATAATGGTTACTTGTTTTGGGAGAGATGGCTTTCCAGCAATATATTTATATGACATTCTAGAAAATGAATGTGACCAATTTATAATTATATACATATAGCAATTGGAAAGAACTATGAGTAAAGCCACATACAGGGACATATCTCATATTGAAATAGTGAAAAGCAACATGAAGTCCAATGTGAACACATCATACTTCTGGAGAAGCTGATTTAATTTGAATTAACTCTTAATATCTAAAAAGTGTTTGTTCTCTTCCCAACCAGTTTCCTAGAGGCCGCAAAATGATGAGTGCTATGCTCATGTAAATGTGCACACAGTTAATTCTGTCTTCACTAAGTTCATTCTTATATTCCTGTAAATTGCTGGTAGTGTCTTTATTCTTGGTATATTTTAGTTAAGGGAATAACATATAGTTAGAGTTTTATGTGTGCCATTGTTGCAGGTTATAGCACTGTATGTTTAAAAAAAAAGAAAAAGACAGTGAATATACTTGGATACTTGGATATAAGTGAACAAATATTTAAACACAGAATGAAAACATCCTTGATTTGAATCTATTTTTTAATGTAACACAAATAAAATGGACAAATATCACATACAAATGACAGCTCAGGCCACATTCATGATTCTGCCTGAGAATAGCCTGTGCCTCTGGCACGAAAGATGCAACTACACAGTGAAAGGGCTCGTGGCTGTTAGATTAATACTCTTGCCACAGATAACCTGCAAGACCCAGGAAGAGAGTGAAGCCAGGACAGGACACCACAGTCAATCCTGTGAGCCTTTCTGTGAGAGGAAAATATTGGCAAGAATTATAGAAATTGTTCAAAATAACTGGGGTTGATAGAAAAAGAAAACCAAGTGAGCTGAGACAATGTAGTATGGTTGAAAGGAAGTATTTGTATGGGGTGAGGAGCATGTATGTGTGTGTTTGGGTCTGTGTCTCTGTTTATGGGCATGGTATGTGAGTCTGTCAGATGTGTATTTTCTGTGAATTTTCTACCTTACTGTTAAATACACATTGGGAATTTGTGGCCATTATGCTTTTGGTAATACCAAATTAGTCTTAATGTTTAAGCACATATTTTTGAAGTCATTCATTATGACTACATGCTACCTGGAAATGAATTTCTTTCAAAAGTATTTATAAAGAAAACAGTCAACAAAATCACACATGCTTTCTTCAAACATCTGGAACAAATTTTTTCCTTTCAATTTGTTCCATTTCAATTAAAAAAAAAAACTAAACTAAAAGTACTGTGTTCAGGATTTTCTTTTTTAGGGTTCGCATTTTCTTAGAATGGACATGAATATTCTTCAATTAAAGTTCATGCAATTAAAGTATGTGCAAAAAAAAGACCTGAATCAATGCATTTCCAAAGTGAAACTAAAGGAAGAAAAAGAAATGGAATTTTGTGTGGTTGTGCAATTTGGAAGGCAGGAACTGGATCAGAGTAGCCTAACAGAGAAAGAGGTCAGAAAGGCATTCTGGGAAGAAATGGAGACAGACTATGTTGCTGGGCACTGTGTAGAAACTGAGCTAACATAAGGAAGTGCCTGGGGACAGCAGAGGCAAAAAGGAATACAGGGAAAGTAAAATGTCTCATACAATTTTTAAGTCGATATATAAATTTCTCCCCCATTTCCTCTGTGAAACAAGTAACACTTACACACCACTCTGATGCTTTTAGAGTGAACTCACTGGGGGAAACTTAAACTGGTCCTAAATTTGAAATATGAGTTTGTAGAGGATGAAAGGCAGAAAAAGGACAAGCAAATAGCAAATATCTAGAATACATATGTTTTACAATGTCCTTTCCAGGTTTATTGTGGTATAATTGACTTAAAATATTATGTAACTTTAAGGTATACAATGAGACGATTCATACATGCATATATATATATATATATATATATATATATATAAATGTTACCACAATAAGGTTAGTTAGCACACCCTTCAACTCACAAGACTTCCATTTTGTGATTTCAATTGTTATGGTGGGAACATTTAAGTTTGACTCTCGTAGCAACTTTCAAAGATGTTACCAGAAAACTACTAGAGCTCATCAATAAATTTGGTAAAGTTGCAGCATACAAAATTAATAAAGAAATCTCTTGCATTCCCATACACTAACAACAAAAGATCAGAAAGAGTAATTAAGGAAACAATCCCAGTAACCACTGTATCAAAAAGAATAAAATACCTAGGAATAAACCTACCTAAGGAGACAAAAGACCTGTACTCAAAAAACTATAAGATACTGATGAAGGAAATCAAAGATGACACAAACAGATGGAGAGAAATACGATGTTATTGGATTAGAAGAATCAATATTGTCAAAATGACTATACTACCAAAAGTAATCTACAGATTCAATGTAACCCCTATCAAATTACCAATGATATTTTTCATAGAACTAGAACAAATAACTTAAAAATTTGTATGGAAACACAAAAGAACCTGAATAGCCAAAGCAATCTTGAGAAAGAAAAATGGAGCTGGAGGAGTCAGGCACCCTGGCTTCAGACTATACTATAAAGCTACAATCATCAAAACAGTATGGTACTGGCACAAAAAGAGATATATAAATCAATGGACCAGGATAGAAAGCCCAGAAATAAAACCATGCACTTATTGTCAATTAATCTATGAAAAAAGAGGCAAGAATGTACAATGGAGAAAAGATAGTCTCTTCAATAAGTGGTGCTGGGAAAACTGTACAGCTATATGTAAAAGAATGAAATTAGAACACTCCCTGACACCATACACACAAATAAACTCAAAATGCATTAAAGACCTAAATGAAACACCAGATACTATAAAACTCCTAGAGGAAAACACAGGCAGAACACTCTTTGACATAAATCACAGCAATACTTTTTTGGATCCCTCTCCTAGAGTAATGGAAACAAAACCAAAAATAAACAAATGGGACCAAATTAAACTTAAAAGCTTTTCCACAACAAAGAAAACCATAAACAAAATAAAAGACAACCCACAGAATGGGAGAAAATATTTGCAAATGATGCTACTGACAAGGGATTAAATTTCAAAATATACAAACAGTTCATACAGCTTAATAGAATTTTTTAAAAAATCAAAAAATTGGCAGAAGACTTAAATAGACAAAGAAGACATACAGATGGCCAACAGACACATGAAAAGATGCTTAATGTCACTAATTATTAGAGAAATGCAAACTTCTTTATTCATTTTATCTATAGATGTACACCTTAGGTTGTTTCCATCTCTTGGCTATTGTAAATAATGCTGCTATGAATATGGGAGGAAAGATATTTTTTGAGTTAGAGTTTTTATTTTCTTCATATATATTCTCAGAAGTGGAATTGCTGGATAATATGACAATTATATTTTTAATTTTTTGAGGATCATCCATATTGTTTTGCAGTGGCTATACCAATCTATAATCCCACCAAACCCTTTTCTCCTCATCCATACCAGCACTTGTTATCTCTTTTATTTTTTATGATGGCTGTTCTAACAAGTGTGAGGTGATGTCCTATTGTGCTTTTAATATGCATTTCCTTACTTACTAGTAATGTTAAGCATTTTCCCATGTGCCTGCTGGCCTTCCTTATATCTTCTCTGGAGAAATGTCTATTCAGGTTCTTTGCCCATTTTTTTAATTGTTTGGTTTATTTGCTACTGATTTGTATGAGTTCTTTATATATTTGGGGTATTATTCTCTAATCAGATATATGGTTTACATATAATTTTTTCCCATTCCATAGGTTGTCTTTTCACTTTGTTGATGATTTGCTGTGCAGAAGCTTTCTAGTTTGAAAACTTCTAGGGAAGTTTTCAACTATAATCTCTTCAAATAGTTTCTCAGTCACTTTCTTTTTCTCTTCTTCTTCTGGGACCCCTATAATTCGAATGTTGGTGTGTTTAATGTTGTCCCAGAAGTCTCTGAGACTGTCCTCAGTTCTTTTCATTCTTTTTTCTTTATCCTTCTCTGCAGTAGTTATTTCCACTATTTTATCTTCTAGGTCACTTATCCGTTCTTCTGCCTCAGTTATTCTGCTACTGATCCCTTCTAGAGTATTTTTAATTTCATTTATTGTGTTGTTCATCATTGCTTGTTTCATCTTTAGTTTTTCTATGTCCTTGTTAAATATTTCTTGCATTTTCTGTATTCTATTTCCAAGGTTTTGGATCATCTTTACTATCATTATTCTGAATTCTTTTTCAGGTAGACTGCCTATTTCCTCTTCATTTGTTAGGTCTTGTGGGTTTTTACCTTGCTCCTTCATCTGCTGTGGGTTTTTCTTTATTCTTATTTTGCTTATCTTACTGTGTTTGGGGTCTCCTTTTTGCAGGTTGAAGGTTCGTAGTTCCCGTTTTTTTTTGGTGTCTGTCCCCAGTGGCTAAACTTGGTTCAGTGGGTGGTGTAGGCTTCCTGGTGGAGGGGACTAGTGCCTGTCTTCTGGTGGATGAGGCTGGATCTTGTCTTTCTGGTGGGCAGGTCCACGTCTGGTGGTGTGTTTTGGGGTGTCTGTGGCCTTATTATGATTTTAGGCAGCCTCTCTGCTAATGGGTGGGGTTGTGGTCCTGTCTTGCTAGTTGTCTGGCATAGTGTGTCCAGCACTGTAGCTTGCTGGTCATTGAGTGGGGCTGGGTGTTGGTGTTGAGATGGAGATATCTGGGAGATTTTTGCCATTTGATATTACACGGAGCTGGGAGGTCTCTTGTGGATCAGTGTCCTGAAGTTGGCTCTCCCACGTCAGAGGCACAGCACTGACTCCTGGCTGTAGCACCAAGAGCCTTTCATCCACATGGCTCAGAATAAAAGAGAGAAAAAGAAGAAAGAAAGAAAGAAAGAAAGAAAGAAAGAAAGAGAGAGAGAGAGAGAGAGAGAAAGAAAGAAAGAAAGAAAGAAGATAAAATAAAGGTAAAATAAAATAAAGTTATTAAAATAAAAAATAATTATTAAGAAAAAAATGTTTTTTAAGTTAAAAAATAAAATAAATAAAATGGACAGACAGGACCCTAGGATAAATGGTGAAAGCAAAGCTATATATACAAAATCTCACACATCAAGTTGATTGTGGAGATTTAATCCACTGCTCCTGAGGCTGCTGGGAGAGATTTCCCTTCTCTTCTTTGTTTGCACAGCTCCAGGGCCTCAGCTTTGGATTTGGCCCTGCTTCTGCGTGTAGGTCGCCTGAGGGCACCTGTTCTTCGCTCAGACAGGACGGGGTTAAAGGAGCAGCTGATTCGGGGGCTCTGGCTCACTCAGGCCGGGGGCAGGGAGGGGTGCGGATGTGGGGCGAGTCTGTGGCGGCAGAGGCCAGCAGGACGTTGCACCAGCCTGAGGCGCACCGTGCGTTCTTCTGGGGAAGTTGTCCCTGGATCCTGGGACCCTGGCAGTGGTGGGCTGCACAGGCTCCTCGGAAGGGAGGTGTATAGAGTGACCTGTGCCCACACACAGGCTTCTTGTTGGTGGCAGCAGTAGCCTTAGCGTCTCATGCCCGTCTTTGGGGTCCGCGCTGTTAGCCACTGCTCGCGCCCGTCTCTCAAGCTCCTTTAAGCAGCGCTCTTAATCCCCTCTCCTCGCGCACCAGGAAACAAAGAGGGAAGAAAAAGTCTCTTGCCTCTTGGCAGATCCAGACTTTTCCCCGGACTCCCTGCCGGCTAGCCGTGGTGCACTAACCCCCTAAAGGCTGTGTTCATGCCACCAGTCCTCTCCCTGCAATCCAACCGAAGCCCAAGCCTCAGCTCCCAGCCCCCGCCTGCCCTGGCGGGTGAGCAGACAAGCCTCTTGGGCTGGTGAGTGCCGGTCGGCACTGATCCTCTGTGCGGGAATCTCCTCGCTTTGCCCTCCGCACCCCTGTTGCTGTGCTCTCCTCTGCGGCTCCGAAGCTTCCCCCTCCGCCACCCGCAGTCTCCGCCCGCGAAGGGGCTTCCTAGTGTGTGGAAACCTTTCCTCCTTCACAGCTGCCTCCCACTGGTGCAGGTCCCGTCCCTATCCTTTTGTCTCTGTTTATTCTTTTTTCTTTTGCCCTACCCAGGTACGTGGGGAATTTCTTGCCTTTTGGGAGGTCTGAGGTCTTCTGCCAGCGTTCAGTAGGTGTTCTGTAGGAGTTGTTCCACATGTAGATGTATTTCTGATGTATCTGTGGGGAGGAAGGTGATCTCTGCGTCTTACTCTTCCGCCATCTTCCCCCTCTCGGCTACTGATTTTTGTATGTTATTTTGTATCCTGAAAATCTACTGAATTCATTGATTAGATCTAACAGTTTTTTTGTTGAGTCTTCAGGATTTTTTATCTATAAAATCATGCCGTCTGCAAATAGAGACTATTCTATTTCTTCCTTTCCAATTCTGATACTTTTTTATTTTTTTCTTGCCTGATTGCTTTAGCTAGGACTTCCAATATTATGTTGAATAAGAGTGGTGAGAGTGGTTTCCCTACCTTAGTGGAAAAATTTTCAACCTTTCACCACTGAGTATGACGTTAACTGTGGGCCTGTTATAGACAGTTTTTATTATGTTAAGATATGTCCTTTCTATGCCTAACTTGTTAAGAGTTTTTATTGCGACTGGATGTTGAATTTTGTCAAATGCTTTCCCTGTATCTATTAAGATGGTCATATAATTTTTGTATCAAGTTCAATATCAGGTCAGAGGAGATTGGACATAGACATAGAATGAGATCATTTGTAGTATTTACTCCACATAAAAATATCAGCTGGAGAATGGATAAATAACTTATGGTATAGTCATATGCTACAATAATATACAGTACTGATATAAATAAATCATGCCTTAACATCAAAGTGGATGAATCTCAGGAACAGAATGGTGAGAGAAAAAAAGCAAGTTAGAAGATACAATATGGGCAGTGTGCAGCTGCGCTGGCTTGAGGGAGTCTGTGGTGGTTGAGCTGGAGACGCATCCCCCTGCCTGGAGCCGCGATAAGCACCCCAGCCGTGCCCCAGGACCTGCAGCTGCCCCCGAGTCAGAGGGCCCAGTCTGCTGTTCAGAGAGCAAAGAAGACAAAAACTCAAGGATCATCTGTTAAAAAGAAAAACTTTTTGCATACAAACAGGAAAATCAGATATTGTCCAGTGGTAGAGACCAGAGTGTGAAGACATCTGAAGGCCAGATCGAAGAAGAGACAAAAGTTCTGAAACTTAAGGCAAAAATGGTTGATAAAGAGAATGTCGGTAGACTTACAGGGATCAAGAATAATATAACAATGGAAAAAAACTGTATTCCTTTAAAAGCTTCTAATGAATTAACCAATTCAACTATAGCAACTGATACACCTAATTTTGAGGATAATAATCAAACTCTGCCATTGTTACCAATTAAAGATGACCCCTAAGTTCAACATATGATGTTAAGCCAAGCATTTCACCTTAAAAACAACAGTAAAAAGAAACAAATGACTACAGAAAAACCAAAGCAAGGTGCTAACACGCCCAAATGCCCAAGAAACCTGTGCTTGGATCTTATCATAGCCAAATTGTTCAGTCTAAGATTAATTCCTTTAGAAAACCTCTACAAGTCAAAGATGAGAGTTCTGCAACAATGAAGAAACTTTCAGCTACTGTCTCTAAAGCCACAAAGTCTCAGCCTGTACATGCCAGCAGTGTACCAGTGAAAAGTGATAGAGCCTCACATATGACGACTGCCACTAAATTTGTGAGCACTACATCTCAGAGCAGTCAACTTGTACCACCTTCTATTAGCAGTCACCACAGTAATAACCAGGATGCCATGAAACAAGGCATCAGTCTGCCAGTGTTACAGTTTGGAAAGGGCCTCGAGAGAAAGAATTATTACAGTTAAATACACTTTCGTCTATTATCAAAACCAGTTCTTCTCAGGACATAAAAAGAAATAAGACACTATCAAGAAGCATGACATCTGAAATGGTAGCCAGACCTGCTTTGTCTTCTAATACTAAACTGATAGAAAAGTCAAAAAGCATTGACCAGCGCAGACATACCATGGTGAGAGCAGCTATAGATAGTAGATGGACTCAGCCCAGAGAAACTGCAGAGGAGAGGAAGGCTCGTCTGAGTGAGTGGAAAGCTGGCAAAGGAAGAGCGATGAAAAGGCCTCCGAGCTCAGTGGTTACCCAGCCTGAGCCCGAAGCACAAAATGAAAAACTAGTTGGGTCCTTCTGGACTACCATGGCAGAAGAAGATGAACAACGATTGTTTACTGAAAAAGTAAACAAGACATTTTCTGAATGCCTACACCTGATTAATGAGGGATGTCCAAAAGAAGAAGTATTGGTTACACTGAATGACCTGATTAAAAATATTCCAGATGCCAAAAAACATGTTAAATATTGGATATGCCTTGTGCATACTGAACCACTTACAAGTCTATTGAAAATATTTTCGCAATCTATGAGAAGGCCATTCTGGCAGGAGGTCAGCCTACTGAAGATATGCGACATGCCATTGTTGACATTCTGACAATGAAGAGTCAAGAAAAAGTTAAATGTGGAGAAAATATTTAGGAGGCTTGTGCAACCAAGGAACAAATCCAAGAAAACACCATTGATGATATAAGTGTTAATCTGGGGTCAGAAAAACCAGAAATAGAAAATAAGCATCCTAGGAATGTGGTATTTCAAGGTTGTGAAAAAGAGCAAGATGACAAAACAAAAGATCCAACCAGTGATATTAAAACCCCCAATACAGAAACTAGGGCAGGTTGCTTAATTAAATATAATGTGTCTACTTCTCCATACTTGCAAAGTGTGAAAAAGAAGATGAAGTTTAACGAAACCAATTCTGCATTTAAAGAGCTAAAGTTTCTCACACCAGTTAGGCGTTCGCAACGTCTTCAAGAGAAGACTTCTAAATTGCCAGATATGCTAAAAGACGATTATCCTTGTGTGTCTTCACTGGAACAGTTAACAGAGCTGGGAAGTGAAACTGACGCTTTTGTGTGCCACATGTACTCAGAGAAGTGAAGCTCTGATAGGAGTGGGGTTGTATTATTCCGAGGGCGTTTGGTTGGTTGGTTGGTTGTGTCTTTGCATGTTCCTTAGGTCAGGAGTTGCCGAGTACCTAAGTATTCACAGCAGTCAGCACTCTTACTAATGTCCACTCTAAAGCAGGTGTTGCCTTCTGTGAGTCGGAAAGCTAATCCTACCTTGTCAATCTCAACAGACTGACTTTTTCTCTAACACAGGTAAATTTTGTGAAGACAGAGTTAGCTTGTTTTGTCACCCAATTCTAGTAGCCCAGACTGCTGTGGGCTCCTGTGTCCCTGGGACTCTGCCCCTGGTTCTTCATTGTCACTCTCCAGCAAAGCCAGTGAGTCTGCATCTGTGGTCTCTTGGCCTCTTTTTTATTGTAGCCGAGGTCCCCGAGAGGGACAGTTAACTAAATACTCCATTTCTAAGAGAAGATACTTTGTTGGAAGAAAGAAAAGGTGCCAAACCTAGTGGGCATTCAGAACTTTAAATCTGAGTTCCTTTCTTTAGGTCCTTTTCTAACTTGACTATCTAAAATGTTAAAAAACTTAACTTCCATTGCTTCGCTTGATATAGTTTATAGACTAAAAGAAGGGAGTTAGAGAAGGAATATATAATATTTCATAAATGTCATCCTAGTTTAGGTAGTATTTCTAAAATAACTAATACTTAAACTTGATCTCTTCCTTGTAATATAAAAACTTCATCATGTTTCCTAAAACATGATAGTCATACACAGTAAGTAGGTCTCTGCTCCCCACAATAAATACCACCAGTAAAATTGTTTTGTTAAGTCTCTGAACCAATACTTAAATGGCATACATCCTTTACCAACTCTACAGTTTCAAGTAAGGATTTAGTCATTGTAAAAGATTAGATAGTTTTAAAACTGAATAATATGAATGTGGTTGAAAATCACATACTTATTTATGTTCACTAATTCCATTTGTATAATAGTGCCAATCTTTGTTCTATTTATTGTCTTATGTTCTAGAGAGTAGGGTTTTTATTCCTTTTAAACTGTGTACCTAATACGTATACAATAAATGAAAACATCTATATAACAATAAAAAAAAAGAAGATACAACATGATTCCATTTTTGTGAACTTCAAAACCGTGCAAAACCAAAGAATATTCTGTTTAGATGTACAACCCTATGTGGTAAATGTTTCAAAAAGTATTAGTTAATACACTTAATGATTTTTTTTCACTGTGAGTAGAGGAGAAGGACGGGATCTGGAATGAACCCTCAGAAACCTCAACGTTTTGGATTATTTTCTGTGGTTTTTTTTCCTTAAGGTAGATAGTGAATAAAAGGGTGTTTGTATTTTTATTCTTTATACTGAATCATATGTTATAAATACTATTTTGTATTTCAACTTTCATACTAGCAATTTTGAAAAAAGAAAAAGAAAAAATTAAGGATAATCATAACTAGAAAATAATTAATATGTAGATTTTTTAAAAATCATTGGAGAAGGGAGGAAGGTCAAAGGAAGAACTCAATCCAAATTCAAGAAAAGGAAAGCTAAAGGATGAATAGATAAATAAGATCTCAGCAAGTAGAAAAGGAAAATGTACAAAGTTCCCTTTGGAGAAGGGAACAGCTGCCAGGGAATGGCAAGGAAACTGGTGGCTTTACTGTGAAACTGAGAAAACCAAAGATGTGAGACAAGCCTGAAAATAGAGATAGTAACCCGAAAGGACTTCAGTGCTCAGTGGATAAGTATGTGAGGTTTGTTTTTGTTTTCTTTTGTTTTATGTATAAGAAACATTGGAAGTCTGTTAAGATTTTTAAAATAGTATATCCTCAATATATTATGTTTGAAAGCCAATTGGTTGTCCTGTGGAAGAAGAATTGGAAAGAGAAGTTCAGAAACAGGAAGAACTGTGAAGGACTCAAAAGCATTGTGACTTGACTTACTTTTCACATTTAATGCAAGCACTGTTTTCTAGCATTTATGCTTAGACCTTCTGCAGAAAATGCACTTCTGCAATGTGACTTGCTCAATACCCTGGGCTCTAAGGCTCGAGGCATTTCCTCTGCATTTGAAATTCTTGCAGTCTAAATGTTTACTGTAGTAAACATTGTTGGTTTCTTTCCTCAGAAAATACAGAGGAAAAAAGCTAAGATGGAGAAACAAACAAACCAAAAAATCAGGTAAGAAAAAGAAGAAGAGTGAGTGATAGATAGCCCAGTAGGGAGGGCAAGAACAGGAGGGGACTGGGAACTACAAAACATAGCTCAGAGAGGCTGGCTGGCCTTAAGTAAAGCACTTAACCTCTGCTCCCTTCAGTTTCTTCACCTGTAAAAAGAGAAGTTCAGCTAGATGACCCAAAGTCCCTCCAGAAAAATAAATGGATGATTTATTCTGTAATAGCATGATTCTATTATATCATATGATTCTACTGAAAAGGTACAAATTCATTCTTGAAAAGCTTTCCTTGTGTTTAAGATATTAAAGCAAGTATTAAAATAATGCTAAAAATATATTATATGATTATATGTTTGAATTTCAACTTTAGCTTCATAGTTTTATATTTTTCAGGGGTTTAATTTGGATCTAGGAACAAAATGAAACATTAATAACTGCCACAGCCTCCTGGCAAGTTATTATTTTGTGATAGAGAGCAAGAGGAGGAATGCAATGATCGGCTCAGCACTGCTTATCATCACATGTTGTTTTTGAGACCAGAATTCAATGATATTTTTTCCCTTTGCTGCATTAAAATGATGGCATTTTTCTTAAAACATACAGGGCTTTTAATTCTGTAAAGATTGGCCTATTTAAGGTGCCAACTATTTCAAAAAGAACAGTCATTTTAAAAAGCAGCAGAGCAACTGGAAGATTTTATGAATAAAAAAATACAAATGAATCAAAATGAATACCATTAATAAAATGGTAATGGAAAGAATTACTATTATAGTCATCACAATTATAAAGGCTTGTGGAGTAAGAAAGCTATACTTGGGAAGTATCTATTAATTTATTTTTATCTTTTCTTTTCAACTCAAAAGCAGAAAAATATTTGTCAATTGGCCTAGTGTGTTTTTGTTTTTATATTTTATGTGTCCTTACTGTAGTAAAGTCTTCTTTTGTACTGTGTCTTGTTAATAAAATTAAAACTTAAAATTGCTTTTAATTGAAATTTTAATTGCTTATAATTGCAAAAAAACCTTAAAATTACAAAATAAAATTTAATTGCTAATAAAGTAAAAATGGCAAGTGTGATTTAAAATAGCTAATATTTGAGGTAGCTTATCTGTGTCAGACATTTAGGTACATTATTCTCTCCTTGAACAAACTCTAGCTAGGCTCCTCTGACCCCTTTCTCAACTAGACCTCAACCTTGATCTATAAAGACTTGAATACCAGCATAGTTTCTAACAGCTGAAGGCCACATCCTTAGGATGATCCCGGTTCCACTAATAGTTCATGCCTGCCAAAACTCAAAGCTGCCAACAGAATTTAGTTTGTTCCAGCCAATACCTGAAGATAGGGCCCCTGTCTCCCAGTCGCCATGGGAGGATAGGAGCCTAACTTCTATAAACTCTAGTTAGCAAAACCATATCGGTTACATATAGACCAACCCCCGCTTCCTGCTTTTTGTAATTTTACACTTCCCTGGCTCTACTGAACTCTGCCCACCTCCCTCCTTATTCCCTCATTCTCCCTTTAGAATGCTGGGTCACCTCTGTACAAATCAAAGTTGAGTTCAATTCACACTAGTCTCTTTTCCGTATTTCCCTACTGCTGATTAAAATCTGTCCTTACCACTTTAGTATCTAACATTTTTTATTTTTGACCCTAATAAATTCTTAGGGTCAAAAATAAACAAATTAGAAGAAATTAGGCCAGAAAAGTAACTTACCTGGCAAGACAACATAATTAGTAAGTGATAACACCGTAATTCCAATCCAGCCCTGTTTGATAATCACTGTTAATTACCTTGCTTCTCATTTGGACAAATATAGTCAACTTTTCTTAAAAATTGAGAATAAATCTTATATTGAAGGTTAATCAACTATATAATACTTAAAGTATGAGATATAGGCTTTTGCAAGTCCATTGCCATTAGAATTCACAATTGAGAAAGCTACCTTCTGTTAAAAATTGCATTAGAATAATTACTTCATAAAGGAAACTATAAAAGCCTAAAAATACATCTATGTAAGATAAAAAAGACAATATGTTAAATAAAAAGAATATTGACATGTTTTATTTCTGGATTTATTAATGGAATTGATAATTATAGGAAATGTTTCTTTATAAAAGTTCAGCTAGATGTTTACAAATTCCTTCAACAGAAGCTACAAACAGAAAGAATATAGGCTTGAGAATCAGAGAGACTGAAGTTCTAATCATAGTCCTGCATTTACTGATTATGTAACTTGAGCGAATTACTTAATTCTCTGAGCCTCAGTTTCTTCAGCTACATAATAAAGACAACATTGTGGTAGACAGAATTCTAAGATGGTCTCCAAGATTTCTGGGTCATTCTGTACATGCCCTATATGGTTTTGTGGTTGAATGTGCGTGAGACCTATAAACACGATGCATTCCCATAGTTAGGTTCCATTATATGGTAAAATGATCATATTTTGGGCTTCCCTGGAGGCGCAGTGGTTGAGAGTCCGCCTGCCAATGCAGGGGACACGGGTTCGTGCCCTGGTCCAGGAAGATCCCACATGCCGCAGAGTGGCTGGGCCCATGAGCCATGGCCGCTGGGCCTGCGTGTCCGGAGCCTGTGCTCTGCAACGGGAAAGGCCACAAGAGTGAGAGGCCCGCACACTGACAAAAAAAAAAAAAAAAAAAAAAAAAAGATCATATTTTACAGATGTAATTAAGTGCCCTAATCAGCTGATTTTTATTTAATCAAAGGGGATATTATCCTAAGTAAGCAGGCAAGCTCTTAAAAGAGGGTATAGATGTCCGAGAGATGTACTTCTGTTGGCTTTGAAAAAGTAAATTGCTATGTTGTGCAAGGATAATAAGTAGGTGACCTCTTGGAGTTGACTGCAACTTCCAGCTGTCAGCCAGGAAGAAAATGAGAACCTCACCCCTACAACCACAAGGAAATGAATTCTGCCAATATCTGACTCATCTTGTAAGAGGACCTCTAGCTTCTAAAGAGATCACATCAGTGGCTGACAACTTGATTTTAGCCCGGTGATACTATAAACACAAGACCCATCTAACTCATACCCATTGCCCTTTGCATTGCTGAATCACTCCTCTGGTATAAATGCAATTCCAGATTATAAAGCATGAATTTTTTTTAAATGTCTCAGCTAGTAAGAGCGGAAGCAGTGTGGCAGAGGTCCGAGCTGCGTTGCACTCCCCCCACCCCAGGCTATCACGATGGAACTCAGCGTTGAGTACCTCCCGGAGAAGCTGCAGTGGGACCTGGAGGTGGAGCACATGGAAGTGGAGGACACAACTCCCACGTCGCAAGTCCAGCTTCCGAGTCCTCGTGGTGTCAGCCAAGTTCAAGGGGAAGCCACTGCTTCAGAGATACTGGCTTGTGAACACTTGCCTAGCAGAAGAGCTCCTGCACATCCATGCCTTTGAGCAGAAAACCCTGACCCCACAGCAGTGGGCCCGTGAGCAGCAGAAATAAGGGACCCAGACCAGCACACCTATTAAATTATGAATCAGGCCCCCCAAAATATAAATAAAGTAAAATAAAATAAAATGCTTCAGCTATTTCTCTTATAACAGAGGCAAGAAGGAAATAATAAGGTACCACTTGACTCACTATCACTTCCTTTATTATTTTCAAGACTATTTGGGGAAAAATAAACCTTCACAATTGCTCTAAATTCCTAATTTTCTCTTTTTTACTCTACTCCAAATTTTCAAATCCAGTTCCTAAATATGGGATAAAGCCTCCTATACAGTAGTCTTTTTTCTAAAACTGTAGTCACTGGGTGGGTCATCTTTGTTGTAAGGCAGCTATTTCAGTTAGAGTCTCTCAGTTACAAGTTAAAGGATATTTGACTAAGATGGTTTAAGCAAGAATCGTATTTCTTTATTCCGTATAAAAAAAAGAAGTCCACAATAAACTTTGGTTTAGTGGTTGAACAACTGGAACCTAGACTCTTTCCAGTTTCTATTTTACCATTATCAGGTGTTAGTGATGGGTTTTCTGAGCAAAGCATAGCTGGCATAGTACCAACTATCATATTCTTAACAGCACACCAAGCAGGAAGGAAGTAGGTGACGCCATATAGGGCCTTTACCTTATACCATCCTTTCTTTTATTCATAAGATAAACCTTAATAAAAAGCACTCCAGTGACACTCCTTTTTAGCTACCATGGGCTTCCATGACTGTTCGCAAAGGATCATGGAATTGCTATGCTTGGCACAGACCAATATAGCTCATTCCCTGGTGATGGACACATCACCATCCAAACACACTAAGTCTCTTAACACAACAAGCCAGAGAAATGGCTAACAGATAGCCTAGCAATGATGACTACCTTACTAGGGATCTTTTCTCAATATTGTGCAAGATGCTGCTGCTTTTGGTGACCATTTGTCTTACACTAGGGCTTGGGGAAAATTCCATAAGTCCTACAGTAAGGATTAAGAAATGACTTAACTGGGAAAAGGGGAAATGTACAAAGCTATAGAGCTTATAAGAGAAGGTAATCATCCTCCATATTCCAATTATTCCACAAAGAACAGTGCTGGGGCCTGGGAGATTTGCTGGAACAAAGTGTGTGTTTCCATTTCAGTGAAGGGACCCCAATCCTCCAATAATTTTCATTCTTGCTTATCAGTTAAAGGATACACAAACTGCACGGACACCAAGATTTTAGTGCTTGGTTTTTATAGGAGCTTTATGGGAATGATAGCTGACTAACACCTGAAAACAATGGGTTCTATAAGAAGTTGCAATCTTCTTGCAAAGAAATGAAGGTCACTATTACCATGGAAACTTTTGGATACAGCCCTTCCACTAGAAAGTGTTGAGTGGACTTGTTCCAGCTGGCTTATTTCCCCAGCAATCCAGAATGAAAACATAATCATTTTCAGAGAAGTCTTCCCCATGGTCTCATCAAGTAAAAATGTTCCATCATGCGAATTAGCCTGTCCACATGCTGAATAGGAAAAGAGTGATATTATTTGTCATTCCTTCATTCTAATCTATTCCCTGTTTGACTTTGGCATCCAAATTGAAGTTTATCATTCTCCTTGGAGGCATGTCAAATTGCTCTATTTTAAAATTTTGTTCTGGCATTGCATAATAAGCTCTGTGAAGATAGAAAAGTTGAATTTTTTTAATCACCATTGACCTCTCTAAGAACAGGGGAAGTGAGAACCACCCAATGCAATCCTAATTTCTACTTGGGTCCATTCAGATACAACCTACCATTTTTCCACTAAGGTTAAAGCAATAAAAAGAGATTTATCGTGTCTTCTTATCCCTTATTCACAGATTTCCAAGTATCTGAGAGCCCTACAAAGACAGTTTTAGCTCCTCCCTCAATGGGCCCTCCTTCAATTTATCAACTGGCAGAAATCATTAATTTGATCCAACTCAAAGTTTCACTTGTTGGTGACTACTGATACAGGGGGTGATTTTCTCAAGTCACAATTAGTGCTGGTAGTTTCAAACATTGGCGACAGTGCTGTGTCTGGATCACCGCTAAGCTCCTCAAGCATTGTAAGTACTGTGAGTATGGATGGTGATCCCAGCTCCTGAGATGCCAATGGCCACATTGTAGCTGTACATGCAAGGTTCAGGTACTGATTTCTACACAAAAGCCAGTGACTCCACTTGCTACTGAACTTCCCCACACAAATTCTACAAATTCACTGATGCCTTAAACTCTAAGTCTCTTTAGTTCTTGCTCTTCTTTTTTCCTACAATTCTACTGCCTTATGATTTTGTCATGTTGGGCAGGAAGCTAATGTGAGAGAAATTACTATAATTGTAATACTTTCTCTATATCACTGACCTGTCTGCTTCAGTTAGCTGGCCTTATAATTAATTCTTTATTAGAAGTCTCCTCATTCTCCCACATAAATTGATAAATACCTGCCCTAAACCATTAGTTTTCCAGACATGCCTGAATGCTGGGATGAATACAGCATAGGCTCAAGCTAGTGACCTCCCCCCAACTTCCTCCAACTCCCAACATTGGAATCTTAAATATTTATGCCTTTCCAATATTTGCTATTTTTCATCTGTTTCCCTACATAGGTTGTCAGTAAATTTCCTGAAGAGTAAATAAGCCCACATGACTATTTCTAACAACATCAATCAAAGAATAAATTTACTACTCTCCCATATGTATTTCTGCATTGCTCAAAGGTTTTTGAAGAGTACACTGTATTTCTATACTTTTAAAAAATATAAAAAATAAACAAAAGCTCAAAGATAGAATAGTTAGAAATAGGGAGGAAATGTGTCTTCAGAAGGTAGGCAGATTGATGACAGATGCTGAGTGAAAAGAAAAGAGGCTGAACTTTGGAACTGAATATGGCAATCCCTATGGATCTGAGGAGGAGTCTGCAGTGATCGACGGAAATGAGCCTGCACCTTCCCCCACATCTCCTTCCCCCAACCCATAACCTCTTCACACTCTTTTCAGATCAAAATCCCTATATTCTGCATCTAGAAAGGATTAATTAGTTCGTTCTTTTCTGTTTAAACAAAAGGCCTGCATCTGTGTGAACCCTGAAACCATATTTACAATGAAGAGAATGTAGTGCTCCAACCTCCTATGAGATTGTCCTTTAATATCTCCTTCTGGAACAATATGTTCAGGGAGCAGCAAGATTAACATATAAAAAAAACACAGAATGGCAAGATGACCTGAGTTTTCTGCCCTTCTGTGAAATCCTATTTGCCTTAGGCAACTTTTAAAACATTAAGAAAGTAAATGAGGAAAGAGTAAACGTAAATTGGAGGAAAAATCACAACATGCTAGAGCTAAAACCAATCTTAGCAGTTGAAGTAGATGGCATTAATGTCCTCAGTTCTTTACCCTGCCCTTATCCACATCCTTCACATACGACCTGGCAGTACATTCTCCCAGGAAAGAGACAGAAGATACTTCCCTACCCCTTGCTTTCGGGTTTGCCACATGATCCGCTTGGGTTAATGGAATGTTAAAAGAAAATAGTTTGTGCTATTGTGCCTGCTCTCTTTCACATCTGTCAGAGCAGGAGAGTAAGCCTGGGCTAGATGAGGAGAAGGATTAGAGATCTACAGGGCTGAGCCAGCCAGAGATGTACCCAGCCTAGAACAGGAGACCCTCAGGTGACCTACAGATCTGTGAACCAGGTAAATGCCTATTGCTGTGGGATACTGAGACTATGTGGTTGATTGTGCCATACATTAGTTGATACCATACCCAACAACTTCAACTCCTTCAATTTATAGAGGAGAAAACCAGACCCCAAAAGTGGAAGCAGATGGATAGTAGTGGAAACAGGGCTGGAAATTAGGCCCTGAAACAACCTTGAAGATCTGAATATTTACTCAAGGTTCAGATACGAACTTGCCACATGGACACTGGAAAGCCAATTAGTTTCTCTGAATCTCAGTGCTTTGTTGGAAAATGAAGGTAACATGTATCCTAAATAAAAACTGGAAATTGTCTGGTCTAAATAAGGTATTTGATGTGAAGACACTTTGTGAAAAAGAGAGAAAGAAGCTCAAGTGCTTAGTGCTTAATGAATGCCAAGTGCATGATGTAACCTTTGCTTATATGATGTCATTTTATCTCACTTTATCTTTTAAATACCTACCTATTGAGACTTCCCTGGTGGTGCAGTGGTTAAGAATCTGCCTGCCAATGCAGGGGACACAGGTTTGATCCCTGGTCCAGGAAGATCCCACATGCCATGGAGCAACTAATCCTGTGTGCCTAGACTACTGAGCCTGTGCTCTAGAGACGGCGAGCCACAACTACTGAACCTGCATGCCACAACTACTGAAGCCTGCGCACCTAGAGCCCATGCTCCGCAACGAGAAGCCAGCGTAACAAGAAGCCCACGCACCGCAACAAAGAGTAGCCCCTGCTTGCCGCAGCTAGCGAAAGCCCATGCACAGCAATGAAGACCCAACACAGCCAAAAATTAATTAATTAATTAATTAATTAAAAAAAAATAAAAACCCTACCTATTAATAAGGTAGGTGTGCACTTACTTGTTGAAAAACAGGTGATTACTGTGTGCTTACAGAGCCAGGTCCTATATACATTTAATGAATAAACAAATTCAGGCGGAGGGAACTTAAGTAACTTACCAAAATAACCTCAAAGAACTTGGCATGTTTTTATTAGTCAGTAGGGACTCTGCTGATTGTAGCTCAGGAAAACTGTTAACTACTGAAAAATAACTTTCTGCTACTGGTCACCCAGAAACATGTTACAAAGTTATTCAAATTAGAGTATCTGCTTTTAGAGCTTTGATATGAAAATTTTATTAGAAACATCTTTGTTTTTACTAACCAAATGTCATGATATATTTGACATGCCACCTGCCATTAACAGTCACCCTGGTCTCTAATTACAACAACATTCCATCTGCTCTGGAAGATGACTACCAAGGCCTTGTCACTGGCAACTGGTCCCTGGTGGTCTAGTGGCTAGGATTCAGTGCTCTCACTTTTGCGGCCTGACTTCAATCTCTGGCCAGGAACGGAAATCCTGCTTCAAGCCGCTGCAGGCCAAGATGACCTGAGACCATACCCATTTGCGTTTTGTAAACTCTATGAAGTACGTGCTTATCCCCTGCCTGTATTTCAAACAACACGTAACAGTCACTGTGCCAGATTTAAATCATAATTTACATTCACCAATACAAAAGTGCTCCTGAAAAACAAATCATATTTTTCAGCATAACTGAGGTATAATTGGGAGATGAAACTGTAAGATATTTCAAGTGTATAATGGGATGATTAGATAAAAAAAAATTTCTTTTAAATGGAACCCATTTATGGGTAGGAAAGTATTTATTATGTTTAATCTCCACCCAAATCAACTTCCATTTTATTTGAGGTTAAGAAACATAAAAAGTAAAGCATGGGCTTTTATATCTTCTAAGTGGGTTTCTACTTTAAGATAATAAAAGATAGCATCTACACCAAAACACCTTGTTCAGTCGGTATTTATGTCAATATGTATATGGTGGCACAATATTTTGAAATATCAGCAGAAGTTTCCATCTTTTAAGCTTTTTCTTTCTTTTTCATTTGTAAGACTGTGGCCTTTTCACCATTCATGCACACATTGTGAAACATTAATTGCTCAATGAAAATAATTTTACAGCAAAAAAAGCTACTTGGGATTCTAAAGGCAAAAACCTGAGTCTGAATGGATTTGAAAACAGAGTTAGAGATAGATTTCCTACCATGACACCATGACAGCCAAAGATTCTCCTGATTTGATGGTGGCAGGCAGGGGACAGGAAGGGCAGTAAAGAGCCCAAATGGAGAGGAAATAGGGAATAAGTAGAACTTACAGTTCCCTAAGAAAGGTGGGTCCTGGTCTCTGGCCACAGTAAGCTGAATAATTGAAATCCAGATTGTCTGAGGATGGTTATAGATGCACCTAGAGATCATTAAATCTATTTCTAGTTACCATTAAAGGCAGGTGGGAAGGCAGCAAAGTATTCTAAGGAGCCTCTATTCCCGAGGCCAGCATGATATTGAGATCTACTTAGGTGAAACCTGAAGAAAGAAGCACACTAAGGCTTGGCTGTTAGCCTGCACTGCTCCAGAAATAGTTCTCAGCCACAGAGACCACAGCAAATAAAAAAGGAGAGGACACGGGGTAGAGAGTGAAAGGTTTTCAGTTCTAAGGATCTTGGAAACTGGTCTGCAATCCACAGAGACCCACCTTGGTGTGGGGGTGGGTGGAGGGATAATTTAATGAGAAAGGAAGAAGCAGGCATTAATCATCAAATATTAAAAGAGATATTTGCATTTTAAAGTGATACGTAGGGCAGCAAGCACAGAACTGAAATAGGTGGAAGCACTATAGGCTGGTCTGTGTTATGCCTCCTTTGAGGGTGACTTGGAGACTCAAAAGTGCCTGACAATCAGGAATGTGATGGTTACTTATGGTAATTCTTGGCCAGAGCTCAGAGTTCACTGCCCCAGAGAAGCTGCTGAATAAATACAG
Organism: Delphinapterus leucas; assembly: GCF_059928025.1. Classification (NCBI taxonomy): domain Eukaryota; kingdom Metazoa; phylum Chordata; class Mammalia; order Artiodactyla; family Monodontidae; genus Delphinapterus; species Delphinapterus leucas. Next base: position 100,891,498 of record NC_143131.1, on the reverse strand, counting down.
TTCCTTACCTCTCATAAAGCACAGCTGTGTGAGATAACCTGCAGAACCTGATAAAAGTTTAGGGAACTAAAAGGGAACAACTTTCTATTTTTCAATCTGCCCTTTGATAATACTGTTTTTATATTTAAAAAAGAATCCACTGACTAAGCACATTTTAAATGATGCCAATAAGCAGAGAGCAGACAGCAGAAGCAAGAAGAACTACAATCCCGCAGGATGTGGAATGAAAACCACATTCACAGAAAGACAGACAAAATGAAAAGGCAGAGGATTATGTACCAGATGAAGCAACAAGATAAAACCCCAGAAAAACCACTAAATTAAGTGGAGATAGGCAACCTTCCAGAAAAAGAATTCAGAATAATGATAGTGAAGATGATCCAGGACCTTGGAAAAGGAATGGAGGTAAAGAACGAGAAGATGCAAGAAATGATTAATAAAGACCTAGAAGAATTAAAGAACAAACAAACAGACATGAACAATACAAAAAATGAGATGAAAAATACACTTGAAGGAATCAAAAGCAGAAAAAATGAGGCAGAAGAACGGATGAGTGACCTGGAAGACAGAATGGTGGAATTCACTGCCATGCAACACAATAAAGATAAAAGAATGAAAAGAAATGAAGACAGTCTAAGAGACCTCTAGGACAACATTAAATACACCAACATTTGCATTATAGGGGTCCCAGAAGGAGAAGAGAGAAAGGGCCAAGAAAATATTTGAAGAGATTATAGTCAAAAACTTCCCTAACGTGGGAAAGGAAATAGCCACCCAAGGCCAGGAAGCACAGAGAGTCCCATACAGGATAAACCCAAGGAGAAATGTGCTGAGACACAGAGTAATCAAACTGACAAAAATTAAAGATAAAGAAAAATTATGAAAAGCAGCAAGGGAAAACTGACAAATAACATACAAGGGAACTCCCATAAGGTTAACAGCTGATTTCTCAGCAGAAACTCCACATCCAGAAATGAATGGCATGTTATATGTAAAGTGATGAAAGGGAAGAAACTACAACCAAGATTACTCTACCCAGAAAGGATCTCATTCTGATTTGACAGAGAAATCAAAAGCTTTACAGACAAACAAAAGCTAGAACTCAGCACCACCAAACCAGCTCTAAAACGAGTGCTAAAGGAACTTCTCTAAGTGGGAAACACAAAAAAAGGACCTACAGGAACAATCCCAAAACAATTAAGAAAATGGTAATAGGAATATACATATCAATAATTACCTTAAATGTGAATGGATTAAATGTTCCAACCAAAATACACAGGCTCGAAGAATGGATACAAAAACAAGACCCATATATATGCTGTCTACAAGAGACCCACTTCAGACCAAGGGATACATACAGACTGAAAGTGAGGGGACAGAAAAAGATATTCCATGCAAATAGAAATCTAAAGAAAGAGCTGGAGTAGCAATTCTCATATCAGATAAAATAGACTTTAATATAAAGAACGTTACAAGAGATGAGGAAGGACAATACATAATGATCCAGGGATCAATCCAAGAAGAAGATATAAAAATTATAAATGTTTATGAACCCAACATAGGAGCACCCGAATACATAAGGCAAATGCTAACAACCATGAAAAGGGAAATCAACAGTAACACAATAATAGTAGGTGACTTTAACACCCCATTTACACAAATGGACAGATCATCCAGACAAAAGAATTAATAAGGAAACACAACCTTTAAATGATACAATAGACCAGATAGATTTAATTGATATTTATAGGACATTCTATCTGAAAACAGCAGATTACACTTTCTTCTCAAGTGCACACGGAACATTCTCCAGGATAGATCACATCTTGGGTCACAAATCAAGCCTCAGTAAATTTAAGAAAATTGAAATCATATCAAGCATCTTTCCTGACAACAACACTATGAGATTAGATATAAATTAAAGGGAAAAAAATGTAAAAAACACAAACACACAGAGGCTAAACAATATGTTACTAAATAACCAAGAGATCACTGAAGAAATCAAAGAGGAAATCAAAAAATAGAGATAAATGACAATGAAAACACGATGATCCAAAACCTATGGGATACAGCAAAAGCAGTTCTAAGAGAGAAGTTTATAGCAATACAATCCTATCTCAAGAAACAAGAAAAATCTCAAATAAACAATCTAACCTTATACCTAAAGGAACTAGAGAAAGAAGAACAAACAAAACACAAAGTTAGTAGAAGGAAGGAAATCATAAAGATTAGAGCAGAAATAAATGAAATAGAAACAAGGAAAACAATAACACAGATCTATAAAACTAAAAGCTGGTTCTTTGAGAAGATAAACAAAATTGATAAACCTTTAGCCAGACTCATCAAGAAAAAAAGGGATATTACTCAAATCAATAAAATTAGAAATGAAAAAGGAGAAGTTACAACAGAGACCACAAAAATACAAAGCAACATAAGAGATTACTACAAGCAACTCTGGATAACCTGGAAGAAATGGACAAATACTTAGAAAGGTATAACCATCCAAAACTGAACCAGAAAGAAATAGAAAATATGAACAGAACAATCACAAGTAATGAAATTCAAACTGTGATTAAAAATCTTTCAACAAACAAAAGTCCAGAACAAGATGGCTTCACAGGTGAATTCTATCAAACATTTGGAGAAGAGCTAACACCCATCCTTCTCAAACTCTTCCAAAAATTTCAGAGGAAGGAACAATCCCAAACTCACTCTATGAGGCCACCATCACCCTGATACCAAAACCAGACAAAGATACTCCAAAAATGAAAATTATAGACCAACATCACAGATGAATATAGATGCAAAAATCCTCAACAATATACTAGCAAACAGAATCCAACAACACATTAAAAGGATCATACAGCAGGTTCAAGTGGGATTTATCCCAGAGATGCAAGGATTCTTCAATATGCACAAATCAATCAAGATACACCACATTAACAAATTGGTGTTAAAATTTGTTAAAATACACCACATTAACAAAAAATAAAAACCATATGATCATTTCAATAGATACAGAGCAAGTTTTGACAAAATTCAACACCCATTTATGAGGAAGACTCTCCAGAAAGTATGCACAGAGGGAACCTACCTCAACATAATAAAGGCCGTATATGACAAACCCACAGCAAACATCATTCTCAGTGGTGAAAAACTGAAAGCATTTCCTCTAAGATCAGGAAAAAAACAAGGTTGTCCACTCTCACCATTATTATTCAACATAGTTTTGGAAGTCCTAGCCACAGCAACCAGAGAAGAAAAAGAAAGAAAAGGAATCCAAATTGGAAAAGAGAAGTAAAACTGTCACTGTTTGCAGATGACATGATACTATACATAGAGAATCCTAAAGAGGCCACCAGAAAACTACTAGAGCTAATCAATGAATTTGGTAAAGTTGCAGGCTACAAAATTAATGACCAGAAATCTCTGGCATTCCTATACACTAACAACGAAAGATCAGAAAGAGAAATTAAGAAAAAAATTCCATTCACCACTGCAACAAAAAGAATAAAATATCTAGGAATAAACCTACCTAAGGAGGTAAAAGACCTGTACTCAGAAAACTATAAGACACTGATGAAAGAAATCAAAGATGACACAAACAAATGGAGAGATATACCATGTTCTTGGATTAGAAGAATCAATATTGTGAAAATGACTATATTAATCAAAGCAATCTACAGATTCAATGCAATCCCTATCAAATTACCAATGGTGTTTTTTACAGAACTAGAACAAAAAAAATCTTAAAATTTGTATGGAGACACAAATGACTCTGAATAGCCAAAGCAATCTTGAGGGGAAAATAATGGAGCTGGAGGAATCAGACTCCCTGATTTCAGACTATACTACAAAGCTACAGTAATCAAGACAGTATGGTACTGGCACAAAAACAGAAATCCAGATCAATGGAACAGGATAGAAAGCCCAGAGATAAACCCACACACCTATGGTCAACTAATCTATGACAAAGGAGGCAAGGATATACAATGGAGAAAAGACTGTCCCTTCAATAAATGTTGCTGGGAAAACTGGACAGCTATATGTAAAAGAATGAAATTAGAATACTCCTTAACACCATACAAAAAAATAAACTCAAAATGGATTAAAGACCTAAGTGTAAGGCCAGACACTATAATACTCTTAGAGGAAAACGTAGGAAGAACACTCTATGACATAAATCACAGCAGGGTCTTTTTGACCCACCTCCTAGAGTAATGGAAATAAAAACAAAAATAAACAAATAAGACCTAATGAAAGTTAAAAGCTTTTGCACAGCAAAGAAAACTATAAACAAGATGAAAAGACAACCTTCAGAATGGGAGAAAATATTTGCAAATGAATCAACAGACAAAGGATTAATCTCCAAAATAAATAAACAGCTCATGCAGCTCAATATTAAAAAAACAAACAACTCAATGAAAAAATGGGCAGAAGAACTAAATAGACATTTCTCCAAAGAAGACATAGAGATGGCCAAGAGGCACATGAAAAGCTGCTCAACATCACTAATTATTAGAGAAATGCAAATCAAAACTACATTGAGATATCACCTCACCCCGGTTAGAATGGGCATCATCATAAAATCTACAAACAACAAATACTGGAGAGGGTGTGGAGGAAAGGGAACCCTCTTGCACTGTTGGTGGGAATGTAAATTGATACAGCCACTATGGAGAACAGTATGGAGGTTCCTTAAAAAACTAAAAATAGAATTACCATATGACCCAGCAATCCCACTATTGAACATACCCAAAGAAAACCATAATTCAAAAAGACACATGCACCCCAATGTTCGTTGCAGCCCTATTTACAATAGACAACTCACAGAGCCAACCTAAATGCCCATTAACAGATGAATGGATAAAGAAGATGTGGTAAATATATACAATGGAATATTACTCAGCCATAAAAAGAACGAAATTGGGTAATTTGAAGTGACGTGGATGGACCTAGAGACTGTCATACAGAGTGAAGTAAGTCAGAAAGAGTAAAACAAGTATTTTATATTAATGCATATATGTGGAATGTAGAAAAATGGTACAGATGAACCAGTTTGCAAGGCAGAAATAGAGACACAGATGTAGAGAACAAATATATGGACACCAAGGGGGAAAGCGGAGGGGTGGGGGGCAGTGATGGTGGTGGGATGAATTGGGAGATTGGGATTGACATATATACACTAACATGTATAAAATAGATAACTAATGAGAACTTGCTGTATAAAAATAAAATAAAATAAAATTCAAAACAAAGAAATAAATAGAAAGAGAATATTTTAAAAAATAAAATAAAATAAATAATGCCAATAAAATTTACCTGGGATTCTCTGTAAATATCAGACAAGTTGCCTTTTTTTCTATCATAGAGACAAGATAAGGCAGACTATCTAATAAATGGTCAAAGAATTTGACAGCTCAGAGCCATCTAATGTTTGGAGCATGAAATACATACTTTAAGAGGGGTGTGAATACAGATTGATATTGCCAAAAAATTGGAATTGGGACAGTGTCAAAGAAAAACTGCACTGATGGAGTTAAATAAGCAAGGAAGACTTCATTCAGGACTACTGCTTAGAGGTCAAGACTACTGCAGTCATGGAGAGAAATTGAACTCAACTGTGGAAACAAAAGGCAGGAGAGAACATTAAGGCCACCTTGGTCAGAAGGTAGAGCTAGGTTTGGAGAGAATTCGGAAATATGTTCCCCTCCTAGCGGAAGCACAGTCATAGGGAAATGAGAACTCAGGACATGTAGTATCCTATTTTGTTATTGGGAAAAGAAAAAAGGCTTTTCTCTCAATCTCTGCCTGGACTCTTGGCACTAATGTGCTAGTAAAGGGTTAACAATTTTTTTTTTTCCCCTTCAGAAGAAAACAGAGCCTTTTTTTGTAGGGTTTGTTCATTTCCATGCTGTAAATTTTCCCAGTATGACCTACTTCAAGCTATCAATTTAATAATACTGCAACGTGAATTTGGGAAAAAAGGCTCACAATCAGGTTTGCAGAGGTAGAATCAGCCAACTTAAGCACATCACACTGCTTTTAAGCCATACACACTGACAAAAAATGAGAAGCATCTAGAAATAATAATAATAATATATGCTAAGGATCCAACTCCTCATTAATGAGACTTTAGACAAGTATATAAAGAGAAGAAGTTTAGGGTAGGAATAGCTTAAGAATTATAACACAGACATTAACTCATAACACCTTACAAATTGCATCTGACTTAATTCCCATTACTGAATTATGATGAGAAAACCAAGGGTCTCAGCTTCACATAACTAGTAAATGGCCAAGCTGGGAATGGACCAGAGGACTAACTGCTTCCCAAACCCTCTCTCTCCATGAGCTCAACTCTGAACAACATTCACAAATCCTTTTCTCAAGACCTATATCTTCAAAAATATGTCTCACCTAGAGCCCACAATTCTTACAGGTTGATACACCTTTTAAGCACAAACACACCCCAGGATGTTGAAAATATGACAATTTGTCTGTGAGGGAAATCCTTAGTCCATTAGCATCCCTTGCATATAAATGGGAGATATTCTGACATGATCCAATGGAAGAAGAAAGGAGTAACTTTTTGCTTTGGAAGGACACAGTTACAGAAACTTCAATAGTTTGAAGCCCTATTGTGATAGATGGGAAAGCAAATGTTAAGTCTAAAATGAGAAGAGAGGCAAAAATCAAGGCCCCTGGAAACAATAATCAGCTGACTTATTCATCTTTGTATCACTCCGGGTCAGAATGTGGCTGAACTCAGAGCAGGTGCTGGATACTAGTTTGAAGAAAGGAGAGAGAATTGGAGGGAAAGCCAGATGGAAGGAAAGGTAGAAAGAAAGACAAAAGGGAAAGAGAAAATTCAGGAGGGAGCGAGGGGCACCTGGTGGGTGTACTTTTAAAAATGTGAAGAGTGTCCAAAAATGGAGTAAAAAGGCTGTCACAGCTAGGAAATGTGGCCTGACTTTGACATTCACCTAAGCACTGGCTTCTGCAGGCCCACAACTGACTAAATGTTATTTGTAATCTTCACCTTTTCCACCTTGTCACAACATGGAACTCTCTTGGTCACACCCATTTATAGGACATAGTTATTAAATATTGTGCAGGACAACAATGCTACCCTCACTTTGCCCCAGCTTCGCCCTCCCACCCCATGTCCTCAAGTCCATTCTCTATGTCTACCTCTTTATTCCTGCCCTCCAACTAGGTTCATCAGTACCTTTTTTATTTTCTTTTAGATTCCAAATATATGTGTTAGTATATGGTATTTGTTTTTCTCTTTCTGACTTACTTCACTCTGTATGACAGACTCTAGGTCCATCCACCTCACTACAAATAATTCAGTTTCGTTTCTTTTTATGGCTGAGTAATATTCCATTGTACATATGTGCCATATCTTCTTTATCCATTCATCTGTCAATGGACACTTAGGTTGCTTCCATGTGCTGGCTACTGTAAATAGTGCTGCAGTGAACATTGTGGTACATGTCTCTTTTTGAATTATGGTTTTCTCAGGGTTTATGCCCAGTAGTGGGTTTGCTGGGTCATAAGGTAGTTCTATTTTTAGTTTTTAAAAGAATCTCCATACTGTTTTCCATAGTGGTTGTATCAATTTACATTCCTACCAACAGTGCATGAGGATTCCCATTTCACCACACCCTTTCCAGCATTTATTGTTTCTAGATTTTTTGATAATGGCCATTCTGACCAGTGTGAGGTGATTCCTATACACCAACAACAAAAAGTCAGAAAGAGAAATTAAGGAAACACTCCCATTTACCATTGCAATAAAAAGAATAAAATACCTAGGAATAAACCTGCCTAAGAAGGCAAAAGACTTGTACTCAGAAAACTATAAAACACTGATGAAAGAAATCAAAGATGACATAAACAGATGGAGAAATATACCATGTTCTTGGATTGGAAGAATCAATATTGTGAAAATGACTATACTATGCAAAGCAATCTACAGATTCAATGCAATCCCTATGAAACTACCAATGGCATTCTTCACAGAATTAGAATAAAAAAATCTTACCATTTGTATGGAAACACAAAAGACTCTGAATAACCAAAGCAATCTTGAGAAAGAAAAACTGAGTTGGAGGAATCAGGCTCCCTGACTTCAAACTATACCACAAAGCTACAGTAATCAAGACAGTACAGCACTGCCACAAAACAGAAATATAGATCAGTGGTATGGGATAGAACGCCCAGAGATAAACCCACACATATATGGGCACCTAATTTATGACAAAGGAGGCAAGAACATACAATGGAGAAAAGGCAGCCTCTTCAATAAGTGGTGATGGGAAAACTGGACAGCTACATGTAAAACAATGAAATTAGAACAGTACCTAACACCATACACAAAAATAAACTCCAAATGGATTAAAGACTTAAATGTAAGATGAGACACTTTCAAGCTTTTAGAGGAAGACATAGGAAAAACACCCTTTGACATAAACCACAGCAAGATCTTTTTTGACCCACCTCCTAGAGTAACGGAAATAAAAACAAAAATAAACAAATGGGACTTAATTAGTCTTCAAAGCTTTTGCACAGCAAAGGAAACCATAAACAAGACAAAAAGACAACCCTCAGAATGGGAGAAAATATTTGCAAATGAAACAACTGACAAAGGATTTATCTCCAAAATATACAAACAGCTCATGGAGCTCAATATCAAAAAACAAACAATCCAGTTAAACGTGGGTGGAAGACCTAAAGAGACATTTCACCAAGGAAGCTGTACAGATGGCCAAGAGGCACATGAACAGATGCTCAACATCACTAATTATTAGATAAACACAAATCATGTCATGTCTTTATATTTGTATATTTAACAATTTAAAAAATGAAATCAATAAAATATGTATTTATTTGTATTGCATAGGTAATGTACATGTTTTTATTTTCTATGAAAAATAAGGGAGATTGTTTTATTCAAAGCACACAGCAATAAGAGGTGAAATAAAAATGCTAGAAAATGCTCCCCTTTTGTTCAGTTAAGTAAATGAACTTTCTACCTGGAAGATGATGCTCTCATTGGCATCAGTGTCATAGATTAATGGCAGCTTTTTGGATGCAACCATTGATAAAAAATTTTTTCTGGTCTTTAATAAAGTACTATTCCATGAAGGATATTATAATCTCCCAACATGGTTCTTTTGTAGAGTGGTTCAATTTTTTTCCACTTGCATAATTTTCTTTTGTTATCCAAACAATAATACTCTCTGAAGTACACCTAGATAGCAGTGTAGACTTAGGATTGTTAATGGATTTTTAATTGTCAAAGTTTTTTTTTTTACTTAGTAATTATCAAGGGTTAAGTATTTCTCCATTAGTAAGTATTCCTTGACCAGAGAAAAACATTTATGTTATGAACACTTTTATTATAAAAGAATGTAATACCTCCCAATTCCCTGTATGACTTAATGTTATTAGTTGATCATTTTTCCAAACCCTCAGTAAACCATGCTCTACTACAATTGAAATCATCAGAATCAGCTGCTCAAGTTTGAGAAACTTATTTATAAAAGCAGAGCTATTTTGATTGTATAAGGTGGACACTGTCATTTGTTCTTTAGTTTAAAATCAGTAAAAAGTACTTTTCATGCTCTTTTGCCTTCTTTCTCTCTTTATCTGTTCAGAAGAAAAATGATTATTGTCAGTAGGCGCTAAATACCTCAGGAAAAGTAGAATCCCTTGACAGAATGTGCTTCAGCCAGATAAGGGGAGATGATGGACTAAACTCATTTTACAGGGTGAAGCTCCCAAAATAAACCAGAGGAAGACATCTGGGATCTGTTGAATGAGCTGCTGTGAAGATAAGGCCACAGCCCTGTGCCTTAAAGGAATGAGACCTGGTAGCAGCAGGCAGTTGCCAAGAGAATTTAACGAATTTAATCACCTCCTACTTTAGTAACCCTGAATTCACTGAAAGGACACTAAAATAGATTTATTCTATTAAAATTTAATTTAATAAAATTTCTGAGGCTTTTGCTGCTTACAGAGAGAAGCTATGTTTAAACATTCATGCACATCAGAGGTGATGATCAGTATGACACTCATCAATCAGGAAGAACACTAGTGACGGCATTAATTCAGGGTCCTGGAGGTGCCCTGAATTATAGGCACTAATCCTTCAGATACTGAATCATGGAGTCTTGGGAGATCCCGGATAGAAAAGGTTAGTGAATATCTACCAAGTTCAGTGTTTATTATCAGTGTCTTCTAAATGAATGTAAGCCCCATACAGCTTTTAATTTTGTGCATATTTATTCCTTCTCATCGATAGTATTCCTATTCTTTTTGACTAATGCCTATTCCTTCCTATCCTCCTAACCCTGATACATTTTTAATCAGGCAATATTTCATCCTGCTATCCAATCACAGTTTTTAGATACTGTGCCCTTACGTTTTCCTCTCACTTCATATTTTGAGAGTAACTCGCACAATGACACAGTTGTCATGGAATATAAAGTGAACCCCCTGTACGTTGCATTTTCATCCCTCATTTCACTTTTTCTCACCATGGAGTTTGCAGATCACCCCCATTCTTCCTCCTGCAAATGCTGATCATTAAACTCCCAGGAAATGTTTAATCAACTTACTTCACAAACCAGAAATTGACTGTCATATGCAGAAATACATACAATGGCCACAAAAAATCAATATGAATATTTACACTCCCATCCTCTTCCCACACTCACCTTCATCTTACCTCATGAAACATTTTGCTCAGAATATTTCTCCCCTCATCTGCTTAATTGCAAATAAAATTAATGGGGATAGTATTTGGGGGCAGGGAAGAGAATCAGAATGTGAATACTCATATCATAATTCCTGTTACACACATACACCTTGAATGTGATTATCTAAACTGACTGAGATAGTAATACCTGAGGGGTCTTGCATGTCATAGATGTTGAACGTGGGCTTGTGGGAAAAAAAAGAACAGAAAATAGCTCTGTCTAGGAAGAGTTCTCCATTCACTAGATACCTCTGCCCTTCCCAAGTTATTGGTGCTATGTCGCACTGTGTAGTCAGCCACGAGTACAGCCAGCTATCAGAACTGGAAAAGAAACATTAATGAACCAAATTCCTTTAGACTTACAGATGTTTGTTGCAATACATTCTAGCACTATTTTTTCCTCTTTTAACTCAATCTCCTAGGATGACAGAGTCAGTGCAAAGCTGGAAGAAAAAAGAGCATTATTAAATTCATTCAGTAAATGCTTTTCAGTACCTACTATGTGCTGACACTGAATCACTCAAAACCCTTTTGAGAAGTAGGTAAAGAAAGATGTACCAGGCACTGGTCAGCCATTAGAGATGCTAGATAGGCGAAGATGATTATAATACAGTATTGATAGGCATCAAGATGGGGATAAATGTTTGGGGTATTAGCTATCAGAGCAACACAGGATGACAGCCATGCAAGGATAGGGGATAACTTTGGAAGTTTTTTGGAGGTACTGATGCTGAGCTGAGTAGCAGTGAGCCCCTCAAAGGGAAGAGGGAAAGGGTGCTCCAGGCAGTGGTGGTTTAAACTAGTTATAAAAGTAACAGGCTGTAAAGTTATAAAGGGCAAAGGAGGATCGGAGAACTCCCTGGTTTAATAACTATTGGGTCTGGGCAGATGATTTTTCTTCTAAGCACCTATGTACTCATGGGCAGCCTTAGAGAGAATGAGAAAGTGGAAAAGAAAAACAAAACAAAAAAGAGCACTTAAGTGCTAATAAATTGCATTTTATCTGCAAAATTTTGGTGATACACTGAGGGAACTCTATTTCTATAAATCTGGAGTGAAAAATATTCAAGTTAGGTACGATCTTTGACGCAGAAAAAAGAGTTGAGGGTTAAAGGACTTTCTGCTAGAAATTACTAGTTGTTGCAGGTTGTAATGTCCAGAAGCAGATACCACGTAGAGTATGGGGTACAAGATGTTCATAAAGGACCAAAATGTATGAAAGAAATGGTGAAACAAGATAGAGAAGAGGAAGAAGTCAACTGTGAAGCAAGCACAAGGAAGCCCTGGCTACTCCAGCAGGGAGTCCTCGAGTGAGCAGTGCCTCTTGGAGTTATGCGCATGGGCCAAAATGGCCATGTCTTTATCCCCCTGCCTCACTCAGTTACAACTGGGCTACCCCAGGAAAGGTGTGACCTCAGACAAGGCAGCTCTCACCTGCTGAGACAGACAAATTCTCTGCAGTTGGGCAGCAAGACCTTCCTTGAAGGGGGATCTGGGAGGCACATCTCTGGATCGATTACAATAGTGTTCCCTAAAAGTGTGTCCTCCTCCCCTTCTGGGTGAATGCAAGATGGTGCTTCTCAGCCTCTTTCAGATGGGCTGGGCACCTCACTATTTGTGGACAATGGAGACCCTACTTGGGAGTCTTCTGTTTCTCTCCTCCTACACCAAGGGGACTGCATGTTCCATATGGTGGAGCTGAAGGACAGAGGAGCCTCCCTCCACCTGCATTGAAGAACAACTACATGGACATGATTCTGAAGAGTTCAACCTTCAGATGTAATGCAATGAGGAATTGTGATAAGCTCTTAAGGAAGATGGTGACATGATTAGATCTGCCTTTAGAAAGATCAGTCTGGCTACAATATGCAAAGTTTTTGAAAATCGATGAGGCTGGAGGCAGACAACTCATTAGCTACTACTTTTTGAGACAAACAGGATGACAAGGGAAAAGGATTTATAGTCAAGGAAAGAAAGTAAAGCTACAGCTAAGGGTTAACTGTACTATTTGATGACAGATTGGATGGAGGTCAGAATACGTAGTCTGGGGTGTGAGGCTGGGCTCTTCTATTGTAGTTCCCATAAGAGCGGCTTGATAGGACAATAATAGCAGCTAATATTTATTAAGTGCATTTGGGCACCAGTCACTCTGCTAATCACTGTGCATGCATTGCCCCCTCTTCTCAGCAGTCACAGTTATCCTTTCTACTCTGCTGACAGAAACCCAGCTTTATTTAGGAACTAGTTTTTTGTGTATCTTTAAGGGGCTTCCCTACCCCCAGGGGTAGATGCTCATCAGTCTATGCCAGCCATTATAATTTCATTTCCCTTATCAGTGATTTGTTACACATGGTCATGTATTAGAAAAACAAGACAAAGAGGAAAGTCTAGTGAGAGGCCTCTGGGATTGTTTTCCTCATAATTAAAAAAGGAGAAATAAAATAGGGACTCAATTGTTCCTGCCTTTGGCACTGCCACGTGAGGCCTCTATGTTAGGAGCTACTTGTATTCTTTTTGTGCCCCAAAGGGGAAAGTCAAGAGACTCCCAGAGAGAGTGACAGGAGCCCTCACATCATGGAGCTGAGCAGGTAACCAACTCTGAAAGAGCCAACCTTGGGACTTCCTGTTATGCGAGGTAGCGGATTATTCTCGCTGTTTAAGCCACTTTTAGTTTATTCAGTGACTTGCACCTAAAGGATCCTCGCTGATACACCTGTTTTAGTGTTATTATCTATGTTTGAAGGAGGTAGGAGAAGGAGTGAGGGGATAGCCCAAGCTCCGCAGATCTACCAGCAAGAGTAGGAGATCCTCTCACGATCTTGATGGTCACCCCCGTGGAAGTAGTGGAAGTACTAGAAGATTAAATGCCAGTATTGGGGAAAATAATTTGCTTTTCTCACTTTCTTTTTCCCTGAGACCTGACCTCAGGCTTTCACAATCTCAAGTTTTCTTCTCATTTGTAAGACATCCTTTGTTTCCAGGGATTTTGAAGCCACAGCTTTTTTCCTCACTTCTTGCTCTGGCCCTTAAATATTTTAATGGCTCTATTCACCACATTAGATGAAGAATGTCATTAGCTCCGAATGATTGTTAGTGGCTGTTCAAGAACTGACTATAGAAATTCAACCTTTCCCTAGTGACTGGTGTGCAATTTTGTGACACCTAACAGGGTCCTATGCTCTGTAGATCACAGGACTGGGAATGGCTGTTACTGTGGCTACAGATTTTTCAAGAACTGTATTCTTTTGAACAGAAGACCCTGCAACCAAATTCTCAGATTCTGTCTTTTGTTTCCACAGTCTTATTTGTGGCTCAGGTGAAACTATGTTTTCCAACAGGATAAAATTGTTTATATCTTTTCTTCCTTCAATAAATACAACCTCAAATAGTATAACCTTTAGAAAACGCATTCCATTCATTTTAACTTTATAGTAGTTATCTAATGAAGGCAAGATATTCCTGAAGGATAGACAAAACAGGGAAAATTCTGCGTTCCAAACCAAAAAAGAAATCAGAGAATGTTAACCAAATCTTAACTTGATTGAAATCTTATTTTGCTGAGTTTTATTTTATTTTTTTTAGTTCTAAATTGAGTATTAAAGCATAGAGCACAATGATATCAATACATTCTCTTAGCATAATGTTATGTATCCCAAAATGAAGTACGGTATTAAATATGTATTATATTCCTCCACTTGGGGTTTGCATCCCATGTCTTCTCAAAGACTTTCCTCAAACACTCCCTCTCTTGTATCAACCAATTCTCAGTTCTTGATGGAATATTACCACCAGCATACAAACAAGCACTAATATTGGGTTTTTAAAACAAGTCAAATAAAACCTTCCATGACCTTGACCTGAATCATCTTCCTACCACTGTTCCATTCCTTCCCAGTTCATTGTAAATTTTCTTGACAAATAAAGAGTCATGTCATATGATCTTCTACATCAGTCCAATCAAGTTTCCATCCCTTCTATCTCAGAGAAAAATCTTGTCAGGGTCACAAAAAAAATTATGCAGTGGTCACCGTTCTTTCCTTAACTAGACCTTTCCATTGCTTTCAACATAGCTGCTCACTTTTCTTCCTAAAACTCTCTTTATCTCTTAATGTCTACGACCCCATGTGCTTGTACCTGAGTGCCTGCATTGTTAGCTGCTTCATCGCAGTCTCCTTTGCTCGTTCCTTTTCTCCTCCTCAACCACTAAATGTCCTGGGCTCTCTAGGCGACATTTTTTTAAGCTTCAGCTTTAAATAGAACTTGTCTGCTATGACTTCCACATCTGTACCTTAATATCCAAACATGCCCTGCAACTCCAGAATCATATATCTAACACCCTGCTGGATATTTGTCTTCAGGTGTTTTAAAAAGCATCTTAAAATTAACACAGCCAAGATAGAACTCTTGATTCTCATAGAACTCAACTACCAAACTAGCTCCTTTCAGATTAACTTTTTTGAATAAATAACTCCATCCAATTTCTTAAGCCAAACTTTCAGGGATTTTC
The DNA here is from genome assembly GCF_059928025.1 of Delphinapterus leucas. Lineage (NCBI taxonomy): Eukaryota > Metazoa > Chordata > Mammalia > Artiodactyla > Monodontidae > Delphinapterus > Delphinapterus leucas. Next base: position 100,876,223 of record NC_143131.1, on the reverse strand, counting down.
CTTATTTCTCATTGTCCATCAGAATCCCCACTCCCAAATGTACACATATAAATTATCCACATATCATGTAAAATTTGCCTTCAAAACATATCCTAAATCTGTCTTCTTCTTTTCCATTTCTACTATTTAAACCATGATTGCTCAGATTATTCATGGCACTTTAGCTAGTCCCCTATTTCCATTCTTCTCCCAACACAATAGTTTTTTTGTTTTGTTTTGTTTTTACTTATTAAGTTTATTGAAGTGTGATTTACATGCAATAAAATAGCATCTATTTTAAATTTACAATTTGGTGAGTTTGTCAAATGTATACACCCATATGGTCATCAACCCTATCAAGATACAGAATATTTCCATCACACCCCCACCCCAAATTTTCCTTGTATCCATTTGTATTTTACCCACCCTCACCTCTGGCTTAGGCAACTGACATCCCATTACTATAGATTAGGTTTACCTATTCTATGATAGTATATACATGGGTTCATATAGCATGTGTTCTTTTGTGTCCTAGGTAGCTCAGCACATTTTTTGAGATTCACAAACATTGTGTCTAGGTAGTTTGTTTCATTTTATTGTTTGGATATACCACAATTTGTTTAAGAAAATATCAGAGAAAATCTCTGTGATCTTAGAGGATAAAGCTACTAAATAGGCTATAATAAAAAATTAACACCATCACAATGAACTGCCCAAAATTAATGTTAACTTACAGCCCAGGGAGATGTTGCTAGGGAGTATACCAAACAAACCATCCATTCTAAAAATCACATAATCAAGAGGGTGTATATGTCTAAGCCTGTTCTTCAGTGGGGAAGTAGTAAGGTATAGTAATTAGTTTAAACATAATTAGTAGATAAACAGTGAGTTTTGGGGAAAAGAGATGTTTTCTGGGATAATCACACACAGGTGACAAGCTAAAAATGGCATAAAATCCCTTGAAATTCTTACATAAAATTACAAGGTATCTGAGGCATCCACAGTGGAGACAATATTCTCCTCCAGTTAAGGAATGGAAAATTAATTATAGGGCATTTCCAAGTAATGTACTCAATACTGCTGTAGTATTAAGTAGACAGAAAGTCCTGCTTTCAAACTGAAATTGCTTTCTATTATCTTTAATAAGTGATGTGTGTACTTGATAGTCTGGATAACCACTAAGGAGTCATTTATACAATATGCCTCCATTTAATGTGAAATCATATGGAAGGTGTCCCAAACAACTGTTCAGTTTCTTTTTATCACTTAAGCCTTAATTAATTTTATTTTATGTTCCACTTGTTGAATGTGCTCTTGGAACTTTGTTCCGTTGTTGGGTGAATTATTCTATGATTTCAGTTATGTCCTGCTGATTGATATTTTATTCAAGTCTTTGATCTCCTTAGTAATTTTCTGCAGAAATTTCACCTATAATTGTAGATTTGTCTAATTTTGTTTACAGTATTTTTCAGTTTTTGCTTCATAGATTTATGAATGTTATTAGATACATATTCAGAATTATTATATTTTCATGTTGAACTTATACTTTTATTATGAAATGCTTCTTCTCATCTTTGTTAATATTCCTGGTTGTGAGGACTTCTCTGTATATTTTCCCATCATTTTACTGTTAGACAATCCGTAACTTCATATTTAAAATGTACTTCCTCTAGATGACATACAATTGGATTTAGCTTTTAAATCCAGTATAATATTCTTTGGCTTTTATTTGGAAAGTTTAGAGCATTTATAATTAATCTAATAATTTACATGTTTGTTTTAAAGTGTGATTTGGCTATTTGTTTTCAATTTGTCCCATATACATTTTTTTTGAGTTTTATGGTTTTATTAAAACAAATACAATGTGCACACAAGCTGTCTATTCATTTTGTTTGCTGCGCAGCCTGGCGTTGGGATTGGTGACTCTGATGACCAGCTAGGCTGCTCTTTCCACAATGGCTTTGCGGTTCTTAGAGGAGACGTTGTGAGCAATCTCAGCACAGTAAGATTTGTTGCACATCAGCAGCATTTCAATTTTCTTTACATTGTGGACCGGGAACTCCCAGAAGCCACTGGACAGCATGTGCTTTGTTTTCTTATTTCTCCAATAATCAATGCTGGGCATCAAGATCTGGTCCCTGAATCTTCTGCAAGTCCTATTGTCAATGCCCCTGGGTTTGTGCCAGTTCCATATAACTTTGACATATTGGTCTGACTGGTGTTAGATGGACTTCTTGGTCCTCTTTTTGATTATCTTTGGCTTCGTGAGAGGTCTGAGGGCGGCCATGATGCCAAGGAGATGGCTGCCACCTTCGTAGGCAGCACCAAGAAAGAGAGTGTCCCATATTTTTTGTTCTTTGTCCCTGCATTCTTTTTGACTATTTAAATACTTTCATTATTCAGTTTTTCTCTACCATGGTCTTACTAGCTATAACTTTTAAGTTTATACAGTAAGAGCTCTAGGATTTGCAATATGCATCTTATCACAGTCTTTCTTCAAGTAATATTATGCCTCTTCAGTTTTAATGTAGGAAATGTATAACAGTACATTTCTATTATATCCTCCTCTTCTTTATACTTTTATTGTCAAATAATCTACATCTATGTATGTCATAAACCCCACAAATATATTATTTTTTATTTTAAACAATAAAATATATTTTAAAGAAATTTAAAAATGAAAGAATTTATCTTATTTACCCACAGTTACTATTCACAGTTATTTTTTATTAGTGAAACTCTGGTTTACTGTTTCTTCAGCCTGAAGAATCTTTGGTTTCTTTAGATATTTGGGTGATGAATTCTCCAAGTTTTTATTTTCCTCAACATATTTTTATTTTAGCTTCATTTCTGAGGGATTTTTCTGGATATAGAATTCTAGGCTGACAGATTTTTCAACTTTGTAAAGATATTGTTCCAATATATTTTGGTTTGCATTGTTTCTGATACAAAGCCAACAACTGTCTTATGTTTATTCCCCTGAATTTAATCTTTTCTCTGACTGCTTTTAAAATTTTCATTATAACAATGATTTTATAAAATTTGAACTACATGTTTTTGCTTTGCTTTTTTCCTTATTGGAACTTTTTGAGCTTCTAGGGCATGTGGCCTTATAATTTTGAACAAATTTGGAAAATGTTAGTCCATTATATCTTCGATTTCCCTCTACCTCCTTTCTGGAACTCTAATAACACTATTGTTAAGAGTTCTTAGGGTCATCCTACTGTTCACCAAAGCTAGATATGTATTTGTTTCAGTATCTTTTTTCCCTCTGCGCTTCTGTATGGATAAGTTCTATTATGTCTGTAAGCTCACTGCTATTTTTTCTGTGGTGTTTGATCTGCAGAAAAGTTTGTCAATACACATAATGTACTTTGGGTTCCAGACATTCTATTTGGCTCCTTTTAATGTATTGTATTTCACTCTTCTCTATGTTCACATTTACATCAACTCTTGAATGACCTGGATATTTCCTACTTCCCAGTGCTGAGGTACCTGAATTAAAGGTCAGGAGTCGCTTAGGTAAAGTACTGAGGAATTACTGTTGTACATTTGTCACCATAAAAAATGATCCTTCATCATAGGCCTCTCTTTTAGTCAGTGGGTTCATGGTGTGAGAATTGGATCACATCTGGAATCTAGGGAAAAAAATTGTGACTTTGTTTTTTACTGTCATTTTTTTTAATTTTATTTTTTTATTAGAATATAGTTGCTTTACAATATTGTGTTAGTTTATACTGTAGATGCCAGAGTGTTAAATTTTGTTTCACAGGATAATGCTCTCATATTGATAAGTTCACTCATCTCCAGCTTTGTCTTTGGTTCTGTTCCCCTTCATTCAGCATCCTCAACATCCAATCCTGTGCATCTACTCTTGTCGCCTCATGGATATTGGTATGTTTTAGCCAAATCCTGCAGCAATGGCAGCACATAATTTTCCTCATTCCTTAGTGAGGCTAATAGTTCTCCATATGGATGTTCTGGTATCGGTGCTGGTACTATCTTAGATCGGGTTTCCTGAAAATGGAATTTTTAATGGGAAAGTTGATGGACAATGTTCTTAGGAAGTTCACCTGTAAGAATGTGAGAAAGGCAGGATCTGGCAGAATGAGAAGTTGAATCACAAGGTACAGTTGACCCTTGAACAATGAGAGAGTTGTTGAACAACCCTCCACACAGTTGAAAGTCTGAGTATAACTTCAGTTGGCCCTCCCTCTATGTGGTTCCTCCTCATATGCGGTTCTGCATCCATGGATTCAACAACCACAGATCATGTAGTACTGTAGTATTTATGACTGAAACATATTTAAATATAAGTGGAACCATGCAGTTCAAACACACATTGTTCACAGGTCAACAGTAGTTGCAATTGAGCCTTCAGCTGATTTACAGAAATCCTGGAACTTGGTGGGCCCTTTAGAGTTGTCCCCAAAAAAGATAAGGATTCCAGGTGTTTGAATCTCTGCATTTATAATCACTGTCCACAAGCTTCCTTTATCCACTGCTTACCCAACCACAGGAAGGAATGTAATTTGAAGAAATCAGCTCCTTGGTACCAAAGAAAAATCCCACTGAATGACTTAGCTTTAACTTTTCCATTAGCAGTTGGTCGATAGATGCTTCGGTCCTAAAGAGGTGACCTGGGCAGAAAACCCAATATCCACTACAGACACAAAATGTTGAAAGCAGTTCCTTCGTTCTTTCTCTCTGATTTACACACTTATATTTTCAATTGCTTAGTGCTAACTTACACAGCCACCTTGGTCAAACTTAGCATTGTGCTCCTTCATTCTATTTAGTAAAATCCACCTTTTTTTTTTTTTTCTATTTCTTATCTCAGTTTTTAGCATCACTATTTACCTTGTTAAATAAAATGGAACTCTGGAATTCATCCTTAGACCCTCCCCCCTTTTTTCTGTCTTTAAATTTTTTTCTGATTAAAATGCCCTTTCATCCTCTTCTCTACATAATGAAATTTTATGTATCCTTTAAGATTGGGCTCAAATATCACTTTCTTTGGAGCCACCTTTGTTGCTCTAAGCAAAATTAATTATTCTTTCCTCTAAACCACCAATTTACTTTGTACATTCTATTAGTCCTCTAGGCTGCCACATAAAATACCACAGACTAAGTGATTTAAACAACAGGTATTTCTCCCAGCTCTAGAGTCTAGAAATCCAAGATCAGGATGCTGGCATAGTCAGGTTCTGGTGAAAGCTCTCTTCCTGGCTTGCAGATGGCTACCTACTTGCTATGTCCTCACATGGCAGAAAGAAAGCATCTAAGCAAGCTCTCTGATGTCTCTTCTTATAAGGGCACTGATCCCATCATGAGACCCCCACCCTCATTACCTCATCTTATCCTAATTACCTCCCAAAGGTCCCATCTCTAAATGCTATCACACTGGGGTTTCAAGTTTAAACATACAAATTGAGGGGGAGGTAACATACATTTAGTCCATAACGTACATTATTCTATCAGAGGACTTATCACATTGTAATAGTATAATCAGTGTATATGTATAACTTCTCTTTATATCATGAATTTCTAAAAGGCAGGCTCATTTCCTTTTGATTTTCAGTGACTAGCACAGGGACAGCTATCAGGTTATGTTTAAGACTTATTTGCTGAACTTTGAATAAATCTGTGTTATTCATTTGCCACATTTAATATAAAATGACAAATCTGGGTTTCTAATCCTATGTTTTTTATATGCTGGTAGCTTGCCAATATCAAGATTCTGGTAGTGATGAATTAGTCATTCTTAGATGGCAGACCCTATTTTGCACCCACAGAACAATAGAACTTTACAGCACATTCCACAAATGTAATGAATTAGATGTATATTTAGCTCCTTACTATTTTTTACTCTAGTTCCACAAGGATAGAGACTATGTATATTCTATCGATCACTACGTATCTTATGCCTAATACAATGCCTTGCATTAAGAAGACAGTCAATAAATTTTTAAGAAATTATAGACATGAATACATTGCACTTGCAGATCTGGAAAACACTACTATGGAAAAAATACAACATTTCAAATATTCACCAAGGAAGAATTTTAGGCAGATTAGCTTGAGTATTAACTGCTGATAAAAAACCAAAAAAGCAACAAAAACAAAACCATCAGTGATTCACATAGAAGTAGCACTTTAAAAAGATAGAACCAGCCTTCTCTGAGAAAAAGCATGTAGATTTTGAGGGTAAAATCCTGAGCTAAAAGAACAGCCTTTGTGAGGACTAGCTGTAGTTACTGACCAGTTATTAAAACTTCTAAATATTCCAGATATTGAAAGCCCTGAATGCCTTAAGTCAGAGTTTAGTCACATACAAGCACATACCTAGAAAACATTAGATCCCAAGGAAATAAATGTGACCTTGATAAGCATGGTATTTTCTGAAACAAATACCAACTCTGTCCACACTGAAGAAAAGAGGCAAAGCCCTGTGGAGGATTTTTAAGGAAACATATTTGGTGAAAAGGAAACAAGAGTTGCTTACTAACTTACACAGTGAATGATAAAAATGTTAAAATGTCAATGGGTAAGAGAGTGGTAAGGATTATTATATATATTAATATGTTACATTAAATATTTTATATTTACATGTATCTTCAAAAATGCAAAAGAAAAATTTTAAATGAATTAATTTCAAAGATGTAGTAAACTTTTTATTGTTAATCATGAAAATCAGCTGAGCTCAGAATTGTCCATTCACCCATCTCTGTTCATCCCTCAGCTGAGTCTCTCCTTCAGTTGACTACTAATGAAGCTATGTAATATTGGTTCCTATGAAGAGCATATTTGATGGAGGAAACTGGGTCTTATAAACTAAAATCAATGTTTGACTTAAATTATGATAGGAACTCAAATCCCCATTAGCCAAAGGACAGTTATAAATACAAGCCCATCAGTGCCTCTAAAAATTGATGACTCAATAGGCTGATTTAAATAGGGATGACTCACATTCCAGTAAATCATCATTACTGTGAGTAAACCAGGTTGTAACCTTTCAGTGATCTTAGAAGAAACTGCTTATTGATCATAAACAAAAGTCATAGAATTTGATACAAATGTAATGAAATGAGAAAGAGGGAAGTATCCTTCATGTTAATGGCAGTTGACACTACCATGGATCTTATTTTGAAGTAATTCGTATCTACTTTAGTGGGATTTTCTCCCACAAGAAACATTTTCCAAACCCTGAAATGTACTTTGTTCATTCCCTGTGATGTGTGGCAGGATTTATTTTCTAGAATAATGGCTTTAAGCCCATTGAGCTTTCTTCAGTTTTGGACTTATAACCTGTTTTTATTTCTTTCTTAGTTATGATTAAACGGAATAGCACATATAAATCTTCACAATTAATCATTAATTTCTTATAGGCATTTTTCCTATGCAGTCTCAAGGTAATTTTCAGACATGTAATTTTAAGTGTAACACCAACTTGCCTTTAAAAAACACTAAGCAAAATTTGTCCTTTGCTCTATCTCCAAACGTCTGGATTATAGTTTGTTTTCGTTTTTTTCTTGAAATTTCTTTTTACATTAGAAGTTCATATCAAGTAACAATAAATGTTTTAGTATTAAAGGAAGGAGTTGGAAAAAGGCTTTTTAAAAAAACTTATTTTTAATAATGACTATACATGGCTCAGTATAGGCTGAGATATGAATGGGAGTCTCCCCTTTACTACCTTCAAACACAGAAATTTTCAATAAAATAAAATCCTGAATAAATATCCTCAGTAGGAAAAAATAATTATTTTATCACTGAATTGCCTTCTACTTAAGTTTTAATTACAGGCTCTGTGTGTCAGCTTAAAAATAGTTTACATTTTTGGCAGAAATGCATCCATATGAATATGTAATCTGAGCTCAAGTTTTTGTGTTTAATAAAAATATAGAAATATTATCATGTCATGTATTAATAAATATTAACACTGTAAAGAAGATATCTGTTTAAGCTCATAAATTCTAAAAATGGGTCATTTTTTTGACCCATCCTAGAATGGGTCATTATTTTGTAAATCTTGAATAATAAACATATTAGAATTAGCGCTTTTTTTTTGCCATGACACATATGGTATCTCTGATTTAACCTTAAGTATATTTGTAGGATAAATACAGTACTTGATAATTTAAATATGTTATTTTAAGATGTAATTGGAAATGGTACATAGAGCGTTTGATCAGAATGAAATAAACACAATTAAAATTTGTATAACCTTAGTAAAACCAATCAAGAAAAAGGAAAGATAAAATTATCAAAATTCACAATGCCAGAGGAATAGTTTTATATTCTTTGGACTTAAAGTAAGAGACTGTTAGGATCAACTTTACACAATAAACTTGACAACAAAGATAAAAGGGAAAAATTCTGTGTAAAAGCTACTTACCAAAATTGACGTAAGGAGATATAGAAAGTTTTAACATCATTGTAAACACTACAGAAATTGAATTAATTAAATAAATCTTTCTACAAACCTCATAGCATTCCACTGGTGAATTCTATCATACTTATAAAAAATAAATAAATAAATACTACAATTTTATACAAAAACATGTTTAAGGATTGTAGAGGAGGAAACATTTCCCAACTTAATTTATGTGGCCATCATAACCCTAATACAAAAATTTGATAAATACATTATAAGATTACATAGATTGAAAAAAATCCTTAGATGTAAATTGAACCCAGCATTTAAAAAGAAAATATGTCATGATCAAGCTGGGTTTATTCCTGGAATTCAAACTTAGTTTAACATTTTAAAATCAACCAACGTAAGATAAGATATTAATAGAATAAATATTATATATGTATCTCAATAGTCACAAAAAAACCCATTCAACTCACACTCATAATAAAAAAGATGAATAAAAGATAATCTATTCACTCTGCAAAAAGTCATTTAAAAATGTAGCTAAGACCACATATAATGGTGAAGTATTGAACTTTCCCTCCTAAAGATCAGTAACATGGCATGCATGTCACATATACTGTGGGTTCTAGGCAGTGAGATAAGGTGATAAAAAATAAATAAAAGGAATGAAGATCAGAAAGGAAGAAAAAAAACTGTCTCTATATTTGTAAATGACATGATTGCCTGTGCAGATGATTCTAATTTCCAAAGCAATTACCTCAATTAATAAGTTAGAAAGGTTTCCAGGTACAAAGTCAATATACAAAAAATCAATTATGTTTCTATATAATTGCAGAAAACAAATGAAAAAATAATTTTATGAGTTATATTAACAATAGTGTCAAATAATATAACATAGGTAATTTTCTTTCAAAAAAATGCAGGAACTTTGCAGTGAAAACATTGCTAAGACAAATTGAGACAAAAAGAAATGGAGAGATATATCTTTTTTATGTATTAGAAGGCTCAGTATAAAAACACAATATATGCCAAAATGCAATACAAATCCAATCAATATTCTAGCTGTTTTGTAAAACTTGACAAGCTCATTCTAAAATTTAAATGAAAATATGAAGGGCTTACAATGACCTAAATAATTTTGGGGGGGAAAAAAAAAAAAGCAAAGTTAGAGGACTTAACAACCTGAATTTAAAGCTTAGTATAGCACTATAATAATCAAGACAATGAGGCACTGGCCTAAAGACAGGCAAATAGATCAATGGAACAGAAAAGAGACCAGAAATGGACATATACTTGAAATGCCAATTGAATCAAGGTAATTCAGTGGTGGGTGAAAGTAAAATCTTTAAAACAAATGATGCTGAAACAATTAGATATCAATATTTGGGGAGAGGGGACAAAGATCTTGACTCAACTCCGATTGATCAAATTCAAAAACACAAATTTAAGTGTACTACAGTCCTAAACATAAAAGCTAAAACTGTAATGCTCTAGATGAAATGATGGGGAAATATATTTATGACATGAGAGTAGGTAAGTAAATATATCTTTTTTATTTTTTTACATCTTTATTGGAGTATAATTGCTTTACAATGCTGTGTTAGTTTCTGCTTTATAACTAAGTGAATCAGTTATACATATACATATGTTCCCATATCTCTTCCCTCTTGCGTCTACCTCCCTCCCACCCTCCCTATCCCACCCCTCTAGGTGGTCACAAAGCACCGAGCTGATCCCCCTGTGCCATGCGGCTGCTTCCCACTAGCTATATATTTTACGTTTGGTAGTGTATATATGTCCATCTTTGACAGGACACAGAAAGAGAATAATTCTAAAAGAAAGAAAATAGACTAACAATCAACATTTTTAAAAATCTGTTAATCAAAGGACACTATAGAGACAGAAAAAGTAACCACAGACTAGGAAAAAATATGGCAAGGATATATCTGACAAAATACTTGTATCCATAATACATAAAATAATGCTACAACTTGGTAATTAAAACAATCCAATAAAAAGGAGGAAAACTACTTGAATAGACACTTCACAAGGGAAGGTATATGAATACCAAATAATCCTATGAAAGCATGTTCAAAAAAAAAACCACTACACACCCACTAAAATGGTAGGGTTAAATTTATTAAAAATTAAAAAGACCAACAACTCAAGTGTTGTCAAAAATAGGGAGTATCTGAACTCTCATACATTTCTAGTAAAAGTAAAATAATACAAAAATTTTGAAAAACTGCAGTTTCTTTAAAAGTTAAATATATACCTACTTTATGACCCAGAAATTCCAGTCCTAGGTATTTATCAAAGAGAAATGAAAATGTATGTTTACAAAAAAAACTTGTATAAAATATGCATAGAAATGCCCATAGCCAAAATCTAGAAACAACAGAAATGACCATCAACAGAAAAATACATAAACAAACTGATTATGGTAGAGTTGTATTATGGAATACTACCCAGCAACAAAAGGGAACAAATTACTTATACATAAAACAACATGGTTGAATCTCACAGACATTCTGAGGAAAAGATGTTGAATACAGAAGAGTACGTACTTGATGCTTCTATTTATATAAACTTCTAGAAGAGTCAAAACTAATCTATAGTGAAAAAAGTCAGAAAAGTGGCCATTCCTAGGTGAGTGGATATTGAATGTTAGGGACACATGAAAATTTCTGAAGTTCTGGAAATGTTATATATCTTGACAAGGTTGTACATTTATCAAAGTCATCAAATTAAACACTTATGATTTGTGCATTTGCTACAATTGATGAACCTTCAATGACACAACACAATCACCCAAAGTTCATTAGAGTTAACTCTTGTACATTCTATGGGTTTGGACAAATGCATAATGACATGCATCCATCATTATAGTATCATACAGAGTATTTTTACTGCCCTAAAAATTCCCTGTGCTCTACCTATTCACCTCTACCCCCCAACCCCTAACAACCACAAATCTTTTTACTAGCTCTATAGTTGTGCCTTTTTCTTTTCTTTTTTTAATACAAGAAATAATAGAAAAGTTTTATTTTATGGGAATTTTCCAACAAATAAGAAAAACAAAATAATGATATAGGGCAGAGAGCAGACAGCTCCTGGAGTGATATCATTAAGTAGATAAGGCAAGATGTAGTCTAGCTCATAAGTAAAGGAATTACCTTTGGACATAAATAAGCACTTATGGATCATCCATGATAACAGATGGGAAGGCAGACTATGCAGGTGTAGATACCTGTAGATGGGTAAGGCAAGAGGTGGGAGTCTGTGGAAGTTTTCTCCTGATAGCTTCAGTTTGCACAGTGAAGTAGGAATCAAAGTCATCCAATGAGAATGATGATTTAGAGGAGACATTTTAATGATCTGAAGAGAAGACTATATAACATGAGTGGAACAGTGAAGTAAAGTAAGATTTCCAGAAAGTACTAAACACTCATTTGCTCTTCTTGTTCATGAATTTATAGTGGGACGAAGGTGTGTTGTTGCATGTTCTTTCCAGTCCTATCCAATTTCATGGAGATATATAGAGAGATATATATAGAGATATTTGAAGAGTTAGATTTAACCATAGCTGTAGTTGAGCTCAGCTACCTAATGAAGCAAGAAGGGAGGGACAAGGGACTTGAGGGTTTATCAGAAGAAATGATTAAAATGATTGAGTAATTTAAGCAATGTAAGTTGGGGAAAGATATTAAGAGTGTGAATTACTATAATCTCAACTGATTAGAGTGTAATGAATGGGTTGTTCGAGTGGGTCATGGGATACTAAAAGAAGAGCCAGAGAAACAGAAGTGATATTCAAAGTGAAATGCAGGAAATAAGGATAATGAAAATTTTAGTTTGGGGTAATAATGAAGTCTAGAATAGGACTAGGGAATAGCTGAGGAAAGACAGAGGTCAAGAGGAGACGTGCTCAGGAAATTGAGGGGGCAAGGTACTGGAAGTTTCATCTGTGTGAATATTAACATTGCAACAAATTGACAGGAGAGGTGTTGAAGATCATGGCAAAGAGCTGAGAGCTAAAGTCTCTGAAAAATGAAAGTAGAAGGATCAGGCATAGGTAAATGACAGAAACAATGAGAGGTAGTGGGTAACCAATCTGTTATCAATCTGTTATCATGAGATTCAAATCTGGATGGTGGGGATGATTAGAGAGAAACAAAAGAGAATGGTCTGAAATGGTCTTGAAAATAACCCTGAAGAGTATAGATAAAGCCAGCCCTACCTTAAACCCCAGTGATAAAGCTGAGGTGAAAATGCAGCCATTGATGGAAACCTGCAAAGGAAGTATTGTCTTTGAAAGAGAGACTAGGTTTTTTTTAAGTGCTAGAAAGTGAAAGCATGTTCAGAGAAGATAACAGATTGTGAGTTCCAGTGGAAGGATTTTGGAAATTAAGGAAGAGTTTGAGAAAGAGATAGAATAGCAGGTAGAAAGGGTGATTAGAGTGAGCGAGGTGACCCTGACTGGGAAGCCTGAGTTCTTGGTGGCAACTATAAAGGGGAATAGAGGGTTTAATAAAATTACTTGTTTTGGATTTAAGCCAAATGGAGACAGCAAGGCTGTGAGAATGGCAGGGGATAAGAAGGTGTGGGCATCTGGTTCATTATCTTGACCTCTGCTGATTGAGGAAAGAGATCTGGGAACTCAGGGCTAACTCAGTGTGAAGACATTTTTATGGTTGGAATGATGGCCATAGCAGGCCTGGAGACATAGGCCTTGACCATTACATGGGTTTACTCTTGACTTCTACTAACAAAGGGGTATTTTGCACCAAGTTTAATCCAATTTAGATTTTTCTATCATTTGTAAAGAAAAGTTACACAGTTTTAGCTAATATATATTAAGCATTTTGTAGATGCCAGGCAATGTAAGTGTGTAAGTATATACATGTTTTAACTCAATTAATTCAAACAATATTATGAAGTTAATGTGATTTTCATCCCTCTTTTACAGATGACAAAACTGACAGAGAAGGTTAAACATCTTGCCTAAGATCACAAAACTGGTAAGTGTTTAAAGCCAGGATTTCATCCCAGAGAATCTGGCTCTATAGACCTTGTATTTACCTAAATGCCAATAAATGAGACAACAGTGTTTGTGTGTGTATGTATGTGTGGTCTGTATTAATAAGAGTTTCATTTTCATATGTTAAATGCTCACCTAAAATAAATTAAAAACAAACAAAAAACCCCAAAGTTTTAGAAGTAAAAAAAAAAAAAAAAAAGGAAAGAAATGCTCACCTAGAGAAGTTCCAAAACTGTGCACAGAATGAGAAAATTATGCTGCTCTGTTTTAATTCTTAGCCTTTAACTGGACACCTGGACTTATCACCTTTTACATTTGGGGATGAAAATGATGTGTTTAATGAATTCAATTATTTCCTCTTTGCAGATTTTAACAATTGAACTATTGAACACATTCATTTCCACCTGTTAATTACAGCTATTAGACAGAATAGAAACACTTTCCACCTCAGAAATAGAAATTTAAGGAGTATTTTTGACAACAATGCTCCCAAGAACATTCCTTATATTTGGTTAGAGCTCAGTCAGCAAAGATACACACATGGGCTGTGAAAGCAGCACAGAAGTAGAAGCATCACCAGAAAAAAACTGAGAATAACTCCTCAAGGAACAAGGTGATAGAAATGTCAGTTATTTGGAAAGCCATTAGACAAGAGCCTGTTTTTATTTTTTGCCCAAAACTCTGCATTTGGGATTCAAGGGTGATGTGTTTGATCAATCATTATTTTAAGATGCAGCCAGATGGATGCTCAAATTGTATTCTTTGGCTCTAAGTAGGTGGCCGGTAGATTTTCAGGATAGGTAGATTTCTTACATGCCTTAATGTTCAATTTGACAACTAGCTAGTGGTCATTAAACCAGCCGAATCATTGTTTTGGATTAATATTTTCTATAAATTAAATATTATTTTGCAAATTTAGTTAATTATAAAACAAATCCCCAATTTAGAAAATTTAGAATGTGTTAATTTATGGAGTTTTTTGAGGGGGCACATATGTACATTATTCTATTTTATCAAATTTTATTTTTCCTTTCTATGGCTTATTATTAACTATGAAAAGAAACGGTTCATAAATGTCTGCAATTTGTTCTCCTGCTTCTGGATGGGAGAAACAACACTGAAGAAAAAAAAAAAAAGAAAGAAATCAATACAAGACTGAAGTCAATAAATGGAGGCTTAGTGCAGTACCTACCACAGGGAACATTTCTCCTTTTTTCAAAAATCTATTTAATAAAGTTTAATTATACCAATTTCTTTTTACTTTGTCCACATGGAAACTAACTACTTAATAGTCTTTCTTGTAAGGATAATTCACACATTTGAAAATTATTTTTCAATTTGTCCTTAACCTGTTCCTTCTCCAACTTAAAGCATGTGCAATTCTTTTTGTATTGGTTTTATTATCTAACCCTTTAATCACCTCTGTATGTCTTGCTACATAATTAACAAGATCTGCAACATTCTTCAGAGTGAGATTTCAACATATGAAGAATCCACATTTCAAAAAACTAAATACAAGGTGGAAAATACATTAACTACTTCCATTACCTATCATCCTGCCAATGGTCCCAGGGCTGTCTCCCAATTCTTAAAATACAATCAATACCAGATGAACTTCCCATATGAATATAGTATTCTTGGTACTCAAGACTAAGAATATTTCCTTGCTGTTTACCAGTAGTGATGATAAATGTCTACCAAACAAACTTATTTCCTTGCAGTCTCTTTTGAGATCAATACTAAGCGTTGCTGGGAGAGCTGAAAGGAACTCTGGGACCATGGACACTTGCATTTTAAAGTGTCTTTTTTTTTGTCTCAGTAACCTCATGGCTTTCTGCTATTCATATCCTAGATAATGCCCTATGCGATACCCAGAACAGCAGCCTTACTCAACACTTCCAAGCTCTTCAGGGCTAGGAAATCTGGAGGAAGATCTGACCATGCCTCAACGAGCTGAGCACTGCCCTAGCCAGCCTGACTCCTAGACATTTTGCAAAGAAATAAAGGGGACCAACTAGGACAGAAAGATAGGCTCAGGAAAGGCAATCCCATTTACGGGGCCTGGAGGAAGAATGAGCACCAAAGCAACATGGTTGAGTTGTTCAAGGTTGTTCCAACAAAGAATCTTGATTGATCATCCATTATCAGTCCACCCTGGTGAAAGGATCCTTACAAACCACTCCATTAACATACTGTCCCCAAATTGATCAGACAACCTTTCACTTGGAACCCTAAACTCTGGACCTGACACACCACCTTTGCTTTTTATTTTACCAATTACCCTCTCTCCGGCCTTCCCACTGTGTAGATAAGCACCACAAACATTAGCCCTGCAAAGAGGATTTTATTCCCTGGGTAACATCACCCCAACTACCAATTACTGGGTGCTCCTTACTGTGCCTTCATACTTTGCCTTTTATAATTAATCATGTTTAGTTGCTTCTTTTAAGTTAAAAAGTATAATCTCTGCTCCATTTTTAACAGCAATATGGGCAACCTGGATGCCTTTTTACTCTTCCAATGTTGGTACAATATGAATCATAATAGAGTAACTCATAAATATCACTTAAAATTGAATTGGTTGGGTTTCCCTGGCGGCTCAGTGGTTGAGAGTCCGCCTGCTGATGCAGGAGACACGGGTTCGTGCCCCGGTCCGGGAGGATCCCACGTGCCACGGAGCGGCTGGGCCCGTGAGCCATGGCTACTGAGCCTGCGCTCCACAACGGGAGAGGCCACAATGGTGAGAGGCCCGCGTACCGCAAAAAAAAAAAAAAAAAAAAAAAAAAAAAAATTGAATTCGTTGGGGTTTGGGGAGGCTGAGGAATTTGAAAGTGATAATTTACTAGATCATAGTCTCAGACCAGCATCATTATTCCATAGCCAGATTGAATATGGGCCATCGTGATCACCACGTGTAGTCTACACTTGTGGTCTTGCCAATGAGAAGCTGTCTAGCGTCTCCCTAACACATAAGTGAGCATAAAGGATACAAGTAGATTACTTTTAGATTGACCACTATGCTTTCTGCTAAAATGAGTAGAGTCATTTTCATGTCATTTGCAGTTTGACCTCTTAACATATATATTTGTGTCATTTTAAATTTCTCTTTGTTTTCTTCTATTTTACAAGCCCGATATTTACATATTCCTTTGTTGTTTCCTCCTCATCCTCTTGATACTGGAGCATGCACAACTCCATCTTTGAACTTCTCTATTTATACTCCTTCCCTAAATGATCTCATCTAGTCCCATGGATTTACTCATAATCTACATTATGATGTGATGAGTCACAAATGTATATCCCTATCCTATATCTTACTTGGAATTCTAGCTGCCCCTCTTGACATGTCCATATAGACATCTATTATGCATCTTAGACTTAACTGTATTCCCAAACCAAATCCTCATTCCCCCTCTCAAACCTGCTTTTCCTTCCACTTCAGTCTTACTCATCTGAATAAATAGCAATTTCATTATTCTACTTGCTCAGAATCCAAAGAACCAAAATACTTGGAGTTAATTTTGACATCTCTATTTCTCTCATAAGCCAAAATCTAGCAATCTATAAGCAAATGCGGACGGCTAAACTTTCAAAATATATCCTAACACTGAATACCTCTCACCACCTTCACTATGATCCACCTTGGTCCAGGACAATGTATTCTCTCTTCAGGATTATTCCAGTATTCTACTAAACTGTCTCAAACCCTGTCCTAAGTCTCATCTACATATAAGAGTAATACTTTTTAAAGATAAATCATCTTGCTCCTTAGGTCTTGCCACTTCTCAGATATAATCCGTTTAATAACTTCTCATTTTACTCATAGTAAAATCCAAAGTCCTAAAATCATTACAAGATTCCACAAAATCTGACACCACCCTTACTACATTCTACCTCATCTCCACTGCTCTTCCCTCACTCACTCTACTCTAAACTAAATGTCTTTTCCTCCGACACTCTAAGCATGTTCTTGACCCAGGGCCCTCACTCATATTCTTTTCTTTCCTGAAACCCTCTTCTCACAGATCACACAAGGTTGGCTCCCAAAGTTCCTTTGGGTCTACGTTCAAATGTCACCTTATCAAAAAAGCCTTGCCCAACTGCTCTAAATAAAATAGCACTTTTACAACCCTGACTTTCCTAACCTCCATCATTTCCTATTCCCCTTTACACCGCTGTATTTTTCCCCAAATTTTTTATTAACATCAGATATACTCTACATTTGATGTTAAATTTGTGTTTACTTGTCATCTGCCTACTCCCATTACAAGGCAAGAACTGTTTTTTTCTATGTATTCTTGTACCCCAGTTCTTAGAATAGTAATTTAGCCTAGAAACACTGATTAAATATTTGTTGAATCCATTAATTAATTTTATAAGAATGCTAGCGTGGCTTCTTGGAATGCTAACAGATTTGTTTCTTGTAAAATTAATATACTTCTAAAGTAATCAAACATACTGTATTCTCTCAAATGATTTCTGCCCCATCTAATTAATAGAATTGTATGAACATTTGGTTATTGTATTTTTGTCACTCCCAGTAAACATCATAATTTAAGCCATGAATATAAACAGAACATAGATATTCAAATACTTTGTTTTTTCCTCAAATAAAACACAGGAATTAAAAACAAAAGTAAGGTTAATGTTCTGGTTAATCATCTTACCATAAGAGGTCATAAATTCATTAATAAAAATGTATTTAGCTGAGTGCTAATGTAATTGGAGGAAAACACACAAACGAAACAGAACATTAGCAACAAAATCATCACTCCCAGTTCCACAACTTCTGAGGAGCTATTCTGAGCAAATAGAAGATAATATCTTTTTTTTTTTTTTTTGCGGTACGCGGGCCTCTCACTGTTGTGGCCTCTCCCGTTGCAGAGCACAGGCTCCAGACACGCAGGCTCAGCGGCCATGGCTCACGGGCCTAGCAGCTCCATGGCATGTGGGATCTTCCCGGACCAGGGCACGAACCCATGTCCCCTGCATCAGCAGGCAGACTCTCAACCACTGCGCCACCAGGGAAGCCCAGAAGATAATATTTTTACTGCAATCCTACCAGGTGCCTAAAAATCTCTTTGGGTTAGCAAGCACTTTCTTAACTTCTAAGTTTTAGTAGGAAGCTTAGTATAGATGGGTCTTTATTGAAGAAAATATCTCAAAAAGAGGTCTTAAAGGTCAACCACTCTATGTCATAAAGTGACAGTAATTGGGGGTTGAAGGCAGCTAGAAGGGGAGAATAAAGGTCCTAAAGCAGGGTTGGCTGAGGAGATGGTGGTTATTTGGCTAAGGAAGGCAGAAGAGGTGTGGGATATAATCAAAGAGAAATCTCCCCTTGTGCATTACCATATGTGAAATTTTAGGTTAGTACTATCTAATGTACAAATTAAAATGAGTGCTGACACTTGAACTAGACCATAATCCTCTACTATCCCTCCTTAGTTTTAGTAAAACATTCTAGACTTGGAAAAGTCTTGTGTTGCTTCTGCTTTGGCAAGAAGAGAATAGGTGCAGTGTTCAGCCAGAGGAGAAATGCTGTGAAGAAGAACATCAGGTACAGGGGACAAGATGCAAAATTAACATATCAGTGGAAGTGGGCAAGGGGAGCACCTAGGAATGGGGAGAAACACACAATCCACAGAGACTCTGAGAAGAAGCTGGTTTATCCCACAGCGTGTAGGAGGCAAGAGTGAGGTTATTTAGGGTGACAAAACAGAAGTTTGGCTTATACAGAAGACAGGGTCACACATCTAGTCCTCCAGTTATTCCAAGGTTCGGTCTTGGAAAAATAAGAAACAACAAACAGACTGCATCAGCTTACTAACCACGAAACTCCTTTTACTGAAATGCACAGTACTTCCTTGTTAAGTGCCTGGCTTTTATTTAATTTCTTGACACTCTGTCTTCCTCTTTCTACAAATTATGCAGCTCTCCTTTTCAGTTTTGCCTGAACTTCCAGGAAGTGCCAAGTTAAATTTTAGGCTGAAGCAATGAAAATGTGAGACATAACAGCCACTCAATATTTGTTGAATGAGTAAAGGAGAATAGTTAATAGCAAGACATTAAACTGGATCTATCCTAAATTCGAGGATTATGGTTTTGCAGGAAAAAGTACTGATGGCCTGCAAGTTTTGGATTATATGAAGACTCAGGGAAGTCATTTCCCTCAAGTTGGGATAATTGCCCCCAGAAGAGACTGAGAGGGAATACCTTAGGGCATCTTCCGGTAATTAAATAACTAGGTTATCTCAGCCAGTATCTCCAGCAGGTAATGTTGACAGATCTTTCCTGCTGTGAAAGATTTAAATACAAAAGAGCTTCCTCACAAAAAAGGAGGCTGCTTTTCAAAGCTTTGTTGAAAGCAACACTTTTTCTGCTTCTTTCTTTTGCTTTTTGCTTAGCTCCAGTTATTCTAATTTTCTCAGTAAAATTGCATTATTTTACTCAAGAAAGCATTTGAGTGTCCAGTTTATATCACATATGCTGGAGAAAATAGATGTGCAAAGGAAAATCTATTGGCAAAGGCCATTTCTACTTCAGCATGCCTCTTGGTCTCCTCTCAAATGGCCTGCTTTGATGGAGGAGTTGAGGAGTTTAGAAAGGAAACTTTCTTTCTCTTTTCTCTTTTTGGTGGGGAAAGGGTAGTGAGGGTGGATTTTTATCTGACAAAATTAGATGGTTTTAATTATTCAACCATCTGTTGTTCATGATAATTTTAATACCTACCTAGGTAGTCATTATTTGGGAGATCATTAATATAGAACGTAAATAATTTAAATGTACAAATAAAATCTTCTGGCATTTGAAGTTCAAATATATTATATATTTTTATTTAAAAGAAGTGTTAGGCTACCTAAGTGGATATGTTAGTTTTGTAAAAGACAAATAAAAAACAAACAAAAACCTCAATTAAATAGAGAGGCCTCAGATTTGGGAGACCAGAAGCGGAACCTCTCATGCCCGAAAAGGATAGCAGAGCCCAACAGGGAGAAGAAAGTCTCCTCTTCTTTCCTGGCAAGAACTTAACCAATAAAAAGCCATGGACTCAGGAATCAGGCTCCCTGACTTCAGACTATACTACAAAGCTACAATAATCAAGATAGTATGGTACTGGCACAAAAACAGAAATATAGATCAATGGAACAGGATAGAAAGCCCAGAAATAAACCCACGCACATATGGTCACCTTATCTTTGATAAAGGAGGCAAGAATATCCAGTGAAGAAAAGACAGCCTCTTCAATAAGTGGTGCTGGGAAAACTGGACAGGTACATTTAAAAGTATGAAATTAGAACACTCCCTAACACCATACACAAAAATAAACTCAAAATGGATTAAAGGCCTAAATGTAAGGCCAGACACTATCCAACTCTTAGAGGAAAACATAGGCAGAACACTCTATGACATAAATCACAGCAAGATCCTTTTTGACCCACCTCCTAGAGAAATGGAAATAAAAACAAAAATAAACAAATGGGACCTAATGAAACTTCAAAGCTTTTGCACAGCAAAGGAAACCATAAACAAGACCAAAAGACAACCCTCAGAATGGGAGAAAATATTTGCAAATGAAGCAACTGACAAAGGATTAATCTCCAAAATCTACAAGTAGCTCATGCAGCTCAATAATATAAAAACACACAACCCAATCCAAAAATGGGCAGAAGACCTAAATAGACATTTCTCCAAAGAAGATATACAGTTTGCCAACAAACACGTGAAAGAATGCTCAACATCATTAATCATTAGAGAAATGCAAATCAAAACTACAATGAGATATCATCTCACACCGGTCAGAATGACCATCATCAAAATATCTAGAAACAATAAATGCTGGAGAGGGTGTGAAGAAAAGGGAACACTCTTGCACTGTTGGTGGGAATGTGAATTGGTACAGCCACTCTGGAGAACAGTATGGAGGTTCCTTAAAAAACTAAAAATAGAACTACCATATGACCCAGCAATCCCACTACTGGGCATATACCCTGAGAAAACCATAATTCAAAAAGAGTCATGTACCAAAAGGTTCACTAAAGCTCTATTTACAATAGCCTGGAGATGGAAACAACCTAAGTGTCCATCATCGGATGAATGGATAAAGAAGATGTGGCACACATATACAATGGAATATTACTCAGCCATAAAAAGAAACGAAATTGAGCTATTTGTAATGAGGTGGATGGACCTAGAGTCTGTCATACAGAGTGAAGTAAGTCAGAAAGAGAAAGACAAATACCGTATGCTAACACATATATATATGGAATTTAAGAAAAAAAAATGTCATGAAGAACCTAGGGCTAAGACAGGAGTAAAGACACAGACCTACTAGAGAATGGACTTGAGGATATGGGGAGGGGTAAGGGTAAGCTGTGACAAAGCGAGAGAGTGGCATGGACATATATACACTACCAAACGTAAAATAGATAGCTAGTGGGAAGCAGCCGCATAGCACGGGGAGATCAGCTCAGTGCTTTGTGACCACCTAGAGGGGTGGGATAGGGAGGGTGGGAGGGAGGGAGACACAAGAGGGAAGAGATATGGGAACATATGTATATGTATAACTGATTCACTTTGTTATAAAGCAGGAACTAACACAGCATTGTAAAGCAATTATACTCCAATAAAGATGTAAAAAAGAAAAAAAAGAAGATGTGGCACATATATACAATGGAATATTACTCAGCCATAAAAAGAAACAAAATTGAGTTATATGTAGTGAGGTGGATGGACCTGGAGTCTGTCATACAGAGTGAAGTAAGTCAGAAGGAGAAAAATAAATACCATATGCTAACACATATATATGAATCTAAGAAAAAAAAATGTCATGAAGAGCCTAGGGGTAGGATGGGAATAAAGACACAGACCTGCTAGAGCATGGACTTGAGGATATGGGGAGGGGGAAGGGTAAGCTGTGACGAAGTGAGAGAGTGGCATGGACATATATACACTACCAAACATAGGGTGGATAGCTAGTGGGAAGCAGCCGCATGGCACAAGGAGATCAGCTAGGTGGTTTGTGACCACCTAGAGGGGTGGGATAGGGAGGGTGGGAGGGAGGGAGACGCAAGAGGGAAGAGAGATGGGAACATATGTGTATGTATAACTGATTCACTTTGTTGTAAAGCAGAAAGTAACGCACCATTGTAAAGCAGTTGTACTCCAATAAAGATGTTAAAAAATAATAATTAAAAAATAAAATAAAATAATAGTAATTAAAAAATAAAATAATAGTAACTATGGAAAAAAAAGCCATGGACTCTTTGTTTACTACAGCCCTCCCAACTTCCCCTTCCTCTCCAAGAAAGTATTCTTCTTCCCGTGCCATGGAGGGACCTGTACATGTCTCACCAAGGTTGCAGACCCCTAACTGCAATTCTCTGCTGAACCCAAATAAACCCATCTTTGCTGGAGGAATAACTGGCAGTCTATTTGTTTCAGGTCAATTGTTTGTTCTTCATTAATTATTATGTATATTCTCCTGTTGAAAATGATGATTTCTAAGGGAGGCAATTTTGTGACTAAAACGGTGATCATAAGTTGTCATGCAGAAGAACATGCCTCCCACTTTATACTATAACCAAACCACTGTTTTATCTCAAAAGCATGATCTCATTCCAGAAAATTTTAATTGCATCTTGAAAAGGAAGACTCAACATTAACTGAAACCACACAGCAAGTACCAGTTAACAAACACAGTAGTTTTCAATGTTTTGTAAGCATAATTAAGTATCATGTTTTGCTTATTGAAATATATTTATGTTCTATCATCATGTTTCCTAAACTAATGCTGACATCTGTACTTTTGGAAAATAATAATTACTACACGAATGGCACATTTCCAGTGAAATATCCTATTACCTCCCGAATAATTGAGTAGAATTTCCTGATATGAAAAAGAGCCTTTCCACATACCACTACTACTAATATCAAATAATAATAATAAAATTTAAAAACCTGTAGCATTTCTAAATGCTGTAACATTGACTGTGTGTCTTCATAAAGAAAAAATGAATCTCAATTTCCACTTTAGAGTGTGCACATGTGCACAGGAAATCACCAACAACAGGTGCTGCATACAGAATTGATTATCAGAGCAAAAAATAAGTAACCTAAACATGCAAACACAAAGAAGTGAATAGTTAAATTGTATAGGGAATTACCAGGAGATACAAGTAGCAATGTGTAAAGATCTTCAAGATTTATTCTTGAATAGAACAAATTCAGGTTGTAGAACATTATATAAATTATTATGTCATTCATAGAAATCACACACATACCAATATGCATATCAACACAATATCTTTCTATTGGTATAGGTATCATGCCAAAGGTTACAGTGGTTTCCTCTGGAGATGGGGTGGGACGGGCAAATGGGGAGTTTTTCTTATACATATTATTTTTATTTTCATGATAGTGAATTAAACATATATTTTAAAATAAAGTGAAAACTGTGTACTTCCTCATTTCATGCCTGAGTTCCTTTCCCTCAGTTTCTAAGTATTCAAAATTAAAGTGTTAAGAGTGTTCCTTTAAGGCAAATCAAAACCACAATAAGCTACCACCTCACACCAGTCAGAAAGGCTATCATCAAAAAGTCTACAAAAAACAAATGCTGGAGAGGGTGTGGAGAAAAGGGAACCCTCCTACACTGCTGCTGGAAATGTAAGTTGGTACAGCCACTATGGAAAACAGTATGGAGGTTCCTCAGAAAACTAAAAATACAATTACCATATGATCCAGCAATACCAATTCTGCACATATACCCGGACAAAACTATAATTCAAAAAGATACATGCACCCCAATGTTCATAGCAGCACTATTCACAATAGCCAAGACACGGAAACAACCTAAATGTCCATTGACAGAAGAATGGATAAAGGAGATGTGGTACATATATACAATGGAATACTACTCAGCCATAAAAAAAGAACAAAATAATGCCATTTGCAGCAACATGGATGCAACTGGAGATTATCATACTGAGTGAAGTCAGTCAGAAAGAGAAAGACAAATACCATATGATACCACCTATATGTGGAATGTAAAATATGGCACAAATGAACCTCTCTACAAAACAGAAACAGACTCACAAACATAGAAAGCAGACTTGTGTTTGCCAAGGCGGGGGGGAGAAGGAGAGGGATGGACTAGGAATTTGGGGTTGGTAGATGCAAACTACTACATTTAGAATGGATAAACAACGAGGGCCTATTGTATAGCACAGGGAACTATATCCAAGCTCTTCGGATAAACCATAACAGAAAAGAATATGTGTGTATAACTTAGTCACTCTGCTGTACAGCAGAGATCGGCACAGCATGGTAAATCAACTCGACTTCAGTTTAAAAATAGTGTTTCTTTAGATTATGGTAAAATATTGCATATTTCCTTCTTGATAATCTTGCAAAGGAATTGTTAACGCACTAAATATTATTCACTTTTGTAGTCTCATCTTCATGTTTCATTAAAAAAATACTCTATATTTTATTGTCATTCAATACAGAAACAAAAAATTATTCAGAAAAATATATCAGGTTAGCAAATTGCTGATTCAATCGTACATTAGGTAATAAAGAATAAACACTTTTGAAATATTTAAATACTTCCCTAGAAAAACTGAAGGGAGCTTACAGAACATATGTCTCCATGCTGTGCTTGGTTAAATTCATGGATTAGTTTTATTTTATGATTAAAAAGACTGAAGTAACTTGAAAAGTGTGGACTACCCTTTCTCTGATAGATGACACTGCATGCCACAATATGCTCTATTTTTCACCTCTAAGTTTTAAATAATCTCAAACACATTTAGCTGTTACTGTACGTATTTGAATTGGCACAGCGCCAAAGAACGTCTCTGACTGGTTAGGCAAGTGCACACATCTGTGGGGACCTGTATTTTCTATGGGAACCCATAAATCTACTTGCTTACATATTTCCTTTTTAATTTTATGGTGTATTTGTTTCCTCTATCAAAGCCTCTGAAATACCTGGATTTTGTCACCACAACCAGTGAACAAACATCTTTTTAGCTATGATCAAACCAAAAAAAAAAAAAAAAAAAGTAAGAAATGTTTTCTTAGAATGAACATAAAATGAGCTCCCAAACTTAGGTACCTATTAAGTAAAAAGATGTTGGACAATTCCAATACTCCTTTTTCCCCCAAAACAACTGATAAAACACTCCATTAAGGCATGCACAAATGAGTTACTGAAATATTGTATTTACCAACACATTAGAATATCACAGCGATGAAGTGTGAAAGCCCAAGGGTCAAAATGTCCTGTGAAAATCTCTTATATCATCTATACATGCACAGTGCCTTCTGTACCAGAATCACAGTCAGCGTGATGAGATGTTCACAACAGGAGACACATAGAGGTTTTCCATGTCATTACTAATGTTGGGTATATGTTCATGGAAAGGGATAGACATGAGTATAGTAGAATCCATAAAAATTAAATGTTGACAGGATATGACTCCACTGTGTTATCTTGCTCCCAAAGATATGAGTTGAAAATCTTATTCCCTAAGGTTTGCACATAATTTAGTGTCTAAAATCTCCAACAATAAACTCATGGCACGATGAATCGGTGCTACCTTTTTCAAGTCTTGTGGCAGAATTAGATAGTTTTGTACAATATCATTCATTCTCCCTAGCCTCTGTAGTGTCAGAATACCAAGTTTATTTAAGGTGGCAATGTACCCAGCCCAGGGACTATATTCCTTAGTCCTCCTTATGCTGGTGTGGCCAGTTTGAACAACAAATATACTAAAATATGGTGTGAACATGTTTTAGCAAGTTTCCTTAAAAAGGAGGAAGTGAGCTGTTTCTTAATCATGCGGCCTGGAATATGCATGTAATGCCTGGAGTTCTGGTAACTGTTTTGCAGCACAAGGACAAAGGTCATATTCTAAGGATGTCAGAGCAGAGAATTTAAAAAAGCCTGGATCCCTTTTTATTTTAGAGAGTTGTCATGTCTGACACATACAGGCAAACCTAGTTTTATAGAAATTGGTGTCAACATATTTCTAAATGTCTGTTGTTAGTCTACCTGTAGTTGCTCAAGTCTTTATGAATTCACAGGTGTCTAGTTAAGCATTTTTTATACCTTCATTGAGAAGTATACCTTATATAAACAAAAAATGTTCCCAGTGTCATTCTTAATTTTTTATTTGTAATTCTGCTCTCTTTGATATTCATCTTGAACCCCTTTTTCTTATGGCTTGCATTCAATCATATATACTTTAACCCATTGTTTTATTATTTAACTGTCTGCATTATTTTGTTTGTAAGTAGAAGTAAAATCTTTGTGTGGCAGGGAAGGAGTGGGATCAGCCTTGGTCTTTTCAGAAATTACACCCACATTTGTTATATCAGATAGACTTGCTATTACCTCTGTTATTTCTGTATACTTACTACTTTTACCTTTCATGGATGCTTGTTCTCTGCTTTACTAGGTAAGATCTGGCTTCCATCTCACCAGTTTTCTATGCGTTATGCTTTTTACTCTCATTGCTCCAAGCTAATTAGGTTTGTTTTCAGGTGGTCTGACATCCTATTTTCTTTCCTTTTTGCACTGCTTTTCACATGATTTTGCCCCGTTTATCAACCAGTTACCTTTCAGATCTCAGCCAAAGTTTACTTCCCTCACTGAGTTAGATCCACTGGATATAGGGTCTGGGCATACCATATAACTTTCTTCATAGAATTTAGTACAGTTGTATTTTTTGTTAACTGGTGAAATTACATGTTTAATGTATTTCTCTCCAACTAGATTATAAAGTCCATCAGACTAGGATCTGTAAACTGTTTCTTCCTACTGCCCAAGACAGTTCATGTTCCAGAGTGGGCACTCAGTAAACAAAGAGAATTATCTTACCCATGTCAATAAACCTGATAATTTTGTGAATTGGGGCCAGCAAGGAGAGAGGTGAATGTAAATAACACACCTGTACTCTAAAATCAAATGTAAGAAAGCAGAGATTAACTTCACTGGCATTCTAAAGATATGTATAATAGTACTTCTCAATGGGAACTGAATATTGTTTAATAGATTTTGCAAAAGTAATACTGAATTATGAAGATAGCAAAGCTATCCTCTTAAAGAGGATGAAAGAAGATCCAGTGATGGACAAGTGAAATTACTTGAAAAGTAAATGTAATTAAAGTGGAAGAGAATGAATAAACTAAATCCAAGGAAAATTTTAGACTTTTTTTCTGGTCTGTGCCCCACCTTCCCTAGCCTCACTCCAACTCCCTTTATAAATTACTATGAGTTACCCTGCTGAATAGCAGGCCTGATAATGTCACATCTTTGCAAAATCTTTTAGACACTCTCCACAGACTACAGTAGATATAGTACTGCTTATTGCTAAGAATACTCATAAAATGAAGAACTGTAATTTTTTATCATTTATTCTTAATGGATTTTGTTGTTAGATGTTTGCAGAACAGTTGACTTTCCTATTTATGAACTTAAATAATTCACAGCTTGAAGCAATCAGCATGGGTTTTAAAAGAATTTGAATGAGTCCAGGTATCCATACTTCAATGCCTCACATCCCACCGGAACCGGCAATTTGATTCCTAGCTGAGTTATTTTCATGTACAATATCTTAATTTTAATGGGTTCAAATCATGCGTAACAAACTAATTTTCTTCATCATGTTACAGGATACTCTAAGTACTACCAAGAGAGATTGCAGAGAGTAAATCAATTTAAGTGTGAAGAACAATGTAATGGGAATTTGGTTTCAGATCATAGTTTGGGAATAAACCTAAAGACCTATTTTAATTTGTTGAACATAATTTGTTTGTGGGGTTTCCAGTATAAGATGGTGACTTAGGAGGATCTTGGACTCATCTCTTTCCACAAACACACCGAATCTGTAGCTACATATTGAAAAATTTCCTCTGAAGAAAACCTAAAAACCGAGTAACTCATTTGCACCAGGCTAATGAGAGGAAGCCCACAGTGAAGCGTGTGGGAGAGGATGGAACACAGTGTTCACCATCACCCCCACATGCAGTGCAGAGACCCACAGTCTGGAGGCAACTCAACCATGAGCTCCCTGAGGAGCAAAGAGTTTGAACCCCACATTGAGCACCTCAACTTTTAAGACTTGTGCCTGAGAAACGAGGCCCCAAAACATCTAGCTTTGAAAACGATGACCGCGAGACCCACAAACTGAGGAACGCTCTTAAAGGGTTCTCTGACTCACCTGCCCCAGGGCGCCCAACGCAGAGGCAGCCGATCCAGAAGCTCGGAGACTTTTAAGTGAATGAGGCTTAAAGCATCGGCCTAGGGGGCAGGCATCTAAATTCGCATCCCGGCTCGCTGGCAGGTGCCATCTTTGTTGTTTTTTTCCCCCAGCAGGAGCCACTTATATGCTCCGCCCCTGGCTCCTTTTAACCGGCAGACTCCATCTTTTTTTTTTTCTCCCCAATTCTAAGCCTTTTCTTCCTTTCTTTTCTGCCTGTGGGTGCCGTCTATAGACTGCCCCTCTGCCTCCCTCCAGAGCACCAGTATCTCTCTGAGGAGAGGTTTTACACGTCTAGTGCCCTCGGTTTGGGGGGGCTGCTGCTCAGGGAACGCCCCTTAATTGCCTGGCTCTGGAGGCTGGGGGACTTGTGATCCTGGGCCCTATGGGATTGTAACAATCAGAGAGTCATTTCTTGTTAGACCTCACCCCCAGGGCACTGCACAAAGACCAGACTGAAACACACCCCCAGTCTTTCTGAGAAAGGGGCCTACTTACTTGTCCTGGAGCTTTGGCTTGAGGCGCAGGCTTCTGGTCCGGCACACAGTTTAGGGGTCTAGGAAGGGCCTGGGGGTAGGTGGGTGGGTATAGAGGCTGGTACTTGCACTCTTTTCTCTTTCCTTCCCCCTCACTCCATCTCACTGGTGTATCCCAGAAAGGAGTTTATTGTCTCCTTGTCTGACAACCCAATTTTTGCGGCTGCTGCCAGGGAACACTTCTACATTGCCTGGCTCTGGTGGCCAGTAGGGCTTGTGCTTATGGGTTCCACAGGACTTGAACCAAGGGAGAACAAGTCCTTAAAGGGCTACTCCCCCCCCCCAACCCCGGCACAGCAAGAGGAAACAGACCCAGTAGATCAGTCTTTCTATGAAAGAAACCTGTTAACTGATTATCATAGCTGCAGCCTGAGGGTCTCTAATTAAAACACTCATCTAAAGGCTGAGTGCATCTTTTCCAAAGACCTCAGAGGGCTGGCACTATCTTCCTGCTCTCCCCTGGCCACACTCCAGAGCATCACAAACATAACTATAGTTAATGATACTCTATTGCATATTTGGAAGTTGCTAGGAGAAGGGGTATTGAGAGTTCTCATCACAAGAAAAAAAATGTGTAACTGTGTTTACTGACAAATGTTACCTGGACTTACCGTGGTAATTATTTTGCAATATATACAAATATCAAGTCATTACATTTGTACATCTGAAATTAACATAATGGTGTCAATTATACTCCAGTTAAGAAAAGCATAATTAGTTGGAGCTGGGCACTACTTACTGGTGGTAGCAATGACCATAAATACAGGCTCCAGCTGATGAGTCTCAAGTAAGGGTGAGAACTTTGTGGGCACTCAATAAGCCCTTGTTGAGTGAGAATTCTGTTTTTGCTCCAGTAGGATTGCCTAGTCTTTTTTATATACACTGATGGAAGTTCTCAGCAGATCTCTGGGTGAGACTGAGAACTCATTAGGTATGATTAATGGCCTAAAAAAAAAAAATCTAATTTTTATCTTTTAGAGCAGATTTCCAAGAAGGAAACTTAGAGGAAATTCTTATTGATATAATACTCAAATTTTCTGTTTTGAATGTCCCCAATATATTAAAACTAACTGCAGATACTTAGCATAACTAGAATATTAAAATAACTCTTGACAAGAAGGTTCCAGTGAAAAATATATCACTTCTTCTTCAGAGTTTAAGGAATAGAAAGCACAATTTTATACCACAAAAATATTTGAAATTCAGTCTTCCATTAGTTCTGAATTAGTATGATAAAAGCTTGCCAATGACCAAAGAAAATGTCTTCCAGATAATGAAAACCAAATCAAATAAGCAACTACAAATAATACAAACAACACATTTATTTAGAAAAATAAACTGAAAATGCTGTTTGTCTAGTACATTTTCCCATGAAGCATAGATAAATGGCTATAAAAATCTCTTATGTCAAATACAAATTACAAATGGTTTTGTTAATTAAGAGAATAGATGTTCAACACAGATGTTTAGTGTACAGTTCACTGTATTTGACTTCTTGGCTGTTAATGATATAAAATGATCCTCACTAAAAAAACCTTTTGATCCCTTTTTCATTCATTTGACCACACTGATTTTTTTTTCATTATTATTTTGTAGTTGTTCTTTAATCTGAGACAAGTCCATTTTTTATTAGATAACTGATTTTTTATAGAAGAAAGAGAAATCAATGTCTGGAGAATTCTTAAATGTTTCCTTTTTGGACTCCTGCAAGAAACTTTGTTGTGGTCTCAAAACTCATGGGACCATCTGTGCAAATAACAGCACACATCATTACCCTGAATGGAAGTGACAGTGCAAATAGTAGAAGTTCATTGAGAAGTAATCAGCAAGAACTGACCCCTCCTCTCTCAACCAATATGGGGTGAAGGATTGAATGCAGAAAATTTTCAAGCAATTGACAATACTCTTATTCCGTTATGGCTTTGAATGTGTACAGAAGATGGCAAACGTCCTCTTTGCAAACAGCAACATTCTGTTAATACTGTTCATTGCTGCAGTGTTCCTTCATTTGTTCAGTTTTGTTTGTTCATTTTGTTTTTGTCTACATATTTTGAAATGCTGAGTAGTTCTGGCTATAGATACCTATTTCTATACTTCCACCTTCCCAAATGATAAATTATAATTTACTGGCTGAATTACTGAATATAAATTTTTTGGTGTTCACATCTGGGACTAATTTCAATGGTAAAATAAGATGGATTTTGTTTGTTTGCTTTTTGGTTTTTTGTAGGTTTGCTTCTTTAGTCCTTTTCATCTTTTTTTTTTTTTTTTTTAATCTTCTTGGTAATATCTGAGTAAAGAGATTTAAGGCTGTGGCTTTTTTTGCCCCCAGGGCTCTGCTCATGGCTGTCAGACTAGAGGCAGATGGTTTTATGTAGACCATATCAGTGATCATTTGTGCTCCAAGTTGAGGGGTTTGCTGCTCCAAGATGGACAGGTTTCTGGTTACTTCAAAATTAGATCTGGCCTCAAGAAGTCATAATGATGAATCTGAAGTGACAAAAATGAACTGACATGCCTGCAAATAAAGGTATTCCTTCCAACCTGAAGGAGCTGTTAGAAAAAAGAAAACAAAAGACAAAAGATCAGTTTAAACAGCAAGTATAGTTTAACAAAAACACATAAAAACTAAGAATGAAGAAATCATTTGTTAATAGTATGCATAATTTAAAATTCTGTGAATTATCAACAATTTTACTTTAAATGTATAAACATATTTTGAACATATATTCCATTTAAATTTTATATATAAAAAAACTTTGATAACTTAGTCATCAAAATTTAGTAGTAGCATGCTTATATTTCAAATGAAAGATCTTCTCTTATCTCTGACAGTTTTTAAAACTTCAGATAAATTTGTCCATTTATAAATATGCCAAGTTTTCAAAATATTTCATAAATTTTGACTATAAACTTTTAAATATTTATCGCCCTCGAAAAAGTTATCAAGAAATCATAATTATTAAGGTAGAACCTTCATTTTAAAAACAAAGGAAAAGTATTTTCAAAACATTTTGCCTAATGTAATGTTTCATTGCAATTTATATTGTCTAAATGTATTATCAAATTGCCAAAAAGACACCATTTTCCATGATGCAGCAAAACTGCCCGAGAATTACTCTTCTTTTACTTTATGCTTATCTGCAATACTTTCAAATTAGCACCTTAAAATAACTTATATCCACATTTGTAATTAATGAATACATTTTTCTGAAAACAATAGGAAATGAAACCTAGCCATAATTTTCACTCTGCCCACCTGACATCAAACATGCTTAGCACAAGTCAGCTCTACCCACCACCAGTCCCTCCCATCAGAAACTTACACAAGCCTCTTAGATAGCCTCATCCACCAGAGGGCAGACAGCAGAAGCAAGAAGAACTACAATCCTGCAGCCTGTGGAACGAAAACCACATTCACAGAACGATAGACAAGATGAAAAGGCAGAGGGCTATGTACCAGATGAAGAAACAAGATAAAACCACAGAAAAACAGCTAAATGAAGTGGAGATAGGTGACCTTTCAGAAAAAGAATTCAGAATAATGACAGTAAAGATGATCCAGGACCTCAGAAAAACAATGGAGGCAAAGATTGAGAAGATGCAAGAAATGTTTAACAAAAACCTAGAAGAATTAAAGAACAAACAAACAGAGATGAACAGTACAATAACTGAAATGAAAACTACACTAGAAGGAATCAATAGCAGAATAACTGAGGCAGAAGGACGGATGGATAAGTGACCTGCAAGACAGAATGGTGGAATTCACTGCTGTGGAACAGACTAAAGAAAAGAGAATGAGAAAAAAATGAAGACAGCCTAAGAGACCTCTGGGACAACATTAAATGCAACAACATTCACATTATAGGGATCCCAGAAGGAGAAGAGAGAAAGGATCAGAGAAAATATTTTAGGAGATTATACTTGAAAACTTCCCTAACATGGGAAAGGAAATAGCCACCCAAGTCCAGGAAGCACAGAGAGTCCCATACAGGATAAACACAAGGAGAAACACACCCAGACACATAGTAATCAAATTGGCAAAAATTAAAGACAAAGAAAAATTATTGAAAGCAACAAGGGAAAAATGACAAATAACATACAAGGGAACTCCCATAAGGATAACAGCTGATTTCTCAGCAGAAACTCTACAAGCCAGAAAGGAGTGGCATGATATACTTAAAGAGATGAAAGGGAAGAACCTACAACCAAGATTACTCTACCCTGCAAGGATCTCATTCAGATTTGACAGAGAAATCAAAAGCTTTACAGACAAGCAAAAGTTAAGAGAATTCAGCACCACCAAACCAGCTCTACAACAAATGCTAAAGGAACTTCTCTAAGTGGAAAACACAAGAGAAGAAAAGGACTTACAAAAACAAACCCAAAACAATTAAGAAAATGGTCATAGGAACACACATATCGATAATTACCTTAAACGTGAATGGATTAAATGCTCCAACCAAAATACACAGGCTTGCTGAATGGATATAAGAACAAGACCCATATATATGCTGTCTACAAGAGACCCACTTCAGACCTAGGGACACATACAGACTGAAAGTGAGGGGACGGAAAAAGATATTCTATGCCAATGGAAATCAAAAGAAAGCTGGAGTAGCAATACTCAGATTAGATAAAATAGACTATTAAAAAAAGAAAGTTACAAGAGACAAGGAAGGACACTACATAATGATCAAGGGATCAGTCCAAGAAGAAGATAAAACAATTATAAATATATATGCACCCAACATAGGAGCACCTCAATACATAAGGCAACTGCTAACAGCTATAAAAGAGGAAATCAACAGTAACACAATAATAGTGGGGGACATTAACACCTCACTTACACCAATGGACAGATCATCCAAAATGAAAATAAATAAGGAAACACAAGCTTTAAATGACACAATAGACCAGATAGATTTAATTGATATTTATAGGACATTCCATCCAAAAAGAGCAGATTACACTTTCTTCTCAAGTGAGCATGGAACATTCTCCAGGATAGATCACATCTTGGGTCAGAAATCAAGCCTCAGTAAATTTAAGAAAACTGAACTCATATCAAGCATCTTTTCTGACCATAACGCTATGAGATTAGAAATGAATTACAGGGAAAAAAATGTAAAGAACACAAACACATGGAGGCTAAACAATACATTACTAAATAACCAAGAGACAACTGAAGAAATCAAAGAGGAAATCAGAAAAAACCTACACACAGATGACAATGAAAACATGATGATCCAAAACCTATGGGATGCAGCAAAAGCAGTTAAAAGAGGGAGGTTTATAGCAATACAATCCTACCTTAAGAAACAAGAAACATCTCAAATAAACAACCTAACCTTACACCTAAAGCAATTAGAGAAAGAAGAACAAAAAAACCCAAAGTTAGCAGAAGGAAAGAAATCATAAAGATCAGGTCAGAAATAAATGAAAAAGACATGAAATAAATGATAGCAAAGATGAATTAAACTAAAAGCTGGTTCTTTGAGAAGATAAACAAAATTGACAAACCATTAGCCAGACATATCAGGAAAAATAGGGAGAAGTCTCAAATCAATAGAATTAGAAATGAAAAAGGAGAAGTAACAAATGACGCTGCAGAAATACAAAGGATCATGAGAGATTATTAGAAGCAACTATATGCCAATAAAATGGACAACCTGGAAAATACGGATAAATTCTTAGAAATGCACAACCTTCCAAGACTGAACCAGGAAGAAATTTAAAAAATGAACAGACCAATCACAAGCACTGAAATTGAAACTGTGATTAAAAATCTTCCAAGAAACAAAAGCCCAGGACCAGATGGCTTCACAGGCGAATTCTATCAAACATTTAGAGAAGAGTTAACACCCATCCTTCTCAAACTCTTCCATAATATAGCAGAGAGAAGAACACTCCCAAACTCATTCTATGAGGCCACCATCACCCTGATACAAAAGCCAGACAAAGATGTCACAAAGAAAGAAAACTACAGGCCAATATCACTGATGAACATAGATGCAAAAATCTTCAACAAAATACTAGCAAACAGAATCCAACAGCACATTAAAAGGATCGTACATTTTGATCAAGTGGGGTTTATCCCAGGAAAGCAAGGGTTCTTCAACATATGCAAATCAATCAAGGTGATACACCATATTAACAAATTGAAGGAAAAAAAAATATGATCATCTCAATCGATGCAGAGAAATATTTTGATAAAATTCAACACCCATTTATGATAAAAACCCTCCAGAAAGTAGGCATAGAGGGAACTTTCCTCAACATAATGAAGGCCACATATGACAAGCCCAGAGCCAACATCGTCCTCAATGGTGAAAAACTGAAAACATTTCCACTAAGATCAGGAACAAGATAAGTTTGCCCACTCTCACCACTATTATTCAACATAGTTTTGGAAGTTTTAGCCACAGCAATCAGAGAAGAAAAAGAAATAAAATGAATCCAAATCGGAAAAGAAGTATAACTTACTGTTTGCAGATGACATGATTGTATACATAGAGAATCCTAAAGATGTTACCAGAAAACTACTAGAGCTAATCAATGAATTTGGTAAAGTAGCAGGATACAAAATTAATGCACAGAAACCTCTTGCATTCATATACACTTATGATGAAAAATCTGAAAGTGAAATTAATAAAACACTCCCATTTACCATTGCAACAAAAAGAATAAAATATCTAGGAATAAACCTACCTAAGGAGACAAAAGAACTGTATGCAGAAAATTATAAGACACTGATAAAAGAAATTAAAGATGATACAAATAGATGGAGAGATATACCATGTTCTTGGATTGGAAGAATCAACATTGTGAAAATGACTCTACTACCCATAGCAATCTACAGATTCAATGAAATCCCTATCAACTTACCACTGGCATTTTTCACAGAACTAGAACAAAAAATTTCATAATTTGTGTGAAAACAGAAAAGACCGCAAATAGCCAAAGCAATTATGAGAACGAGAAATGGAGCTGGAGGAATCAGGCTCCCTGACTTCAGACTATATTACAAAGCTACAGTAATCAAGACAGTATGGTTCTGGCATAAAAACAGAAATATAGATCAATGGAACAGGATAGAAAGCCCAGAAATAAACCCACACACATATGGTCACCTTATCTTTGATAAAGGAGGCAAGAATATACAGTGGAGAAAAGACAGCCTCTTCAGTAAGTGGTGCTGGGAAGACTGGACAGCTACATGTAAAAGAATAAAATTAGAACACTCCTTAACACCATACACAAAAATAAACTCAAAATGGATTAAAGACCTAAATGTAAAGCCAGACACTATCCAACTCTTAGAGGAAAACATAGGCAGAACACTCTATGACATAAATCACAGCAAGATCCTTTTTGACCCACCTCCTAGATAAATGGAAATAAAAACAAAAATAAACAAATGGGACCTAATGAAACTTAAAAGCTTTTGCACAGCAAATGAAACCATAAACAAGACAAAATCACAACCCTCAGAATGGGAGAAAACATTTGCAAATGAAGCAACTGACAAAGGATTAATCTCCAAAATTTACAAGCAGCTCATGCAGCTCAATATCAAAAAAACCAAGCAACACAATCCAAAACTGGGCAGAAGACCTAAAGAGACACTTTTCCAAAGAAGATATACCGATTGCCAACAAACACATGAAAGAATGCTCAGCATCATTAATCATTAGAGAAATGCAAATCAAAACTACAATGAGATATCATCTCACACCAGTCAGAATGGCCATTATAAAAAATCTACAAACAATAAATGCTGGAGATGGTGTGGAGAAAAGGGAACATTCTTGCCCCGTTGGTGGGAATATAAATTGATACAGCCACTATGGAGAACAGTATGGAGGTTCCTTAAAAAACTACAAATAGAACTACCATATGACCCAGCAATCCCACTACTGGGCATATACCCTGAGAAAACCGTAATTCAAAAAGAGTCATGTACCACAGTGTTCATTGCAGCACTATTTACAATAGCCAGGACATGGAAGCAACCTAAGTGTCCATCAACTGATGAATGGATAAAGAAGATGTGGCACATATATACAATGGAATATTACTCAGCCATAAAAAGAAACGAAACTGAGTTATTTGTAGTGAGGTGGATGGACCTAGAATGTGTCATACAGAGTGAAGTATGTCAGAAAGAGAGAAACAAATACCGTATGCTAACACATATATATGGAATCTACAAAAAAGAAAATGGTCATGAAGAACCTAGGGGCCAGACGGGAATAAAGATGCAGACCTACTAGAGAATGGACTTGAGGATATGGGGCGGAGTAAGTGTAAGCTGTTACAAAGTGAGAGAGTGGCATGTACATATATACACTACCAAATGTAAAACAGATAGCTAGGGTGAAGCAGCTGCATAGCACAGGGAGATCTGCTTGGTGCTTTGTGACCATCTAGAGGGGTGGGATAAGGAGGGTAAGAGGGAGACACAAGAGGGAAGAGATATGGGGCCATATGTATACGTATAACTGATTCACTTTGTTATAAAGCAGAAACTAACACAACTTTGTAAAGCCATTATACCCCAATAAAGACGTTAAAAAATTGAAAAAAAAATTTAGTAGAACCATAAAGAAAAAAATGATACAAATGAACTTATTTACAAAGCAGAAACAGATTTACAGATATCAAAAACAAACTTGTTACAAAAGGGGAAACGTGGAGGGGAGGGATAAATCAGGAACTTGAGATTAACATACACACACTACTGTATATAAGATAGATAACTAACAATGACCTACTGTATAGCACAGGGAACTCTACTCAATATTCTGTGATAACCTATATGAGAAAAGAATCTGAAAAAGAATGAATATATGTATATGTATAAGTGAATCACTTTGCTGTACACCTGAAACTAACACAATATTTTAAATCAGCCATACTCCAGTAAAATTTTTTTAAAAATGGAAGACATTAGTATGTACCTCCTAGAATTGATGAAGAAAATAAATGAGAACATAGTTAAAAATGATTTTACAATGTTTACATATTTCCTTTTTACAAAGAGAGTCATTGAACCAACACATTTTTGGAATAGATAATTCCACAGGAGAACTGCCATCATTATGTGCCCCATCTCCCACTGGCGGAGGACGCCACAGTAGTGGATTCATCAGGAAATAAAACCAGAGTCAAAATAAGTGCCTTGCTCTCTTCCTTTATTAACAATATCAGCATTGGCCATTTTGGTAACCAAAGGGTTATACTTTCTAATATGTAATTACTTTAGGACAAAAAATTGCATGGTAAAAAATACAGAAGTGTAAACAAATGCTAAAAGAACCAATTTAGAAAAAGTCAGCAGGATACAGTCTTTTTCTATGAACATAGAAAAGCACACTAAATGAGGAGATTCACTTCATAATCTGAGGAAGTGGGGGGGGGATTCAACTATGAAACGTGAATGTTTACTTACCCTGGCTCCCCTTAATCTTCACTAATGGTGTTCAGAAGATAGTTTTGTTTTTGTGTTTTTGTTTTATTTTGTTTCTGAAAAATCTCTGCTTTCATAATGTTTTCATTAGCCTAGGCTAAACAGCAATTTTACTCATGCTAATGATTGTGAATTGTTTTCTCTAAAGCCAAAAGTGTTTTAAAACCCCCTTCTTCCTAAATCCATTTTCTCCTGCCCCTCCTTTGAATTTCCTTTTTTATTCACTGACATGCTGCTTGGGGAAACAGTTGCAGCCAGATCGGAGAGCACTGTGAAATGAATGGCTGTGATATTTATCCCTCCTTTTGGCAAAACTCCTTTTTGTAACTGCATTAAAGCCTGCCGAATCTAATGTTAACACGGGCACATTTTACTGAGTTCCACTGGAAATGAGGCATGCTGGAAAAATGGCATGATTTTTTCATGGTGGAACGAAAGTATCTTCAATCAAAACAAAATTAAAATGCTAACATTGCTCCCTCCTCCTTGCTTAAACATTCTGTCAAATCACATTCATTTTAGGTTTTTAATTTATTACATGAAACAAGTGATGCCAATACTTCCCCCTCTAATATCCACTGATGTTTTTCAACAATTAAATTGTCTAGACAAGTAATAAAATGCTGCTCTTATCTTTATGGAATGACATTTCTTTCTTCTGGCTTTTAAATAAATGATAGGATGCCTTCTGTGAAACAGCAAGTGGGAGTTTATGGGTTGCATTTTTATTAACCTAATATAATCAGTTAACTGGTCTTCTTTCCCCAAGCAAAGGTAGGGTTAGAAGTCGAGGACAGGGAGGTTAGACATTACAAATCTGCTGAATAAAGCAATTTTATAGTCCTTTTAAGTCTGAAAAGGAAATCAGAAGTCTCTTGAGTTATTAACATCTCTGAAGTTACTAGACTATGAAAAACCTCTAGTTGCCCATGCCCACGGATTATCTCTAGTTTCCCTTTCCTTTTTTAAAACATGGTACTCAAAAGGAATTAGAAGTAAAGCAAAATAAAATATATTCTACTTAAATGTTATTTTTCTTCTTCCAAAATGCTTTGCTTTTTAGGCACACATGACTGAATAATATAAGCTCAAGGATGGGAAAAACGTCTTGCATCAATTACAATAAAATGCTATTTCTGGAAAGTCTTTGTAAAATGCAGCATATGGATGGTCTCCTAAAATTGTTCTGTTTAACTTGAAAGGAGTAAGACAATGTTACAAGTTTAATTGGCAGGTGTCTAGGATATTTTTTACTTC
Organism: Delphinapterus leucas; assembly: GCF_059928025.1. NCBI lineage: Eukaryota > Metazoa > Chordata > Mammalia > Artiodactyla > Monodontidae > Delphinapterus > Delphinapterus leucas. The sequence goes on along the minus strand of NC_143131.1, from coordinate 100,836,289 downwards.
ACCTGAGAAAGGGTCAATTTCCTAACACCTTTACTTCAATCTTGCCACCATTGTGAACTAGAAAATATGAGTATCCATATGTATACACCCACATTACCAAGAGAAAACAGATGATTCTTTGTAAATTAGACAAGTAACTGAATAATAAGCAGTCTTCACTGCTGTTAAACTTGGAATTAATCGGAAAGAGGTCCCAGGTACCCTAACAATATTTGCCACGATATTTCGCAAATGCAATTCAATGACATAGCCCTTCAACTCCAAAAGAAGTAAACTATACTATAAAAATACCACTATTGTATTATATTCAGAATTCAGTAACTCCTTCAATAATGGCTAAACCAAAGATAGTCTCAGTGTTTGGCTCTCAAGGCACTTTTTGTTCAGGTGATATCTAATATATTCTACTTTAATATTCCCTCTTTTACTTCAGGAAAAATGTATAAACAATATGTATGATTTCTACATTTTCAATTCTGCATTATCAGCGGACTTCTAACTTTAATAGAGCCCCAAAAGCCAGTGTGCTTCTGGATAAACTGGATTCAGGGGGGTATAATCTTAAAAAGGCATCATGGTATGTACAATAAAAACCTAGAGGCTTGGGGCCATTTAGTGTGAATAAAAACAGCCATGTACATTTCAAGAGCCTCCAGGTTCATCTCTATTAAATTATATGCAATGTTTCATATGCTTGGCAGAAGTAACATTCTGGTCCGGATAATTATTTCTTAACGGGCCGGGGGCTGTGCTGTGCATTGTAAGCTATTCAGCATCATCTCTGGACTCAGGGTCATTCAGTGTCTTAAATGAAAAGTTGAATGGTGTTACTTTGTTCATTCATTCACCTTAAAACTTGTGAACTCCTACCCTTCTGCAATTATCTGCAATTCAGCTACTGTATATTCCTTCAATAACAGCGATAAGAATTGTGGTTAAAGAAATAGAGAGAGTAACACTTGTTCTATGCAAGAACAATGCTCTATACTCCTAATAATAGTATTTTAGAAAGCTAAAGTGCAGGTTACAATTTTTAAGAGCGATAGCAAAATTTTCACTTCATTCCTTGCATGAATTCATCATCTCTCTATTATTTAGCTTGGCCAACAAAGACAATGTTTGCCCATGATGGTCCAGTACCGAGCAAAGTCTTAAATTTACATAGTGTTGTCAATCTCATTACAGAAACATTTACTGGAAATGTTCCTAGGTACATGAACTGCTCAAGGTGCTTGGAAAACAAAGGTGATAAGATATTAAATGAAGTGCCAAATGATTTTTGAACAGAAATTAGAGAAAATAACCTCTTCCTGAGAGAACTGGAAAAGACTTTGAAGCCAGCTTCCTCATGAAAGATGAATAAGATTTCAAAAAGAGAGGGAACATTATTCAAGCAAAGTGGAGCAGAGTCAGAAAAGCATATATCCATGGATGGTGAGAAATCAATGCAGTTAGACCCTAGCCTCCAGAGAGGGTAGCAGTAGCAGGAGACCAGGCCAGAAAGGGGGGCGTTAGCATGGAGGTAACAGGGAGACCTTCAACGTTTTTAACTGAAATGTGACCTGGTCAGATTCACAGTTTAGAAAGATGGCTTAGAAAGATGGCTCTGCAGCTGTATGAAGAATGAAATGGAGTAGAGAGGACCTAAAATCAGGGATAGCAGTTAGCAGTCTATAAAGACAATATTTAATTGAAAGAGAGTGAGATATTGAGCTGAAAAAAATAGCATGAGGGATTGAGAAAAGGGAAGGGACTCAAACAAAACTTAGGATGTAGAATGAATAGAACTGCAAAATAATTGGAGTTGAAAGGGAAGAGATGAGGGAGATTTTCCTTTATTGTTTCTGGTGTGGTGACTTGGATGGATAGTAATATCATTTCCTGAGACAGGACAAGAGACAAGGAACAGATCTTAAGGAAATACATTATTAACTGTAGAGGGTATACTATCATCCTAAACACCAAAGCAATGTGTATCACGAAGGATATTTAACATATTCAAGTGTAAATTATAGAAATGTTGGTTCAAGTGGGAAATCTGGTTTCTTAAATCACAAGCTCTCCAAAAGAAACTTTGCTTTGTCGATACTATTTCTATTAATTAAAGAGGATTCAATTGGGAATCTTTAAACTTCATTTCCATGAATGTCATGTCTTAATACGGTAAGGTTAGAGAATGTGCTGAGAAACAGTCCTTGAAAGAGCAGCTTGGCTCACTGGAGGGAAGAACACTGCTGGTTAATACACTAGAACTCTTTGGCATTCTAAATAAATTTAGTGGCTGGCGTTGTCAGGTCATAAATCCCTTAGACAATTAGATAAACGGTATGGGCTTACCCCTTCAAAATATGCAGATGGACACCTACATAATATTTTGCTTAGGATTTCAAGACTCATAGACACTCTTGCATTGCATGGAATTCAGCTTAAGAGCTCTTGAATTAGAGTTGTACAAATTTAATTATAGTAGGTGTTATGTTTTGAAAAATCCAATATATATTTTGAGATATATCATTGGCACTAATAGGGAGTATTCTTCATTCTAAATAAACTCATATAGTTCAGGGTTGTACAACTCAGTACTATTGACATTTGGGCTGGATAATTCTTTGTTGGGGACAGGGAAGGGGAAACTGGCAGGTGCATTGTAAAATGGTTAACATCACCTTGGCCTCTACCCACTAAGTGCCATTAGCAACCCCTAGTTCTGACAACCGCAAATGACTTCAGACATTGTCAAATGTCTACTGGGAGGCACATTTTCTCCATTTGAGAACCATAGAAATAGATAATGACTTTTATAAAACTCCCACCTAAGAAATAAAGTTCGGTGCAGTCAGCCCTCTGTATCGGCAGGTTCTGCATTCTCTGATTCAACTAACCTCAGATTGGAAAAAAAAAAAAAATTCAAGAAAATTCGAAACCTTGAATTTGCCACACTTGCAACTACTTACATAGCATTTACATTGTATTAGGTATTCTAAGTAATCTAGAGGTGTATTAGGTATTCTAAGTAATCTAGAGTAATCTAGAGTATATGGAAGACATGCCTAGGTTATATGCAAATACTCTGCCATTTTCTATGAGGGTCGTGGACCTCCTTGAATTTTGGTATCCTTGGTGGGGGGACAGGTGTCCTGGGACCAATCTCCTGCACAGACACTAAGGGATGACTGGATTATCTCTCTGAAGAAAAATATTTTCATGGGAAAATTTTCTAGAACAGAATCACAAAGTCAGCAACTAAGGCAGGTGTTTACGTCTCCTATTTTGGGGGGGATAATTCAATCTTTTCTCCTACATCCCTACTCTTAGTGTAAGAGTGAAAATTATCTACTCTTCATAGATGGCTGAGAATTAGACAATAAAGTTATTATATCATAGCAGCTCCTTTTTATCTATTTGTTTTCCCCTTCCTTTTTTACAAAATTAACTTTCTCTTTAAGAAATCAACTACTCAAACTTGAGTAAGGAAGAAACTGATATTTTCATAGCAAGAGGAAATGCATCAACTAAAAATAAGTGAAACACTGTAGAACCTAGTTAGTAATTGAATATAGTTCCATCTGCAATATGAACAAGTCTGTGCTCTTATGGAAACTGTTAACTTGATTTAGTACTGTAATGGGAAATCTGTAACTTATGGGCACGTTATGGGATATATTGGCATCAGATACAAAAATATGCTAATACCCATATAATACAGATACTGAAAATTTAATATAAAGCCTATCTTAACCTTCTCTGCCATGCCTTTTTGCCCAATCTTTCTCTGTAAAACCATGCATTTCGTCTCTTTGCTATCATTCATCTTTCTACTTATTCTTATTTTCAATATACTAGACATCTGTATTTACTCTGTGTATTTATTTCCTTGTTTCCTGATATATTCTCCATTTCATTCTGGGGGCCACTCCCTGCCTAACTCTTAGCCAACCTCTTTCAGGTAGTCTGATACAAACAGCATTTTCCCCTTAAAAATAGAACATATAATTTTTTAGCTAAGCAGTTAGTCATGCAGAATAAATACTATCTTGATGGTATGTGTGACCATCTAACGAAATTGGAAAAGGATGGAAGTGAAAATATTGAGTGGCAGCTTCTGGAAAAATGTTTAAAAGAAAAGTTGCCCCATACTCTTGTAAATGTTTCTCCCTTTCCTCAAACCTTTTGCCTGGAATATAGATTTGATGGCTGGAGCTCTAGCTGCCAGTTTACACAATTAGTATGAACATGCTATGTCAGAGATGGTCAAAAGGAATACTGAAAGTAAAGGAAACTCAGTCCTTAAGGGCTTTGTAGACATGAGGTGCCATGTCAGCCCTGATCTGCCTCAAGACTTGTATGTAAGAAACAAAGTTGTATTTTATGTTTTTAAAGCCATTGTGATTTGGGGACTCTGTTTTTCACATAGGAATCTAATCTTAACTGATATGGGTGGGAATCCACTCTGAATGGAGCATGTGATCTAAGTCTAAGTAAAAAAGCTGATCACAATTCTCTGTTTCAGAGGCAGATATTCACTATATCAATATCTTGTGTAAAAAGGCATACTTATAGATATCTCAGACCCTAACTTAGCCAGAAAAATTTTGATGAATAAACTATAAAGATGCTGTCATTCTCATAAAACCTCTAAGTATATTCTCATTAAAATATCAAAATCCATAAGAGCTTGGGGCATAGTAAAACCTTCATGAGATGACTGCATATGATTTCCAGGATAGAAATGAATGATCTCACAGTTACACAATTAAAACAAAAATGTAGGGAACCATGGAAATTTTTTATAGGCATTAAAGGCTATAATTAGGATAGTCTGGTGTGAGTTTAACATATTCTTGGAATTGCGATCTGTAGAAAACCATGGTGTCTGGTGCTAACGGCAATATGCATTTTGTGATGAAGCATTATGCACCAGCTAAACAATCTTTACCCAATCATTTCAGCCAGTCCTCCTGGGTCCATTGCACAAATGCCAGAATCACAAGGTCTCTGACCAGTTTGTGAGAAAGGGAATAAAAAAGTTTGTCGCTTATTATGACAAAATAAAAATTACAAATAATACCAGGAAATATTGGGTTCATTAATAGCAATCATCAATTCTCAATCATTAAATGCAATTCACATGGAATTAATTCAGCGCTTGAAATACTACTTAAAGTGCATAGGCCTTGTCTTAATAGTATGTTTCATATAATTAACTGAGCACAAGAAGCAGAAAGCAGACCACAGTGTGAGTTTTCCCATCTTATTTAAATCTGAAAAGATTTATCCACTTGCTAAATCTCAGAGAGAAGGTGTGGCACATATAAGATGTTCTTATACTTGTTTTTCAATGCTAACATTTTCTTTCATTTTGAAATAATGCATGAAAATTGAAAGTCCTTGGAAAGTATGAACAGTATAAAGAAGGGGTAAAATATCACTCTTTCTGACACTCAAAGGCATCTGATACTATAGCTCTGGCATATTTTATTCCAGTTTTTAATTTTTATCTTAGTTGAACCAATTTCCAGTGTAAAATATTTTTGTAACATGGTATCAAAAATCTTTGTAACATTATTTAATGACTATTTAAGGTAAAGCTATGTTCCCCATTATTTTTAAATTAGGGTATGTAATTCCTTCATATAAAAAGTACTAATACTAAAATAAACTCAAAATGGATTACAGACCTAAATATAAGACTGGATACTATAAAACTCCTAGAGGAAATCATAGGCAGATATCTCTTTGACATAAATTGCAGCAATATTTCTTTGCATCTATCTCCTAAAGCAAAGAAAACAAAAGCAAAAATAAACAAATGGACCTAATTAAACTTAAAAGCTTTTGTACAGCAAAGGAAACCATCGACAAAACCAAAACACAACCTGTTGAATGGGAGAAGATACTTGCAAATGACATGACTGATAAGTGGTTAATATCCAATATATATAAACAGCTCATACAACTCGACATCAAAAAAATAAACAACCTGATTTCAAAAAGGACAAAAGAACTGAAAAGACATTTTTCCAAAGAGGACATGCAGATGGCCAACAGGCACATGAAAAGATGCTCAACATCACTAATCATCAGGAAAATGCAAATCAAGGCCACAATGAGATATCATCTTGCACCTGTCAGAGTGGCTATCATCAAAAAGAACACAAATAACAATTGTTGAAGAGGATGAAGAGAAAAGGGAACCCTCGTACACTGCTGGTGGAAATGTAAATTGGTATAGCCACGGTGGAAAACGGTATGGAGGTTTCTCAAAAAACTAAAAATTGAACTACCATGTGACCCCACAATTCCACTCCTGGGTATATATTTGAAAAAAAGAAAAACACTAATTCAAAATGATACACACACCCCAATGTTCATAGCAGCATTATTTATGATTGCTAAGATATGGAAGCAACCTAAGTGTCCCTCAACAGACGAATGGACAAAGAAGATATGGTATATATATACAATGGAATACTACTCAGCTATAAAAATGAATGAAATTTTGCCATTTTCAGAAACATGGATGGACTTGGAGGGCATTATGCTAACTGAAATACGTCAGACAGAGAAAGACAAATACTGTATGATATCACTTATATGTGTAATCTAAAAAATACAACAAACTAGTGAATAAAAAAAAAAAAACAGCAGACTCACAGATACAAAGAATAAACTAGTGGTACCAGTGGGGAGAGAGAAGGGGGAAGGGACAGTATAGGGATGGGGGAAGAAAAAAGAAGTTATTAAGGGATTGTATGAAATCATGTGTGTGAAAATTTGAAAATTATAAAGCACTGTAGAATTTTTAAAAATATTTTATTCAATTAAAAAAGTACTAATAGATATCTTGGACATAGGATTTCAAACCAAAGTAAACATTAATAAAGACTTCACAAAGTGTGCTCCCTTGACATTAGTTCAAGGACAAGTTTTGAAAGAATAAAATAAGAAATCTTCTACAAACAAATATGTTTGTGAAATACTGCATACAATTTTTTCCTTACTGTAGCATCCTAAAAAACAATAGCATTGATATTTCAATAATCATGCTTTAAAGAAAACTATTTGGTTTTTCTTTGCATTTCCCCAAATTATTTTATGACAAAAGAATTTTTGCATATTACTAATTTATATAAGTGTTACACACTCTGGGAAATACTATAATAAATAATTTTTTAAAAAACATGTTAGAGTGAGGCCAAAATTGCTCAGATTTTAAATATCCCAATAAAATTATCTAACCTATACTTCTTAAAATGTTTTTAGAAATAATTAATGTTAATATATATATATATTATTATTATTTTTTTTTGCGGTACACGGGTCTCCCACTGTTGTGGCCTCTCCCGTTGCACAGCACAGGCTCTGGACGCACAGGCCCAGCGGCCATGGCCCACGGGCCCAGCCACTCTGCGGCATGTAGGATCCTCCCGGGCTGGGGCACGAACCCGTGTCCCCTGCATCGGCAGGCAGACTCTCAACAACTGCACCACCAGGGAAGCCCCTAATGCTAATATTAACAAATGCAAACAACACAAAGAAGCAATCAAAAACATTTCCCCAACAGACTCTAAATTCTATCATAAGAAATCACCATCACTAACATGGGATGAACACTATTCTAGGCATTACTCAAATCAATATGTAGATAGAAGGAAATACATGTAAGTAGGTAAATTAAATAAATATTAGTGGGTAGACTGATAGATAAGTAAATGACATTTAAATTTTACATTATGGTGTATTCTATATTTAAGAGCTATTTTAATAAAATTAATTTATATTTAACAGAAGCAATATAAACTTGGGTGCCATGAAAATATCGGTAAGATGCAAGTAAATGTTTCTTTAACAGACAAAATATTATTTTATAAATAAACCCTGTAAAAGTCAGGTAAATTTTTGATAAATAGTGAGTTTCACATCATTTTTAAACTACATAATTTAAACTACTTCAGACAATATACTTGTACTTCTAGCAATACAGGATGAAGAAATTAGCTCGCTTAGACTTCGTTCTACTTCCAGTAGAATCAAAAGAGTTGGAATAAATTTTTCTTAAGACCCAGTATGGTCTTTCAGTGTGTGGATTATAATCTTTAGTTCAGAGATGTTTTCCCCTTACATCTTTGAATACTTTTTGCTCTGCATATTCTTCAAAACTCCAGTCATGCTTCATTTTACTTTGACTCTTTCCATATAGAGTCATTTTTATCTTTATTACTTTCTCTTTAAGTGATGTTTTTTCAAGCCTATACCATACATCTCTGGTTGGGTGTCAATAGTTTTTATTATATTTTTTATAAAATCTTTATTGTGTCACTCTCTTTTTAAAAGAGAGGTCACATTTCTTTGCAATTTCTTTGAACTTGAAGAATTATTTGTCTGAAATCTTGTTTCCCCCCTACAAGTAATTCTTCCATAGTGTATGTTCTTTCAGTATCTTTCTCTCCTTTTGTAGTTCCCATTCTTAAGGTCATGTATTTATGCCCCTGCTTATGAGTTATCTTCAAACCATGACAGCCTGTATACTGCATACTGTCAAATGGACAGATAATGGAACAAGTAAGGTAATGAGCTCCAACTCTGATTTATATTGTTTTGAGTGCCCTCTTACTAAGTTGGCTGTTTCCTTTGGGCACAAGTCCACCCCCACCTTCACTCCCCCAAGCATCAGCATTTAAGCAGTGGTAGGTTGGTGTAGCTCATTGATCTGATAATTGCTGCTTCCTTTCCTTCCTTCACCCCTCTTGACATCCACGATTCTCCTTTGCATTGAAGGTTTAGTTATGGACAATAAAAGTGACTTTAGCATGCTTTCTCCTCCAGCATCATACTCACTGCCATGTTGTAAGAGTGAATTAGGTTTCCACACAGATGTCTCCTGATTCTGTAGTGGCCTGTCTTAGAGCTCAGATCTCATTCAAATCTAAGGATATGAGATAAACTGCCATCACTGCGACACTTGCCTTTAGGTATGTGTTGTGCTGTTTTATCTCTCAGGCTATTCTCTGGCTCACACCAGGTAGTGGTCAGAGCTACTGGCAGTGTGTTCAGATTGTTGCTGATACTTGCATTATTAGTAGTACTGGCTCTCAATAGATTTTGAAGAAGGAAAACAGGTTAAAAAATTCCTTTGTTCTGCCATCCATAACCAGAAAACTGATTCCATGCTTATAATCTTTAAAATATCGCAGGTATATTTATTTAAGGTGTATGCAAGGATAGTTTGGGTATTATCAGAAAGAATTTGTTTCTATTTGCTTATTTTTGACTTAGTCAACAAACATATTTAATATACTCAATCTGGACCATGAACTATGCAAGCTATCAGAAATACAGAAATGAGTTATTTGTTATCTTATGATCAAAGAGTTTACAAATCCAGTACAGTAGACATGTAAATAAGCAGACAAGATGCAGTGTGTGTGTGTGTGTGTGTGTGTGTGTGTTCTATGGCACAAATACAACAATAGGGTTATAGGAATGCAGAGGAGGGCGCAAATGAGTTGTATATCACTGCAAAGAGAAGATGATATCTGAATTGTGGCTTAAAATATTAATAGGAATTTACCAGGCAGAGGTGTGGACAGGGAGAAGTAGTTACTGAGAAAACAGTGTCTGCAAAGAAAGGCATGAAGACATAAGACATCTTCATTTGTTTGAGGACAGTGAGTGGCATTTTGTTTCTGGAAGAGTGGGTACATGCAGGAAGGAGAGGAGTGGGTTTGGATATGTAAGCTTGGGGCAAGATTGTTAAGGACATTGAATTTTACCATAGAGAAATTAATAGGGGATGATGGATGACTTAGTTTCGAGATTCTAACAAAATAGGAGATGCAAGACTCACTTTACATAGCAAGTCTTTTTCAAGCACTAGATGTACTTTGCTAATACTGCAGAGTTTCAGTCTAAGGCATCTTTTGTCATCACAACTTGAACTCTGTCCTCTCAAGCATAGCCACCCATACAGAGCAATTCTATTATGTCTTAAGCTAGTTTTGTTCTCAGATGCCATAATATGAAAGGAGTTCCATTCCATTATTTAATTAGCTTCACTGCAATATATAAATAACTTAAGTATATTCACTCAAGACCACAGTGGTAGGCAAAATGTCTGAGCAGGGGAAGGAACTGGTCAAACATGTTCTTGAATTATTCTGTTATTCTTAAGTTAAATTTGCCACTTATGTGTCTCTTTCCAACATTCTTTGAATTTAATAGAAGTCATAAGAAATGTAACTCTTACTGCAAATCTTTAATTTCTTTCAAATAATTTTGCAATCATTTTTTTCTTGTAATTTCCTGCTCATAAAAACTCAGGTAGTTATTCTGAATGAAGTTTATTCTTTTCTCCATACTTGTTGAGTATTAAACCAGGATAATGAGTTCTTGAGGGTTATGTTTTCGCTTCAGCTTCTCCAAATGTACAATTAGAGGCAGAATCAGAAAGTCAACATATTCAATTTATTCTATAGCAAAATAACTGATAATTTCCAAGGAGTGAGAATAGAAGAAACCAGGGACCAAATATTGTATTATATCAATAGATAAATATACTATAGAGAAATCTCAGGATGAGGAGAGTATGAGATAGTAAAATGAGTAATAATTAATATTAAGGAAAGAACCAATAAATTACAATATCTAGCCCTTGTTCTTTAAAACCTTTTATAGAATGGTATTGTGGGTTTTTACTATTCTGAAAAGACTCATCTATATTGACTAGAAACAAAAATATGGTGAAATTAACTGTATTGAGAAGAGGCCACATTGTATGATTTCACTTACATATGTCTAAATACGACAAATCCATAAAGACCAAAAATACACAGTGGTTGGTTAGGGCTAGGAATGGGTATATGAAGTGACATTTAATAAGTATGGGGTTTCTTTTGGGGGTGGTAAAATGTTCTAAAATTAGATTGTGGTAATGGTTACATAATTTGGTGAATATACTAAAAACCATTAATTGTACACTTCAAAATGGTTTTTATTGTATGTGAATTGTATCTCAAGAAAGCTGTTTTTTTTTTTTTTAAAGTAGCCTGGCAAGAACTCATTCACTCTAAGTTGGGAATTTTTTTACTGCAAAGGATATATATAGCAGGGATGAGACAAATGGAATGAGCTACAGTGAGAACCTGGTTTCAAGTCTATGTTCAAGATGCCATATTTACTATTCCTTTTTAAACTTCTTTTCCTTTAAATAGTGCCTTTTTGATGACTAATTCTATCTGGTGACATAAGTTTGCTAGGCTGTTTTCAACATCCCTTTGTGATTTGGCTATAGTGAAATAATACTTCTAGATTCTATAATATCAAAACAATTTCTGGATATTTAGGGAGGTAAGACTGCTGAATTTAGAACTCAGATGACAAACATCTTCAAATTTTCAAATTCAAGTGAAGGAGGATAGATAATGCTGCATTTGCAACCCTTATTCTTGTGTCTTGTCTGATATTACTATTCCCCAATGATGGGATATGCATGGTTTTGATGAATGTAAAGAGTTTTGCTTGAAGAAGTTGTGAAATACACTGTTTTATTGCGGAGTAAAATCAGCATAGAAATTTGTGAGAGTTTCCTCTATGAGCTGGGCATGGGAAAACATGCTGCTTGCTCCCATGATGCCATGAGACATCACCAAGTCAACCAAATCTCCCAAGACACTGCAATTTGGACTGAGATGTGTTGCTTGGTAATAACAGAGTGTCATGGCTCCTAACGGTAGGCGGTTCCTGAAATCTAACATAAATAAATGAATTCTAGGTTTTAACCCTTTTAAATAATTTGCTGTTAATTTTTGCTGTGATCACATCAAAATGTTCTCTAATTCTGATTACCTATTCCCCAAATTTGGGCAAACGTGAGCTGATTAAATTAAAGAACGGGTACATAGACATTCTTGTTTCATAAGTGGGTTTCATATCATATTTTAACTTTCTCTTGGTATTTCAACCTCTGGAAAAAAGCAGTCACTGATATTATGTCTTCATATACTCACCATTTAGGGGGAAAATAAAACTTCAATGTTTTGAAATGGTACGTTTAAATCAAACATTCTACTTGTCAGAATTTACTATTAATATAAATTATATTAAACTTATTTGTTTAATTTACTGGTATAAAAAATAGAGCACCATTTGGGAAACTGTCACTAACAGTAATATCTTCAAAGTTCATTCATTTCATCAAATATTTAAATAACATCTACCATATACCCATCTCTAGAATTGAGCTGCTTATTGTCTTGTGGGGAAAGAAGATTTTTGTGCTATACTGAGGATTATACTTTCTAGGAAATCAGTGAAATGAAAGATCAGTCTGAGCTGACTAAGTGAAAATTTATAAAAAAGGAGGGAATTAAGCTGGGTATTAAAAATGTATGTAAATAAAAGATACTACAGAGACAATGTAACCCATACAGGTAGAAGACATTTACAATGCATATATCATACAAAGGACTCATTTAGAATATATTAAAACTTCTATGTATCAATGAAAAAAAACAAAAGATATAACACAATAGAAAATTAGGAAAAGAGATGAATATACCCTTCACAAAAGAGGAAACCCAAACGACCAAAAGACATACTTTCTTTAAAATGCTCAGGCTCGTTAAGCAGCAGAAAAATGCAAATAAATTGACACCGGTACATATCTATTAGAACAGATAAAACAAAAGAGAGGCAATGCCAAGTTTTGGGAAGGATGTGATACAACCAGAGTTCTCATGTACTGATGATGTAAGTACACTTAAATACTTTGTAAAAACTATTTGAAGTATCTACTAAAGCTGAACAAATGGATACATAAAACTCATCGACTCCATTCTTAGGTGCAGACCTAGTAAACAGATAGGTTTATAAAAACACAGGTCTAAAATGTTTATAGTATCACTGTTAATAACAGCCAAAAACTGCAAACTTCTCTATTAATGATGTTTATCAACATTGTATGGATATATAAATTGTGGCATATTTCTTTAATGCCATATATATTACAATGAAAATAAAAATCAAAAGCTACCTACAACGATATAGATGAATCTCACAGACATAATGTCAATTGAAAGAAGTTATAAAAGCATATGTACTTATCTTCCCTTGTACATAAAGTACAGATCAGTTGAAACTAATCTGTGACATTGAAAATAAAAAAAGCAGTGACTTTGAGAGATACTGACTGAAAAGGAGCCTACAGCGGCTTTGGAAATGCTCATAATGATCTTTTTTCTGGATCTCAGCTCTGATTACTCAGTGTGTTTAGTTTGAGAAAATCCATTGAGTTGTAAACTAATGATAGATGGACATTAATGCAGGCATATTGTAATTCAAAGAGTTTTTTAATGGGTAAAAGTTAGAGGTTTAGAAAAAAGTAAAAAGAATTCTTTATTAAAAGATAGTTTTCACAGCCAATTATTTTCTGAAAAAAATTTTGTTAAGTGAAAATAAAGATGGAAAGACAAAACTTTACTCTAAAAAATTTCCCCAGAGCTGGATTTTTTTCAGTTTATATAATGCAATCTGCTTAAACTGATCTATTCTAAACAGTCTTTCACCACTGTGACCGTCCAAAATCAACAACTTTTATTTATGTATGTAAGGTCCTTCCAGGGTACATTTGAATCATCAAAGACAGACAAAGATGTGTTTAATTTTATTAAAGTCTAATTGGTTAAATCTTCACTCTTTGAACATGAGTAGAGCCATGTGTGATATCTAATGGAAAATATTTCAGATTATTTGCTTAATTAGATGGTCATGTGTGAGTCTATGGTCTATTATTTATAATTTAAAGACATTTCATTTTGTTCTCTATTTTCTTCCTTCCTTCTTAGGTGTACACCTAATACTTAGATGTGTTTACAAAAGTATAAGAACTAGAATGTTTATAGCATTTATAATAGGCTAAAACTCCAAAATTCACTATTAATGATGCCTATCAACACTGGAATAAACTGTGGTATATGTCCATAATAGTAGTATATAACAATGAGAATAAAAATCAAAAGCTACGTACAACAATATGAATGAAACTCACAGACATATCAATGGAAAGAAGTTCAATTATTCATGAAATATTCATAAAATCAAAGTTCAATTATTCATGGCTGAATAATATTCTGTTGTGTGTGTGTGTGTGTGTGTAACACAATTTGTTTATCCATTTAACTGTCAACACTTAGGTTGTTTCCATGTCTTGACTATGGAATAATGCTGCAATGACTATGACGGTGCAGCTGTATCTTCAACATAATGATTTTGTTCTCTTTGGATATACACGCAGAAGTGGAATTGCTGAATCATACGGCAGTTCTATTTTTAATTACTTGAGGAACCTCCATACTGTTTTTCACAGTGGCTATATTAAAACTTCCTGATATAAAATTTAAAACAAATGTTAGATTTGTTACTCCTCAGTACTGTTGTAAAACCTGCCTAACAAATACTATCATCTATTTGTTGAATGCAATTCATATTTGACTAGGAAATCTGATGTGTCAGAAACAATATTACAGCCAGAGTATTCAGTGTTTACCTTTCCCACATATCTTAACTGAGAAACTTAAGTTCAGGGAAGTGAAACAATTTGTGGGAATAATGGAATTAGTGAAAAGTAAAACATCTGTCTCATTTGAAGTGTTAATATTTACTCTATACTATCTCTCCAAAAGAAAAGAAATTGCATATAGAAGCCATGTGGGTTTTTCTGTTTATATCCCACCACCCAAACAAATAAATTATTAACATACCCTATTCCTATAACAAAGAAACATGTTCCTGCAATAACCCTAATATGAGCATCAGAGCCACTATCTGAGCTAAAATCTATTGGACTTAAGAGGCCAGCATCACTCCTGTAACATATTAAGGAGCTTCCTGGGGAGTAGAGGTTGAAGAAGTAATGATCCTCTGAGAGAAGGTATTTGGAATATATTTGTGTCTGAACTTACCCACATTTATTTGTGACCTTCCAAAGTCACACCATCATAGCTCTTCTCTTTAAATCAGAAAAGTTGTCAAACTATACAGACAGTCATTGTTGAAATTACTTGTTAGTGCATATAAAATTATAGTGTTTGTTCAACAAAGGAAAAGTGAAACAAAACAAACAAACAAAAAGCAAAAACGACTGAAATAAAAGTTTTAAAAAATGTTTCATTGATAAAAATCAAGTTCTTGGAAACAAATTTTGGTGGAAACCTATGCCTTCTCCCATGATATGTTTCACAACAAAATAAAACTAGAAACATTGAAAAAGATAATCAGGAAATAGCAAAAATAAAACATATAACATGACACAGGAAAATCACAAATCTTTCAACATTGTCTATAGATAAGCACTTCCTTTTCTCAACAAAAATTAAGAAACATTAATACTGAATCACATCAAGTCTAAAATTCTAATTTCTGAGGTTAATAGAAATGCAAACATTAGTTTGCAAATGTTAAGCTATAGCTAATGAACTAACATAAATGAACCAGTATCCTAATAGTTTTATTAAACCAGGATAGTCAAAATCAGAAAAAGTAAATACAATGAGCTATGTGCTGTAGACATTTCAAATATTAAGTGCATTGTTAAAGTTCTCTTTGGTAATCTTTTCTAGAATCAGTGTCAAAATGTTCCTCTAACCAAAGTGCGTCTATGCACTAACAGACAAAGCAACTCATGTATGATTTTCTTACAGTTTTGAATTTCTGTTCCAGCTTTTCTCTTTCCTATGGAACTGATAAGCAAAAGCATAAGTACAAAGAGGTTCCGCAGAGCAAACTAAGAGCATGCACATAAAAAATACCCACTAGCATATGTTGACACACAAGTTGCCCAAAGGCAGTATCTTTTAATGGTTCTTAATTTTGTTGCTTCCTACAGTTTTTTTTTTTACTTTACACCCCATGGACAACAAATAAAAATGAAAAGTATAGAAAATAAAATTAAGGTTTAGATTATTTAAGTGTTTTGACTGAGGTCTTGCAGTAAATTGCCTACGACACAACATTTGAAAAAAAACATGATAGGTATTTTCAATTAGCAAGAATTTGTACACACTAAATCCTGCTCACATTTCTCTGGAAAGTAGACACGATACAATAAAGCCATTATTACCTGAAACCCCAGGAGGAATAATTACATTTTGTTCTAGAAAGTAGTTTCAAAATTAGGCAGTAATTAGTCCTGGTCCCAGGAAAGGAACACATGAGGGTATATATTTTTCATCTAAAGAAAAAGCATAAAACATTTTGCTTAAATTCTCTTCTTCTGTTATATTACTAAACCACTAGTCATGTAAATGATGCCTCTGAACTTTTCCTTACTAAGGGACCCCATTCATCAGAGGGGTGATGTACAGTCTACCATACTGGTGAAATGTTCAGCACTATATGCATATTCTGTTTACACAGCCATGCCATAAGCAAAAGGCAAAAATTAACTTGAACACATGGAAGAAATTTGAACACTTGGAATTTCAATATATCACCATATCTCTAAATTAAATTGGGTATTAGATAAATCCTTGGAAACCAGGGTATTGTTGGGTTTTTATTGTTGTTTTCTTTCTTTCTTTTTTTTGGGTCTCTGTCTCTCCATACATTTAACAATCAAGTTAAAACTAATTCTATATATGACCAGTGTCCTTATTAAAAGGGGAAATTTGGAGACAGACATGTACACAAGGAAAAAACGTGACGATGGAGGCAGAGATTGGGTTGATGCTTCTTTAAGCCAAGGAACACTAAAGATTGCCAGCAAACCACTAGAAGCTAGGAGAGTCATGGAACAGATTCTCTCTCACAGCCCACAGAAGGAACCAAGCCAGCCAGCACTCTGATCTTAGACTTCTAGCCTCCAGAACTGTGAGAAAATAAGTTTTTGTTATTTAAGCCACCCAGTTTGTGGTACTTTGTTACAGTAGTCCTAGCATATTATTGTACCATACTTTATTCAGGTTTCCATAGTTTTACATAATGTCCCTTTTCTGTTCCAGGATCCCACATAATTACATCTAGTCATTATGTCTCCTTAGGCTGCTTTTGGCTGTGACAGTTTAAGACTTTCCTTATTTTTGGATGACCTTGATAGTTTTGGGAAATAATAGATATTTTATAGGATACTTCACTATTTGCATTTGTGTGGTATTTTTCACATGACTAGACTGTGGTTATGGACTTTTGGGAGAAAGACCACAGAAGTAAAGTGCCATTTTCATCACATCATAGCAACATGAGTTTTACATACTATCCACATTATTTATCAATGTTGATGTTGACTTGATCACCTGGCTGAAGCTGTCTTCTCAGATGTCTCCATTGTAATGTCACTTTTTTACCCCCTTTACATTAGGATGAAATCTTCCTCAACAAAAAACAAGCAACCCAATTGAAAAATGGGCAGAAGACCTAAATAGACATTTCTGCAAAGAAGACATACAGATGGTCAACAGGCACATGAAAAGATGCTCATCATCACTAATTATTAGAGAAATGCAAATCAAAACTACAATGAGGTATCACCTCACACTGGTCAGAACAGCCGTCTTTAAAAAGTCTACAAATAACAAATGCTGAAGAGGGTGTGAAGAAAAAGGAACTCTCCTACACTGTTGGTGGGAATGTAAATTGGTACAACCACTATGGAGAACAGTATGGAGGTTCCTTATAAAATTAAAAATAGAGTTGCCATATGATGCAGCAATCCAACTCCTGGACATATATCTGGACAAAACTACAATTCAAAAAGATGCATGCACCCCAGTGTTCATTGCAGCACTATTTACAATAGCCAAGACATGGAAACAACCTAAATGTCCATTGACAGATGAATGGATAAAGATGTGGTACATATATACAATGGAATACTTCTTAGCCATATAAAAGAACAAAATAATGCCATTTGCAGCAACATGAATGCAGCTAAAGATTATCATACTAAGAGAAGTCAGAAAGCAAAAGACAAACACCATATGATATCACTGATATGTGGAATCATAAACACAAATGAACTTATCTACAAAACAAAAAAGGACTCACAGACATAGAGAACAGACTTGTAGTTGCAAAGGGGGTGGGGGTGGGGGAAGAATGGATTGACAGTTTAGAATTAGATGTAAATTATTATATATAGAATGCATAAACAACAAGGTCCGACTGTATAGCACAAGGAACTATACTGAATATCCTGTGACAAACCATAATGGAAAAGAACTTTTAAAAGAATGTATATATATATATATATATATATATATATATATAACTGAATCACTTTGCTCTACAGCAGAAATTAACACAACATTGTAAATCAACTATACTTCAATTAAAAAAAAGAAAGAAAGAAAGAAAATCTTCTTGCTCTTTGGGAAGGAAGTCACTGTGCATTACTTACACTTCAGAAGTTGTAAGTTATGCTCTCCCTCCTTGAAGGTGTCATATTTACATCAATTATTTAGAATTATCCTGCATAGGAGATATGCCTCTTCTCCTCCACTTATGTATTTAAACATTTATTTGTAACTGTATAGACTCATGGAAGTTTATTTTATACTTTGATTTATAATTCAGTACTACTTTTTTTGTGACCCAAATTGTTCTACCTTTGGCAGTTGGAGTTCTTTCTGTTCCTTTGACAGATCTGTATCAATGTGGTGTGTGTGTTTTAACACGTCCTTACTTTCTGGTACTAAAAGATGCTCCAAGATCATGTTGTGTATTTCCAGTTCCAGTTTTAGAATCAGCCATTCTCCAAGGATTCCTAGTTCCTTTTATTAAAAATCAAGATCTGGGCACTATGTGTGTTCATTAATACTGAAGTGTCATTGCTTTTAGGCTACTTTGGATGACAGCACAAAGAAATACATGTGTGCATTTGCATACACACATATCTATAATTATTCCTATACATAACCATCTGTGTGTGTGTGTGTGTATGTGTATAATAGCTAAATATGAGCTCTTATCGATGTCTCCAACTGCAATCCATTGCTACATGGATCATTCTGGCCTACACCCATTGTTAATCTGTAAATTCATTGCAACACTGAGAAACCTGGCTCCTATCATCCACCATTCATTTAATTAACTGTTCAATTCCATTATACATGTATATTAGCATCAGAATTAACTTGTACTTCAGGGAGAAACAGCTTTATTAACTAGCATTCAGTGTGTATATGCAGTTCCTTTTGACTTTAGTCTTGAGAACTCCACTCATATCCAAAGTTACTTGGTCAGCACCTTTTACAACTAACCCCTTAAGAAAGATTGTTTCACACATTTGTAATACAGTTAGGTTCTCACATATTCTGCATTTCTTCCTGGGATTTCCCAATCTCTTACATAATTTTTTGAATTTGCATATATTAAGGTTCACTTTTTGTGCTATAAAATTTTATGGATTTTGACAAATGCATGTCATGTATTGACTATTATGATATGTTATCTAAAAAGGAGAAAAAAACACATTATGTTTCACCTATTCAACCCTCCATCCTTCCCTCTGAACGCCTATCAAACACTGAAATTTTTATGCTATCTATATTTTTATATTTTTGAGAACGTTATATAATTGGAATCATATAGTATGTGTCTTTTTCAGATTTTTTTGTTTTCTTATTATTAAGTTTTAAGAGTTCTTTTTATATTTTGGATACAGATCCTCTATGAGATAAATGTTTTCGTAATACAGTGAAGGAGCTCTAAAATTATTGGGGTGCTATGAATTATAATATGTTAGAAAGGAAATTTTAAGGAATAATGCTATAAAAATCAATGGACAACTCTTAATCACTGCATTTTCTGTTTGTATCAGTAAGGATGTTTGAAAGGAAATATACTAAAAAATAAGAAAGTTACATCATTATAAAAAATATTTTTAGACTAAGAAAAAACAAAGTTACCATTTTTCTGTATCATTTTTCACACTCTACAACAGAACAAAAATAGTTTAATTCCTTGAAGAGATAGATTAAATCTGATAAATAATAAAATCAAAGAGCTACTGCACATGAGGCCTGTAGGACAGAGTGTCTAGTAATAGTAAGCCTTGGTTCACATTTGCTCTTATTATTATTTTCACTCATTATGAAATCAATATTCATATAAAAATACCACAATTTGAAAATATAGAAAAATTTGCTTAACACATTTCTTTTTTTTTAATTTTTTGGTCATGCAGTGTGGCCCATAGGACCTTAGTTCCCCAACCAGGGATCCAACCCCGGCCCTCGGCAGTGAAAGCCCTGAGTCCCAACCACTGGGAGGCCAGGGAATTCCTGTTGAACACACTTCTTAATAAACAGAAACCATTTCCATTATTTTTGCAACAAATTTGATTCTAAGTAAGAGCTCAGTATGTAACTACAAATATCCACAGTTTAAAAAACTACTAGAGTAACATGCTAATGAAGTTAACAATAGTTACCAACAAAGTAGTATATTAAAACATACTTTTACATTCTAAGTTTATATGTAATTACTCCTCTATTTATGTAGTAACTCTTAGGTGAATGATAAATTTTTACTCTAATGCAGTTATCAAAAGCTTCATAGAATGATTAGAAATATGAATATCATAGGTTTTTTTCCTATTTAAATCCAGAGACGAGAAATGTCATTTTTGTTTTATGTATATGATTCATTAAAATTCCTCAAACTCACAACTGTGAGAGGCTTATATTTGCATTAGTTAGACACCATCAACTCTCCAAGCCTATGATCTCAATTTATCTGTTATCATTCTACAATTATTACTTTATTATTTAATCTTAAATGAGAAATATCATGACCTTATAGTTCAAAAATATTCATGTCAAAGCAGTTTTTATGATCATTCATATGATGATAACCAACAAAATAATGAAAATGATTAAGTTCTTATTTTCAAGCACTATTATTTATCTTGATCCATACAGCAAAAGAGAAGAGCTAATGGGTCCAATTTTTGCCCACGGACAACTTTCCCCATCTGAGATATTTTTTAATTGTGATGAACTGTGAGTAAATTAAAATTCAACTGATTTTACCTAAAACTGGCTAATTAATTTCTGATATTAACAACTTGCCTTCAGTTTTTCTAGTTGTAAGAAAGAAACACACACTTAGAATGCTTTACTTGAAAGGGGTTAATTGTAAATTGTAAAAGGAAATAAAAAACAGGAAATTAATTCAACAGAAACAGAGGTAGCCTCAATAGCCTATTTTCATGAAGACTAAAGGCCTCTCTTTTTGTTTCTTTCTACCTGTTTTAATATAAAAACAATGATAATAGTAATAGATTCAATAACTAATATTTATTGAAGACAAATGCTATTTTATCTGTCTTAGAGCAAGCCCAACAACTTCATTTTGAAGAAGAGAAAACCAAGAGTTAAAGAAATACAGAAACTTGCCAAATTAACATAGCTAAGAATTTCCAGACCCAGGATTTCAATCCAACAGTTTATCTTCAAAATGTACTCTCTGTGCTATTCTGTTCTCAATTTTCTACAGCATTACCATCTAAAATGGTTCCTCTGCTGAGAAAGACAACTCTTTTGCCTTTTGCTTAAGATTTACTTATGTCAGGAATACTGAAATATAAGATCATTTCTAAAAATATTCTGGTTAATAAATGTAAACCTCAAGGTATATCAGAGTACATATCATTAAGTAAATAAATAACTTTTCTCCTTAAATGGGAATAATAATCATATATACCTCTGAGACAGGACGGAAAGGGGCAGGACACAGTCATTAAAAGAATGACACAGCCACTAAAGATACAACAAAAACTGGTTAGAATCTATTAGGCCTAAGATGGCAGAAGACTCAACTTCCAGTGGACCTTGAGCCTCATTATATGCTCATTGCAATAGATTAGCATATGCTAAGTGATACAACCACAGGCGTCATGACAGTTCTGAGGCCTACCATAAAAGGCCAAAAAGTGGGCGGCAGACCAATTCCTGGAAATTCCCACCCCTTCTCCAAGATAGTTAAAGTATTCCTCCCACTCATTAGCCTATGAAATTACCCAGCCCATAAAAACTAGTCACCAGCAAGCACAGCCTGGGGTCAGTCTCACCTTCTGAGATGGACCCACTTTCTGCCTATGGAACGTGTATCTCTCTAAATAAACTCATTTTCACTTTACTATGGCTCACTCTTGAATTCTTTCCTGTGCAAAGCCAAGGATCCTCACTTGGCACCAGTCCCAGGAACTTGCCCTAGACCTGAGACATGACCATCCTCTCTTACCCAATTCTCCTGCAATGTCTCATATTGTAGTTATGAGAATTAAATGAGGTAATGCGTCTGAAAACATTTGGCACAATGATTGGCATATAGTAGCATCACATAAATGTTTCCTAGATCTTCATCATCACCACCATCATTATCACCAGCATCATGCTAGTCTGAACTCTGACCCAAAGTTCCAAGTGTAATTTTTTATATTATATTTAAAAACAATGTAGCATCACAGTGATATAACACCACTCTTTATCTTGTCAAACTTCTAAGACTCCATTATTTAATTAAAAAATTCTAAGTTTATCCCAACAAAGCTGATGCCCTTCTGGGAAGCCTCAACAACTAGGGCCATTTTCTTATTGTTTTGGCTCAGTTATGTACCTGTTCTTTTTCCTAATTTGATATTAACATATTACTTGCAGAATATAAGAGAAATTTTAACCTCCTATGGCCTTTTTCCAACTACATTACTATACTGAAACTATACTTTCACAGGTAAGTGACTGATTAACTGTCAGATTCAAAGGTAATTTCTTATTTTCTATGCTCCTGGACTTCTTTTAAAGCATTTGATTCATTTGACATTTTTCTAGAACCTCCTAAGTTTAACCACTTCCAAGTCCACCCTGCACACCAGAGACTGACCTCTTACAAATCTCTTAACAAATGCTCTTTTATCACATCACTCATCTGAAAACCATTAACGTTTTCTTGTTTTCTTGTGGGAAAAGAAAAAGGTCCTTAGCATTTCATCCTTCATTATCCACAATCTTATCTTCATTTATCTTTATAACGTTCTCTAAATGAAAGAGACAAAAAGTCGTACTTTGCAGTATGATTTATTTTTTTAAGTAGCATTTTGCCAGTTCTCTCTCTGAGAAAATATATAATTACCCATTAGAGAATCCTTCCTTCCCTTTTCCGTTGTTTTCTACCTGCTGCTTTCCACTGACTACTCTGAGCTGAACTAAGTATTTGTGTAATGAGCATTTTTGCTACCTGAACTGAGCTGATCCATAAAAACCACAAATAAGCAGAAGTTTGTAACCAAATACTCTTCTTCAAACTTCTGAACTAGATACAAGAGAAATCACATATTCATGACTTCGGACAGCTCAGTTCCATCCTATCTGTAACATAATCTAGAAATGTAGAAATTGCTAAATGTTCATCTCATAAACTGCTATCACTTCCCAAAATAAATTTTTATAGGAAATTTTATAGTTTTTTGTTCTGAATCTCACTAAGTTAGTTTGATCCAAGCAAAAAGCAAGTCTAGTCAGAGCAAAGATAGTGCAAGATGGGAAAATATTTCTAATGCACAAATGTATAACCTTACTGTCCTTCCTAACATTTCAATCAAAAAGAAAACAAAGGTAATGAAGCAAGATTTTTCTCTTATTTCCATTCTTTGATCAGTCTCACATTATTTTCACTTTTATCTATGCACCTGTATTCTATCATGGCTTTCAGGGTCTATACTGGAAGATATTTTTAATTTATATCACATGGGTCTTATCTTGTCTAATATTTTCCCAGAGTAAGGCATTCTTCTTAAAAAATGATACACTCCCAAGTTGGAATTGAGTTTCTCTAACATCTTCATATAATAACAAAATCCTAAATGATATATGATTGTGATAATCAGAACAGTCTTAAAAAATTAGCATTAATTTCTCTAAATCCATTAAAATATTCTAAGCTTCTTCAGGAAAATTCAGTCCTTCCTAATCTAGTACTGAACAATTTTAAAGATAAAGGAGAAATCCTTGAGCCACCTAAATAAAGATATAACTAGAGCTAAACACCAGAAAATTCTGAGGAAGCAAATGTAAATGATTATTACACAAGTATACTCAACGAATAAGTAAATAAATACTCATTTGTTTAGTCTATATTAATGTAGGATACTAAAGCATTTCCACCCACCAGCCCCTAAAAAGAGGATGTCCTGGCAGCTAAATGAGATTAGTAATTCCTTGTGATTTTTCACTTGATCCTTTTTTTTTTTTAATGCTGTCACAAACTTATGAGGACAGAGAGAAAGAGGGTATGTTCATATTTGGGGTATTTCAAATCAAGAATGTTTTAACTTATTTTCTTGCTGTTATGGATTCTGAGAGGCAAGTCTTCTGAAAATATACCGGTATGAAAAGGAAAACTTTTTTTTTTGGCTGCCCCACTCGGCTTGTGGGATTTTTATTAGTTCCCTGGCCAGGGATTGAACTGGGGCCCTTGGCAACGAGAGCACGGAGTCCTAACCGCTGGACCACCAGGGCATTCCTAAAAGGAATTTTAAACTGCAAAATTAAAATAAACAAAGTGCCATCAAATATGGTGAGAAGTTTAAAGTATGGGTAGCCTTGAATCCTACAGAGTTTGTAACTAGGTTTATAGTATATCACAGTGAGTCAATAATTTACCTTATTTATCTTTATTAAGTTTTTTAAAAAATCAAATGGTTGATGCTGGGTGTAGTTTTCCAAGAAGCTCTTTTACCACTTAGTTAACAGTTAATTTGTTTCAAATTCCCACAAAAATATTTATCGAAACAAAACCATGCTGCTGGATGATTTGCTGTATAAAGCTATCAGATCTTTTAAAACAAAATGAATTTTAAAAAGACTCAGACTATAAACCATATTGATTCAGGTGCATTTTGTCTGGATTCAAACATGTTCTAATCTTCATTATAACATGGGTTGGGGGGAAGTGGTTAGGTAGGAAAATTTCTCAGTGATCTTTTCTCAAAAATAGCTCTATAAACAGAAGAAAATTTGATTTGAAATTTAATCTTGGAAAATTTCAGCATAAAAATGATCTCTGATACTTTTCCACTATCTCTTTCCAACAACAAAGAATATTCAGAAGACAAATACTGCATATGGAACTTCCTTTCTGCAAACATTTTTTGGTGATACCATACAGAACTCCTTCTACATATTCTTACTATCTGAACATAAATTTCATAACTTAAAAACAAATATGTTCTTTGGTATTATTTTGTATTATAGATGAAATTAGTGGTATGCTTATCCGCTTTCAGTGCAAAGATAGGAAATTTTTAATGAGAATTTTAGCACATAGGTGGACAATCTAAAGTAAACACTCGATTATGCTGACTATAAATTCCTAAGTGGTTTCGTTGTTTCCTTAACTTTCTACATATCACCTATAATATTTCAAGTTCAAGTGCAAATCTTGGGTCAGAACTGATTAAAAACAGTTTTCTTTTAATATAAAAAAGTTAAGACTACAGTGTGATTTGAACATTAATAGCAAAATGTTATATCTTCAAACTATTCAGAATAAGAACATAACAAATAACTCTGCCATTGCATAAGAAATCTATGCCTTCTGTATTTCCATTGTTTCAAATGTCAGACCAAAAAAAAAAAGTGTGAGAGTACCTTATTATAAATACCAATCAATGACCCAAAAACAAAAAATTAAAAAGACTTGCATTTGGCTTTTCTATAATATTCTAGAACTACTGCATAACACATATTTTAAGCTTAAGTAACATCAAAATTTTCCCCATGCACAGTTAGAAAATAATTTGTGTGACACAGCCAGATTATTCAATCTCCTAATATAAAAATTTTGTCCTAGTTTATTTAATTTCCAGTTAAATTTTGTGCTTTTCTTCATTTGAATTCTCTAATTAACCCTGTAAAACCTTAATTTTCTGTATTTAGGTATAAAGTGTACATATAAGTATCCATTGATTAGCCACTATGCAATTTTGAAAAGTTTGAATTAAGCGAACATAAATATAGATATGAGTTTCTTAGTTCAGAAAATAAATAATGCCTCTAAAAATATTTTGTACTAACGGATACTTGCTCCAAATAAAATATATTTTGTAGTTATGTGATTCAAATATTTTGATGTTCTGATGATTTCTCAATTAAGTAAAATCAACAATTCATAGTATTGGGTTTCCAGTTTCAGCTCAGAGATGTCAAAAAAAATTCACTTAAGAGCTGGAAGAACATGGCTCCCATCACAAGAGAAAAACTGACAAGCTGAAAAAGAAATTCTTGTCTTTAAATCGTCAGAGAATTGAAACCTCAGGTCATTTAACTATCCTGAAATCTAGAGGTAGATGGGTACCTGCAGGAAGAAACAGGGCCTTTCCTAACTGGAACAGATACTGCCAAACAGTACATGAGACAGTTATAAGATTGAGCTAATATTTTTTAACAAGTTGCTCAAAACTGAATGTGGGCTGGTATGAGAGTATGAAGTCCCTGGGGCTGCAGACATAGGGAGTTTCAACCCTCTAACAGGCTTTTCCTATGGAAAGTCACCAGGGAAGATAAGGAAGGTCTGCAGGAGCTTTACCCATGGCATTGGCTGCGGGAGGGGAGCAGTAGCAAAAGGCTAAGTTTACAAAGAGAACTCCAGGCCCAGATGGTTTCACTAGTGAATTAGAGCAAACATTAAAGGAAAAAAATAATACTAATTCAACACAATCATCTCAAAAAAAAAAAAATAGAAGAAATAGGAACACTTCTAAACCCATTTAATGACGTCAGCTCTACCTTAATAATAAAACCAAATAAATGTCTTTGATTATAGGCCTCTTACAAATAGAGACACAGAAATTCTCAACAAAATAGTCTCAAACCATATCCAACACTATGTAACAATGATAATAAATCATGAACAACTGAGGTTCACCCCAGGAATCTAAGGCAAAAGCAACGTTCAAAAATCAATTAGTAGTTACTATATTCACATACTAAATAAGAAAAGCTATATGAAAATCTCAATAGATGCAGGAAAGTACTTGACAAAATTAAACATCTGTTATGATATTTAAAAATCTCAACAAAGTAGAAAGTCTTTCTTAACCTAATAATCAACATGAACAAGCAAACAAACAAAAAGGACAAACAAAAATCTACAGCTAACATCATACTTAATGGTCTTTTTTAACTGTTTCAATTCAACATTATATTGGAAGGCCGTAAAAAGTAATAAAAAAGATACGATTGGAAAGGAAGACATAAACTTGCCTCTATTTAAAGATGAAACAAAAGTTTGTAGAAAATTCAAAGATCTACACAAAAGTTGTTAGAATTAAGTCATAGTTTAACATGTTTTCAGGATACAAAGTCAGTCAATTGTAATCAATCATTTTCCTAGATATCAGCACTGAACAGTTGGAATGTGAAATAAAAATACCATTTTGGAGATGACTTCTGAACTATAACACTAATAGCAAGATACATCAAAGAAATAATTGATGAGTTGGACTTCATTAAAATTAAAAACTTTTGCTCTATGAAAGACAATGTTAAGAGAATAAGACAAGCCACAGACTGGGAGAAAATACTTACAAAAGACTTATCTGCTAAAGGACTCTTCTAAACTATACAAAAAAAAAAAAACCTCTTAAAACTCAACAATAAGAAAACCAACAACCCAATTTAAAAATGTGCCAAAGACCTTAACAAACACTTTACCAAAGAAGACATGCAGATGGAAAATAAGTATATGAAAGGATGCTCCACAACATATGTCACCGGGGAAATGCAATTTAAAACAACAACAAGATACCCTTACACACCTATCAGAATGTCCAAAATACAAAATCCAGAACACTGATACCAAATGTTGGTGAGGATGTGCAGCAACAGGAAGTCTCATACATTGCTCATGAGCATGAAAAGACATTGAGGAACCTTAAATGCATATTACCAAGTAAAGAGATCAATCTGAACAGGCTACATATTGTATGATTCCAACCATATAATATTCTAGAAAAGGGATGGAAAACTATGGAGACAGTAAAAAGGTCAGTGGTTGCCAGGGGTTGAGGAGGAGGAGGGATGAATAGGATTTTGAGTGCAGTGATAATACTCGATATGATACCATAAGGTTTGTATAGAATGTACAACACCAAGAGTGAACTCTAAGGTAAGCTATGGACTTTGGGTGATTATGATGTAAATGTAGGTTCACCAGTTGCAACAAATGTACCACTCTGGTGAGGGTGTTGATAGTGGGGTAGCTTTGTGTGTATGGGGGTGGGGCACATGGGAAATCCCTGTACCTTTCTTTTAATTTTACTGTGAACCTAGAATTTCTCTGAAAGAATAAAATCTTAACAAAAATCCATTTACAAAGGCACCCATAAAAAAGTAAGTGCTTAGGTAGAAATCTTACAAAATATGTGAAGGATTTATAGACTGAAAATGTAAAATATTCCTAAGAGAAATTTTAAGGGACCTAAATAAATAGAGTAATATACCATTTTCATGAGATGGAAGACTCAAGTTGTTTAGAAGTCAATTCTGCCCAAATTGACCTGTAAATTCAATGCAATCCTAATCAAAAACAAAGCAGGCTTTTGTGGAGAAACTTAAAGACTTTTTCGAAAATTCATACAGGTCTAGAGTATCCAAAACAACTTTGAAAAAAAAGTACAAAGTTGGAGGACTAACTCTACCTTACTTCAAGACTTACTATAAAGTTACAGTAATCAAAGCACTTTAGTATTTGTGTAAAAACAGAGAAATAGATCAATGGAACAACAACAAAAAATAGTACAGAAATACGCCCACGCATGGACAACTGAATTTCCATGAAGGTGCAGACAATATCTTTTTCCATTAATAGTGTTTGACTTTTGGATATCAAAAAAATGAAAAAGGAACTTCAATTCATACAAAGCATCACATACAGAAATAATTCAAAATGGATTGTAGATTCTAGAAGAAAGGATAGGATAAAAGTTTTGTGGCCTTGGGTTAAACAAAGAATTCTTAGATATACACCAAAACCATATTCATAAGAGAGACTGATGAATAGGACTTAATAAATATTAAAAACTTCTGCTCTTTGAAGACACTATTAAGAGAATAAAAAGATAATCCCCAGTGTGGGAGACTTCAATACACCTCTTTCAGAATTGGACAGAGTAGGAAAAATAAATTGCATGTAGGAAGTGTTTAATATGAACAACAAAGGTGTGGAAAGAAAGAAAGAGGGAGAAGTCTATCTCAAATAGAAAAAGTACATTGCTTTTATGTCTATAAAAGACTTACAAAATATGTCACTGTGATTTACCACAAGAAGTTTATGAAATTTGAAATAGAAAATTGTATCTCATATTCTCTGAAAAGTGGAAAATTTAAAAGAATTTAGAAATAAACTGTGACAAAGATAAACTTTTTAGAAAAGAAATATGCTTACAAAATTATGAAATTAGAATAAAAAGTACAGACTCGGAAAATCAGAATAATCCATGACAATAGTAATAAAGCACAGTAAAATCTGTACTCAGCAAAAAATTTATGGCCATGAAAACCTTTAATTACAAAGAAGAAATAATAAATGAATAAAATACTAATTGGGGAAAATAGCAACTAAATAAACCATAAATAACTTAAATAAGAATGAAGGAAAAAATAAAATGGAAAACCATATGTACGCTTGCTTGTACATGCACACAAACAGAATGTCTAAATCCAGACTGCTTTTTTTAAAGGCCAAAAAAGACATCTAGAAGTTTAAGTTTATAAAATAGTTCATATTTAGAATAAGAAAGGAAAATTAATTGAAGATTTAAGAGAGATTACAAGAATAGGAGAATAAAACATAGAATTCTGTGGCAAATAAATAAAACTCCTGAGGAAATGGAACATTTTATGTTTAATAGAATATTTAAATATATTTATATATATATGCATATACATACATATACAATTTCCCCAAATTAGAAAATTTGACTGGTCCAATTAACAGAAAAAATTAGAGAGATGATTACAGTGATAAAGCTCTATCACTAAAAAGCACCAAAATAGAGAGAAGATTGAGGAGAGAATTGGCAGAAGCCAAGACAATTCAGCTCAACAGGAGAGATACAGATGAGGGAGGTCATATAACGGAGCATGTAAACTTCCAGCAATGGTCTGTAGTGCACTGTTTCTCTAAGGGAGTAAGTGTGGCTTAGACAAGTAGAGGACAGAAAGAGAAGATACTGAGGGCATATTCCCTAAAGAGGCAAACGAGAGTGGATTGTTTCCGATTTCTTATCTGCAGTACATTACATTTGCATATGTCCAACAGTCACCCAGATGGCATATTTAAATACATGAAGATAACATCTTATGGATCTGACAGCAGGAGAGATGAGAGCCTCCAGTTCAGGGAATTCTTCACTATTTGGCCCAGGGAATCAATTCAGGCTCCTCAAAGCAATAAATTCCACTTATTTTCCTGACTGACAGGGTCCCCTGGCCTGCAGTGTTTTTTTGTTGTTGTTTAAATATTTATTTATTTATGTTTTTGGCTGCGTCGGTTCTTAGTTGTGGTGCCCGGGCTCTTCGCTTCGTTGTGGTGCACTGGCTTCTCTCTGTTGTGGCGCGAGGGCTTAATTACCCCATGGCATGTGGGATCTTAGTTCCCCAACCAGGGATCAAACCAGTTTCCCCTGCACTGCAAGATGGATTCTTGACCACTGGACCACCAGGGAAGTCCCCAGCTGGCCTGCAGTTTAAATGTGACTGCTCGTTTGTTGAAACTGACATTTATAATGCCAGATTTCATGAAATTACTCTGTTAGGTCCTTCGATCATTTCTACAGATCAGGGTGTCACAGATCCAGCCCAGAACAACTGCAGGACATTGGAACCAAAGAGAAAGCTTCAGATAAATCAAAATTTCAAAAGTCTGTACAACAGGTAAATTATGGCTAATTCCACACAATATCACATTCAGAAGAAAATGTAGGTGGGATTTTTCAACCTGACAATTTTTTTCTTGTGTCTCAATTTCTCTATTATTCATCTTCTATTAAAAGAGGTAAAGATTTTTCTAAATCAGAAAATCTCAGGTGGTCTGGACTTAAAGATATTTGAACAGTGATTCAGTTCAATCACTAATGTGCAGCTTGACACCTGTGTATTAATTAGGATTCTTTGCTTTAAGACAACAGACAGCAAATCTGGATAGTTCTGAAATATTATGAACTGATTAGAAAAGTGTGAAGTATCTCTTAGAATAAACACTGAAAAGCTATATCTGGAGAAGTACAGACATTAGAGCAACTCTGAATACCCAGCTGGGGGAACTAATGGACAGTTTCTATTGCGTCCATCTCAAGAGAGGAATAAGCTCCCACCTTCTGCAGCTCAGATTCTGCAGAGACTCTGACTAACTTGTATCAAGTTGCTAACTTGGCCAGGAGAGGAAAGGACATTCTATCAACAGCCCCTCTTACCAGAGCCCCTCTTAGACCTTACCCAATGAAGGTAGGTTAGTTCCTCTAAGCAAAATTCATTGCTGCGCAAATATATGGGGAAATGTAGGGCGGGCAGGAAAAACAAACATTCATGCCACATTCTCTATGATTTCTTGATACAGGGCTATCTATTCTGTTTAAAAACAGTCAGCAGTGGGAACCCATGACCTCCCAAGGTAGCATATTTCATGTTTAGACAGCTCTGTTATACGTGTTTTTCTTAAATTCAACAGAATGTTCTTTATTTACAGTTTTCATCTTTCACTTTGAATTCTACCTCACAAAGCTCTTCAATCAATAATTCTCCCTCTTCCACAGCAAACATTTGAAAGCAATTTCAAACAATTTCAACAAGTTACTGATCCACATAGAAGTTCATACATCCAATGCATGTCTCTCTACCTTGTCTGGGGAATTGGGGAAACTGTAAAAAGCCTTGAATCTGTATTTCCCTGATAGTGACAAAGAAAGGAGCTAAAATGGACATGAGTTTTAGAGAATTGTTTCTAGGCTCTAGTGATCACTGCTTCCTCTACTACTTTTTTTGTTTCTATAAATCATCAATTTAATATTTCCTAGATCTTTGATGCAAGTGACAACAAGCATACTGATGATGAGCTTGTGGATTCTATCTTCCATTTAGATTATAACGTTTGTGCATCATAAAGCTTCCAAAATCTTGCCCATTCCACAGAATCTGTTACTGAGTTGTTTCCTCAGTATTCTAAGAATGGAATTTTTTTTTTTTTTTGCAGTACGCGGGCCTCTTACTGTTGTGGCCTCTCCCGTTGTGGAGCACAGGCTCCGGACACGCAGGCCCAGCGGACATGGTTCACGGGCCCAGCCGCTCCGTGGCATGTGGGATCCTCCTGGACCAGGGCACGAACCCGTGTTCCCGGCATCGGCAGGCAGACTCTCAACCACTGCGCCACCAGGGAAGCCCAAGAATGGCATTTTTTCAAGCCTAGGAAATAAGCACTTTCTTATAAGCTCTCAGCAGCAACAAAGCACAAAAGTCAAAACTGGAAGAAACCTTAGAAACTGGTTCCACATCTTTTGTAGGTGAAGTGGATAAAAAAAGTCATTTGTCTATGTTACTTACTAATTTGGAGCAAAATTTGGTTGTCAAATCATATTATTTCTTCCACCCACAATATTTCAAACTGCATTGGATGGTTACTTTTTCTTGCTTGTACCATTACTAATGCTTTTTCCTTTCTTAAATATATTTATACCTATTTACTTAAGACTCTGCTGCTAGCTTAATAATAATACTAATAGGTTATATATATATATAGCCTTTATTATGTTCTAGGCATTGTTGTTAACTGTTGACTCATAATAACTTATTAATGCTCACAACAGGAAACACAGAGTTTGCTTGCCTGTTATCACACAGCTAGTATGTGTCAGAGCCAGAATTTAAACCCAGCTGGTTTAATTTTAGATGTTAAATTCATAAATACTACAAAATTGTGCCTCTCAATGCTCAGCTGTATGTCACTCAGCTACTGCAAGTATATAATGGGCTACCATATTTTTATATATATACACATATACATATACATACATACACACTCCTTAGCTCTGGAAATGTAACACTGACTTCATAACTTCATTTTTCAAACTGACACTCCTCCTATCCCACTTTCCTGTCAGCCCTGTCCAAAAATCTCTAATGTGCATAACACCACACTCTGCAAGTCTGCTAGTAGCATCGCCACTTCTTATAATCTGACCCTTCCCTTAGTCAAGCTTATTATCTGTTACTTTCAATATACATCTTCCTTTAGTCAGGGCAGTGTTTCCACTGCTTCCCTCCCCAAGACCCACAAGCTCCCTTCTGATTCTCAACTCTGTACCCTGATACTTCAATCACATTTCTGGTGTGTTCTTGCCCTTTCTCACTGCTGGCCAAGTCCTACCCAACTCTCTAGTCCTACCTCAAGTATAAAAAATCTATGAATATTTCCTAATAAACACATCTTGCTCTCATCTAGACCAACCCACTGTTTTCATATCTCCATTTCAGTTAGCCTTTAATTATCTCTGATCCTAAAAATATGTGAGTGTACTTTCCTACTTAGATTGCAAGTTAATTGAGGGCAGGAATCATGATACACTTCTTTTCCAACACCTAACATCATACTGGACCAAAAGTAAGTGCCTAGTGAATATATGTGCATCAGTTCTTCATGTGTACTTATAAGACCTAACCCCCGAATTACCTTCAGCAGGAGAGTACACCATTCAATGAACTTTATAGTAAAATACTATTACAATTAAAAAAAAAAAAACAACTTGGGATTTTGTTTCCTAAACCTTACACCGAGGACTACAATATTTTAATTTCTAAACATTAGATTTTTTTCAGAAATTTCAATAATTGGTTGAAAAATTGTTTATCCTGGAGACTATAAATTACATAAGATACATATCAATAGGAGATGTTTTCAGTTTTAGTGTTATGATGAGGGATTATAGGGAGAGATTTTGACAACTAAACAGACAGCCAATACAAACTTCTAAAACATTTGTCTTCAAATGACTAGAAGCAAGATTACTCAAATAATATTTAAATCAATGTATGTTTTAAAGGTAAATTAGATTGTGTTTATGACAATTATATAAAGGATATCACATGAAATCTTCAAATTTAAATCCTTAAGAATTTTTCTGTTTTCTATGAAACAGAAAACATTGATTTAGCTCTAATGCATAGCTATATGTATTCCATAATGTTTTTAAAGAGGAAACATGTTCTAAATATATCCATAGTTAAATCTGACTATTTGCCCTCTGTGGCTAAATCTTTAGCACACTGTTGTCACTTGGTACTGGCATACACAACAGAAATACTAGACTTCTTTTTTTAATAGGGGTAAATAAAAATTATTTAAGCTGTAAAATTAAATTTAAGCAATGTTGACAACAAAACATCATTCTCTCATTCCATTTCTCTCACTTCCCTTAAATAAAAGTAAATTTTAATTCTGGCATTTCTAGATTGCTACATAGTCTCTCATAGTCCCTAGTACTTCTTTCCCTTGCTCTTGGCCCACCATACACATGAGCCTTCTTTGAGTTCCTTTAAGTACCTATGCATGCTGTCTTCTACATCAAGGATTTAATCACATTTCATTTATCTGTCTGACATTTTCTTACTAAATGAACGACTTTTATTCTCAGATCTGAGCTCAAATATCATTTCCTCATATAAGCTTTCCCAAACTTCTACCTTAGATAATATCTTCCAAAGGTTTCATAAGAACTTGTATTCTCCTCTCATAGCATTATTAACATTTTAGATGAAATATTTGCTTAAGCCCTATTTCTCTCACGATTCCATATTCTCCATGTTGACATATACATTGTTAGCTCACTGCTACTCTCTCTGGCATATACTAGACACATATAAAACATTGGGAGAATGAACGAATGCACTAAAGAATGAATTTTACATGGGAGGAAAAATGCCCTAAGAGAAACGTGATAGTTTTGGAGAACGAATGCTGAACAAAGACAAATATCTTCCTTGGCGAGAATCACCAGTATTTGGCTCAAGGAGGTTAATATTATTCAATCGTGGCTGTTTTGAAAGTGTCAGCTTCACTCCAGTCTAAACATATTGTGAAACTTACCTGATTGATTAAAAATATGCTGAAGAAACCTTTTTTCCTATTTCAATATATTGCTCTCATAAGGCAAACATTATTGATTGGTACTTGATAATTACATCTATCCTAAAAGTGTAATCATTCAATAATATATTTACCAATGGTATCCCACATAGAGATTTGACAGTGTGGGGATCATTTACATTTTTGAATTATTGAATAATAAGTAGAAAGTACATGATGGCAATTTATGATAAATCAATTAACTTTGTATGATTCTTAAAAAGCATAATTTTTTAAATGTGGGGAATAGATTGCACCAAATGTAATTTTTTTCATCTCTTGAAAGTAAATATACCTATGATAGCTATATTTTTGTAAACCGAATCATCCATGGAATAACATGAATTACAAATATCACTTTAGGAAATGTTTGATAAACTAAATGATTTCTTTCTTTCTCTTTTTTCTTTCTTTCATTCTTTCCTTCCTCCCTTCCTTTCTTCCTTTTTGTAAATTCCTAGGTTCCAAGAAGCACCTGATTCTATATGTACAATTTGATGTATTTCTTAGCTAAGTCATACCTAACAACTTAATATCAGATTGTGTATCTACAGACATCCATTGTGGCTTTTTAGGTGGCCACTAGGTTAGTTTTCTTAACATGTGATGCTGTTCTTTTACAACAGGGACAGCCCCCTCTGACAGTCTTACAACATTTTGAGAATCACTGATATGATCTGGTCTACCAAGACTGGAAGCATTTTCTAAAAGATGAAGCTATCCACATGAGATAGAACCTGGTTAAAAATTCAGCCTACATTATTTACTCTAGCTAGATAAATGGCACTGGTTCTCAGCAGAGAAAAAGTTGGAATGCTTAATTTACTGATGAGATCAATTTTTTTAAAAAAACTTGAATATACAGAGAATGACTAAGATCTTCTAGTAGCACAGTAGGTTAACAGGTAAATGTAAACTACAGACATCTCCCTAGCCCCACACATATGGCCAGTCTCTGAGGAAAAATCTATAGGTTGTTTGGTTTCATTTTTTAAAAAATTTGGATTTTTCAACATACATTTAACTTCTTTTTCTCCTGATGATAGCAAGTTTCAAGTAAGCTTGAAATCAAGCTTTCTCTTCAATAGTCCATGAAGAAATTAATTTTTCACCAACTCAGAGTAATTTACCTCAAATAGACCTGACTGTAAAAATAAGATTTTAATATTTTCATCCAAATTTCAAAGGAAAGCTTGTTTTTATTCCCCAGAAGAAAAGTGCTCTTTTTCAATAATGATGTTGCAAAATAATTCAAATTAAAATAATTTATCTTGGGCTCCAAGGGAAGGGGAAACAATTTACTTTCATTTATCCTGAATTGTAGTGGTGTTAAGCCAGTGTTCCCTTACTGTCACTCCTGAAGATGGATCTTCCTCCTGATTCATTTTCTGTTACAATGGCTCTCAACTCTGGCTACACTTTCGACACCTCTAGGAGCTTTTTAAAAGCACCACTATCAGAGTCCAGCCCCAGATAAATTTAGATAAAATTTCTAGCACTAGAACCTGGGCAGCTATTGTTCTTTAAACTTCCCAGGTGATTCTAATGCACAATGATGGTTGCAAACCCTTAATCCAGTGTTTCATCTGAAAGAAATTAGTCAAAGGTAAATCCTAAGAAGTTAAGGAAAAACAGTCAACCAAACTCGGAGTTTCAAGATTTAGCTCGCTTGGTTAAAGAAATCCTATTAAGATATGCTTCACCAAACAGTGCATATGAATTCCCATTGTAGCTCCAAATTTCTTATTTTCCTCAGAGACTGGAGGGTACAGTTCAAAAAATCAATTATAACTTAAGAGGAGAGTTGTTTTCCCAGGTTCAAATCATGCTT
Source organism: Delphinapterus leucas (assembly GCF_059928025.1). NCBI lineage: Eukaryota > Metazoa > Chordata > Mammalia > Artiodactyla > Monodontidae > Delphinapterus > Delphinapterus leucas. Next base: position 100,799,292 of record NC_143131.1, on the reverse strand, counting down.
AAGTAGAACAGGGCCAGGGCTTGGAAGCAGATCTTGTTTGCCTCAATAACATTAACTCATGCCAAAGTCAGTCATAGTTAGGGTTGCCTGCGCCATGGAAATCACATTCACCAACATATTTCCATTCCGAACACTAATGGAAATGACCCAAAAGAATCAAAACGTAATATATTGAATAGAAGAAAAATTACTTTTAGAAAAGACTTAACGAATCTAAATACAAACTTCCAAAGATAATAGAATTATATTAAATCTTAAAATTTCACTGCCTCCAAGCCTAAAAATATGGGTGCAAATAGGCTAAAGACAAAATGAAACCTACCAACGAACAAACAACAAACTTCCACAAATACAACAGAGGTCATCAAAACAAGAGCTGGTAGTCAGAGAAAGAGAAGGCTTTTAAAAATATTCTACAAGGCATGACTTGGTTTAGCTCTATGTTATTCCCAAAAGCCCAATGAAAAGTATAGGAAGGAAGAGGTGATTTCACAACATCCTGAAAAAATTGTACTAAAAATCCATGGCTGGAAAGAGCATAATGAGAATACATGGAAGCAACTCAAAGAGGACCAAAAGCCTCAGGAAAAGGAAACATGGTTGACCATTATGGTTTTGGTTCTCCTGCTGGGAGAAAAGCAGAGAGAAAAAGTAGAAACATTTCAGACACGCAGAGGTAAGATCTCATGGATAAACAAGAATTTACTTAAACACAAAAAAAAGAGAAAAGACATTTCTAGGGTGGTATAAAGTAGAAGAACCTGTGAAAGTATCTTCAATCCACTCTAAACTCAACACAGGGGCCTAAACTCAAATTGTTAATCTCATCCTATTATGCTTTTAGAGGGTTAGAAAAAGACTTTGGAGGAATCCAGGATCAAATAGGGTTAAAAACTACTTAGGCAGCTGCTTTTTGATAAATGCAGAGAGTTTTAGAATTTGCACCAAATTCACAGGTGCTATTTGAAGCCTGAAGAAATTCTGGCATGGATTACGATATGTCTTCTGCAAAGTTAACTAGGGTATAAGACAGTGATAAACAAGGTACAGTTTAGTTTTTCTGATTAGGTTTATGCCTAGTCCCAGCTGATTCCAATTCCACCCCTATTTTTCAAACACCATCTCTCAAATATACACAGAACACACACAGAGGTTTGCTGCAGCTTTGAGAAAAGATAAATAGGAGTCAGATAAGGGGATAAAGTAAGCATTCATCATGAAATTATACAAACAATATCAGTGCCAATAGGAAGTGTGGGCCAAATTCTCCATGTTAAAAATGAGTCAGGTGAAAAATAACAGAAGCTCTATTTCAGAAGAAAATGAATGGATAATTTACATTAAAATTTCTAATAGAAAACATGGTTCTAATAAATCAACACCTAAGAGATAAAATAATAAAACAAGAGAAGACATGAAAAGGGAGATTGAAGAGGGAGTAGACAAATATAGGACCAATATTACGCTATTACTGAATTAGCAAATATATTAAATGCAGAAAGGAGAAGAATAGACAGGTGAAAATGTCTGACAAACAGGAAAAAATATATTCAGAATAAAGGCAAAGGATAAAACAGTGATTAAATCAAATAATGAAAACACTATGGGTACGGAAGGCAAAGATGATCAACCCAAGGATAACTGGTTTCCCTGTAGGAGCAAATTCATTAATAAAATGTACATGTTTTCAGAGAGAGAGGAAAACTTTCCTGAAATACAGGAAGCATTGGAAATTAAGATGAAAGCACATAACATTTTCTAGGAGAAAAATTCGATATAAAACTATCAATAATGAAATATATCTTGATTAAGTAATTGAAATTCAAGGATGAAGAAATTTTGCAAAGTCATTTACAATTGGAAAAAGATCAGGGTATCTTCAGACTTCTCTACTAATTCAAATGCAGAATACATTAGAGCAATAACTGAAATTTTGAAGAAAATTTGACCCAACAGTATTGTACCAACCACATCGACATTCATAATAAAAGCTATAGCCTGCATCCTCAAACACAAAAAAAATCACCAAGAAAATATAGCACTAGTGAGACCTTCTTGGAGAAAACAAACATAAACTTCTGAAATTGAATTTTACTAATTAAGATATTAAAAAACACACTGAATTTACATAAAATGTAAGATGGAGCAACTGGAAAAATAGGATTACAAGAGGTTGTTAGTTCCCAACCTCGTGAGTTTCCTGGGTGAAATCTGAAACTAGCTTCCATACATGGAGGGCAAAGAGACACCAAATAAAAGAGGCAGACCACTTTGAATTTGTACGTGGCCGCTTTAATAAGCAAGGGAATTTCCATATGTGGTTTGTCTTGGGCAGTCGTAAAACAAGTAGATCTCCGCATCTGCCCGCCAGAATGTTAAAAGTTTATGTCGAGGCCTTAACTGGGTTTAGTCATGTTTACTGTCCAGATGGTCTCAACAATACATTGCTCTCTGAGACCTGCGACCTTGAAAATGGCTCCCACTGTGGACATGGTGAGTAGAATGTAAATTCCAAGGACCGGGGAGGGAGAGAGGAGCCACTGATTGCCCAGGTAAATAGCAGTCATGTTCTCTCGATGACTTCCCCCAACAGAGGTAAATGTTTGAAAATAAACCATATAAAAATACTTGAAAAGAAAACATTAAGGGAAAAAAAAAAGGAAAGATGGTATGGTACCTAGAATAATGACTCTCCCCTCCAAAGATGTAGGAACCTGTCAATGTGTCATATTACATGACAAAAGGTAGAACGGGGGATTTACAGATGTGATCAAATTAAGGATCTTGAGATGGGGAGATTTTCCTGGATTATCCAGGTAGGTTCAGTGTAGTCACAAGGGTCTTATAAGAGGAAGGTAATGACAAAGAAGGAGATGGAATGATGGAAGCAAATTTGGAGTGATACAATTTCTGCATGGAAGGAATGTGGACAGCCTCTAGAACCTGAAAAAGGCAAGGAAATGGAATCTCTCCTAGATCCCAGGAGGAACCAGCCCTGCTGACATCTTGACTTTAGCTCAGTGAGACTGACTTTGGATTTCTAGAATCCAGAGTTATAAGAAAAATGTGCAGTGTTTTAAACTGCTAAGTTTGTGGTAATTTATTAAAGCAGCAATAGGAAACTAATACAGATAGAAAGAGTTTAGGTGCATTCATTTTTTAAACTTTCCTTAAGGAAAACCAATAGGCATTAAATATATAAATAAATCAAGAAGTAATGCTTTAAATCTATTTCATCACATTATAAGAGGAAACTACCAAAAATTAAAGAAAACACTAACCAATACAGTGGTCAAGTGGTAGCTGGCATTGAAAAACAAAGGATCTTAACTGAGAATATTATGTATACTACTAAATGTCTTTGATATAATAGCTAATTTTAAAAAACCCATTATAAACTTTCTAAATTAGCTGAGGGAAAACAGGCACACACAGACACGTATATGCGTGCAAGTGCTCACACACACAAACACACAAATCAAAACTATAAACAAACAGATATGAGGAAGATAAAACAAAAATAACAAAATATTGAAAACAGAAGCTTTAAAAATGGAGCAGACAACATAACAGAATCACAAACTAATATATATGTCACATCAATAAATATAAATTAATTCAATGGTAAAAGAAAAAAATTCATGTATTATATCAAAAACATCTTTATACGTTGTTTGAAAGAAACATGTTAAAGCACTATGATTGAGACAGCCTAAATGTAAAAGAATAAATGAAGACATAATAGACAAATGTTAATATGAGGGGAGGAAAATATCATCTCAATAAGGACAGAAAGTACACCTGGAAAAATGTAACACTCTTTAATGATTACTTAGGGAAAAAAAACTTAGCAAAAAAAAAAAGAGAGAGAGAGAGAGAAGAGAAGAGAACTTTCTCAGTCTGATAAGTATCTATAAAAACCCCAGAGAAAACATCAAACTTAATGGTAAAATACCTAATAATTTCCCTCTGAGATCTGGAAGAAGACAGATATACTTCCCAGCACCACTGCTGTTCAACATTGTCCATAAGGACAAAACTTTTGAAATAACTGAAGAAATAAAAGTTATAAGTGTGGGGAAGGAAGAAATAAAACTTTCATTATTCATGGATGATCTGATTGCATATATAAAAAATATGAAATAATCAATATAAAAATTATGAAAATCAGTAAGTGAATCTAGCAAAATCATTGAATTTATTAACATAAAATGATGTATTTCTATATTGAAAAAAACAAATAAATAAAATTAACAAACAAAATATGCCATTTATACTAGCAGCTTAATACATCACATGTGGAGGAGTATATATCTAAGGAAACACCTTCAAGGCTCCTATAGAGAATACTACACAATATGATGAAAGAAATTAAAAGACAAATAAATGGAGGGATCATTATGTTTTGAAATGAATATTGCATATCAAAAATGTCAATTTTCCTCAAACTGATCTATATAGTGAATGAAATTGCCCAAAAGTCCCAGGAGTCTTTTTTGGGAATATGGGAAAATTGATTCTAAAATTTATGTAGAAATAAGAAAAGTTAAGAATAGCCAAGGCAAGATAACAACAGAAGCTAAGGACTTAACATTACCATATATCAGGACCAGAGCTGTTGTGATTAAGACAGTTTGTTATTGGTATGTGCACATAAAATAGATCAAAAGAGCAGAATAGACAGGCTAGAAACAGAACTACAGAGTCAATAGATTCAAGATAAAGGTGGCAGGGAAATACAGTAGAAAAAGTGTTGTTAATTCCAATAAAGAATGAAAAAAAAATTTTTTAACATCTTTATTGGAGTATAATTGCTTTACAATATTGTGTTAGTTTCTGCTGTATAACAAAGTGAATCAGTTATATGCATACATATATCCCCATATCCCCTCCCTCTTGTGCTTCCCTTCCACCCTCCCTATTCCACCCTCTAGGTGGTGACAAAGCACCGAGGTGATCTCCCTGTGCTATGCAGCTGCTTCCCATTAGCTAGTTATTTTATATTTGGTAGTGTATATATGTCAATTCTACTCTTTCACTTTGTCCCAGTCTACCCTTCCCCCACACCATGTCCTCAAGTCCATTCACTACTCGCTGTGTATTTATTCCTGTCCTGTCCATAAGTTCATCAGAACAATTTTTTTTTAGATTCCATATTATGTATTAACATACGTATGTATTTTTCTCTTTTTGACTTACCTCACTCTGTATGACATACTCTAGGTCCATCCACCTCACTACTAATAACTCAATTTCATTTTTTTTATGGCTGAGTAATATTCCATTGTATATATGTGCCACATCTTCTTTATCCATTCATCTGTTGATGGACACTTAGGTTGCTTCCATGTCCTGGCTGTTGTAAATAGTGCTGCAATGAACACTGGGGTACATGACTCTTTTTGAATTACAGTTTTCTCAGTGTATATGCCCAGTAGTGGGATTGCTGGGTCATATGGTAGTTCTATCTTTAGTTTTTTAAGGAACCTCCACATTGTTCTCCACAGTGGCTGTATCAATTTACATTCCCATCAATAGTGCAAGAATTCGCCTGTGAAGCCATCTGGTCCTGGGCTTTTTTTTGTTGGAAGATTTTTAATCACAGTTTCAATGTCAGTGCTTGTGATTGGTTTGTTCATATTTTTATTTCTTCCTGGTTCAGTCTTGGAAGTTTGTACTTTTCTAAGAATTTGTCCATTTCTTCCAGGTTGTCCATTTTGTTGGCATATAGTTGCTTGTAGTAGTCTCACGTGAGCCTTTGTATTTCTGTATAACATAACAGTTGTTACTTCTCATTTTTCATTTCTAATTCAGTTGATTTGAGTCTTTTCCCTTTTTTTCCTGTTGAGTCTGGCTAATGGTTTATGAATTTTGTTTACCTTCTCAAAGAAACATCTTTTAGCTTTATTTATCTTTGCTATTGTTTCCTTCATTTCTTTTTTGTTTATTTCTGATCTGAACTTTATGATTTCTTTCCTTCTGCTAACTTTTGGTTTTTTATGTTCTTATTTCTCTAATTGCATTAGGCAGAAGGTTGTGTTGTTTGAGATTTTTCTTGTTTCTTGAGGTAGGATTGTATTGCTATAAACTTCCCTTTTAGAACTGCTTCTGCTGCATCCCATAGGTTTTGGGTCATTGTGTTTTCACTGTCATTTGTTTCTACATATTTTTTGAAATCCTTTTTGATTTCTTGAGTGATCTCTTGGTTATTTAGTAGCATATTGTTTAGCCTCCATGTGTTTGTATTTTTTACAGTTTTTCTACTGTAATTGATATCTAGTCTCATAGTTTTGTGGTTGGAAAATATACTTGATATGATTTCAATTTTCTTAAATTTACCAAGGCTTGATTTCTGACCCAAGATATGATCTATCCTGGAGAATGTTCCATGAGCACTTGAGAAGAGAGTGTATTCTGTTGTTTTTAGATGGAATGTCCTATAAATATCAATTAAGTCAATCTGATCTATGTGTCTTTTAAAGCTTGTGTTTCCTTATTTATTTTCATTTTGGATGATCTGTCCATTGGTGAAAGTGGGGTGTTAAAGTCCTCTACTATGATTGTGTTACTGTTGATTTCCCCTTTTATGGCTGTTAGTATTTGCCTTATGCATTGAGGTGCTCCTATGTTGGGTGCATAAATATTTACAATTGTTATATCTTCTTCTTGGGTTGATCCCTTGATCATTATGTAGTGTCCTTCTTTGTGTCTTGTAATAGTCTTTGTTTTAAAGTCTATTTTGTCTGATATGAGACTTACTACTCCAGCTTTCTTTTGATTTCCATTTGCATGGAATATCTTTTTCCATCCCCTCACTTTCAGTCTGCATGTGTCCCTAGGTCTGAAGTGGGTCTCTTGTAGACAGCATATATATGGGTCTTGTTTTTGTATCCATTTAGCCAGTCTGTGTCTTTTGGTGGAAGCATTTAATCCATTCACATTTAAGGTCATTATTGATATGTATGGTCCTATTACCATTTTCATATATGTTTTGGGTTTGTTATTGTGAGTCTTTTCCTTCTCTTGTGTTTCTTGCCTAGAGAAGTTCCTTTAGCATTTGTTGTAAAGCTGGTGGTGGTGAACTTTCTTAACTTTTGCTTGTCTGTAAGGTTTTAATTTCTCTGTCAAATCTGAATGAGATCCTTACTGGGTAATCTTGGTTGCAGGTTTTTCCCTTTTATCACTTTAAATATGCCCTACCACTCCCTTCTGAAGTATTGTTCTTGATACATAATTAGCGTAACACTTAGCATAGAACCTTTAGTTTTAATGTCTTTTTCTAATTTCTTCTGTAAAGATGGTTTACCAAAATTATACCTGTCTAGTTACACTACTTGCTAATGCTTACCTCTATTTGTTTCTATTTATGTTCCCTAGGGACATGAACCATGTCTTATTAGTCTTTTTTATTCTTTACCAGTACCCAGAAGAGTGTTCTTGTAGTATATAAATAACATCTTTTATGCAAGAATTAATGAAGTTGCACTAATATTCAAGAAACAAAATCTCTGCAGAGATTAGCATTTGATCCAGTCAGTGCCTTTTACTTGATCTTTGCTTATCTCAATAGGTGGCCCTGTCTCTCTGCTCAGTGCTTTTTGCTAAATAGCCTTGTACAGGTAGGACATGCCTGCTCAAAGCTGTAATTACAGTACTGAACACAGTTCACTAACTCTCTCTGATGAGGTAAAATCAACTTGGTACACAAATGTGGCTACCAAGATTATAGGCCAAGTTCTGATCTCTGAGCTTAAGATGTGATATCTAAGATATGTTGTGAACCCATGAATTTTTACAGTGGTTTGGCCTAGGTTCAAATATAAGAAGTCACTAATAGTTTAAAAGGGCTTACTAGCATATGAAAAATCATTCCCAGTGTCAAATTAAGATGACAGAGTAGGAGGACATAAAACTCACCTCCTCCCAGGAACACATCAAAAATTTATCTACATGTGGAACAATTCTCATTGAAAACTAAGTGGTGTCTGGCAGAAAGATTCCTGCGCAACCTAGGCTATAAGAAAGATCCACATGGAATTGGATCAGAAGGGAAGAAAACCAATCAGGTCACAATCTGTGCCCCTGGGATGGGACTCAGAAGAAAAAGGAGATTACATGGGCAGAGAACCTTCCTGGGGAGTGAATGGTTCAAGCCACATATTGCGTGCAACAGCCCTGGGGTCTGACAAGGGGAAGACGATACCCCTTGGCTGACTGGAGGGCTGGTGGACTAACAGGAGTACTGTGAGAAGCCTAGATTCCATTTGTGAGGAGTGCGTGAAGGCTTTCTTGCTCCTGAAACAGGGTGGAGAGTGTGGATTGAAACCCTGTGAGTGAATGACTGATTTCCTGTGATGGACCCAGTGTGTACCCCAGCCTGGGCTGACAAACACTCCAGCCCTGCTGGCCTTGTGTTGCAGCCCCACAGTGAGATGAATGCTATGACAACTGAGGAGAAAGCTCAGCCATGAGACGCAGAGGCAGCTCAAACTGTAAGCAGTTCTGAGCAGGGAGGGGACAGTCACTACTGTCCAATTGCACAGGAGGCATACCAGAGGCAGTGTGGATCTCTGATGGCATCCCAACCAGTACAGCCTGCACCCCAACCCTCACCAAATACCCAGTAGTGAAACTGAGCAGGACCCTGTTGGGTTCCTGGGCATGGAAGCCTTTTTGTGTCCCCCGTTTCTTCTTTGTAGGAGAGAGACTTCAGCCTCCATGACCTTCCCTGAATTCCAAAGGGCAGGTTCAAACAGTTGCTAATCAGGGAAGGGAGGGGATGCAGAGACAAGGTAGCAGCAGCCAAGAAACAACAGTGCAGCCTTGGGACAGAATCATGGTTCTACCTCACTGGATACACATACTAATATGTTTGAGCTTTTCTACAGAACTAAAAACCCCAACAAATGGAAGATGTTAACTACTTAATGAAGCATTCTTCATTCCAGAGAGAAGGTCACAGTTTGATAACATCAAGAACCACAGAGGCTGATTGGGAGTTGCCTGAGGCCAAATTAAAGGAATGCAGACCCTGCACACACACTGATCCTTATCAGCAACCCCGCCCTTGAACCATTGCCATATAACTCCTCACCAAATCCCCCTGGGTGCGGACAGTTTTTGAGGGCACAAGCCCTCTGTGTCCCCATTTGCCTGGCAAAGCAATAAAGCTACTCTTTTCTACTTCACCCAAAGCTCTAAGATTCAATTCAGCATCAGTGCACAGAGACTGAGTTTTCACATAAATACCAACCCCTCTTGCTCCAGCACTGCTTCCTTCTGGGATGAGGGTGCCAGTGCTGGGAGAGAAGAGCACACACTAAAAGGGAACTGAGCTAGCTTGGACCCAACCCTCAGCAACTTGAGACCCGACCCTACCCCTGATAGTGTTGTGAAGGCCACTGAGCAGAGGGAAAGTGCCACTTCACACCTGAGTCTGGCAGTATGCCTCCATATCCAGCCCCACCTCCTACCAAGGTGATAGCTGCCAGCACACCATGAGGAAAGACGTGACTTGTGTTCTCATCAAATCCAGCTCTCCCACCAAAGCCACTGGACACATGTAAACTATGTAGGGATGCTCCAACATAAAGACACCCTTCAAGACCACCATAGATAACTGTTTCACTTAATTTCAGAGACAGAGAAAGATAAGAAAAATGAGGAGAAGAATTTGTCTCAATTGAAAGTGCAAGAGAAAACCCCTGGAAAAGCAAATAATGAAACAGAAATAAACAGTTTACCAGTAAAGAATTCAAAGCATTAGTAGTAAGAATGCTAACTGAATTAGGGAAAAGAGTGGATGAGCACAGTGTGAAGTTTAACAAGGAACTAAAAAATATAAAAAGAACTAGTTATAACTGAAGAATAACTGAAATGAAAGACACACTACAAGGAATGAAAAGCAGACTAGGTGAAACAGAAGAATGCATAAGTGATCTGGAAGATAGAATAATGGAAATCATCTAGTCAGAACAGCAAAAAGAAAGACAAATTTAAAAAATTAGAACAGTTTAAGGGATCTTTGGGATAACATTGAGTACACAAACAGTCACATTTTATGGGTCCCAGAAGGAAAAGAGAAAGTGAAGGGGATCAAAAAATGTATTTGATGAAATTATGGCTGGAACTTCATAAGACTGAAGAAGGAAACAGATATCTAGACAAAAAGCACAGAATGTCCCCAAAAAGATGAGCCCAAATAGACCCACATCAAGACCTACAATTAAAATGGAAAAGTTAAAGATAAAGAAAGAATTCTAAAGGCAGCAAGAGAAAAACAGAGGCATATGCAAGCAACACCCCATGAGGCTAACAGCTGATTTTGCTGCAGAAAGTTTGAAGACCAGAAGGGAGTGGCATGATATATTCAAAGTGCTAAAAGGGAGAAACCTGCAACCTAGGATACTCTACCTAGCAAGAGTATAATTTAGAATAGAAGGAGAGTTAAAAGCTTTTCAGACAAACAAAAATGAAAAAGTTCATCAATACTAAACTGACCTGAAAAGAAATGTTAAAAGGTCTTCTCAAGGTGGAAAAGAAAAGCTTATAACAAGAAATAAGAAAGAAGCAAGAACAAGAAGTAACTAGGAAAGGGAAAAAATGCCACTAGTAAAGGCAAATATATAATAAAGAATGAGGATCAATGACTTAGTACAAAAATTAAAAGACAAAAACTGTAAAATCAAGTATAACTACATAATGAGTAAAGGAATAAACATGAAGATGTAAAGTCTGACATCAAAAGCACAAAATGTGGGAGCAGGGAGTAAAAAATGTAGATCTTTTAGAAAGTGTCTGAACTTGAAGGAGTACCAGTTTGAAACAAATAGATATAGTTATAGGTCAACATGTACAAACCCCATGGTAACCACAAATCAAAAACCTACAATAGATACAGAAAAACAAGGCTGAAATGAATACAAACATACCACTAAAGAAAAGCATCAAACCACAAGGGAGGAAACTAAAAGAAGAAAAGAACAGTGAAGAACTACAAAAACAACAGAAAACAAGAAATAAAATAGCAATAAGTACATAACTATGAATCATTACTTTAAATGTCAATGGACTAAATGCTCTAATCAAAAGAAACAGGGTGGCTGATTGGGTAAAAAAGAAGACTCATCTATATGGTGCCTATGAGATACTCACTTCAGAACTAAAGACACACACAGACAAAAGTGAGAAGCTAGAAAAAGATATTTCTCATACAAATGGCAATGACAAGTGGGGGTAGCAATACTCACATGATACAGAATAGACTTTAAAAACAAAGTTTATAACAAGAGACAAAGAAGGACATTATATAATGATAAAGTGATCAATACAAGAAGAAGATATTATACTCATCAATATATATACACCCAATACAGGAGCACCTAAATATATAAAGCAAATAATAAAGACATAAAGAGATAAGTTGACAATAATAAATAGTAGCAGGGTACTTCAACACCCCACTTACATCAATGTCTTACATCAAAGACAGAAAGCCAATAAGTCAACAGTGGTCTTAAATGATACAATAGACTAGTCAGGTTAATAGATATCTAAAGGACACTCCATCTAAAGACAGAAGAGTACACTTCCTTTTCAAACTCACGTGGAACATTCTCCAGGAGTGATCACATGCAAGGCCATGAAAGGTCTCAACAAGTTTAAAAGGATAGAAATTATATCAAGCATTATTTCTGATCACAACAATAGAAATCTTTTACACAAAGAAAAATAGTAAAAGCACAAACACATGGAGGCTAAAAAACATGCTACTGGAAAAAATTTGAGTCAAAGAGGAAATCAGAAAATACCTCAAGACAAACGAAAATAGGAACAGAACTGTCCAAAATCTGTGGGATGCACAAAAGCAGTTATAAGAGGGAAGTTTATAATGATACAGCCTACATCAAGAAACAAGGAAACTCTCAAATAAAAATCCTGGCCTATTAGTATATAAAGGAACTTGAAAAAGAACAAACAAGCCCAAAAGTCAGCAGAAGGAATGAAATAATAATGATCAGAGAAGAAATAAATAAAATAGAGACCAAAAAAAAAAAAGAAAAGATAAATGAAACCAAGAGCTGGTTCTTTGAAAAGAAAAAACAAATTGATAAACATTTGGACAAGTTCACCAAGAAAAAATAGAGAGGGCTCAAATAAACAATATAAGAAATGAAAGAGGACAAATAAGATACCACAGGGATAAAAAAAATCATAAACAAATTGGACAACATATAAGAAATGGACAAATTTCTAGAAATATCCAACTTCCCAAGACTGAATCAAGAAGAAATAGCCAATCTGAACAGACCTACCCCTAGTAATGAAATTGAATTTGTAATTAAAAAAACTCCCAGCAAACAAAAGCACAGAACTGGATAGCTTCACTAGGGAATTCTACCAAACGCATAAAGAAGAGCATACCTATCCGTCTCAAAACCTTCCAAAAAATTGAAGAGAGTCGAACACTCCCAAATTCATTCTATGAGGTCAACATTACCCTGATACCAAAACCAGACAAAGACATTAGGAAAAAAGAAAATTACAGGCCAATATCTCAATAATGAATATAGATGCAAAAATTCTCAAAAAAATATTAGCAAATCTAATTCAAAACTATAAAAAAAGGATCATGCACCATGATCAAGTGGGATTTATTCCAGGGACACAAGGTTGGTTCAATATTTGCAAATCAATCAATGTGATACACCACGTTAACAAAAGGAAGGATAGAAATCGCATAATCAACTCAATAGACACAGAAAAAGCATTTGCCAAAATTCAACACCCATTTATGATAAAAGGTCTCATCAAAGTTGGTATAGAGGGAACACATCTCAACACAATAAAGGCCGTTTATGAAAAACCCACAGCTAACATCATACTTAGTGCTGAAAAGCTGAAAGCATTTCCTCTAAAATCAGGAGCAAGACAAGTATGTCCACCCTCACCACTTCTATTTAACATAGTATTGGAAGGCTTAGCACAGCAATCAGACAAGAAAAAGAAATGAAAGGCATCCAAATTGGAAGAGAGGAAGTAAAATTGTCACTATTTGCAGATGACATGAAACTTTATATTGAAAACTCTGAAGTCACCAAAAAAGTTATTAAAACTAATAAATACATTCAGTAAAGTTGCAAGATACAAGATTAATATACAGAAATCTGATGCTTTTCTGTACACTAATAATGAACTGCCAGAAAGAAAAATTAAGGAAACAATCCCATTTACAATCACATCAAAAGAATAAAATACCTAGGAAAAAACATAACCAAGGAGGTGAAAGACCTATACCCTGAAAATTATAAAACTTTGATGACGAAATCTGAAAATGATATGAAGAAATGGAAAGATATCTCATGTTCTCAAACTGGAAGAATTGATATTGTTAAAATGTCCATACTACCCAAGCAATCTATAGATTTAATGCAATCCCTATTAAAATACCCAAGGCATTTTCCACAGAAGTAGAAAAAAATAATCTGAAAAGTTATATGAAACCACTAAAGACCCTGAATTACTAAAGCAATATTGAGAAAAAGGAACAAAGCTGGAGGTATCATGCTCCCTTACTTCAGATTATACTACAAAGCAATAGTAACCAAAACAGCATGGTACTAGCACAAAAACAGACATATAGCTCAATGGAACAGAATAGAGAACACAGGAAAATACCCACACACTTATTCCCAATTAATCTATGACAAAGGAGGTAAGAATATACAATGGAGGAAAGACAATAAGTGGTTCTGGGAAAACTGGGCAGCTACATGTAAAAGAATGAGATTAGAACATTTCCTCACACCATATACAAAAGTAAACTCGAGATGGAGTCAAGACCTAAATGTAAGACCTTAAAACATAAAACTCCTATAAGAGAATGTAGGCAGGATACTCTTTGACATAAATCGTAGCAATATTTTTCTGGATCTGTCTCCTAAGGCAAAAGAAATAAAAGCAAAAATAAACAAATGGGACCTAATTAAACTTAAAAGTTTTTGCATAGCAAAGGAAACCACTGACAACACAAAAAAGACAACCTACTGAATGGGAGAATATATTTGCAAATGATATGACTGATAATTGGTTAATATCCAAAACATATAAACAGCTATTATGACTCAATTAAAAAAATAAAAGGGCAGAAGGCCTGAATAGATATTATTACAAAGAAGATATACAGATGGGCAACAGGCACATGAAAAAATGCTCAACATCACTAATCATGAGAGAAATGCAAATCAAAATCACAATGAGAGTGCTCACTTTGGCAGCACATATACTATAATTGAAACAATACAGAGAAGATTAGCATGGCCCCTGCCCAAGGATGACATGCAAATTCGTGAAGCAAAAACCACAATGAGATATCACCTCATACCCATCAAAATGGCTGCTATCAAAATATCTACAAATAACAAATGTTGGCCGGGATGTGGAGAAAAGGGAACCCTAGTACACTGTTAGTGGTATTGTACATTGGTGCACACACTATGGAAAACATTATGGAGTTTCCTCAGATAACTAAACATAGAACTGCCATATGATCTAGCAATTCCACTGCTGGGTATATATCCGAAAAAAATGAAAACACTAATATGAAAAGATATATGCACCCCAATGTTCATAGCAGCATTATTTATAATAGGCAAGATATTAAAGTGACCCAAGTGTCCATCAACAGATACATAAAGAAGACATTATATATATATACACATATATATTTATACATATAATAGAATACTACTCAGTCATAAAAAGGAATGAAATTCTGCCATTTGCAACAACATGGATGAACCTAGAGAGTATTATGCTTAGTGAAATACATCAGATAGAAAAAGATAAATGCTCTATGTTATCACTTATATGTGGAATCTAAAAAATAAAACAAACAACTGTATGTAACAAAACAGACACATATTTAGAGAACAAACTAGTGGTTACTAGTGGAGTGAAGGAAGGGGGAGAGGAGAAGATGGGGTATGGGATTTAGAGACACAAACTACAATGTATAAAATCAGTAAGCAACAAAACCATATTGTACAGCACAGGACAATATAGATTTTTTTTGTAATAACTTTAAATGGAGTATAAGCTACAAAAATACTGAATCACTAGGTTGTACACTTGAAACTAATATAATATTGTAAATACACTATACTTTAATAAAAACGATAAAAATCCTAACTTTCTATGCCATACTACTGAACTGTCTTCATTTCCCTCTGAAATTTTTTGGCACGATTTACAAATTAAAACATTATATAAAATAAAACTATAAGCATCGTAAGAAAAAAAAAAGTATTCCCTTGCTTTCAGTCATAACGATGATATCCAACTTATTAGGTAGACAAAAGTTGGGAAGCACTCATCAATAGTATGACTTGAAAAGTCTAAAGTAAAGTTCTGAGGATTAAAGTAGAATGTTGTGAAGTAATAATATTAAATCAATTAATCTCTAAATATAACATTTTTTAATATGGTGAAGATATCATACCTAGGTTGGAAAACCTAAGGACGAGGCTGGCCGGTTCCCTGTCATTTTATCCTCACCCTCTACCTTAATGGCAGAGTTAACTTTCGTCTATTAAATCAAAGAGAAGATCAGCACACAGCTATACTTAGGAGCTTGCATGATGTATTACTGATATGCCCAGTGTTTTAAACAAGAGTGTCAATAATTCTTCATTATACTTTTTATGAAAGATTGTATTTTCTATAAGTACAAGGTTTTTTTTTCTTTTTTCTGGTCATTTCTTCTTCTCTGTGATTCTCTATACTTTCTTAATATCTAGTTTGTACAAATTTTGCCCCAAGAAGCATTTTCATAGGCTTGGTTTCTTTCATGTATTCCCTAATTCCTGTATCAATTTTTCTGAGTTCTTATAACAAATTTTACAATACATTGCCCAACATCAGTATTCAGTTAGTATACATGTATATAATATCATTATTTGCCTGGATATTCTGAAGTTCAAACCTCTAAAAACACACTTGTATTTATCCTGGGTATTCAAAAGTGCTTAACTGAACGAAATACTTTCTAAAGTAAGATTTACCTTTTGAGATGTATGCATGTAACCATTAGAAGCTAGACAAAAACATGACCATTCAGCACTCACTTACTCATATCTCCCCAAACAATTTGAATGAGACATTTGGTTGAATGTATTTTAATCATTTAAAAATTCTGGCTTTCAAGAGAAATAAAACAAAACACAACCAGTGTTTCTACCTGTTGTTATACTGCCTCTCCTTCTTTTTCTAAGCTACTTTAAGTCATGAAGCTCTGCATTATGCCCTATATAGCTAAGTTAAAGCAGGCATAGATAGCTTGAAACACAAAAGGATTTTAAAGCAGATCAATATTGAAATTCAGTGCATGTTATTCTATCTTCAAAGTGTAGAAGATGGGTTTTTAAAATTTTTTCCCTTGCATGTCTCTCAAAATATAAACAAACACACGATTCTTAAGGAACTAGTAGATTTGAAATATTAGAGAAAAGGAAGGGTTATAAACCCAAGCCTTAACCCCTAAATAGTTACTTTTATGAAATTTATAACATTATGTTTTTTTAGAGTTCTATGATTGAGTGACAAAAACTATCAAGAAATAGCTTCTGTGAGAATATAGTCTTAATTTTCTCAAATACTGATAATTAGTTTTTTAAAAATAATTTTTTTCCTTATAAGTTATTTCCTAATAAGTTCTCTATTCACATTCTAAGAATCAGTATACATGTGTTTGGGATATGCAAACATTTAACAATTTCTAAAGGATAGTACATGTATAAATGGGGAAACCGAGGCACAGATAATTAAAAAGGAAAACAAAATCTTTTTGAAGTGAAAATGCAAGAGTAAAGTTATTTAGTGGCTATACATTACTCAGAGGTTCACAAAAAGAGCTCTAAATATAAAGAAATAATTTCAAAATTAAGTAGATCAAGAAGAGATTGGAAAATAAAAGGGAATCAGACAGTTTAATTAATGAATTAGTAGAATCTATCCACCCTCCCCACACACACATAGTTTTAAATAAGGAATTATATAAGTTGAAATAAAATAAAAGTAACTTTGAATACATTTGAACTATAGTAAAAACACTTTATTTGGTAAAGGGCTCCATATTTTTTTTTTTCCCAAACCGAAGGAAACATTGAAAACACTGCAAAATAAAAAGAGAGAAAGAAAGAAAATAATTGATAACAAGGACCTGATAGAGCCCTTTTAACCAGTTCAGGAAAACTGTGGGAAGGCTGGGTAATCAGGCTGGATGCTAAAAGTTCTGTGCCAATTAGAGTCTGAAAGCTATAGATGCTTCCCGGTTGCATAATAACAAATTTACTGAGGAGATAATTTGTGAGAGAGCTGAGCATAGGTCTAATGCTGTTCATGATTATAGACCTTCTTGAATACTGCATGAGAAATTTCAATAATTTTCAGTAATACAGGCAGAAATTTAGTACAAGTTCTATAATGAAAATAACAGTTTAGTGGAATGGTAGGATCAAAGGTGATTGTGAACTTGTACATGTTAATATGGTGCAGTATTTTGAATGCACAGCCAAACAGAATTGGGTCTAACTACTAATAACATAATGTGTTTTCATTTCTAGATTGACCTCGCTGTGGAAATTCAGAGTGGACATATATGCCCTATGCAATTGTGTTTCAGCATACCAGGGCATAAGAAGAGCCCTACTAAAGGAGCAGATAAATGGCAATTGCATTTACCTGTCTCTTCTGTCAGTGATACATCCATCTCCAGTGATATGCTCTTAACATTTTAACAATTAGCTCTTCAGAAAGAAAAAAAACAAAACAAAGCCATGGGGTCAATACTCCCTCCACACCCAATTTCAAGCTACCAAATGACATGATTGGATGCAGAGTTGAGAAAAGATGTGCACAATTGTCTTTTACAAGTGGGTGTGAGCCAGATATAGCATCCCACTGTGACAGCAGCATCCCCCAAATATCATAAGAACAGCAGTCCCAAATCATTATGTCCAGGCTTCTTGTATAGCTTAAGAGCATTTAAAGGGCATTTATGAAGATGCCTGATCCACCATTCTTGGTCTCTATATTCAGAATCTATAACACATTTTAGTCTACTGTACACTTTTAAATACAAGTATCTACTATCCACATAGATTTCTAAATTTTCAAGGGAAATATTCTATCAGATACATGCATAGGAATTTTGCTGGGTTCTGAGACCTGTTGAATTATAAAGTATATCTTTTATTTTGACTTTCCCACAAATGTGAAACCTAAATGCCACACTTTAAAAATCGGCTGAAGAGTTTACATTTACTGCTAAGCTGTATTTGTGTATAATTTAAGTTTTAATGATATCTCCACCCTAAAGAAGATAAAAGAATTAACTCTAATCTCCATATGAACAGTCTTCAGTCTGTGTAAGGATATGGATAAGTGAATCTGAAGGCAATAAAAAGAGCAGAGAATTCTCTGCTAAGCAGATGAGAAGTCAACTTTAGGTGATATAGTAGTGCTAGAAAAAGCATCTCAGGGTAAATAATAATTTTATTTTTCATATGTATGAATTATAATTTTGACTCCCTATTTGATAAATCCACCAGACATCTTACATTCCATACCCACTCACCCCTTCTTAAGCTTAACATGCTCATGGCTTCCACTGTTACCAAACTGTCCTAGTTTTCTTTGCACATAAAATTACAATTTCTTCTTCATCTCTTTGCTCCCTGTCCTACCCTGGTCTATGAAAAGCCAATCATTCCCAAAGGTCCATCCTTGGCCCACTGCTCTTCTGTTTGTACATCTTCACAGGTTGATTTTTTATCTATTCTTATAATTTGGCCTTTATGTAAATGACACTCAAATCTATGTGTTCAGCCCAGAAATTTTCCCAAGATTCAGATTCATCTATCTATATTTTCAGGTGGACAACTACTGCTGAGCATTCCACAAGCCCTGCATGGTCTGTATAACCTTCAATGTTGCATATCTATTTGTGCCTTTTGTATTTTCCACCTTGGTTGTACCATGACTAATTCTTTTACCTACCTTAGAATCCTGGAAATGCATCCTTTAGAGCGCTGCTTAGGAGATCTATCAAGCATGCAATGGTTTCCATACCATTCTATTGCACCAAATATTCCATTGTCACCATGAAAATAGTACATTTCTATCTATTGAAGAGAAGTAAAATCATTTCTAAAAATAAGCCAGTACTCAAAACCCTAAAGGTATTACTCAACATAGGTTACGGAAATAAAAATGGTTCTGGTTGACAAATTATACTGGAGTTAGGGGAGAAAAATGGGAGTTGTAGGCTAAATCCCACCCACATGCCTTCCCCTTCATTCCTGTGGCAGTTCTGAGGTACTCTGAGAGCCAAGTTGGGTCCCCATAGCAAAGGTTGAAAGCCTCTGGGTAACAGAATAAAGTTCCTTTCTTGGAACAGCACGCAAAGCCCTCCATGACAAAATGCTGCTCCCCACCTTACCCTTCACATCCCAGCTGATGACAGTTTCCCCAGATGTCAGGCTGTTTCTCATTTCCCAATTTGCTTATGTTACCCCTTGACAGAAATACCCATTGAGCCTCTCCACTCCTATCATGCAGCCATTTACTATGCAGCTTTAGGATTTAAATCAGATAATATTTCATTCATTCAATTATTCAGTCAAACAACCATGTATCAGCAAAAGAAGATACTTGCTCTCAGAGTTTTTAACTTTGTGATGAAGCCTAGACAGACGATAAGCAAACAAATATGCAAACCCCATCAAAGAGTGAACTGCTTGAATCACCTATGATTAGTGTCATGCTGGCCACGTACTAGACACTCAAGTAACCATGAATGAACATCTTATGATTATCATGCACAGTGCTAGATGCTTTCATATGTCAATTCATTTTAATTCTCAAAATTATGTTAAGAAATGAGTTATTCCACCACTTTGGTAGATGAGGAGACAAGGGCTCAGAAAGATTTACAAATTCACCTATGGCCACATAGCTGGAGAGTGTCAGAATCTGAATACAAATCCAGGAATGTCCAGTTTCAGAAACCATCCATGTTCATGATAATACTGGCTTTCGGGTGCTATAAAAAAATAAAGGCTCCATCCTTATCTGAAATCAATTCACATGCTTAAATCTCTCCATCCCAGAGCGATTTCTATAAATTCTAGGAAGCTTAAAGGAAGTTTTACATTGTAGCACTTTAGAATTCAAAAGAACTTAATCATGAGCAGTGAATCTGCAAAATATGCTCTGGGAGCCCCACTGATTTCAGCAATAGGAGAGAACAGCCTCCTGCAGCATCTGTTAGAATGAAACGGCTTACAGGCAGTAGAGGAAAAGCATAAACGGTGTACTGAACACCTGGTACTTGATGCATTCTTTGCTATATAAGAACCAAATTAAAGCTTCAGTTATTCATTCTGAAAATGCTTAAAAGCTTTGCAATAAGATTCTCAAATAATAGATGTGAGCTTCAAACATAATCACTAACAAATGATTAAATAGAAATAAATGGTTGTTACAAGAACATAGTGAGAATAAACAATGTTAAAAATAAGGCACGTGAGAGCCTGGACTGCAGGTTACTGCTGCCCAGATGAAAAACACTCCATTTTTACAGACAGATAAAGCGTTTTCCTGTAGAGTCTGAATAAATGCTCTTCTTGAATCTGTCAGCATGAATTCCCAAGAGAAAACAAAACCGGCAAATCTCAAGTTCATAGTTGATTCCAAATTATCCCCTTCCATTTATTGCTTAAATAGGGAGACCATATGGGAATTTAGTATAATCTGGACGGGTATGATTTGCCATCAGTGTAAAAATATCTCCTTAACTTCCTAATTGTTTCATTAAAACTTAATAACTTAAAAACTGCCTCCTTACTAGACCAGAGAGGAAAAAATAATTTGCTGTTTTTGTGTCTCATTTTTTTATATGCAAAATGCTTCTAGGCTCCTCTGTAAAAAAGTCATTTTGAAAAAGATAGGGTTTTTATTGCTGCTATCTCAAAATATTGTGGCCTGTTTAAATAGTTATATTACTTTATTTTTAGATCAGAGACCGCTGCTTTGCTAGTTTTAATTTTCTAAATTATAAAAGCAAATTACAATAAATAGTGCTTAAAAAATTAGTGCAGCTTCCATATATAGTTATAATATATATTTTGAAATTTATTCTCATGTAGTGCCCTTTTTATGCATAATTTGACCAAATAATACATGTTATTCTATATCATAATTTCTTCATATGATGTTAAATTATAAACACTGACCCACCACTGTCAATAGAATATTGAATAGAATATTCCATCAAATAAATATTCTATAGTTTACTTAATCTTGTTTGTGGACATTTAGATAATTTTCAGACTTTTTTCCTGTATTACTACTAGTTTGCCTGATCTCTGACTTCATGAATTTTAAATATTAAAAGTTTTCTTAATGATTATGAAAATAAACTATGGAAAACTCTATACTAGTCAACTTATTCTTTTCTCTGTCTCCATATTTTAACAAGGATTGACATCTGAAGTCTTAGTTTTGTTTAGATACATAAAACATATTATTTTTAAAACAACTATATTTGTCAGATCCACTACACATTCTTCACAGCAATTCTGCAAGGCAAATATTATTCTCATTTTACAGATAAACTATTCAAAGTGTTTAAGCAATGTTCTCACGGCTTGTTACAAGGGGTGTCAGCATAGCAGTGTGGGTGATAAGTATCAAAAGAAATTAACAGTACAGGTTTGTGGAGAGGAGATGGAATTTTGTCTTGGACACCTTGGGTTTCCATTGCCTATAGGATGCCCAAATGCAGTTATATAGTAGGAAGGTGAACACACATTTGGAACTTTCAAGAGAGAGTATTTCTCTGAAGACACCAATTTAGCTTATAAATGAATTTCAAGCCATGGAACAGAAAGGGATTATCATGGTAAAGTAGGTAACATGTGAGGCAAAGGGAGGCAAGTACAGAATCTTGGAGGAGCAGATACATTTGGCAAGAAGAAAGGAAACTCAAGAAAATAAAAAGGAAAAGAGAAAAGAAAGAATAGTGGGTAAAGTCTTATAAATCAAGGGAAGAGACAATTTCAAGGACAGGACACTGATCAGTCAGCAATAAAGCCACCACTGGTGATCTTGGTTAGGGTTAAGTTTCAGTGGTGCTCTGGAGCTAAAGAGGAATTTTAGTGGGTTGATGAGCAGCTAACCTATTTAATATGAAGAATTGTTTTAGAGAACAAAAGTGAAAGAAGAGACACCTATAAACCATGGTAACAAAGCTCCTGCTGAGTGGGTAGAAGGACGAGTCAGCTGCCACGGAGACTCTCAAAGGGGTCCTCTGAGCATGGAAAGCCCTGAATTCAGCCCTGTTTATGGAACCCTGGCATATAATGTTTCCTTCCTATAAAAAGTGGACATGTCAGTCAGAAAGATCAACAGATATGACCTCTCCATTAGTCTATGTCCCAAATGACTAAAACCAATGGCAAGTACTCCTTTATAATTTACTCTAAGCCATTGTTAACTATTAAAAATATTAAACTACAAACCATTAAACATATTAAACTAGGAAATATTAAGATATATAAGAATCAAAATAGTAAGTTATGATGGTGACAGCTGCCTTATCCCATTGGCACGCCATTTCTGTTTGCCAAGAGCCAGGAGAGAATGGCAAGATTCTAGTTTTGTTAACTTACATACTTTTATATATCTTTAAAAAACAAAAATCAGTAAACTGTAGGGCACTGTGGAAACATTACTATTCCCCCACTCCCCGCCCCCTGTTGCATGACCTTTAAACAGCTCAGCCCTAACCTTCACCTCCAGCTGCGCTGCCAACAGAAGGCTCACAGAGGAAAAGTGCAACTGTGATTTCTTGATAACCACAGATAATTACTATACTGTTTGAATCTAAAGGAGATAATTCTCTGTTCTGCTCTTCTTTTGTTTAGCAAAAAAGAACTATTTACATCTCAACTTTCCTTATGTGTTACATTCAAAGCACTGTCAGAACAACGGATATCTCATGAAGCCCACCCATTCTCTTATTCACTATATTCAACACTGACTGGCTAAAAGATACTTTTAATTACATAAAATGAACAAGTTTAGTGCCAAGTACAAAGACATACCTTTAGCATAATAAGCCTCCCCTCTTTCCCAAGACATCCCCAAATGTTGTTATTATCAGAGCTTATCCAAACTCTAAAATCTCAAAGAGACTGGATTATGGATATGCCGCAGGTGGAGCTGAGTCCCTCCCTTAGATGACAGGTGTTCCTCTGTTTCCTCACTATATTATTCATTCAAGGAAAAAATAATTGAACATAACTTTTGTTCAATTTTTGCTTTAAGACCTTGAGCACTCAGAAGAGTGAACAGGAGCTCATAATCCAACAGGAGAATTCCACGGGAAGGACAGAAGTTGCTTGCTACCCAGAATGCTGGTGGTGGGTGCGTGGGAGTGTTAGAGGGGGCTCCCAGAAGGCCTGATGTGAGACTGGGGCTGCAGTTGGCTGTAGACAGTGAAGAGATTTTTGGTTATAAAATTATTAAATATAACTTTCTGCCATCAAGACACAAGTCTGGTCAAAGGAGAAAATTTAAAAAGGAATATTTCCCCTCAAAGCTATAAAAGGCATTAAGAAATATCCCACACATATTGGTGAGGAGAAATAACCCATATGTCTATATCTAGACTTACATCTCTGCATAGAAAATCAATGATGTTATAAATTAAATTGATCCTAAGAAATATTAGTAAAAATGTTATAAATGTAAGTTCTTTTTCCTTAACCAGAGGAAAAACTCTCAATTAATGTAAATTTAAAGTGGCCATAACCATCCCTAGTTTTTAAAAATATTAACAATTTTGAAATATAAGTACATAAGTGTTAAATATTAAAATGATATATTTTAAAACATAGTCTCTGAAGGGCAGCAAACATGTCATAATTTGTTTTTGTTTCTCCACTGCCTGCACAGTGCCTGATATACTATAGGTCAGACTAAATTTGTTGAAAAGCTGTGAAATTGCTGGAACCAGTAGACATCTCAGCCAACTAAATGTCCAATATTTTGTATATATGATACATTTCCAGGGTATTGTATATTCTCCTTAATTGCAGGATGAAAGACAAATATATTGCTTTAGGTACACGAGATGTTATAGCTACTCATTAGTCACATAATGATATTAAAAAAGCATATTAGCCATTTTAATTTTATGACTCCTTGTTTTCATTTCACAGCTATGTGAAATAGAGCACAGTAACATCATAATTTTGGAGAGATGAACTAGACATTAAGACAAATTCCCCAGAAGGGAGATATTTGGCATGAGTAAAAGGAACTTATTTAACAAACCAGTCAGAAGAATTGCAACTAAACACTCATTATTTGATATTAGACTAGCCTAGGGAATCAATTGATGTTTTAATAGAGTTTGTTGGTGAAAATTACCTTCTTTAGGGAAATAAAAATATTTGATCCTTTTTACATACCTTGAAAAATTGAGAACAGTACATTGGGGTTTTGATTTTATTTATCATAATTAATGCAATGTGTCTAAATCCTTTTTTCAAGATTTTTGCAACTGTTGGTGACATAAATCCTTGAATGAATTTGGGAATTTTTGTATCGTCTTGTTTCATGGACAATATGGATAACAGATAACTCCTTTCAATGCTCTGTGCTAAGACTCTTCACTGTAATCTATTTACTCCCATGGAAAAATGAGAGCAAATTATATACCACTTCAATCATACAGTTCTTTGTTTCCCCCTTTCTCCAAGCTTATAATGTGAACCTAATAGAATATGCTAATATGTAAAATTCTTAATAAATATTTTATGAAGAATGCATATGTAAGTCATCATACCAGAAGAAATGCGTGACAAAGTGATATAACACACAGTCCTTTCCCTACTTGCTTAAATCCAGTCAACCAGACCTACAAGTAACAATTCAAACAACAAATGGTAATATTGTTCCCTGTCCCCAGAATCTGATCTCATGCTCTGATGCCAATGCCAGTGAGTGGCATCACTGTCATCAGGTCCCTAAGCAGGTAACTGGGTACCTCAAAGACTACCTTCTCTCCTTAACCCCAAATATATAATATATTTGAAATCCCATAGATTCTGCCACATTAATATATCTTTTGCAACTGACCCCTCCTTCTTATTTCATCTTTCATATTACCAGCAGACTGATTTTCCTCCCAAATTAAAGCCTGATCCCATTATATCCTACCATCAACTCTGCACTTAGCTAGAAAATAAAATCCTAGCTTTTCCTGGTAGTACCGAGAGTCCTCTATGGTCTGGCATCCACTTACTTCTCTTGCTTCTTTCTTGCAGTGCCTCCTCGTACCTAGTATCTTTCAGCTGCATCACGGCTGGAGGTCCCTGAATATTCTGCTCTGTTTTGTTCATTCTGCTCTGATTGACCAAACATCTGAACGGCCTTAACCCCTGTATCTCAATTTTTTTTCAACAAATATTTACTGAAAGATCTAGTATGTACCAGATTCAGACGCTGGACTAAATCTTGAGAATAAAAAACAAATCATTTAAACGTGTAGCCCTCAAGGAGATCACAGTGAAGCCAAGAGTAAAATTAATCAGATAGTCATGATGCTTTCATGACCTCAGTTCCTGCTCCCTCCTAATTCCTCACTCTGCTTCAGCCTTCTGACCAACTTGTTGACCAAACAACTCAAGTTGGCTCACACTTCAAGTCCTTTACATATTGTTCCTTTTGTTTGCAATATTCTTCCCCCAGGTAGTGCCATGTTTACTTCCCTTATCTTATTTGGTTCTCTGTTCAAATATCTACTCACAGCGGTCTGCTCTAATAATCTTTTTCAAGGTTAAAGGATGATCTGGTGGGAATGTAAATTGATACAGCCACTATGGAGAACAGTACGGAGGTTCCTTAAAAAACTAAAAATAGAACTACCATATGACCCAGCAATCCCACTCCTGGACATATACCCAGAGAAAACCATATTTCAAAAAGAAACTTACACCCCAATGTTCATTGCAGCACTATTTATAATAGCCAGGACATGGAAGCAACCTAAATGTCCATAAATAGAGGAATGGATAAAGAAGATGTGGTACGTATATACAATGGAATATTACTCACACATAAAAACGGAACGAAATTGGGTCATTTGTAGAGACATGGATGGACCTAGAGACTGCCATACAGAGTGAAGTAAGTCATAAAGAGAAAAACAATTATCGTATATTAACACATATATGTGGAATCTAGAAAAATGGTATAGCTGATCCTATTTGCAAAGCAGATAAAGAAACACAGACTTAGGGAACAAACATATGGACACCAAGAGGGGAAAGGGGGTGTGGTGGGGTGAATTGGGAGATTGGAATTGACATATATACACTATTGATACTATATATGAAATAGATAACTAATGAGAACCTACTGTATAGCTCAGGGAATTCTACTCAATGCTCTGTGGTGACCTAAATGGGAAGGAAATCCAAAAAAAGAGGGGATACATGTATACATACATAAAGAAAAAAAATTTAAAAATCCATCACAAAACTGTTCAAGACACACTTTGGGAAAACATTTGCCCTAAATATAGAACAAACATAACAATACAGTAAAATTGTGCATAACGCAGAAATTTCTATCACTTACAATTATTCTACAATTAGAATTATTTCTAATTTTCCAAATGTCCATTGTTTGATAGCTCCTTGACCAAAAACTGGAAAAGAGAAGTGAGAATAGATTATCTTCCTTTTTTCAAAAAACTATTTCTACTGCAAGATGATAAAACCAGAAAAAAATATGGTAGAGAGTGACAGTTCTTTGAATTTTTGTGAATTAAAGCACATGAGAGTCTTGGGAGAATTTCTTATATGTGTAGAAGAAAGATGCATTATTGTTTTTTGCATTTGGAAGAGATAAAGAAAATGGGAATAGATCAAAAGGTAACCTAATAAACTGTAATTTGGGGTAGGAAAATGGCAAAATAAAGATGAAGATAAGAAGAATGGTGGAACCTAAAAAGAGGCATGGAAATGTAAAGCAAGTAGGGACAGAAAGCTAGAGTCCTGAGTCTGGTGTGAGGCATTCACGCAGATGGAGGCACCATTTGGTAGACTAGGAGACAGGAGGCAAAAGTCATCTTCTTATGGCTATAAATAATTATTTTGTCCCCAGTTGGCAAAATGAAATATCAACAAAATAAAAACTATAACAACTGTCCCCATTTCTGTGCCCATATCTCAGCAATTAATCAATAAGACCCTCTACCATATACAGAGCTTTGTACAGGGTTTTTCACTTTTTAGTTGGAATATGTCACAACTTCCTCCAAATTAAGACGATCCTAGGTAGTTATTTTATTTTACACAAACTTTTTACAATCTTTAGGGATTTCAAATCAGTTAGAAAGTTAGTATGTCATTCTCACCTAACATCAATTCACATGGGAGATCAAGATAAAATAATTTTTTAAAGGAACTTGACTTAATCTGTGTCATTAGTTTCTGTTACTAGAACATTTCCACAAATAGAAAGTTGAGACTATTTAAATTATTTCTCTTATAACTACCATGCTGTTTTCCTAGTCTCACCTAGAATTGGGAACATGCATTTCATGAGAAAATACTGGCTTTTCTGGTTGTTGTTGTACAACATGTCTGAAATCATAGTACTGCTTGCAAATGGATTTAATGAGCATAAAAATGTTCCCATCAGCTACAACCCAAAACGTCATCATTTCTACTCTGTCTCTCCTTTTATGATTATAATTACAACAGGAAAACTGAAAAAGGCAACACATTTTCTGCTATTTATGTGACAGTGTAATTGGCAATTACCTTAATGGAGTTAATTTATTGTGTAATGTTTAATGATGTTTAATATACCAAAACAAAAGCTCAGAATAAAATATTTCCTACAATCCATATGCCATCACATACTGTCAAAATAATGGAGCCAACATGACTATAACATCATGATCATCTATCATCACTGTCCTTATGACTCTGATAAATCACACTCAACCTGGTATGAAATAACAAACTCTAAAGCTATAATGAAGCTTTAGATATCACTTTGTACATACATCTTCCAAGAAGAGCATATCTTATTTGAAAATTAAAACTATAATATGACTGAAGCAACAACAAAAGTCTTTAAGACACCTTTCACAATTTGTTAAAACAATGCACTGAAAAATTGAAAACCATAACATATTTCCTGAACTGCAGTCATAAACACACAGCAGTAACATTTGTCCTCTGGTCTTATCCTCATTATCTCCATTTTCTTCTCTCAATCTAAAATCATATGCCCCTCCTCAGTGCTTCTCTTCATAACCCCTGTAACATCTGGCACATACTCCTATTAGTGGTATACCTTGGGATACTGTTTACAATCCGTTATTGTCCTGTTTGTTTCCCACACTAGACTGTAAAATTCTTCAGGGCAAGGACCTAGTTTAATTTGTAATACTTGTGGAGGTAATATTTGTTGCCTAACAAAGGCTGAATCCCTGTACATAGTTCCTTGATAGCAGAGTCCTGATTATATTCTAGGTGCACCCCTATATACTATGTAGTCCTGGAAAGGGCATTATCTTTCCTGGTCCAGGGTAAACCATGCATAGTAGCTTAACATTGTAATTCTCTTCTATTTCCAGTGATTGGTTTAGGCATAGTTGTTAGACACAATGTTGCCCAATGAGAAGCGAAGGGAAGACTTTTAAGTGGCTTCTGGAAAAGATTTTTTAAGTCTTTAAAAAAATCAAGAAGGAGCTGACTGTTCTCCTTCTTTGGAGATTTATGAGTCCTCATGTGATGTCTGTAGCTGCAGAAATCATTTAGCAATCATGAAGGTGGTTTGCCAGAGACACTAAGGATAGAAAAAAACTGGCTTCTTTCTTATATCATTTAGCTGCTGAACCACCATCCCTGGAGTCATGTGTCTTCTTGGTATGAAATTTAATTTATTAAAAATTTTTTTTTTAATTAAGCCTGATGGGTTGGAGTTTTCTAATATTTGTGGTCAATGTCTCCTATGTAACGTCAGTTTTTCCACTTTACTGAGTAAGCCCTCAAATATGTTAAATGAATAATAAACTCTAGTTTTAATGTAGAATGTGAAATCAGACTATTTCTAGAAAATTTAGCAAAAACTTTATCTTTTGCATCAGAGAAGTACTTTATAGGATTTCTGAAATGGCATCTGCAATATGAACTTCCAATAATCAAAGTTCTGGCAGGTATCATGTATTACAAAGATGATGGGTTGAATCCACAAGGCATTTATCTTTTGTCTATTAACAATTCATTTCTAGAGTGTAGAAGGAAAAAAAAGCAGAATATTCAATTTCTATCACTTCAAATTGTAGTACTGAATGTAAGCTACAAATTAAATGTAAAAAGCAAATCTCACTTAGAATTTCTATCTCGATATGTATATTAAAGGACAAAACATTAAAAGTTGTTGGTAAAGTTTCCTTTCTGACATTCAACTTTAATGAATACTTTCTTGACTCTAAATGGTATAGTTCATTTTTCAAATAAAGAGCCCAGATTCTTGGAGAGCTTCAGATGAAGAACACCAAGTTCTTCACAGAGGAAATATTACACACTGCTCATATCAGGCCCTTTTCTTTTTAAATCAAATGCCATCATCTTTCTAGATCACTACTAAGCAAGAAGAAAGAGACTGTATATGTGACAGGAAGCATTGCAATGTTGTTTGCCGCCAGTGACTGAGTAGAAAGTTGAAAATACACAGGTGTAAGAAACAGCTTTGTGATTTCTATGCAAATCTATCCCATATGACTTTATTAATCAAAACATTATTTTTGTCAGGTTACCCATGAGTTCCCTCAGAAGTTTTCAAAAGTAAATTATCAAAGATAACTAGAAGATAAACTCAGGAAGAATGATTTAACTAGAAGTAAACTATACACAACTACAATAGTCCCCTCAAACATTTTTCCTCTGGCTAAAAATATAAACAATAGTTAGAACTCACTTATTTTACATAAAAAGTGAAGGAGTTAAGGAATAGTTACAGCTTAAAGTGTTCATACCTTTTGACCTGAATGACTGTACAACAGTATATTTGTTTGAAAGTATTAGTGAAGAGGAATTTTCTTTAGTAAGATGCTCATCACTGAATTATAATAAAATACTTTAAGATAAAAATAATTGTCAAGCAAGGGTAAAACAACTATAGAAATTATTGTTAGACTGTAAGTTCAGTGATAAAATGAAATGTCCATCTCCCTCACCTTCTGCTCTCGCACACTTCCTGGTGCAGAGAAAATTCTCAGGAATTATGACTCATTCACTCACTCATTCATTCTATGTATTCATCCAACAACTAGGTATTAAGCCTTATATTCATCTCAGGAATTATGCCAGCACTGGTGATACAAGGCAGAACAGATGCAGTTTTGTCTTCAAGGGGTGTAGCTGGTAATGCAGTTAGAGAAGGAAGGAAGAACAAAACATAAATACTGTGATGAAGTGCTAATGTTCTGCACATGACTGGTGGTGTTTATGGAGTAGATAGTTGAAACCATGGAGGTTTTTTTTTGCCAATGGAAATATACAAAAATTTAATAAGAGTTAAAGAAAAAAAAATGGTGGAATTCACTTAGATTCAAAGAACAACAGGAAGTTGGTGATGCTTCCTGAGAGAACCAGTCATGTAGGTGGGAAGACAGATCTCTGCTGGCCACAGAGTCAGGGAAGGGGAGGGATTTGGAAAGTAGTTGGACAAAGAAGGAGCCTGACAAAAATATGTTGAATGAACGTAGCAAAAGGGTGTGGGAGAAGATGGTGACTGAGAAAAGGCTTCTAGACTTTCCCATTTGTGATTGACATTTCTCCATGTTGGAATATTTCTGGAGATGCTTTTTTTACCAGGCTCTCCCACTTTTTCTGTTTAAAATTTGTGATAGGCTTATGAGAGATATTGGTGCAAACTTCAAAAATAGTGCATTTTCTGGATAACACAAGGAAAAATATCAAGCAATTTATTTTGCTTTTCATACACACCACCGCTTTCACCTGCTTTTGCTTTGTTTCTTAACATGGTAAGAAGAACATGATAATGCAAAATGACATGGTATTAGCTCATAAAGAAAACTTTACCTCATAGTGATAAAGGGTTGGTTACTATTTAATATTCCTAAATGGAAATCATATTAAACAGTATATGAAGTATTAGCATAAATAAGAATATTTTCACTTTTTTTTAACTTCTGAATGCATCTGGGACACATTCACTTACAGTTTGCTTATTACTCAATTTTGTCATAAATTAAATATATGTGTGTGGATGTTTATATATCTTTCATTGACTTGCAAAGGATGTAAACATGAAACACTGAAATCAAAACAGCTTCCACAGTGGCTTGTGCCTCTCATAATAAAGTGCTGTAATTTATTTTAAAGGCAGAGCCTGTAGGATTCAAAGTTTAACAAGGTTGCTGCTTATTGAAGATCAGACTTAGGAAACCAATTTAATTTCTATACCCCATACTCCAAGTTACTTCTGGCAAAAAGTAATTTTTATCCTAACACTTTTTCAGAACTAAATTAGTTCCAATTACATATTTTACACTCTGTACCTCTACATTTGATTTTAATAAAAATTCTAACAGGTTGCCCAACATTAATCACTGACTATAATAATAACATATGCCATTTACTTCTGTGGACATTTCTTTTCATGAACTTAATATTGCTATTTAATATATTATAGACATATTTAGCACAAAGAAGAAATTGATTACCTGAACAAAATAAGGCATTAAGTCAGAGAACTGTCCTTTTTAATTGCTTTCTAATTATAATATACCAATTACATAAACCAAACCCTTGGGGTACTAGTAAGATTCATGGATCTTGGAAATGTATCAGAATTTTGGCTGAAGAGCAGCTTTCTGATATAACTTGGGCTGTGATATAGGAGAACAGCCTAGAAAAAGATTACTTACTAAAGTCAAGGTAGATTCAAAGGCTTTTATATCATTCTAATTACATTCATATTTATTAATTGTAGTATTATATACTTAAGTCCTGCAGATAACTTTCATTGTACCTACATTCTATGAATTTAACC
Source organism: Delphinapterus leucas (assembly GCF_059928025.1). Classification (NCBI taxonomy): domain Eukaryota; kingdom Metazoa; phylum Chordata; class Mammalia; order Artiodactyla; family Monodontidae; genus Delphinapterus; species Delphinapterus leucas. The sequence goes on along the minus strand of NC_143131.1, from coordinate 100,767,123 downwards.
AACTATTAAACTCAATTATTTTGCATGCAGAAAAAAGGGGATGCATTATAGACAGACAGTTTTGTAACAGAGAGAAAACTACCGACTAGAAGTCCCAGAGTCTGACCCACTATGGAGCTGAAGGAACCTGAGCAACTCACTTAATGACTTTTGGACTCAGATTTTTAATCTGTAATATCAATGGTTTAATTATATGTTTTAAATTCAAAAATTCAAAGATTTTCTGATTCTGAATTCCCATTTCCTATTTATATATTATCACTGAGTTTATATTCCAATGGAAAGAAACAGATGAAAACAAGTACAATTATTGTAGTTGTGGTAGGCAGAATAATGGTTCACCAAAGACGCCTACATCCTCATCTCAGGAATCAATGAACGTTCAGTTACATGGAAAAGGGAAATTAAGGTTGCAGATGAAATAAAAGTTGCTGACCAACTGATCTTGATATGGGAAATCATTCTAGATTATCCAGGTGGGCCCAATATAATCACAAGAGTCCATGAAATGTGGAGGAAGGAGACAGAAGAGCCAGTGCCAAAATAGTACCATGTAAGAAAACTCAGCAGGTCATTGCTGGCTTTAAAGATGGAGAAAGGGCCATGAGCCAAGGAATGCAGGCTGCCTTGAGAAGTTGAAAAAGTCCGGAGAATTCTTCTCTAGAGTCTCCAGAAAGAAACATACCCCTGCCAACTCCTTGATTTTAGTCCAGTGAAAACCATTTCAGATTTCTGACCTCTAGAACAATAAGATAATATATTTGGGTGATTTTAAATCACTGTTTGTGATAAAGTGTTACAGCAGCAATGGAAAACTAATATAGTAGTAATACATGCTAAGAATACATCTCTATTCAAAATGAGATGAGTGTACCTGGGGTAAGGTGAGTGAGCTACTATGTACATGGTAGTCCAGACTACTTGGCTGAGTATTTTAAAATACTTGGCTGAGTATTTTAAAGTACTTCTAATGTTAATGCACGTGCTGGTCACCTGCCCCCATTAATAAGTTGTTTTTTTTTTTTCCATTGGATATATAGGCAGAGTAACTGAAAATAATTTTGAGACTCCTTTAATGCTCCCAAAATGATAAATTAAAAAAAAGACCCTTCACAATATAAAGTCAATGAATTTAATTACATGCTTATAAAATGTAACATTATGCTAAATTCAGTCATCTTAATTTAGCATATAGGTAAAATTTATTACATTTGAAAACAATATTCTCTCTTGGCAAAAATTCATATGTATTTCTGATTATGTAGTTAATATGATTATGAAGACATTATAGACAACTGTCAATCAAAATACCTAATTGTAGACAAATAATTTCGACAAGAAATTCTAAATATCCATCCAAACTTTTAACAGCAAGTTCTATTTAATGTACGACGTGGGAGTATTTTAATGTATGTGATGTCATGCTGGAAGGATCTTTGAATGTAAGGGTGTCTTTGGTCCATGAGAGTCTTCAAAGGTCCCTACTCACCACTCCCTATTGCCTTTCTCATAGACAAACATCCAACTTCTTTTACATTGTCAGTCTGTTCCCTGATTACTACTGAGTTTGTGACTCCCTGTCCAGTTACCCACGGACAAGCTTGGAAATAAAAAAGGGAATTTGACTTGCCTTCACTTTGCATTGAGGCATCAGTGAGTGCACGTGAACTACTTCTACAGTTGCCCTGATGTTGGCTCTCCAACACATGTCACGTCAAATTCCATTTATGACTTACTTTCCCCTTTTGGAATAATGAAGAAAAGCATACTTAATAGGAAGTTAAGAGTCCTGGGTTCAGTTCTTCATGTTTAATGGAGAATTTGGCCCAAATAATCTCTAAATTCTAAAACATCTATTTCTATGCCTTCTAGAGTCACAATAATACTGTGTCTTGCTTAACAATTGTGGGCTAACAGAAATTCTCACCTTTAGGACTTCCTATAGCCCCAACTTCTCCAGGACAGATCAACACTACTTGGAATTTGGAGGCAGATGGGCTAGCAAGGATTAAACTGAGATATGTACCCAATTAAGTGTCCCATCCAGTGCCCCATCCCCTCTACAAGTCATCAAGTTGTAGTCTGCTTACTTTTGTAAAATTTAATCTTCCTGAAAACTTAGAAATTCTATAGTCCATTTGGGGTAAATGCCTGAAAGAATAAAGCTGTACAAAGAAATACAAATGTAAGTCTTCCTTCCAAAATATAGATTGAAAAAAATTCCAGTATCGTGAGAAAGAATATCCTTGTTTCAAGACAGCTGTGATATTACTAAATCAGTATTTGTTTCTAGAAGGACAAACATTTTATAAATTCAAAACACTTAAGTATATCAACTTGTAACAAACCACTGTGAATGTGATAATAAACCATCACCAAAACTCACACTGTTTAAATCAGGCCATTGTCCTGGTTTTGAAATATCAAACTAAGATCATAGAGTTAATAAAAAATTGTTTATTTTCTGAATAAATTTTGCCAGGTAGAGACTATCATACACACGATTAGATGTAATTATAAAGATTTTTGAAGGGAATGCTAAAGACTGAAAATTAATTCAGAAGATATTTTGAACAGACAATGATAAAATTCTTCCCTGAAAAAATCTCACTATAAGTGTTGGCATCATTTGCAGGTAATTAGTCAGAAATGTCCTGAAGATACCATTATAACTAAATGTTAATTTAAACTAAATGCGTTTGATAATGCCCATGCACCTTCTTTAATTCTGCTTGCTTTTCCCAAACTCTTAAAAATCTGAAGCTATGCACGTACATTTAGTTTAATTCTGATCTCCTTCTGAAATCGATATGCTTAATACAACCCATAATAATCTTTCTCCTAGTGTTTACAGTACTTGATAATGGCTCCTTGTACCTCATAAAATCATGAGTGTCTTCTTTACCCTATCCACTTTATTTCCTCCACAATAATAACAGCATCTTTAGCTTTTCCCTGTCTTCAGTTTACTAGAACATTGGCATATTCAAGTAAAGATGTTTTAAGATAATTTCATTTAAGGTATCCTAAGGAAATCATTTCCTGACAGTTAAAATCCAACCAGGAGCTCATTAGCACTATTGTGAAAGAAAATGACCCTTTTGATAGAAGAAAAATGAGTAATCACCATTATATTGAAAAGTTGAAATAAATAAATGATAGACATGATTAAAACATTGGTTGGAATTTTCTAGCTTTTGACACACTCATTATCCAAAAAAAAAAAAAAAAAAGCCTCTTGTCTTTCAAACATCCTAAGATTAAAAGCAAGGAATGAACAACATTGACCATGTTTCTTACAGTAAATGAATCTCTGGGAAAGGTGAAGGATTAATCCTGGCAGTTACTAAATTCGAGATTTTGCTGAGGGTAAAAGGTATCTTTACTGTCATCAGAAACCCTGAAAAAAGACTAAATTTATTAAAGTGAAAAACATTAAATATATTCATAGTTGCTGATTCTGTGCAGAGAAACTTATATGCTTCCTTCCATTCTTAGAAGCTAAAAACTGATCAGTAACCAGTTGGTTACTTCAGTCTCCCTGGGTCATCAGTTTATACCCTACCATAAGAATCTGAGCCTGGTGATGCCTCCCCAGCTGCCACGCCTAATCCTGATATGCAACAGAATTGCCCCTTATCCTTCAGAGCCCCTAACAACGTTTTCATACCTTGTTTCTCTTAAGATTTTAATGAAAGAAACTCCATTTATTAATAGTTGAAGATATTTCCCTTAACTTTCCTTTTTTCTTCTTCCCTTTATCAAAAATGGTGTCTTAACTCATAAGTACTATGAACAAATGATTTTCATTTGACAGAAAAATGGAAATTTCCTACAGCTGTTTCACAAATGTCCTAAGAGAATCATTTGCTGCCTGTAAGAAGCCTTTATTAGAAATAAGGAACATGACAGGCAAGCAGATTAAATGGCTCTTGCCCTAAAGATGCATCTACTTTGAGTCAATAAAATATTCAGATTGTTGAAAACTATAGAACACGTAGCATACAATAGTTTCAAATGAACAAAACTTTGTCAGAGATAATCCTTTCCTTAGAGGAGCTGGAGAGCTTTAGGAAAATAATTAAGAGCTTACTCTTTGAAAATTCTTATGCGGCCAGTGTTGACTTCTCGTCTGGTATTTTTCACAAGGCTGCAGTGTACTGGAACGTTCACAGGTTTTGGAGCAGATCAAAATTATGGTCTAGTCACAACTCTGTCACTTGATAGCTGGGAGACCTAGGGTAAGTAAACTTAACCTCTCCAAGCCTCAGGGTCTTAGTAACAAGGGAATAAACGTCTCTCTTAAAGGTAATCAAGACAGCCTTCACATTCCGCTCAGCTTGACTCAATTTTAGGCAGGGTTCTTCCTCTGACCTCCCTTTTCTTAGAAATTTACTTTAGAAAATTTTTAGTAGTAAGTTCTCTCTCTGCCCTTTGAGATGTAGATCTTCTCTCAGCTTCTTGGCAGTTTTAAAACCCAGGAATGTCTTTCTCCACATGGAGCCATCATTTCTGAAGTGTAACCATCAAGAAAGATAGCATCCCTGCCCTTATCTCCCAATCTCTGAGAAAGGGTGGGAGGCGATTAGCAAACAGAGGTGGCTCATCACGTGGGCCAACCTCACCCAGTGAAGGTTCTTCCCATCAGCTTATCACAGCTAAAAATGCTCCTGTCTTGTTTCAGCTGAGCTGAGCTCAGTCTTCGTCCCTAGTTGCAATAGTCTTGAATAGTCATTCTTGCCTGTTTAACCTGTCAGAGCTATTTTTCTTTGACAAGTATTGTTATAAGGAATAAAATAGTATATGAAAGATACCCAACATTTTTAAATTACTTTGAATCATTTTTTTCTTTTTAATTAAAAGAAAGGGTCAACATAGGATTATAGAAAACAATTTAAGAACCAATCAGATTTATTGGAGTTGATATTACCATAGATGCTTGAATTCCACCCGTCTCTCTCATGAAATAAAATGTTACAGAAATAAAAACAAAGTACCTAACATGGCAAATAACGGTTGCTTAGTAAATGTTGCTTTTATCTCTATCTCCCTCTCTTTCAAAGAACACAATTCTTCTCTGAATACAGATCCCTGAAAATCCCAAATGTCTTTTTTCAAAGACCAGGTATATTGGTATGATATAGTAGTTAAACAACTTTTAAAAAATCCATTGTGTTTTTTATGTAAGAACAGATTCAAGGAATCTAACAGCAAGTTCTATTTCCAGCATCTGCTGGGCCAGCGGAATCGTCTGCACATTAGTGCCTATAACAATGATGGAGCTTTTTGACAGCTGCATCCTGGCCAGAGGATACAGCGCTATCCACACCAGATTCGCAGCAGAGAGGCCAAATATTATGCTCCCTAAGCCAAACTACAAAGTTTTCTCTTTAGGAACTGATATAATCATGGAGCAGGAATATCAGTGTCATTACATCAGGAGGCAAGGGGATGGCATGTTCATTAATACTAAATGTAAAATCTCAGAGACCAAGTGAGTCTAAATGTGCTCCAGAGTTAACCCAAAGAAATCCTTCCAAGTTAAAAATAAAACACAAGTCACTATCAGTTTGATTTTCATGAATATGAAAATGGCTTTCTATTCTGTAGTAGGATCACTCCTAAGACTATTTGGAGCCATTTTTACACCCATTTTAATTAGATTCCATTTCTCTAAACTTTGCTACATGGCCCTTAAAGGGGAATGATAAAAGATATGTGAATTTTTGAATAAAAGTGTTTTTTCAGAGGTGACTTTTCTGTTATAGAATAAGCAATCAATGACATATCAAGATCTATTGGAATACTTGATAAATTTTTAAAATGAAATGTTTTACAACTTTTTTCTATCCACATCATCCTATGACAGGCTCCAGTTCAATTTATTAACTGGCAATATTTATTTCTAAGTGTAATTACCATAGGATCAGAAAAGAGCACTACAAATTATAAGTATTGTTATCTTTAATATTTAATAGAGGATTTGAATACTTTTAATGATTATGTTCTTATTGCTAGCTTATGTCCTGAATGTCAAAAATAACTTTTACTTCCTTAGCCAAGGAGCATAAAAACAAAGGAATAAAGAAAAATTTAAAGTTTGTTAAAGCTAGTGTGAACAAGTTGATTATAAAAAATAAACATAACTAATAGAAAACATAATCTTGAAGAGGTTATTCTAAACAATTCTAAACAATTCTAAACAAATTGAAAATTGACTTCTACTTCCTTTGTGTAAAAATGAAAGAAATATACAGACATTTAAGTTTGTTTAAATCACATGTGGAAAATACCAAAATATATATGAATTTGTTATAATTAATCAGCATGACTTGTAGAAAGTAGAATTTCAGAGAGGCCATGAATAATATAAGATCTCTAGCAATGTCAGAATATTATATTTGATACTTTAGTTTAAATGCACCATGAGCAAATCTGAATAACATATAACAATGAATTACTGTCATAAAATTAGAATATTCTATATTCACAATCAGCTTAGAATTACTGATTCCTTGTACCATCAGCAAATCTGAATAACACATAACAATGAATTACTGTCATAAAATTAGAATATTCTATATTCATAATCAGAACTACTGATTCCTTGTACATTACTGATTCTCAAGCAATATTCTTAAAATGCATGCAATGCAACTTTTGGTCTTTGTCACAATTTAATATCAAATTTTACTTTTCACTTTTTAAAACAGCCATTGATGCAGTAAATCACAGAAACTTTGAGTGGTAAGGTAATACATAAAGACATACATTCCTCACTTTAAATTTACCTTAAATGGATCTCTAGCTCAGAAATTACTTTTTTAATGCTGCATTAACCAAAATAAGAGTTTAGTGCTTCATATAAACTCTTTAAATTATAGATTTCTAAGTACATTCCTGTCTCTTGCTTACATGGGAAAAGGAAAATGTAAACAGACTCCATTAATATTCATTTCATGCTGCTGCAATTAGGATGAAATAATTAATATCAGATGTATCATTCTCTGTATATTATTATTTAGTGTTTAACATGCTGATATCCTAGAATCACCTGGGTAATTTTAAAACAATCTAATGTTTGGGCCGACCATGAAGAGACTCTGATTTAATTGGCTCAGCATAGGGCTCAGGGTGTAAATCTTCCCAGGTGATTCTGATGTTTAGCCAGCACTGAGAGCCACGTTGGTCTATCAGGAAAGCAAAGGAATAGACTCACAAGATCTGAAATATTCCTCAGCACAATGGTGCTCTAGTTTCTATACCATCCAGTTCTAAGAATTTTTAGAACATATATTCTCAGATTTCTCATCTCTCCATCTGGAAAACATCAGTTTTTCTTTGGTACAATTAGCACTACTCTTTTATAGGAACGCTGCATTCTTTCGGATTTGCAACACATCCGTAGGCCAGGAAAGGAGATTAAAGAGAACCTCAAGCCAATGGAGTCAGTTTCCCACTCGTGGAAACCCTGTCCCCATCCCGGCTCATTTCCAAGATGCAAGATCAGATGGAAACTCTGTTTTCCACAGCACTGTCCGCTCAGAATCTACAGGCATCTTTTATCCTTCTCTACCACCTTCACTGGTGTTTGTTTCCTCTCCCACCTTTTTTTAAGAAGCTGTTTTCCTAGGAAGTTCAGAAAGGAGTGTAAGTACCTGTGTTCTTATATTAGCTTCTGTGTTTGAATTTTGACACTGAAAAAAAAACCCTCCCACAATTCTGTTTCCTTATATAAGCCCAGATGCATCGTTAGTATCTAATTCAATATGGAAAATTACCTAGATACCTTAAGATAGTACATACTGCCAGATGCAGTTCCATTCCTCTGTTGTTTAAAGGACTACTGTGTATCAGCTACTATTTATATCAGCCCATAGGTTACAAGAAATCCAGAATAGCTTCCCTCATTTCATGGATTAGGAAGTTTATGAGAGCTAACCTTTATAGCTTTAAGCTAAGTAAATGTCACACTTTTTAACTATCAGTAAGGAAACTCAAACACACTGAACCAAAGATATAAAAATAGCCTTTTCAAATTTCATTCCAATCTCCCCAAACATTGCAAGGAACAATACATTAAATAAGAGCCATGGCAAAAGCTATAGAAAATGGTAATCAATAAAACACTTCACAACTGATTGTTCATTCTATGAATTCCATCAACAAATATATATTGAGAGCGCTGCTGATCTTTATCAAAGTGATTTTATCAAGCACAATAGTATGCTCCGGACTCAGTTCACAGGATAGGCGCTCTACGGAAAACAAAACAACATGGGGCTTCAGTTCTCTAGGCTTAGGAAATAAATTTGATGCAAGTGCTGAACAGAACCACGGAAAAATAATTAGAATCTTCTCACTGGGAAGAAAACTCATACAACTTGTATATTTATTCCAGTAACTGGAGCCAGGTTTAGGGTGGCTTAAGGAGAATCTAATGCCACCTATAAGACTCCAGTTGCAAATCATATTTACCTCTTTTATCTTTGAATGTGGCACTGCGGTCCTTGTCAGCTGAGAGTACTCAGTTGTCCCCAGCTACATCATCGTAGTGATCTGGATAAAGCTGAGGATAAAATGGATCCTGAAGGAATACAGTTGAAAGACTGAATATAAACCTAACTAAAAGCCTCATTCTCATGAGTACATTTATAGGACACACCTGACTCTCACTAATCACTCTTATCAGCTGGCTACATCCCTGGGAGGATAAAGGGCTTTCTCCCACATTGTTGTCAGAGTGTATCTTCAAATTAAAAAAAAAAAAAGTCAAATAAAATAGTGGCATACTATATAACCTTAGTCTAAGCAGTAAAATTACAACTAAACTTTCACGTATTAATTTAAGTGCATAGCCTTCATGTTATTCCATTGTATTCAGCTCACTTTTTAGGTACAAGATTTTAATTGCTTACCTTATTTCAATTATCTTTTTGCTTCCCTTCCCTTTGCCTAGCACTTTCTGCATATGTGATAACACTTTACATTACTAGCTCAAATTTTCTTACTTATTTCTTCTTCTCTGCCAAGATTCCATTTCTCACACACCAATATGCAGCAATCTGTCTTCTACTGGGTACTGCTTGTTTTAAGTTCCCAGGAATAAATTTCATATCAAGTGAGGAAACTTCCATTTCTGTTCATGAATTTGCATGAGTTTATTTGTCCTACTAAGAGGTCAATTTTATAACGTATTAAGTGAAGGGACTGGATTTAACCATATTGAGTTTCTTCTACCCTAATATCCTATGGGTTTTTTTGCCAGTGAGAGTAGATGGTAAATAATTGCCTTTCCACAATATTGTTAATTTGAGAGGTGATATACATTGAACTTCATATTTGTTTAATTAACAGTTGGCTATTTTTTCCAAAGGCATTTTTAAGTTTTATACTTTTGAATTTTTACCTGTGTTGTACCCATTTTACCAGTTTTTTTAAAAATTTATTTTATTTGTTATGAAAGGATTCAAATAAACAGTGGAAGTCTACAGCACAAGATTTACAAAAGCTCCCCTCTTGAAACAGGAGAAATTATTTCAGGCTGGGGCCAGGAGATGGTGCAGCAACAGGAACTGAGTAAGGACTGCCGGGAGGTTAGTCATTTTGACTACTTGGCCGAAGCAGCCTTCTCAGTGTTGAGCTTCCTAGATTGGGCACTCGTAAAAGCAGCCTTGGAAAGGTTTTTGCTAGAACTGCCAAGCCCACAGTTAAGAATTTTAAATAGCAGATGATCCTGAGGCTTCAAAATTTTCTGGATTGAGATGAAATGATGAAAGGAAAATTTCTCTGTTGGATATCTGCAGAATGGACTAGCAGCTGAGGCAAGAGTATGAGTGACAAGCAGGAGGCAATGTAATGTCAGAATGTAAGGGATAAAAGCCTCTCTGAGGAGAGTGGGAGTGGGAATGGCATTACCACACACACACACACACACACACACACACAAGGCGTGGCAAAAAATTCAAATTACTTGGATAAAAGGAACAAGGGAGGGCTTCCCTGGTGGCGCAGTGGTTGAGAACCTGCCTGCTAATGCAGGGGACACGGGTTCGAGCCCTGGTCTGGGAAGATCCCACATGCCGCGGAGCAACTAGGCCCGTGAGCCACAACTACTGAGCCTGCGCCTCTGGAGCCTGTGCTTCTCAACAAGAGAGGCCATGACAGTGAGAGGCCCGCGCACCGCGTTGAAGAGGGGCCCCCGCTTGCCACAACTAGAGAAAGCCCTTGCACAGAAACAAAGACCCAACACAGCCAAAAATAAAAATAAATTAATTAAAAGAAGGCTCAACATTTAAAAAAAAATAAAAGGAACAAGAGAGAAGCAGAAGTTAAATCCGGCTGAAAATGGGAGCTTTGATGATCAGAAGGTCTATTGGGAAGTCGTATAGAGGAGCTCTTTCTAATATTAATTCTCTGTAATACTGATAATAAATCCACTCAGAAAAAAAAATCTATTAAAAAAACCCCAGAACATCAGTAGTGTACTTCAAATATCAAGCAAAATGCAGTCATTACTTGATACAACTATGAAGTTTTGGAAAAAATAGGTAAAATAAATCCAAATATTCCATTTTTGTCCTAAAGAGCAGTTTGAATTGTTAGAAAGTAATAGTTTCAGATGATAATTTTGGACTATTAGCGATATTTATTTACTTATACTTAAGCCATAAATCACTGTGATCAAAGAGCTTTTAGTTCTTGGTCCTTTTGGAAGGTACCTCACTGAAACATGTACTCAGGTATATCATAGACTGTTTAAAGCAAAATAAGAGTTAATGTTTTGTCAAATTTTGCTAATATCACTGACAAACTATATTTTTAATCACAAACACAGGCATTCCTCTTTCAAACAAATGATGACTTAATCTCTTATTTGACCATTTTTAGGAGTTATAAAAGCTCAGTGGTATTAGACTTTAGTTTGACAAATTATATTCTAAATGAATTTACTCATGTGCTATTATTACACGTTACTATAAATAATTAAAATTAAGCTATACTTGTCAAAACAGTTTAATAAACTGTGTTCTCTGTTGTAGTCATCTTGAATATCTATCATGTTCATTTTCTGACTTACTAATTCACAAAATCTAATAAATCAATGATGAGAGTTCTACATGTGAACTGACAAGGTTCTAAGAAAATCATTAGGCTTACTTGATAATAGTAACTATAAAAATTGATGTAAAATAATTACTTTATAAATGAGATGAATAAAATATCATTAGCATCAACCTAGGCAAAGACAAATCAACCCACCAGATTAAAAAGGAACATGGTAATTTGGTAAGAAGTACTATAAATTGATAACAGTGCCTGCATTTGTGTGAGGTTTTACTGTCAGCAAAGTATTTTCACATTCATTAAATCATTAGGGCCTTATAACAACATTTTGGAAGGTGGTATCCTTTAGAGGAGAAACACAGAGAAAAAAATGTTAGGAAATTGGGTGCTATTGGGGTATGGCTAGTGTATCACTGTTAATGTTACTCTAGGAGAAATAAAATGTGCGAAACCAGGCAGTTTGGGGAGTGAGTACCTCATGAAGGTTTAGACAAAATAAGGCAGGGGAAATGCACATCACTTATATTTTTGTGTCCAGAAGAGAGACATGAGCTGAAAAATAGTGGGAGTTTGAGCAAATAAAGCAGAAGCTATGACTGAACTTTGTGTGTAACTCATTCTGTGTCAGCAGAGCTTTCATCCCATACAAATAACATAATGGAATTTAAAACAAGACATAGAGTAAATAATAATTAGCTATGCTGCCATACAAAATTTACTTAGTTCCAGCCTAGAGGAAGAGTTTGGGAGGTGTTTCTGACCTATGCAAAGAATAAGGTGGAATGATTTGGTGATTTTGCCTATTCAATTGTGCTGAAGGTTACAGACTTCTTGAATCCTAAAACTGCCTATTGGCATTGCCTCATCCATTTTACCTTTCAGCACTGCTGCCGAAGAAGAGCGGAAGCTTATGATCCTGATGCTGTAGACACTCACTTGGGGTTTGTGAAATTGCAGAATCCTTCTGCTGGTCTTAATCTTCTCGCCCCTTACTTTGTAAAGGAGGATTGGGTGAGCCCAGAATACACACAGGGACAAAATTAATGACTCAAGAACTCTATTAGGTAGAAAAGAGTGGCACCATTATCGTCATTTGAAAGCAAGCCTCAGACCTGGTTAAGCAACTTGACCAAGAACACATGGGAGATGGGAAAACTGAAACTCAAATCCAGGCCTTCTGGTTTCAAACTTACACTTTTATCCTAATATACTGCCCTATAATTAGTATTATAAACACATGTTATAATTTACATTATCAATAACAAATTTCTGTAGTAGAGTTTCATATATCTTGATTATTTGGGATAAATATCATCAAATAAGGTTTATCTATCCTTATGGAGATAATTATTTATATAATAACTTAATTTACTGAAAAAGTCTTTATTCAAAAATTTAACTAAAGAAAATTTAGTATGCAATTCTCAAATGCTTAACTAAAAAATGTAGGTTGGTAAGTAATCTCAGACAGAATTCAAATATGGTAGCTAATGGCTGTGATAAATTTCTCCCTCATCTTCGTAAATGCTGTCAATTCCCTCCAATAAAGTTTTAAGCAAGGCTGTTGTTAGTTTCACTTCTTGTCTCTCCATCTTTGTTTAAACTAAGATGGCATCACAATTTATGGTTAGATTAAACAAACATCAAATAATATGAAAAGGAAAGAAAATGAGGTCTATAATATATTCAAATTATACACATGCCTAAAAATTACTCCTTTGGAAACCATGGTTGGCATGATTGGTCCTCACCTATATGTGGATCTCCTTCCCTTTCTTGAGCACATGGGGACAACAGGAAGGGCCACATCACTAGTGTTGGCCAATGACATGAACAAGGACTGAGGAAAAAGCACAGCTAAGTTTCTCCAGTCTCCCTTCTTCTGTTGTGGTGGTTTTGGAAGAGGATGCGTAACCGGGTGGTGGAGCCACACATTCAACAGCCTGGATCGATGAATGACTGCCTGAGGTACACCTGCCCTAGAGAATCTCCTGGACTCAGGGTGAACTTTGAATGAACGAGAAATAACTCGGATGCCTCTGAGATACTAGAGTTGTTTGCTACCACAGCATGAACTAGTCTTATGAACTAGTCTATCTTGACTTATGTTCTTATATCTTCCAACAACTTACTGAAAAGCAAGTTTCAGTGAAATGACTGTAAGCTCTACAGATGACCTGTGCACAATGCAGGGGCCGTGCTTTGGGCAGTTCTGAAAGGTGGTGGAGAATGTGGGCTGTGGAGGCTGACTGCCTGCCTTAAAATCCTGGCTTGACCACTTCCTGGCTCTATGACCTTGAACAGCAGTGAGATAGTTTCCTCATTTGTTAGATGTGGATAATAATAGGGTCTAAGACATTGTGTTGTTAGGAGGGAAAAATATTATGAGGGAAAAATAACACATACAAAACACATAGAAGAAGGACACAATGCAAGCCCTTGATAAGTGTTAGATATAATATATTGTCAACATCAACTAGATATAATATATTGTCAACATCAACTCTAACTTACCCAAGGGCACACATTGTTTCATTTAGCTGGTCCAAATTCCCTTTGGTGGTGAGGAGAACTGACAACTACATTATGAAATAGTGGAAAAATCATATCTATAGTCTAATAACAAAAGGATGGAAATGCTTTTATTAGAGCTCTAATGCACTGGTTCTTTGGTGGTTCCACAGAGTGGATCTATTGTTATTTTTAGCTGTAGGGGTCAACCTTAGACACATGAAACTCACAAATGAAATACCAGTAATACAAATGACACAGTTAGTTTCAAATGGCATTAATACTGTGGAATCAGAACTTCTCAGGGAAAAAAATCCAAAATAATAGACAGCCTTTGAACTTAAGAGAAAAGGTTTTACCGGAAAGGTAAAGCCTCTGGTATAATACATGACAAAATGAGGTATGCATTATTCAATAGCTCATTCATTTTTGACGGTAGTGAAATTGCCTGAAATCCCTCTCACATTCTGCAAAGATCAAACATATTGAGAATGTCAAAATAACATTAGGTAACCCCTTCTGAGTGTCAAAATAACTCCTCAGAACAAAGGGGAAAAAATTGCAAAGTTCAGAGCTATGAAGAACACAATTAAATGGTGATGCTGTGGGGAAAAAAAGTATGGGAAGTCCTGCTGGCACTAAAATGCCAGCCACTTACTAAGGGGTCAGTTTTGGCAAAACACTGAAACTGAGGTCCTGGATTTCTTCACTTGTAAATAAGGATAATAATATCTATTTTATACATTCATATGAGACTTAGAAAAAAATAATGTATGTAAAATTTCAGAAAGCAGTTAACATATTAGTTTACCTATCGTTGATCAGTCTAGAAGTCATAAATCATAAGCAATATTTCCTATGTATTTTCGCTTGACCTTCACATAATTCTATATCCATTGTTGATTTAACTACATTTTAAAGAGAGGGTTATTTGCAGACCTTCTTTAGGTTTTTCGAAAAAGACCAGATGGATAAATCCAAGTGCTTTCAATGAAATGACACCCTACATAACTGATGTTCCACTAAAATACGGCTAATGCAGTTTTATGTTCAACACTGCTGCCTGCCCTAATGGTAGTCTCACATCTGTCATTATTTCAGAATCAGGCAATTTACACAACTCTAAAATTCAAAAATGTTTAGTCTAAAAATCTGAATACAGTGTCACAGTTCCTAGAAAATGTCATGTGATTTTGCTATCTAGTAATTGTCAGATTCTGTGCACTTAAATATGTGATACAGAATTTTATTGTTCATAAATCATTTCCTCACTTAGAAATCATCAGTATGTACCAATGCACAACAATGCAATATTTTGCTACAAATTTGAGTGTACATTGCAGCAAAATGTGCTACCAACAGAGAAACTGCGGAAAAAAACTGAATCAGGACAATCACAAAAACACTGCATTATTGCATATATCCCACGGGAAAAAATTCAGTCAAGGCAGTGATTCATGACTTGATTACACCATTCCCAGTGCAATTACATGTGGAACTACTCAGCCTTTTCTTCACAGAACATCCAAAAAGAGCTATAATTAGAACCTGTAGATAAAAGGCCTTGCATAGTTTCAGAGACTGTGTAGCTGCTGTTCTTGGTCATGTTAAAAGGGACTACTGATCTGCCCAAAGAAAGCCATATAATACAGTGCCTTATTCCTTTATTCATTAAATAGCTAGATGTGGGCATAATTCAAACAAGAATTTTTAGGTTAATTAAATCACTTCAGTTAATAGCAGACATGTTTTTCATAGACTACTATTAAACTAATGAGAAGAGGTATGAATATATTATCAAATTGAAGAGTGGGGAATGTCTCTTCTCGCATGCCCTGTATTTTTGAGCAGATATTTTATATTTAGCTTAAGCATGGCCTAAAAAATATATCAGTTTTATTTCCCTTTATGACTCCTAAAACCACTGAGAGATGGAAGAGAATTTTGGTCAATTTTATTTTCTTTTTTCCTTTCATCAGTGGAGATACAATAACCTCTCATCACAAAAATGGGAAGCAACCTAAGTGTTCATCAACAGATGAATGGATAAAGAAGATGCGACACGTATATAAAATGGAATATTACTCAGCCATAAAAAGAAATGAAACTGAGTTATTTGTAGTGAGGTGGATAGACCTAGAGTCTGTCATACAGACTTAAGTAAGTCAGAAAGAGAAAAACAAATACTGTATGCTAACACATATATATGGAAACTAAAAAAAAAAATGGTCATGAAGAACCTAGGGGCAAGACGGGAATAAAGACACAGACCTACTAGAGAATGGACTTGAGGATATGGGGAGGGGGAAGGGTAAGCTGGGACAAAGTGAGACCTACCAAACATATATACACTGACCAAACATAAAATAGATAGCTAGTGGGAAGCAGCCACATAGCACAGGGAGATCAGCTCGGTGCTTTGTGACCACCTAGAGGGGTGGGATAGGGAGGGTGGGAGGGAGGGAGACGCAAGAGGGAAGAGATATGGCAACATATGTCTATGTATAACTGATTCACTTTGTTATAAAGCAGAAACTAACACACCATTGTAAAGCAATTATACTTCAATAAAGATATTTAAAAAAATAAAAACATAAAATAACAAGAGAAAATTTTTCTTATTCCAATTTAATTAATGGATACAGTTTTTTGAACCATATGTTCTACCTTTCACTAGGAATAGATGTTTTCATAGCAGTACTACCATTTTACATTTTGTAGAAACATCACCTTCAAAGGAGTATTGAGGCCAGCATTTTGGTACACTACTCTATGCGTGAATAAAAGAGTTAAAGCCAGTTGTGAAAAAAGAACCTGCCCTTAAAGATTTGAAAAAAGTGTTTCTGCTTTGGTATCTTCATGAAGAGAAAATATAGACCATGTTTTATGATGATTTAATGCATGATGTGCAGAGCTTGCATTTCAGAATTTAAATTTTGAAAGCAATGTTGGCTGATTACAAAAACTGCACTGCCACTTATGACACTTTAATTACAAGTTTCCAGGCAAATATTATGACACTCTATGTTAATTGCTTTCTATGTTTTACAAGTTTATATATATTTAGAGACATGACTAAGTGCCAATGAATGTTGCAGAATTATCGGGCAAAAAAACCTATTGGCCCAATATATTCTATACATTAGTAAAAAAAAAAAAAGGAACATATGGAGCAAATAAACTAAAAGGAATGTCCCAACACTGCTGTAATCTAACATTTAATGTTGACTATGTAATAAATAAACTGTAATAAGAGAAGAAGGTCAATAACTATAACTTTTTTATGTTGAGATTTAACTCAGCTTTATAGGCCAACAGTTACTTATAAATCGTGTTAAATAAAAACAGGTGTTGTGGTTTTGGCATATGTCACTAATCAAACATAAAAAGATGGTCTTTCATGGGGTAGCTCCATCTATAATTTGAGGAAGAGAAATGGATTTGAACCTCAGAGGTTGTGTGTAGGCACCTGGCTCAAATATCCTTAATCAACCAGCTTAAATCATCCAACTTATTCAACTTGCTTTATTGCAAATGAGTTATCTGCTCAGTGGATGATATGTGGCTGTTAGTAAGCTCTACTTTGAGGTCCAGGTTGGTTCCCAGACATCAACAAGGGTCAAAGTCTCACACTATAATGTAATTATTAGGTCACAGTAATTGGCTGTGAAAGAAAGATGGGCTGAAGGGAAAAAACTTCATGTCTTCAAAGACTTTATAATATCAAAAGGCCTCACACTGGATAGACATTTGAAAGGATGTAAATATTTAAATCTAGAAAGGTGATAAAATCCTGGGTTTATTTATATCAAGACTAAATGAACATATTACAATGTTAAGAATATATGTGTTATTTTGGTATTAAATGTCAATTATTTATTTACCTGGCTCACATCTATTAAACATACTGATCATATAGTTAATAAACTTTAGATTCTGGCCTTTGATTATTAGTCTTGCCTTTTGTAACTTTCTGAAAAGTTGGATTTATTCTGCTTGCATTATCTTCATGTCCAACACACAGAGAACAAAAATCATGTTGAGTACATTTTCAACGTGACGTCACTATTTTTACTCATTTGATTGTTCCTTTAAAAAATAAACCTATTTTCTTTAGGGAATTATGCCTAAAATATATTATCATTTTAAATAGGAAGTTGTTCAAAAACAGTACTCCAAATTATGATGCTATAACATGAAAAAGGCAACAAAGAAATATGATTGAAGACTACTTTCCTGTAGTAGCAAAAGTTCAAGTTTTATGATCAAAAGCCAAATATTCAAAAGTATTACAGTATTCTTTTTTAAGTTGCATAATAATCAAATCTCCACCAAAGATGACTCCTTCTACTCCTGCCACTTAATGACCACATTTTGCTCAGGCATTTATCTGTCATCATGAATCTAAGGGAGTAAACTCATTTCTAACTCCAGGGCAAATCATAGGATCAGTCCAAATCATGGTAGTTAGGAAGTGAACTTTTGTCCATGGTTAAGTGTGACTTTAGTTGGCAAATTAGACTAAAGAGAAGCACATTTATTGGATGTTAGGAGGAAAGGATTTCCTCTCTTCCTTCTATAGAATAACAAAAACCCTGGCATATTTCAGCTCTGAGGGAGAATCAGCTTAAGGCGAATGCTAAAAATATCCTGTTCCATAAACATCTTTATTTTCCTCTAGGATTCTCCTGTAAATGGGGGAATCCCTCAGGAAGGCAGAGAGCTAGCTGATGCAGGAGCAAAGTCATCCTACAGCTTCAATGAGCTGGTTTATGCATTGACCTGGAGGCATGCTGAGAGTGGGGAGGACCTAAAGGGGCTGGCCTGCAACAGGTCATCCCTGAGGTACCAAAATGGAGGCAAATCATATGAAAATACTTACAGTTCTATTGAGAATCTGGATTATGATATTTAATTTGAAAAAATTCTGACACATACTCACTGTGATCTCCAAACTCTGTCACAGCTGCTATCCATTTTGATGTAAACTAATGTGGAATTAAATGAACCACTGCTTCATTTTAATTCTGAGGAACATTTGGTTTTGCCATTATTTACCATTGTTTATTGACATATGATATTTCCACAGACCAAAATCTTTCATTACATATATAGGTGAACATATAGTCATAATTGTATAGTATAGAAAATAAATGTTCTGGTATTATCCTCAGCATTTAATAATGCAAAACTAGTGACAAACATCTTTAGAAAAAATAATAAAATGGTCTTTCAGTATTAAAATTTCTTATTAAAAAGCATTAGGTCAGAGTATGGCATGTTCTTAGTGCATAGATGAGTTAGGCATGAATAAAATGAATCTAATCCCATCTCTTATGGTAAATCAAAATATTTGAAATCTACAGGTCACAGTTTGATACAGGTCAATTGAAAAAACAATATATTCAGCTATTCTGTTATTCTGTGGTTTCATGATGTAACTTTTAAACAATGTACAGCCAGGACATAAACAACATACTGCATACTTACCCGGTGATTTTTTATGCCACTCTGCTGAATGCAGGATAAATATATTTGGGCTTTTTATTGCTTGAGTAGAAAGTGCTCATTATGTATTATTTTACGTTTATAATATAAGAATTAAAAAAAACAAAAAAGTTTTTTTAAATGGCATACATCACACTGTTGTAGTGGTTGATTTCCTCAAGATCGTCTTCTGTGGTTTTGGTGCAGTGGGAGGAGGCACAGGTGCAGGTCTGAGTGGGGGGAAGCTGTTACTGTGGCTTATTCCCAGCCCCCCATTTTCTAGTGGAAAAGGAGGGAGATGAGGGGGAGGAGGCTGGGCAGGGCCATGGGGAGGAAGCTTTCCTGGTGGGTGGACAGGTTCGCTGTGTGAGTGGACCTCCCTATTTTTTATGTGATGCCGGGTGTCACAGTCAGGACAATAGCCATGGTACTGGACTTTTTCATTAAACCGAACTCGCTCCCGAGGCCCTGCTTGGGGGCACCTGTCTTTTTCAGGTCTATGCATCAGAGGCTGCACTGGAGCCTTGTCCAAGTTACTGCTGGGTTTGCAGCAAACGTCTCCGTTTGGAATTTTGTTTGGTGCCCCTGGGAAGCCTCTGTTTCGCAGAAGGGTGCCATTGGTCTTTACCGGATTGACAGTGGGCACCACTCGTTGCGGGTCTTCACACTTCACAGGTGTCAACCGTGGAGGGGGAGGGGGAGGGTTTGGCTTTCTCAGGACGGTGAGGATAGCAGATGGGTGGGCTGGGGGTTTAATGAGGGGGGCGTTGGCCTGCACTTTGATCTTCTCTATGCTGGAGGCTGTTGTCCCACTTGAGCTACTATTCAGGGTGTCCGTTTTGGAGCTGTCGGTCATCTCATCCTCCAGCTGTAGATCAGAAGTCAGGGTATCAATCTGGTCAACCACCTGGTGGAAAGGACAAGGTAATTGTGTTGAAGAACGACCCAAAGCAAAATATACTACAAACAATATCTTCCTGTCTCGCTATAATCTGTTATGGGAACCTTGACTAATACTGAGTGGTGTATTCCATTGTTCTTAATGTTTTCATTCAATAAATTTAGGCAAGGCAGGGTGACTCTGGGTGGCTCCCATGGTAAGTAATAGTGGCTCGGACTAGGATCAAAGAAAGGAAGATGGAGAGAAATGAATGGATTTAGGAGCTAAAACTGAAGACCTAGCTCTCATGGTACTAGGGTGAACCAATCAATCACATAAGACACTCATGTGGAGGAAGTAAAATCTCTGAGTCCTCTCTAACTTCTGGTTGAATCTGGCACCTCTTAAAACAGGGTTGCTTAGTGTCTCTGCCCTGTTAAGTCATTGTCTGGGGCAACTTGTGGGAAGCATGGCCTCAGGGCAAATGCTCAATTTCAGAACCCAGAAGTTGACCCTCTATCATTTACACTCCCTGCAGTCAGAGATCTTAGAGGCTATTCTCATGGCTACCATACATGTACTAGTATGCCTATAGGAGGAAAGAAAAGTTATGGATTACTTTAAAAGTAATTTATATTTCAATGGAATGAGTCCCCTCATCTCACGTTTCCATAGGTAGACTTCTCCCTCCTCTCTTATTCAGGCCTACGTTTGTTCAACTGTGAAGTTGGCTCTTTGACACATGGTGGCACAATTGGGCTCAAAATGAAAATATCATTACCAAAAAGAAGTTAGAGAGGACTCAGAGATTTTACTTCTTCTACATGAGTGTCTTATGTGATTGGTTCACACTACTACCATGAGAGCTAGGTCTTCAGTTTTAGCTCCTAAATCCATTCACTTTTCTCCATCTTCCTTTCTTTGATTCTAGCCTGAGCCACTATTACTCACCATGGGAGCCACCCAGAGTCACCCTGCCTCGCTTCTCACTTCTGTAATCTCAGTGGTCTTTCTAAAAACAGAATTGTGCTCTTGTCATTCCTTGCTTAAAACCTTTCAATGCCTGCTCATTTCTCCTGTGATATATATCAATTCTTAACATGGTCTCTAAGGTCCTGTACAGTCTCACTCAGTGTTGCTCTGATAAGTGTTTAATAACGGGTTCTTAGAGGTGTGAGTGAGTCCTGATTTGAAGAGTTTGCCAGTTTCCATGGTGTAAACTCCTGCCATGGTTGACTTCAAGTGAGTAAAGGCAACATCACTAAATGTGAAATTGGGAAGAAACCTGCAGGGGTGCATCATTATAAAGTGTTTCCATGATACCAGTAGAATAGACATAAACTCAGGAGTACAGATAAATATTAAAATGTAGTAAAATAATTAGGAATGACTAGGAATAATTAGAAAACAATCTTTCTTTTTAATGTAATCCACTTAATATAGGTTTATATACTTTTGTTTTCAATAATAGTTATTTCATAATTGGCTCACAGGATTTCTGAAAATAAAACAATTGGCCCTTTTTAGCCAGTACAAGACAGCACTCCTAAGTGACCCTCCATACTCAAATCTATTAAGATTCCCTTTTCCTTTCTGTTCTCAAACCTCTCCAGTCTTCTTTCAGACCCTCATAATTGCCAGTCAGCTTCCTGCCCCAGGACATTTGCACATACTAATTTTTCATGTAAAGGTCACTGAATTTGTGTGTGTATGTGTGTGTGTGTGTGTAAGGAATCATATCATATCTATCTGACACTGGTTAGCTTTAGGCTTCATTAAGTTAAGAATGTATGGGAAAAATTGTACGGCAACTACTGAAGTAATAGACAAACTTACAACTTTCGAAATAAGGATTAAAAAGTGAGTAAGGGAATTTTGGCAAATCTAAAAATGGCAGAAAATAAGAAAACAACCAAAAAAGCATACTAAATAGAAACAAACCCATATGATAGTTTAAAAAACCAAACTTAAAAAATAATAATATTAATAATCGTAACAAGTATAAATAGATTAAAATAATTTATTCAAGAAGGGACACAGAAGGATTGAATACAGAGTGAAAGAAATAAGATATAGCAGGCAAATAACCAAATGAAAACTGATGCAGCTATACTAATACTGAGCAAAAAACCCTGAAATCTGTTTTAATCAAATAGTATGGTATCAATACAAACAGGTGCAAAAAAAATGAATGAAACAAAATTGAAAGTTCATGTACACACCCACACACACACACACACACACACACACACACACACATGCTCAAACAATGGGATAAAAGTTATAAAGAAGTAATTCACATAAGGGATGCTCCAAATTTCCAAAAATCATATACTCAATCTCACTAGTAATCAACGTAGTGCAAACTGAAGAAAAACGAGAAAGTATTTCATTCTGAGTAGTTTAGGAAAAACGAACCAGCCTGATAGTTCTACTTGTTGGTGATGAGGTGGGTAAATGGGAACTCTGTACATTGCCAGGGCAAATGTAAATTCAGTGTGTTGGGAAATTTTTTGACAATATCTTATAAATTGTATAAGGTGCTTACCCTACCCTACCGTACAGGTATTTTAGGAACAAAGCCTAGACTGTACTGGAGAAATTCTAAGAGATGTGCACAGGGTTGAAACAGCACAAGGATGTTTCTTTTAGGTTTTTTGTTTTTGGTGTTGTTTGTTTTGCCATAGCAAAAAACTGGAAACAACCTAAATATCTATTAGTAAGTGATGTATGTAAATACAAACTAGTTCAAATGAACTAACTACAGCTATATTTATCAACAGGGATAAATCTCAAAAATCTTCAGTTGGACATAAAAATTTAAAAATATATATCTCTATATGTATCCAATATGTATGTATTGTTTATATGTAGAAGCACAGATGTTTTAGTTTATACAACATGAAAATAAATGATAGACATTAAGTTTAGGCAAGAAAGAAGGGGAAAGACTGTCAGAAGGCATCAGCTATATAGATGAAATATTTTATTTCTTTTAAAACTTGATATAAAGTAATTATGATAAAGTGTTAACATTTGTTAAGTTCGGGTTATATTTGATACAGTATTTATTTTATGTCATGTGTAAAATCTTTTATAATTTGAAAATAAAATAAATATCACTACTTAAATAAAGTTAGAAAGAAATAAAAGGAGAATTTCTTAACAGCTGCCATGTGGAGAACACATTGAAAGCTGCTGCAGTTTATTTGCTTGTTGAGTTAGAGGATATTGCAGCCAAGTGAGAGATGAGTAAATTAACCATACAAGGAATACACTGTATTCCTTGAAATTACACTTCTATGTTTTGCTGAAACGATTTCACAGTATCATATTGCAACTAAAGGAATTATGACCACAGGCATGATGGAATTAAGGGGAAAGCAAAATGAAAGAAAGTAGGACTAGAGGGACACACTGTTTGCACATATTTGGAGGTGAGAGGACAGCATGACATCAATCAAAAGTCTAAGAACATCCACACCTAACATCAGGAGCAAAGGAGAAATGTGTATCTCAAACTTGAAATTTAGTCATCTTTCTAAGTAATTGTGGCTACTCAGATCTATGGAGGAATGTGCCAATGGGAGTGAAACAGAGGGAGATGTAAAGAAAGGATAATGCGTTCAGTGATTCCAGGAGGTTTTCCTTAGCCTCACATACAAGGAAGCTATGGTTAGATTGTGGAATAATTAGGAATACTGATAATTGTGGCTCAGGGATCGCGTGAGCTTAAGGTTTTCATATTGGAAAATATCCCTAAATATTTTCATAAAAAGGAAGCAGATTTGGAAGAAATTAACTGACTTAATGATCTAAGTTATTTGTGGGAATACAAAATTCAGCCTATACCACTTCTGTAAATGTTAAACTGCAAAGAATAAAAATAAAGATACTTCAAGGTTTCAGGGTTGGCATTAGAGTGAAATTCAGGATGAACAGATTTACCTAAAATTAAAAAATAAATAAATAAAAACATTAGGAGCTCCTTTTCTTATGCTCTCACTGGATTTTGCCATTTTATTATTACAGTTGCTTTTATATATCAGAATTGTCTATACCTGTGTGTTTCCCTCAGACCTTGTAAGCACATATTTCCATCTTTGTACTCCTGGCAGAGAGTACAGTGATTGTACACAGTGGAATTTCAATAATAAAATGCTGAGTATATAAACTGGATAAAGGTAGAACCTCTGAGAAAAGTCATTTCTTGCCCTCACTTCCATCTCTCCCCAGCTTTCCCATCTTGGGTCTGATTTTCGAGGTCTTCAATGTCACCAATTCTGGGTTGTCCAGAAAGGCACACAGGAAAGGATGAAGTAGAAAAAAAGGAAGGCAGCCATAAAGAGTTGGTGAGGCTTAGTGAACTCTCTGCCTATGTTATCTGACTCTGAAAGCCTAGCTCCACAGCTTGGCACAGGGAACATTTCAGTCACTCTCCAAAACAACTAAGATGGTTGAATTACATATTTATCTTTAAATATTCATCAGTATAGCCCTAAATGTATTGAGATCTTTCCTAAATCCTACATATTTCAATTAAAAACCACAAAATATATAGCTCAATGGCCTTAAAAACAAAACCCTTTTTCAATTTGAGTGAATCTTTCTCTAGGGCCTTCTCAGTAACAAATCACAACTTCAAGAATTTCATTAAGAATTACAAACTTAATGAAAGGAAAGGAGGAATTTAACTCCAACTTAAATATGCACCAAATTATGAATTCTTCTATATTTAATATTTATTCATAAAACAACCACAATTTAAATGTGTGGCATCAGCAGTAAAAAGAAAGGGACATGAATGAGAGCAATGGGTGAACTAGCTGTCAGACCATGGTCCATGGCTGAATGCAGGCTGACCCAAGAGCTTCACTTCTACTTTTATTTTTTAAAATAAATTTATTTATTTATTTGTTTTTATTTGTGGCTGTGTTGGGTCTTCATTGCTGTGTGCGGGCTTCCTCTAGTTGTGGTGAGTGGGGGCTACTCTTCGTGCGGTGCACGGGCTTCTCATTGCAGTGGCTTCTCTTGTTGCAGAGCAAGGGCTCTAGGTGTGTGGGTTTCAGTAGTTATAGCACGTAGGCTCAGTAGCTGTGGCCGAGGGCTCTAGAGCTCAGGCTCAGTAGTTGTGGTGCATGGGCTTAGTTGCTCTGTAGCATGTGGGATCTTCCCGGACCAGGGATTGAACCCATGTCCTCTGCATTGGCAGGAGGATTCTTAACCACTGCGCCACCAGGGAAGCCCTCCATTTTTGACATAATATAAAAATTTTTAAATCTATACTTGTATTTATCTATATATATTTTATCTATCTATCACCTGGTTGATCTATTGACAGGAAATAAGTTGTTCATTATGTACTATACAACTCTGTATTCCACTGCTAGACCACAGTACTAGTGATGTACTAAATATGAATTAATATATATAAATAACTCTTGTAATTATTTTGTGAATGGGAGAACTATATTTAATTATACTTGTGCTAAAAACAATGTAATAAGTGGAAAACATTTAAACTATTCCACAATTTGGTTAATTCTGCTTTGACATTTATTTGTTTAAAAAAAAATTTTTTTTTTTTGAAAAGGTCCAGTGACCAATATGAAAGAGTTGCTCAGGTGGTGAGCGCTAAATGCTTGCTTTCCAAGGAAAGACTAGATGTGCCTTGAGTTCCCAAAGCTGTGTTTGGATTTCTACAGCAACTGCCACTTCCTTAACAATATTATTGTTTCTTAGAGACCTGACCAATCACAATATCCCAGACACGATAATAACAGAGTTGTATTATCTAATGTTTATTTATTCTCTTTGTCCTTGGTGTATTTGATAGAGTATATAACATAGATAGTGGAAGCAATCCACGATAAATAAGGCACTATCTTGAAGCTGCCAGAGACCCAGGCTCTATCCAACTTTCTGTTCTGCTATTCCTAGGGTTTGGTGTCCATTTTTAAGTCCAAGTTCATAGCTGGAGGGCCGGCCTTTGCATATGTATTTCAAGGGGAAGGATGAATAACAGTGGGGAACGCACACCTACTCCTTTTTAAAGAGATGTTTCAGGAGTAATACATTTTATTTGCTTATGTTTGACCAGCCAATAGTAAGTTGCTTAAGTGGAGGAGACTGGGAAATGTACGCTTTTATCTGGGGTCCAACGTACTCAGTGAAAAGCTATGGTTATTCCTCAAAATAAGAAGGGAGAAAGGACATTCCAAGGCAATTAGCATCCTCTGAAATAGAGATTAAAACACACATACAGAACACACACACACACACACACACACACACACACACACAAACACGCTGGTATACCTTTAATCATCCTTGTTGGGAAATAAATATGAAGGTTATAAACTTGCTTAAAAATTCTTACTGAAAAATTATTTGAAATATTTTTTGAAACAGAATACAGTATATGTTTTGAAGGTGTTTTGTTGTTTGCTTTTGTAATATTCATTTAAGTGGCAATTTATACCCTGTTCTCTGAAAGTAAACTAGATTTTAAAATAAACAATAATCATAATTCATAGCCAAGCCTGATCAGTAGAAAATAAGCTAAAACTACAATGTAATTTTTCTTATTTTTCTGTGTGTTCAATTGGGTTTGACAAATATTTATTGTGCAAATATTATTAATCTGTTATTGTATGAGACACTGAGGATTAAAAAAATAAGGCTTCCAGTTTAATAGAGACTGATCATGTGTATTTAGTGCCTTCCTCCCCAAATCATATCTAAATGAGAGTAAAGAAATAAATACAGTAATAAATTCAGAATATCTTCTCAAAGTGTGGTATAAGCTGACCCAGAGAGTTTTATAAATACATGGGTGAATTAATGAAAAGGTGGTCAAAGTACTGATGGAGTCCCAGAAGGATTCCAAACTTGAAAGTGGAATAGAGAGTGGAAGTGAGAAGTAATGCAAAATTAGGGTGTGAAGTTGTTGAGTGACTATGTTTCACAATGGAAAAAAATTGTGTCAAATGGTGCAACAAGACTGGCAACACGCTAAGAGCTCACACCCTTAAGGTACACTGAAATTCTTGCTGTAAAGAATCTGAACATGCCTCTGGATAAGAAGAAGGCACTGAGTGTGGTTGGTAGGATCTCAAAACAAAGCTCTCCTCCCTCATTATTATTATGTTTTTCCATTGGGAAGGTGGTAGAAATGGGGCAAGAGCAGCTAGCTTGTCTTCTAAAGTACTTCATGCCCATCTGACACATTCAGAATTTTCAATCAGCATCCTCCTTTTCCCTATATGTAGGAGAGGCTGTTAAAACATCTTTATAATATGAATATGTCTGAAGATCAAGAGATATTTGAGGGTAAACAACATCACAAAATAGAAGGACCAAGATGAATGAAAAGATCAATATTGAAGGCAAAGCTGTCATTATTAGTAAAGTAAGAGAACTTTGTAGTAATTCCAATTAATGTACTTGGAGAAGTTTCAGAATGTATTGCAGCTATAAAATAATGCACTGTTATAAAAGAACAGACATCAAGAAAGAAAAATATTTGAAGTATAAAACATAAATACTAAATTTAAAAATATTATTTTTAAAGAAAAGAAAAAAATCTAAGAAATATTCCTAATCATAAAGCAAAATTATTTTCTTTAAGAAGGAAAATAGGGACTTCCCTGGTGGCTCAGTGGTTAAGAATCCTCCTGCCAATGAAGGGGACATGGGTTCAAGCCCTGGTCTGGGAAGATCCCACATGCCGTGGAGCAACTAAGCCTGTGCACCACAACTACTGAGCCTGTGAGCCACAACTACTCAGTCCACGTGCCACAACTACTGAAGCCCACCCACCTAGAGCCCGTGTTCCACAACAAGAGAAGCCACTACAATGAGTAGCCCACGTACCACAACAAAGAGTAGCCCACACTCGCCACAACTAGAGGAAGCCCGCATGCAGCAACGAAGACCCAACACAGCCAAAAATAAATAAATAAAATAATTAAAAAATAATAAAATAAAAAGGAAAATACAAGAAAAAATTTAAAGGCAGAGAAAGCAAGAAAATCAATCCTGGAGCCTTAATGACTGACTGAGAAGTTCCAGAAAAAAATGGGGAAAAAAGATAAAAATGTGGGATTCCAATAATTAAAAAAAAAAATAAAGAGAAAATTCCACAGTTGACAATACAAATGGAGCTTCAGAGGGAAAGAGTCAACTGAGTGCTAATCAGGTTGAATGAAAACGAAAACAAAGTCAATCATTTACCAAACAAACACAGAAAACTCAGAAAGAAGTGAAAATTAAATAATCATCACAGCATCTTATGTATGAATGGATGATGAAAGTCATTTTACCAGTAACTTCAAAAGTTCTCTGGCAAAGTAATTTTAACCCCAATTCTATACCTGACTAATTTAACAATTTATTGTAATGAAAAATTAAAATATTTGTAGATATTAAGGACAAAGATAATTTACTTCTCCTGTATCTGTTCTTTAAAAGTTAAGGATATTCTGTAGCTCAGTAAAATGGAATCCAAGAAAGGAGGAAGGCACAGAAAGCAAAAACCATTGCAATTAACACAGAAGTATGAAAACAAAAGAATTTAAGAATTACAACTTACTTGAGTCCCCAAAGCAATTATTCTAAGCTAAAACAGGAAATCAGAATTCTCCAAGAAAAAATAACGAATTACATTCAATAGATCATACAACTGGAAAGTTGTCACACATTAGGGATAGGGAAAAGAAGTGAACTATTGAACTGTGGGTGATGAGTATAATGTGTGTAAAAAGAGAAACCATTTGAATGTTGAATTCTCTTTTGAAAGGTTCAAATTTAGAAATATAGGTTTAAATTTATTTCTTTATGAGTTCATTATCAGTGTTTCATTCTACTTTTACTATTAAGATGCTGGTTACTGATTTTTCTCCTCAACATATGGCAAAAGCAAAAAAGACTAATTCTTCATCTTCCATAAAGATGAGTCAAATGACATGGTTTGCAGTTTAAAAAAAGAGTTTGAGCATATTGTTTAGACAGCTGACTACCTGAAAAACAAAAGCAAATGTTAAAAGGGGTTATCGCCAGGGAATAGGCCTAGACATAGGCTAGAGATGATATAGAAGGCAAATTTTATACATCCTTATGTAGAATTTGATTTGGAGATAGAGATGAATGTGCAAATACCTGCCTGATAATAGTTGAAATTATACTCTCCCAAAAAATCAAAGAAAAAAAACATGAACTAGATACAGTCCTTCCCTATGCAAACTAATAATTACCACACAGTGTACCATGTGTAGTGGTAAAAGGACTGACAAGCATAAGAGAGCAGAGAAAGGGGTGATTTATTCTTTCCAAGCAGGTCAGTTGGTAGCATTGGCCAGAGATAGTTTCAAATCAGGTGAAAATGAGAGATGTCTTGAATGATAAAATGAAATCTGGAGGAAAAGGCATTTCTTGGCAGAAGGAATAGCATGTGAAGTGGCATAAAGGTATGAAATATAATTTTTTATATGTTGGTAAAGGATAAAGTAGCATAAGGCACATGAATAAGAGACAAGGCTGAAAAGGCAGACAGAGGCCAGGTTGTGGGGAGCCCAGCAGGGCATGTTTAGGAGTTTCTACACCAGTTGCACTTTTGAAGATTGGTTCCCAAAAGGTTTGGATTTGTGGCACCAACCAAAAAAATGCATAAAGTTAGTGCTTTGATAGAGAATGAAGATGGACATACATGCTTTAGTAGGTAATTTCTTTTTAAGTTAAATTGTTTTATAGCCATGGAATGAATAGTATTTAGAAAGACCAGGTCTAAATATAAAATTCTAGATATGATTTGTCCAAAAAGGTTCATGGGCCTTGGCAACCTTGGAAAATTATACAAGTATCAACAGTTTATGTTATTTACAGCACTAAATGATCCAAAATTTGTAACTCTACAATTTGCAAAATCAAGGTGTTTAATTTTTTTAACTTAAAACAAAAGTAACTGGTTTCATTTAAATCAGTTCCTCATCGAACTGTAAGCATTTTTGAGGTACTCTTGGAGGAAGTAGAAATCCCCCAAATTTTCACACACCATTTCTAATGTCATATGCCCAAATGCTTACTGTATAAAATAAACATAAGACAATTGAGTACTAAGGGATAAAGTGCTATTGCACAGCTCAGCTCCATAAAGGTAAAATGTATCAATATTACATGTGATGATCACTTCATGTAAGTCCCACTTTTACTTGCATGTCAGTTTTAGTAAGTGAGTACTTATGACTTTTCTTTCCCCTGTAACAAACATTATTCACACATTATAGTGGTTGAAATGCCATTGCTAACTTTAATTTCTGTCTTCATAACAAACATGCTTATACTAAGGCTTCCAGTAAAGTGTGGAAAAGGAAACCTCCCTCATCACAATTGCTATAAGCAGCTTAACAGATTTAAAAGACTCATTCACTTGCAATTTGTGAGTATACACATCAGAATGATTCCATTATGTTAATAATGTCCAGGAGGAGACTGTAACTCACAATAATGGACCTGTAAACTTTAACACAAGCTTATAGCTCTCAAACTCTAATAACTTTCTGCATTTTAAAAAGTGTAGATGAGGAGCTTCCCTGGTGGCGCAGTGGTTGAGAGTCCGCCTGCCGATGCAGGGGACACGGGTTTGTGCCCCGATCCAGGAAGATCCCACATGCCGCGGAGCGGCTGGGCCCGTGAGCCATGGCCGCTGAGCCTGCGCGTCCGGAGCCTGTGCCCCGCAATGGGAGAGGCCACAGCAGTGAGAGGCCCGCGTACCGCAAACAAACAAACGAACAAACAAAAAAAACCCAAAAAAAGTGTAGATAAATAAACCTCAGGTTGTGTATTACCTTCCCTACTGATGGTAAACCAGCTCAATAAAAAATATTCTGTAAGCATCATGAGTAAGGTTGTAAGAACAACCTCTCTATTCAATCCACTCTCTCTTCCATTTAATCCAGTCTTTGCATTGCAGCCAGACAGAGCTTTCCTTAAATCTGTACGTATAACATAAATTATTAAACCTTAAGTGGTTTCCTACTGCTCTTAAGATAAAGACCAAATATTTATAAAATCACAATCCTCCTAAGATCCGGGTCCTGCTTTGTACATCAGCTTGCCCTTGTGCCACTTCCCTTCACTCTGCTCTTTTCATTTCTTCCTGTGCTTAGAAGATGCTAAGCTCCCGTCTCTGGGTCTTTGTATAAGTCATCCTCTACCTAGTCCTGGTTACTCCTTACTGTTCCCACAAAACACACACACACACACACACACACACGCACACTACATACACACACACACACACACACATTGACCTATTCTTCAAAAATTCACCCACATTTCTCCTCTTCAAGGAAAGCTTCCAGATTGCCCTGAAGTCCTGCAACACAGCCCTAGAGCTCCTGCACCTGTGCTTCACAGCATGAACCACACTAGTGACTGATCGTGTAATTAGCTCTTTAATGTCAGACTTCTTGGTGAAAATGTAAGCGCCCATAGGGCAGGGTATCCTGTTCCATTACATCTGAAACAGAAATATATATTAAATGAATAAATCAACATAAATAAATAAAAGGAAAAATACTATAACAAAATATTTTTACATTAGGTCCCTATTGCTTATGGCTTGGTGCTTGTTTGTGAACTTTTGAGGTGATGAATTTCGGTTGTAAATAAACTATGTTCATGAGATTTCTAATCTCTGTGTGTGTGTGTGTATATATATATATATATATATACACACACACATATCTTAAATATACAAGATATTTTCTGTTAGAGGGAAGACATTGAAATGATATATTAAAATACAATTGTAAAGCATTTCATTTATCAATATCACTAATGAAATATTTAAACATTAAAATGACATTTTGACATATGTTTTTACTTTTTCTCACATAGTGAGTTAAATGTTTATTATATAACGTAAAGGAAGAGGAATTTAGTAAATTAGACTATTATTTGTCTAAGTTATATTAGAATCTATGTGAACATTAAATTACTTGTCAAAAACATCAGAAAAACTCTATTACTCCTTTCTTGATATCTCATATAATTATAGAAATAATAGCATTTATCAAACCTTCAAAGTAATATTACCAGAAATGCTGATATTGGTAACACAACTGAATATGAAGGTATGGCGTTTGGATGTAATTATAATTTGGGCTCTCTTTAGCTGTGTGATGGTGAAACTGGGTCTTCCTTCCTGGTATTAGTTCCTCACATTGTTAATTAATTAAAAAAAAAAAAGAGGAAAGAGAGAGTAATGGTCTGTAGTATCTGTGATACATGCTAGAGTATGACTACATATAAATGTTTTAAGAGGAGAGAGGAAAGAACAATTAATTCTGCCACGGAGGGAGGAATAACGTCAGAAATAGAACGTATTTAATGGACTTTGGAAGGATCAGGTAGAAAAAGCTCGAAGATAATTCCAGGCACAATAAAATGCAAAGGAAAGGAAAGGAGGTTTGAAAGATCAATTGAAATTTCCAGCAGAAAGCCATCCAATGTGGCAGACTGAAAGGGGTATGGTTTGTGTATGTGTGCTGTGTGTGTGTGTGTGTGTGTGTGTATGCATGCACATCTGAGGGGATGTTTAATAGATGAAGGGGCAAGCTAGGAAAATAAGAAAGTGTATAGACAGAAAGAAAAAGAGATGCAGGTGAGGAAGTGCTATAACACCGAAGGGTCTTCAATACCATGCTAAATACCAAAAGTTTGGCCTTTACCTGAAAGTAATAGGCAAAGTTCAAACAGAAAAGTGACGTGAGCACCTGTGATTTTATAGAGACTTGAGGGAGTGGAAAGACATTGCCATAAACCAAGTCATTAAAAAGGATTATTATTGTCATAAGCAAACATAGGGAAAATTATGGAAAATGATGCAAATGAGAAGGTTACATTACATTATTTTTGCATTAGTGGAAACATTTGAAAATCTCTAAAGCCCATCTTTGGAATATCTTTCCTAACTTGAAAATACCTAGTCTAACTCAATTATGGTGGAAGTGTGCTTATTGCAACTGCATGTGGGACATTATTCTTGGTTTAATAAAGGTATGCAAGCATTATAATATTCCCCACTGTGCCTGAGTTCTACTCCATTTTTTATGGAGTAAAGGGAGTTGCATTTTAAAATATAAGACCTTCATGTCTGATTTAATGAGCCAGAATATATGAGATGAAAGAGAGAGGGGAGATTTAAAAATTGGAATTCTTTTAAAATAGGCTTCTCAAGCATCTGTCTTCATTGTCATAGGGTTCCAGAGATATTTTATAAAAGATAATTTACACATAATTTGAAAAACAACGAAAATCTTCACCACAGAGAGCCAACAGCCATTTAAATCTGCTAGTACTTGAAAATTGATCTTTCACAGCTGTCATTTTGTTGAAAAGTCCCTGAAAGACTTCAGCATGATTTTTTTTAAACAAAAATGGAGTATTCATAACAAAAGGTAGTTCTACTGTTTAGTTCTAAGAAAAAGATATGCAAAGGTACTATAGATACACATGTTCTATATATGGTATTAAAAGAAGCAAAATGTAGAATATTTTTCTAACACTTTAAAAATGTTAAGGCAATGAACATATGAAAACTTATCTCATCTGTGAGTTTGTACTATTGACTACTTTTCACTTATTAAATTATGAAACAGTGCTTCACGGATATACAATGTCAAAAATTATATATTTTATGTATAGTCTGGATAAGATTCTTGCATACTTTATATATTATAACCACATTTAAAACTTTGGCACTAACCAGTTAATCTTTGGTTGACATATAAACTTCACTGTTTATCTTCACAATTATGCTTGCACTGGTAAAAAAAAAAAAAAAAAAAAAAAAAAATCAAAGCCCTCTAGTGGCCACAATTGTATCTAATTCTATTGTACTTGGCCAAATTCTCTATTGTTATTTTTAAAATAACTAGCATATTACATTGTTAATATAAAACCCAGGAATAGTGTTTCTTCTTTCAAAATGACACTTTCTTTTTTACTGAGGTCTAATTTAATGAAAAGGTGGAAAAATTCTGCTATTTAACATCATTAAGAAAAGAATTTTTTAAAATATGCCATATAGGGGCTTCCCTGGTGGCGCAGTGGTTGAGAGTCCGCTTGCCGATGCAAGGGACACAGGTTCGTGCCCCGGTCCGGGAAGATCCCACATGCCGCGGAGCGACTGGGCCCGTGAGCCGTGGCCACAGAGCCTGCACGTCTGGAGCCTGTGCTCCGCA
Organism: Delphinapterus leucas; assembly: GCF_059928025.1. NCBI lineage: Eukaryota > Metazoa > Chordata > Mammalia > Artiodactyla > Monodontidae > Delphinapterus > Delphinapterus leucas. The sequence continues at coordinate 100,732,932 of NC_143131.1, read as the reverse complement.
ACGGGAGAGGCCACAACAGTGAGAGGCCCACGTATCGCAAAAAAAAAAATATATATATATATATATATATATATGCCATATAATACAAAATTATGAGATAGTGTGAACAAAATGTGCTGAAATTTCAAAATTTAATTTGTGGAGTATTATGCATATAGATTTGTAACACATGATTTTCACATGTATAATCCAAGAATTAGAGGATGATGACTAAATAATCTGGGTAATTTGTAATATCTAGCCATTTAGACTTTTTTCCAGAAGGCTAGTGTTAACCATTTACATATAACTATATGAGGAATGTTTATAAAGTAATACAGCATTTTCAGATTACCACAGAAACAGAGTCGTCAAATCTAACTGGGGAAGGTATGTGAATACACGGCAATAAAGAAGGGACTTAACGGTGGACAGTAGAAGACATGATTGCCTAAAGGTAACACAAAGAGGGCACTGTCTTGTCCCTTTCGAAAGAGTTCAAGAGAGGAGAGAAAGACTGATTTTTATGTGAAATTTACAGATTTTTCAAACTCACACACAAAAACGATCACGCAGGTCAAACCGAATCTGTACACAGGTGTTATCCAGCTCACATCTCACCATCTTGAGATCCCTGGCATAACAGACTCTATGCCATTACATGAGTCCAACATAGAATTAGTCTCTTTTTGCACCTTTGAAAAAAAATTTGGACAAACCGTTCTCAAAATTAAAATACTTGAATTAGTCTTAAGCAATAAATTAGGGCATCTTACTTGCTGCAGGGTCATTTTAACTCTAAAACATTTTCTCTCAACCTTTTCATTGCCCCATTACGTGTAGAAAGATGTGCATGTAGGGTCATTCTTCCCAGGCCTGTGCCATGAGGATCTTATGGCAGAGGAGGATTTGCCTGGTTCTTGATACATTTGCTATTTTAACAGATATACCACTGATAAGAGTTAGTTTTTAAAAGGTAAATCAAGTCCCCAACTTCAATGTTTATATTAGTAAACAAAATTTAATTTCAGTCCACCTCAGAATAGGTTGCAACATGAGGGTATCATAGCATGTTACTGAAGGGCTTTTTATTACAAGCGGTTTCGAAGAATTGCTCAGCAAATAGTGCCAATATGCAGATAGTTCATTTAGATTCGACTGTCAAAAGCAACACAGTAATAATCCAATTCTCCAAAATATAAGGGGAGTACTCTACAGGGATATTAATGTGTATATCAGAGAGACAAGAGTTTTTTAAGTAGGAGAAAAGTGAAGTTTTAACATTGAAAAGTCATAATAAATGATTTTCTAATTAATGCTTTTTTTTCTAGGCTCATTTTCCGTAACTTCAAGTGTTTTGGCATGTGCTAGTTAAAGAACAAAACTTACTTCCTTGAGACATCATGATAAGAAATAGAATCTCTAGGAAACAATGACAAAGGAAAAGTTCCTGGGTTATAAGAGCAAACAATGGTAGGAGGTGTGCACTGAATAAAAATGAAAACGAAATGACTTTTTACTTTATTTTCTTACTTTTTGTGCTCTGTCTAATGTTTTCAACCTTTTCAGCAGCATGCATGCATCACTTTTACTTATAGAAAGTGAGGTCATAGTAAAAAGTTTAGTAAAGTAGAACCTCCCCCTCAGTAACAAATAAAACTTAAAAATAGCAAAAACACTTAATCGCAGAAACCAAAAAACTAAAGAGGCACAACTCACTGTCTGAAATACTACCACCAAAAGAAAAAGAGATATAGTTTTAACTTGATTCAGTACAGATCTTTAAACTGGTCTTAGTGCCTCAGGATGGTACCAATGAAATAATAAAAGTCTTCCAGTTTTCACAAATAGTGTCAAATATGAAAAAAAGTTGTGGACTTTGGGCAGGCCTGCAGAAGAGAGGACAGTGAAACAATTAAAAGTGAGCAAGGGGCTGAACTGTAGGAATAATATGACACAAAAAGGGCCAATGGAAAACCCCTGATTGCAGTAGTAGAATGAACTAGAACACAACATTTACCTATTCTACAAAGGGAGAACATGAAATAAGTTTGCCATCACACTGGGGCTTGCCTGGGAGGATAAGTCATACTTAGACATGCTAGGGACATGGTTAGGAAAAGTCATCTACACTACTTGAGGCCCAGTGGAAGTGCGAAGCAGAGCTGTTCAAGTTAAGCAAGACAAAAAGAACTGGCATGGTGACTCTGTAAACGCTACTGTGGCAAGAAAAGAAAAGAAAAGAAAAGAAGCAAAGAAGCACATTATGCCAAAGACAGACTCATTTTGGAAGAAATGGAAGAAAATCTGCCCTTGAGTGCTTTTTGTGCTATAGAAACAGTCAAATAAAACAAACAGACAAACAACAACAAAAGAATAATATAGAAGAGGAATTGAAGACCCAAAGAAACACCTGAGTTTTAAAACACGACCATTATCAAACTCACAAAATGCAGACAGCAGGCTACAGAACAGACATGATTGCAATGCAATTATTGACAGAAAGGGAAAGCTTGACATATTCACTGTGACTGCAGAAAGGAAAATATGGAGATTTCAGACAGGCCTGTTGGAAATATTTTCAGGGTCTGAGGTAAGAGGAAAATACCATACACTGAAATTAAATAATGGTAATTTCAAGCTAATAAACTATTTAAAAACATTTACAGAATTTTTGGACAACTCCTCAGCATTCCACGTTAGAGAGTGGCAGTGAAGATGGACAAGTTCCAGCCCCCGAGCCCTGCCCTTGGCCCATCACCCTCCTTTTCCCACCCTAGTCTTCCTTACACCATGAGGCACCTCAAATGCATATGTGTAGATACTCCGGCTCATACATCCAAGCTCTGTTCACAGCCTCTACAAATAGTCAACCTTTGATCAATAAATCTAAAGATGGGCTTCTCTGGTGGCGCAGTGGTTAAGAGTCCGCCTGCCGATGCAGGGGACACGGGTTCGTGCCCCGGTCCGGGAGGATCCCACATGCTGCGGAGCGGCTGGGCCCGTGAGCCATGGCCGTTGAGCCTGCGCGTCCAGAGCCTGTGCTCCGCAACGGGAGAGGCCACAACAGTGAGAGGTCCGCGTACAACAAAATAAATAAAATAAAATAAAATAAAATAAATCTAAAGATAAATAAGTCTAAAGATAAATATACCAGTGGTTTGGTCTACACTCAGAAAGCTCATGACAGGAAGCTACTACACATCCTTGAAATGTGTTTGGAGCCAATGGTAGAGGAATTCCAGTATCTAGGGTACTGGAGGATGGTGTACACAGAAAATACAGACTCTGACTGGACATGGCTGCCTGGTCTCCCACAGCAGCTAAAGGAGGGTGGCGGTGGGTCACTCTAATGCCCAGTGTTCCTGGCAAGGGTCTCTCTTGCTTAGATCTAAAGGCAGTGTTGATTGCAGAGAGAGAAAATAATAGTTGTGCAGGAAATACGAAGTTGATATACAGCATAGAGAACATTGGTTTTCCCAGTAAATAAACTTCATCATAATGGAACAGAAAGAATAACACACTCAAAAGGCTTAATTTCTCTGAAGGGAAGAAATTACTGAATTTGGCTGTTAAACTGTGCAATGTGCTCCAGTAAAATCTGTTGGTGAACAACTGCCACTAAGAAATATCCAGCACTTCAAGGATAGATATCCAAGCAGAAGTTGCAAGTTAAAATCAAGGAAGAAAAATCAAGCTGGTACCAGACTTTCCCAGTGCAACATCAAATGACAGAGGAGGGAACAGCAATGTGTACAAAGTTCTGAGGGAAAGGAAGTGTGAGCCAAGAATGTCATTCCCAGCCAAGTTACTATGCAAGTATAAAGACAACAGATCTAACCATCTCAAACCTCAAGTACCCGTGAAAGATACCAAACACCAAAATTCACCATTCCAAAAGACGGCAGGGAAGGCTGTGATGAAAGGATTAGATCAATATTCCATGGCCAGGTCCACATACTTTGAAGGGCAAAGTACATTACCAGAACATTTAAACAATTCCCCTTTAATATAGAGACAACTGACAGAAATTCTCAAGCATGTAAGAACACACAGAATACAAGATCTCTTGATACATCATTAAAAACAAATACACAGGGACTTCCCTGGTGGCACAGTGGATGAGAATCCTCCTGCCAATGCAGGGGACACGGGTTCGAGCCCTGGTCCGGGAAGATCCCACATGCCACAGAGCAACTAAGCCCATGCACCACAACTACTGAGCCTGTGCTTTAGAGCCCGGGAGCCACAACTACTGAGCTTTCGTGCCACAACTGCTGAAGCCCACACACCTAGAGCCCGTGCTCTGCAACAAGAGAAGCCACTGCAAGGAGAAGCCTGTGCACCACAATGAAGAGTAGCCCCCGCTTGCCGCAACTAGAGAAAGCCCGTGCGCAGCAACGGGCCAAACGCAGCCAAAAATAAATAAAATTAAATCTTAAAAAAAATAAAATAGGGCTTCCCTGGTGGCGCAGTGGTTGAGAGTCCCCCTGCCAATGCAAGGGACACAGGTTCGTGCCCTGGTCCAGGAGGATCCCACATCCCACAGAGCGGCTGGACCCGTGAGCCATGGCCGCTGAGCCTGCGTGTCCAGAGCCTGTGCTCCGCAATGGGAGAGGCCACGGCAGTGAGAGGTCCACGTACCGCAAAAAAAAGCAAATAAAACAAATAAAAGCAAACACACGAATAAAAAAACAAAAACTTACTTGACTCTATACTTGACAGCATGGGGTCATATCAAACAGGGAAAAGGATTTCAAGTCCAGTTTTGCTTTTTATATTTCATAGTCATTAAACACTAAAATTATAATTTAAAATACATTCATAACTTATGCCATTTATGCAAATTCTAAAAACACACATTTAGACTACATGTTGTCATGAGTACCTATGTAGTAAAAGTTCAAAAGCATGCATAGGGAGGATGAGCAACAACTTCAAGGGGAAGGAGGAGATTGGATTAGGACAAAGGACTCAGAAGTTTTGCTGCATCTGTGTGGTTTAAACAGGAAAAAAAAGTTCCTAAGCAAATGTGACAAACAAGAATAAATCTGAATCATTGGTACCATGTGCTTATTATTTTATTTTCTGTACTTTTCTACACGCTTAAAATGTTAATAATTAAAAATACTTAAACCTGCAAAGCCTGCAAAATGTATTTGCTTGCTTTACCATGCAGAAGTTTTGAACATTTTAATTATATTGCTTGTGATGTTATCAAAATGCAGATTTTCCATTAAGAAAACAAACAGGAAGAGCCCTATGGCAAGCTTCCTTTGCAGTGATGTCTCTCAATGAAAAGAAATTAGTCACAAAATATGTCTCCACTAATATCAGATGACTGAAAATATGTTGATAACAACAAAAATTGTTCATAAGAAATATGATCTCAAATTTAAAAATAACTATAATACATTGGGCTGGCCAAAAAGTTCGTTCGCATTTTTCTGCACCATCTTACCAAAAAGCCTGAATGAAATTTTTGGCCAAGCCAATATATATTTGGGGACCAGATGATAGAAAGTTCATAAGTTTATTATAAAATTCTTGTTTTGCCTGCAAGGATAAATGTATTTACACTGTCCTTACGCTAGCTTCATTACATCAGGATGAGTTTAGTAATGAAGCACTCATGTATAGTTAAGTCCTTCTTTTCCCTTCCTCTTATGGGTGAGCTATCTCCAGAGTTCATTCATGTTCCACTCTAGGTGCAACGAAGGTATCTTCCAGCCTCCACTGTGTGGGGCTAAATCAGCAACCCTAGGATGCCGTATTTGGACTAATCCATGCTTTCAGACAGTAGTACACCATTAAGTGTTTAACAAGCAGCTCTCGGGGTGGGGGGGAGCCCCTGATTTGTGTTATTTACCAATTTCAGTGGTGTTAAGTACTCCCAACAAGACTGATTTCAAGCTACTGACACGATGTCACGGAACAGGGAAGGCGTGTGACCAGCAGGGCTCTCATAGCCCTGTGAGCTGACTCCACACACACTGCACTGTGTCATTCTGCAAGCTGCCTTTTATCAGTAACGTAGGTCATATTTTCCCTTCAATCTGATTATGGTGAAGTTTAATTTCTTAATTGGTTTAGAACCGGGGTTGGCAAGAGAAGTGCTAATTATTTGTTCCCCTCAAACACCAAAATATACAGAGGTCCAATATATGGGCCATTTCCAATTTACCTTTATAGCTCTATAAGCAATGTAGTAAGTCAACCATACTAGGCACTTAGAATACAAACGAATACAGAAATTTGATTTTGTAATGTTATAGGGATATTCCCATATATATATGTATGTGTGTGTGTGTATATATATATATATATATATATATATATATATAAAATAGCATGACGTGCAACCTTCATTCAAACATTGTAGGCTTTTCTGTTAAAAACTCATTTCACTATACTAAGGTAAATGAAGACATTTCTCATGCTAAAGCCCTGGGAAACAAAAATAGTAAGGTCTTTTATTATTAACCTCAAGTATTTCTACTGAAAGCATTTGGATCTGTTTTCTTCACCAGACATATGGTAATCTCATAATATATGTAGATTGTATGAAATACATTTCCAAACAGTTTAATACTGAAACACTAAGCACAAAATATCGCATATGTATGGGCTTCCCTGGTGGCGCAGTGGTTGAGAGTCCGCCTGCCGATGCAGGGGACACGGGTTCGTGCCCCGGTCCGGGAAGATCCCACATGCCGTGGAGCGGCTGGGCCCGTGAGCCATGGCCACTGAGCCTGCGCATCCGGAGCCTGTGCTCCACAACGGGAGAGGCCACAATAGTGAGAGGCCCGCGTACCGCAAACAAACAAACAAAAAATAATATTGCATATGTATGATATAAAGTCCCTTCTTCTTGTAAGTAATCAAGGTATCTACAGAGTACACACTTGTTCAGCTTGAGGTGCAAGGAAGGCATCACAACTGAGTGACTATTTAAATTGCTTACAGTTGTTTTAACAGACAAAAATATTACATAAGTGGCTATGTTAAAAATTGGTAAAAAGCTACTTTGGCAAGTTGTATATAAATGTTAGCTTAAATATGCCCCTTTTAGAGTTTATTTGCAGTTACAATTACACTGAATTTTAGATACTGACATTTATATTCACAGCTATTTTTCCCTATTCTGATATGTTTGATAAGCAACTAAACTTTTTTTTTCAAAGAGTAATTACTACCATGAGAAAAACTTTCTATTTTCTTTGGAGTTTAATGTGACAAGAGATTATGATAAAAAATATTTTTTCCACATAATAGCTACCAACCACCCTTCAACCTCTCATCTATTAAGAGGTGTCATAAGAGGTGAACAGACAACTGAGCCAAAGACAAGCAAATATATAACTTTAAGTCAGCCACACAGTTTAACTAGTCAGTTGACTTCTTCCTCCATGATGCCCAATGAGAGCATAATTATAGATTTTCAGTCAGCAGAAATTAAAGTACAACAAAACTCTGTCATAACGTGGTAAGTAGGGTCCGAGAGAATCACTCATGTAAAAGGTGGTGATGATATTACAAGGACAATGAAAAGAACCAGACAAGTCTAAACAACTAGAGGGTTTGTAATTCTATGGGTCTGGCTGTGTGTTCCAAATCTATCAATCTCAAGATGGAATTTGGCACCACTACCCTGTCTTAAATGTAGAAGAGGGAAAAATACTTAGTTCCAAGATTATTTGGGATGTTCTGTATAGTGACAGTAATTCAGGCATCTCCTGATTAGCTGTCATCTGCCTCATCTCCCCTATGGAGAGCGCTGGGAAGGATGAATACCAAGAATATGAGAATGTTCCTCAATTTGCCTGGCTCCTCCAGAAGGGGTCTCACTCTTCTCTCTGTATCCAGCCTCCTCATTAGACCACCTTCCTTTAAAAATGTGGGCCGGGTTGAGAATGAAAACCAATCTTCAATCACTATCATGCAAATTTGCATTATCATGGGACGCATAATGCATGGTTTTATTGTGTTATGTTCTTCAACACTAGAGGATTTTAATACACAATCCAACACACCATATTCCTGAGTTTGTAGATCATAAATTAAATGAAGAAATGTTAGAGGAAAAAATAAACACTAAATTGGTCCCTCAATTATTACTAATCCTCCACTTCTCCTGTTCTTTCCTCTCCTTTTCTAAATTTATTTATACAAAAGCTTCTATATATATCTGGAATAAACAGCTTCACCTCCTTCTATTCTTTCCTTTACACACTAAACTATTAAGTACCATAAAAATCTCTTTTGTAAAAAGTCAGTTACTGAATTGAAGAAAACCTATCCATTGAAAATGCCTGTCAACATTATATATGTCTATCCCTTTGATTATTTGTACAGGTAAATTTGATAGACAATGTCAACAAGCCAATATACACAATCACCAACAGAAACTGAGCATTTATGTTATTAAGTATCACATTATTAAGTATTCATCATTACCACAGGCCAGAGTTAACAGAAACAATAAATGAGCAAAGTTATGGGGGAAGGCTGGAGTGCTATCAGTGGAAAATTAGGGGAGATGTGAACAGTGAGAAGGATATCTCTTTTGCCTTATAAAGTTTCTGAAATTTTCTGTTCTTCTACCAGCTTTTTACCTACACTCAGGCTCCATTGATGGCTCATTGGAGCCATCTTGGTCTTTTTTTCCCAATGCTTTTCTTTTTTTCTAGCATTGGATCTTCAATACCTATTCCCTTATCATGTTCCACTGTCATAATTCACAAAGGAAATGGAAGAGTTCACAAATAAGGAAAGGCATATTTCTTATAAATAAAAAATACCACTCAGGGCTTCCCTGGTGGCACAGTGGATGAGAGTCTGCCTGCCGATGCAGAGGACACGGGTTTGTGCCCCAGTCCGGGAAGAACCCACATGCCGCGGAGCGGCTAGGCCCGTGAGCCATGGCCGCTGAGCCTGTGCATCCGGAGCCTGTGCTCCGCAACGGGAGAGGCCACAACAGCGAGAGGCCCGCGTACCGCAAAAAAAAACAACAAAAACCACTCAACCTTATCACTAAAATACCATTTTCCAATCAGAATAGCAAAAGTGAAAACGTTTCTAATAATTATCTTGGCAAGCATGTAACCCAAAGAGGGTATTTTATTTAGATAGTTTGGTAGCCAATGTTTGAAAAGAGAATACAAAAAGGTTGCTTGGTCTCAGCACAAGCAGCTGAACCTTACATTTATGTTACCAACCTGGGGCACTATGAAATCTTTGTGTGGAAGCATGTGGCATAACAATTTTGTTGGGTAACTTTAAATGAATTAAAATGAAAAATAAACATACCATTTGGTCCTCAGTTCTACCTCTAGGAATTCATTCTATCTGTGTGTGTATGCATGTATTTATACATATACGTTCACTAAAGTACTATTTGTTATATACGTATATATGTGTAACTATAGATATACTCTCATCATGTATATAAGCATGCTAATTTAAGTATCATTTGTTAAAGCACTGCTTGTAAGAAATAAGAAAAGGAACAAAAATGAATTCTCACAAACTAAAAGAAACAAAGCAAAATAAAAATACAAAAAAAAAATATTCAATGTCCATCAATGGGGAACTGAAGTATACACAGTGCAGCTCCGAAAAAACTAATGTAGAAAGGTCTGCATGTACTGCTATGGCTGACTAAGAAAGATTAAGAAGCTGTATTTTTAAACACCAGAAATACAACAGTGCATATGGTGGGATCAAGCTTACAGTGAAAATCTCTTAGGAAGATTCTAAGTTGGAGATTAATGTAACCTCTTTCCATAATCCTAACACAGTAAGTTTTATAATTCAAGCACATTTTTCCTCCAGCCTTGGAAAAGATTTACTATTTGATTAAGCACTAGATGAAGTAATTCGCTTACTTTGAAAGTCCATGTTGTATGTATAGTGAAAATAATAATGTAAATATGCACATATATAAATAATAGAATCACATTCAATTTTAAGTGGTGCTAATATTATAGAATGCTGGAGGGGAGTAGAGATCACTGAGACTAGATTTAGACACATAATATTTATGTGCTCAATCTTGAGCATATGGACACTGAACAGATTACATATTTAAATCTACTTCCCAATAACCTTTGCTATGCTGAGTTTGCATACCTAGCTAAACTCCATAAGCCAAAGGGCTTATGTTGGAAATCCTCTGAAAATAATACACTTTTGAAAAACAAATGTGTGTGTGTGTATGAAGGTTTTATACAAAGATAAACCATATGTATTGAGACATTAGGACTGCTAATGTTCTGGAATTTTGGAATGTAAAGAAAAATATACTTGGAATGTAAAGAAAGATATATTTTTGATATATCTTTGTATTTAAGTTTTCACCATGTGTATGTGTCATTTAAAAAAATCATAAGACACATCCTTAGAGAAACAAAGTTATCTAGAAATAGGGGCAAAAAAAAATTTAGGAAGGGGTATCTGTAGTCAAGAGCACTGATCACCATCTATTTGACTTAGGCCTAGGTTTATGGTGAATGTACTTCTATAAATAATTATAAATCAAACGTACAACCCTACAGATAAAAAGCCAAAAATCAATGCAGTCTTTTAATGTCACTAGCACTGATGCTCTCTCCTGCCCCTTACTGACAGCCATAACAAGTTATATTTCTCGTACTTAGGTGCTTCTCATGGTTGTCTGACTGCTCAGAGCACCTCTAATCTCACATCACTTTATCCTTCAGGTCACAGCCATGTGACATTTTTCTAAAGTGAAAGATTCCTTGGCCTAAACCTCTTCAGCGTCCCCTCCTCACTGTCTAGGTAAATTCCAAACTTTTAAACAAGCCTGTGAATTGTCCCCTAACAAGCTCCCCTTCCTCCCAGTGAAAGAATACTTGAATGTTAACTGGGCACATAGCCACCCTCTTCCAAAAGTATACATATCCCAGATTCTTGTGTGACTGGTAGATGTGACACACAGTGGACACGTAGCCAATGGAAGGTAAGTGGTGTGTTCAACTTCCAGAAAATATCTTTAAGGGAGGAGTTTTTGATCCGCTGCCCTTTCCTCCTTTCTGCTGCTTGAAATGTTGACACAGTGATTGAAGCGGCCATCCTGGACCACAAAGTAGGAGATGAACACTGAAGATGCACAGGACTACCTACCTTACATGGGAGAAAAGTTGATTTCCCACTCATTTAAACCCCAGTTAGATTGAGAATTAGCCCCTCAGAGTTAAGTCTGATCAGAAAGAATACAAAACATCCTCTGTGACCCAATCTCTACCTACCTTTCTAACTTCATCTTTCATCACTCCTATAATTGCACTCTACGTTGCAACTATATCTAACTACCACTTCCCATCTTGCTTCTTATTTCTATATATTAGTATAAATTGGTCCCTATTTCTGAAATGTTCTACTCCTTCCTCTACTCAGCCTCTGCTCCTTTGCATGGGAAGCTAGACAATGTACTCATCAGGAGACAAAAATAGTCTCTCCCCTGGACCCACAGTACATAACATGTTTGACAGATAATAGTTGCCTCCGAAAAGTTCAGAAAAATCTTAGAGCTAAAGAAAATCTTCTTAACCTATTGCCCACTCTCACTGGTCTAGGAGGGGAGAAACAGGCGGAAAGAATTTAGAAGAAATACTATGGAGATAAAAAGTAAACCTCAAATATCTTTATGAATATCTTTACAGAAAGAGAGAACAATATTCCTTTTTAGTGGAGGCAGTATATTCTATGAAAAATATGTAATGAAAAATAAGAAAGGGCTCCCATATATTAAACATTTTATCACCACATTTAAAACACCAGTAAAAAGATTAGAAGGTAAAGTTCCAGAAAGTAGAATAAAATGACTGAAATGGAAAATAGGAAAGAAAAGATAAAAACATTGTAGGATCAACCTGGGACATTCTATAATCAACTCTTAGGAATTATCAGAAAGAGAGAAGAAAGTTTGAGGAGAGAGAGGAATCAAAAACAATATGTGAACCAATATTGATACACTGTTGTTAACTAAAGCTCATATTTACTGAAATTTCCTCAGTCTTTCCCTAATGTCCTTTTTCTGTTCCAGGGTCCCATCTAAGACACCACATCACATACAGTCATGAGGTCTCTTTAGGCTTTCTTGGTTGTTACAGTTACTCAGACTTTTCTTGTTTTTCATGACTTTGACAGTTTTAAGGATTATTGGCCAAGTATTTCGTGGAATGTTACTCAATTGGGATTTATCTGGTGTTTTTCTCATGGTTAGACTGAGGAAATGTGTTTTCGGAAAGAAGACTGCAGAAGTAAAGTGCCATTGTCATCACATCATATAGAGGGTATTTACTATCAATATGACTTATCACTGTTGATGTTCATCTGAATCACTTGGCTTCAGATAGTGTTTGTCAGGTTTCCCCACTGTAAAGTTACTCTTTTTTTCCTCCCTTTTCATATTACAGAGAAAGTAATATATACAAGAAAATAACAAGCTTACATAACTCCAAAGCAGAGCATCTTAACTGCTGTACTACATAGAAACCTACATGACAAGGACATTTACCACAGATCCAATGTATGATATCTATGTAGAGTATAAGTCCAGAAAACACAGATACCATTGTAAATGTGTTTTTCTCACAGAATCATCTAAATTGATTGTCAAAATAGTTAATTAACTTGATCTTTAGATCAGTGTGCATCTATAGAAATAGTCTTAGACTGCATTTACACAAAGCCAAGTGAAAGAACTAGAAAGTAGTCACATAATTCATATAAAAGTCATCTGAAGAGCTGGGTTAGTCAAATTTTGGATGATTTTTAAAAATTTTTTTATTCTTTTTGCATGTGTAGACCTAGTTACAGAGTTTCTAAACAAAATTTTCAAAAATACATACCATATACTATTAAGAGTTGATATTACAAACACAGAAGAATGCTAAGGGAATTTATTCATAGAAGATTATAATAGATTACATTATTTAATGTATTAAGGAATACCTTATTGAGGACATAATTAACAAATAAGTTGTTGCTATCATTTTATCTCATAAGAAGACAAAATTTATAAGTCCAGTGGGACATATGCCTGAAGAATACGCAGTGTTAACTCTTTCTATAGTTTAATGTGTAAAATATTCTATTATCCTAACAACCCAGAAAACAACATACTATATTTTCTATATATTATACTGTAAATTATATAATATACCCTCAAGCCTTAAATGGCATTCGGTAATTTAAATTATTTTCCAAATGGCCAGTGGCTGAAGTTACATCTTTTCCTTTTATGTTTAAACCCAGTTTTCATGCTCCTTTTTGAACTGAAGTAAAAGTAAGACACTGGATAACTCATGTCTCCTGTACACTCAGTAGTAACAGAAATGGCAGTGATCTTCAAAAAAGATTCTGCTGCCTTCATCCATCCCTGAGGCAAAACGACTCTTGATCTTCATGCTAGCTTTGAATTATGTGGGCTGCCCTGACTGTCATACACCATAAATCTGAATGATCAATCTAAATCAGCAAGCAATACATTGAAACCTTCCTAGAAAAACTTATGCCATTAAAGTTCAATCACCTTAAAACTGATATTCATACTGAACTTCAAAAGAATAGAAGAAAACTATACTGAGGTAGAGCTAAAATGTTCCCAAGTTTATTTTCTACATGACTTAAATTAGATCTTCTCCTAATCCAGGGGTGTGCTGGAGCCAGTTCATACTGGCTTGCAAGAACCATTTGTTAATTTTTTTGGAATTTGTGAGCCTATTGTTAAACACAGACATTATTAAAAATTAAATTATGTAAAATTACAATTAATCATATTAAAAACAAAGGTAATAAATATTCAAAACTCTTCAATCCTAACTGTACTATTATATATATCCTCGAGGTCATTTATATCTATTGTGTGTGGTAGAAATTCTACATATGGTGTGGTACTATGCATCTCTTCCCAATTCCACATTCAGTGACATCAGGTTAGTAGTTTGAAATAAGTCATATAAGTCATGGTGGGAACATTTACACCAAGAAAATAAGAAAAGAAGCAGATGTTACAAACCAGGGTTTTTTGCCTCCCCATCTCAAGAGAACTAGTGGTTCAACATTTATCAGCACGCCATCAACCAAGCCCATATTTAACCCTCCCCCTTGCTGACTCGATCTGCACCCACCTCCTCAAATTTCTTAGTGTTGGTTCTCTTTAGAGATATTTGTTTTGGGTAAACTTTCAGCTTTGCACTTCACACTGATTCATTTAAAAATAATAGATATTTTTATGCTTTTGAGAGAGAAGTAGAAAAGCAATGCCATTCCAAAAAATCATTTCTCAGGGAGAGAGTTTCTATGTGATTTTAACAAATTGTTAATGTAAAGAAAGGTAGGAGAGCTTACTGATGGTAGACAGATACGTTTAATCCATTTTACTACCTACTACACTGGTAGCATTTTTAATCTAAGGCTTGAATCCGTGTTTACTAAAAAAAACGAAACAAAACAAAAAATGTGGCGATACCCTATGTTATAGAGTTTTTGTGATGACTACTGTGAGATAATAAACATGAAGTTACCACAGATGCTCAGTAAATATCACCTATTTTTTTTATAGTGCACACCTAGGTTTGGCAACGTATCACCATTGTGAAAATAGAAGCTATGGTTCAAAAATATCTAATGAGTGCAATGTAGATTAACTTATTCTAAATTCTGCTTGCATATTTATACTGAATATGTATATATATATATATATGTATACATATATACATTTAGCAGTGTTCCTAAAAACTTCTCATATTTTCTTCATTATCCAATTTCAGTAAATTGCTAACCCATTCCTCTCCTAAGTGCTATATCTAATAGTGTAATGAGACCTCTCAGTTCTACCTCTGTAATGTGACTAAATATGCATTTATTGCTCTTTCATTTCTCTGGTAGTACCTAAGTCAGGATCTCAATACTTCTCCTCTACAAACAAACAAAATTATGTAACCTGGTAATTTCCTCATAGTACCCGTATATACCAGTTGTTTGTAAAGTACTTTGGGAAATGTTATTAAGATGAAGCATGACACTCAGATACTTTTACAAAGGCCTGCAACATCTTCTAGGCTGTATAGAATTAAAAAGAATTATAAGTTTTTAAAGAGAGTTCAGAAGTCAGCCAAAAGCAATTACAGATTATACAGTTATCTATGGATAACTCTTTTAGAGACTTGAATTATTAAAGAAATAACCTGAAGGGTGACATTACAATGGATGTCAATAAGTTAAGGCCTAGTAGTCAAAGGAATCAGTCAAATGCAGTCTATCAAGCCACACACCAAAAAGAAATGAGCTTACATTTTGGTAAGTGATTAATTATACCAAAGTGTAATTATACACAGAAAAATTTCTTGGCAGGGGCTGATATTTATTACCCAAATATAAAGTGACTCTGTTTATGAATTTTTTTAAAAATCTCTTTGAAAACTAAGTAGATTTTCATATATCTGGAATCTTTTAACTGTCATCTACTTGAAGATTGGAAGACATCACAAAGCTCTTTTGCATCCTACAAATATACGATTGATGCCATGACACGTATGGGACAGCAGTTGAATACCTAGGGGCAAAACTTGTCCATGTAGTCAATATTTCCTTCTTAAAACTTCTCATCCTATGCTTTTTCTGTCAGGGCCTTATTCTAATTCTTTCCTTAATCTTAACTTCATTTTGAGGTTCATACAAAAGTTTCAGGCAGTTGTCTGGGCTTTCTTGACTTATTTGCTAATGATGTCTCTTTTACCTGGATCGTCCCCCTCTTGCAAGCTAAAAACTCTACAAATTCTCTGAGGCTATGCATTCATTCTTTGATTCGTTTAGCAAAGAGACACGCACTGATGCATAAGATGGCCATTTTTCCTATCCTTATGAAGTTCCAGTATGGAGGTAACAAAATAAAATTTAAAAATAACTTAAAAATAAATGGCTGCAATTGTGAGAGGTGCCAAGACGGAAAAGTTAGAGGTAATAGTTTCTAAACATCTATAAACAACATGACTGAAACTTTTTTGGCTCCTTATCCCTCGCAACCACAAAGATATCGTGGTCATTTTTTCCTCCTGTCTCTAAACCCCACATCGTTCTTTTATTTCAATAATATTTTAATAATCGTTCTATATTTATCACACTGTGGTCTGTATTACACTTACTTGCAATCTGAACTTATCCTCCTCTTTGGGGGATTGTGAGCAACTCCTGAAACATCTATTCCTCTCAGATAATCAGTCTAAATCAATCATGGTCCCCACAGTGGACAATAAGACATAAAAGAGGAGACTGCTGGGTTGATTCCAGGAACAAATTTCCTCTGTCTTAAGAAAGATAACCGCAAGATTACATGGTATGTTTTTTCTTCTTCTGGTCATTGATATTCAAGATGCAATGCCTGGAAGTACTGCAGATAATTAGTCATCAGAGTGAGCATGATACCAAAACCAAGGATGACACAATGGCGCAATAAAGGAAGCTTGCCTCTTGATGATATCATTGGGCTGCTGAATGAACCAATCCTGGGGGTACCCACAGACATACCTATCCCAGAACCTGTTATTAAGTGACTTGCAAATTCCCCTTTCTGTTTAAGCTAATAATTTGCAGCAAATAGTGGTATATTACATTACTAGACTGTAAACATGCTGAGGATGGAGACTATGTCTTTTTCATCTCCATTATTTCTAGTATCTGGTGTGACTTTTGCTCATAATAGCTGGTCAAAAATAGTACCTGGGAAAATTAAAGTTGGATTTCAACTAAAATATTTTTCATTTATAGTGTCTCATTTCTGTGTGTTTGTGTATGTGTATGTCCAGGTTGTTAAGCACTACACAGTACGAGCTGTAAAGTGTCAGCTCAATTAGACTGTGTTTCCTATGATGCTATAACACACGGGTTGAACACTTATGATGCTATAAAAAGGACAAAGAGAAAAAGTACTCAAGTTTGTTCATCTTTCCTTCACTAAATGAAGGATTCATGTCTTGTCTCCATAACAGGCCATAAACACAGCCAGGTTATCTGCAATTTTTAAAGAAAATAGAAAAGGTCTAAGTGTTAAGAGAAGTTGAAAATATTGAACACTCTCCAGAGATGACAAGACATACAAATGTTGGTAAGGCACCTTAGTAGGAAGACAGCCATGGGGATACATATTTGATTTTAGTCAACATCTGGCTTTAGATGAATAGGTTGTTGAGATGAATATTTTTATGATAAATGAAAGTCAGGGAAAAAGGCTTTCTATCAAAGGTCTCGTTTCAAGTAATTTAAATTACCATAAGGTTTATAAACTCAAAGTATAAACCAATAGACGTACACAAACCAGTAACATTATTTTACTATATGAAATATCCTCAACGGCAATGTTCTATCTGAGAAATAGATAGGCATCATCCATTACTCAAAAAAAGGAACAGGAATGACTTTTCAAATGGCAGGTCAAATGAAGAATATGACTATGCATCATAAAAAATGAGGTAGGTCTGGTCCTCGGCTCAAAAGTTTATGAAATATTTGACCCAAGTGACAACATTAAATGAAAATATAAATGTGATTCAGTTTTTCTGTTGACTCAGGTGTAAATGCAACAGCTGGCTGTCAGATATTCTGGAAAGCCCTGCTTGCACTCCCTGGGCGTGTTAATCTGCACTATCTATCTGCCTTATACACCTTTAACTCCCATCAGGCTCTTTTATTAAGAGCATGAACAAAATTAAACATCATTTGTTATAATATCAGCATTTGACATTTCCCAAGCTTCTTTTTCTTAGAATATTTGAACATTGCCTTCTGCCTCTTTTCCACAGCAGCCCTGCTAAAAAATCAGAGCTCTTCACAGGACCGATATTCCATACATTGGAGTCAAATAAAAATAATAGCCAGCATTTATTAAATGTTTCCCCTGCGCCCAGAATTAAGCCAAGCACTTTATATACATTATCTCAATGAATATTTATTATGAGACAGTTATTTATCAGCCCTATTCCCCAAAAGTAGAAATTGGACATTAGAGAAGTTAATAGTTAACACACACAGATAGTAAGAGAATGTACAGGTCTGGAACCCAGGTATCTGAGTTCTACAGCCTCAGCTAAGATGCTTTAGCTCCAAAGCCATCCCCACCCCCTACTTCATCCAGATTTACTGAAGCCTTACCTGGAAAAGAGATCATCTGCTGAGATTACATTGAAGGCTCATTGGTCCATTTTATACTTTGGGGACATATTCTGTAATATTCATCAGGTTCTTAGTATAGATATTTAAAATACAGTTTAATAATTTTAAGGTAAAAAAATAACAACGAAGTCACTACCGGTATACTCTACAATTAACTAAAGCTTTGTAATACTTTGACCAAAACAAAACAGTGAGTGAATCTCTTTTTTTTTTTTTTTTTCCAACCATGATTCCACTTTCCAGCATTACTAAGTCTAAACAGTTACCTGAATGTAACTTGAACGTAACACAATCAGAGGTGGTGGTTTTGACTACCCATGCTCACAGTACAACCACGTAGGGAAGAGAAAGTTTAAATGGGCTGGAGACTGGACAGGCTCTTTTCAAATGCCTTAAACTTACAGGTAATAAACTAAAGAAGCCGAAGGAGAAAGTTTCACATCCAATATATGTCAATTTAAGGCTTTTTTCTTGTTCTGTTTTCTTACCTAAATGTCTCTTCTTTCTTTCAATCATTTTCCTATCAACAAACTTACATTTGAATTCTTATTCTATTTTAAAAATGAAGGAACATATCACTAGATCAAATATTTAACATTATATTTCTCCTTGAAATTAATTTAACTCTAATTATAATAATTCAAAAAATAAGTTATTTGTTCATTCAGTTTTCAAATATTTATTATTGATCCACTATAGGCCACTATAGTCTTATGCTAGGTACTGAAAAATCAACCTCAAGTATCTTAGAGAAACAGATGTGAAGACAAAAGTCACAAAGTGGTATGCTATAGAGGTGAAGGTAAAATGCAGTGGGAACGTATATATAGAAAAGGAAACTTTTAGTGTGTCTAGAGGTGAGAGGTGGGAGAATGACAAGGCACAGGTGATGCTCACTGAGCATCAGATGGTGAGCACTCAGTTGCTTGGAGTTCTTGTCAGAGGGTCACATTCTGGACAGATGGACCAGTGCTCAAAGTGAGAGGCATGACAGAACTCAGCATATCTGTGAAGTAGCAACAGTTCAATGTGGTTGCAGCAGGACGTGTGACGATGCAGACTGCAGGAAATGAGCTTAGACAGTTGGATAATTAAGGGTTTATGGATAACCCAAGGGAGCTTATAATTTTTTCAATAATCAATGGTTTTCAAGCTGCACTCTGTTCTGCACTGGAGATACACCGCGGTACCTTATGTCACCCAGCGACGCATGAAGGAAAGAACCTCTCTGTGGGCACTGCTCTCTTACGTTCCCGTCCCATACGTTGAACCTCACATCTAATCAACTGTAGGTAATTGAGATTACACAAAATATCATTTGAAAGAGGAAAATATCATTTGAAAGTGCCCATTAAAATCAGGTATGAAAGTCACTGTTATGGGAACTAGGCAGCTGTTGAGGAATTTTTAACAGGGAAATGACAGGCTCAGATTTGCAGGTGAAAAAAGAGGACCAGTTGGTGGCTGACAAGACTAAGACTGATAAGTGCAGGTGCTGTCCCAAGTGTCCAGGTGAGAAATGGCGACAGACTGAAGGGACAAAAGAACAAAGGAAGGGATAAATAGTAGAGAAGCTTGGGAGGTAGCACAGACAAGACTTGCTGAACTATGAGATATGGAGGGTGAGGAGGAAAAGGAAAGTTGGGGAAGGCACCAGCATTTCTGTCTGGGGAAATGGGTAGACAATATGAGGCTTACCTAAGAGGGAAGGATTGAGGTGGCCAGGGGCAGGAAGCGTGGAGAACCATATGGGGTCAGTATTTCACATCCTGGCTTTGAGGCTCTGGGCACAACCCTATAAATATGATCAACATGCAAAAGGATGTCATCCCTGAGGTCAGGACTGAAAACTACCCTGTAGGTTCACGTTAATGCTCTCCTCAGTTCCGTGATGGAGAGTGAAGCTGCATATGGATGATCTGTCCCTGGCATGTTTTCCAGAGAGAACAGTGACACCTTCTTATACTTGCTGTTTTCATCTGAAGGGATGAAAGTCAACTAAAACAGAAGTAAGCTTAAAGTGTTCCTACATGGCCAGAGGCAGATGGAAGGATGTTGTTTTCCACTCTAGAGGCATGCATGGTGTTCGCATGCAGAAGCACTGTATGAGGGGCGTTCCTCACATCATGCAGGACGGTGTGACGACACTGTGACAATGCCACCTGGAAGTGGGGTGCTCCTCTTCCAACCATAGAAAAGCTGGAGAACTTAAAGGAGAAGAAAAAACATTTCCTTCCCTTTCCCATACAGTTTTTAAGAGCTACATAGTACTTACATATTTCTGTTGCTGCTTATCTAACGGCATTATAGTTATTCGTTCTGTTTGCCTCAGCCATTCATCTGTTAGCTCCACCAGACCAGGTACTGTAACTTTTTAATGGTTGAGTCTCTGGCCATTACACACTACCTGGCACACAGTTCTGAATAAACATTTGCTGAATGAATGAATTTAGAAGGTTTTTGTTTTTTTTTTTTGCACACAGAGAAGACAGGTCATATTCTGCTCAGCCTCAGCATAATTTTAAACCAGAGGAAAGTTTTGCTTAGCTACTCGCTCTCACTGACTGTCTTTGTCTGCTTGTTTGTTGCTACCATCTTGCTCCCTTCCTACCTCCACCCCTACTCTATTCCTCCGGTTGCCAAGGCATTGGCCTTACAATGGCCTCTTTTTTAAAATTTTAGGCAATGGCTATTTCTCTTACTTGTTGCCTCTAGGCTCTGCAGGAAGTCAGCCAAATCACTGAGAGCCAATTCATAGACAGCCAATTCCCAGAACAGCAAAGTGAAAAGTGCTTATCTAGTAAGCTCGCTCCACCTAAAGGGTTAAAGCCTAGCAGTGGTTTTACTGGTGAAAGATTCAGGCAGAGGAGCAGAGGAGATGAGTGGTGTTTTGTTCTCTTTTGTCTTGTTTGCTTTTTCTGAGATTAGTGAGGTCATTTGACAATACCCATTGTCTACTTTTTAATAAGGATGAGAGTTGGCCAAAAGTTATCGTGTGAAGAAAACAGCAGGACAGTTCATGTTCTACCTTTGGCCTCACCTAGCACTCATTCATAGGCACATGCTGTCATTCTAGATGTAAATCCTGTTCTCTATCCACATATAAATGATTAGTGCATAAATAAAATTCAATCTTTCCTAAGGTCATACTGCCTTCATAACTGCTACTGCACTGATGGTGAATTACAAAGTCACTACACAGTCCTTAGAAGGACTCCTTCAGGAAACCTTTATGTGTGCCTGTCTCATGTTTTTCTTTCCATATGGAATCAGATACATTAATGTCATCAATGTAAACATCCTTGGAGTATTTACAGGTCACAGGTTTAACTCAGTCACTGATTTAAAATGATAATGAGAATATTTTAAGGTAAGAAATGCTACCATCATTTCGGGGCTTTGGATTTTGAGCATATGAAAGCATTTCTATATAATTTTTCACTCATCTTAGTCTAGTCAGTTAACCTACGGAAGAAAATAGAATATTATAGACATTGATACGTTATAATAGGAAGCAAAATGTTCTTCCTATTCATTAGAAGTTTATTTCCATTTTTATAATCTTCTTAATATAAAACTGATTATAATTAAGCTCTGTTTCTTTCCTAACAATGTTATGATTGAAACAAAGTACTATAACTATAGTAACCAAAAAATTTAAGTAATATTAAAATAATAAAAATAAATTAATTGAATCCAAAATCAATTAAATATCTTACATTGGTTAATAGATAATCATTACGTATAAAATGGCTAAGCCCCCAAAAATAAGTTACTTACTCATGGTAAATGTCATTTGTTTGCTTGTTCTGAGTTAGTGGAAAGCACAAATGCTGAACTAACTCACTAGATACCGAAGTTTGAAATGAAATCTGTTATTTTCCAATAATAACAAAGTAAGAGGTATAATGATTTCAGAACTCCTTGAATTTAACTGCATTAATAAGATCTTGGCTTCAATGCTATGAAACACATGCCTCAGCTCCTCTGAAATAACATCTTTCATTAGGATTGAAGCATTTGCCACTGATCAAATAGTCCATTATATGGGGGTCTTTATTATACACTGAATAGCAAGAGAGTTAGCTCCATTTCTTCCTAATCAGATAGAGAGATAGAAAGATAGACAGACAGAGGTAGAGATATTTCTAAGGTAACTATTACACCATAGGCTCTGTATATTTTGGGGTTTATGTGTTGGGATGTGTGTATTAGAATGTGTGTGTCTGTTGGTGTGTGTGTATATTGCACGTGTGTGTGTGTGTGTGTGTGTGTGTGTGTATGGGAAGCAAGAGACAGTTCAGTGTAGTAGTTCACAGCTAGATTGTGGAGTCAGACTGCAGATGACCTGGTTGCTAATCCCAGCTTCACTACCTCCTAGGTACATAACTTTGAGAAGGAGCTTAACCTCTCAGCAAGCCTTGCCTCTAAATGGGATTTTAAGAGAAGTTCATGGACTTGTTAGAATTAAATGAGTAAATAAATGGGAAGTCTTGGAACAGTGCCTGGTTCACAGTGTTATTACTTATTGATTACCATTATTGAAATTCTTCTAACCTCTATGTGTCATGAATTTTCCTAAAAAATATTGGGTCAAATACATTGTTTAGACAGCTTTTGCATACACATATGTTTGAAAATATCACATCACTAATAACTTCATGAATGACTTTGGTAAAATAACCTGTCTATGATGTCATTCCTATATTTTAAAAAGGGTTACTGTGATGCCTGCCAACATTGGAGGAGGAGTTCAAGAAGAATTAATGAATCAGGCTAAAATTTCTAACAAAGAGGATGACATAATATTGATGACAAAGAGGATGACATATTACGGAATCTCAGGTTTTTTGTGTTTTTTTTTGCCTTTATGTGTTACTTTACATGCATTTCAAAGCAAACCAACAACAAACCTGCTAAATCAGGGTTCCTTTTGAGAGAGATCTTTTTAAAAAGTGTGTGGGAGAGTTGAAAGCAGTAAAAAATATAGGATGACATAAAGACAGAGGAAATAGATTCATCTAATAAGAAAAAAAAAGCCAGAAAAAAAGCAATACTCAAATGGTAAATTACTTTCCTTTCAATCTATTTCTTTTCATGCTCTGTAGAAAAGGAGTACTCCAGACTTCTATTATGTATGTACATATAAAATTAAGGCTCTTAAATTTGCCCCAGAATCATCCATTTTAAAATATCAGCTCTTATTTCACTATGGTGATATATAAAGATGAGGTTGTGTCTATTTGGAGTCCAATAAATTCCCTCTGAAAGTTTATATTTTAAATAAATCTTCATCATCCCTTATTCTATTATCATTTGCTCCTTTATGATGAGTCAAGTCCCAAAATTAAAAAGCTGTTTATTTGTGGGTGAACACTTAACATTACTGAAAACATAGTTAAACAACTGAGGGATATGGGAGACTTCTCTTTCTCACAATATACCAGACTAGATGGATTAGAAAACCTGAAACTTCTCATGTGGTACGTATATATAATGGAATATTACTCAGCCATAAAAAGGAACAAAATTGGGTCATTTGCAGAGACATGGATGGACCTAGAGACAGTCATACAGAGTGAAGTAAGTCAGAAAAACAAAAACAAGTATCATATATTAATGCATGCATGTGGAATCTAGAAAAATGGTACAGATGAACCAGTTTGCAAGGCAGAAATAGAGACACAGATGTAGAGAACAAACGTATGGACACCAAGAGGGGAAGGTGGGGGGGCGGCGGGGGTGGTGGTGGGATGAATTGGGAGATTGGGATTGACATGTATACACTAATATGTATAAAATGGATGACTAATAAGGACCTGCTGTATAAAAAAATTAAATTAAATTAAAAAAAAAAAAGAAAACCTGAAACTTCCCTAAAACGCGTATTTAGACTTGCTCAAAAAGAAAAGGAACCAACCAGGTGCCAGAAACAGAAATGTAAGCCAATGAGCTGGTACAGAAACAAACCTTGTGCAAGGTGACTGTCTGCATAACCAAGGGGTTTGGGGCTTGGCACTCTCATGGACCACAGATAATGGGGTAGCAACACCTGTATCAAAGCAGGATGCTAGAAGAGCTGTATCTCTGTGAAGGGGCAAGCAAGAAAAAACAAACATACCTACTGAAACTAGAAGACAAGGACATTTTTCCAAACCACTGGTGAAGGGAAACAAAGTGGTTTTCTTTGATAACTTTTTAAAAAACTTTACCTGGGTTTGGGATTCAAATTTATAGAATCTACACAAAATGACCATCCCAATCCAGGGAATTATAAATGCCTATCTAGCAGTGAGCTAGTCATAGCACAGAAGTATCTGGAAAAAATAAAGGTCAGAAGATCTTAGAGGAGATTTTAAAGATTTAGATGACCTTATGATCAAATATGACAAAATGTGTAAGGAAACAAACCACTATAACTGAGTGTTACACAGAGAACAGACAGCAGGATTAGAAACCCAAGCACTTAATATAATAACAAAAGATAAACTGTGAAATAAGCACGTCTAAAGTGACTAAAAGCATAAAAAATAAACATAGAATAAGATACTGTATATAAATGCAAATAAGTTTATAAGCAAATTAAACAGTTAATGAGGAAAACCAGAGAAAATACATGAGGAAATAAAACAGAGAAATGTAAAGATTGTTAAAATATTAAAATGTTAAGAGATGTAGATGACAGAATAAGAAGGAACATTTAATAAAAGTTCTGAGACAGAGAGGGAGCGAGGGAAGGAGACAGGAAGAATGAAAATAAGGAAAATGAGAATAAGTTAGTATTTAAAGAAAGAATGGCTGAGAATTTTCCAGAATTGACGAAAAACATGAATCCTCTGATAGAAGGGGAAAATGAGATGTGAGTGTGATTTGAAAATAAAATGCAAATCTGTGGTCATCATAATGAAATGGCCAGTGACCAAAGAACATAGAAGATCTTGAAAGCAAACAGAGAGAATAAATAGATTAACTGCTAAAGAATCTAAGTTATGCTGACACCTGATTTCAGACTTTTCAAATGCAACAGTAGAAACAAGAAGATAATGGATTAATATTATTAGAAGACTGAGTGGAAATAACTATTTTCCTAGAATCCTATGCCCAGTAAATGATCTAACATGAAGGAAAAAACAAATATTTTTCAAAATGAAAATAATCAGCGTCTTCTACTAGTTGTTCTTAACTAAAGAACTAAAGGACAAGTTTTAGGACTATGGAAACTGACCCAGAAAGGATTGAGAAGAAATGGTAAGCAAAGATATTGGGAAGCATCAGAAAATCTAAGTAAGCATTGCAAGTATAACAGAATAGCTATACTAATGACCTCTTTAGGGCATATAAACCAAGATGAATGTAAAATATTGAACAATAGAGTAGTGAGCAGAATTAAAACATTCTAAGACCCTTTTGTTGGTCAAGAATGTAGTAGAAACACTTCTAGGTATGTTAAATTTGCATTTTAGAAATGTGTACTTGGAGAAATCAAGCATGCATGTTAAAAAGTAAATGCAGTCTCTAAAGAGCAAGAAAAATAGTGTGCATTTCAAACAAGTTGAGGGAATTCAACAATGAAAATCAGACATTCCTTCCTTTAAGATGCTTACTGTTGGTTGGAAAGACACAGATACCATTTCACACAAGAAAGGATAAAAATCTGTTTTATTCTAGAGAAAAACAATCTCTTTTGCCTATATTTTAAGTCCTTTCCCCTTTACAGCCTTAGGCGGGTAAAGAGTTCCAATAAACTTACATGTTTCCTAGACTTTAAAAGGCATAAGTGCTGGGCTTTGCCAAAAACACATAACAGAAACAGAATCCATTATTCAACGTATGTGCAGAGAGTTTTAACAAGTGTCTGCAAACTTGCCAATACATGTGCTTTACATTAAGTCCACCACACTCAGTCTCACTTATATCTAAAAAACAACCATCTTAAAAGCAAAATAAAGGTAACCAGAGAAATGTTTACATGGTTCCCATGCATAGTGTTTTCTGAAAAAGATACCCATCTTTGTTCCCTTGGTGTCAGCACATCAGTTTCTGAAGGCGAAAGAACATGAAGTGAAAACAGGAGGACTGCAAACAAAAAGCAAATCATCCAGGCTTGACGTTCAGCCTTCCAGGGAACAATCCATCTTCATGTGTAAGGGACATAAATACACAAGAAGATAACAGAACAACTGAAGAAATGATTATAAGTCACATTGCTGTTAAAAGAGGACATATACCCAGCAGAATCAGGACAACAGAAAGGTGATATAATTAAGAAATATAATTTTACTAAGAATAGATCAAGAGATATTGTTTCAAATAACAACAAAAACCACTAACAGTTTTTTTTTTTAATTTCTTTTTAGAGAGGGACTAAAAAGGAAGAGAATAGATTTGTGAGCTTCTGACAAATCTGTGTTTAACAATAAGTTGTTGAGTCCATAATGGACTGAGATCTAAGGCTTTTAAGCAACAGGAAATGTGCCAGTCAGAATATTCCTGGGGAGGAATAACTTGGAGGTACATCAGAGCCCAATGCTACCTTTTGTAAAAGCAGCAGTGTGTCTCTCTTCTTTTGTTTCAATGTATGACAAGCCAGCACAACAGTTAAATAATCTTTAACACTTCCCTAATTTTTCCACAAAGCTTGAAGTCTGGGAATGAAAAATGATGCTCTCAGGAACACTATTTTTAAATGGGTATTGTGATGGGTGATCATACTTTCTCCAGCTGCTCATTATAAGATGCCTGATAATGCACACCAAAGACTCTTATAATGTATTAGTTACAAGTCATATTTTAAACCTGTTATTACTTGCAGTCCCAACTTACTACATGATGTTAAGAGAATCTTACAACATGATAGTAATGAAATTGCTTAGGAACCCAGCTATGATATCTACTATGGATCTACAAAATTCATCAATCAACACTTATTAAATATCTATTGCAAACAAGGAGTGCAGAGTATTAGAATCACATAGGGATCACGTGCTCAGGAAAACTGAGTACTAGGCCCGTATCAGACACATAAAAGTTACCTGACTTGGGCTTAATCCCTTTATGTCTCTGTTGCCTTATTTGCAAAATGGGGGAAATAATAAGTGAATGACTTGTATACCTCATAAAGTAGAAATAAGTAAAAATCTAAGGATAGAAAATAATGAAATTGGGCTGTTGACTATAAAGCTGTATATTAATTACCTGTCCAGGATGCAGGTAGCCAGTTTCCTCTACCTGTGCTGACATTCCTCTATACATGAATCTAATACCATGATGCAACTTGCATTTAAGAATTTTCATTTGAAGAGACAAGCTTTAAATGAAGTATAGAAACCTAATTTATTTCCAAAGTAGACACTCGGTTTACTACATCAAAGGGAAATTATGTCTGTACAGAATTCTAAACACTTCCTATTTTATTGCCAATTTATTTTTATGCTAAAGGTAAAAAATGACTTTTTATCTTTCATTCATTAAATTATGGAGGGAGAGCAGATAAATGTAAAAATTACAATGGATTATAAACTTTTGAACTTGATTTTCAGTCTGCTTTACCTTCATCACTAAACTACGGTCCAAGACACTAAATCCCTGGGCCATGATCCAGTTTGTCTCTTATTAACAGCTTTATTAAGGAATAATTTGCATAAGATAAAATTCACCCATTTAAGTGTAGAATTCTTTTTTTAGTAAATGATTTTTAGTAAATTTGCAGATATATACAATCATCGCCATAATCCAGCTTTAACATTTCCATCACCCCAAAAAGACCTCTCATGCTCCTTTGCAGTCAACCCCTATTATAACCTTTAGTCACAGGACCCCAACACCCTACTTTCCAGCTCTGTCAAGTTGCTTTTTCTTTTTTCAATTAATTTTTATTGGAGTATAGTTGATTTACATTGTTGTGTTAGTTTGTCAATTTGCTTTTTATGTGTTAGTCAATTTGCTTTTTATGATAAATAAAATCATACACTATGTGGTCTTTTCTATCTGCTTTCTTTTATTTAGCATACTGTTTTTTGAGGTTCATGCTTGTTGTAGTATGTATCAGTAGTTGGTTACTTTTTATTGCTGAATAATATTCTATTACATGAATAGTTTATGTTTTATCTAATAATCGGTCGATGAACATTTGAATTGTTTCCAGTTTTTGGCTATTATGAGTAATGCTGCTGTGGACATCATAGTCTGGTTTCAGTATGTAGTGCTTACTCAGCCTTGGGGAAATTGGTACACAGATACACAAACCTTAAATTTAGACTTTCCAGGTGCTCCATTGTTCTAAAGTTTCCACATGAAGAGAGAACAGAATTGTAAAGTGTTTAAGAGCACAGATTCTGGAGTTCTGGAGTTGGGTTCCTTGGGTTTGCAAACCAATATGAAATCGTACATTCTAAGTAAGACAAGTCATTCACTAACTTCCTTGGTTTCCTTTAGTAACCTTGGTTTCCTTTAGTAACCATAGAATGGGGATAATGACAATGGCTCCTTTATAAGTTTAAAGTGAGGGTAAGATGATGCAAAACACACTTAGCAAAGTGCTTACTAGATGTTAACTATGCACCAAATCATCATTAAATAATTTTTAAGAGATTAGTAATGCTATTAAAATAAAATATTTAGAAGATTTCTGAAACTATTTTCCAACTAAGAGGTACAAGTCTTATTCTTGCTTAATATAGTTTAATTATCAAGCACAAACACCATGAGTTTTTATATGGAGGGGAGCAAAATACTTCTTTTTCTGTCTGGTCATTACCACATAGTCATTGACTGGGGAATAGTCTCTAATAACCTCTTGCTTCTAGATAGAGAACATCACTGGATGCAAAGTAGCAGAATTAGATTTTTACCATAGAAAAACCATTCTTCATACTATCACATCCTCTTGAATGTGACACATGATAGACACATGAGAAGAAAGGGATTAAAAAATAAATAGAAAAGCAATGAAATGGCTTCTATAGCTTAATTTAATTATTTAACAATATATAGTGCATATTATGGGCCAGGAAGTGTTCTGAATTATTTAAAAATAGTAATGAATTTAATCTTCATAACAACCCTATGAAATAATCTATTAATTATCCTCAATTTCAGTTGAGATAACAAGGTACAGAGAGGTTGAGTAATTCGACCAAGGTCACACAGCTAGAAAGTACAAAGCTGAGCTTCAAACCAGGCAACCTAGCTCCAGTGTTTAGTTCATGCCACTATGCTTTGTTACCTCTCTTAGTAGAAGACAGAACATCTGACTAAAGTGGACAGATTCCCAGAAAAGACAACTAGAAGCACAATCAGTTTTGTTCTGCACACAGACCCATTTCCTTTAATCATATTATTTGACTTACTTTAAGTCACAGGGAAATGCTTCTTTCAAAGATGTGTAAAACAAGGAAGGTATAAATTAAAACTCACTTTCGGTTTCATTTTAAACTCCCTTGCCCATTTTATGTAAATGTAAAATACTAAAAAGTCAAGCTTTTCAAGTTCATACATGAGGTTCTTTAAATGCCTGAAAGGATCCCTAAGCTAACCATATACTCTGTAATCAATCACTCTATCTGTGAATTGATAGGGTAATAGACTCTCTGTGGAAAACATTCTCAATTTTTTAAAAATCTTGTGTAATTTATATTGTTCTTGGAAGATCGTAGTCCATATCAATATTTTCAACTTTTTAATTATTCAAATATTAGGTACGTACTTGTAAAAGATAAAAGCTTCATATAAGTGAAATGCAGCTCTACAGTAATATTTTAAAGGCTTTGAAAAGTTCTGATGTATATAAACCTGACTAAATTTGTTTAATGCAGCACTCAAACTATTAAAATAATGGAGTCTACTTTTCCCCTATATAACACCATTTAACCTATATTGGAAAATAGCACTAAAAAGTGCTCTAGACATCTAAGCCATCCATAACCTATTAATGTAATTATTTCTTATTCTTCTGATGAAACCTTATTCCAATACAGTCTTTGAGGTCTGAGTCATGAGAAAGATGACAATAATATATGATAGCATGAGTAAGTGTAAAGATGATAAAAAATAGAGTAACATTCATTAACATTATTACGGGCTTATCACACTGCAGACATTGTGTTCTACGTTTCATCTCACCTAATGCTCAAAACAATTCCAAAAGGCGAGCGTTTATTCATTAATTCTCATTTTACAAAAGAAGAACTTAGTAACATGCCAGAGCACACACTTATTAAGAGGTGAAGCTGGGCTTCAAATTCAGGCATTCCAAACTCAGGATTCATATTTCAACAATTATACTTAGCTGCCTTCCACTGTGTCCCAGGCAATCATTTCACTTACACGTGTAGAATCCCTATTACTAGGAATAAACTAGGAAATAAACATTACATAAAACTACCAAGGAAAATCTAGGAAACAGCAGGTATGGTTTATTCATCACAATGTGTTTATGTTGACTCTTGATACTTTTGTTATTATAAAACTTTTACACATTTGTACGTCTCTTCTTCTCTTTAGTAAGGAGTCTGATGATTAGGACATTTTTCCTTCTTCCCTGTCCTAAAACAACTGCAGTGACAGCATGTTTTCAAATAGTGATATATTCTGTAAATAGTTGAAAATAATAAAATGTCTCTGCAGTCAGAGCTCTATTTTATATTACCTTTCATTCTTCTTTGGAAGCATCATTTATACATTAATACTAATTCCAAGATACAAAATGTGTTGTGCTTGTGAGTGAACTGTACGTGTTTTTTGTTTGTTTGTTTGTTTTCTCCCTACTGCGTACTTTTCAAAGGGCTAACATTAAGTTTCTATAAATCAAATTCTATTTTGACATATGGTCTTTTAAATGGCGAAAAGGAAATCATGAAGAAAGCATTAGATTTAAAGACTGCAAAAAGTTGCTAAAATATGGAATGCCAACTTCTAAGAAATGCACGTTTTTCATGCTTTGTTCTCGGAAGACAGTATCAAAGTAGTGAGTAAGACATTTCTTCAGCTCACTGTAGCTTCTTTATTTCTTGGTAACCTCTTTAAAGCATCTGAGGATGTAAAAAGAAGAATGAATGGATCTGCAGAGAGAATTTTTTTTCTTTCACTACATATCAATACTTATTGTGCCATGACTTTTCTAGATGTTGAGGACCCAGTAATGAAAAGGACAGATGAGGCCACTGCCCTTAAGGAAGTTACATTTGACAGGCAGGAACAGTCAACAAATAAGAAAGCACATACATAACGAGATATCACAGAGTGGTGACTACTGTGAAGAAAACTACAGACAGCACTATGAAAGACAGTGGTATGTCAGGAGGGTAAGTGCATGAGAGGGATTTAGAGGCACACACAGGGACAGCCAGAGCCCAGGCTGCGTGGTCAGCAAAAGTACTTCTGAAAAAGGTAACACAGGAACTGACACTAAAAAGAAGAGAAAGAGCCAGCTATGTACATGCTAATTGCAAAGGCTCAGAAGAAGAAATGAGTTTGGGAAGCCCAAGGAACCCAAAGAATAGCTTGCATGGGAGAGTGCCAGGCAGGGGCACTGGAGACCAGTAGGAGATGAGTTCTGGAGTTAGAAGAGATTACAGTGCATGGATCACAAGGTAAAGAGACTGAAGGAGCTCTAGTAGCAATGAGGAGCTGCTAAAGTTTTCCATGTGAGATGACACTGAATCTTTCACATTTCAAAAATCTGACTTTTGCTGCTCTGAGGAAAATGGATTATAGGAGGGCAAGGGAAGAAGCAGAATCTGGTTAGAAATTTGTGTAAAGGCAGTCTAATTAACCTAAATATCCATCGATGGATGAATGGATAAACAAGATGTAGATATACACAATGGAATGTTACTCAGCCATAAAAAAATAATAATACCATTTGCAGCAACATGGATGGACCTAGAGATTGTCATACTGAGTGAAGTTAAGTCAGACAAAGACAAATATCATATGATATCGCTTATATGTGGAATCTAAAAAAATGGTACAAATGAACTTATTTACAAAACAGAAATAGAATCACGGATGTAGAAAACAAACTTATGGTTACCAAGGGGGAGGGGAGGAGGGGTAAATTAGGAGATTGGGATTGATATATACACACTACTATATATAAAATAGATAACTAATAAGGACCTACAAGTGGGGAACTCTACTCAATACTCTGTAATGGCCTATATGGGAACAGAATCCAAAAAAAGAGCAGATATATGTATATGTATAAGTGATTCACTGCGCTGTACAGCAGAAACTAACACAACACTGTAAATCAACTCTACTCCAATAAAAATTAATTAAAAGAGTAAAAGATGAGGGTAGCTTAGATGGGCACGGTGGAGATGGTGAAAAGAAGGATTTAAAATGTATTTTGGAGGCATCTTTGACAAAACTTTCTGAAAGACTGGACGTGAGGGGTGAATGAAAGGGAGGAAACAAAAATGATGCCAAGAGTTTTGGCGGAGGCAACTGGTTAGATGATGGAGGAAGTTATGACATAGAAGAAACTAAACAAGAAATTTCTGGGTCTGAGTATTGATTCTTAAGTTTTGCTTTCGATATCAAAAATGGCAATTAAACATCCAATGAAGATGATGGTGGGTTCAGGGAAAAGTTCAGGGCAGGAGATAAAAACTTGGGAGTCACTCACATATGCTTGGTGTTTAAAGCTATGGGACTAGATGAAATCAGCATGAGAGTCGGGGGTGGGGAGGGAGAGGACAAGGAAGGGAGGGTGGGAGGGAGACAGAGAGAGAGAGCAAGTGAGCATGGGTGTATGCACAAGTACTCAGACTAAATATCTGGGCTACTTTTAGATGCTGAGGAAGCAAGAAGCATTCAGCAAAAAACACTAAGGAGAGGTAGTCAATGAGGTAGAGGGGACATGTAAATTCACCTGTTGCATGAACAGAACCTTCACAGATAACATTCTAACAACCATAACCAAAAAGTGCTCTCTGGCAGTTTTCACCTACAGCACTGCTATTGTAGCAAGTTCGCTGACCTACATCATAGGACTACTTGTTTGCCGGTTAAGGTTGGATGTAAACAATACTTCCCTAGAATAATTTCCACAGTATTTTGATTTAACAACAAAATCAAGCAACCGCATCTCACAAGCACACTTCCCCCCAGGTTATCAATCACTGCACTTATCTGGGGGAGAACTGCAACAGAGCCATGAACCTGACCTTCCTGTTTCACCATTGCGCCCGCTGGCCTTGCTGTCACTGTGCTCCGTAATTCTTCGCGGTTATCATATTCAAGGTCATTATTGGGACAAATAAATTTAAGATAAATTTCATTCCGTGTTTTCTTCTGGATTTGCACAATCTTGCAAAAGTTCTCATAGGTATTTCTCCTATTCTTTTCATTTCACCAACTAAATCAGTAGACTTTGCCATGGCTTGCCAATTCACTGTTCATTCCTTCTACAGAAATTCCAATGACTATTAATACTTATTTCAGTTTTTCAGTCACATTAAGTTTAGCTTCTTTCTACTGTCACTATTCATCCTTATTTCATAAACTCAATTCATTACTTTGTATGCTCTCTCTGATTTACCTCCAACTCACTTGTCTTATCTTGTTTATTTTTTTAACTTTTCTGCTACATTCTGAACATATCAAGGGCAGAACTGTGTCTTACTAATCTTCACATCTCTTATTTCTAGCATGGTGCCCAGTACAAAATGCATGAGCAATAAGTGCTGAATGAATGAATGAATTAAATAATCTACTAGATTGGTTCAAATTTTTCTTTTTTTAGTTTGACAAAAATGATAAAGATATAAAAAGACCGCTTTATTATATTTTAAATTAGACCCTTAGGAGAAATTTTCCTATTGCTGAGATTCACCGGTCCCCCAAATTTTCCTACCTCCTTTTTATTTGGATATGTAATTTTCATTAGTATGCTAACATAATAACAAGTTATTTTGAGTGACAACTGCTATTCAATTGACCTATGATATATATATATATATATATATTTAATTCTCAGGAACTACGAGTGTGGTTAAACTCAACAGCAACATTAAATGTTGGATTTTCTCTTTTGCTCAACGTAGCAAAAGTTCTTATATTTTAAAATCTGAAGCACCTACAATTATTATGGAAAGACACTGCAAATCTTATACTACTATTTTTACTAGTCAACTGTCAACTTTGTAATTACTTCAACAGTGAATTTACCATTTTTAATCAACTAAACTCTGCTGAAGAAATTAAATATTAGAACTGAATATTTTTTCTAGAAACATTATGAGCTTCAGAGGTTCTATCACAGTCTGACAAGTACACCAGAAGTATAAAGGCTGCAAATGCTTCACTGGAAAGAGACAGATATTGTTTGGATGTAGGTAATTGAGATTTTATTTCAATGAAAAAATGCTGAGCCTACAGTGCTCTGTTTTTTCTGCAAAACTCATGTCAACAGAATACATGAAACTAAATCCTTAATTCTATGGTCCATTTAGTCAGCTGAAGGTCTTGGGTACTCAGATTAAATAAATGACTTGCAAAATATTAACGAGCAAATTAATATTAGAGATAGAATTTGAATTTGAGAAATCTTCATTTCTGGTCTTACATTATTTTCACCACATAATCTGATCTTAGATAAGTCATATAGCTAAATGGTGAATTCATATTACTTATAAAGAAGGAAAGGAAAGTGAAAAAGAAATTATTTCTCCATGGCTCAGGCCTATCAATATAAACATAGACAGATTTTTTTAATCTCTTTATCCTGATTTAGTCAACAACTTATCCTTACTTTCCTTTCAGTATATTTTTACATTTACATCATGCTCTATACTTTCTAATTTACTTATGTCTAAAGTAGAATTTGATTAAGAAGACAAGTGTAACTTAATTCCAAATAACATTTCCTCTTATTTTCCAATTAGGGCATGTAAAGATAAAGACTTAATTCACAGCACAGCTCCTAGCTGTTAAAAACAGTATGATTGCTACAATTCCACAAATGAAAATAGTTTACTAAGTACATTATTGAATTCACTGTACACTAATATAGCAAGTTTATTTAATAAGCTCTCAAGTACAAAATCAATACTACTCAGAGGAATTCACTTCAAATAGAGTATTCCCAAATGAATGAGAAAAGTATGTAACTGTTTAAAGAAAAACAGTGATTGTAAACATGTCAATATATCCCCAATATTTGACAGTGTCCAGATATCTTTTATTTTTGGTTTTAGATAGAATAAATTCACTCTTTGAATTAAATAGCTGACTGATCACAGCATCTCTCAGATTTATCTAGATGTGGAAAAATTTAGTTTCATATTAACACAAATGATAGAGTCCTATATAGATAGAATCAATGAAATTAAATTATTGCTTCAGAAGCATCAGGGGGCTAATGAGCAATAAACCCATACTCTTTCATACATAGAAAAACACTGAGACCAATGAAACCTTTATTGGAAGCCTTTATGGTGGGAAAACAGACAACTGCAACAAAAGAATGCCTTGATTTTACATGTTTTTACTTTAGGAATACACATCTGTTAAAAGTAATGGTCCTTCTTATGGTCACATATGGTGTAGGCGAGACTATCCCTAAATTATGAATGAGTTTTATGTACCACAAATCAACTTTTCAGAAAAAAATGAGCATTAACTCAATATTTGATTCTTAATAATCATATCATTTATATAATTTTGTTGTTGTTTTTTTAGTGGTGAAACATGACTTCCCTATAGTTAATAAATATAAATTATCAAAATGTCAACTAGTTTTGTTCATAGAAAACATGGATATTTTAACACAAACTCGTTAATTCTGACACCTTGGAAGTTAAATTTTGCAATTTAAAAACACCATAAATGTTCCTTAGAATATTTTTAAAGCCTTACAAACAAAGAAAACATTGCTGAATTTCATGATATTATTATACGTATTTCCCTTTATGGAATTTAAACATACAACACAGACTGAAATATGACAATTTATATGGTGATAACTAGTATTGATTGTTAATCATCTTATTTATGGTCATTATTTAAAAATTTTAATATTCAAAGAGACCTAATTATCAATTGTAACTTTTGTGTATATTCCAAATAACAAATTATATATAATGGACTTGCATGTGTCTTAGAAATGCAATTACGTGTTGTCTAAATTCCTGTAAACATCATGTCAAAGTAGAGCTGACCTTCTCGGGCATTTCCTGGTGTCCTGTTGTCACTGTCTG
Source organism: Delphinapterus leucas (assembly GCF_059928025.1). Lineage (NCBI taxonomy): Eukaryota > Metazoa > Chordata > Mammalia > Artiodactyla > Monodontidae > Delphinapterus > Delphinapterus leucas. Next base: position 100,696,555 of record NC_143131.1, on the reverse strand, counting down.
CCTGCAGCACTGTTTCCCTGTTTCATCATGTGGGGAGGTGGGAGTAGGTTATGGAGCTTCTGTTAAAAAAATTAGAGAACTTTTAAAAATAGTATATTTACTTTAGACTTTCTAAAACACACTGAACTGAACAGGTGCAGGATATGATGAAGAGGGGGGTGGGGCATTAGTCAGTATGAAGGAATAGGCTGTACTGATGGAGATGGACACATGAATGGAAGAGAGGAGGAGTTAACATGTAAAGCATGTATATGGAGGAAATGCATGTGAAGGACTACATAACGTGAATGAAAACATAAGAATTGCAGGATAGATAAGTCAATCAATCAAGTCTTCAAGAACTGTCCCTGGGCATCTATTCTTCCTGAGTACAGAATACTAGAGCAAGTCAGTGGGAACTTTCCTGAGATTAACACTTATTCATTAATAAATACTGCTTTAGTATTGCTGCCCAGTGTATCATTAACATAGACAAATAAGGACCACCTCTGGGAACAGTAATCAGGAAGAGAAGAGGCAGTCAACCATGTCACAAAAACTGATACAAATACCCCCCAGTAGTGTGGTGGTATACAGTAGCCTCTGGAAATGAGAGAGCTATCCTCAAATATGTGAAGGGATGCCTTGTCTCAGGAAACATAGGCTTGTTGTATGAGGTGTCAGTGGGCTGAACCAACCTCAGAGAAACTACAGTAGGTAATGGGAACGAAAGACTACACTAAATCTGAGTCACAGAGTTGGTTTCAGCAGAGGCAAAGTGATCTCTTGGCAGTGACACTGTCAGGACTCTAAGTAGAGAACAGTGAGTACAGAGCCCCGGGCCTGTGACGTCTAAGTACTGAGCCCATGTCCATGAGAGTCACACTCAGTCTCCAAGCGTGCAGTCCCTCATTCCTGCCTTAAGCCTTTGGTAATATGTTCCCCAAACACTGCAGTTGCTGTACTTGAGACATATTCAAACTAGGCATAATTAAAAGGACAGGAGTTTCAGTCATTCAGTTTGCACAATCATTCACTCATTCTCTCACTACTTATAGAGCCCTATGCTTGGTCAGTACTAGGAATGCTGAGATGAGGGCACACATTTCTCAGCTTCCTCCTGCTTTCTGTGCTACTACTGATTTACTTCATCAGTAAGAACCTTGATAATGTAGTAGAGAAAAAGCAAAATTATACATATGAATAAGCTCAAGGCGTTTAACATCATCATTCATCCATTCATAATGAATGCCAATTTATGAAATACTCACTGAGCACCAATTATATGCCAGGAGTACTTCTAGTTGCTGGGGGAAAGAAAACCACCCAGAATCCCTACCCACATTTTTATTACATACACACGGATTATAGGAAACATTTTGGTTAATAATGAATTATAAAGTTTGGAAGCAAAACACTAATTTAAAAAACCTAATGAATAGTATTATGCAAGCACTTTTTGTTACTTAATATTGAAAAATTTTACAGTTCAAACATTTAACAAAGTTAACAGTCAAAAATAAGGAGAACAATCAAATGTTCCAACCACATTTCACATTAAATCTACATGAATACTCCTAATGATGTTGTCAAAAATCAGATTCATAAAGTTATAATGCTGCAGAGGAAAAGCAAAGAAGTGATAAAAATTAGCCTCTCTATATTAACACTTCTGATGGAAATTATGCATCTCTGTTCTGACCTCCTCGTCCCGAAATATTTACCCCAAAGAAACACTAAAAAAAAAGAGCCTTAAGGACCTACAGAAAGGAATAGAGATTTTTCCGTTAAACACTACTGTTACATTCTTCACACCAGGACACTGGAGAATGGTGGTAGAAGTATGGTGGTCCCAGGCAAGGTACTTAACTCTCCTACTTTCTCTTTTTTCTCATCCCTGAAAGGGAGGTAAAAAAAAGTACAGTTGATCCTGGAACAACTGGGAGGTTCGGGGCATCCATCCCCTTGTAGTCAGAAATTCATATAACCTTACAGTCTTCACTCTGCTCAGTTCTGAATCTGTGGATTCAACCAACCACAGATCATGTAGTACCGTAGTACATTTTTATTGAAAAAAAATCTGTATATAAGTGGATCCACACAGTTCAAACCCATGTTGTTCATGGACCAACTTGATTCATAGGGTCAATGTGAAAATTAAATGAGCTAACACCTGAAAAGGATTTAAGACTTTTTAAAGCACATAATAATAAGTATTTGCTATCATTTCCATTATTAAATTGGAAGAGCATTGCAGCAACAATGCATGTCAAAATCTTTTTTGATAGAAGTTCTCAGAACCCTTTGAATGAAGAAAAAAAAGGGGTAAAAATGAACTTATTTACAAAACAGAAGTAGAGTAACGGATGTTGAAAACAAACTTATGGTCACCAGGGGATAAGGGGAGGGAGGGATAAACTGGCAGATTGGGATTGACATATACACACTACTATATATAAAATAGATAACTACTAAAAACCTGCTGTATAGCACAGGGAACTCTACTCAATACTCTATAGTGGCCTATATGGGAAAAGAATCTAAAAATAGAGTGGATATATGTATATGTATAATTGATTCACTTTGCTGTACACCTGAAACTAATACATCATTGCAAATCAACTTTACCCCAATACAAATTTAAAAAAAAAAGAAGAAGAATTCTGAACCAAGCACCTAAGCTTTGTCATTAATCTGGGTCAAATATTCTCCAAGCAATACAGCAGCAGACCAAGCTGCAATAGTTGGTGCCCATATGCTCTTCCTCACAGCGAAGTACAAGTGCCAAATTCTAAGTGTGCTGCCAGAATTCCTCAGCTTCATAATTGCTACCACTTTTTCCATTTTTCCATTTTGACAGTATAGATTCTGTTTTGCTGTTTGGCAGAGACTGTCTGGCTTTGCACACTGGAAAAATCAATTACCAAACCATTCCAGCCATAACTTGTGGCCTTATTCATCAACAAAACTCTTCTGCCAAATACAAACTGAACAAGTCCTTCCTTCATTCCCCTCATGTATTTCAGACACAGTCTCAGACTAGGCTAAGAGCAAAATGGAAAAGGTTTGAAAATTATCTGGTAAATATTGGAGTAAATCATCAAGTTGTATTTCAATTATCCAGAGTATCATTACCCATTCTAGAAGGAAAATGTCTAAACTTTATATTTGGGTCCAGCTATTGGGAAATAACAGAAGATGATCTGAATTTGTTAGGGCAAAGAGTACCAAACCTGAATTTTTGACAAATGTGCATTTACATTTTTGGCCTTCACAGAATTAATCAATATCCACAATCTGTTTTGATAACTCTGCCTGGAGTATTTGCTTATCCTTCCAGCAAGATGCAAAAATGCCCACAGTATAAGGACTGTAAGTTGAATAAGTTTTTCACAAATCATTATGGGTTTTACACTGAGCTTGTCACATTATCTTGTCTCCCTTATGATCAACATCATACATTTGTATAATGTGTCACATGTAGAGGGTCACAGTCTGGTTATAGAAGAAAAAGATGTCTCTGTATGAAACCATCAGATTTAACTAGGAATCAAACATACACCCATAATCCACTATCTACAAATATCCATCAGTTCAATCCCTGTGTGAGAGTACTTTGCTAAGGAAAGCTCCACTCAAATTCTAATCAGTATGCAACTGGATGCACTAAAAGTTCCTCCAGGGAAGTGATAAACTCTTACTCATCTTCCTACCACCAGAATCTAAGAATTAAAGGAGATTTGTTTATTTGCTGAACAAACTTAATTAAATCTCACCTCTGAGGCTAAGTGGCAGAGGGCTATTGACTCTCAGTCCAGATTTCTCAAATGAATCATGTGTCTGGATATAAAGACTTAAAATGCAGGGTTCAGTCTCATTTTTAATAGCCATCACCTAAATGATGTATTACTGCCTAAAAGAAAAACTATTTATCAAGTACAGCATATCACTTTTCTGTTGGAATTGCGCAAAGAACTTAATGGAATTGCACAGAAAAGCCTACAATATAAATATTTTAAAAGCTGAATTTAATTAAATAATAGATCATACATATAAAGCAATCATATGAATTGAATAAAATATTCAAATTTTGGATTATGTTTGTTTATTTTGTCCTAAATGGAAGGTAAAATGCATGGTCTAAATAGCTTTCACGTAAATAATTTGGAAATATCTTTTGGGGATTTAAATCATGAAGTTTAGTAGTATGCTTACAGAATAATTGAAAAAAGAAGCATGAATTTTCGTAAGACAATTTAAGATTGATATTCTAAGATTTAAGGGAAAGAAGAAAATAGAAAAAAATAAATTTATAAACTTTCAAGTTTAAACCAATTTCAGCTTAAGTGCTACCAAAAAGACAATGATAAAATCCAACCATATGATCTAATATTTCTCATTTAGAAAATACCAATACTAACTTTAATTGTGCATTTTATGATTATTCAGAAAACCAGCAATTAAACAACAAAATATATTCCTTGTTTTAAAATTCATGCTTAATTACTAATTTCCTTCGCTGTATTTAGGCATGGGCAAGATGTATTATATCCATGCCCCATGAGTAAATTCATGGGTAAATAACAGCATTATATGCCCTTCAATCTCTGCTGACATGCTAACTGGATGCTTTTCCCATAATCTTCACAAAGTATACACAATGCTTATATATCTTTCTTCAATAAGAATTTAGTTTCAGAAAACAGTACAGAGGGATCTTTTAACTAATCTATCACTTCGATAAAATGAAAATGTGAGCTTTCAGGTTCAAACTATGATCATGCCACCTCAGTGTTCAATTAAAAAAATACATGCATTCATACTCATACTAAAAAGAATTTAAGATTGTGTGGAAGTAATGGTACATGCATATTTCACTGAATAATGCAATAGAAGAATTGCATTTACTATAAGCATTTTAGAACACAAAATAGCATATTTTTTAAAAGAATCAAATCAAATAATATGCATGTATTGAAACTTTTTTGTTCACTTTAAGGTATGTATAAACTGTAGTTAACATCACCACAAAACTAAAAACTCATGTTGCCACATCAAACATTCAGGGTTTAAATAAAGGGAGAGTACAGCTCTGAAACAGAATATTTCAAGGCAGTTGAATTTCGAACCAGTTACCTTTGTAGCGCAAGGGAGTTTATCCAACTGGTACTAGCAAACAGATGGACAGCAATGGAGGAAACCTACTCCCCTCCAAATCTATACATTAAATGGGAAGGAACTGCTTTTCCACCTATCTTTGCAGCATAGCCGTTCAAGGTACTAAAATGGGCTTGTGATACATGCCATGCACATCTGGGATTAGACTGTAGAAGTATTATCTGAGGCTAAACATCCTTATTTATGGAATTTGGGCAAAGGAGAGGACAGGCCTCAATATCAAAGTGACTAGCTCTTCGTGGGGCCTGAGATTTGGAAAGCTAAGCACAGTGCAAAAATGTAACTGAGAACACAGTAACAGAATTGAAACTGTGGAAGCTTTCTCTAGTTTAAACCATTATTCTAGAAATAGCCCAGGGAAACAGAAAAGAAAATGGAGTAAAGATTTTCAGATAATAAAAATGAATATTTGTACTACTCTGTCTTTTAATCATATGAGTAATGTAGTATATACACATCTGTTACCTGTATCTAATTCCAAATAAAACATTTTTTTAAAATTTTGAGTAATTCAGATTTCACTTAGAGAGAAGAGGGGAGTAATTTGATAAGATATACATTGCTTTGGGCCTTACTATATCTATCTATATCTATATCTAATCTATCTACTATTTATCTATGTTGATTTCTCAAACATGAAAGGCAAAACTTCAGCAACTTTAGAAAAAAATAGTAAAATTATGACCTTGAAATATAAATGGATTTCTTACCCAAGACTCGAAAAGCACAAAGTGTAAAGTAAAATGGTGATAAATTTGACTAAAAATTACAAGAGATACTATAAACAATGTTCAAAACAACCAAAAGAATAGAAATAGATATTTTCAAAACATGTATCTTATAAAGTACTAGTACTCAAATATAGTAAAAAAAATCTTCTATAAATCAATACTAAAAAGATGAAAAATCCAGTAGAAAAATGTAAATTATGTAAACAGAAATTTTAATAAATGAGAAAACCCAAATGGCAAATGAATATTTGTAATTGAGGAAATAGTGATTAAAATATTAATTAAATACATTTTCATATCCTTAATAACAAAACTTGAAAAACTATAACTACCAATCAATGGGTGAGTATATAAATAAACTGTGATATATCTTTATAATGGAATGCCCTTTATATTCTATAATGGAATAATTTCCAGCAGTAAAATATATAAACTATAACCAGAAGTTTCAAGAAACGAACATTATATGAAAAATTATTTGCACAATAAGTGCATAGTTTGCAAATCAGACAGAATTCAAAAAATTATGCATATTATGTATAAATTTGTACATATGGAGAAAATACAGAAAATATTTACATTATAATAATAAATGCCAAATTCAGGATTTCATTTATATCTAGGTACAGAGAACAAGAAAAAGGAAAGTGGGATTAAGAAGGTTTATCCAGGGGATATAAATGGTATTTGTGATATTTTATTTATAAAACTTTTATAAAATTTTAAATCAAATTTGGCTAAATATCTAGGCTTTTCAGCATAATCAGGCTCTAGTTTAATGAAAATCATGCATCTTCACTTCAAGTGCTTTTACTTCACCCTCAGGCAGGTATACAGAGCTCACACTCTTGTACTACACTGTCCAGATAAAGTTCAGGTACCATATGTAGGAAGAGAGAAGAAACTTTCCTAAAAGCTCCAGCAGGTTCCTTCTCACATCTCATGAGCATAGATCAAGGCTATAGCTTTAAACAGTCACAGTGGCCAATGGATTAAAAACAAAGACAAGAGATCAAAAAGTGAGATATCTGTTATGTCTAGTATGTGACAGGTAAATAGACAGATAGACAGAAAAAAGTACAAGTCACGAGACTTTTCTATATTTCAATGGCCAGTTCAGCAAAGCCAAGTAACTGCTGACACTTGAGAACAAAGCCATCCTTAACATTGATGAGAAACCTCTTAAATTTTCACAATAGCTGCCAATCTTTGACCTTACTATGAGTATTTCCACTTAAAAAAAGTACTTAAAAATACTACATTTTGACAGGAAATACTTTTTTAATGATGGAAACATTAAGAGTTAAGTTGCAAAGCTAAATTCTTTGAATTAGGACTGCTGTCAAGATAAAGCAATATTAGAGACCTAGAACTCTTTAAAGTATTTATATGAAAGATAAACACTAATTGGTGAAAGAATAAGATTCTTAAAGGGAAATCTCGTATTCACATTAAGACTCTTTGAGAATAAGATGATTTCTCAAGTTAGTAATTTTAAAAGGAAATCATAAAGTAGATATCTTAGGTTTTTGTAACTGTTCAAGAGGTTACCTTTAATTATCTCATGCTATTCCAGAAAACAGAGTAATATATCTTTAGAAGTTAGCATTTTTCATTGAGATTGTGGAATATTATGTGGGAAACGTAGTAATAAAATATTAATAACATAACAAAATATATCCACATGCCCTATAAAATAATAACCATTATCATGAAAATCCAAAGTTAAATATTAACTAAGATGTAGAGATATATTGTCTCATTTAAACAATAAATTATGGTCCTCCTAAGAGTGAATTACTGAGAGAGTGGGCAGCAAAGAAAAAAAAAGTATACATAATGTGCAGACCAGTAGTATATCAAATTACTTTTGAAATAAACCCCTGCAAAAGATTATGGTTCCATCATTTACCAAAAGCCTGTCTTCCTAAAGTCACGAGATAAAAAAATTATTATTTACTATGATGCAAACACTTCAACACTTCATATAAATATAATATATTGGTTGATGCAATATATGTCAAAACAAAACAAAACAAAAACAAACTGGCTGGTCCTGAATATAGCATTTTACAATTTGGTCGTATCAACCATCAATTTAGTCAAGAACATTTACTAAGCAACCACTGTGCTCCAAGAGTTATTCTGCACTTCATTCCCCAGGCATACAAGCATATTTTTCATGTTAATAAGTAAACTATTTTGATCTGAAATTTATGTTTGAAAGAGAGTGTTTTGGAAGCAGCATATAGATGTCAACCGAGGTAAGTTTGTTACCAAATTTATAGAAGAGTAGTATGACATATTCATCATTATGTATGCTGAAACTATAACATAGTTTTATGGTTATGGTTATGCCAGCTTATCTTCTCAGACATTTTGATGATGAAAGTGATAGACGTCCAGAATACCATATAAAGATTCAAGCTGTTGTACTGCATAAGAAATAAGACTATGACAGCAATCCTAGGATTTTTCTCTTAAACCCATCAAATGAAAACATAAGCTACTCTTGCAAAGATGTTTTAACATGTCTCTTTTTTTTTTTTTTTTTTTTTGCGGTACGCGGGCCTCTCACTGCTGTGGCCTCTCCCGTTGCGGAGCACAGGCTCCGGACGCGCAGGCTCAGCGGCCATGGCTCACGGGCCCAGCCGCTCCGCGGCATGTGGGATCTTCCCGGACCGGGGCACGAACCCGTGTCCCCTGCATCGGCAGGCGGACTCTCAACCACTGCACCACCAGGGAAGCCCTTAACATGTCTCTTGAAGACACCATTCTAAAACTTTTACTTTATTTTGTTCTTTTAAAGAATCCAGATAATTAATTTAAACCCTTTTTATGCAATTTTATTTGCAACATTATTAATCTCTAAGAGTTTACTATTTTAAAATTACTCTTACTCTAATATATAGCAATTTCTATAATCATGAAAGTTGGAAGCAACCAACATTAGTTATATACCCAAGACACTTAGACTATGCATGTGATTATGGTACAAAAGGAAGTAATTATAGACATAATTCAGAAAACAAACAAAAAATGAACAAATAAGCTATTTGATTTTGCCCCAAACCCCCCCAAACCAATTACTGCATTTGTTAAATTAACTAAATAAAAATCAATTTACACTTCACTTTATAATGTGTAGATAATTTACAATGCATAGAGAGTTCTGAAAACACTGTGAAACAGAGATATATTATCCATTTGTTAAAAACAGATCTAGGGTTATATCCGTTTATAAAAATATTTATACAGTCTTTAATACAATGAATGTCACAGGTGAAGGAAGAGAAATATATGGATACACATATATATTCTCTGCTAATCAAGGACTTACCATAAAAAGGAAACATACAATACTATTATTAGATTGGTATTAGAATAGTTTGGAATACTATTAGATTAAATCTAAAGAATACAAAATATATACAACAGATGGGGATCAGAGAAGCTTTCTATATACCAGTGCACTACTATATACCAGAACTGTGATGAATAATTATGAACATACATATATATACTCATTTTTATTCATAGTAATAATACCTAATTTTTTTTTTAGATTTGTTTTTGATGTGAACCATTTTTAAAGTCTTTATTGAATTTGTTACAATATTGCTTCTGTTTTATGTTTTGGTTTTTTGGCCTCGAGGCATGGAGGATCTTAGCTCCCCGACCAGGGATCAAACCCTCACCCCCTGCATTGGAACGTGAAGTCTTAACCACTGGACCTCCAGGGAAGTCCCTACCTAATCTTTATTGAATGTTCATTATGAGCCAGTAACTTGAATTTATAGTTAAGGTCTTGTTCTGCCTTCACCAAACCATTTCACAATTTTTCCGTTTTACAATTACATTCTTCCCCATTTTACAATTGCATAAACTGGAACTTGGGGAGGGTCAGAGATCTAGAAGCAGCTACATACTGATATGAAAACAGATGTGTCTGACTTCAAACTCACCCCAAAACAGTTCAAGCATCAATTTTAACTGCTAAGAATTCTAGGTATATTGGCTACCTCTCGAAAGTCTGAAGTTTTCTGAAAAAAGTAAAACTTTCTAAAACTTGAACACTGAATCAGTCACTATAGAATGAACATAAAAGTATTATCCATAATTACAGAATAAGTATAAAATAAAATATTTATTTAAAAACTCCTACTGACAAGATACTTGTGATAAACAGGAAGATGAGGCAAACCCCTCTCTAGCTACTCACTATTTCTTAGTGAGACAAGTCAAGTGTATGAATAAGTTCAGGACACAAAAAGACCAGATGAGTATAGTAACACAGGCACAAGCTGCCATGGGCATTTAGAGGCAAGAGAAGAATGTGAAGGGGAGGAATCAAGAACCTGTGCTGGCTCTCAAAGGATCCAGCTGGGGAGAGGTTGGGAAACAAGGCCTTGTTAAGGTAATAGAATATTTGATATAGAGACTTATCATTTGTTTATATTCTATTGAGAGGAAAACATTCTTACAGTCAAGTGTTTTCTGAAAATCGTGTCTTAGATATGGAACAAAAACACTAGCTGAAACGAACATGAGAGTAAAGGTATCTCTTAAAAATGGGCTGAAAGGGTAGATATTAAGTGTTCTAATCACACAAAAAATAATAATAAATAAAAAGGGCAGGAGGAAACTTTTGGAGGTGATGGATATGTTTATGGCATTAATTGTGGTGACAGTTCCACAAATATACACATATCTCCAAAATCATCAAGTTGTATACATTAAATATGTACATGTCAATCATATTTCAATAAAGTGTTTACAAAAGAACTAGCTGACGATCCTAGATAAGAAATCAATCAACTATGAATCACAGGAATGCTTCTGAGTAGAGAAAGAGGACATAATTATTATCATACGGATAAGGGAAAACTATTATCAGTTTTAAGGTACCTTTCGGTAGGCAAATTCAGAACCAGATCCAGTTACACTCATTGCCTTTTGTCCAGTTAGTCTAAGGATCACCGCTCTAAATCCATAGCCTCAGACTAAGCCTGTGTAGTGACAATAAAGTTTGTATGGTGCTGGACGTTCCTATATTTTGAAAATTTGTGGATATTATCCTTAGAATAGGCTATGTTACATCAAATATTAATAGATTCTGATAAGGCAAAAGTAGATAGAGGTATTAAAGAGAGTAGCATCTGCAAAGGTGTGAAAGTTGGAGCTAATAACCAACATTCAGAAAATTAGGCATGTTCCAGGTTAATTGGAGCATACATTTTTAAGGCAGAAGATACATTTCAGAAAGTGTCTTTAAATTAGTAATAGGCCTTGAAAATCAGGGTAATGAGCTTAATTTTAATTCTTTTTTAAAATACAAAGCTTATTTATTCTTATAATAACCTTATAAAGTGGGTTTTACTATTATCCCTATTTTACAGAGGCTAAAACTGAATCCCAGAGAGGCTAAATAATTTAGCTAGGAAATGGTAGAGCCAAGATTCTAATCCAGGTTGTTTACTAGGACTTTTCTCTTTAGAAAATAACATTATTAGAACTGGGTTTTAATATAAATAACATAAGGATCCTATGTTAGACATAGAGAGAAGGACTAGATTGTCCAAATATTTTTTAAAAGAACAAAGTAAAGGAGAGCGGAAGATAAATATCTTAATACCAGAGTTGTTTTACATATTACATTTCAGAATCAAGATAATTTTGTACAAATCAATTTGAAATATATTTTTGTATTTTGTTTCCTCTTGGAGAGTAAACTTCAAAATGACAGATATCCCAGAACTGAAGGTAATGTGTTAACAAGTACCTGAAACACTATGCTCAGGCTGAAACATATGCTCAGCTTGCAACACTAACCTGAACTGTAGCTGGAATTCTCAATGAAATGTAGATCATCGGGAAGACAAACAAAAATTAAACTTTATTTTTAACCAAAGAGAAACACCCTGTTCTTCATTTCCCTAAATTAGCAAAGTGTTCTTAATTCTGTTGTGTAGTGATATGTGCTGCTATTCTACTGACTTAAAATTTAAATAGTAAAAAATTAGGCCCCTATCAATAAGAAAATATATTTCCATCAAGCACAGAAGTGAAATCGACTTATCTGTCTTGTTCTTATTTAGCATTGCAGAGTCCATTGATTTTTAAACTGTTTCAGCAACTTAACCTTTCATTTTCCATGGCAAAAAGGTAACTGCATCATTGTTTTATTTTAGAGCAAACTTTTGAGAGACTGAGGACAACAGTAGACCAATCTGGTGGGGTGGAAAGGCCAGGGGCTTGGATTCCAGCAGGACATGTTTCAGCCCCCTCTCTGCCCGGATCATGATGGAAATGATCTCTGCCCCACAGACTTCCCTTTCTTTTACTTTGTATCAGGGCACCTCCATCCTGTAGTGAAGACCTATTGGCATGTCTTTTTCTTCTGGTAGATACAGTACAGGACAGAGGGGACTCTTCGTTTCTGTACTTTCATCGTGGCATACAGTGCTTGGTCCATAACAGATATTGAATGCATCCAGTTAAACCAATAACCAAAGTCAGGATTACCTTTGAAACTTCCAGCAAATCCCTGGAATGCCTGGGTTAAATGCCTAAATTGATTACAGCTGCTGTGCCAACGAGTCTGAGAATCCTCCCTAATATTAGGTAACTAGTGGATAGCCTCCAGACAGGGTGCCCAGCACTTAAGAGGTAGTTTCCATTTGAACAACGAATAACTTCATTCTAAAGCATCCACCAACCTCCAGAGTTGTCTTTCTGCCAGGCAACTAATCTTTAGCCTTGGCAGTTCAACATGCCCAAATCTCATAAGATTTACAGACAACTGTAATGCCATTCTTGACAGTTATTTCATCCTTGACAGTTATTTTATTTTTAGACCTGATTCCAGTCATGTTCCACAAAGTAAAATCCCATTTTCTCAGAACAAACACTCACCAAAATGTGCAGGCTAAAGAAAAACAAAGTAAAGTCTCCCCTTGTGTCAGTTGGCCAGTCCCTGTAATGCTTAATAAAATATCTTCAGGAGACAAGTGTGACTCATTGCTTCCTACCTGGTGTGCCAGGCCCTGGCAATTTTTAGAACCCTCAGATGGAATGGCAGATTGTGTTTTCTAAGCATGGTGATACACACACAGACAAACACACATCCCTTCCTGCACACTTCTATTAAAATGTGATGGCAATCCTCCAGTGAAATGTAAGGTCTGTGTTTCCCCCTCCTTAAACCTGGGTGGACCTTAGTAAATGCCTCAATCAATAACATGCAGCGGAAGAGGTGCTCAATGACTTCTGAGGCTGGGTAATAAAAAGGAAAATGACCTCAGATGGTCTCACCCTCTGACTTGAGACACTTGCTCTTGGAACCCAGCCACCCTGTCATAAGGAATCTGGGGCCTAAATGAAGAGGCCCCATGTGGGCATACCAACCAATAACTATAGCAGGCTCCCAGCACCAGCTCTGTGAGTGAATGAGACTATAGATAATCCCAACCTCCAATGTGTGAGTCTTCCAGCTGAGACCCATAGAAACCGCAAGAGATCATGGATAAGGATGGCTGTTTTAAGCCATCCAGTTTTAGAAAGATTTGTTATGCAGCAATAGACAATGAAAATTGATTTGGCAGGATGCCTGGCCTTTGGAATGTCAATTTACAATTAGATTTAAGGCAATCTTAGATCTCTCACACTCTTTGGGCATTTTTTTATTGAGAGACTATCTGGAAATAACCATTCTGAACTTCATATTCCCATACCAAATATTACCATTATGGAAGAAATAAGAAAATCATTCAGAATGTACTGTACTTAATATCTTAGCTGTTTGATAAAAGACTCCAGATTGTTTTTTAAAGCCCTCCACAATATTTCCCCATCTATGTTTTCAACTATATTTCTCCAACAGGGTTTGAAGAACATAGTTTTGTTCTCATTGTTTATTTCTTTTTAATTTCTTTTCATTTTTGATGAAACATGAATATTTTTGGCAGAAAATGCACAACACTGTAAACCCCTGATTCCATCCAAATACTCCTCTGAAACACATTTTGTTCACTCAGTTTCACTCTTAGAATTCCCTCCTCACCACTTCTTAAACCTATGGCCATCTGAAACCTGTGGCTCATTGCCTAGTCACCCACCAATAAACACATCTACAAATATTCTACAAACGGCTAACTGGGAGATCTCACTCTTATCTGCTAAATAGCATACTCCTGAAGTAAAAATAAGTCCATTTCTTTCCTGAATTATTTGCCTTTTCTTATATGATTCAGTTTTCCCATCTATAAAATGGGGATGATAATTGTACCTAGCCCCTAAGGTTGCTGTACTAATTGAAAATATAAGCACTTAATAGGTCAGAGTATACCTACAATTATTATATTTACATCTTTGCTTCACATTTGTATTAAAGCTTTTACTGAGCAGGTTTTTTCCTCACTGAATCATTGTGTCCAACCAATTACTTAATATTCATTATATGTGATTATCTGCAGTTAGAGAAGGCCAGGACATTAAACCATCAAATAATTTATTGACAGTAAACATATTCAAATTCAAGGGATGCCTACTATTTAAAACGCAGCCATAAAACTAGAAAAATAAGCCTCTTCCAACATTCCATATAGAATTTATTAATTTTGACAGAATACATGGAAATTTAGGAAGCCAAGTTATGATTGATGGTACAATTAGAACAAGAAACACAATTTTAAAAACTAGAACTTCATTGCTAGGATAGAAGTTCAGTGAACAATCTTTTCCCAGGAAAACTGTAGCCCTTTCTCTCAAATGTAAAGAGGTGAAGAGATGCAAGGCAAAAAAAAAAAAAAAATAGTGTGCTTTGGCAATTACTCTGGACTCAAAATTCCATAGATGATTTTGAGAACCAAGTCAGGTTTGGGATTTACATTTGAGTAATATGATAATGGAAGCCTAAGTAATCTGAAGGTAATAAGAAATGGCATAAAATAAAAAGCTTATGAACACAGTGCCTACTCTGTGAAAGAGTAAATCTCCATTTGAATATTCCTAATCTGTATTGATAAAATACTTACTTGCAAAGGCTAAGGAAGAAGTTTTAAAAAACAGGTATTATAGTTGTAGAAAAGGATCTCATCAGTATTCTAAGATTCTGGGAAAAATAACATCTAGATGCTTTATCTTAAAAATCAATGACATACAATTTCACACAAGAAAAATTACTATGTAAGAGTGAAAAGGTTTAGATGTTAATGGTTTTCAAAATTTATTTTCATTTGTAGCAATACTATATATGAGAGGCTAGTTAACATGCCATCCCTAAAATAAAAATTGTCAAGAGTCAACCATTTTAGAAGTTTCATATAAAATAGTTATTCAGAGGTAGGAGACTAATCCGAAACTGGGAAGAAGCTGTATGGATACTGGTGTTCATATTTGTAGTGTGCATCACAGAGAACAACTAAATGTTTTCAAATAGAAACATAATTATTTTATGGCTCATTTTATGTTGTAATATTGTACAACATAAAAGTGTTCACAAAGATTTATAGTAACTCAGAAAATACTGATGGTATAATGTTTAGTGAGGAATAAAATAACTAAAGCACATATACAATAGGAACACAATGAAGCAAATTTATGTATAGCATAGTAACTGAGAGGAAATATAAAAGAGGATCCTTGGATTGTGGCTGTCCAGCTGACTTTTTTCATATTTTCTGTTATTTTACCAAATATTTTATAATGAAAAATATACCTTTTACAATGAAATATTTTTTATTCAGTTTTTCTTTCTTCTTATCCTCTCTTTCCCCTTTCTCTTCATTCTATCTCTTTTCTTCATTCACAAGTTGGTGTACCAATGAAGAGTTTGGTTTCTGAATTCCACAAAAACTGGGTTTCAATTACACCTTAGCCACTTTTCTGCCAGTGTGAATTTATGTAAGTTGGCAACTTCCTAGTTTTCCAAATCTATACAAATTAGCATAACAATAGCATCTCCATCTCCAATTGCTGGAAAATTAAGTGAGACAACAGTAATAAAGCTCTTGGCATAGTGCTTACTACATGGCCATCACTCAACAGATGAGACCTCTTACTCTGCGGTTTCTGCCTGTCATTCCTCCTTCTGCATCCTTCTTTACCTCCCTTATGAGAAGTTCAGTACTAAAGGAGGCAGAAGGCATATCAAACATTACTAACCAAAGCAAACATCTGTGTGTTCTTTAATGTTTCATTGACTTGTGTAAAATAATTTGAGAGTGTTCCAGGGAACAGTGATCATGAAATGGTGTTTCCCAAAAATAACAGAGGTCAGTGTTTCGAAATAGAAGAAACTCACACAACTAAAAGTTATCTGGAAGAAAACAGTGTTATTATTTCTTTGTTCCTATTTTATTTTCTCAAAACTGAACTAATATGCTAATCAAGTCACCATCCATGGCGAGGATGGATGGGCCCAGGTCATCCTCTAGACCTCAACACAACAGTTTCTCGAGCTTCGGCATTTTTCAGTTTGCAGCCTTTGCTGACTGAGATTACATATGCTAGTGACTTCCTGAAAACTGCAGGAGTTTAAACAAGGACACTTGAGATGAAAATACAACACCTTTTGGCTTGGATTTCTTTGTTAAAATTTCAAAGCACATCCTTGGAACACACACTGCTTCTGTCTGTACACATAGCTATATGTGAATCATATTAGCACGAAACTCACAAGAATATGCCATCATTCACCCATTTTGAACCATTTCCTGGAATTCACCCATGCTTAAAAAAATATCTGTCAGCATAAGTAAACCAAATCTTTTAAAAACAGTGTCTGTATTAAGTCAGAGAAACATAACAAATTGGATGCATACAAAGAGAAATAAAGATGGATTATAAGGAATTGGCTTAGGTGATTATGGAAACCAAGAAGTCCCAAGACCTGCAGCCAGCAAGCTGGAAATGGTGGAAAGCCAATAGTGTACTTCCATTGCCAGCCTGAAGGCCTGGGAACCAGGAGAGCCAATAGTGTAGGCTCCATTCCAAAAGCCAACAGACTCAACATGTAAGTAAAGCCAATGGTTCAGTTCAAGTTCAAAGGCAGGAAAAAAACAATGTCTCAGCTTAAACAGTCACTAATTTTAAAATTTAGTAACAATTTTCCGATTTCTCCAGGCAACAATACAAGAACAAAGTAGCAGCATAATTAAGTAATTATAGCTCAATTTAGGATAATAACTGGAAAAGGATAATGTATAAGAGTGGGCATTTTCTTACTATCAGAAAAGACGTTTTTATAAAAATGTTAAGCTTTTTCTCTCGGAGGAGTCAATTCTGGGCATTATATTAGCTGCAACACAGCAAATCGAACCCAACAGCACATAAAAAAGATCATACACCATGACCAAGCTGGATTCATCCCAGGCTCACAAGAATGGTTCAATATATGCAAATCAATCAATATGATACACCACATCAACAAAAGAAGAGATAAAAACCACAAGATCAATTCAATAGATACAGAAAAAGCATTTGATAAAATTCAACGTCCATTCATGATAAAAAACTCTTACCAAAGTGGGTATAGAGGGAACAAATCTCAATATAATAAAATCTATTTATGACAAACCCACAATCAACATAATACTCAATGGTAAAATACTGAAAGCCTTCCTGCTAAAATCTGGAACAAGACAAGGATGCCTACTCTCACCACTTCTATTCAACAAAGTATTAGAAATCCTAGTCGCAGGAATCAGACAAGAAAAATAAATAAAAGGTAGGTATCCAAATTGGAAGAGAAGAGGTAAAATTGTCATTATATGCAGATGACATGATACTATATATAGAAAACCCTAAAGACTCCACACAAAACTACTAGAACTGATAAACAAATTCAGCAAGATAGCAGGATACAAGATTAACATACAGAAATCAATTGCATTTCTTTACGCTAACAATGAAATATCAGAAAGGGAAAGTAAAAAAGCAAACCCTTTTAAAATCTCATCAAAAAAACAAAATACTTAGGAATAAATCTGACCAAGGAGGTGAAAGACTTACATGCTGAGAACTATATAATACTGATAAAGCAAATTGAAGTTAATTCAAAGAAATGGAAAGATATACTATGCTCTTAGATTGGAAGGATTAATATCGTTGAAATGGCCATACTACTGAAAGCAATCTACAGATTTAATCCCTATCAAATTACCCATGACATTTTTCACAGAACTAGAACAAATAATCCTAAAATTTATATGGAACCATAAAAGACCCAGAATTGCCAAAGCAATCCTGAGGAAAAAGAACAAAGCAGGAGGCAAAACCCTCCCAGACTTCAGAAATAAACCCACACACCTACAATCAATTAAACTTCAACAAAGGATGCAAGAATATATCAATACAATGGGGAAAAGACAGTCGCTTCAGCAAGTGGTGTTGGGAAAGCTAGACAGCTGCATGAAAATCAATGAAGTTAGGACACACCCTCACACCATACACAAAAATAAACTCAAAATAGCTTAAAGACTTAAATATAAGACATGACACCATAAAACTCCTAGAAGAGAACATAGGCAAAACGTTCTCTGATATAAATCATGGCGATGTTTTCCTAGGTCAGTCTCCCAAGGCAATAGAAATAAAAGCAAAAATAAACAAATGGGACCTAATCAAACTTACAAGATTTTGCACAGCAAAGGAAACCATAAACAAATCAAAAAGACAACCTATGGACTGGGAAGAAATATTTGTAAATGATGTGACCAACAAGGGCTTAATTTCCAAAATATACAAGCAGCTCAGACAACTCAATAACAACAGAAAAACAAACAACCCAACCAAAAATAGGCAGAACACCTAAATAGATGTTTCTCCAAAGAAGATATACAGATGACCAGTAGGCACATAAAAAGATGCTCAACATCACTTATTATTAGAGAAATGAAAATCAAACCTACAATGAGGTACCACCTCACACAGGTCAGAATGGCCATCATTAAAAAGTGTACACTACCAAATGTAAAACCGATAGCTAGTGGGAAGCAGCCACATAGCACAGGGAGATCAGCTCCGTGCTTTGTGACCACCTAGAGGGGTGGGATAGGGAGGGTGGGACAGAGGGAGACGCAAGCGGGAAGAGATATGGGGATATATGTATATTTATAGCTGATTCATTCTGTTATAAAGCAGAAACTAACATACCATTGTAAAGCAATTATACTCCAATAAAGATGTTAAAAAAATAAATTTAAAAAAATCTACAAATAACAAATGCTGGAGAGGGTGTGTAGAAAAGAGAACCCTCCTACACTGTTGGTGGGAATGTAAATTGATGCAGTCACTATGGAAAACAGTATGGACATTCCTAAAAAAAACTAAAAATAGAGTTGCTATATGATCCAGCAATCCCACTCCTGGGCATATATCCGGAGAAAACTCTCATTCGAAATGATGTATGCACCACAATGTTCACAGCAGCACTATTTACTATAGTCAAGACCTGGAAACAATCTAAATATCCATAGACAGATGAATGAATAAAGATGTGGTATGTACACACACACACACACACACACACACACACACACACACACACCACACACAATGGACTATTACTCAGCCATAAAAAATGAAATAATGCCATTTGCAGCAACATGGATGGACCCAGAGATTATCATACTAAATGAAATAAGTCAGAAAGAGAAACACAAATGCCATACGTTATCACTTATACGTGGAATCTAAAATATAACACAAAAGAACTTATTTATGAAACACAAACAGACTCACAGACACAGAGAACAGACTTGCGGTTGCCAAGGGGTAAGGGGGTGGGGGAGGAATGGATTTGGAATTTGGGATTAGCAGATGCAAACTATTATACATAGAATAGTGAAATAACAAAGTCCTACAGTATAGCACAGAGAACTATAGTTAATATCTTATAATAAAGCATAATGGAAAAGAATATGAAAAAGAATACATATATATGTATGACTGAATCACTTTGCTGTACATCAGAAACTAACACACCATTGTAATTCAACTATACCTCAATAAAAAATAAATTTCAAAAAAGTTCTCAGAATTAGAAAAAGTAGTAAAACAAAACAAAAAACTCCTCTCAAATTCATTTCTTACATAAATGCTCTTAATTTTGTGTGACTATAGCCATTTGTCCAGAAAAGTAAATGTATTGCATTAATATTTGTGGTGCCAGTACAACCGCAGCACTATTGAGTACACACAGTGACGGAGAGGATCCTATGTTATATCCTGCTCTAAAGAACACTGGGACCTTTAACAGCTTTGGAGAGATTTCAGGATAGACTAAATCCTGATTGTAGAACACTTCAAGATCACCTAAGTCAGGGCTTCCCTGGTGGCGCAGTGGTTCAGAGTCGCCTGCCGGTGCAGGGGACAAGGGTTCGAGACCTGGTCTGGGACGATCCCACATGCTGCGGAGCAACTGGGCCCGTGAACCACAATTACTGAGCCTGCGCATCTGGAGCCTGTGCTCCGCAACAACAGAGGCCACGATAGTGAGAGGCCTGCGCACCGTGATGAAGGGTGGCCCCCGCTTGCCACAACTAGCAAAAGCCCTCACACAGAAACGAAGACCCAACACAGCCATAAATAAATAAATAAATACATTTTTAAAATGTCAGATTTCTTAAGTCAAATTCTGTGTCATGTTTACACTGTTCTCTAGATTACTAAACAACTACCTTTAAACTCAAACAGTCCTTTCCAAATTTTTCAAACTAAACAACGAACTTGCAATGTTAAGCTTATGTTTATGATGATTTGAAAAAGAAACTAGATCACATGCTTTGCAGTGTGATTTCACAATACCTTTTGATGTATGAATTAGTTTCATAGAATTCATAAACTGGTAGATACATGGTGTAAATGACCTAAAGTCCTCTTATTTGTACTCCTCTGGGTGAAATAATTTCAGAACAAGAATAAATTAAATGAAAATTATCTTAGCTAACTTAACACAGAAAAGAGAGAGAACCTAAAATTTTATTAAAAATAGTTTTGAGGATTTTTCTCCCCATTATTTGTCTATAAGCTTACCATGAACATAAACATGCTTTGAAAATGAAGTAACACTTTTTATCTCTTGAATCCTGTATATGCTTCTCTACGCTTTGCTGTTTTTAGCTTAAAAACCATAGAATACATATGAACTGAGAACCACTTCAGAAACTAGACAAGTTGATACTATTTAAATACTGTTATAAAATTTATATTTACTAATTATTAACATGTGACATTTTTATAGAAAAGGGAACATATATATCATTTGACTTCAGGTGTGAAAACTGAAAGGCAAGTCACTTAATTTGGCACTCCATTTTACTGAAATTAGAAATCCAGGAACCTTAAAGAAAAGACCAAGGTAAAAGTGCTAGAAATCAGCAACCTTAAAAAATGGGTCAATCAGATGGGTTAAATTAATATGTTCCAACCTTCATTGTAAAAATTATCTCAAAATTATATGTATTTTATAGTTTTAAAGAGTGTATATATATGTGTGTGTGTGTGTGTGTGTGTGTATATATATATATATATATATGTTGTTTCTCACAATGAGGAATAAGTATATCAGTTGTTATCCTTACTTCATTAAATAAATTAAAGTTAGCAAAGGGAAGACAGCATTCAAGCCTTACAAGCTCTGGATTCTGCCTACTTTCCCAAGTTGACTGCACAGATTAGATGTATGACACTAGACACGTTATTTAACCTCATTAAGCCTCTATTTCTCATCTGTAAAATGGCAACAATAGTAATTCCTATTGAGTTATTTGTCCTGGCATTGAGTAATTCCTTCCTCAATTTATAGGAAGGATTCTATGAGATAGTATGTGTAACATAATTAGCATGGCACCTCTTTT
Source organism: Delphinapterus leucas (assembly GCF_059928025.1). Lineage (NCBI taxonomy): Eukaryota > Metazoa > Chordata > Mammalia > Artiodactyla > Monodontidae > Delphinapterus > Delphinapterus leucas. The sequence continues at coordinate 100,674,807 of NC_143131.1, read as the reverse complement.
TTTGCTGTCATGTTGCAGAGGTGATATTACTACCGTTAACATCATTGTCATCAATATCAGCCAATGAGTAGCAGTGAGTTCTTTACTCCAGGGAGTTCCAAGTCTGAAACTTGGGTGTCCTACCTGTCAATGTCCTCCACACTCACTGTGCTGCTTCTCAAGTTTTACTAAGTTTAGCACAAGAGAAAAAGTTGCAGCCTTGCCACAAGGATATCAACAGCTCAAACACAAATGTTTTCATAGACAAGGCAGGAAATATTAATAAGACAGCAGATAATGGTGCGAACTGTGACCAGCCGGGAAGTAGAAGCCCAGAGGCTTTCAAATTCAGTTTTTTCCTCATGGGTTTGAAATTGGAATTTTTTCCTCTCTTGCCATTTGACATAATAGTAAGAAAACATTTCCAAACAAGCATTTAAATTCCAAGTGATGAAACCTTCTGTATATTTAACAGCATCAGAGGGAGACAAATAGAAACATATTCAATGGCCAGAAACAACTGTAGTCGACATTCTTGAAATCACAGATTTAAAGTCACAGACATTAGCTTCAGCAATTGCCCTTAAGTTGATACAAATGCCCAGGGCCCTCCATTTGCCCCTGTTCAGATATAGAAGCCAGACAGAGAACAGGGGTGTTTCTTTCTGGCAGACAAGAGGCATACTAGAAAGGGTATTATGGTTTTGTCCATGCAGGCTTCCTCTTCTTGCTCTCATGTTTTTTCCTTACAGCCACTCACATAGGCTTTTGTTCCTATGACTCAAACAAAATAGCTCCTATAAGGGTCATCAAGAGTCTAGGCTCCAAGACAATATTCAAGTTTCAGTCCTCATTTATGTAATAAGCAGTGTGTAACCTATTTGATTACTCCCTACTCCGTCTAATTATTTCTCTAGGCTTCTTAGACAACATTTTCCCTTAGTACTTCTACTTCATGACCTACTCTTTCTTGGTTTCTTTGCTAGTTTCTCCTCATTTCTAATACTTGCTAATATTTGAACTTCCCTTAGGCTCAGTAGTTAGATTTCTCCTCTTCTCCACCTACTCTCCTCCTTAAATGAAACTCATCCAGGCCCATTAATTTAAATACCATCTATATACATATAGCCTCTACCCAGACCTTTCTAGTGAACTCCAGAATCATATATCTGACAGCCTATTTGATATGTCCACAGGCAACTCAAACTTACCATGCACAAAATGGAACTTCTGATTTTCCTTCCCATAGTTTTCCCTGTCTCAGTAAACGACTACTGTTTCTCCAGTTGTCTAGATCAAAAATCTTTTTCTCTCAAATGCATATCTAATCCATTGTCCAAACCTAAACATTTAAAGTTATCTAGAATTTAACGTCTTCTCGAAGCCTGTACCTGTTGTACTACAGCAGGTTATATATGGCCACAAATTCTTTGAGAGCCCTCCTATCAAAAAGGTAAGGTTTAAATCCCCTACCCTGGAATTTGGGTGGGCTCTGTGACTGCTTTGACAAATAGAATGTGACAGAAGCGATGTTGTGTCACTTTCTAGATCCAGGCTTTAAGACACTGGCAACTACCAGTTTTGGTCTCCTGGGATACTTACTCTTATAGTGGTAAACTGCTATGTAAGTAGTCTGAATACTACACTGGAAAGACCATGTAGAGAGGCAATGAGATTACATGGAAGAAGAGAGGAACTCAACTAAGCCCAGATTTCTTGATGCCCCTTCCAAGGCACCAGGCAGGTGTGTGAAGCTTTCTTGGATGCTTCAAATAAGCTACCCACTGAATACCTCCAAATGATACTTGTTTGGTCTTCATAAAGCAGAATTGCCCAGTGGGGGGCCCTGCCCATATCCTTGATCCACAAAAATGTGACATATAATAAAATGGTTGTTGTATAAGCCACTAAAGTTGGGTGTACTTGTTCCGAAGTAATAGATATCCAGAACAATCATCATCTCCCGAGGTACCATCACCCCTCTCTGGAATGACTTTAAACCCTTCTAACTGATCTTTGATCTCCCTGATTCCCTGCTTGACGTTTCCATCCTTTCCTCCACAAACCAGCCAGAGTAATCCTTTAAACAATATATCACTTTTTTCCTCAAAGGCTTCCAATGGACTCCTATCTCATGGTGGTTAATTCCTATCTCACGAAGGTTAACAGCCAGGTCCTTACAATGGCTCTGACAGCCCTGTCTGATCCGAACCTCCTCTACTGCTTTGACTTTACGTCTCACCATTCTTCCTGATACCCACTCCTTCAGCCATACAGGCGTCACTCAAATTCCTGGAACACACCAAGCGCACTCCCACTGCATTTCCTACTGCATTTGCATTTACTGCCCCTTTGCCCAGAACAGATTTCCTCCTTTGCCACCCACTTGGCTCACTCCTTTATTTCCATCAATTCTCTGCTTAGATGGCACCTTCTGAGAAGACTTCAATGACCATGATATATAAAATAACATCCCACTCCAGCATACTCTATCATCTATTATTGTTTTATTCTTTTTTCATAAACCATGCAACATAGTCATGTATATTACCTATTCACTTTATTTTCTGTCTCATCACTTTTTGTATAATTTTATTGCATTCTTAAAAGCAATATGTTCTTAAAAGCTATATACTTTAAAAACATTTATTTTTAAATTTACAAAAATACTGCCATGTTTACACTCTTTGGGAATCTACTTTTCATTTAATAATTTATTACGAAGATTTATCCATGTCACTACATATTGCTATATATATATATTCATTTTGCCTGTGGTATTATTTTGTGAATATACAAATTACTCATCTACTCTAGTCTTGATTGACATTTAGATGGTTTTCAGATTTTCTACTATAAAGTGTTACTATGAGTATCATTGTACATGTCTTCCACTGCCTATGTTCAAGAGTTCCACTTGGTAAAATACCTAACAGTATAATTCTTAGGTCATAGGTTATTTAATGTTATGCTTTTGGATTACCCTTTGCATGAGGTCATGTTTCTACTGAAAACCATCTAAGCTTCCTTAGTCCCTACATTATACATCTGGCCCAAGTTATTTTCCTATGCAGAACTTCTGGTGGTTGACTTTTCACCATCTATGCTCCCTTTTTCCACCAACAGCACCCTAAATTTCCCTCAGTAAGTTCGCTTCTTTCCCATTTTTGGCAGTTCAGGTGGGTGTGCCACAATGCAGGCTCTAGAAATGAAACTGACTGGGAAAAGCCATTCAATATATCCTATCCTCTTGATCTACAGTGATTGGATCAAGAATAGGCAGAGATGGCATTTGGAGATGTTTGCTGGAGATTCTGGGACAAAATGTTTTATTTCTCTTTTATAGAACTTACCAAAGAGAAGCTCTCATCTCCTTGATAAAGATATAAAGCTTATAACTTGGAAATGGAGCAAATCCTGGGGATATCTAATCAAGAAACAACAACAGAGAAACCAGATCTTGGTCACACTTTCAGGTCCTCATAAGTCATATCTAAACTGAATTGTATTCCTGGAATTTTAAGCTGTCGTGGTATGATAATCCCTATCATTTAATTTTTTTATTTAACCAGAGTTTCTGTTACTTGTATCATAAAAGTCATAATATATCCTTAACTTTATTTCCAATTGTTCCTTTACATTAACCCTTTACCCAGCTGTGCCCAACCAGGTCCCTTGTTTCCAAAGACTCCCCTGGCATTTATTATTTTCCACCTTTTTTCTAGCAAATTCTCACCCACATTGTAAAGCCCAACTCATTCCCTTTTCTTTTATGAACGCTTTCCTGATCATGCTGGGACATAATATGACACCATAGTACTTTTCTGTTTCTCCTTTGGAGGGTAATGTTCTGTTTTTGTCATCTCTTTTAGAGTCTTATGTTCCAATATTTTGCTGGGCTGTAGTATGCTTGTCCCCTTGTCCAACTGAGTTCATAGATCATGTGTTTTATTTCACTATCTCTCCCAAGACAGTAAATCCTTATTAAATAAACACATTATGCAAAGCATGTCCATGCTTTCTCTGCTGTCTGGTAGCCAAATTCTTACTCCAGTTTCTCAGTTCCCAAAATGCAAGATTCTGTGTTGAACAGAAAACTCCGTAACCCCATCACTGTTATAACTAAGACAATGAAGTTGCCTGAACATTTGCCTAACATGGGTCTCTTCTCAGCATATTACTCTGGATGCCCTAAAAGTCTGTGCATCACTCTTGTGAGTTTTTACAGGTAAAAGATTTGCAAGTTTACAAGAGAGTTCATTAAAAAAAAAGCACCTTAATGCTTGTAGAAGATAAAGTAAACCAATGATTGAAAATAGTGTTTTATGAGTATAAAACAGGAAAACTTAGCACATCTTAACTATTTATAAATATTTAAAAACAGAAAGGAAAACAAATAACTCCTAAAAGCAGGATAGTGATGAGAGAGATATATAGAATGGGGGTGTCAAAACAAGAGTAAACTGAATGAATTTTGTACGACCCAGAGTGAGAAATTAAAAATTCACAGAATGAGGCATCAGAAAGGAGACCTAACATCAGAGGTCTGAGAAGTGGCTGGTGACTCTACTGTGTTTGTCAGGAACCAGTGATGACAGCATTCCAAAAACATTTCACAATTTTTCTAAAATTAGCTAAATTCGTTGCAGAAAACTTCTACTCAGATGGTTCTGAGAAGTTAACCTAGTATATCAGACAGTTAACGTATAAATCTTGTGTGCCAAAAAAGCATCAAAATCACTTTTTAAAATGTTTATTGTGTTGTATAATCTATCATTACCAAAGAATGTGTAATTCTCACTTTCATAGCACTCTGTTCAATACAAAAATAAAAAGCACTACAGCCTATATGCTATGCTATACAAAAGAGACAATAAATCAACAAATATTGAGCAGTATTTTCTATTTAGAATTGGTTCCCTTGATTAGGTGGTGGAGAAAGTAGGGAGACTGAGGGACAGGAGTTGATACTTTACATTCTTTTTTTTATATAGAACACTAAAAGTCATTTTTTCCTCAAATGATTTTATTTGGTTTCTTTCAAGAAAGATCTTTCCCGTAACTATTTCATATCCCTGATCATAACCAATGACAGTTCATCTGTGATGACTGCTCTTTGGAACAGTAATTTCCCACCAGAAGCACAACCTGATCACGTAGGGAGCTTTTAAAAGTACTGATTCTTTGGGCTCCATCCCAGCCCTATTGATCTAGACTCTCCCTGGGCAGTGCCCAGAGACATATATTTTTCGAAAGCCAGGTATTAGGGTCATGTATTGGCATCTGCGGTCTGTGCTCTTGCTGCACAGTGCCTGGTTCCATCTGCATCTGTTTTTCTGGATTCTCCAGGTCTCCTAAAAGATGACCGATATGCAAAGAAGCAATTACCTCAAAGCACAAAGCTTGTAATCACTTGTCCCACTGGTGTTGGTGATGCATTAACAACCACAGAAATAATGGAGGATCCCAGTATATTCATTTAAACTAAAACTTGTATCACATCATATTAGAAGTATACCTTGCAACCATACGAAACTCCTATGACTGTCACACATTCTGCAGCCTCATCCAACAGACATGTGGAACCTGAGTGGAAATGGGTGAAAAGGAGAATGGACCTGCACAAGATAGGGCCTGGTCCAAAGCGACAGATCATTTCTTACACAGGGTTTTCTCCTAGAAGTTAGTGAGTTGTCCTAATGATAACATCCCACCAGGCTCTGTGAACCCTGTTTGTGCCAGGCAAATGTGATGGAAAAATCACAGTGGTACGAAGGTTAACTGAAAAACCACAGCAAGGTCCAGTCCCTCAGGTAAAAGGCTCTAGGAGGTCTAGACGTGTTGTTAGGGTCTGTCTTAGACAGTATGGGCCGCTCTAATAAAATACCATATACCCTGTGACTTAAACAATTAAAAAACATTTATTTCTCACAGTTCTGGAGGCTGAGAAGCCCAAGATCAAGGTGCCAGCAGATTCAGTGTCTGGTGAGGGCTCTCTTTCTGGTTTGCAGATAGCTGGCTACCTTCTTATTACAATCTCACATGAAGAGAAAGAATAAGCTCTCTGGTCCCTTCTTATAAGAGCACTAATCTCATCACAAGAACCACTCACATGACCTCATCTAAACCTAACTGTCTCTCAGAGGCCCCACCTCCTAATACCCTAACATTGAGGGTTAGGGCTTCAGCATAAGAATTGGGGGTATACCTGCTATATAAAAAAATAAATAAAAGTAAAAAAAAGAAGAATTGGGGGTAGTACACAAACATTTAGCCCATAACAGGGCCCTAGGCAAGTAGATTGTACTTCAGAAAAAAACAAATTAGACCAGAAAGCCAGCAACACAGACTGAGTGTAGGGTTTTTAGGTTAAGAGCCAATACTGCCAATGTGTAGACACAAGAGTGTCATTACAGGCTTACAAGGCATGCATGAGATATCCAACTTAGGACAACAGATTTATTCTTCTACAGCAATTTACAAGATATGGTGAGCATGAAAGCATAAGACTCACTGATCTGATAAGCATGAAAGACCAAACACAAACTGCTGAAAAGCTGTTTACTTAGAAATTATGCAGGAGTTGAGCATGCCTTAAGAACAGAAAGGAGAAAACAACTGAAAGAACTTTGTGAACCATACAAGAAAATCACATTTTTACCAATTTAAGAATACTATATCTAGGCATGATACTAAGTTAGGGTATAAACTCTTTTCTGACTGAATTCACAGAGAATTGCTTCTAGAATATGTATGGAAAGCAATTCAAGAAACTGTTAGTAATTGCTTCCCAGGAGGGGTGAGAGGCAGGGAGATAGAGACAGAAGAGCCTTACTATAAAGTGAATGACCTTTTAAAACTTTTATAGAATTTACATCTATAAACTATTTAAAATTAATCAGTTTCAAAACAAGAGGTGAGTGCTTGAATTTCTCACTTTGTTTTTTATACACGGATATAACTATATTCTGAAATCAGTGATCAAAAATACTTCCATCAGCCAATAGCATATCTTGCAAAAGACATTATTCTAAATGGTTGTGAGGTCAAGAAATTCTAGACTGTTGGTGAAAACAAACACCAAAAGAAAATTGTAAAACTCAGCAGGATACAAAAGTACATGTCAGTCAAGCTATTGTTCTGGTAACATCCACTGGAATGGGATAGAAAGTCACACACCTCGGTCAACCATGCTATGTGTATACATTTAACACAGAATATGCCACAATCCATGTGTGAATAGGCTAAATTGGTCCTGTCAAGATTCAGGGGCGGAAGCTATTCAGAATATACTGAAATGTAAAAATACTGTGAAAGAAACCCATGTGTGGTGCAATTGTAAAGTTAATTGCACTTATAAAAAGCCCAGTATTCAAAACAATGAAGAATGATATTTTAGAAGTATTGGGTTTTGAGAAGCTAACTATTAAGGCTTGTAATGCACTTTAGAATTAACAAGCCTTTTTCACAGGAAACACTCTTCCTTTCTCCATCCCACAAATCCTTAAGTAGAGAGTATTATTTTATTTTCATTGTATGTACAAGTCTAGAGATTTGCTAGAGATCTCACTCGTGAGAAGTAGTAGAGAAAGGAATCAGAGTTCCGCTTTATTTCAAACACCTATGATCTTACCAGATCACATTTTGGTGAACTGGAAATATAATAAAACAGAGAAGAACAATTTCTTTTTGCAATTACTAGTTTTGAAATGAATCTCCACATTTAGGCCAAGTTAATAAGATTAGTCTGAGTGGGCTATTTCCACATATGAAACATATGAAGAGTACAGAACCTTAAAATGTCATTTCATCTCAATGACGTGTAATTACACCAATTTACCACTGGATTTTTCAAGGTTTTACGTGGCTTTAATATATTTAAAACTCCTTCTTTTTTTTTTAAAGTTAACATCTGTTATATCACACATGAAGAAATTGAAAAGCTCAAGCTCAGTAGGATTTTAGCACAAGTATAAACATAGGCATATAAATGGATCATCAGTACATTAGCTTCCCCCAAACTGTTATAACCCTGTATGCCACTGCATCCGTCTGGACCTAACTTTCAATTATGGATTAGTAACACAAGCCACTAAAACTTTTTAAGTTAATTTGTACTGCAGGGTGCTGTTAACCAAAAATAACCCAAACCCAAAATTATCCAAACATCAAATTAAGCCTGTATATTTTGTTGACGTTGTAACTGAGCTTATTTCATTAGTATTAAGCAAGAAGTCAAGTTCCTTATAAAAATTATTTAAGAAAAATTGGAAGACATTTAGTATCATTTAATAAAAGGATTTAGAAAAGGGTTTCAAAAAAATGATTACCCCATTATCTCCCAGAAGGATATGAAAAATTTCTACTTAAAATAATAGATATGCAAAATCATATTCAAAGTTACATATGGAACTAACATTAGAGTCTAGTGACAAGACACCTATTTGGTTTCAAAATTTCCTACGTCAAAAACACAGAAGTAGAAGGCCTATCCTCTTTCTAATCCTTCCAAATGTTTTTATCTTTCCATAACTACATATTGTTTATATAAAAAAGAATTTACCTCCAAGTCATTATACCAATTTACTTCTTAATGGTCTTTCAGTCTTTAAGTGGAGATCTCAGTGCCTTTATTCTGTATTGTGGAAGAATGGATTTTTTTATCTTATTATATTTTCAGCTTTATTGAGGTAAAATTAACAAAGAAAATTGGAATGTATTTAGAGTATACAACATGATGATTTGATAAACGTATACACTGTAAAAAGATTCCCACAATCAAGTTAATTAACAGAGAATGGATTATTTTAAACAATAGTTCTTCAGACTTCCGGTTTTTAAATTAAAAGAAAACAAACATGGAAATGCTTAAATAATCTTAAAGTTTAAAAAAAACTACCTGAATATGGTAATTTTTTCATTTCTAATGAAAAGCTCCTGCACTTCATAATAGAAACTCTAATCCTCTAACCAAAAACTATACCCTGCCCCTACTGAATTTGAAACATTCTTTAATATTAACAAGGTTTCAAGTAGCATGAGATCCAGAATGACTCTTCGGAAATACCCATGTACAGTACAAGAATTCTAACTTTGAAAAACATGTTATTTCAAGGAATGCTAAACAATTTCTAATTGTCAATAACTTAATTATCAGATATGGTTCAAATTTCTTCTAAGTATTTCATGAATTTAAATGTAATTATATATTACAACCCTTATTTAAGAATGTAAAAGAAACCATAGGAATTATAATTATATATATTCAAGCCCCTTATTTGCATGAGAAAATGAATATCTAGAACTGCCAGAGATTTGCCCAAAGTATTGGTCTTGGCATTGAGTTTTTTGGATCTGACTTTTGGATCAAAAGCACAGGCAACAAAATAAAAAATAAACAAGTGGGTTTCTGTCAAACTAAAAAGTTTCTGCATAGCAAAGAAAACAATCAACACAATGTAGAAGCACTACAGAACATGAGAAGATATTTGCAAAACATATATCTGACAAGGGGTTAATATCCAAACTATATAAGGAACTAATACAACTCAATAGCAAGAAAATAAATAAATTGATTCAAAAATGGGCAAAGGACCTAGATAGACAGCTCTTCAAAGACACATAAATGGCCAAAAGGTATATGAAAAGATGTTCAACATCACTAACCATCAGGGAAAAGCAAATCAAAACTAATCACCTCACACGTTAGGAAGGTTATTATCAAAAAGTCAAAAAACAGCCAGTGTTGGTGAGGATGTGGAGAAAAGGGGGCCCTTGTACACATTGGTAAAAATGTAAATTGGTATAGACATTAGGGAAGACAGTATAGAGATTCCTCAGAAAAATAAAAATAGAACTGCCATTTGATCCATAAATCCCATTTCTGCGTGCATGTGCACGTGCGCACACACGCACACGCGTGTGTGTGTGTGTATAATTCAGCATTACAAAAGAAGGAAATTCTCTTTTTCTATTCACAACAACATGGATAAACCTAGAGGACATTATGCTAAATGAAATAAACCAGACACAGAAAGACAAACACTGCATGATCTTATGTATATGTAAAACCTAAAAAACACAACAAAACAAAAAACCAGTCAAACTCACAGTAAACGAGAGTAGAATGTTTAACAAGAGTTGGTGATTGAGCAAAAGGGAAGATGTCGGTCAGAGGGTACAAAATCCTAATTATAAGATAAAGAAGTTCTAGAGACCTAACGTACAGCATAGTTAATAATGTACTGTGTACTTGAAATCTGCTAAGGGAGCAGATCTCAAATGTTCTCACCACACACAGACAGGAGTAAATATGGGAGGTGATGGATATGTTAATTAGCTTAATTGTGGTAATAATTTCACAATGTATATATATATCAAAACATCACATTATATACCTTAAATATATACAATTTTTGTTTATCAAAAATACCTCAATAAAGCTGCGGGTAAAACAGCTAACAAATGACAGGGTCAATTATTTGAACCCAAGTCTCCTGAAGCCCAAATCTCTTTTCATCATATCAGTACATGTTCAATTAATTGCATTAATAATGATAACCTGAAGCAATTTATAAAAAGAGCACAGATACAATCAAATCAAATAGCATGTAAGCAGAATAAAAATATAAAGAAGAAGTAAAAGTATTTATGTATTATATAGATATAAGCATTATATATCTAGATCCAGAACTACAAGGACTCTAAGAGCTGTTTACTGAAGTTTCTTTTTGGCCTTCAAAACACAGGCTTTTCCATACACTATGAGAGAAGACAGAAAAAACGAGAGTTAAAACACAGTTCTATTTTATGTCATTTAAACTGTGAATTTTCCATATCATAACACTCTTGAGTCATACAATGATATTGGTAGAAGTCTGGAGATTATATTCAAAGAATAAGACTTGGCTGACATAGAATTCCTGCCCATGGAAACAAGAGTTCATCATTTACAAAACTCAATTTTTCCAGATGGAAAAACAATTGTGACAATGGTCAGAATAATATTTCGTAAACTAAAATCTTGTACCACATAGGAAAAAAAAGTGACTGAGAAACCCAAACCAATAAAACATTACAAGCTTATCTAACAGATTAAATCTATAATTTGGAAAAAACCAGAAAGTTACTAATTTAAAAAATATAGGCCCTGTTATGAATATTTTCGGGCTGAAGTTCTTTGTCTCTTCAAAATTCATATGTTGAAGACTTAACTCTCCAGTGTTTTGCTATTTAGAGATGAAGCCTTTGGGAAGTAATTAGGTTTAGATGAGGTGATGAGGGTAGGTCCCCCAGGATGGGATTAGTGTCCTTATATGAAAAGGGAGAACAAAGCTCTCCATCTTCTCTGTGTGAAGGCTCAGCAAGAAGGTGACCATTTGCAAGCCAAGAAGAAAGTCCTCATCAAGAACGAAATCTGCCAACACCTTGATCTGGGACTTCCCAGCCTCCAGAACTATGAAAAATAAGTTCTTGTAGTTTTAAAATATTCAGTCTACGGTATTCTGTTAATGGCAGTTGGAGCTGATTAATACAGGCCAAACACAGTGCTTCCCAAAACTGATTTATTTGTAACAGTGAACAACTCCTTTCAAACAAATCTTATATGACGCCTCTTATATGATGAGATAAAAGGGCTTGTCAGAATATGGAAAATCTGGAGCAGAGATATTATTTGGAGTGAGGGGATCAATGCTACTTTACCATGAATGAGGCTATCACGTGAATGCTGAATTTACTACAAGTGAATGAACGAATGAATAAATGCTACATATTTACAAAGATCCCTTTGAAAGAAATCACAGAGATTATTCGCATCAAGCCTCGCAAACTGGCAATACAAACTTGCGTAAGAAAAGGGCAGCGACTCTGAAAGAATTGGGCTTCATCCTCTCTGCTGGCATGATCCTCCCTACATGGAGTGTCACTGCCATGAGTTCCCCTTGGTGGAACTCTGAAGTAAGAAAAGACAGGCATCTTCTGCTTCTGCTGTGTTTGGCCAACTTTTTTGTGTTAATATTGAAATTTTAGCTAAATTCGTGAGGAAATTATGGTGTATACTTGTATTATGTTCCTTCCTTCTAATCTCAACCTAACTCACAACTCTTCAAGTTACTAAACTAGTAACAGTAAAGCTGCTCTGGATGAGGTGATCTGGGAAGGCTGAAATCTAGGCTGTTGTGAGGCTCACGTGAAATAATATACACAAAACAATTAACAGAGGATCTAAAACATAGTCCTTACTCAAATGTTAGCTCTTTTATTTACACCCATCCAATCTTGTCTCCATTCAGGAAACAGAGTTACCTCCCAGATTAGAGCCAAGCTGCAATGTGAACTGTATTATCACTTTTCTCCTAATACCTGAATTCCTATATTGCTATTCCACTGGATCATGTTTTCATTGAGCTAATATTAATGAAGCCATCCAGTTCTGTAATACTCAGTTTTATTTAAAAAAACCTGCCCGTTCCATATGTGTACAAATGAATTTTTAAAATATTAATTGAATATTTGAAATCCTCCTATGTTAAATTTGGTAATAATTTCTCCCCACAGTGTCAGCCTATCAAGATCTTATGAATGCTGAATTTGGCACAAACAAATGAATGAATGAATAAATAAACCAACAAACACATACTATACATTTATACATATACTCTTGAAAGAATGCACAGATGTTATTGACATGAAGCCTCCCAAAGTGGGAATTTCCAAAGAAAACCTACAAAATCATATCTGGCAGTCCTGCCTACACACCTGGCTCCTTCCAAAATCAGCATTAAAAAAACTTGATTTAAAAAAAAAAAAAAAAAAAAAAACTTGATTTTGAAAATTTGATTTTAAACATCAATATGTTTTCCACCCTCTCTCAACTGTGGGTCACCTGCAAATTTAGTTAGTATTTCTTCTATGGATTTAACTAATCTAAGGAAAAGATACTGAAAGGGACAAAGCAAAACAGAAAATTTATTGAAATGTTGCCAGAGAAGACCCTTGCTTGTTAGACTCAACAAGTAGACAAGTATTCAACAGACCATTTATTGAATTCCTACTGTGTGACTTGTTAGAAACTTCTACATTATTCATTAAAAGACTGCTATTAATTAATATGACCTGACTGTGATTGTTTCATTGGTTATTATCACATGTCATATTGCATGTTATAATGTCATTGAAGGTATTATTCAAGCATGATTATTGATTGTGGTATAGAGAATTGAGAAAAATAAAACACACTAATCAGAAACATCAGAGGAATGAAGGACAATGATTATATCTGTGAATGTTCGTAAATGGTTACTGATTGCCTGGAAAGATAATAAGAGATTTCTAATTCTTGAAAAAATTCACCAGTTGCTGTGGGTGTGACCTTAAAAATAAATTCTCTAAAGGAATGTAAAGAAAGAAGATTATGATGATCTGATGATCTTACAAATACCTTGTGAAGACAGTTGAGTGTGATATTAATCTTAAAAATCAAGAGACCAAGTGATTAAAAAAAAACAAAAAAAAAGAAAAAGAGAAAGCATCTCCACAACAAAACAAAAAAAACTGCCAAAACTCAGGCCTGCATGAATCACTATTCATAGTGATTCTGTGTTTGAAAAACTGTGAATTATAATCCAAAGCATCTCTTCTTCCCAACTTTGGGGAGGGTCTCTCCTATATAGTAAAGACATCATGAGACACCCTTGCAGAATGACTTACTAAAATCAAGTTATGATACAGAGAAAGTAGTATCTAATACATTATTTAGTAGTATTATGAAAACATTAAATGAGTGTGATGATACTGGTTCTTAGGGAATATACACTATATTCTGGTCATCATGCTGTTTTTAATTTCCCCAGACCATGGTTTAATAACAAGTCTATGTAGAGTTTTGCAAGAATAATGATCTCTGTATGTACCTTGCATGATTTATTTTTCACTAAAGGGAAGAAAATGATTTACCACTGTCATCTAAATGTTGTGGAAACAGCACTAAAACTAAGGCAGAAAAGCTGGATTATATTTTTACATATATCACCTAGCCAAATTTGTCATGGACAAACCAGTTAAAATCTTTGGACTATTTATAAAATGAGAGAAGTAGCTGAGTTCAGAGTTATCTGGTCCATTCTTTGAACTGTGTGACCTCAGAGGGCTGAATATATTTAGTTAAGATCATGAGGCTGGTTAGTCAAGGAGGCAGGCTCAGTAGTTAGATCTCCTCATTTGAATTCTAATCATTCTTTCATCATCAATATGCAGTGGAGGACTATAAAAATCAATAGGAAATGAGTGCTAAAGAACTTCTTAAGGCATGACATGCTATAGAAATAAAACTATAGTCCTGATGATAATTTCTTAAAGATTCTTCTGTGAAATTTCCATTACTATAAGATAAAATTTGCCTAAGCTTAAAAAGTTGCAGAAGAAATTTGCACATGATTTATTTCCACAAGTATGGTTCAAGGTCAAGAAAAAGGGTTTCATTTCACATATAAAAAATATTAGTTTCTGCATGACAAGAATTTCCTAAAACTATTTCTAACTTAAAAAAGAAACTGCATCAATTCTGTAGGACAAGATAGGAATAATCCACATGCAATCAGGAAATACATTTCTCACTTTCAAGTTTAAGTGATATAAATGACATGGATTCTGAATGGTAAAATGATAAATACTGTGTTTCACTATATGCCTTACAATTTCCTCTTGACTTCAGCCATATTACAAATGTCAACATGCTTGCCCAAAAGAATATATACACCTATTGTTTTGGTTATAATTCTTCTGTATTTTGTAGGTCATATTAATGTCATATCCAATGACTATCAATAAGAAAGAATAAAGCATCTAGTTCCCAGTGCAATCACCTGAAGCAATATAATGAGACTGAGAAAAGTGTATACCATTAGTTCCCGCTGACAAATTCCGCAGCCATGGCAATGAAACGAGCCTTTGGAGATTTTTGGAAGACACAAATTGAACTTCAAATCAGTATAATTCACATGCTCTTATCAAAACAGTGTACCTCTTATAGAGCCTGGCACTACTGCAAAGGCCACATGTCACTTTTAGTATACAAATGCCACGGGGATTGTGAATTGGGATCTGAGAGGATGTCTGAGACATTTTTTTGTGGCTCCATCAGCAGAAAAGTTCTCCTCTGGTCCTGCATGAGGGGCTAAATCCATGAGATGCTCTGGACATCCTGCACTGAGCTCTTGGTGGACATATTCATTCATCCATCCAACCAGACAGTGAATATTTGCTAAATAAGGCATGATGCTGGCATATGAGAACAAGTCAGAGAATTCACTAGTATCTTCCCTCTGGTGAGTCAAGCAACGTTTCCAGTGTGGCTGATGTTTCTCCTCAATACTCCTGCACCAACATTGGCTCCACATCAACAGCAATTTCTGTTACGTATTTATCATATCCTACCCTCACATGAATGCACAGGTCTTACGCTTGACCAAAGGAAGCACTGGCTGTTGGTAGAAGATTCTTGGATTTACCACACAGTAACATTGATATAGCTTAACTTTCAGTTCGACAGAGGAAGCTAACATGCATTGTCGTGCATTGATGATACGGCAGATTATGCTAAGAGAACACCAACTTGATGAGGAAGGGCCTATTATCCACATTTAATAGATGATGAATCTGAATCTGAATCTAAAGTGAAATTAAACAACTGGCCAACAGTCAAACGGCTGGTTAGCCTGAGCACCAGAATTTTAACCAAGTTCATCTGATTCTAAAAGTCATATTTTAATTCAGCTTCCCTGAATAAACACAGTATTGAGGGCTGATGAAAGGCAATGAAGATCTGAAACAATCAGGGCATCTGCCAAGTTTTGTCCTTCCCTCCTTTAGGCTGCATTGCATTTTAAAAATATATTAACAATAAAGAAAAAAAAGAATGAGGATAAGAAAAGAAAGAGGGATAATAATGAAGGAAACATCTATGTTCATCTATGATGCTGGGTACTTACACAAATATTAATCCAATTAATCCTCTTAATATTGTTTCTATTTTCACTGATGGAGAAATCACCCCCTGAATAGCAGCACCAGGATTTAAATCCATGCCTGTTTGAGTCAGAAACAATACATTTGCAAACACCTTTGTTTGCTACATATATTGAGGTCCACTCACTCCTATCAGTCCTAATACAAGGGGCACTGGAACACTTCTTATCATTAGAATGGAACAGGATCACAGCTGCTTTCTAAAACCTCTTTATTTCGGACTTCCCTGGTGGTGCATTGGTTAAGAATCTGCCTGCCAATGCAGGGGACATGGGTTCAATCCTTGGTCCAGGAAGACCCCAAATACCACACAGCAACTAAGCCCCTGCACCACAACTACTGAGCCTGCCCTCTAGAGCCCACAAGCCACGACTACTGAGCCCACGCACCACAACTATTGAAGCCTGCACTCCACAACTACCGAAGCCCTCGCTCTCCAGGGCCCACGTGATGCAACTACGGAGCCCATGTGCTGCAACAGCTGAAGCCCACACACCTAGAGCCCGTGCTCCACAAGAGAAGCCACTGCAGTGAGAGCCAGGGCACTGTAACGAAGAGTAGCCCCACTCGCCGCAACCAGAGAAAGCCCACGCGCAGCAATGAAGGCCCAACGCAGACAAAAAAAAAAAACTCTTTATTTCATCTTTAGTGATTCACCACCAAATCCAGAAACTTCCTATATCTTGTGTCTGCAAAATAAACTCACAATTTATCACTTACTTCTCTGTTCCTTTTCATTTTCAATGTAAATAACTTCTGTTCTACTGAACCTCTTGGAAAAACTAAAATATGAAAAATTCAAACCTAATTACTACATCTATAATTTCTCAACAAATTTTATAATGTCTTGAACTTCATAGTTAGATTTGTTAATAAGCAGTGATACAGGACTGTATGTTTGAAGATGCTTTACCAGGGATGAGGACAAATAGATACCATGGAACATGCCATGTAATACCTCATGTTCCTGAGAACGTTTTTATGAATGGCATGCCCTCTGCCCAGCACAGGCATATCTCCTCTCATCACTTATTTAATGTGCATTCATTCTTCACTTTCTTCTCCTAGGAAAGCTTGCTCTCATTTTTGCCAAATCCCCTTATGCATCCTTTCCAGGGCTGAAGAGTGTTGCAACTGTCCTTGCCTGTGAGAAGTTATATAATTCTAGTCACTCAGGGGAGACTATAAACTCAAGGAGGGCAGGGACTTGTCTATTTTTATTCAACATTGTATCCCTAAGTGCCTAACAACATTCCTATGCATAGTAGGTGCTCCATAAACACTTGTTTAATTAATTTGCAAATGAACCACCTAGAGTTAGGACTAGACAAATGTGTACCATGGAACAGAATAAAGTTTACCGGATTTGAAACAATTAATTGGGACAATGTTCCACCCTAGCTACCTTAGCCATGAACTGCCTTGGCCCCTAATCCATTACCAATAAATGCCCTTTACAAATATACAAAGATATATTTTGTGGAATCACTAAGTGTGTATTTAGAATCTTCATACACATGAGATGCTACAGAAGTACAAAGACATGCAGATTGTGGTCACTCCTCTCAAAAAGTTCACAGTCTAGTTGATTGACTAATAAACTCAGAGCAATTTGAGGAAGTGAAAAGAGGCAGCACTAACACAAGGGTAATAGGAAGAGAGCTCACTGAAGGTGACATAGACAAGGTCTCAGGGTGGACTAGGGGTATAGGACCCAGTGCTCAGCAAGAAATGCAATGGATGTGGATTAAAACAGAAAAGGAGGTAGTTTCAGACCACAGAACCAGGGAAAACACTAGCTACTGTGAAGGAAGGGAAAGAAGTCTTCTTGATGCTTGCAGATTAAGAAATAGTGGGACTGTTTCTATAAGCAGGGAGATCAGAGATTAAGAAGTGTCTTAAAACTCAGACTGAGATTTCACATTATGAGGTAGACCACAGAGAGCCACTTCCAATTCTCAACAGTGGAAGGACATGTTGAAATTTATGTTTTAGAAGGATTCTTCCAACAAGTTTATCTTTTAAAGAATAAAAGTAGAAAAACATGCAAGTTTAGGCAATGTGGATATATGAGGAAAATAGGTCGATACACTCCTCTAGAATGGTAACTTGGCTTTGATTATTAAAAAGAAACAAATGTATATAAGTGTGTACATCCGTGTGTGTGTGTGTGTGTGTGTGTGTGCGGAGAGGTAGAAGAGAACCTAGTTTTTTGGTTGTTTTTGTTTTGTTTTTTAAACACCAAGTCTCAACCTTTTCAGCACTCAGATATCAGTGCATTTAAACTTGGTTCAGGGCATCAAAAGCTAATTTGTATAATTTAGCCAAAAGCAAACAGCATGGCAGTCATACAGCTGTTTATATCACTGTTTGTTCCTTAATTCTTTAGTCACCTCTTGGCCAATGGCAAGTCAGATGCCATCACAATGTTGCAATCAATCCATGAAAAGATAACATGCGTCAAGGCCTACCTTATTTCCAGCTCTACTGATAAAAGGTAACTCCAGGACAACAACAAGAGAAAAGGCATAAGACTTGAGGGTCAATGATAACATTTGACCCTTTAAATTGAAATTACTCTGTCAACCAGCCAGAGCATGAATAGCCTGAAATGACTGAGCTGTTAAGTTTCTTTTCTTTTTGTTTGACCTGTTATTTTTTTTAAATAAACCTCCTAACGTTTCTTTTAAAACATCTCTGATTCCACTAAAGTGAAGCATTTTCTTTTGAACAGCAATGAAAAATATACCATACTTCGAAATATTTTCTCTTTATTATTGACTATTTTAAAGAACTATTTATTTTGTTTATTAACTGTTTAAATATCCAAGGCCCCTTAATTGAGATGGTTTGCTTAAAAAGCTGTAATTGACAGCTGGCTGAGCTTTAAGGAGAAGATTATGAAAGAACAGTAACATAATGTAAACAAGTGACTAAAAAACACTGATGTGTCTATAACTAAAACTAATGGCTACTTGTGGCTCACGTAAGTTGTTGAATATTAAGAAAGTTAATATATTTACGGCTGGTTACTTCAAAGCAGGTGCAGGTTAGGAAACAAATAATAATAATAATAATAACATCAATCATGCATGTCTATTTACAATATTTGGAGACAGGGTCATACCATCCTGGTTTCCTTTCTGAAAACAAGATTCTCAACTTGAAAAACACCCTCATCTTCCTCAATATCTCTTTAGACTTAGCCCTGTCATTATCAGCACATAGAAGCAGAGGAGACTCATCCTAAACCTACAATTTATCATATTCATTCATCAAATACCTTGGTGTTTTTACTTTCATTATTCAGGGGTTATTTTTTTTTTTGGTTTTTTGTTTTTCTATATTACTGAAGTAAGGTCCTATGAAAATTAAAAGAAATAAGATTTCTCACCCATTGCCTGTGTGGGTGTCTGCTTTTGTAAAAACTGGTAGATTCAATTCTTGTGCATTTTAATCAATTTTTGAAGAAATTGAATAAATTATTAAATCTATATAGACGTTCAGATCTTTACCCTTTTTTGAGTGTTTGCAAGTCTCACAGCATGAAGGAAATTAATACTTGTTGCAGAAAGTTTTAATCATTTCAAATAAGTGAGTACTTTGCTCACTTCAGTGATTGACATTTTGCTCTTTAAACAGCCTGTGCCAGAAAGCAAGAAGCCAATTGTGTTTTGATCAATTATGTTCTTGTAGATAATGCCAAAAGATTATTAATATTGTAAAAATGAAAACTGCATCATAATGAGGATGATCTGCCTTCCCAGAGAGGTACAGGTCTAAGAATACCAGTCAAGGTTTGAAGGAGAAGGATCACAGAGAGGCGAGTCATCAGATCTTACATTTTTCCTTTCAGGACAGGTTGATAGACCCTCTGAGTTTAGAGGGAGGCTCTGCCACCCCTCTTAGGCAGGTCATGATGGATGAGATTTGGTGAGATATCCTGTTTTCTGCCTCACCTGGCAACTAAGATTATATCCCATGAATTTCCATATTACCTCCCCACCACAAAAAAAAAAAAAAAATGAAGGAATGAAGGATTTGGTGATCTGGGAGGGTTTTTTTTTTTTTTTTTTTTTTTTTACCAGCCTTGGAAAATGATAATGGTTTAAGCTCTTTAGAAACTTCTAAGATCCCTTCATTGAGATGATTGTATTTCAATGTTCACTCCTAAGACTCCCAAGAGCAGAGAAGACCTCTCTGGTCAAATCCTTGGTCACCTCCCAACCATGTGCTTTCGATTCAGCAAATCAGGCAATTATAGTTGACCAATAATAGCATCTATTTCTACAAGTTAAATACTGATATGTAGGGATGATTCCAAAATATTTAACAATCAGTAGACCAAAGCAACCAACAAGAAACAGCCTGGGCCTGTGTACTGGGACAGGCCTCTGCTGGTCCCTGCTGTGTCAAGCAATAATCTTTGTTTTCTGAATCATGGAGGACCTGTTGATACACTGGGGAAACTCCAGGTGTAGGGGAGAAGGGGAAGGCAGGCTAGGTCAGGTCAATAATTATCTCTCAACCTATACTAAAACATTTCAGTATTTTTCACAGTCCAACAGGTACATCTTTCTCACTGTGTACTGACTGAATATTAGCCATGGTTATATGATTAAGCATCTCTATATTCTACGGAGCGAGATGACAATTATTGGCAGCCTTGCAAATAAACCTTTTTTTGTGCTAAATATGAAGGAAGTGTACCAAAGTGGTGAAGAACATGGGCTCTAGAACTAACTCTGTAACAATGTTATTCATTCAGCTTTTGCGCTCATAAAATGGAAATGATAAAACTACTCCTTGTGGGCTTCCCTGGTGGCGCAGTGGTTGAGAATCTGCCTGCTAATGCAGGGGACAAGGGTTCGAGCCCTGGTCTGGGAGGATCCCACATGCCTCGGAGCAACTGGGCCCGGGAGCCATGACTACTGAGCCTGCGCGTCTGGAGCCTGTGCTCCCCAACAAGAGAGGCCGCGATAGTGAGAGGCCCGCGCACCGTGATGAAGAGTGGCCCCCGCTTGCCACAACTACAGAAAGCCCTCGCACAGAAACGAAGACCCAACACAGCAAAAACTAAAAATAAATTAATCAATAAAAACTCCTACCCCCAACATCTAAAAGAAAAAAAAAAAAATACTCCTTGTAGTGTTCTGAGAGTAATATATGAAAAGCAGTCGCCTAGTGATGCTGGTACCTGTCCGCCTCAGCAGTAGAAACCCGTATCTTCATTGAACTACAATGTCAAAATCAACAGAAAACAGAACTTCCAGTGTATATTAAGTTACCGAAAAAGAAACTGGCAAGAACACATCTCACTTTTCAAACTGTTGACGAATGATGTATTCCTTCAAATTACATTTGGAAATTGAGGAACAAATGGATATGTAAGATCTAAAAAAAAAAACAATCAAATCTGTAGTCCCCAATGCCTTTTCATTTTCTTTTTAATAAGGCAAATTATTCATTATGAGTAGTGTAACACAGTCTTGATATTCAATAATTCACTGACAAAATGTATGCTTTTAGGATATTTCTCCACAGATATCAATAACTATAAAGTATATCATGCAGCAATTTTTAAAAGAATGTAATTTGGAAAGAACTATATGACATCTTATTTTTATATATGTTTAATGATTTTCTTTGGCCAACATTTTCTCCTAAAAATAAGCCTCATTGGGGCTTCCCTAGTGGCGCAGTGGTTGGGAATCTGCCTGCCAATGCAGGGGACACGGGTTCGAGCCCTGGTCCGGGAGGATCCCACATGCCGTGGAGCAGCTAAGCCCATGCGCCACAGCTACTGAGCCTGCGCTCTAGAGCCCGTGAGCCATAACTACTGAGCCCACACACCACAACTACTGAAACCCATGCGCCTAGAGCCCGTGCTCAGCAACAAGAGAGGCCACCGCGATAAGAAGCCTGCGCACCACAACAAAGAGTGGCCCCCAATTGCCGCAATTAGAGAAAGCCAGCACACAGCAATGAAGACCCAACACAGCCAAAAATAAATAAATAAAAATTTTAAAAAAGAAGCCTCACTGACTTGAAAAATAAAAAGTGTAAAGTAAGATTTTTCACCCTGCTTTATGACATTATGAAAGCCATGCCATATATAGTTGTCAACTATAAAATTATAAGATGTTAGGGTTGAAAGAAACCCTACCAATGAATTTCATGTTAGGTGGAGAACATTGATTCATTCCAAATAAAGTGTATAATCAAAATATGAACCTCATGGACAGAATCCAATATATAATGTCACATATGCTGATTATCTAATGAAATTAATTTTTATTTGCCAGAAAATAACTAAAACATTCGGAAGAGACAAAGATTCTTACAGACACATCTATGTGCATATGAACAAGCATGAAGACATGCCACCTGTAGGCAATTAAAAGGAAGAAAATTATCTCTTCTACCAAAAAGAGATGCAATGTTCAATTTAAGGTTCCTAAATAAACCTATCTCTGTCCCTTCTCTCCTATCCTCTCTGCTCAGCACTGCCTTCTTCCTGGGGACACTATTATTTCCCAGTGGACTGATTACTTGGTACATGTGGAGACATCAAATTCCCAGCAAGCAGTACATTCATGTTGGTTATGGAATGGTCCTTAAGATATCAAGCTGAGGAAACACCTCTGAGATATTTCAGATCTCAGATCTCTGGGTGGGAAAATCACATACAGGCATCAAGAGTACTGCCCTCTAGATTTCTGAAAGGAGCAATGACTAGGAAATCAACCAGTTGGTGGGTCATGAAGTGACAATGAGTGTGAGTGTGAATACTTTTTTTAAGAAATGAAATATAAAGCTATAGAATAGAAAACATGCTATATAGAATAAAATAGAAAACAATCAATGAATTTGGTAAAGTAGCAGGATACAAAATTAATGCACAGAAATCTTTGGTATTCTTATACACTAATGATGAAAAATCTGAAAGTGAAATTAACAAAACACTCCCATTTACCATTGCAACAAAAAGAACAAGATATCTAGGAATAAACCTACCTAAGGAGACAAAAGACCTGTACGCAGAAAATTATAAGACACTGATGAAAGAAGTTAA
This sequence comes from Delphinapterus leucas, assembly GCF_059928025.1. Lineage (NCBI taxonomy): Eukaryota > Metazoa > Chordata > Mammalia > Artiodactyla > Monodontidae > Delphinapterus > Delphinapterus leucas. The sequence goes on along the minus strand of NC_143131.1, from coordinate 100,651,727 downwards.
TGATACAAATAGATGGAGAATATACCATGTTCTTGGATTGGAATAATCAACATTGTGAAAATGACTCTACTACCCAAAGCAATCTACAGGTTCAATGCAATCCATATCAAACTACCACTGGCATTTTTCACAGAACTAGAACAAAATATTTCACAATTTTTATGGAAACACAAAAGACCGCGAATAGCCAAAGCAATCTTGAGAACGAAAAATGGAGCTGGAGGAATCAGGCTCCCTGACTTCAGACTATACTGCAAAGCTACAGTAATCAAGACAGTATGGTACTGGCACAAAAAGAGATATATAGGTCAATGGGAAAGGATAGAAAGCCCAGAGATAAACCCATGCACATATGGTCACCTTATCTTTGATAAAGGAGGCAAGAATGTAAAGTGAAGAAAAGACAGCCTCTTCAATAAGTGGTGCTGGGAAAACTGGACAGGTACACATAAAAGTATGAAATTAGAACACTCCCTAACACCATACACAAAAATAAACTCAAACTGGATTAAAGACCTAAATGTAACGCCAGACACTATCCAACTCTTAGAGGAAAACATAGGCAGAACACTCTATGACATAAATCACAGCAAGATCCTTTTTGACCCACCTCCTAGAGAAATGGAAATATAAACAAAAATAAACAAATGGGACCTAATAAAACTTAAAAGCCTTTGCACAGCAAAGGAAACCATAAACAAGACCAAAGACAACCCTCAGAATGGGAGAAAATATTTGCAAATGAAGCAACTGACAAAGGGTTAATCTCCAAAATTTACAAGCAGCTCATGCAGCTCAATATCAAAAAAACAAACAACCCAATCCAAAAATGGGCAGAAAACCTAAATAGACATTTCTCCAAAGAAGATATATAGATTGTCAACAAACACATGAAAGAATGCTCAACATCATTAATCATTAGAGAAATGCAAATCAAAACTACAATGAGATATCATCTCACACCTGTCAGAATGGCCATGATCAAAAAATCTAGAAACAATAAATGCTGGAGAGGGTGTGAAGAAAAGGGAACACTCTTGCACTGTTGGTGGGAGTGTCAATTGATACAGCCACTATGGAGAACAGTATGGAGGTTCCTTAAAAAACTACAAATAGAATTACCATATGACCCAGCAATCCCACTACTGGGTATATACCCTGAGAAAACCATAATTCAAAAAGAGTCATGTACCAAAATGTTCATTGCAGCTCTATTTACAATAGCCAGGACATGGAAGCAATCTAAGTGTCCATCAACAGTAATGCATAAAGAAGATGTGGCACATATATACAATGTAATATTACTCAGCCATAAAAAGACATGAAATTGAGCTATTTGTGGTGAGGTGGATGGACCTAGAATCTGTCATACAGAGTGAAGTACATCAGAAAGAGAAAAACAAATACCGTATGCTAACACATATATATGGAATCTAAGAAAAAAAAAAAAAAAGGTCATGAAGAACCTAGCGGTAAGATGGGAATAAAGACACAGACCTACTAGAGAATGTACTTGAGGATATGGGGAGGGGGAAGGGTAAGCTGTGACAAAGTGAGAGAGTGGCATGGACATATATACACTACCAAACGTAAAATAGATAGCTAGTGGGAAGCAGCTGCATAGTACAGGGAGATCTGCTCAGTGCTTTGTGACCACCTAGAGGGGTGGGATTGGGAGGGTGGGAGGGAGGGATATGCAAGAGAGAAGAGATATGGGAACATATGTATGTGTAAAACTGATTCACTTTGTTATAAAGCAGAAACTAACACACCATTGTACAGCAATTATACTCCAATAAAGATGTTAAAAAAAATACACTGTACAAACGTGCTTGGCTCATTCAAGAAAACAACACTTCCATTACTGTCTTCTTTGTCTAATGATCCATCACTATATGAAACATTGTTAGGTTCACCAAAATAGAAATTGGTTTCAAAGTAAAATAAGAACAAGGGCAGCTCTCCACAGACAGGGGTCTCTGCAGAAGCAGCTATATTCTAAATTTTAGGAGCGACGTGCCTGAATGTCAACCAGACATTTTGAAACGACAAAGATTCCAAAATCTAAAATACAATAAAATCTAAAAAATGACTTAGTCATCTCTCCCACTACTCATAAACCACTCATCAAAAAACCAAAAAATTAAAGAAAGCTTAATACTCTTACAATTTTTTCACAATCATCCCTGCAAGAAATAGCAAAGATAAAACACTCTACACACTTTATTTGCATCAGGCTGATATAATAATTATTGTTAAAAAAGATAAGCATTCAATTATATTATACCAAACTGATAATACAAAGATTAATCAATGAATAATACAAGAACCTCATGCCTCATAATGCTCTTCTACATGCTTTCTGCCAACAAGTATAGCTAAATTTTTGCTGGATAAGAAGGCTGAAATCAATAGGAGTCTAAGATGGTTATTCACAAAGTTAATGAGTATCAATCTTTTAAATTTTGGAATAAAGTCTATTTTAAAATCATTATGAATAATGTGTAGTAATTGTTTCTTATTCCTTAGTTTCTTTGTTATTGTTATTTTAAATAACTGGTCCTGATTTAAAATAGTTTGAAACTTCCAGGAAAAAAAAAATACCATGTTATGCTTTGTGACCACCTAGAGGGGTGGGATAGGGAGGGTGAGAGGGAGGGAGATGCAAGAGGGAAGAGATATGGGGACATATGTATATGTATAACTGATTCACTTTGTTATAAAGCAGAAACTAACACACAATTGTAAAGCAATTATACTCCAATAAAGATGTTAAAAAAATACCATGTTAAAACAAATATAGCTGCCGTGTGTTATCAATATCATGATTTTTTGAAATCTTGTGTTCTTCAACAGGAAATGTGCATGAGAGCCTGCATCTGTTTACTTCATGCTATAGAAATAGCCTTGAAGCTGCCTGTCAGAAATTTCACATAATGCTAAAAACCATGCTGAGCTGTTCTTTCCTGTTTTCTCAGGAGTCCAGGTATTAAAAAAAAAAAAGGCTTTCCTGCCCTTGGGGTTATCTGCTCCTGATTTAGCCATTTTCCTTCATACCAATTTTCTTTCTCTCTATTTCACTTCTCCTACTTTTCTACAATCTTCTTCCAGGGAACAAATTCACAATACAACTACTAGTCAGCAGCCAACACCTTCTCCCAGAAGAGTGGCCCTAAACTCTACCAGCTCCAAACCTGGCTAGAATCCCTGGATAAAAGGGAGCAACGAGGTATTTCAGAAGATTGAAATAGAAATAGAAAAGTCTGGAAAGCAAAGGCAACTTTCCTTTTTACCTAAAATTGCAACACATTAGTATAAATGCTGAAGATCCTTCCAGTTTGCAAAAGCACCCTACGGATCTGTACTTTTTCTTCCCCCTCTGAGGGAATTCAAACCACCAAGCGGTGACCAAACTGTTAGCAGTGGAAGCCTTTATTTAATCTACTAAATCTCCCCTCAAAGTGGCATTTTAATAGTATATATTAATGTTTACAAATTCAAAATTGTAACATGTATACCCAATAAACTGAATTGATGTGTACTTTACCAACATAAAATTTTGCAGCTGAGGTTGACAGACGACTGCTGCTTTCACAGATGAATTACTCATGGATTTCATTTTGGTTACAGAACAGTGACAAAATCCTAAATCACAGAGAAATACAGCTGAATTTGCCTCGAGTGCCTTCCCAGATCATAGAATATTCAGCAATTAAACTAATTCAGTAACTTGAAAGAAGGGTGCTAGAAATCTTCTTGTTCAAATTAGAAATGGTAACATCAATAATAGCTTACATTTTCTAAATAGTAAATATTTAAGGTGGTGAAATCAATGAATAGACAACTGTTAATCTCCTTTGTTTAGCAGGAAGTATGCTTCAAAGTATCTTTTAACATTATATATGCTAAAAAATATCATTTAAAAAATCCAAGATATATGGGTAACTATTTATGGTTAAAAATCATTCAAAAGTTAAAAACAACTTATTTCAGGCTGACTCCACATTTTATTTCAGTTCCATTACTGGCTCTTTAACCGCAGTTACTTGCAGGTAACTGTGGTTAAATAGCCAGTAATGGAACTGAAATGTTATCTTGCTTGGCCAAATTCATCTCATTCTAATAACAGTGGTGGGTGGGAGGACCTTCCAATTTAACAATAACCACTAGTACCATGGATAAAATGATACATTTATGATGGGATGAGTAATATGTGTATAATACTTGCTGGAGCATCCACTGAGCTTTACCTTGTATCCAACAAGTATCCTTAAGGAACTGAGAAATCACATATGATTACAAATGAAGCAAATACAACACTATACCCCGTTTAGTCAATAACACATTTTCCAGAAGTGCCAAATATATGCCCAGAGATTGTAGGAAAAATTTTTATTTTGAGAATCAATTTGGTAAAACAAATTAAATACATCAATGATCTTCAATGTACTCAAACTCATCAATTAGTAAATGTGTGTTCTTTCAGGGCTTTTAAGTGATTACTTCTTAAAATTAAACTTGAATCAAATAATGATTCCCCCCTGAAGCATACTGTGATGCTAAGGAATGCAGTTTGAAAACCAATAATCTAAAACTTTAAAAGATAAGGAAAATATCTTGGTTAATAGGAGGCAGACAACAGATAATTCTAGTATTATGACTTAATTCATCAGTGACCAATAAAGCAGAGGTAGATTCACTAAAATGTAAACATTACAGTGCCTCTTATCATACATAAAAAATTGCTTTTTCACAAAAACACATTTCTTTCCATTCATTCGCGTCTATTTTGTTTAATCGAAACAGTGTATATGTATACTTATTTCTAGGCATTTTTTTAAACAACAAGAGAACATTTTATTTATAGAACCCCTTAAATGGGATAATGTTAGATATTTAACTGGAAAAGCAAAGTAACTTTGTAAAGTATATTGTATAATATAAATATGTGCAGTATTATAGCACTGGAAAAGGGGTGGGAAAAGGAGTGAGGGTAACCAGTATTGTAGGAATCAGTGAACACTGACATTTAAACCAATAGATTCTGAAGGAGATTTAAGCAGCTAGAACTCTCTCCTGATCACAGGAAGGTCACAGACACAGTCATTTGACTACTTCAACTATCACAACTCTATAACTAAACACCAGCAGTGGTTGATGTCATAGTTTTCAACAAAGCATATCACTTAATAAAAATAAATGAACTATGGTTAGTAACTAAACATGGGACAACTAATAAAATTTGACAAAGATCTGTAGACAGCAGCACTAAGTATTAATTTCTTGATCTTGATAACTGTATTACAGTTATGTAAGTGAATGTCCTTGTTTTATAGAAATACAAAATATTTAGAAATAAGGGGGCACTATATATGTAAATTACTCTCAGTGATTTCAGAAAAATAATTAGAGAGTGAGAAAAAGAACAGTAAAGTATGGTAAAATACTGATAGCTATGTAATCCGGATTCAAGAATGTATGTAATCAAGAATTCTGAGTACTAGCTGTACAAATTCTGTGATGGAAATTCTTTCAAAATGAGACGTTTTAGAAATTATCTTACAAAGTTTGTTTTTTTCTTCATGATGATACTCAATAAACAGTAACTTATTGCAGCGATCTGCAACACTATTTTTAATTTTGAGGAGAGGAACAAAGCAATAGACATGGTATCCTAATGGAGCTTTTACATATGTACATTATACATATATATATATATATATATATATACACATGAACAAGTAAAAAAAAAAACAAAATCACTTTGAATTCAAAATTCATCACAACCTAATTCATTACATTATTTAGGTACACATCTGTTACTCATCACTATATATATATATATATATATATATATATATCTTTAAAAATAATTATGCCCTACCCTACAAAGTTCTGATAAAATTTTTGGTTCATTTACAAAATTATTCTAAAACTGTACATAAGTTCAATTTACCAATAAAATCAAAATTTTTCACACAAGAATTTTTCATACTATACATACTGATGTGACTTGTTTAAGAAATTGCATTTGTCTTTTTTTTAAATTTGACCAGTTAGGGCTCATACCTAAATACATAAAGGTGACAAATGTGCAAGGATTTCACTTTAAAAATATCTATTTTGAGATAATCTTTGGAAATACACGGAAAACAGAATGATAGACCCACTTGTATTGAGTGTGCAGGGAGAGGAGAAGAAGTGAAAAACTGGAAGAGGTGAGGAATAATATATTTTTTAAGTACAGAGAGTCAGATACATAACTCCATCTATAAAATGATACATACAAAAAAGATAAAATCGAATATTTGAAGTGCACTATAGTCAAGGACAGTTGGACTTGAGTTTACCTTAACCATTTCTATTAGGTGTTATGGATAGCACATTTATATGTCTTATTTGTATATATTCTCAGAGAGCGAATATTTGAGTTTAATGGATAAGAGTAAAAATACTATATATATATATTTTGCGGTACGCGGGCCTCTCACTGTTGTGGCCTCTCCCGTTGCGGAGCACAGGCTCTGGACACGCAGGTCCAGCGGCCGTGGCTCACGGGCCCAGCCGCTCCGCGGCATGTGGGATCCTCCCGGGCCGGGGCACGAACCCACGTCCCCTGCATCGGCAGGCAGACTCTCCACCACTGCGCCACCAGGGAAGCCCTACAATATTTTTTAAAAGCTATTCAAAACCACAAGACCAACAGACCTCAGGAGAATGGGGCATCATTCTCCTGATGCTGAATGCCTCCAAACTCAGTCCTTGACCCTTCTCCTCTCTCTCACTTAGTGATTTCATCAGTTTCATGGCTTTAAATACCACCTGTTTTCCAACAGCAACCAAATTTAAATCTCCAGACCTCTCGCACAAACTTTTAGATGATTTACACAATTGCTTATTAAACATCTCTGTCTGTATTTCTAATAAGCACCTTGAGCTTCATCTGTCAAAAATGGAGCTCCTGATCTCTCTCCTACCTGTCCCACTGAAGACTCCCTCAGCTCAGTGGATATTTTTGCCCAAATAATTGGGCAAAAAAGAATGAATTCACCTTGACTCCTCTCTTGCTGTTATAACCTACATCCAATCTGTCAGGAAACCTTGTTAGTTACTTTAAAAACATACCAGCATCCAGCCACTGCTACCTTTCTGATCCAAGCCATCATATCATCATTTGTCACCCAGACTATTGTAATAGCCTCCTAATTTGCTCTTTTCTGACTGTGACATCCTACAGGCTATTATCAACACAAAAAATAGAATTATCCTTTAAAAACATAATTTAGATCATTCACTCCTTTGCTCAACAGTCCACATCAGTCCCTCATTTTACTCAGAGAAAAGCTGAAGTTGTTACGAGGCTTACAGTACTCAATGGCTAGGCGCTAATGTCTTTTTGACTTCATCTCCTACTGCCCTTCTCTCCTTCCTCTATTCCAGTCACAAATGCTTCCTTGAATACACTTGGCATAGCCCTGCCTTGGAAAGTTTTCCCTGGCTGTTTATATCAGCTGAAATCTTTTTTTTCCACAGATGCTCACATGGCCAACTCCTTAGCCCCTTGAATTCTTTGCTCAAATGACACCTTTGCAATAACCATCCTACTCCAAATAGGAACTTATCCCCACGTGCATCCTGGAACTCCAGATCCCCCTTACACCAGTCTACATTTTCTTTTTCCACAGAACTTAGCACTTTCTAAAATACTATATAACTTACTAGTTTATTATGTCTATTGTTCACTATCTCCTCTTCAAAAATTAAGCTCCAACAGAGCAAGAATCTTGGTCTGCTTCATTTACTGATACATACCCAAATCCCAACAACAATGCCTAGCACATAACAGGCACTCAATAAATATTTGTTGAGTTAAATTCAGAATTTAAAAAAAAAAAACCTTAGAGGTGTGGATGATTAGGTTAGTTTTGGAACTACTAAGTTTGATGCCTTGAAGTTGTATTCAGGTGGATGAAGTGAATATATGTAAAGATTTCTGCACAAAAATCTAGAAGTTTACTCCAAAAGGGCAAGAAGAGACTGCTTTCTAAGCCCCTAAGTTCCAGTTGCAGCAGACCCCTGAGGTAGACAGCCAGAGATGAAAGGGAAGAGAAACAGCAGGGAAAACAATATTCAACCTGTGCCTTAAGGGACCCTGCTCTAAGTCAGAATGACCTGGGAACACTGAAAACATAAGGTAGACACTACCCCAGCCCACTCATTCTATTTTTATACAGAAAGTTTCTGGAATGACATTTGCCAAATGTTAATAATGACTTTTTTCCTGGAGAATGTGCTTTGGAGTGGGTTTTGCTTTTTTGTCATTTCTCTAGTATGTGGATTTTTTTCAAAATAATTCTATAAAATGGAAGGTGAATTCTTATAGAAAATAAAAGTTCTTCTAAAAGCCTATATACATTTCCTTATAAAAGATAAGACTTAATACACTTAAAAGAGAAAATTGAATATTTAAAATCTCTTCTAAGTTCCTTGAATGTAATACTGGACACTGTAAGGTTTCAAGCACTCTCTCCTGAGGCATGACTTGGCCAATGAAATTATAAAAACCATCAAAACAAGAAAAAAATGGAATTATCAACCATTCCTATAAAGTCTGACGTCATATGAAATTTAACAAATAATTTTCTAATTGTTTATATCTATAAAGAAGCCAGAAAAGTGCTCCAAAGGAACTTAAAATAGATTTTTTGAAGAACTTATATATAAGAAAGAAATATGGAAAATGTTTCCAAACTGCAGTGTATTATCCTCACCAATAATGGCATGCCTGGATAATCATGAGATTGATGTGTAGGTTTGTCCAGAATGAGGGGATTTGGCCAGATGGCATCTCTGGGTCCCAACCAATAGGATCTTATGATTTTGAGACCATAATACATAATCATCATATAAATTCCATTCTCATCTTCTTTGTTAATATAAAACTCAATCCACGCTTATGTTTTCAAAATACGAGAAAGGAAACCCCAAGCATATTCAAAAAGGAAATTTCTAATGGAGTTTTTTTATAATTAACTTTCCAATTAACTCACTATAACAAGTTGACTGTGGATGTCTTCAACTCATTGATGTCAATTAACAACTCATCACTGTCTTGTCAACTTACTGTATAATGGCTCAGCAGAGTCACATCAATAAATTAATTATGCTTTGTAGCATATTTACATATTTAAAGATATATGCATAAATTAAATATTTATAATTTAACATTATGCATAGGAGATACTACTCCTTTTTTTTCTGTTTTCTCTTGGGTTCTTCTCTCCGAAATGAGTGCCAATTTAGAGAGTGCTGAAGCATCATTTAGACAGTGGCAGCACGTCACAAAACAAGCAGCCTAAATAACTGAAACTACAAACAAGAAGACAGAAATCAAAAGATCCAAATTACTTCACCCAAAATGAAGCTTTTATGAGAATGACCTGCTAGAGGGTGCCTATGTCCACTGATCCCTTTACTGTATTTGGGAGTGACTGGTTATGGATGGGTTCTTTTAGACCTCTACCAGCTATCTTATAACTCTATCTCACTCACTGCATTCTGGTCATAATGACCCCAAGCTAACTAGGGCTTCCCAGAGAGTGGAAGAAACCAGGGAGCAATAGTCTCTGAAACATCTGAACCACTCCCACCAAACAATGATTTCCATTGTAAAACTAGGATCAAATATGTCAACCTATAAGTTGCCATCAAACTACCATCACTAAAGATGGAAAGAAGATTCTTATATTCAAGAAAGGTTCTTACTTGATAGTTTTCCTTCCTTTAAACAAGAAAAAAAAACTTGAACTCTGGGTTTTTAACCTTCTTACTTATTCTAGCCAGTGTAATTGGGAAGCACAGAAAATGGATCTGAGCAAAGAGAATGTTTGATCTGGTAGAAGGAGGAGGCTGTCAGTGCATTTCTTTTATATTTCAATTATTTTTCACCAACTGTATTTCTATTTCTGTTTCTATCTTCTGCTGCACTAAGCTATGCACTGCATTCAGTGATGTAGGTAAAATTCTAAGATTCCAATGTGCTCTACTACATTGGAGTAGAGCCTCCTGCAAAATGTTTGCTAAAGCCTTTTACTGTTTTAGTCATCAAGATTGTATGAAGCTCCCTGGCCGAGATGGGAAAACAGAAACTTCCATCTTGAGAGCTGTCAGGGAAACATCCTCATTATTCAAATCCCTCTTCTACTAAGGTTGTTTCTTTCTCCTCCTATCAAATTCCACCCTGCCATCCCTTTATCAAACTCACTTCCCCCAGATGCCCTGCACCTCACCTCATCTAAAATCAAATTTTACACAACCTTGCAGTAATATGCTGTTTCACTAACCTGGGGTTATCCTAGCACTAGTTTTATGCTATTTCTCTCCTATTTAATCTTTTTTTTTTTTAATTAGTTAAGAAAAATGAAGGAAAAGGAAAACAGGCGAGCAAAAGAGAAAAGAATTAAGAGACAATAGAGGGAACAACAAAACAGAAAGTTCAGGGAGACACAATGAAAGAAGGACAAAAGACAGGAGAAGTCCAAAGCAGCAGCATAGCACAAGGAGATCAGCTAGGTGCTCTGCAATGACCTAGACGGGATAGGGTGGATGGGAGGGAGGCTCAAGAGGGAGGGGATATGGGGACACATGTATGCATATGGCTGATTCACTTTGGTGTACAACAGAAACTAACACAGTATTGTGAAGCAATTATACTCCAATAAAGATCTGTTTAAAAAAAAAAAGGGATTTATCATTACAAATAATGAGGGCTTACTCTGGGGCAGGTATTGTGCTAACTGCTTTAAATGCAGTGCTTAAGTTAAAAAAAAGTGTGCGTAGCACATTTACAGGGATAATATTCTCTGTTGCGAATTGCCTGTACTCGGTTCCCAAATGGTCAGTTTGTGCTAACTTGATATATGACAGGAAAAAATATATACATATTATAAGAAATGTAAGCTTCTGAAAAAATTGAAACAAATATTGTATAATATATTCATAGTCATAATATATAATATATTCTTTTCTTCTCATTTTATTCCAGCATACAAAACTCAATTTTGTATTATTTTTATTCCATTAAAAAGGTTAATATTAAAAAGAAAGGAAGACTGTAACATTGTGTTCAATATTTTCTGGTATTATAATTGAGTGACTTTATCTACTTATATGCTCTTAAAAGATGTATCACCATGGTAACTAGATCCTTTGACAATTATTCTATTTTAGTGCAAACCAGTACAAAGTGTTTAAAAAATACCCTGTTCTTGAATCCTGAGATTCTTTTTCACTCTTAAAGTTTATCCTTTCCTCCCTTGCCATTTTCAAGGGGATGTTTACGAATTCAACATTCTTATTTCACCCTTCATCAAGCTGATTTGAACAGGAGCAGTTCTCAAACCATGAAAACTGATGTACCTGGTGATAGTGAAATCCCAGCAGGAATTTTTGCACTTAATTGAAATGGATAAATATCACAGAGTTTTTAAAATATAATCCAGAAGGTTATTTACTGTGCTTGCTGTTTTACAGAGAAAAAATTAGATTTTTGTCTTAGAGACAGGTATTTTTTTTTTTAAATAAGACAGTATTTAACAAAGCCTTACTATACATTATTTCAATGCATATATAACCTCAGAGATGATTTGGGTTGTCAGTAAGTCCTCGTTAAAAGCAAACAGTGTCAGAAATTTTAAAAGTAAGTTAACACCTCCTCTGTGTTTTTGTAGCAATTTTATTATCTTTTCATTAGTAGTGACCATAATGTCATCATTAACATAATTATTAAAGCTATTTTCTCCAAAAATAATATCAAATTCATCTTTATAATCCTTGCACGGCACTTGGCACTTAGTAGGCTCTCAATAAACGCTGTAATGAGAAAAACAATTACAGTGATTGGCTTGGTCTTCATCAGTGGAATGCACTACTCTAATATACATTAAGAACCAATGTCTGCTGCAAATATCATATGATATCACTGATATGTGGAACCTAAAATGTGACACAAATGAACTTATCTATGAAACAGAAACAGACTCACAGACATAGAGAACAGACAAGTGGTTGCCAAGTGGGAGGGGGAGTGGGGGAGAGATGGATCGGAAGTTTGGGATTAGCAGATGCAAACTATTATATAAAGAATGGATAAACAACAAGGTCCTACTATATAGCACAGGGAGCTATATTCATATCCTATGATAAACCATTATGAAAAAGAATGTATATAGGTGTATAACTGAATCACTTTGCTGTACAGTAGATATTAACACAACATTGTAAATCAACTATACTTCAATAAAATAAATTTTAAAAAGAGAAGTAATGTCTGCTGGATTGAGATTAAGTTTCTATATCAGGGAGGAGAGAACATTTAGATATGTAATAAAAAATGCTTGTTTAGTAAAATTGTAAAAGATATGATTTTCTATTCAAGCTATATTATCATCCAGGTAAATCAGTGTCAACCTTATCTCTTTTCACAAGGCCCCAGGGGTCTCTGAAAAACATCAAAACTGTTCAGGATATTTGGGAATTCCATACTATTCAGACTCCTATCCTCCTCATGAGTAAGCCTATCATCATCCAGCAGGGGGAGGTCAGAGGGAAGAAAACCTGTCAGCCAACAGTCTCCAGGTGGCTGCCTCAGCCCTCCTCCAAGACTTTCTTGCCACTCACACTTCTGAGGAAAGAACTTGGTCCCACGTCCTGCTCCGAATGAACTCTATATAAGTCACCTCTGGACGTGGTGTTTCTACCATATCCTCTTTGTATTCTTAAAACCGAGGGCCTTGTCCTCCCCATTCTGTACTGGATCCCTAAGACTCAGCTGGAAACTCAGATGCTTTCAGAGCCTGAATTTCCAACTGATTTAGGGACTCTTCATACTTCCTCTGAGGCACCAGTTTTCCCATTTTCTCCTTTTCCGTGGGTTCCCTGCCACACCAAGCTCCTTCCTCTACCCTACCCCCAGGATATGGCAATGTTGACACAGATGGTCAGTATCTTGATTCCTACAAAATACTGTGTAGTATAGCAATCACCATTCAACTGCACTCAGACGAAAGCTGTTTTAGGACAACATCAACTCTACCACCCTCCAGTGGGTCTCTTCAACCACTGCTCTCTGTTCTTATCCTTTTGGTTCTCCATAGTGTGAAGTGCCAAAAGCTCAAAATATTTTTGTTCCTATTGGTGTCACATTTGGATTTCCTGTTCTCACCTCATCTCTCCATTATATCTAAATTCTAGAATTTCCCACAGCAGCAGCATTCTCTCTACCAGAAGCTCATTATCGCCAGGCAGGAGGAGCCAGACATCCCGTCACTATCATGGTTTGTACCCATTTTTTCTGTCTGACTTTTATTTAAAATAATACTAAGTAACTTAATCTGGATTTTTTTTATCATTTAAAAAAGGGTTCTGCTGATTTTCTTTCACTTCATTTTGTTTCCACATTGGGCACATAGAAAGGGGAAAGGTAATTTCCATTCTTCTCTGTTTCCATTTCCAGATTACCTTGTTCTTCTAGGAGAGGAAGTGAAATGCGCATCCCTCAGCACTGCAGTTAACGTGCTCTTTCTCCCTTCTGCTAAAATGGTCCCAACATCTCGGAACATGCACATAATAAGGTATCTGTCAACCCTGTCTACTCTCTGAGCAGAAAGTTCAGGCAAATGTGAAGGGAGAAAGGAAGCTCAATTTCAGATTCTAGAGCCTTCTTCCAGAGACCAGGGACCCATGGCATAGTCCCAAGCTTTGTTTCCATTTGCACTCTACATCTAAATATGTTCAGACACTATTTTAGCTATACTTCTCACCTCATGACTCAAAATTAGCCAGAGGCTACTCCAACTGTCATTTGCTAACATGTTAATTTGATCAGAGTCTCTCAAGGCTCTTTGCTTCCTTAATCCTTTAAGACCAAGGTCAGCAAAGCACAGCCCATGAGCCAAATCCAGTCTGCCAGCTGTCTGTGTACAGCCCATAAGCTAAGAACAGATTTTATAGATGAACACTAGCAATCAATTTGTTGATAGGGAACTATTACTTTGAACCACGGTTAAGGAAAATATTATTCTCCCTCAAAAAGAATTCAATTAGACTTACCAGTAGACTTGTATTACAAATATTTGTACTCAATTATTATTATTATATTTTGAATTTCATGAATAAAACTTTGTGGAAAAGTATAGGTTATATAATTATTTACATTATATCCTTGATTTTGACTCTCAGCCCTCAAAGCCCTTGACAGAAAAGGTTTGCTGACCCCTGCTCTATTGGAACACAGCTGGAGATATTCCATGAAATGCAAAGAAAAACCTCCATAGCAGCTTAATTAAGGCAGTTTTATTAAGACTTCTAGGAGATTCACCTTGTATTTTTTACAGATTAAACTAGAGGTAGATAGACCTATATATAGTTTTTCTGCTGGTTATAATGCATATTGACTAAATGTCCTAAGTGACAACTACTCTGTCTTCATTTTCTTACTAAAACAGGTATCACTATTTTCAAATTGGTATTCATTACTAGCATTGATTGATTGCTTACTAAGTATTGGGCTTTATGAACTTCAAACCCCTTAGGTTGGCACTGTTTCTGTTTAAAGATAATTGATGAAATGGAGGCTCAGAAAGGCTAACCAGCTTACCTAAGGCACAGAGCTATATGAGGCACAGCTTACTTTGACTCCTGAGCTCCTATTCCTAATCACAATAATGTACTATCTCCACTGTTGTTTACCCTGTCCTTCTAGCACTTTCCTTTAACTAATTCCAGCTTCTATTTGTCCTAAAGATAACAATTCTTCACTGCTGTTCACGCTGCCCTCCAACCCTCCATTCAGAAGCAGCCACACTGGCATGGAGATTTAGAAGTGTAGCAACAGCTATGTCTCAATGCTAATTTGAACTTCTGGTAGCCTGACCTTGTTTAAATCACAAAGTCCAGCATGGAATTTTGGACAAAGGCCAAGACCCAAGACCCGAAGAGAAGGAGCTGTGGCTGTGAGATCCAACAGGCTTGACTCACCACCTTGAAATTAGGAGCTTTGGGCAAGGGATCTGATTTATTGTATCTTCCACTTGGGTACTAACTTAAATAGGGAGACGTCATCTATCAAGGTGAAAACCTATACAGAGTTACGGAAACACAAATTGATCACTAAGGTCAACGCTTTAGCAGTAGGTAAATCCACTTCAACCATTAACTCACTGTGTGACTCTGGCTTCATTTCATATATCCAGAAGTTTTTGATTCACTTACTATTTTTACTTTGAAGATTACTATATCATCAAACTCTATTTCCCATGACCCTTGGGCTCTAAAGTCTGCCTATACAGTAACGTAATCCAGAGAAGAATGCTCTCTGAGTAGTGGCTCAGTATGAGGAAATTATTCTGATACTGTCTAATGAGATCACACATCACTGATTCTCTTCAAAGGCTCATCTGGAAGAGTTATGATGGTTCTGCTATAATGATGTCATTGAAAACTTAGATATATAGTCTATAAACTTCTTGGAAAATAGTTACTATATATTATTTCATCTGTTACTTGATTTTGATGTTACTATGATCAGATTGTTCCAAATTTTTAAGAATGTGATTAAACCAACTGTTGACCTTACAGATTATATTATTTTCCAAATACCAATCTCTGGTAGATGGCAGAGGTGGTACAGGTTGCAGTGGCTCTATTCCCAAAGATGGGCCCAACCCAAGGCTTGACACACACTGGAGCTCAGTAAGTACACTGTAAGATGAATAAGTGAAGTAGGGCAATAATTCATGATACTTCCTGAATTTGTTGCCTCAGGAGAAAATATATAAGGCACAGAAATGTATTCTGAAAGTCAAAAAGGGAAATAAGTGGTACATAATTATAATTAAATAACATAAATGCTTTTGGAAGATATACAGATCTGAAAGTAGGTGTATAAATGGATTTAGAAATAACAAGGGATTGAGGTCGCCTGATCTGTGTTCCCATTGGGAAGGGTGGGTCTGGGTGGGACCTGGTGCATGAAAGGGGAACAGTTTGCCAGGCTCACATTAATGACAAGAAGGTGATCACAGGATGAGACCTTTATTATCCAGGCACAGAAAGTCTCTGGGAGCTATACTATACTTTCTTCGCAGCTCATGCCATGAATGACCTTCTCCCTCAGAACAGAAAGACTAGATCTGGAATTGTGGACCTGACTGTCCCCCAGCCCCTTTTCCTAACAAGAATGAATTACATCAGATTGCTCTTCAGATCTAGCTTAATCTGTTGCTATTGCATGGGGAAACGCTTGTCCAAAAATGCTATTGCTTCTTTTTAAACACTTGAAATTCTTCAAACAGGGAGCAAAGCTTAGTATTACATAATAGTTCATCCATTCCCTCATTAAAAAAATAAATGTTATGCTCAACATCTATTGCACCAACTTGACCATTTGAACTGCACAGTGAGTCCCTGTCAAGGCTTATTTTTCAAAGCGCACTAATGACATAAACACTGACATGTTCTGTAACTGTTTCGTGTGCATCCATTTTGCCTACAATAGTTACTTATGGGTACAGATTTGGCAAGACAAGTCCCTCATGATACATAGCAGAATTTTTTACCCAGTGGTTACTAAAAAAATGCTATATTGATGTCAGTGCTAAAGGAAAATCATATGTTCTTAAATTAGGTCACGGTTGCATATTCACAGTGGCCCATGGAACTGAACAGTTTGAAGTGGAACATCCACTTAGTAAATGTATTTATCTATAATGAACCATGTTTCAGAAAAAATTTAAGATGGCTTATAAAGATTCTTAAAATGTAACAAGAGAACATAAATTAAAAGGAGGGGAGAAGAAAAAAGAAAACAATGGTAAAAGTACAATTTGCATTAATTTATTGCATCTAAGTCTGGGTATGGAAGAACTGGCAGAAATAAGGAGCTATAATAGGGCCATGCAGGGCAGCTTGAATGATTAAGCTTGCAAAGAGAGGACAGCTTGGTAAATTCGAAGTCAACCTGATTTAGTATATCTAAACATATAATAAGAGGGCTCACATTTACATATCACTTTGCAGTATACATAAAAATGCCAAATATATGTATTTCCTTATTTCGGTAATTCTGCATTAGAGATAAGGAAACTAAGTCTCATCAGAAAGAGTGACTTATCATGAAAAGTTGCTTTCTGTAGACTATAACACCAAATATTTTTAAGAAGACTTATAGACTTGAGAAGCAGAATTAGAGGACCTGTTATAGGAAATCTCTACATGACCCTACTAACAAATGGGGCATTTCTGTATTATTATATTTTTAAGATATCACTTTAAATACTAGGCTGAACCATAAGGAATTGCCATTTTGCAGGTCAAAAATGGTTAAATATCAGCCATTTCAAATGTTCACCTTCATGGTTTAGATATCATGGTTTAGATAGAGATGGTTTAGATATAGAAAACAAAATGTGATATGGATCTTCTGAAGCATCAAAATTTGTTCACTTCATTTTCTAGCTTGTACGTTAGACATGTTATATCTTTATTAAGCAAAAAGTATAAACAAAGACACACAATTATCCTTAAATACACTAAGATCCTTTTTCAGAACAGTAACTCAGTAACAACAATCTATGGATTCTGGTACTGTGCTTTCTGTAAGGATTTTTATGGTGTGTATATTGAAAACTATTTCATAGAGGAGAGAGTTCAGAACACAAGTCAGCTTAACTGTGCTGAAATCCCCATTCAAACTGGTTCGGTGACCCTGGGCAGGTTACATTAATATGTGTCTCAGTTTCGTCATCTGTAAATTGAAAATGAAGCTATCACTTTCCCTAACAACGAATGCTACATAACTGAGCCGTTATCTCTTTCTACTGTGGCTGGAAAACTTCACCAAGTTGGAGCCAAGTTGGAAACTTAGCTTCAAGGAACCACTTTCAGCCTTATGGTCTACATATTAATATTCTTTCCCCTGGTTTTCAGTGATCACTTCTTTAAATTTTCCTTTGCTTATAATTCTCTATTTCTTCTTTATTTCACTTTTATGAGATAAAGTATTTTTGATATTAACTCAAATCTTTTATGGTAGAAGTTGGGTTTAAAAAAATCAATAACTGAATACATAAAGAATGCACACTCACTCTGAAATGTTGACTAAGGGTGATTTCTGCTAGAAAATATATGTCACGTTAAATTAAGAATGCCTATAAATTGAAAAGTGATAAAGCACTGACTGTAGGGAGTAATAAATGCAGTAAATTATGAAACCTTCAGAAAAAAACAGATTTCAACTGAAAATAAATATTAAATCATAAAACATTAATTATTGAGTTTTGTGTTCAATAAATGTTGCTACAAGTTAAAGTTAAAAAGAAATTAAACAGTATAAAGGGAAAAATCTGTGTTCACTGACATCAGTACTAAATGGTGTTTAACTACAATATTTGCGAGTACAAATGGATTTATTGTACTTGTTTGTGCTATGGTCAAGTTCACAAATGCAATTCAAAATAGCATTTACCCCATTAGTAAAAGCACATTAATAATAATATCGACTATTAAATAACACACTTAATACTATATGCTGTAACTGATTCCATTGAAATTACCACTTCTAGAGGCAATTAAACCTAAAAAACATTTCATATAATTTTATGACACCGACCTAGAACTAATAATTAGATTGAAACCATATATAAATGTAATGAAGTATTATTTTCTTGAAATGCTCAGACTATGAATTCTACCTGTATAAGATAGAAACAAATAAATGAAAAACTTAAAATCATTTTAGTCACCCTTTTGAAGGTAATTTAGAATAAGATAGCCTGGGATTTAAACTCTATGACTCTGAATTAAGTCCAAAGGTAGATAACAGGTTCAAAGTTTTACCACAAAAAATGAGTCCCATAAAGATAGGCAGACTGCCTGTGATTCTGGGCTGGTGTATATATATTAGAAACAAAGTGCATATATTTCAGTAGATGGCAATAACAACAGCAATAATAATTCCAGAAATCTATAGGATACCTATAGTACTAAAGGTACGTTCTTTATGATTATTCTAATAAAAGTGAATAATCTCAGTTAAGACACATTTTAGATAAGGCCTTAACATACTTTGAAGACAGAAAATGAAGACTTATTTTGAGAACCTATTTTTTCTGTTTCCTCTGTCCTTAAACTCATTTTTTATTTACTGCATTTTTTTTCTCCTTTGCCTCATTAAAAATGTTATAAATTTATTTTTGGATGCTGCCTGCATGCTCCCTTCAGAACAGAGGCCTCATATCCTCAGATGCCAGGAGTGTTGCTTGCTGACAGATTACAGCTGAGTCCTATCTAGGAGGCATCTTGAGCCCAAGGGAGTTGTCTCACCCAAAGCTAACCTCCCTCATGGGTATCACCTACCCAAAGCCTGGTTGGTATGGAGGTACAAAGACTCTTGCCTCCAATCAGACATCTCTGGAGGGCCACATTAACTGCAGAGCTTCCACTGGAATTGGCCGAGCCCATTCAGCACAGTTCAACTATCATCATATGAAAGTACAAAATTTTGATTCTATTCTTTCATAAGTTTATGGTGTTTCCATACCTGTAATGCTTTTTAATAATAATGTTCAGGATTGACAGTATCTAGAAAAGATTCAGAGAAGAACAACAGGACGGATTAGTTTAGGGACTTATCTATAGAAAAGCAAACTAAAAAGATTAGGTACCTTTAGCATAGACAAGGAAAGCTGAAAATGAGATAATCAAGTGTTAAAAAAAATAAGAATAAAAATGCAAAATTTATTAATTTTCAGCAATTCCTCGGCATACCAAATCCCCTATCATGTCACCTCCCTCTTACATCTGTGCTCCTTTTTCACTGGGTTATACCCTATAATATTCAAAGCCTCGTGTATCCCATATCTTCAATCTTAAAAGACTCCCTTCGACCTCTAAAAAAGAGTTGTAATTACATCCTGTATCTATGTTCTCCACTACTATTCCTAACAACCTACTCCAATCTGCTGCCAACTCCACTGCCCAATGGAATTGTTCCTGCTATGGGTACTAGGGACCACAATGCTACTAAAGCCATTGGGTACTTTCATTCTTGCCTTACTTTGCTTCTCAGCAGCAACCAAACATCCCTTCCTTCTTTAAAAGTGTTCTGCTTTTGTCTTCTGTGACATTAAGCTCTCGTGGGTTTTTGTTTTTTTTTTTACCTGCTGGCAGCTCCTTTTGTTTTTGGTCACCTCACTCATACATGTGTTTGTTCATTCATTCATTCATTTGGCAAAATGGAGTCTGGAGACACGATAGTGAGCAATACCAGATGCAGCTCCTGCTCTCATAGGGTCCTGTACACCCTTTCCAGCTTCACTGTGTATTCTTTCCCAATACCACCATGTTGTTGCAGGTGCCTTTTTTTCTAGGTCTTCAACTATGCAGAGCTCTTCCTATCTCAAAGTTTTTACATGCATCCTGTCCTCTTCTTAGAAAGTCTTGCCTCAGCCAGCCCATCCCTAAAACAGCTCCCATGTCAGTTCCTCAGAGAAATTTGCCCTGGTATTCCTCTCTCAATCAGCATATCCTCTTATTTCACTGTATCCAGCTTTTTTTCTACCTTAAAGGAAATAGCTGGCACGGTTTTTAAAATAATGAGACAACAACAACAAAAAAACCCAGCTGTTATTTCACTGTTGGTACAAGAGATGGTTTAGGTGAGAGATACAAATAGTTTCCTAAGAGATTTAAGTTCATAAATAAAACAATCATAATTAACTTTTACTGTAGTTAATATCAGAAAAGACAACTAAGCTTTTTAATAATACTGGGTCATACACACCCAAGAATAAACAAGAAAGATTCAAACTCAGGCAATTTGACTCCAAATTCTGTAGCTCAATAGGGCTACCCATCCTTCACTGTATGGACACACAACTTTTTCTCCAGCTAGGTTACTCTAGTCCACTTGCAAGTAAACTGATGTATCACAGAGAATCTCAAAATTTTAGAGTTAAGTAAGTCTTTGTAGATCCCATAGAGGTAATACCTCGAAGGTCACACAGAGAGCAGTGGCAGATAAGACACTGTAATCCAGTCTTCTGGTTCTCAGAAGAGAGCTCCGCCACGACCTCACGCTGTCCCCTCTCTTTGGAAATGGAGTAAAGAATGACTGAGAAAGATACAAAGCCAAGTCCACCTAGGAACACTCTTCTATTACCTACAAAGTATTAGCCATGAGTATTCTGGAGTACTTCTCTAAAATGAGAACAATCTCTCAAAAATTTAGCTACTTTTGAAAAGAAAGCCAAAATATGAAATTGCTACTTGTTTTAAAATCCTGGACATTTCCCAGGATATATATTTTTTTCCACCATAGAAAAGATATTTTCTCTCCATTTATATTTTAAATATAAAAAAAGAAAATCATATATTTTCATGGGAACTCACTTATGCATGTGAAAAGTGTTTTTAAGTGTCTGAAAGAATATACACGAAAGCCTTAAGAGTCTTAAGTCTTGAGTTTTTGAGGGTTTGGGGGAGTGGGGAGTGGGCAGAGAGAGAGCAGGAAGGGGGAGAACCACACTGGTAGGTGTCAGAGCAGGTTTCTGCTTCAATTGTAATGTTCTGATTTCTCTTAAAGGGCAATGAAATGAGTTCACGTTCTTGCTTGTGTAACTCTAATAAAATAAACATCAAAATTAATGTTTTAAAATGAGAAAAAGTAGGCTACCCCAAAGGATTCAAGTCAAGAAAATCAGCCTCGGTACGTTCTCTGCCGTAATGGTTTTTCTCCAGACTTTTCGAGCACGGTAGTGTAAAAGTATCCATTGCCAACGATAACTTTCTACCAGTATTTTACTCTGACTCAGGGAAATCCCAAGGAAGCTTTATCTTTGGGTTGTATTCACCTCAGGAGGATTTCTCACAGAATTTGCTAACAATAGAAATCGTTCTTGGTTATGATACAGTCCCACCAGGATGTTCAAAATGTCACTGGCCAGTCAGTGGTCCTGCCTGACAAAGCCTGCTGGTAGGTACCATATGAGCCATATGGAAATTTCTAAAATAGGAAATAAAGCAGCAGGTTCTGAAGCCACCAGCTTCCCTTGCCATGGCAGAATTAGCATCAGTCTATGATGCAAAGCATTCCTGCCTTTCAAATGTCCAATATGCACGGAATATCACCAATCCATGGCGATATACCAAATAGTATTTCAATATATTCTGCTGATTACCTTTTTACCTCTTTGATTGGTGCTGAAATAACTACATTTTGAAATAAGAAAATGTACAAGGAAAAGCATCCATGCAGGCCATACTTTGCTCAGCGGAATTAATATTCTGTAGACACTAATATTGTGATAGGATGGTTTTAAAGTGCAATGTAAATTCCCTTTAACTGCCAATGTGTGTATGTACTTCCCCCCTGAGAGATAATGTCAAGGGATCTTTTCTTCTCTCTAACATAAAACTTCTCAGACTTGAACTGTAGCGGGTCAATACAGGGAAGCAACTACACTAATAAGAGGGACTTAACAGAAGAGTGAAAATCACCCACCAGAAAAATCCACAGTAAGGAGAAAAACAATTGAAGTTTAAAAAATGTCTTAGGTCAGGCTCTCTTGAACAAGAGATCCTTGAAGAAAGAAATTATATCAACATAATTTGTACAGAAATACCTTCCAACTGAATAAAACTGAAGTAATCTCAGAACACATAAATGCGATAAAGGCAACGGATGTGGGATCTTTACATAAACACAGTCCACACATCGCACAGTTTCTCATTCCATGGGTGAACTTTCTATAACACATTGTTTAAAACTGATTGTGAGAATACATGGTATTTATTGTATAAATTAATATGTACATGTGTGTACGTTGTGTCAAAGACTGGTACAATATACTATTAACCTAGTTTTTTGGAGTAGGTGGATAAAGATTTAAAAAAAAAAAAAGAAAACCGTAGGGAAGGGTATTCCTGATGCTGTTTATCCCAAGAAATTTCCATAGAAAGGTGCCATGTTCAGCTATGTTATACAAAGTTCTTGCCATCCATGTCATCACCTGTATTATATAATGAGCATTAACAATCACATATTACTTTTTCATTGATTTACACAAGACAATTGAGTGTCTTTATTTTAGAAATGCACTCAATTTAGCATGTTCTCTACTTAAAACAAGGAGAATGTTAACATATGAATATCAAGGAGTCCTTAGAGGATATTTTAGAACAGTAGATACACTCTATATATACATCTTTGACAGTTAAAGAAAATGCACTAATATTCTTTTATCACAAATTTGAAAAACGTCTTCAATCTCATACAAAACTGAATTAAGCTCTTGAATTTACTGACTGTCCAAGCATTCTAAATGCCACTTGACATAGTGGCACAGAGAATCAATAAATCATTAGGCTGAAAATGGCATCTTAGGTTCATCCATTCATCATTCATTTATAAAATACTTATTGAATACCTAGTATATGCCAGACATGGTGCTAAACGCTGGACACATAATGATGAATGAAACACATGTTATCTCTAACCTTTTAAGTCTCACTGTGAATTAGGTAAAAACACAAATATGTTAAGTCCAAACTGAGATAAGTTCTATGAAAAAGGAGAACACAGTGATATTCTAGAGAATACTGGGATGAGGAGGGCAGGGGCAGCAATCAGTGTCTGAGGATGAGAAGGAATCAGGTAAAGAGGAGGACGGACAGAACTCCAGGCAAAGGAAACGTGCGTGAAGGGCTTGAGCCTCAAGAGTTTGAAGCATTTGAGAACTAGAATGGATCGGTGTGGCTAGAGCATAAGAAGCAAAGGAGAGTAAGATCTGAGAAAAGGCTGAAAGGCAGGCAACAAGAGATCATCATCATGAGAGGTATTTTATGTTCATCATGAAGTCATTGAAAGGATACAAGCAGAATGACTTGATCTGACTGTTTAGAGAATGCTTGTAGGAAATATGACCTCAGCATCTTCCTAAGATGTTTCTCTGCTGCCAGAAACCAACCTGCTGCAAGTTGAAATTCATCCATCCCTTCCAAATGTCTGGGAAGAATGGCCAAAAGCAGGCATCCTAGAGGAAAGGATTTCCATATACCAAGTTCTACCAGAGGTACCCCAGCCTGATGGGAAGTTTTCCACCTCATTCTCATGGTTGCTAACTTTTTTAGCTAATTGCAGAACCCCAGCCAGACAATTGTGATCTTCTATGGATTTGACCCCTTAGAACTTTCACACCCCTGATGCTCACAAAGCTGCAGAGAAATGGAAAGTTTTGTCAAATCAAAAAAAAACTGGATCTAGGGCAGTGCTGAAACTCATCATAACTGTAGTGGGGAAAGTTTTTGAAACTCCAAAAGTGTTGATCTTTCTTCTCAGAGTTCCTTAACCACAATAATAGAGCATCACCAAATAACTGTGATGACTAAAACTAAATAATTTAATTGTGGGGTGCAGGGCTTCAAACAAAAGTCTCTTTCACCAAAGCTTTTAAAAACATCAGTTGTTCATTTTCTTGGAAGACCTGCAGAAGGGGCAAGTTTCCTTACTTTTCTAAGATAATCCAAATTGATGGGAATAACACAACCTAGAGCAGTTTCCTTGGTTTCTGTGTGTGTGTGTCTGTGCCTTGCTGACACTAAACTATGTCAAAAAGATAAAGCTATTTCTCTACTGTTGCCTAGTTAGTGTTTCAAAGGAATTTAATTATTTTCTATAGGATGAGAGGAAAATCTGAAAAAGTCAAATTGCCAAGAACTACCCAAATAAATACATTGAGTGGAAAGTTGCACTAGGTCTGAGTTCTCTAAATACTGAATTAACCTAACATAGGCAGAGATGGTAGGGGAGGGGCTACAGTGAGAAATCCCACCAAGAACTTAGAAATAAGAGAGATAAGGTTTCCCTCTGAACATTAAATTATAATTTAAGGTTCACACCACATAATAAGTCAGAGAGAAACAAGGGAAGTCATTTTGAAGAGTCAGAAGTGGCTCCCTGACTTGGAAACCTGGTTATAATGCAACTAAAGTCAATAACAACATATCAGTCAAAGGAGAGTCAGCAGTGGAATTTGAGAAAAATGTAGAAGACGAACATTCTCAGAGTCCTGGTGCAAGGGAAGGAATGTTTTGGTCCAAGGATGAGTTCTCTCTGGTCCCAGGGACAAATAAAATCGCATTTGCATGAATTAAGTTACCTTACATTGATGCTATTCAACCTAAACTGATTTTGTGCTACCTACACAGGCTTTTAATTATATTCTGGTCTCCCAAGTAGTTTGACTTTAGGGAGAAATCAGCTAGCCAAAAGATGATGGCCCCTTCGGTAGTGCTTTTTCTCATTATTCATTAACATGCCAGCATTCTGCTTGTTTTCATTAATTTCTTGAAGCTTGCATGTGGGATGCTAAAAGACAGACTCACATTCAGAATGCCAATAAGTCAGGTTTCTGAGACTGTAAAGCTGAAAATCATGTCAAGTAACATCATCCTGCACTCTGATCCACAGGATATTAGTGTTTCCAAACAAGTAGAGAAAGACAACCCATACACTTCACAGATGAGATAACCAAAGGCACATGGCTCCTATGTGGCAGAACCAGGACTGGAAGCCGGCTCTCCTGATTCCTTGTCCATCTTGTATCAGGTATGTATGTGACACAGGAATTATCTACTGACTCTCTATCTAAATTCCAGAGTGTGGGATAAACAAGAATCCTCTAGGCATTCCAATTTGGGGACACTGCTAAGTTGAATTCACTCATCTAATTAAGTGATTTTCAAACTCCCCCTCACCATCACCCAATGCATCCTACCTCCTTCTTCATCTGCCATGTATAAAGCTGCTTCTGAAAGTTTAAAAAAATAGTAGCATCATACCACGTCTAACACCCAATATGTGGGTACAGATGGCATTTCGTGTGGCATGATCCTTTTCTACAAATGATAGGAAGTGCAAAATAATCCCTCAAAGATGGCAGGCTCTGTTGCACAATGGTAACATGCCAGAGAGTAATTTTTCATTTTAGCAATTTCAACTGAGGCGCCCTTTCAACTGTCAAGACCTATCCACTTCTCATGTTTCCATTATGAACTATATTCTAACATACATTAACAAGCTCCTCTGGAACACACTGAATATTATTGTTTAGTATTTAAGAAGATTTCTGAATGGCTATCATCAAAAAATCTATAAACAATAAATGCTGAAGAGGGTGTGGAGAAAAGGGAACCCTCCTGCACTGTTGGTGGGAATGTAAATTGATACAGCCACTATGGAGAACAGTATGGAGGTTCCTTAAAAAACTAAAAACAGAACTACCCAGCAATCCCACTACTACTGGGCATATACCCTGAGAAAACCATAATTCAAAATGAGTCATGTACCACAATGTTCATTGCAGCTCTACTTACAATAGCCAGGACATGGAAGCAACCTAAGTGTCCATTGACAGAAGAATGGATAAAGAAGATGTGGCACATATATACAATGGAATATTACTCAGCCATAAAAAGAAACAAAATTGAGTTATTTGTAGTGAGGTGGATGGACCTAGAGTCTGTCATACAGAGTGAAGTAAGTCAGAAAGAGAAAATCAAATACCATACGCTAACACATATATATGGAATCTAAAAAAAAAAAAAATGGTTCTGAAGAAACTAGGGGCAGGATAGGAATAAAGATGCAGACATAGAGAATGGACTTGAGGACACGGGGAAGGGGAAGGGTAAGCTGGGACGAAGTGAGAGAGTGGCATGGACATATATACACTACCCAATGTAAAATAGATAGCTAGTGAGAAGCAGCCGCATAGCACAGGGCGATCAGGTCGGTGCTTTGTGACCACCTAGAGGGGTGGGATAGGGAGGGTGGGAGGGAGACGCAAGAGGGAGGAGATATGGGGATATATGTTTATGTATAGTTGATTCACTTTGTTATAAAGCAGAAACTAAAACACTATTGTAAAGCAATTATACTCCAATAAAGATATTAAAAAAATATCCTATGATAAGCCATAATGGAAAAGAATATAAAAAATGTATATATATATATATATATCTGACTCATTTTTCTGTACAGCAGCAGTTGACACAACATTGTAAACCAACTATAGGTCAATTAAAGTGTTCTGCCAGTCATGCATACCTTGCTTCTAATACCATCTCTTTGGAGGCAGGCATAAATTATTCTCTGTAACAGCTCAAAAACTAACACTAAGTTGGATCAAGTTAATGACAAAATAGTTTAAATAATAAGCCCAGCTAGAATAAAACATGTATTTACCCAGTTTGGGCCATTCTCTCATGAGAATCTTTTAACCCTTCATGGACTAGCTCTTTTTGAAATTTTCTTTTGGGCTAGTAGAAACCTTACTGATGCACTAGTCCAAATATGTACATGGAGAAGGCAGTATAATGAATAGAGAATCAGTAGCTCTGTCATGCCAGAAGCCCAGCATGTCAAGCTGGAAAAAAAACCCGATAAAAGGACTTGAAGCCCTGATAGGCCGTTAAGGATTAAATATTACTCAGTGATGACACAAAATTCCAACTTAGGAGTTTATTCACTCACTGTTAGTGAATGTCTCTCATTATACAGATAAAATTAAAATTGCACTGTCTTGATATTCACCTGACAGTTTTAGTTGAGGTTAATTTCCTCCTGCTCTAACTCAAATACCGTAAGGCAAAACTCCAGTGCCTTTAACATTGAAAGAAAACAGAAACTCAACAGCCTTCAGTAGCATAAAACTAATAACCTCCTCTTCTCAAATTTAAATTCCCTACTCCCAGTAACATCTAGATGCTAGTACATTTAACTACGAAGAATGACAAAAGAAACTATAGAGAAATCCTCAGTGGGGAAGCCCTTCCAAGCTATTATTTCCTATACTCCACTCTGAGAAAAAAACAGAGCCTCATCAACCTAGCATACTCTCCAGCATGTGACTGCATCTAACTGGAAAATTTCAGTTGCCCAAGATGACTTGCCATCTCTCTTCTGGTGGTCTTAGCCAGGCCTTCTGCTCTCACGTCATACTAAAGCATATGGCTGTAAACAGTCCTGCAGATGGATACAGAGAACTCAACAGCAGCCCAGGGGATAATCTGGCCTACAGATGTATGATTACACAAGTGGGCCTGTGCTGCTCATAAACCACGTGAGTTAAAGTATTTACAAGATGAATACAAGAAACACAGAGCACACGTGAACGTAAAAGACAAGGATTTACTGTGCTGCTGCATTTTGCCAGCTAATTAGAAATTTGTTGCCTAGATTCATGGGTATAGAACATAAGATAGGTCTATGTAATCTAAATCAACAACAACCTATTTTAGAGAAAGCCAGTTACATCAGTATATATTTTCAACCTTACAAATTTTATTTGACTAATCAAAACAAATTATCACCATCCAGCCCCACCCCAATGAAGTTACAGGTTATACAGAAAAAAAAGCACATAGTAATGAATATTTAAATTCAGACGATGATAACACTAGTAAGTCTCATGACATTATGGTTTAACTTATCCACAGGCAGCATTTATACATTTAGCATATTCACTGTTTGATAAAGCAAACCATAGTCATAAAATAGCTTTCTCCCCAAACTAATGTCTTACTTAAAACCCATGATGATCCCTGTATATGGGAAAAACATTCAAAATGCAAAAGTAAAGTGTGTGCAGATTACCCACATAAGGCACTGTTAAGTAAAGACAGATTTTATAAGCATATTCTTCATATATTGGAAAAGCCTAAGCCTCTAAATATAGGAATTTCATGATATAGAGAGGGATAATACCATCGTTCTAAAGCCTTTCCTTTCTACTGTAATTTCTAAAGCAGCTGAAGCATCCAGGATTATCATCTATCTACAGGAAGCTGATTTTATCATATTGCAGCAGACTGCTACTGACGAGGGCAAAGTGTCATTAGTCTCCACATATGCTCCTTTATGTTACTATAACAATTGAAAATTGTGTTCAATTGCACATTAAAAAGAAAACAAAACAAAAAAAAAAAAAACCACTGCTTTCAGTACATAGGGGTTTACATAACAGAAAGTCCAAATTTAAGTAGTGTAGGATGAGGCAACAACTACAAGAAGTCTGGAATGAATACTCCAGACATCACCCATCTCATGCGTGGCTTTCATCCTCATGGTCTCAAAAGGGCAACTTGTGTCTCTGGGCATTACATCTCTATTCCAGGCAGCAGGAAGGGGAGGAAAGGAAGGAAAAGGAGAAAAGGTACGTACAGCTGTGTCTGCCCTCTTTTAAAAGCTTTCCTGTAAGTGTTACCAATGACTTATATTTTGAAATGACTGACTTGAGTATGTCACTTTTTAGTAAGAGAAGTGGAAGAGTGTAGTTATTTAATGGGCACGTTAGTGCCTCAGTCCAAAGTGGGGTTCTGACATGTAGGGTGAAAGAGGCACATGCAGTGGGTAGGCAACAAGCAGTAGCTGCCCCTGTTATGAATGCACTCCTTTGTTGTCCAGGTATTTCTGTGTACAAACCCAGTAGGACATAGTTCTGAAAGTCTCAGAAAAAGGGAATCAGTTTATACTGATTCCTTTATCAGGCAGTGATTGCTGCTCCAAAGATGTCCAAGCTCAAACTGCCATATTTAACACTTCAGAATGACTTTGATACACTAATAGTTAACTAATGTGCCTTTCCCTTCGCCTATCCTCACCTCACCAATCTGAAATAAAGGTTATGAAAGCACTGGATTTACCCTCATACCCTATATTCATTGAACATTAGGCCATATCTCTTAATGAAATTTTTAAACTTATTTTTAGAAATAGCTAATCCAAATATAGTCTAATGTGTTTTATTTTTGGTTTGCAGGAATTTCTTCTAAAATATGATTAACTTTGTCCTTTCCTTATAAGATGGAATAAAGATGGAAGGAGTTATAAATAAAATCTGAAAGCTAATTATCATCAAAATTCCAAGTTAAAACAAGGACACACAGGTAGTGACTGGAAAGTAATTCATATGAAAATACTCTACAGCCTCTGTACAATGTGCATGTCTGTCTGTCTGCTTCTTCATTTGTTTTTAAAGTATCATTGCTGAGAAATCAGTATTTTTAAGTTCTCATGAACTTTGTCACATGATATGAGTTTATAAGTAAATGTGACAAAAGACACATTTTATGCCAAAAAGGGCAAATATGTACTATTGATATATATATATATATACATATTATATAAATACATACACATACTTTCAGAAGAGGAGTAGTAAGTTTGAAAAGTAGATATTATATCAGTTTAAAGCAGAAATGACAAATAATTTATGAACAATTTTTATGTTATACAGCTTTTGAGATTACTCATAGAGAAAAGACTACAAGTTTCAACCTGTTTAAAATTGTACTCTGTAGCGATCTGTCGTAACAGAAAAATGGAAAATTCCATGCCGCTTTTTCCATTAAAATAATTGGCAATTGTACAACTGCCAAATCTATGTAACCTTTGTCCTCCAGTGATGGATAGTCTGATAATTCTTATGATGAACAATCTCAAAGTAAATTTTGAGAACCAAATTTTGGAAATTCCAGCTTCAGCTACTCAAGCACTCTCCATCTGGTAAGTGGGGTGCAAAGGAGCCCATTTGGGAAATCCATTTATGACTGGATACCTGCCCAAGCAGGAGGCAAAAACCACATTCACACATGTTTAAAGTAACCAACTTCCGTTAAAAGTTCTTGCCCAGGACTTGGATTGGTTTTATTGCATGTGCTCAGGAACACTTAAATAACAAAATGGATTGGAAATTGTCTCTTTATTAAGAACCCCATCAGTATTTCTTTAGACATTAGAGTTTTCAATTCAAATACTTATGAGAAGCCTCATTCAGTTTATATTATCCTGAAACTCATTTCCAGGAGTCAGAAAAGTGTTTGGAAGGGGAGAAGAAAGAGCAGGAGAAGAGAAGGTAGAGAGGATTAAATTAATCAGGTGGAATTCTTTTTAACATTATTCTTGAAAGTATTGAAACACAGCTTGATTCTCCAGATTATATCCCAAATGTTTAGGAAAAAAGAAATACTAAATTGAGAGAATTCCTAGGAACCTGGAGAGTTGCTACAATAAAAGATGCCAATATCAGGCACAAGTGCTCCTGCCTTCTAAAATCAACTACTTCTTTCTGTACCCATGAGTCAGTGGGATCAAATCCTTGAAAATGCAGATTATTTTTTTGCCTACAGATTTGTGACTGTGGGCCCTGTAGGATTTAATTGACAGTGCAGGTAATCCCAGAGCGCATGAGTCTCTGGAACTCACATTTAATAAGCCCAAGAAGCAGCATGAAAAGGTGTTGCCATTCACCTTCAGAGTTTTGGCTTCAGAGGGGTTCTCTGTGGCTCAAGGGCCCTGCATGGCTATGCAGCAAGGAACTGGCTCCGTGCCCTTTTCTGAATTCCTGCATGAGCTCCTCTCTACTGACCACATCATCATTTTCTTCTGGAGACTCTGCTCTTCTTGGACCAAATATTCATTGCCCACATCAGCCCTATGAAGGGTGACTCACTGCTCTCTTTGTTCACTGGAAGTACTTCTCAAAGACTGGAGTAAAAGAGTTTCTTTTCAACATGTCAACCCAGTACTTCACAGCAGGCAGTCTCAAGGTGGTAGGAGAAAAAGACTTTAGAAATATCCCCACAATGTTTTTAGTAACTTAGCTTCATGTATAAGAAACACCTGGTAGAAATTCAAAGAAATTCTTGTCATTCCTCTTGATTTGTCTCCACTAGGATATGATATGCCTTAAGACTCCAAATTCCTGCTGCTTCTGATGTATTGCCAATGACTTTTCCAACTTGAGATGACGGAACATGGCTGGTTGTTTACTTCCGGCAGAATCAGCACCAAGGCCAGGGCAGAGGGTGTGGGTGAAGGGCCTCAGTCTCTTCTATAAACCACTGTGGCACCAACAGTTAGACTATTTTACAGTTTTTCCAAGGAAGTAGGAGTCTTACTTGAGTGACAATAAATGTTTCTGCCCTGTTCTCTCACCATACTTTAGGTGTAGCACAACTGGATTCCACATTTTCCCTGCAACGACTCTGTGTCTATTATTATTTCTATTAGGGCATTCACACTGTATCAATAAATTCATTTTTCCTACCCCTAAAACAAAATCCTATAAAATTATGTCACTTCATAGAAATTGTAATGAATGAAGTATTTAAAAAAAACACTTTAAATTCTTATAATTTGCATCATTATAAGTAAATATTTTTCTAAATCAGCATTTTCTCTTTTTCTTCATTTCATTAAACATGAAATACTTTAGTGCCTAGAGTGTGAAATTTTTTTTTCAGATTTTTTATGACATTTACAAAAATCTTCAATACTTAATTTTCTAATTTATTCTTAAACTGTCTTAGATTTGTTGGTGGAATTTGTTGTCTTTAAGATTAATTGAATGTGTAACAATTAATTTTTTTTAACCTACTTGCCCCCCAGAGTTTTATTTATGTACTTCAACATAACATGGGAATGTGAACCAGGAAAATATTTCTTACATGAAAGGATAAATTATAGGTTACTTGAGCTAAACATTTCACTAGTTAATAGAAGGTTCTTAAATGGACAGAAAGCCTCCTTTGCCTCCTAAAAGGAGATTTTTTGCCTAAGAAGAAACCACTTATTTTTTTTTAGATAAGTCTTCATTAACTCTACAATAAACTCATAGATAATTGGTGCTAGGAAAAAAAAAATATTATTCATTGTATTAGGGTGAACCAGAAATTCCCAGTAAGGAGGTGTTTTGACCAAGAAAAATGGCAACATCGTATGCTTCAACTAATAAAAATAACTGCCTCCCAGAGGGATTAACAGACTTGCCCAAGGTCAGTAACAGAGCTGGAATCGTTTAGATTCCTCTGGATTGCCACACCAGGTGGCCTTGCATTTTAAGCACACAGAGACTCCACATATTAGTTGTCTTGTTATTACAGTTTCTGTTTTCTACCACTTAAAACACTCCTGTCACAGATACAAGGAAGAATTAAAAAGATTTTCTGCCTGAGGAAGTAACAAAGATAAGAAGAAGAATATTTAAGGCTTGACTGGCTACTATATGGGGTTTAAATGGGTTAAATATTACAATTTTAATATATGCTTTTAAAAATAATATTTATTGGATTAGCATGCAAAGGAACCCATCTTTGTGCTCTTATCTTTCATTAATGCACCTTTTAAAGTAACTCCAAGAAAATTAGAAGAAACTAGAAAATAAATGTCTCTCTCTTTTTTTTTTTTTCTTTAAAATCTGGCTCTGCAAACACCTTCTCTTGACAATTTGACTCTGTATTGAACGGTCTCCAGCTTTCATTAATATATTCATTTTGTCATGCATAGAGGGTATACTGATCTTAACCTGTACCCAATATTATTTAACTTAAAAATTTTCCAGCTCTATGTAGCTGGAGAAAAAGGGAAGATGCCACACTTTCTTTTTCTCCTCCATATTTTATACTATTTGGAGATATTAGGACATCTTAGTTCTAATTCTTGCACTAATAGATGAGTGTCAGATCACCTCACCTCTTTAGGTCTCAATTTTCTTATCTGTGATATGCAGGGGTTTGGCAAGAATTTTTTCTAAAGCTCCTTAATACCAATAGGGCATTAAAAGTAATGAATAGGTATTAGGTCAGGGACTTTTCTTTAAAGCATTTTGAAGGTGTTTTCTAACAGTTCTTCCTTGGGAAGAACCATATACATCTTGTGTATATATATTTGAATAGGACACATCTTTTCAGTGGTTTAGTCCTCAAAGTCATTTCCCAGTTGTATCAGTTTCCTATAAAATATATATATATATATAGGATTTCTTTACTAATTAGGAATGGAACACTTTCATTTATTCAATGTAAAAAATAAATAAGAGCAGAATTATGAAGAAAATTAAGAATAAACAAAGAAAGCACATAACAGAAAATTGATAAAGATATTTTGATGCATACTCTTTTATTTAAAATTTTCTGTGCTTCTCTATTTCCTTTTAACAGATTCCATAAAGTGGTTTACTGGGACAAAGAGTTTGCATGGCTTCTGATGAACACTGACAAAACGTTCTTCAGAAATATTGTTCCAATTTACACTTTCATTAGCTTTATTTTGAAAATGCTTGATTCCCTCCTCTGCTTCACAGTGATTTTTTAAATGTACACCAGCCATTTCTTTTTCTTCCTTTATGAACCACTGGACCACATTCTCTTGACATCTTTTAATTTGTATAGTTCCATTCATTTCTGTAAATGAGACCTAAACCAACATATAGAAATATCATTTTAAAGTAAATGCCCTTTAAACTATAGAGAAGATATTGTTTATTAAAGATGTCCACTTAAAAAAGGGTTAAAAGAATGGCAAATACCTATTTTTTCACCATACCATCATAAACTAGACTTATTTTTTTTTATTTTTTTGCGGTATGCGGGCCTCTCACTGTTGTGGCCTCTCCCGTTGTGGAGCACAGGCTCTGGATGCGCAGGCTCAGTGGCCATGGCTCACGGGCCCAGCCGCTTCGTGGCATGTGGGATCTTCCTGGACTGGGGCATGAACCCGTGTCCCCTGCATCAGCAGGCGGACTCTCAACCACTGCGCCACCAGGGAAGCCCCTCAATCTTTTCATCTTGCATTTCTAATGTATTTCATATCATAGTCACTCACTTTGTTTTTTAAGGCTTCTTAGAAATTATGTAAGAATAAGATCATAAAATAAAAGCAAGAAAGTTTTATCCAAGCACTCAATTCTATTAATGTACAAGATAAACAAAGAAAAGTATATAAAATTATACAGCTTAGCATGAACTTAAATAATTCTGATTCTTTTCTCACAGATTGACTTTAATTGGCATGCTGAAAGATCCCTTCTTTTAATAACAAAAAATAACAATAAGGTATGGCCTTCAGTGTAATTTCTCTATTCAAATTTATTTAATGAGATTGACAGAAAATATAAATTTCTTAAGAGGGAATCAGTTTTCCATGTGGTACCATTATCTAACTAAAAATAGGTAAGAAATCAAGAATAAATGCTTCTCTTTGGTGACTGCCATATTTTTGAACTTCATGATTTAAAATTTAACATTTTAAGGAATTCCCCAGCAGTCTAATGGTTAGGACTTTGCACTTTCACTGCAAGGGCGCAGGTTCAATCCCTGGTCAGGGAACTAAGATCCCACAAACCTCACGGCGCAGCCAAAAATTATTTTTAAGTAAAAATAAATAGGGACTTCTCTGGTGGCACAGTGGTTAAGAATCCGCCTGCCAATGCAGGGGACATGGGTTTGAGCCCTGGTCTGGGAAGATCCCACATGCCACAGAGCAATTAAACCAGTGTGCCACAACTACTGAAGTCCTTGTACCTAGAGCCCTCACTCTGCAACAGGATAAGCCATCGCAAGGAGAAGCCCGGGCATCACAATGAAGAGTAGTCCACACTCGCTGCAACTAGAGAAAGCCTGCACGCAGCAACGAAGACCCAACACAGCCAAAAATAAATAAATAAACTTTTTAAATTGTTTAAAAAAATAAATAAAAGAAAAGAATAAAAATAAATAAATAAAATTTAACATTTGGGTGAAAAATGTTTAATTTTACAGCATATCTGAATTATCAAATACAGAATTAGTTTAATGTTCCAGTTTAAAAACAAATGGACTTTTACTTCCAAAAAAGATGAAGTTAATGTACTTTTCTCTATGACTCCCACTACGTACAACTAAAACCCCTGGACATTATATATAAAATGAACATAAGAGGACTCTAACAGAGGGATAAATGAAGGAAGAGCAGCTAGGGACCTCCAGATCTAAAGGGAAAGAAGGCGGTGAGTTTCTGGATTTTCATTTGCTTTATATATCCCAGACTTGTTGCTGAAGAAGCCATCAAGCTGGCAGTATCAAAGGGAGTAGAAAAAAAAGATGCAACAAAAGCCTCCTCTCTCCAGCCAAATCACCAGGAAAAGAACAGCCTAGCAAGACAGAAAAATTTAGATAGTTGCTCTCCAATCAAACACCACAGAAAAACTGTGGTCCCCAATCTCACTGGCACCAATGAAGGCCAAGTGGGAACCTAGACTTCCACCCTTAAGAGGCTATAAAGAATCACCCCAATACCTTCCTGAGGTAGTATCAGAAAAGGCTGAGCAAGGGGGGAATCTGGACTTTCATATTCAAAGAATAGGAAAGAACAGTCCTCCCTCCTGCACCCTACCTTCCCTTTCTTGGACATCAATAGAGGAGAGTAGGGAACTAGATTTCTATACGTACCAGCAGTAATGGTGTGTTGCATTCATTTCCAAGACTTTCATAACATAATAACCAAAATGTCCAGGTTTCAGTTAGAATCACTAATCATACGAAAAATCAAGAAGTTTCCAAACTGGGTGAAAAAAGGTAAAAGAGACAACCAATAGATGTGAACACAGTGATGACAGCAAAGATTTTAAAGCAGCCATCACAAAAAAAGTTTTGATAAAGATTATGAACATGCTTGAAACAAACGAAAAAGTAAGGCAAATGGAAAGACTCAGCAAAGAAAGCAAAGACATAAAGAAGAGCCAAATGTAAATTTCAGTAGTGAAAAATATAATAATCAAAATTGCAAACTCACTGAATGAACTCAACAAGAGAATGGAGGGGACATAAAAATCACTGAATTTAATTGGACACTACAGATTGGACATAACAATCAAAATTATTCAATCTGAACAACAGAAAGAAAATAGACTGAAAATAACAACAACAACAACAAAAGAGCCTCAAGGATCCATGGGGCCATAACCAGAGATCTAACATTCATTTCATTGAAGTCACACAGGAGAGGAGAAAGATGGCAGGACTACAAAAAATTTCTCAAAAAGTTATGACTGAAAATGTCCCATATTTGTCAAAATACATATGGGTACTAAATATATAGTGTGGAGAATATAGTTAATAATTATAAAATATCTTTGAATGGTGACAGATGGTAACTAGACTTATCATGTTGATCATTTCGCATTGTATAGAAATACTGAATCACTATGTTGTGAACCAGGAACTAATATACTGTTGTAGGTCAACTATACTTCAAAAATAAACAAACAACTCATAGAAAAGTTTCAGATAGGTGGTTACCATAGGTGGGGGAGGGAGGGAGAATTGGATGAAGGTGGTCAAAAGGTACAAACTTCCAGGTATAAGATAAATAAGTACTAGAGACGTAATATACAATATGATAAATATAATAACACTACTGTATGTTATATATGAAAACTGTGAAGAGAGTAAATCCTAAGAACTATCACTACAAGGAAAAATTTTTTTCTATTTCTTTAATTTTGTATCTATATGAGATTATGGATGTTCACTAAACTAAACTTATTGTGGCAATCATTTCACGATGTATGTATGTCAAATCATTATGCTATACACCCTAAACTTATACAGTGCTATATGTCAGTTATATCAATAAAACTGGAAGAAGAAAATTTTAAGACATACACCTAAAGATTCAAGAAAATGAGCAAACTCCAAACAGGATAAATCCAAAGAAATCCAAACCAAGATACATCATAGCCAACTTTCTGAAAACTAAGTACAAAGAAAAACAATGAAAGTAGTTAGAAATAAAAACTTATCTACAAGGGAAAATTATTTTGAAGTACAGCAAATTTCTAATCAGAAACCATGGAGATAAGAAGGAAGTAGAAAAACAATTTTCAAGTGCTTAAAGAAAAGAACTATTTACCCAGGATCCTATAACCAGTGAAAATATCCTTAAAGAATGAAGGGAAGGGGAAACCTTCAAGATGGTGGAGGAGTAAGACGTGGAGATACTTTCCTCCCAACAAATACATCAGAAATACATCTACATGTGGAACAAATCCTACAGAATACCTACTGAATGCTGGCAGAAGACCTCAGACTTCCCAAAAGTCAAGAAACTCCCCACGTATCTGGGTAGGGCAAAAGAAGAAACAGAGACAAAGGAATAGGGACAGGACCTGCACCTCTGGGAGGGAGCTGTGAAGGAGGAAAAGTTTCCACAAACTAGGAAGCCCCTTCACTGGGGAAGATGGGGGGTGGGCAGGGGTGAAGCTTTGGAGCCATGGAGGAGAGCCCAGCAACAGGGGTGCAGAGGGCAAAGCGGAGAGATTCCCTCCAGCAGAGGATCAGTGCCGACCAGCACTCACCAACCAGAGAGGCTTGTCTGCTCACCCACCAGGGCGGGTGGGGGATGGGAGCTGAGGCTCGGGCTTTGAAGGTCAGATCCCAGGGACAGGACTGGGGTTGGCTGTGTGATCACAGCCTGAAGGGGGCTAGTGCGCCACAGCTAGCTGGGAGGGAGTCCAGGAAAAAGTCTGGACCTGCCTAAGAGGCAAGAGACCATTCACTGTTTTAGGGTATGCGAGGAGACGGGATTCAGAGCACCGCTGAAACAAGCTCCAGAGACGGGCGCAAGTCACAGTTATCAGCGCGGACACCGAGACGGGCATGAAACGCTAAGGCTGCTGCTACAGCCACTAAGAAGCCGGTGTTCAAGCACAGGTCACTATCCACAACTTCCCTCCCGGGACCCTGTGCAGACTGCCAGAGCCAGGGTCCCGTGGTCCAGTGACAGCTTCCCCGGGAGAACACATGGCACGCCTCAGGTTGTTGCAACGTCACGCTGGCCTCTGCCACCGCAGGCTCAGCCCGCATTCCATACCCCTCCCTCCTCCCGGCCTGAGTGAGCCAGAGCCCCCTAATCAGCTGCTCCTTTAACCCCGTCCTGTCTGAGCGAAGAACAGACGCCCTCAGGTGACCTACATGCAGAGGTGAGGCCAAATCCAAAGTGGAACCCCAGGAGCTGTGCAAACAAAGAAGAGAAAGGGATATTTCTGCCTGCAGCCTCAGGAGCAGTATATTAAGTCTCCACAATCAACTTGATGTACCTGCATCTCTGGAATACCTGAATAGACAATGAATCATCCCAAAATTGAGGCAGTGAACTTTGGGAGCAACTGTAGACTTGGGGTTTGGTTTCTGCATCTAATTTGTTTCTGGTTTTATGTTTATCTTAGTTTAGTATTTAGAGCTAAATATCACTGGTAGATTTGTTTATTGATTTGGTTGCTCTCTTCTTTTCTTTTTATATATAGATATATATTTTTTTCCTTTTTCTTTTTTTGAGTGTGTATGTGTATGCTTCTTTGTGTGATTTTGTCTGTATAGCTTTACTTTTACCATTTGTTCTAGTGTTCTGTCTGTCCATTTTTTTTCCATTCTTTTTTAATAACTTTTTAATTTTTTTCTTTTTAACTTTTTTATTTTTATTTTAATAACTTTATTTTATTTTACTTCTTTCTTTCTTTCCTTCTCTTTCTTTCTTTCTCCCTCCCTTTTCTTCTGAGCCGTGTGGATGACAGGGTCTCGGTGCTCTGGCCAGGCATCAGGCTTGTGACTCTGACGTGGGAGAGCCGAGTTCAGGACACTGGTCCACCAGAGACCTCCCAGCTCCATGTAATATGAAACAGCAAACGTTCTCACAGAGATCGCCATCTCAGAGCTAACACCCAGCTCCACTCAACGACCAGCAAACTCCAGTGATGGACACCCTATGCCAAACAGGGAACAAGACGGGAACACAAACCCACCCATTAGCAGAGAGGCTACCTAAAATCATAGTAAGGTCACAGGCACCCCAAAACACACCACCAGAAACAGTCCTGCCCAGTACAAAGACAAGACCAGTCTCATCCACCAAAACACAGGCACTGGTCCACTCCACCAGAAAGCTTACACAACGTACTGAACCAACCTTACCCACTGAGGGCAGAAAACAAAAACAACGGGAATTACAAAATTGCACCCTGAGAAAAGGAGACCCCAAACACAGTAAGTTGAGCAAAATGAGAAGACAGAGACAAAAAGAGCAGAAGAAGGAGCAAGGTAAAAACACACCAGACCTAACAAATGAAGAGGAAATAGGCAGTCTACCTGAAAAAGAAATCAAAATAGTGATAGTAAACATGATCCAAAATCTTGGAAACAGAATGGAGAAAATACAAGAAACACTTAACAAGGACATAGAAGAAGTAAGAGCAAACAAACAATGATGAACAACACAATAAATGAAATTAAAAATTATCTAGAAGGAATTAATAGCAGAATAACTGAGGCAGAAGAACGGATAAGTGACCTGGAAGATAAACCAGTGGAAATAACTACCACAGAGCAGAATAAAGAAAAAAGAATCAAAAGAATTGAGGACAGTCTCAGAGACCACTGGGACAACATTAAACGCATCAACATTCGAATTATAGGGGTCCCAGAAGAAGAAGAGAAAAAGAAAGGGACTGAGAAAACATTTGAAGAGATTATAGTTGAAAACTTCCCTAATATGGGAAAGGAAATAGTCAATCAATAATCAAGTCCAAGAAGCACAGAGAGTCCCATACAGGATAAACCCAAGGAGAAAGATGCCAAGACACATATTAATCAAACTATTAAAAATTAAATACAAAGAAAAAATATTAAAAGCAGCAAGGGAAAACAACAAGTAACATACAAGGGAATCCCCATAAGGATAACAGCTGATATTTCAGCAGACACTCTGCAAGCCAGAAGGGAGTGTCAGGATATATTTAAAGTGATGACAGGTGAAAACCTACAACCAAGATTACTCTACCCAGCAAGGATCTCATTCAGATTTGAAGGAGAAATTAAAACCTTTACAGACAAGGAAAAGCTAAGAGATTTCAGCACCACCAAACCAGCTCTACAACAAATGCTAAAGGAACTTCTCCAGGCAGGAAACACAAGAGAAGGAAAAGACCTACAATAACAAACACAAAACAATTAAGAAAATGGTAATAGGAGCATACATATAGATAACTACCTTAAATGTAAATGTATTAAATGCTCCAACCCAAATACATAGACTGGCTGAATGGATACAAAAACAAGACCTGTATATATGCTGTCTACAATAGACCCACTTCAGACCTTGGGACACATACAGACTGAAAGTGAGGGGATGGAAAAAGATATTCCATGCAAATGGAAATTAAAAGAAAGCTGCAGTAGCAATTCTCATATCTGACAAAATAGACTTTAAAAGAAAGACTATTACAAGAGACAAAGAGGGACTCTACATAATGATCAAGGGATCGATCCAAGAAGAAGATATAACAATTGTAAATATTTATGCACCCAACATAGGAGCACCTTAATATATAAGGCAAATTTTAACAGCCATAAAAGGGAAAATCGACAGTAACACAATCACAGTAGGGGACTTTAACACTCCACTTTCACCAATGGACAGACCATCAAAAATGAAAATAATGAAGGAAACACAAGCTTTAAATGATACATTAAACAAGATAGACTTAATTCATATTTATAGGACATTCAACCAAAAAAAACAG
Organism: Delphinapterus leucas; assembly: GCF_059928025.1. Lineage (NCBI taxonomy): Eukaryota > Metazoa > Chordata > Mammalia > Artiodactyla > Monodontidae > Delphinapterus > Delphinapterus leucas. The sequence goes on along the minus strand of NC_143131.1, from coordinate 100,610,277 downwards.
GACATACTTTCTCCTCAAGTGCTCATGGAACATTCTCCAGGATAGATCATATCTTGGGTCACAAATCATGCCTCAGTATATTGAAGAAAACTGAAATCGTATCAAGTGTCTTTTCCAACCACAACACTACGAGATTAGATATCAATTACAGGAAAAGGTCAGTAAAAAATACGAACACATGGAGGCTAAACAATACAATACTATATAACCAAGAGATCACTCAAGAAATCTAAAAGGAAATAAAAAAATACCTAGAAACAAATGACAATGAAAACACGACGACCCAAAACCTATGGGATGCAGCAAAAGCAACTGTAAGAGGGAAGTTTAGAGCAATATAATCCTACCTCAAGAAACATCTCAAATAAACAACCTAACATTACACCTAAAGCAATTAGAGAAAGAAGAACAAAAAACCCCAAAGTTAGCAGAAGGAAAGAAATCATAAAGATCAGATCAGAAATAAATGAAAAAGAAATTGAGGAAACAATGGCAAAGATCAATAAAACTAAAAGCAGGTTCTTTGAGAAGATAAACAAAATTGATAAACCATTACCCAGACTCATCAAGAAAAGAAGGGAGAAGACTCAAATCAATAGAATTAGAAATGAAAAAGGAGAAGTAACAACGGACACTGCAGAAATACAAAGAATCATGAGAGATTCCTACAAGCAACTATATGCCAATAAAATGGACAACCTGGAAGAAATGGACAAATTCTTAGAAAAGCACAACCTTCCAAAACTGAACCAGGAAGAAACAGAAAATATGAACAGAGCAATCACAAGCACTGAAATTGAAACTGTGAGTAAAAATCTTCCAACAAACGAAAGCCCAGGACCAGATGCCTTCACAGGTGAATTCTACCAAACATTTAGAGAAGAGCTAACACCTATCTTTCTCAAGCTCTTCCAAAATATAGCAGAGGGAGGAACACTCCAAAACCCACTCTACAAGGCCACCATCACCCTGACACCAAAAGCAGACAAAAATGTCACAAAGAAAGAAAACTACAGGTCAATATCACTGATGCACATAGATGCAAAAATCCTCAATAAAATACTAGCAAACAGAATCCAACAGCACATAAAAAGGATCATACATCCTGATCAAATGAGGTTCCTCCCAGGAATGCAAATATTCTTCAATACACGCAAATCAATGTTACTCACCATGTTAACAAACTGAGGGAGAAAAACCATATGATCATCTCCATAGATGCCCAATAAGCTTTTGAAAAAATTCAACACCCATTTATGATAAAAACCCTCTAGAAAGTAAGCATAGAGGGAACTTACCTCAACATAATAAAGGCCATATATGACAAACCCACAGCCAACATCATTCTCAATAGTGAAAAACTGAAACCATTTCCTCTATGATCAAGACAAGGTTGTCCACTTTCATCACTATTATTCAACACAGTTTGGGAAGTTTAAGACACAGCAATCAGAGAAGAAAAAGAAATAAAATGAATCCAAATCAGAAAAGAAATAGTAAAGCTCTCACTGTTTGCAGATGACATGATACTATACATAGAGAATCCTAAAGATGCTACCAGAAAACTACTAGAGCTAATCAATGAATTTGGTAAAGTAGCAGGCTACAAAATTAATGCACAGAAATCCCTTGCATTCTTATACACTAATGATGAAAAATCTGAAAGAGAAATTAAGGAAACGCTCCAATTTACCATTCCAACAAAAAGAATAAAATACCTAGGAATAAACCTACCTAAGGAGACCAAAGACCTGTATGCAGAAAATGATAAGACACTTATGAAAGAAATTAAAGATGATACAAACAGTTGGAGAGATATACCATGTTCTTGGATTGGAAGAATTAAGATTGTGAAAATGATTCTACTACCCAAAGCAATCTACAGATTGAATGCAATCCCTATCAAACTACCAATGGCTTTTTAACAGAAGTAGAACAAAAAATTTCACAATTTGTATGGAAACACAAAAGATCCCCAATAGCCTAAGTAATCTTGAGAAAGAAAAATTTTTAACAGAAGTAGAACAAAAAATTTCACAATTTGTATGGAAACACAAAAGATCCCGAATAGCCTAAGCAATCTTGAGAAAGAAAAATGGAGCTGGAGGAATCAGGCTTCTGGATTTCAGACTATACTACAAAGTTACAGTAATCAAGACAGTGTGGTACTGGCACAAAAACAGAAATATAGATCAATGGAACAGAATAGAAAGCCCAGAGATAAACCCACACACATATGGTCACCTTATCTTTGATAAAGGAGGAAAGAATATACAGTGGAGAGAAGACAGCCTCTTCAATAAGTGATGCTGGGAAAACTGGACAGCTACATGCAAAAGAATGAAATTAGAACGCTCCCTAACACCATACACAAAAATCAACTCAAAATGGATTAAAGACCTAAATGTAAGGCCAGACACTATCAAACTCTTAGAGGAAAACATAGGCAGAACATTCTATGACATAAATCACAGCAAGATCCTTTTTGACCCACCTCCTAGAGAAATGGAAATAAAAACAAAAATAAACAAGTGGGACCTAATAAAACTTAAATGCTTTTGCACACCAAAGGAAAACATAAACAAGACAAAAAGACAACCCTCAGAATGGGAGAAAATATTTGCAAATGACAAAGGACTAATCTGTAAAATTTACAAGCAGCTCATGCAGCTCAATATCAAAAAAAACAAACAACCCAATCCAAGAATGGGCAGAAGACCTAAATAGACATTTCTCCAAAGAAGAAAGGATGCTCAACATCACTAATCATTAGAGAAATGCAAATCTAATCTACAATGAGGTATCACCTCACACCAGTCAGAATGACCATCATTAAAAAATCTACAAACAATAAATGCTGGAGAGGGTGTGGAGAAAATGGAACCCTCTTGCACTGTTGGTAGGAATGTAAATTGATACAGCCACTACGGAGAACAGTATGGAGGTTCCTTAAAAAACTAAAAATAAAATTACCATACAACCTGGCAATCCCCCTACTGGGCATATACCCTGAGAAAACCATAATTCAAAAAGAGTCATGTACCAAAATGTTCATTGCAGCTCTATTTACAATAGCCAGGACATGGAAGCAACCTAAGTATCCATCTACAGAAGAATGGATAAAGAAGATGTGGCACATATATACAATGGAATATTACTCAGCCATAAAAAGAAACAAAACTGAGTTATTTGTAGTGAGGTGGATGGACCTAGCCTCTGTCATACACAGTGAAGTAAGTCAGAAAGAGAAAAACAAATACCGTTATGCTAACACATATATATATGGAATCTAAAAAGAAAAAAAAAATGGTTCTGAAGAACCTAGGGGCAGGACAGGAATAAAGACGCAGACATAGAGAATGGACTTGAGGACATGGGGAGGGGGAAGGGTAAGCTGGGTCAAAATGAGAGAGTGGCATGGATATATATACACTACCAAATGTAAAACAGATAGCTACTGGGAAGCAGCCGCATGGCACTGGGAAAGCAGCTTTTTGCTTTGTGACCAGCTAGAAGGGTGGGATAGAGAGTGTGGGAGGGAGACGCAAGAGGGAGGAGATATGGGGATATGTGTATAGTTGATTCACTTTGTTATAAAGCAGAAACTAACACACCACTGTAAAGCAATTATACTCCAATAAAGATGTTGAAAAAGAAAAGAAAAGAAAAATGAAGGGAAAATCAAGATATTCTCAGGATGAAGGAAAGCTATGAGAATTATTCACTAAACGACCCTCCCTAAAAAAATGACCAAGGAAGTTCTCTAAACAAAAAGGAAATGATAAAAAAAAGAAGCTTAAAACACCTAGAAAGAAGATAGAACAAGGTAAACAATAAAATAGGTAAATACAATAGATATTCCTTTCCTCTTGAGTTTTCTTAATTAGTTTTGATAGTGGAATAAAAAAGTTTAACTGTCAGATGTGGTTTTCAATGCATACAGAGAAAATATTTACAGTAAATATACTATAAGTAAGGGAGTGCAAAGGGACATAAAGGAAGGTAAGGTTTCTACATTGCACTCAAACTGGTAAAATGACAACAGTAGACTGTCATAAGCTATGCATATATAATGTAATACCTAGAACTACCACCAAAAAAAGCTATATAAGAGAGTATCATGGGCTTCCCTGGTGGCGCAGTGGTTGAGAGTCCGCCTGCTGATGCAGGGGACACGGGTTCGTGCCCCAGTCTGGGAAGATCCCACGTGCCGCGGAGCAGCTGCGCCTGTGAGCCATGGTCGCTGAGCCTGCGCGTCTGGAGACTGTTGCTCTGCAACGGGAGAGGTCACAACAGTGAGAGGTCCATGTACCGCAAAAAAAAAAAAAAAAAAAAAAAGAGAGTCACATAACACTGTAGACATATCAAAATGGAATTCTAAAGTTGTTCAAGTAACACACAAGAAGTCAGGAAAAAGAAAACAGAAAAAGTAAAGAAAACAAAGAGAAGACAAAAACAAAATGACAGACTAAAGAGTTAACATGTCATTAACCATATTAAATGTAAATGGTCTAAACAGTTCAACAGAAGAAAGAGATTAATAATGTGACTGATTCAACTATATACTATCTATAAGAAACTCTCTTCAAATATAATGATAGAAAAAGATATACAGACCTTAATCAAAGAAAACAAAGTGTCTGTATTAATGGTAGATCAACTAGACATATATATATATATATATATATCAATCACAGCGATAGAGAGGAACATTATATAATAATAAATGGATCAATCAACCAAGAAGACATACAAGTACTATTCTACAACCGAAACAAAAACTGATATAACTGAAAGGAAAAACAGACAAAACCATACAGTAGTTATAGTTGGAGACCTTAACGCCCTTCTCTTAAAACTGACAGAATAACTAGACGGAAAATCAGGAAGGATATAGAAGTCAACAATATCATTAACCAACAAGATCTAATCGATGTTTATGGAACACTCCACCCAACAGCAGAATGCACATTCTTTTCAAGTGTCTATGAAACATTTACCAAAATATACCATATTCTGGGCCACAAAAAAGTCTCAACTAATTAGGAGAATTTAAATTATGCAGAGTGTGTTCTCTGACCTCAATGGAATCAAACTAGAAATCAATAATAAAAATAAAACATGAGGACTTCCCTGGTGGTGCAGTGGTTAAGAATCCATCTGCCAATGCAGGGGACACAGGTTCGAGCCCCGGTCCGGGAAGATTCCACATGTGGCAGAGCAACTAAGTCCATGTGCCACAACTACTGAGCCTGCACTCTAGAGCCCAAGAGCCACAACTACTGAGCCCACACACTTAGAGCCCATGCTCAGCAAGGAAGAGAAGCCACTGCAATGAGAAGCCCACGCACCTCAACAAAGAGTAGCCCCCACTCGTCACAATTAGAGAAAGCCCGTGCACAGCAACGAAGACCCAACAAAACCAAAAATAAATAAATAAATTTATTTTTTTAAAAAAATGAAAATCTCCAAATACTTAGAAACTAAACAACATACTTTTAAACAGCCCATAGTTCAAAAAGGAGGTCTCAAGGGAAATTTAAAAATAAGCTGAACTGAATGAAAATAAAAATACAAAATATCAATATATGTGGGACAAAGCTAAAGCAGAAGCTGAGAGGGAAGTATTCAATGTATAGCAACATATGCTTACAACAGAAAAGATGAAAAATCTAAGTTCAATACTTCAAGCCCCTACCTTAAGAACCTAAAAAAATAAGAACAGGAAGAATAAAAATAATAAATATAAGAACAGATAGATATCAATGAAATTAAAAACAGAAAACAATATAAGAAATCAATGGAATAATGATCTGGTTCTTCAAAAAGATCAATAAAATTCATAAAACTAAATAGTGACAAGGAAAACAAGAGAGACAACATAAATTACCAAAGTCAGGAATAAAACTAGGGATAGCACCACATGTCCTTCAAAACAATCATAAAGGAACACTATACAAAGCTCTACACATATAAATTTGTCAAGTTAGATGAAATTGATTAATTCCTTGAAAAACACAAACTACCACCCTTAGCCAATACAAAACAGATAATTTGAATAATTTTATAACCATTAAGGAAATTAAAAGGAAAATCTCCAAGCCCAGATGGAAGACTCTATCAAACATTCAAAGGGGAATTAATAAAATTTAACACAATTGCTTCCAAAAAATAGAAGATGAATGAACACTTCACAATTCATTTTTTAAAGCTAGTACCACCCTAATGCCAACATCTATCAAGCACAGAACAACAACAACAAAACTATATATAAATATCCCTCATGACTTCAGAAACAAAAATCCTTAACAATTTATTAGCAAACAGAATTCAGCTATACATAAAGTTAATTATACAGCATGACCAAATAGAGTTTATTTCAGATATGCAAGGCTAGTTTAATCTACCGTATTAAAAGGCTAAAGAAGAAAAATTACAGGATCATATCAAGTGCAGAAAAGGAAATAAAAATATACATCTAAAAAAGGCAGAAATAAAACTGTCTTTATTTGCAAATATCATGATTATCCATAGAAAATCCCAATAAATCTAAGAAAACAAACAAACAAAAAATCTCCTAAAAATAATAAATGTGTTCAGCAAGGTCACATATATAAGATATACAAACAAAAATAAATTGTAACTTTATTTACTATCAATGGGCAGATGGACACTGAAATTTATAAATAACTCAAAAATCATTTACAATCATTCAAAAATAGGTAGAAATCTAACAAAACATGTACATACCATTAAAAAACCATCAAATATTCATAAAAGAAATCAAGTAAGGTATAAATAAATAGAGACATTGTGTTCATTGATTGAAAAACTCAACATTGTGAAGTTGTTAATCCTTCCCAAATTGATATTCAGGTTTAATCCCAGCAAGGTTTTTTTCATAAAGATTGACAAGAGTATTCTAAAATTTACATGGAAATCCAAGAAATTAGAATACCTAAAATAATTTTGTAAAAGAAGAAAGTGGGAAGAATAAGTCTACCCAACTTAAAGACATTATATAGCTACGATAATCAACACTGCGTGGAGGGATAGACACACAGACCAATGTAACAGAATGGAGAACCTAGAAACAGTCCCACAGAAATAAGCCCAAATGATGTTCACAAAGGTGAAAAAGCAATTTAATGGAAGAAAGTTAGCCTTTTCAACAAATGGTTTAAAAAACAACGGTTTCAACCACTTGGAGCAAGTGGTTATTCATATGCAAAATAATGAACTTCAACTTAAGTCTCAAATCTTATACAAAAGTTAACTCAACATGGATCATAAACTCAAATGGAAAAACATAAAATTTTAGAAAAAAATAAGAGAAAACCTTCAGGATTTAGTGCTATGCAAAGAGTTCTACTTGACACAAATAGTATAATGCATAAAGTGAAAAACTGATAAATTGAACTTCATCAAATTTTAAAACATTTGTTCTAAAAAAAGACCCTGTGATGCAAAGACAAGCTAAGACAAGCTTTGTGATGCAAAGACAAGCTACAGACTGGAAGAATATATTAGAAAACCATATATCTGACAAAGGACTAGTATCTAAAATATATAAACAACTCTCAAAACTCAACAGTTAAAAAATAAACAATCTCATTGAAAAATGAGATATACATTTCACCAAAGATGATATACACTTAGCAAGTAAGCAAATGAAAAGATGCTCAACATCATTAGCCATCAGGGAAATGCAGACTAAAACCATGATAAAATATCACTAAACACCTATGAGAAGGCTAAGACAGAAGCAATGACAACATCAAATTCTGCTGAGAATGCAGAGAAACTGAAAAACGGAATCACTCATACACTGCTGGTGGGACCAAAATGGTAAAGCAAATCTGGCAAACCATTTGACAGTTCTTACAAAACTAAACATAGAATTGCCATATAATCTAGCAATTGTACCCTTGGGCATTTATCTAAGAGTAATAAAAATTTATGTTCATACAAAAATTTACACATAAATGTTTATAGCAACTTTTAAAATAAAAGCCCCAAACTGGAAACAACCCAGATGACCCTCCTTCAATGGGTGAGTGGTTAAACAAGGTATGGTAAATCTATACCATGGAATACTGGTCAGCAATAAAAAGAAACAAAGTATTTATTACAAAACGAAAAACCTGGATGAATTTCCAGGAATTATGATGAGTGAAAAAAAGATAATCTTAAAAGGTTACATATTATATGAGTCCATTTATATAACAATCTTGAAATGATCAACTGTTGAAATGGAGAACAAATTAGTGATTGGCAGCAGTTAGGGAGGGAGTGAAGATAGTAGGGATGTGGGTGGAGCTATACAAAAGGCAACATGAGCTATTCTCGTGGTGATGGAACTATTCTGTATCCTGACTGTATCTATGTCAATCTCCTGGTTGTGATACTGTACTATAGTTTTGCAGGATATTATCACTAGAGCAAACTGGGAAAAGGTACAAGGGACCTCCATGTATTATATATTGTATATGAATCTGTAAATCTCTCAAAATGGAAAGCTTAAATAAATAAAAGTGGTACCAATTTACTGAAGACTGGTAAAACAAGGTATAAGAAAAAGTACAACAGTTTAGGTATAAAGCAGTCTATAATACAATCAATAATGCTTTTTTGTTTTGTTTTAACTAAAAATGAAACAAAAACCAATAATAGTTCCAAAAATTAACCTCAGAAAACTGAACACTATTAAAAAGCAAGGTGAACAAAGAGATTGACCACTATAATTTATAAACCCCATTTCCATTTTCTGTAATATGTATACTGATAATTGCTTCATTCCAATTCACTGATTAATCAGACGTTTCTAATGGATTTTGTTATCAAGGCTTTATGATCTTGGGAGTTACCTCATTCCCTTAAACTGGTAGATAGCTTTTAAAAGGAAATAAATAAAAATAAAGAGAGAGTGTGTGTGCTTACGTCTTGTATTTAAGTGAATACAGAATATACAAGAAGAGAAAATGATTACGACATAGTATTTCTAATGTATTTTCAGGCTAACAGATTTCCAAGAAAATTAATCATGGGGCCTAGTCATTTTCCACTCTTTTCAAGTGACTTCTCATGCTATACTCAATGTGACAGTAAACATTAAAAACTAAATCTAGACATAATTTACACCAACATCTGCAAAAGGCTCACTAGTAACTCATGATGAACAACTTCATTGCAGTTGGTCTATACTTTGTACGATACATCATTGCTTTCATTTAAGAGAACTTCAGAAAATTCACAGCAGGTACAAACATCAGATGTTATAAGCACATAAATATTCCTGTTAGTACCTGCTTAAGGTTAGAATTTCCCATCATCCAAAATGCATCTCCAACAAACATAGGATGAAAAGTATACCCAATTACATGTGTTATCCTTTTATAATTTTTCACTAATAAAATGCCTCAAACTGAGGGTAACCAGTATTTATCTTAATACTTTTTCTGGAACTATGAAAAATAAAGAAAAATGTGACACAGATTTTTACAAAAGCTCAATTATTATACAAGATATAGGGTAATACTTTTAAATCTGCTCTTCTAAATGGGATAAGAGTTATCCTAAATTGTAACAATTTAGCAAGTTAAGATTCCATTGTAATAGTACTTAATGTAAGTGCATAATTGCTTATTTTAAACACTAACAAAAATATATCTATGATTGTATACAAGTCAGACAATCATTTATGTTATTTCAATCAACATAAAAATTATTTCCCTGAAATTCAGGGAAGGAAAAATGTATATATCCTTTCTTCCTTTCTCCCCTAGAAGCAAACATATTTCTGCCAAGAAATATATATGTATATAATTTTAAGATCAAAGAATTAAATTTAAATTATATGACATATTATTTGTACTATATAATATGAAATATATATGTATCATGCAATTTAGAGCAACTACTTACAATACTAAGCCCCGACTTCCTAATTATTTCACCACCTTATTAATAGAGAAAATGAGAAATAAAAATCTATATGACATATTATATCCTATAAATTCAAAACAGCATTATACCATTGTCTTCTAATTTATACAGAGAGGAGGATATATTCCGAAAATCACTCTTTTCTGAACTTATTGTTTTAAGGAATGAAACATAATTTTTTTTTTTTTTACTTTCAGTACTTGGATTGACAATCATTTCAAATTTTTATGCATCTGCCAGACTTTTTAAAACAGAGTATGTTACTGGTAATTTAACTTTGTTTAGACAATGTAAATAATTGAGGAACAGAGATATTTTCTTCTATTAACAAATATGGTTAGTTGTTACTGTGCATTTGCTTATTTTTTAATAGTCATTCTGGGTTTTTCCTTACAGTTGGGCTATATGCTTTTGTTCCAGTGCCAGTATACAAGCGTCTAGGGGGAAAAGAAAACTCGCAACCCATTCTAATTTGGTATCTGTAACTTGCTATGTACTTAAAACCAAGATTGTTAATATTTTTGCCAACTAAGACCAAGTTGGAATTGACTAAAATAAAGTAAACTTGCTTTAGTGAATGATCTTTGAAAAAATTAGTTAAGAATCACTTAGGTCAATTATAGGAAATTCTTTTTTCTCTTAATTTCAGGGCATTGGCTATGCTCTGACGTCTGAGGTGGTTAGAAATTTGTCTTCATGATAAGCTAAATAATATACTGTTATTCTATTTAAGTTTTACTGACAAGCACAATCAAAAGGGATACATCCACGGATTTATTATAGGCTAAAGGCTCCACCAAATGTGAGTTTCTTCTTTTTATGACAAATTCTGACATTTATTTAACCTATTTGATCAAGAGTGTTTTCTAAAATTGTTCCACAGAATACCAGTCCTGACAGATGGGCTCCAAAAAGCAGACTCCTTAATCCAATAAGTTTAGAAAATAATGTCAAATTTATTGAGTTTCACAAATCCTCTGTGCATGTAAGAAACGTGTGTGCGCGTGTGTGTGGGAAACCTATTTGATGAAGTGAATATCCTATAAACCTAACTTTGAAAAACAAGAAGCTGGAAAGAGTAAAGTTGTGGTCAACACAATACTGGGTTCACCAAATCCCAAGTGATTTTCTTCATCATGGGTTTATAAGACTTCATTTCCCTTGCATCTAGGTTGGGGCTACCGTTCTGTATACACAGGCAATCTGTGTTGCTTTGCAGACTAAAAGACAGGAATGTGGGTATAAATTCCTGCATTCTTTTTTCCCTGGAAATGCTGTGTTTAGATAGCATTATCACGAGAGACTGGGTCCCTAAGCAACTCCTTGGAACAGAGCTCCCCACCAACTTGCATTGGAGAGTATAGTGTATCAGACAAAGAATCATTTGTTAATGTTTACTAGCATTAGGGTTAATTTATTACTGCAGTATCATCTAATCTACCTTAAACAATACAATAGTTGAATTCAGAAATAATGAAAGAAACAAAAAGGGAGTATATATAAGACTTAAATTATAGATACTCAGATATTCAGAATTCCTTATTCACTCTTTTATAGGTCTTCATTAAATATAGTTTGCTAGGGTATGGCGTGATAGGCACTGCTCTAAACTAAGAGAGTGTAGTGATGTAAAACATATAGGGTCCTTACTCTCATGGAACATACACCCTGACTGTAAAGGAAGAAAATGTCCAGTGGGTAAAATGCTCATTAAAAAAAAAAAAAGATGGCACTTTTCCTATTAATTATATTTGTAATTTCTGTTCCCCTGCTAAATTTCATTTAAAAAATACTGACATTATGGCAATTATAACAACAAAAAATGAGCCATTAATCATCATTTTTATTAGAATGACAGATCAGATACTAAGTCAAATTTGGATATTTCTTGGTTCTCTTTAGTAATGGAAACCTATCTGAATATAATCATTAAACTATTTCAAAATTTATTTTGGAAAAAAAAAATTCAAGGCAAATAGAAACAAATTTTACCTAATTCTATAAAAATACTACAATCTAAAATTTTCTTTATCACTAACCAAATTCTGTGTATTGATGCAACACTTGTATTAAGATTTTCTTAAATTCACAAAAACATTTTTTTAAAGCTGTACTCCTAGCCATGTTGATGCATCATTTTCCACCTGTACTGAGAAAAGTAATATGCTTCCTATCATTTATAGGAAGTACATTAATATAATGTATTTTATTTTGATCTCTACTTTCAAAAAACAGATCTCCTACAGAGATTCAGAATTTTATAATACACACATGTACTTCTCCTATAATAAAAATGGAACCAATATCTGTAGTGATATCTTTTAAGATGCTGGTTAAGTATCTGCGTTATTTTTGAAAATTAACAAATATCAAACAGAAATAAATCAGCCAAAGTGCTGTCTGCCATGTACTTTATAGTTAAAAAGTACTTTATTCATTGCCAAGTTGAGAAGTACTATATAGGATGGCTTAGAGGAGGACTTATGAAGACATGAATTCAATCAGTCCTCATACATTTTCTACTGGTGTAGAGTGAAATAAGACAATTTTATATAATTTCATAGGAGATCAAACTTTCTGACTAAAAAGTACTTAATTGGTTTAGATTTCCTCACAATTTAAGACAATCGTCATCTTGTATCAACTTAGTAAATAGTGTCCTACTTTCAGTAAATATTATGTGTCCTAACTCTATATAAAGCAAGCTTATTACTATATTTCTTTATTAAATGATAGCCCTTGCTCTGTTTTTTGTTTTTTGCTTTTTTTCTCTCTCTGAAACTCTGTTCAGGTGTCAGTGCTTTTTTATTAAATCTCTTTTTTTTCATCAATTTTCCTGAGGGAAGAAGACACATGATCAGAAACCAGTAAGAATATAATATGGTTAGAAACATTTCATATCTAAGAAAGAGCTAAGTTATAATACAGGAGTTAACTCTATTAAATAATACTAAATCAGTAGAGTGACAAAAAGAAAAGCATTATGAATAGGAATTTAGTGTTTCAACAACTATCCCCACCCCGCCAGCAAAAAAAAAAAAAAAAAAAATCCAAGAAGCGTTACTGGCCAACCCAGTATTCAATGCAGAGTATAACAGAACCCAGGTAACCTAAAAGCTTGTTGGTGAGTAATGGAATTCATTAGACATTATATTTATTAGTATTAACAACTTCAGGAAGCAGATGTTAGGTTCTCGAGCATTTTGGTGCATACTGCCTGTAATGAAACAACCCCAAATAGGCATTCCATACCATGTTATTCTGTGTGTTTTAAAAATGTAACTTCCCCCAAGGGCATACAATGCCGTCTGTTATGAATAAGGTTAAAGTACTGAATATATCTCCCTAAAAAAATATATAGGGTGAATGTTGAGTATTAAATTCCATCTAAAATATACTAATAATTATAATATCAAAATACTTCCAGGGAGTTGATAGAGCTTAAAAAACAATGTCTCTGAAAGTCACTCAAAATAATTTATTCTTTCTATTCCTTTTTTAATTTCATCTGATTATGAGGAATTGAAATAGCAGGCATCAAGGTAGTTTAAAAACTGAAGGGCATTAATGAAATATAAGTAACATTATTACATGTCAGTTTATAAAAATTGACTTCAGACACTAGCCTCTGATTTTTAAAACTTTCCAAACAGTAATAATTATTTAACCTTACAATTTAAAATTATTTTCTCTTCTATATATGCTAGCAATTATTAATATTCTATATTAAATGACAATTGTTTATACATGTTATTTATTTTTACTTATTTGTTATTCTTAGGGATACCTTTGTTATTTCTTAAGGTACCTTGAAACCAATGTATTTAGATAATGTTTCAATATATTAAAATAAAATGATGTCAATTATTTAAGTATTTTAATGTCTATGTTCAAAGACACTCCTCAGGTTAATATAGTTTGTTTTTTTTTTCATTTCTAGCATGTGGGAAGATTCTTGTTCATATCCAAATGCCCAACTAAAGCCTAGACCTCAGATTTAAAAACTGGGGAAAATTTTGGTCTTTAAAGACAGAAGTTCAAGAAGTCCAATATTTCCCCTGACTGAAGTGGACAGGTTGAAAATATACATATGAAAGACAGACATAATCAAATTCCCATAGGAAAGGGGAGAAAGAATGTTTTTCATACAATACATTGAAAATTCAGTAACTGGACAATATAAACTCCAGAGGGGGGAAAAAAACATATATATATATATATATATATATATATATATATATATATATATATATATATATATATCAGGTTAAGAAGGGCTTACTTTTATATTAATGTGTGTTCTTTAGTAACTGAATAGGTTAATTATAAGTACTCATATTTTTGAACACTAGAGGGAGTACACAAAAGAAAAAGAAGAAAAAGAAGCCAAATACAAATATTACCTAGTTTTTGAGTGTTTCCCATAATATTGGATCTTTGCAACAAACTGCTTGCTTGTTTCTTATGGACATAGTAGGATGATTAAAATGTATTTAAACAGTATCCAATTATCACATTTGTATGTCATTTTCCAGTTAATTTAAAATTTATAATGACTAATGACAAGAAAGGTACACAATGTTCAAAAAGCAGAAAAATAGAGTGAATGCTATAAAAAAAAAAAGACATACTTTCTCCTCACTGTAGTTTGCACACTTGATTGGAAGAAAGTAGAATTATATCTGATGTGCTTCAAAGAATTTAAAATGACATCCCTGAACCTTAGGGAACAATGGGCACTCTGAAATCAGAGCCAGACTTGTCTGAAGATGAAGGCCTGAAGTTACACCACATTTAGGTTTTATATAAACAGGATGTCCCTAGAATTTCCATATGGGAGGGATAATATGGGAGCCACTGGTTGGGAGTCAAGAAGGGTCAGGACTTGATGAGTTAATATTTTTTTTAACATTTAGAACTCTGCCTGACACATAGTAAGCATTCAATGTGTTAGCTGTTATGGAGAGATCCTTTGTCCATTTCAAAGAATAAGAATATGGATTGGGTTTAGTGGAATGGGTTTAGTGAGGTTAGCAGATTTCAAAAATCAAAGCAGGGGAAAAAGAGCTCCCTCCAGCCAACCTACAAACTACTACCATATGTAAAGGCAGGAAGATAAGGAATCCATGCAAACAGTATTGAAAAAGCATCTACTACATGTTCCTTCTCTGTAACTGGTAGATGGGCAGTGGAAAGTGAAAGGTAACAGTTTGATCTTTGAGAACTTTAATGGAACAAAAGTTGGAAGAGATCCAGTTATTCACAAATTCATTTAATGAGCAACTATCACATGACAGCCACTGCACTGCTCTAGGCACTTGAGATACATAAGGGAATAAAACAAAGGTCACTGACCTCCAGGAGTTGACATTCTAAATGTGGGAAACAAACAAATAAATAATGAATACTAGGAATAAATTGTCTAGTATATCAGAAGCTAATAAGAATTAAGGAAAAGACAAAAGGTGAAATAGGAAAAGAAAGATGCAGAATGCCAGAGTGTTTAACAACATGTGGAGTTGACAGAATTAGCTGTGGGGGGATAACATGTGAGTGAAACTTTAATGAGGTAACAGGGCAGTAGAGTGGAGTTAGCCATAAAAATGTGCATGGCACATTCATTCTTGAAATAGCAAGATTAGTGAGGCTGAAGCAAAGACAGCCAAAGAGAAAGGAAGTGAGCAAGGAAACAGGGGTGAAGGGAAATCTGGGACCTCATAACCACTGTGAGCACATTAAGTAAAATGGCAAGTCATTACAGAGATTTGAGAACAATAATGTGATCGAGATTTACCCAGATCACTGAGCTATAAAAAGGGGGCTTAAGGAAGCAAGAGAGAACGGTCAGGAGGTTACTGTAGCAACCAAAATGAGAGAGGATGTTGGCTTGAACCAGTGTGGTAGCTGTGGAGGAGACAAGAATTGGTTAAATTCTACAAATATTTTGAAGGTAGAGCCAACCAGACAGTCTGGTGAATTGTGTATCATGCATGAGGAAAAGGAGTTGATAATGACTCTAACACCATCCATTGACTTGGCAAAGACTGAAAAGGCTAAGTTTTGAGGGAAGGAAAAAATCAACATTCCAGTTTGGACATGGAAAGGTGAAGATGTCTCTTAGACATCCAAGTAGAGATACAGAAAAGACCACTGACCATATAAGTTTAGAAGAAATGTCTGGGCTGGAGACACAAATTTGGAAGTCATGAACCTATAAATGGAATTTAACCTCCAGACTGAATAAAAATACCAATAAGGGCAGTGTAAATAATTTGTTTTAAAAAAAAAGGATCAAATTTGAGCTCAGACATCTTAGAGGAGAAATAAGCAAAGGTAACTGAGAAAAAAAAATCAGTGAGCTGAGAAAACATGGTATTCTTCAAGTCAAGTGAAGAAAGATTATTAAAGAGACTGTCAAATGCTGATAAATTAAATAAGGTTAGGACTAAAAATTGACCATTTGATTAAATAACATAGAGTCACTGACAATCTTGACAGAGGCAGTGTAGTGGTTAGAGTGTAGGTCTGATCGGAGTGGGTTTAGGAAAGAATAAGAGGAAATAGGTGATGTCAAGTATAAAACGTAAGATTTTTGGTAAAGAAGAGCTAAGAGGTGGGATGGTAATTTTCAGGAGAAGTGGGATCAAGAAAAGATTTTACTATTTATTTTCACTTTTATGCTGATGGGAATCATCTGGGGGAGAATGAACAAAAGATGGTATAGCAGAGACAGGTGAGAATTGTTAGTGATTTTCTTGAGTAGATGAGAAAGAAGAGGCTCTCACACACAAGTGTAATTATTGGCTTTTATTCCTTAACAGCTTTAATAAGCATTACTCAGAATTGGATCTTCAAGTTTAAGTTCCTCATCAGATAACAAGAGTAAGACTTTAAAAATGTTGTACTAAAGATTACATGGTAACTAAAAGAGAAAGCCAACTTTTTTTTTTTTTTTTTTTTTTTGTAGTACGCGGGCCTCTCACTGCTGTGGCCCCTCCCGTTGCGGAGCACAGGCTCGGGATGCGCAGGCTCAACGGCCGTGGCTCACGGGCCCAGCCGCTCCGCGGCATGTGGGATCTTCCCGGATTGGGGCACGAACCCACGTCCCCTGCATCGGCAGGCGGACTCTCAACCACTGCGCCACCAGGGAAGCCCTATTTTTTTTTTTTTTTTTTTTTTTTTTTTTAAGGCACAAACAGGGAGCAATTGTTAAGGAACATAAGCAAATACAACTGAGTGGCATAGTGACCATAAACATGAGGAATACAGAATTCAAGTTGGGTAAAAATTGTGAGGGTGTCAAGATTGTCTGGGATGGTCTCTGTGTTACTCCCTGAAGGAAGGAAAGAGATAAGACCAAATTGAAACAATGGGACTGAGGGATATCGGGCTGTAAGGCTGGGTTTGTTCATTTGACATTTTAAGTATCAGGAGAATAGTGTGTGATCTTTTAAGCAGGGGAGTGGCCTGAAGAAAGCAGTGCATTAAGAAGATTAATCTGGTAGTGTTTAAAGAATGAATTGGCAGAGGAGAACAAGAGACCGGATAGCTCTAAAACATCTTCATGAAATTGATAGCATAGGGATTAGAGAGGTGGCAGTGGGAAGGAAGACAGCCAATCTGAAACCCCCTATTTAGAAGAAGACTTAATGATTTTATGCTCTTGTTGTACCATGTACTTTTCTTTCATAGCCTTTAACACTCCTTAATAAATATTATTTCTGTTATTATTTGAATAATGTCCTCCCACTAGCATGTAAGTTCTAGATGTCATGGGCCATGTGTGTGTTGCTCAATATTTTTTTTTTATTCCCTAGCACATTGCCTTGCATATAGTAGACATTTTTTTTAAAGTTTTGAATAAGTGTATAATATATTAATGTTTATCAAAGAAGCTTATGAGGAAGGAGAAGAAGGAAAAGAGAAGAAGGAAAAGAACAAACAATGAAGAAGACAGAGGAGAAGGGAGGAACAAGGAAAGGAAGTATGACAGATGACATAGCGGAGGAAGGAGAGGAAAAGAGATTGTACTGAAGTTAAAAGCATGAAAACAGCAGAGTAACTATGTTGCTGCTGGGAACTGGGGAGCTGGTTCTGGACAACAGTTTAAAGGGAGAAATTTCGGGAGTCCAATTCCACCATTTGCTCTCTATATTAGCTACCCCCTCTGTCTCAGCTCCCTCCTAAGTAGGACAATTATAACGACCTCAAAGGGTGACTGAGACGATTAAGCAAGTTAACACAGAACAGCTCATGGTACATGTGAGTACTGAACAGATCTTAGTCACATTCATGTTCATCATCGTCATCGTTGTCACCATCATCATGACCATCACTGTATTTCTTCTATAACTTGTGCCACACCACGAAGCAGTGACACCATTCAAACCTCCCCTATCTCTACAGAAATGGAAGAGGCAGGAGAAGCATAAGACAGTTTGATAGATGAGATGAAGAGGACTTCTTTCCAGTAAAGATTGCCACTGACCTCACTCAGGAACTAATGGTGGCAAGAAGACAAGCAGCTCAGCCTCAGCCCATCGTCCCTTCTGAGTTTCCCTTTTATCCCCAAATCCTAAAATACACACATGTATACAATTTCCTTGAAATTTTTCAATTTAATCTTTATTTGATTGTGAAAAATAGAAAATAAGATAAAGTAAGTGGTGAGTGAAAGTGAGAAGATATATTTTAAAAGTAGTTTCAGTGAAGGGAAAAAGAAAAGAATCAGGTAAATGTAAGAAAAGGCACAAATAATGTTTTTTTTAAACAAAAGAAAAGATAAGAATACAAGATATGAAAAGAACATAAAGCCCCGGTGCTTGACGGATAAATACCAATAAAAGCTTAAATAAATAAAAAAGGTGGGTAAAGAAAGCAATATTAAGAAATATGTAAGTGACATGGAATAAGAGGGAAAAGCTAGAGCAGTCATTCTCAACTAGGGTGATTCCCCTCCCCCCCAGGGCACATTTGTCAATGTCTAGAAACATTCTTAGTTGTCACACTGACATTTTTAGTTGCTGCTGGCATCTAGGTAGTACATGCCAGGGATGCTCTAAATATCCTACAATGTATAGGACAGCCATCAACAACAAAGAATTATCTGCCCAAAATGTCAATAGAGCCATTTTTGAGAAACCCTGAACTAGACAGAAATTAGAGGTAAAGAGGAAGCGATGGAAGTAGTTCAGATCTGGTCACTCTTACAGCTCAAAATTGCAAAGTCCTCATTTTACTCTGAGCAAGAGTTAAAATTGTTAGACATGTCTCCTTACACATTTTACATTGCCTTAGAGTTACTTCTTGCACTCTACTAGAGATGAAGTTCATCCTACTACAGGTGACTTTCTTCAAGGGCAGGTCCTTAAGCTTATTCGTGTTGGCATCCCTTATGTTCTTTTGCACAGTATCTTACACATATCAAGAATTCAATAAATCTTTCTTCATTCATGAACTAGTGTCACACAAAAAAATAATAAAATAAAGAAAAATGCTGTTCTGGGACCAGTTTTAATAAGAGAACACGCTTAATTTACAATAAGCTCTGGAAACAAACATTCTATCTTTCCATGTGGTGATCTCCTCTAGCACATATCATAAAAAAAAAAAGTGAGAGTTAACCTTCAGACACAAGAGCATTCTACAGTTTCAGATTAGTGAAATGTGTGTGTGTATGTATATATATACATACACACACACATATATATATACTCCTACCCCACTTTGAGATAGATTACATCTACCAGAGTCCCTCTAAGAGAAGTAAATTGTTGATAAACTGCCCATTTGCTCCTGGAATAAAAACCATCAATTTATAGCCATCAGTATTTCTTTTTTCCTTTTTTGTAGGGTCAGGACTTATGATCTTGAAAATTATGGAGATGGGTCTCAAACAACTAGCTGATTTTTTTTTAAATCAATCACTTGTTTTGTCTCTTCACCTGAATTATTCTCACCCACTCAAGATTCCCTAAACATCTGCAAAGACTTATGTCTTTATGAGCTTTTGTTCCATGGGAAATACCCACAATTCTGTCATACTTTCGAAGTGCTCTGTGACATGGGGGAAAAAATTAAGAACTACTGCCTCTAGAAGACAGCTACATTGACCGATACATATTTTTTAACCTGGCATTTTTTTGTCACATGAACATAGTTCAAAATCTTAGGACAAGATATGATATTATGAAAGAAGCCAACAAACAACAGTAAATCTGTTAGCTTTTGGACAGTACTACAAAAGAGAACCTGTTAGAAATTGTCAAATTTGCTTTCTCCAGACAAGTATGGTACATGCTATCTGTAGCTGAAACTCTATTTATAATGAGTCAAACAACATAATAACTGACTCATTGGGCATAGGTATATAATTTGACTGACTTCAATTATTGTACAAGTAAACATTTGTCTCAAACATCAACCTGAAGTAACATTTGCAAAGCAGAAGGAGGAAAAACAATGATCATAAATGTAAGTTCTGTCCTAACAATGTTAATGTTTCTTAACTAAAGCGAGGCCTGAAATTCAATTCCTTGGGAATCCTCACGTCCGTCCATTCTCAAAAATACAAATAGCTTGTGCCACATAAGGCAACATCTGTTCCAAGTTGACAGGCCACCTTGTGAACCTACTTTGATGTGGACATTACCTAGACATGCCTATTTTCTCGTTTCAGTTGATATTATTTTCTGGCTCTTATTTAGAGCTGAAGTAGCTTTGACTTTGGTTTCCCAGGTCTAAGAAATCTTAATTTCGAGCAGTTCTTCCTAATGAACTAACTTTTAATATAATAAAAACACTTCTATTCATATTATACTATATAAAAAACAACAGGATTTTAGAGTAAGGTCATTTCTTTTTTCCCTTATATGTGAGGGGAAGAGGGGGTGGCTTAAAATTGGTAGCACTAAAATTAACATGAGAAATCTAACCATAAAGATACATTTGGCATTGCTAGCCAGCTCAATAATTTGGGGCCTGGTAAATATTCAACAAGCTTCTCTATTCATCTTCACAGCAGAAAGCGAAACAACTGTCAAACCCCAAACATATCAGAAAACTTAAGGACAGTACCTCCCTTCCAAGGCAATTTGATAACAAAAGAGAATAAAAGTTTCCCAAATTCTTTTAAATTCATTTGAAACTGCTATATACAATGCTAGACATCAGCAAGCACCCATATTAGTTGTTCCTTTATTTTCTAAGTCATAATATAAAAAAAGAAATGTCATATTTTTCTTAAAGTTTTTGTTGGAGAATAAATAGGTCAAAAGTAATTCACTGCAGTACCTATTTATTCAGAAGATGAAAACTGCAATGTCTAGTTAACTCACTATTAATTTTGCCTCAATACTGGTGCCCAAAACTGAGTACAACCCACAAAAACAATGACTGTTACTACAAAGAAATAATATACTCACAATAAGACTTAAAAGTTTTATTAGCTTCACTAGAAATTTAAGAAGATGGGTCCACACATATACAGACGCTGGGAGTAAAAAACCTGTGAAAAACTCCCTGGAAGATAGTTTGGCAAGTTGGATTGAAAACTTTAAAACTTTTGCACCCTTGATTTCTAAGCAATTGGGGGAAAAAATAGGAAGATCCATAGAACTTAGTGGTTAAATGCCTAGGCTGTAGCACTAAAATGCCTAGCACTGAAGCCTCACTCACAAGTAAGGGACGTTGGCAAGTGACTTTACATCTCTGGCCTCTATTTTCTTATCTGTAAAATAGAGTAACAATAGTACCTTCCTCATATGTCTGTTTTGAGAATTAGAAGACCTAATATTAAGAAATATACTTAGAATAGTATCAGGCAGATAGTAAAAATCTATCTGTCTTAGCTATTTTATTGTCAAAGCTGTTCTTTTAGTGATACTTAACAACCACAAAAATTTGTTAATAAATAGAATGTCGAACATTAGGGGCATGATAAAGTAACGTATAACAGATCTATATAATGGTTATGATCTAATAGTATTCCAGAAAGCAGAAAACATCACTGTATATAACTTCATAATTTTACATGACTTTGTCTATGTTAAAAACATGCATACAAAAAGATGGAGAGAAAATACAGCAAAATTCTCAATCTATCTATTTACGTGTGGCATTAAAGATAATTTTTATGTTCTCCTTTCTAATTTTTTTATTTTTCCAAACTTTTTATATTATTCATATACTGTATTACTTATGAAATATCTTCTTTAACAAACTAGTATCCTTAGGATTTGAAGGAAGGATGAATACGTGGAGCACAGAGGAATTTTAGGGCATGAAAATACTCCGTAGGACACCATAATGATAGATATATATCATTACATATTTGTCCAAAGTCACAAAATGTCCAACATCAAGTGTAAACCCTAACATAAACTATGGACATTGGATGATAATGATGTGTCAATGTAGATCCATCAGTTGTACCAAATGTACCAATATGGTGGGGGATGTTGATAATGGGGGATGCTACACATGTATGGGGACAGGGCGTATAAGGGAATCTCTGTACCTCTCCCTCGATTTTGCTGTGAACCTAAAACTGCCCCCCCAAATAAAATCTTAATAAAATACACAAATAAATTTTAAAGGAAAAAATAGTACCTTTCATTGTTTACCAATCTTTTATTTTCAACTTAATGTCAGTTATGCACATTTTAATCAGAAATGGATTGGCATATTATTGGAATTTTTCCCCTCTAATTTTCAAAAATTGTCCATGATATTTTTTATGAACTAGCTCTACAGAAGCTCTGTAGTTTAATTTGTGTGGGAAAATATGTTTTACTGAAACTTACATTTCTTTCTCTTTTCCTACATTTTGATTTAATTACCTGAGATCCTCAGAGCAGTAAGGGTGGAAAAAACATAATCCAAGTAACAATGAAACTATTACATTGGTTTTATTATCTATTACTTCACTATTGCCTGAAGCACACTGTCTATTTATTACTTTAATTCTGCTCGAATTTCTTATCAGTTAATTCTCTGAGTCTTGAATGGTTTAATGCATTGGAAATAGAGAGACAGTAAAGGATGGTTATTGGTTATTTTTATTTTCTCAGAACCATGCTGCTCTTTTAATAACATGCTAAGCCATCATGCTTAAGAAAAGAAAAACTAAAGACCATTTTAGCAGTTGGTAATATACTTCAGTTTGAGAGGGTAGACTGTTGTAGAGAGTAGTAAAACTACAGCTATTGCTACAAATTAATCATCTGTGAAATCTCACTCATTCATGACTTTAGAATTTAGAAAATACTCCAGACATTATTCTCTGTAATTTGTTCAAGTAATGAATTTTATATGCATGGATTCATTAACCAAAAAATATTTGGTAGGATTTCCTAGATCAATAAACTAAAGCACTTCAAGTGGATAAGCCATTAAAAAAGAGAAAAAACATTTTAAAACAAAAATATTTTGCAGATAATTGTTAGTTCTATTAATTCTGTTTTCATCAGCCCCCAAATGGATCATTTCCTATGGGTTTTCAAACTTTTCAAAATTAAACTTAATTTTAATTTATTTCTGTTTATGACATTATAAGAGAAACATTGAGTGCTTTCCAATCCAGTCACAAAGCTGACAAAACCTTCCTACTCATGGAGTCCAGTCAGTCAGTGATCCCAGAGCAGACAGAACAACTCAGCTTCACTGGTTTCTCCATAATGGTCATGTCTACTCACAGGGCTTAGCAATATATATATATATATATATATATATATATATATATATATACACACACACACACATACATATGTATATATATACATACACACACACACATATAGTTAACTCATATAATAGTCTTGTTACTTAAAATCGTAAAATGAAACAGTCTAAACTAAACAAGAATCCAGCTAAAGCAGCAATGAATTTTGTTTCCAAGTAGAAGCCTATTTATTATATATTCCAATCGCTCCCTAAGCAACAAGATCTATGACCCTATATTAACACCAACATTTGATGCACAACAAGTTTACCAGTGAGATCTCCACAAAAGAACAGGCAAATTGATACCAAGAGAGGTCAGCTTATTTGAGAACTCTCTTTAAAAAGCAATAGCTCTTTTTTTTCTGCATTACTTCAAAGAAAAACGATTGCCCCAGAAATGGCTAATTTTATCCCTAAAACTCTAGAGTTGAACCACTATATTTTTTCTTTTTTTTCAACGTGTAGAAAAAAGCAACATGGATTAATCTTGTACTCCAATGCTATTTCCTCTTAATTGCTTCTCCTTTCTACCTTTTCAAATCTTATCCACATCTCAAAGACCCCAAATTTTCCTTTTTGGCTTTTCATTCTCCCTAAGGACGTGGCCTTCATGAAAATCTCCACTGTTTAATCGTAACACTTGGATATGTGATCTCTTGTATATGGCACTGACCCATTTGTGTTAATCATGACAATCTGAATAAATCATAAGTTTCTTAAAATTCATATCTTACCATCTTTTTTAAGTTTCTACTACCCTTTTCACCAAAGTCTTACTACTAAGTACATACCAAGTATCAGTTTATAAATCTATATATACTCATTCTTATTCTCAATTCTGTTTTCTTAGATCACAGTGAGAGTGGTGGTCACGAAAAGTAGTAATGCCTTTTTACACTATTGATGTTCAAAGACAGGATAAATATATCCCAACCTATTCTTTGAGTTCACTGAGACCAGAAACTCCAAATTATTCATCTTGGTAGCAATAAAAAGGTAATATAGTATTTGGCACACAATAGATGCTGAATAAATATGTTGAATTATACTTAAGGTTTTTCCATTATAGTACAGAAGACCCAGAAACCCATATTATTTCTGAAAAGTCAAGTAATTTGAGGTTTTACTAAATTCTGAGGGCAGAATAAATCTGCCCCTAGACTTTCTAGAAATCCTGTTCTTCTTCTTCTAATATACAAGCTAATTATAATTAAGCAATAATAATTAATCATAAAAGATACCAATAATAATAGAATTTTGTTACTCATTGTTTTTTATTTTTTTGTTCATCAGTAATTTATTTATTTATTTACTTATTTATTTTTGGCTGCGTTGGGTCTTCGTTGCTGTGCGCAGGCTTTCTCTAGTTGCGGCGAGCGGGGTCTACTCTTTGTTGTGGTGCGTGGGCTTCCCATTGCGGTGGCTTCTCTTGTTGCGGAGCACGGGCTCTAGACGCGCGGGCTTCAGTAGTTGTGGCACGTGGGCTCAGTAATTGTGGCTCGCGAGCTCTAGAGAGCAGGATCAGTAGTTGTGGCACACAGGCTTAATCACTCTGCGGCATGTGGGATCTTCCTGGACCGGGGCTCGAACCCATGTCTCCTGCATTGGCAGGCGGATTCTCAACCACTGTGTCACCAGGGAAGTCCCTGTTACTAATTGTTAAAGAGTTCCAAGCAGCTACTATTATGTTGGAATCTATCCCACTACCTGAATTTTCAGATGACTGAAGTCCAGAAAACTTCTAAAGAGAAAATAAATTTCAAAATAACCTCAAACAAAAGTCTAATATTGGGGCTTCCCTGGTGGCGCAGTGGTTGAGAGTCCACCTTCAGATGCAGGGGACACGGGTTCGTGCCCCGGTCCGGGAAGATCCCACATGCCGCAGAGCGGCTAGGCCCGCGAGCCATGGCCGCGGAGCCTGCGCGTCCGGAGCCTGTGCTCCGCAACGGGAGGGGCCACAGCAGTGAGAGGCCCGCGTACTACAAAAAAAAAAAAAAAAAAAAAAGTCTAATATTGTTGGTGCAGAGTTTATGCAAAAATAAAGGACAAAATATTCAGAATACCACATTTTAGTTAGAATGAAAAAGGCAGATATGGGGACATATGTATATGTATAACTGATTCACTTTGTTATAAAGCAGAAACTAACACACCATTGTAAAGCAATTATACTCCAATAAAGATTTAAAAAAAAAAAAAGGCAGGGAAAAAACAAATACCATATGGCGAATGATATAGTGATGCAGTCATAATCACTTTCTTATTTCTAATTTCTGTTCCAAATTAATAACAGCTCTATGCTAACTTATATTAAAATATATTATGGCATAAACACATACCATTGCCAATAAAGGAATTAGAATTCAAAATATAACCGTTTATATTTAGTGATAAGCTGCCAGAATAGTGAATGTAACAATTAATGAATAGTGACATTTATATTTACAAGTCATAGGTGTAGGCACCAACAGGTTTGTGATTTACAAAGTTTTCAGTTACTCCTCCATTCAAAATTACATCAAAAACGGGTTCAGTCAGGTGTGCAATATTATCTCAAAAAGATAAACGCTGGACAACTGCAAGATGTCATAGGTTAAACATGCCCTATAAATATTTTGTTCTTGAAATAACTATCTCTCCTATTACATAAATGGCCAGTGTTTTGAGATTCAGACATAGTATCCACAACTCCATGTGCAAACCTAGGATGATGATATCCTCACAAAAGTAATTAATAATCACATCAAATCATTTATCATTCATAAATTCCACTCTCAGGGGTGAAATTTTTAGCCAGACAGGGCCTGGCACCCAATCAAAGCTTACAAAGCATCAAGATAAAATTTTATCTATAGATCTGTCTAGAAGACAGATCTTTTCATTTACTTGGTTTTACATTACCTATGCTTTTCTATTCCTTTTATAAACTGTTTGTTTGTTTTTTCCCTAATAAAAATCCTCAAGCAAATGAAAACAGAAAGAGTGAAAGGGAGAGAGATCCACAGACTCCCTGAAACACTTCTTTGTGATTCTAACCAAGAGCTACAGTGAGGTTAAAAGTTTCACTATAGATCTACCTGGTCTCCAAACATCTACAGAATAATGATGCAAAGCAGAACTAGGACCATGTGCAGTTTCTTGTCATTTATTCTGTCTAAAATAAGGAGTGGGGTGATACATTGTAACATAAGAAGTATGTGCCCATAGATGCGGAGTTTTGATTGACTACCTTTCTCTTAATCTCAGCCTCCACGCTGAAGCAGTAAATACGTTTCTGTGCTGATGTAGGTTTCCCACATCCCCCATCTTAGAAACCTCAACAACCGTAAGGCACAATTCTGCCAAAAGGAACTTGCCCAAATTTGTTCGTTTTTTAAAACGCCATCATGTTTCGGATGAAAATACAGTCTGCCAAAGATGTCAAATAAAAGGATAACAAAGAAACAAACAGCATCTTTAGACTTGAATTTCTATGCATAACCTCACCATCTGTCAACCAGTTGTGAAACAATGATCCTAGAGAAGCCCTGAAACACGAACAAGTTTCCTCCTCGCATCTATCATCTGTATCAATCTCCGCTCTCAGGACCTCAGTAGTAATTATGTTCTGCCAGTGGAGCAACATACAAGAATGGCATTTGCCATTTGCAAACCAAACCCTGCCGATGAATGGGTCATTTTAACAGACTTGTACTTGGTAACAAACGCGGAGTTCAGTTCACAGAGGTAACGGGGAGAGGGGGAGAGTGAAGGAGGGCTCTATCCTCACATTTGGATTGGAAATTGGACAGAGGAGGTAGGTCTCTAGAGGCCAGCCATCCAAACGACCCTCAATCTCTTCCCTCCTGGCCTTTGAAACAGGATTATAATTTTGGACCTAGACTACGCCCCACCCCTTCCCTTCCCACTGCGGCCACCACCTTCGAAGTTACAGTGTCAGCTCTCCTGCAACTGGGGGTGCGGACTCCCTGGCGGAGAACAGCACCAGGCACCCAGTCAGTAGCGGAACACTGGGCTGGGACTCTGCCACCAGCTCCGAGACGCCACCCGCGGGCTCGCGGGAGACCCCACCCCTCCCAACCCTGCCCTCGCCCCCGCCTGGAGCTGCAGCCTGAGTTACGCATCCTCAGCCTTGACACTGCCTCCGCTTCTTTCTATCCGCATCAACACTGGTGGGGGTGGGAGGGCAGAAGTAAAATGGGGGTTGGGGGGAGCGACAAAGAAACACAACAGTCCTGGTTCCCAAGAGCCAGGACTCAAGTGGCAAGACGCTGGTGCACGCACACCAAACACACACACACACACAATCACGCACGCACGCACTCACCGACGCGCCCTGCGCCCCAGGTTCTATGCCAACGGCGACAAGATAGGAGGAAGAAAGGAGGTGGGGTGGCGAGAAGGCCCGGAGTTACTGGGAGGGACATTCCGAGGAGAGCAGGGGATGCCTCAGGAACTGCGAAAGTGAGAAAGTCCCAGACCCCCTTTACATCCCCAAGTCTGGGTTCTCCTGCCAGCAGCCCCGGGTCTCCTTCCTTCCAGCTGGGCTCGGGAACCGGGGAGGGGGGCCGGAGCCGAGCTTCTCCCAGGCTGCCCTCTCGGGCCTGGCCCAGGGCCCGGAACCCGGCCCCCTTTCAGCCCCGGCCTGAGGAGGCTGCCAGGCAAGGAGAGGCTTGCCCGCGGACTCTGGGGGAGCAAGAGGGCAGGAGAGAAGCATCTTGCACTATGCGGCCGGTTGCTGGTTTCTTCCTCTGTCGACACACCCCCAGTGAATCCCCTTCCCCAACACACACACACACACACACACACACACACACACACACAGAGACACGCGTGTTCACCCCTCTCACCATCCCAGGTGCATCGATTAAAACACTAGTTGATTTCTTCCTGATTAGAAAAAAAAGAAAGTGCAACAACTCTTCTCAGGAGTCGCCGGAGGAAAGAAAGTCCGTCTGCAGGCGCCTTTCTATAGTTTCCCTTGAGTTAAGAAATCTGGCGGTCCCCAGTGAAAACGGGACCGGGAACCCCAGCGGGTGAAAGGCGACGAACTCCTTCCCCACACCCCGCACCTCTCACCTCCTTAAGTTCCTTGGCCACGTCCTTCAGGTCGCCCAGGACTAATTCCAGATCCTCCACGATGATCTTGATCTGTTCCTTCACCTTGGTTTTGGAGGCTGCCGGCGGTCCCTCGGCTGGAGAGGACGAGGAAGGGGTCCCCTTGGACTTGGCTGACATTCTTTGGGGGCAAGCGAGGCAGGTCAGCACAGGCGGGCGAGCGGAGGCTGCTGCGCGCCCCGGTCCCTGGCGCCGCGGCGGCCGCTGCCGCCCCAGTCCCCCCACATCTTGGACGCTCCCCGG
This sequence comes from Delphinapterus leucas, assembly GCF_059928025.1. Lineage (NCBI taxonomy): Eukaryota > Metazoa > Chordata > Mammalia > Artiodactyla > Monodontidae > Delphinapterus > Delphinapterus leucas. The sequence continues at coordinate 100,581,249 of NC_143131.1, read as the reverse complement.
GTAGCGGCGGGTGGCTGCGCTCGGCGCTCGGCCGGGTGGCCGCACTGTGATGCTGCCATCAACTCTCCGAGACGCGGCGCTCGGCGCGGGGCTGCAGACGGGCGAACAGCGCGCCTGCGCCTCCTCCCGCCGCCGCCCGCCGCTCGCGCGCACACAGGCGCTCGCTCCCCGCCCGCGGAGAGGGGCGCCTGGCCGCCGGTCTCTGGCTGTCAGCTGCAGTCCCCGCGGCACGTGCCTCCGGGATCTCTCCCAGAACACCTGGGCGTCAGGGAGCCGAGAGATAAGTTCGTGTCCTGCCCACCCTCTCGTCTTGATACTGAAATGCCCTCATCATCATATCCTGCTGGATGTCTTGTTACATCCAGCTTAGATTCCTTCTGTTTCACCCACCAGTCGAGACCCGGATCCCCACCACACTTTCTGATCGATTGATTAAGAACCACAGTAGGGTCAGAGTTTAATTTAGGGCTAGTAAAGCGACCCTAAATGTTCATCCAGGGCCAAAGTGTGTCCCGAAGGCCTCCAATCACTCTCCTACTCACCCAAGAGTTAAACAGAGGTGTTCTTACTTGTGCAGAAATAAAAAGAGGTGTGGATAAAATCGACCCCTCACCCCCTGGAATCATGATATTTAACCAGTGTTCTTGAAAGAGGTAGCTTAATCCTGCTGATTCCACAGAGCTAATAGAGGATTTATTCATTGGAAGTCCTCACATCAAAAATCCCCTGGGCGACTGTCTGAGTCATCTTGGCTGTACTCAACTGGGACAGCTCCCGTTTTTTGTTTTTGTTTTTGTTTTTTTAACTGTCTTTCCTCTTTTCGTGGCCTATGATGATGTATGTTTTGGGTGCAGGGGAAATACACTGGATCTCCTCTTGTGAAAGCTGAATAAGAAGAGTTTGCCACCAACTTTTTTTTTCTTTTTTGTATCCATTTCAAGTCTTTTGCAACTAAATAAAGAGGAAATAACTTTCTGATTGTTCTGTCAAAATGACCCAAGGTGGGGGAGTTAATAGGAAGCCTTCAGTTTCATTCTCAGTAGGTGGCTAGGATTCTCATTAGTTAAAGTTTTAATTTCCTTAGTAGCAAACCCATGGGTTATTAGCTACTGACCTGGAAGGCTGGATCTACTTTATTTTCTTCATACACTCTACTCCAAATCATTATTTTAATAAGCTTCCCATTTAGTCATGCCTTAGCAAGGACCTCTGTCTCTTGCTTCTCACACCCCAGATTGTTCCATTATGCTTCTATACATGAAGAAAATCTTGGCAGCTCTCCTCTTCCTCGTTCCTTAAACCCCTCATATTCACTCTCTTCATTCTGAATAATTCATCTTGATAAAATCCTTGGAAGTCATATTTGGAATATGGAAAAAAAAAGAGACAATATGAAAAAAAAAGAAAAATAGAAATTTAGAGGTGTTATCAAAAGAATAACAACATTGAAAAAACACATTGAAAAATCAGAGGAAAAAGAAAGGTAGAAAGCAGAAGTTGCTGGAAGAAAATTAAAATAAGAATAAAGGAACCAGTGTGCACTAAGCAAATTGGAGAGGAGAAGAGGGAAGAAATTATTAGAAGTGTTAAATAAGTAATATGGTTCAGTTCTCTAAGGTAGAGAGAGTATATATTTTTAAGTGCCCTGTCTCTGCAGGTTCTTCATTATTGTATAAAGGTGTAACAGTAAAATATATATACATCAGGTTTACAAACTCCCCCACGGTAAATTCCTAATCTTTAACTATACTCTTATTTCATATCTGAAGAAGGATAAGTGGTCAGAAATTGCGGGAAAGAATGTGAGAAAAAGGGAAGGTACTGCTCCTTTATATTAGAATTTTTGACTCTCAATAGTAGGCAAATGAATAAGGAAGCCCCCCAAACTCAAAAATGATGAATTTAAGCAAGAATACTGGAAAAGAGGAAAGGAGGTGGTGTTTTTCTTCCACTGACAAAATAATCCTTTTATTAATATAAGGATATTTCCATGCCACTCTGAATCTCTTCACTAATGATTAAAAAAAATTCTGTTCTCCTATGGTATCCATTGCTAGCAATGAGCCAAACTATTTTGGCTCAAAACTGAATCATAATTATTACTTTAAAACACATTATGCACATCCATATCACAATTTACTCTTAAATAATGATTATCTATCTATCTATCTATCTATCTATATTTAAATACAATATGGAGTTAACTGAAAGGGAAAAGTTGTAATTGGCTTCCAAACCCAAACTAACAAAGCTAGTCGACCCCCAGCAGTGATGACTACCACTATCTTTTAGTCATTAATCAGGTATGGATAAAATATTCCTAAAGAAGAAAGTTTTACAAAAAGAGTTAAAGACATTGAGGGGAAGGAGACAATAAGAAGGACACAAGGATATACGTCAAATCTATTTGCTCTCTATTTTTTTTATCACCTTTGTGGAAAAATTAGTCACTCCGTTGGCACATCCTGCACTCTGTCAGAGATTCATATATATGATGTTCTAAAGCCAAATTATGGGGACCACACAACAAAAGTGACACCTAATAAAATTTCTTATTAATGTGTTCATAAATCTGTTTATGTACTAGTGCTAGAGGCAAATGGGTACATACTCAAACCACATCACTTATAAGCTTAGAATAACAGACTGCTAATAGAAAGTGTCTTATTTGTAGAAATGATTGTTCACCCAGAATTTTATTCTTTCTGTATCTTTAGTCAACATTTTCTGAGGGTTGCAGCAGGAAGGATTGGATAATTATAGGAGATCATCTAGTGGTTGTTCACTTACAGGCATTTATCAATATTTTCCTGTGTGTGTATGTATGTGTGTGTGTTTAATCTGTTGCATTCAATCTCTAAAAATTAACCTGCATGAGCAATGCTATGACACTGACATACTTTCTAATTCACAAAGAGCTCAAGAATATTCCCAAAATATTTTGTCCCATTTTGTTGACAGCAGCTTTTATCAATATACCACCATAATAATGTCCACTGAGTCTCAAAAAAAAAGGATATGCATAATATAACATCGCTCTTATAATGACGTCGCTTGGTTTTATTTCTTTTATTTCCTTTGCATAAGCTTTGTTTGTAAAATCCAATAAAGTCATTAGAGATATTTGAAAACATTAAGAAAAAAAAAAAATAAAGGAATGACAACTTTGTTTCCACCAAAATAGTTTTCACTGGGTGAAAAATACTGGCAAACAACGTGGGTAGGAGAGAAAATGCCATTAGTGAAATGCAACAGAGAAAAATGAGTAAAGTTCTCCACGTATACATTGACTAAGAAATATACTGTACATGATATGCCTAGGCAGTGATTTGCAAATCTGGCACACATCAGAGCTTGTTAAAATACAGATTGCTGGAATCCACCCCCAGGGTATGCGATCTAGTAAGTCTGGGGTGGGGTTTGAAATTTGCATTTTAACAAGTTTCTAGGCTGCTGGAGAAAGACCAGCCTCTGAAAACCACTGGTTTGAGAGATTGAAAGAAAACTTTAGGTTTCTTTTTAGCTAGAAAGCCTTAAAGGTCATCCAGTTACATCTCTTCATGTTATAGATGAGAAAACAATGCCTTGGGAGGTTAAATGGTACCTCCAAATTTTCACATCTAGGGAATACAAATTGGGAGCTAGAACCTCATGTTGACTCAGACTTGTGGAGTTGTCTCCATTTGTCTAGAGAATATCTCCTTTTTATGTAGTAATTGCTTTTGGCATGATGGCTATCTACTATAGATGCATATTGGTAAAAACAAACAAACAAACAAATGTGATCTGGAAGTTTAAATACAAATACCCATTGTACAATAGTACCCTGAGTAATTAGAACTTTTTCTATTCTGAAGTATCTGTTCAATAAACACTTGATAGGGACATGAATGAATGAAGTGTTGTCTATCTCTGTGTGTTTTGAAACTAATTTAATTCAACAAATATTTTTTTAAAATGGCTACTGTAGGCAAGAATCTATGCTATGGAGTAGATGTGCCACTAGGTTTAGCAAGGCACAGTCCCGGCAAGAACAATTAGATAATTCCACATATGACTCTAATATAAAATATTGTACCTCAGAGTATCTCTTTATTGCCCTCTTTGCCAACTACAGTCGGTTTATTTTACTTGACCTACAAAGTCAATGTATACTTAATTTTTTTTTCCTTACTTTTTATCCATGAGACAGAAACTGAACTTTTGCTTAACTGAACAAAGGAAGTTGTCTCATAGCTTAACCATAGAAAGGCAAGGAGAGAAATATTTTCCAGTAGAATTGGAGCCAGAAATTCTAGGACTATTTCTTTCTATGTACCCCATTCCCTTTTAATAGATTGGCTTTAGTTTCTCCCTGAAGTTGAACCTTGGTCAATGATAAATCCCGGTTCACATCTTTATAACTTTGCACGTAGAAAAGAAAGAGATAATTACAGCAAGCTCCCAGGAGAGGACTTTGATAGGTCCAGCTTAGGTCATGGACACACACCGTGGCCAATTACTGTGATCAGCTCAGGTGCAAAGCTGCTCTTACAGTTGTGCCACTCTTAGAGAAAAGCCATACATTTGTATATTTATTACCATGATTTTCCAGCAGGTGGCAGTAAGGTGAGTCGTTCTACAAAAATCTGTATATTATAATAATTTTCTGATAATATGGAAATAAAATATTTTTAGGAAGCAAAACTGTTTTCAAATTCATACAAAGAAAGACATCATATGAATTAGCAATTGTCCTACTTGGGTTAGTAACTGGTGATGAGGAAGTTTAATGACTGGCCCAACTTGGATTAAGTTGCCTACACCTGTGGCCTATTTCTCCTTCAAAGGTGGAGATGTGCCCCTGTGAAAATAAAAAGTTATCTACCATATAGCCTTTAGATTGGGTTATATACCTTTCTTTTTCCTCACACTTCAGATTGACAATTTAAAATTGTTTTGCTTCCCAAAGCTAGCTGCACTCAAGTCTTAGTTTTAACATTTCGTTTACCCATGAAAAGAGCCACCAACCCCCTCATCCATTCCCATTTTTGAGTCAACTCTAAAGACCTGCAATATTAATATTGTGATATTATATATTGTTGGTTATTATATATACATAATATATACATATATATCATTGGTTATACAGATGAACATAGCTCCTGAAACCCTTGGAATTTCCTGGGCAATAAGAATAATGACATAATGTTTGGTCTCTTGTTCTCAGTTCTTGAAAATGCTACAAGGAAGTGCCTTTTGGATCCCACCCAAGGGAGGAGGCTGGATGCCAGGAGAACCAACCATGTGATTAGAAAGTTGGGACTTTAAATCCCACCCCCTGATTCCCAGAAAGAGATGAGGTGCTTGAGGTTAAATCAATCACCACTGACCAGTGATATAGTCAACCATGACTATGGAATGAAGCCTCCATAAAAACCGAGAACAGTTTCTGGCCCTCCTTTTCAGAGAGCTTTCAAGTTGGGGAATAAGAATGCTTCCAAGTGTCACCGTACTGGGCCCCAACCTTTATGTGGACAGAAGCTCCTCTGTTCTGCACCTCACCCTATGTATCTCTTCATCTCACTGTTGATTTGTCCCCTTTAATATCCTTTTATAATAAATCAGTAATCCTGTGAGTAATGGGTTTTCCTGAGTTCCGTGAGCAGTTCTAGCAAATTCTTCAAACCCAAAGAGGGGGTTGTAGGTACCTTTGATTTAAAGCCAGTCAGTCAGAAGTACAGACAACAACCTCAGCTTGTGATTGGTGTTTGAAGTAAAGAGTGGTGTTGTGGGACTAAGCCCTTTACTTGTGGAATCAAATTCTATCTTCCCATAGATAGTGTCAGAATTGAGCTGAATCCTCAGACACGCTGCTGGCATCTGAGAATTGCTTGTTGGCGTGGGGAAGCCTACACATACATACACACACACACACACACACACACACACACACACACACACACAAAACTTGGAATTGAGTCCAGGAACCCCTTTCAAGACTTCCCCAGCCCAGAGCTGCTGAACTGCCCCACCACGTGTGCAAGCAAAATGCTGAAACAATTATTCCCGCTCACCCAAGTTTTCAAGAGTTTCCACTTAACCTGAAACCTTGGGACCCGTGCCTGACATCTCATTGTACTCTATCTCATTCTACCCCTCAGCTACAAAATGCTAGACCAAGTGATGAAATAACCTGAGACTTTCAATATTCGAGGACCATTACAGACTTGGCCAAAGAGGTGCCTTAAAACTTGGCCAGTTGCCATTCTGCACAGTTTAACAGCCTAACAGCCTCTTTCCATAGAAGGTGATTCAGCTACAACCAAGGAATATTTGATCATTTAGTAGAACCCAATAACCCTGCTAACACCAAAACAATTGAAAATCCGATTCAACCATTCATGAGCCCAATTAATTTTAATAGATACATGGAGATCCCTATTCTTGTTAAGTATCAGGATTTTTTTTCCCAAGGAAATGAGTAAGGGTGGGCCAGGAATCACTACTGTTTCTAATAGAGTCAGAAAGGACAGAGAATTTGGCAGAGGTTGTACCACTCCCCCTGCTTAAGGAACACCTTGACCTTCAGGAATGTAAAGTCAAATCCTGCCAGTTGTAAGATGTCACCAACGTTATCCACTGTGTATGGCTAGATAATGTGCAGTTTTAGTTTCTCATCTGGGATGGAATGACCCAAATCTGCAAACAATCTAGAACATTCTGTGTAACGCCTAACCTCCAAAACTGTGAGAAAAATAAATCACAGTGTTGAATCCACCCAGTCTACTGTATTTTTGTGTGGAAGCCCAAGCTCAGATAAGCTGTGTTTTGTTTTGTTTTTCTAACTTCACTGAGATATAACTGACATAATATTTTATAAGCTTTAGATGTAGATATGTTGATTTGATACACTTATATGTTGCAAAATGATTACTACCATAGCGTTAGCTAAAACCTCCATCCCATCACATAATTACCATTTCTTTTTTGTGGTGAGAACATTTAAGATCTATTCTCTTAGAAAATTTAATTATATTTTACAGTATCATCAGCTAAAATCACCATGCCATATTTCAGATCCCCAGCTTATAACTGGAAGTCTGCACCCTATGACTAACATCTCCCCTTTTCCTTACCCTTTAGCCTCTGGTAAACACCATTCTACTCTCTGTTTCTAGAGTTCAGCTTTTTTAGATTCCACATGTAAGTGATATCATACAGTATTTGTTTTCCTCTGCCTGATTTATTCTACTTAGCAAAATACCTCCAAGTTCCATCCATGCTGTTACAAATGGCAAGATTTCTTGCTTTATCATAGCTGAATAATAGTTCATTGTATATGTACACCACATCTTCTTTATCCATTCATCCATTGACTAACACTTAGGTTATTTCCATATCTTGCCTATTGTGAATAATGCTTCAGTGAACATGAGGATACAGACAGCTCTTTGAGATCCTAATTTCACTTCCTTGGGATATACATATACCCAGAAGTGCAATTGCTAGATTATATGGTAGTTCTAAAATAGATTTTGGTACTGAGAAGTGGAGTGCTGCTGTAACATATACCTAAAAATGTGAAAGAAGCTTTGGAACTGGGTAATGGGTAGAGGCTGAAAAAGTTTTGAGGTGCATGCTAGATCTATGAACATTTGGGCCATTCTGGTGGGGGCTGAGAAAGAAAAGAGGAGATCTGGAGAGAAAGCCTCCATCTTCCTAGAGAGTGCACAAATACTTATGAATAGGATGTTTGTAGAAATATGGACATGAAGGTGCATTCTGGTAATGTCTCATACAGACAAAAGGACATGTTATTGGGAGCTGGAAGAAAGGCTATCCTTATTATAAAGTGACAAAGTACTTGGCTAAAGTGTGTCAGTGTTCAAGTGTTTTATGGAAGACAGAACTTGTGAGTGATGAAACTGGATATTTAACTGAAGAGGTTTCCAAGCAAATGTTGAAGGAGCAGTCTAGTTCCTCCTGACTGCTTATAGCATAATGAAAAAAAGAAAGATGAATTAAAGGAGGGATTGCTAAGCAAAAAAGGAACCAGAACTTAAAGATTTGGAAAATTCTCAGTCTGACTATTTTGTAAAAAAATAAGAAATCATGTTCAGAAGAGAACACCAAGGGTGAGGCTGGACTATCTATCAAAGATACTATAGAAACTGAAATACAGCCAGTTTGAGCTGAAGGGGACAGAGATAGAACAAAATGAAAGAAGGATGTCAGACTTCTTAGATTCTATAGAGCTGGATCATAATTCTGTGAGGATGGAAATGTGTATTCTCCTTCAAGAATTGGAAAGAAAGATCCCAGAGATCATTTAGAGATCATCAGGGCCACCACCATGGATTTAACAGGTCAGATGGCTTTCATCCAAAGACTTGGGAACTAGCCAACCCTGCAAAGCAATGGAACAGGGTTACCCAGGATCTTGGGGGTATGACCCCCACGCATCAGAATCATGAAGGGAGGATCACCACTTCAGCAGTTCCTGAAGGCAGAACTGATGCCACAGTGGGCCTGTGGAGCAGGGCATTGAACAAAAGAGTATTATTCTCCAGCACCAAGATCTGACGGAATTTCCCTTGTCAGGTTTTGGACTTGCTGGGGACCCATCATTCTTTCCTTCTTTCCTGTTTCTCCCTTTTGGAATGGGAATGCCTATCCTATGTCACCATTGTATCTTGGAAGCACATTAACTTATCTGGTTTCACAGGTTCACATATAGAGAGTAATTTTGCCTCAGGATGAATTGAAACAGAGCAGGACCCTATGGTCTCACTCCCCCCCCCACCGCTGCCCCAGCCACCATGTCCTCTGCCTGCCTTTTGTCTGTAGAAAAACATTAACCAAAGAATAAGTTTAATCAGAGAAGTGAGAAAATGCAGAAGCGAAGGAAAGCAGTCAAAATAATTATAGTTTAGTCAATAAGCAAAGTCAAGAACCTTTAGCTCCTCCTCAAGGGCTGTAGATAATGTTCTGAGCCATGTCCTGTGAGCTGTCTTTTAGATACTGAGATCCCCACCAGGTGGAAGAAGTTAACTACATGATGACCAGACTGTAGCCATGACATAAACTGCCACCATTCCAAGAACTGGCTTCAAAGAAATGGGAAAAAATGACCCTGGAACTGAAGATTAACTGTACCTAAAACAATCAAGATGACACGGATCAGACCACTGCATGACCAATTTCAAGATGACTGTCAGAGCCGACTATGCTGTTTCTGCATGTAGCCCCTCCCTCCGCCTATAAAAGCTCTTGCCCACTGATTGTCAGTGGGGGGAGTCGGCCTTTGGACACAAGTCTCCCTTCTCCCCCGGTTGCTGGCCTCCGAAATAAAGCAAACTTTCCTTTTCAGCAACTTTGCCTCTTGAGTATTGGCTTTAGAGTGGCGAGCAGCCCAACCCCACTTTTGGTAACAGAATTATACCTCATGTCTCACCCATATCTGATTTAGATGATACTTAGATGAGACTTTGGACTTCAGATTTTAAAGGTGATGGTGGAATGAATTAAGACTTTGGGGATTGTTGGGATGTAAAGACATAAATCACAGCAAGATCCTTTTTGATCCACCTCCTAGAGAAATGGAAATAAAAACAAAAATAAACAAATGGGACCTAATGAAACTTAAAAGCTTCTGCACAGCAAAGGAAACCATAAGCAAGATGAAAAGACAACCCTCAGAATGGAGAAAATATTTGCAAATGAAGCAACTGACAAAGGATTAATCTCCAAAATTTACAAGCAGCTCATGCAGCTCAATATCAGGAAAACAAACAATCCAATCCAAAAATGCACAGAAGACCTAAATAGACATTTCTGCAAAGAAGATATGCAGACTGCCAACAAACACATGAAAGAATGCTCAACATCACTTATCATTAGAGAAATGCAAATCAAAACTACAATGAGATATCATCTCACACCAGTCAGAATGGCCATCATCAAAAAAATCTACAAACAATAAATGGTGGAGAGGGTGTGGAGAAAAGGGAACACTCTTGCACTGCTGGTGGGAATGTAAATTGATACAGCTATTATGGAGAACAGTATGGAGGTTCCTTAAAAAACTAAAAATAGAACTACCATACGACCCAGCAATCCCACTATTGGGCATATACCCTGAGAAAATCATAATTCAAGTACAATAGCCAGGACATGGAAGCATCCTAAGTGTCCATAAACAGATGAATGGATAAAGAAGATGTGGCACATATATACAATGGAATATTACTCAGCCATAAAAAGAAACGAAATTGAGATATTTGTAGTGAGGTGGATGGACCTAGAATCTGTCATACAGAGTGAAGTAAGTCAGAAAGAGAAAAAACAAATACCGTTATGCTAACACATATATATGGAATCTAAAAAAAAAAAAAAAAAAGAATGGTCATGAAGAACCTAGGGGCAAGACTGGAATAAAGATACAGTCCTACTAGAAAATGGACTTGAGGATATGGGGAGGGGGTAGGGTAAGCTGGGACAAAATAAGAGAGTGGCATGGACATAATACACTACCAAAGGTAAAACAGATAGCTAGTGGGAAGCAGCCACATAGCACAGGGAGGTCAGCTAGGTGCTTTGTGACCACCTAGAGGAGCGGGATAGGGAGGGTGGGAGGGAGGGAGATGCAAGAGGGAAGAGATATGGGGACATATGTATATGTATAACTGATTCACTTTGTTATAAAGCAGAAACTAACACACCATTGTAAAGCAATTATACTCCAATAAAGATGTTTTTAAGAAAAGTGAATTACTTAAAAATTAATAATATTTGTTCTAATTCTATCAATTCTTTTTCAAATATCTTTTTACATACTTGAAAGCTGTTTTTCTCTTTCAATAACTGTGCTAATTCATTGAAACTATTTCAGCTCAGTATGTATTTGTAAATGTTATAATTGAGGAAAAAATGCTCAGTGTTAATAAATTTTAAGACATTGTCTTTATTCTATAATAGTATCCCATCATAATGACCATCTCCTAAGCTTTTCATATAATTTTTATAAAAACTTTTTAGGATTACCATATATAATGTACTATGTACAAAGTACTACTAGACTGTATTTTCAGTGTGCTTAGCACTAGCTAAAATATTTTAGCAGGACATTTGAAAATGGTTCAGCCCTTTCCCACATAGCACAGACATTTAATATCCCTCATTCCAGTAAATGTCAGTCACAATAGCTGTCCAGACATCTAAAATGCCCCCTACAAGGTAGTACTTTTCCCTTTACAAACCACTATGCCAAAGGTGTGTAGTATCTAACAGAAGGAAAAGTCTTTATCCCCTATTTTGAACTTTTAAAAAACTAGTACAAAGTGCTTCACTGTCTCTCTTCTTTTTAAACAATAAAGCAGTGGGCTCTGGTGGGAGGTCGGTGGATTCGAAGTGAGACACCTTAGGTTTGAAACTCACGTTCTGCCGCCAGTATGTGATCACAGACACTGAAACTCCACCACCATTTGCTTCTTTATCTGCAAATGTGGATACAATACCTATTTTGAAAATGTAGAGTGAGAATGAAGAGAGATAATTAGGTGGAAATGTTTTGTAATCTGTAAATTACTGAATAAATGTTAGTCATTGTTATTCTTTTTTGTGTTTGTTTTGATTACAGTTCACTGTGCATCAAGGAACAGTGTTACCTCTGCTGTTCCAGGATTTGGCTGCTTTCCAGAATTGCTTGATAAAGTAAATCCCTCTACAACAGCATTTTTCAAAATATGTCTCAGCAGTTTCAATTAAAAAAAAAAAAAAGGAAACACTGCATACTATGTACCCCTCTTACATAATGTTGAGGTTAAATATCAGGATGTTAACATCTGAAAAATCATACCCGTTAAATTTTAGTTTCCAAACTTGTTTCATTTGACCATAAAATCTCCAAATCTCCTTCTATGTCTCCTCCTTTCCTTTCCTTTCTTCCTTCCTTCCACCCTTCCCACCTTCCTGCCCTTCCTTCCTCCTTTCTTCCTTTAACATAACACTTCTGAGTATTGTGCTTAAAGAATTTCATGGAACACAACTTAGTAAGATCTATTTTAAATGTTTCTAGTGATTACTCTTGATCATGTTTTGCTTTTCCTAGGAATTGATTCTGTATAGCTGGATTATTCTGTATAGGAGAACTTTACCAGGAATTGTGTATGTTTCAGTAGTATTTTTATGCTGATATACTTTTCCATATGACAAATTTTCTTTTGTTATTTTTGTTCATGCTGTATTCGTATAGAACTTTACTATTTTCCAAGCATGTCCCAATGTTACATCATCATCTTCCTTTATCTAAGGATAATCCAGTAAAACTAAAGCATGGAAGTACTATTATCCTAAATTTGCAGAATAAGGCTTCCAAGGCTAAGAGAGTTACTTAAGACCACACACACCTGTTGTGGGACATGACCAGCAGCAGAACCCCAAAGTCCTCATCCTTGCCCATTGAGCTTTCTCCTACAATGCAATGCTTCCTAAACTCTTTCCATTTCATACTGTGAACTTTCACATCTCTTTGCTATCTTTGTGTGCCCTGCCCCCTGCCCCCCAAATAGTGCATTTTCTGCTTCAGGTCAGGAATGTGAAGGGTAGAATTTGCTTACTTATTTTTAGCTGCCTATAACTGAACCCCTGTCTTTATTTGCTACAGGCTATTTGGGAACAGGAGAGAAAGTTTGAGAGGTTTATATTAGTTTTGAAATACTGAAGGAAAACCTCCCATTCTCAAATTCAGACCAAGATTTATTCAAGAAATGTCCAAGACAGTAGCTCTTTCAGATTTGTTAAGCATAAGACTGAATCCTCAAAGGTTTGGGTTAATAATCCTGAAGTAGAACAGTATGTACTATAACAATGGGACTTTCCCTGCCGTAAGGGCATTGCAATGTTTCACAAAAGAAAAGCAGTTGTTCAAGTGGTGCCCATCTGGAGCCATAAACGAGCTCAGAATACACTAACGCAACCAAGAAAACAACAGGGAAAGCTTTTCTGTGTACTTTCCACCATGCCTCTGACACACTGGCAGCTCAGTAACATTGCTGACATTTCTGAGCTGTTGGGGAGAGCAGCCCATGAATAGAAAGTGTGACTGAGACTGCTCTGGCACAGGGCCGTACTGTAGTGCAAGGTGGGATTCAGGCAGCTTCTCTTTGACAGACTGAATGCCAGGTAATTTATAGCCAGGAGACTTGATGATTGGAACCAATGTGAAATCTACACTATGTACCAAATTCTGCAATAATGTGACTGTTGGATTCAATCTGCTCCTTACCCAGGACTTTTATTGTTTTAGGAGTTGCAGTATAAAAATCAATAACTTATGTAACATTGATTACAGTAGGAGTGTAAGCTATTTCTTGTTTATCTGACAACATATATGTTTCTAACCTTAAACACATTGTGATGGATCATGTTTCACTAAATCCAGCGATAAATTGCATATTATAAAATTAATTTAATATTATTCTTTTGATTTTGCTATAAGATATACATTCAAATATTTTTTAGTCCATTTTGTAAGGATTACCCTGTTAAAGTTATGAAGTTAAAATGGGGCTCCCATAGCATTTTCTACTGAAGTGATTCTGGGGACACAAGATGTGTACCTAATGGCAGGTGGGGGCTGAAAGGGTAAATGAACAGAAACTGATGGGGGAGTCATCAGAGCAAGAGTTTGAATAAAGGAAAGCAGACACACTGTCCCTATTGTTTGCAGTGATCTCTGTACAGGAGATCACCTGTATGGATTACATCCTTGAGCTCCTTTTCTCTCTACCTTCCAGATTGGTTCAGGTAATCGAGACTAGAGGAAAGCTATTTCCTTGTCTGGCACATTTCCTGTAGGACTGGCTGTGTCCCTTAGTCACAGCCCTTGACAAAGGCCTTCCTGGGTTCTATTTATATTATTCTGTTCCTTCTTCCCTTCAGTCCTCAGACTTTTCTGAGGTTCTGCACCACTCCTTGGTTTCACTACACTCTAAGCAAAGTTTTCCTGACTGTCCTTTTATTAAACGCTTTTCAAATTACCCAGTGTGAAAGTATCATGTTTTAGCTGACCCTGCCTTACATACACTAGAAGTCAAACATGTCTGTACATGCATGGCTGGCCAACTAGTTAGGACTCCATTTGTAAAAGTATAAAAGAATGTTCTAGGAAGGCCTTCAGTCTAGGCAAAGAGAGACCTAGGGTCCCCCACCTTAATCCTAGAGCCACTGCAGGAAAATAATGTGTGTGTGTGTGTGTGTGTTTTACAACAGAGTGTGTATCTGTTGGCTAATTCTCCCATCCACACATCTACCCTGCAATATGAGTGCATCCCTAACCAATTTATTTAATAAATTTCTTATACATTAGGCCAAATACAGTAGAATTTGGGCAAGTTTATATGGTCAAATGTTTTTACAGGTACACAAAATTTCAAATTTTTCTGGTGGTGTTCTTTCTTTAGCCCTCACATTTAAATTGTGCAAATAAATTTACCATCATACACACCTTGTTTAGATTATTTTTCTAAGCAATATTCTGAAACATTTAGTGTGTATAAGTAGCATCAGTTGTTTCTTCCATAAGCAATACCAGGCAAATCAAAGAGATTGGGCAACACAATCCTAGGTGGTGATAAGTATTTTTTGAAATGGAGTTGAATTAGTTTCTTTTTTTATGTTAAAAAAAATTCATCCCCATCTTTTATTTGATGGTTCCAAATATAAAAGAAGTCAAGGTTCTTACACCAATTATCTCAAATGAGACCATGCAAAGCAATTTAAAGTGTATACAACAATCATTCCCCCTTCAGTTTTGCTGCTTTATACAACTGTGTGATCCACAGAAAATTGAATGGCATGTTGGTTGGAAAATTTCACCAGTTTACAAAAAAACAAACAAACAAACAAACAAAAGCCCAACAACAAACATGCAAGATAGTTGCTACTTTGTGTCTGTGAATCAATTTACAAACTTTTTAAAATTTAGGAGCCACACGGAACTAAAAATTTTAGCTGTCCAATTTTATCCAACTACTCCACAGGAAGCACGAATGACAGTCCCAACACTCTGTAAACTTTGAAGAGTTGAGATAGTAGACACTATTTGTTATCTATAGTAGATTCAACTGTTGAGTCTGCAAATGTAGGCTTTTTTCTCTTAACAGAAATAAATCTCCTTAGGGCCTTTCCTCTAATTTTGCTAGGCTGGGTTACAAAAGAATAGTGAAGAACCCTTCATGTGAAATTTAAAGTGTGACAACTGAAATATTCTGATGCATTATATAAATTTTTGCTAGTTGCATAGACTAAAGACAGGTGGTTTGCTAAATGGCACTGAAGAAAATCCTGATCCAGTGGCACTACTTAGTCCAAATGTTTCTGACCAAAGAAAATTATACAACAATACTTATAGGCTCACTTTTAAGAAATGGCTGACATTAATACTGTATATATTTTACATGTCAAATACATAGCCCAAGAGTTTATAAAATAAGTTCATGCATTATTACCTCTAATAATATCATATACAGGATACCCAGCCCTCCCCACCACCCCCAGTACTTCTGATAACATTTCAGGTGTACACAGTCTTATATACAAAAACAATCCAGTTTCTCTGCTGTGTTAAGTATATAATTTAAAGAAACTTCAGAGATTACTGAGAAAAAAACTTAGTCCATTGAAGATTGATACAAAGTGTCAATCTGTGCGATTTTAAAATGTTTCCTTTAAAAAAAACCACCCAGAATACATAAGCTCTGTACAAAAAAATATATAAAAATTCCAGATGATCATGTTTGATCACACTACATAAATTAGAATGAAATGTCATTGGTTAAAAGTTTTTCCACTTTACTCATTCCTTTGACAACATTAATTTGTGAACTAATATTTATATTTAGTTCAGCTGCATTTATGGCACAAGGTATCATTTTCAAAACAGTGGCACCAATTTTCCTTAAGTGTAACAGCACTCTATTTTTAGCAGCAATTATATTTTTAAAGGTTAACAATTTATAGAACAAATGTATAACTATGCTTATTTTCTACTTTATATTCCGCCAGTTACAATTATTTACAAGAAGCTAACTAATGTCTACATATGGAATCATCTTTCACTTGCCCCACCTCATTTCTGACTTGGTCAGGGAAGTACAGGTGTTTCAAACAATCCCATCTATTTATGTGTTTTAAATGGGATTCTTGGATTTAAGTGAATATAAGAACAAGTGTAAGACAAAGTAATTCTTAGTTCAGGTATGTTCCAGTGCCCCAATATTTAGTTATATGATAAATAGTACCTACTGACCAGCTGTAAAAGATGAGATGTTCCAAGGTGCCTTAACAGTCTAGGTCTGTAATAGCTGAACAAGAAGGCCATTTCACTCAATTGTGAGGCAGTTAGCACTGACTGGCATTTAAGGTGGTAACCAGAAAGTTTAACTGAAGAGATGTCACTAAATTTAAAAAACTGGAAATATGTTTTTAAAAGCAATTTACATTGAGGGAAATATGGTTCTCATGTATTCTGTGTAAAGAGAGATTATGGATGAAGGGAATTGTCAATGGAACATGCTAACTCAAATTCCATGAATACAGTTTTCATGATAAGATGTTATGTACTACATGCATTTTGCTTACTGTACCTGCCTAACAATCACCAGCTCTGTAGAGTTAAATTCTGTGTTAAAGGACTATTGAGTTTTAGGGGAACTGGCCATATCAGGTAGTTAGGGACATAATACCAGTTATGAAAATTGAGACAAATGTGTTGACAAATTCCTGAAAATAGGGCCATATAGAAATAGTCCAAAATCTGGAATCTATGAATCAAAATTGTGATCCTATGAAACAAGTTTTGGGGTTGATGGACTGCTTTAATATCAAGAATTATTGTCGTAAATTCCCGCAACAGAAGGATTTGTTGAATATGTTAATACTGTGAATGAGAAAACAATTTAAGGGGAAAATATACCCATGAATAAGCTGATCTGACAAAAACCACAGACTGACATCAAATGGACAAAAAACTGAGAAAAAAATACTGTGAAAATGCCAACCAAAATAACAAGGTGGGTGGGCTGGGGGCACAGTTAAGGCATCTAAAAAAAATTCCACATGGCTTTGGCTTGTTAAAATATTTTGCACTTTATTTTTTTTAAAGAAGATTTGAAAGCATCTGAAAAAAAACATGCAAATTGTTTGAAAATCCTGCATGGCAAATTCAGACAGTTTATGCAAATTGTTTGAAAATCCTGCATGGCAAATTCAGACAGTTTGCAAGTGTCATTCAGATGTTTGCCAAGGATAATAAAGCCTCTGCCCATGAGACTGCACATGGTGGAAGAGGTCCTTCCAGTTCTCTCTGTCTTACACTAGGCTGCAGCCCAGAGGTCTGTGCAGCAGTTACAAACACAGTGTTGCTATCTGGAAGGGAAGGGACTGTGGAATTTCCATTGGCTGGAGAACAACCCAGCTTTAGTTTTTCCAGATACTCGGCATGTAAGTCTTATGACACTGGAGAACTTTGATGGCATCTTCTGCTTTGAACCACTCTCTCTTTCTTCCTGTATTAACAGAATCTTCCCAGGCTTCTAGTATTTCAGTGACAGTAAGAACATAAACATATGTCTGCGCTTTCGGTCTTTGTTCTCAAATATGCCCAGGAGTCTGCCCAATTTTCCTTTGATTCCAGCCTCTTCATAAACCTCCCTCACGGCAGTACCGCCAGGCTCCTCCTCGGGCTCCATTCCTTCTCCTGGGACAATCCATTGGTCTGGGTACCCACTGCTGCTCACCAACAGCACCTCGCCCTCCTGCTCGCTCTGGAAGCACAGGCACACAGCCCGCTTCTTGAAGCCCTCGCGGTCATAGGTCCGCGTCTGGTAGGGCTTGAACTTCATCATAGAGGCGGGCTCTTGCTGCCGCTGCCGCTCCGGCCGCCTCCACCCCGCCGGGGAGTGGGAGCGAGGGCGAGTCCAGGCGCAAGAAAGCGAGGCGGCGGCGCGGGGAAAGGCAGCGAGGCCGGGTCCGACCCAACTCAGCACATGCAGGAGCTTCAGCTGACCTTACTATTTTTTTCTCTACATTTAGCTGGTGTATCCTCAATTCTCGGGTCTGTTAATTTTGTCCCTACTGTCATGAACATAAAACCACCCGCTATAACCCAGTACCAAACACCACTATTCGTATGACAAGTACTAACCACAGCAGCATTGCTTCTACTATCCTTACCTGTCCTAGTAATAATATTACTATTACTATATTACTATTATTTATTACTATTTCATCTATATTTCTATCATTATTTATATTTCAACTAAAAATCTCAAAACACATCTACTACCCCAACCCAAAATCAACACTCACTAAAGTGCAAAAACAACCTACCCCTTGAGAAACAGTATGAATGAAAATCTATTTGCCCCTTTCGTAACCCCAATAATAATAGGCTTCCCCATAGTCATTCTGATCATTATATTCCCAAGTATTTTATTTCCAACATCAAAAAGACTAATTGATAATCACATAATTTCCCTTCAACAATGGCTAATTCAACTCATATCAAAACAAATAATAGGTATCCATAATCGTAAAGGGCAAACTTGATCACTAATACTAATATCACGCATTCTATTTATTGGGTCAACCAATCTCCTCGGACTACTGCCCCGCTCATTTTCACCCACCACACAGCTCTTAATGAATGTGGGAACAGCCATCCCACTATGAGCCAGTGCCGTCATTACAGGTTTCCGTAATAAAACAAAAGCATCCCTAGCCCACTTCTTACAACAAGGCACACTCACCCTCCTTATCCCTATGCTAGTAATTAGCGAAGCTATCAGTCCATTCATCCAACCAGTAGCACTGGCTGTGCGACTAACAGCCAGTATTACAGCAGGCCACTTACTAATACATCTAATCAGAGAGACAACCCTAGTGCTAATAAGCACCAGCACATTCATGGCTCTCATTACATTTATCATTCTCGCCCTACTCACTATCCTCGAATTCACTGTCGCTATAATTCAAGCCTATGTATTCACCCTCTTAGTAAGCTTATACCTGCATGACAACACATAATGACCCACCAAACCCACACATACCACATAGTAAGTCTTAGTCCTTGGTCCCTTCTGGGAGCTCTTTCAGCTCTTATAACATCAGGCCTAATCATATGATTCCACTTCAACTCAATAGTTCTACTAATACTGGGCCTACTAACTAATATGCTAACAATATCAGTGATGACGAGACGTCATTGGAGAAAGCACTTTCCAAGGCCACCACACACCAACCGCCCAAAAGGGACTTCCATATGGAATAATCTTATTTATCATATCAGAAGTCTATTTTTTTTTTTTTTTTTCTGGTAAGCGGGCCTCTCACTGTTGTGACCTCTCCCATTGCGGAACCCAGGCTCCGGATGCGCAGGCTCAGCGGCCATGGCTCACGGGCCTAGCCGCTCCGCGGCATGTGGGATCTTCCCGGACCGGGGCACGAACCCTTGTCCCCTGCATCGGCAGGCAGACTCTCAACCACTGCGCCACCAGGGAAGCCCCAGAAGTCTATTTTTACCGGCTTTTTTTTGAGCCTTCTACCACTCAAGCCTCACTCCTACCCCTGAATTAGGCAGGTGCTGGCCACCAACAGGCATTCACACCTTAAACCTCCTAGAAGTACTACTCCTCAACACTCCCATGCTATTGGCCTCTGGTGTATCCATTACCTGAGCCCATCACAGCCTTACAGAAGGAAATCGTAAGCACATACTTCAAGCCCTCTTTATTACAGTCGCCCTCGGTGTTTATTTTACACCCCTACAAGCATCACAGTATTACAAATCCCCATTTACGATCTCAGAAGTAGTCTACGGATCAACTTTCTTCGTAGCCACAGGATTCCACGGACTACATGTAATTATTGGTTCTATTTTCCTTGTTGTTTGTTTCCTACGCCAATTAAAATTCCACTTCACATCCAACAACCACTTCGGCTTCGAAGCTGCTGCTTGATACTGACATTTTGTAGATGCTGTATGACTATTTCTTTACGTATCTATTTATTGATGAGGCTCATAGTCTTTTCAGTATTAATTAGTACAACTGACTTCCAATCAGCTAGTTTCGGTACACTGAAAAAGAACAATAAGCCTAATGCTGACCTTATGAACAAACACAATACTAGCCTCATTACTCGTACTTATCACCTTCTGACTTCCTCAACTAAACACGCATAAAGACAAGCGCCTCCGAATGAGGATTTGACCCTATAGGATCCGCCCGCCTACCCTTTTCCATAAAATTTTTCCTAGTAGCAATCACCTTCCTTCTTTCCGACCTAGAAATTGCCCTCCTACTACCCCTTCCCTGAGCAACCCAGAGTATTCTATTTTTTAGACCAATCTTCAGCATATTTTTGTATAATTATATATTGTTGGACCCCTCTAGCCTTCGGAATAGTTGTATAAAATGGAAGACTTGAGGAGACACATTGGACAGATTCTCACTGAGAGGGTGGAGTGTTGCTGACCACATCCCTAAGGAATTCTCCCAGGGCATCTGGCGAGCGTGAACGTGTCTGTCCTTTGGGAAAATGTAGCTAAAGTTAACACTACAGTCATCCCTCGGTATCTGCAGGGGACTATTTTTCTGTGGATACCAAAATCCAAAGATACTCAAGTCCCTCATATAAAATGGAATAGTATTTGCATATAACCTATACATATCCTCCCGTATACTTTAAATCATCTTTAGATTATTTTTAATACCTAATACAATGTAAATGCTATGTAATTAGCTGTAAATACAATGTAAATGCTATGTATGATAAGTAGTTGCTGGCATATGGCAAATTCAAGTTTTGCTTTTTATAACTTTCTGGATTTTTTTTCGAATATTTTGGACCTTTGGTTGATTGGATCCGCGGATGAGGAATCGTGGATGTGGAGGACCAACTGTAACAGATAAGAACACTGAGGCAGAAAGAACTTAACTGCATGTAGTCACACAAGAAGTAACAAAGTTGTAAATCAATCCCAAGTGTGACTGACTGCAAAGTGAGTATTCTTAACTGCTAGTCTTTAGGAACTCTATCATCTGTCATATATCTGCAAACTTGAAAGTTTCTGTCCTTTCTTGGTCTCAATTTTTCATCTGTATAATGAGGAAATTTTACTTTATGGTCTCTAGTAAATTTTCCACCTGTATTATTCCATATATTCAATCAATCATTTACTTAATGAGCTTGCATCAAGTGCCCAGAAACTTTAAGGTATACCACTAGATTATCTGGATAGTGTAAGTTCAAATAATTCACTTTTTTCACGAGATTCCACCAGGAGACAGAAATAACTCATCATCTGTGTTTTTTGCTTCTTTCCCTGGATTCCTTCCACCACCACTATTACAGACACACAAACACATAATTTTTTCACCAACAGTTGGGCCACATCCTCCATAACCTAATAATATTTTCTTTATTCTAGAGATAGAGTATATTTATTGAAAACCTTCTATATTTATGTAATTGACTAATTGTTTTTCTCATTTTCCTGTCAGCTCTTCAATAATGAAACAATGAAAAAAAAAGAAAAAGAAAGAAACGGTCTGGAATGTTTTCTCTGATGGTTGAAATCTATTACTTGGACCATAAATTTGCTGTCAGAAAAACACAAGATCATTTATGATCACACATTTTTATGTCCCAGAAGCTATAAATGTTTCCCACAAAAGTATGTAAAATAATTTTTCCATTCTATTCTTTGTGTTTCTAACAGCCTTACATAGTCTACATGTCAGAACTAATTACTCTCACCATGATTCTCTTTTTGTCTATGGACATAATTCATTTTACTAATTACTCAATATACATTTTCCTATATACCAACCCAGTAGCATCTTATGAGTATGCGTTGACTTAAACCCTGTATAATACTTTCGTTTTGTCAAAGAAATACGTTGCTCTTTACTGTCTTGAAAAAATAATACCAGAAAACACATCTATACTGAATTCATCTACACTGAATTATTATTTTGTGTTCTGCTGGTCACAGGCTGGCTCCCCAAGAAATGAGCCTGCCAGGTGGTTTATAGGGTCAATTGTACTGGGTATTTGTTACTCTACTCTTCCTTTTCCTGCCCTTTCTCCCACTCTGTTCTACATCACAGGGAACACCATTTTCCTGCCAGCTGGTCTCTCTTGCCAACTGGATTCTGGACAGGTTTAAGCAATGGTGAAAATGGGAAGGTGAGAGCAATAGAGAAACCAGAGTATTTCTTCCTCTCTTAGACTCTGCAGGAATATCTTTGGCTGTGGCTGCATCTTCTCAGCTCATGCAGAACAAAAACCCCTCCTTCTGAGATCCAACTGCTGATAGCCAAAGTTCTAGCTCTTTGAGTAGCCCAACTTCTAGATCTGGTATCACTGATAGGGACAGAGTAAAGGGACAAAGTAGGTGATTAAATATTCAATAGTTAATCCCACTAAGGGATCATAAGTAGAGACCAAAGTATGGGAGACTGCATATATTAATGATTACACAAGAAAGTAGGCCTGCTTAAGAACAAAACCAAGTGGGCTTACTTAGCAACAAAACTACACGATAGCAGCATGAGACATACCCCAAAACAATAAAACAGTGGTGGAATGGTCCACATCCTGTCCATTGAAGTCAGTAAGTTAATGATCCTTGAGAAGGGGCTTTTTCTGCACGTACTAAGAGCAGGAATATAGGGGAAAGGTGGCATTATACTGAAACCTGAGATGATTTACCATATTTTAGTATATGTTACTGCCTTTTTGCTCATTCCCATAGTACCATGACAGTCCCAGTTCGACCATGTAGGAAAAACAAAACTCCCCCACCCCATGTGGAGGAGGAGCTAGAGATAGAAGTTTGATATCTACTCAAAATGAGGAAGAAGGGCTTCCCTGGTGGCACAGTGGTTGAGTCCGCCTGCCGATGCAGGGGACACGGGTTCGTGCCCCGGTCCGGGAAGATCCCACATGCCGCGGAGCGGCTGGGCCCGTGAGCCATGGCCGCTGAGCCTGCGCGTCGGGAGCCTGTGCTCCGTAACGGGAGAGGCCACAACAGTGAGAGGCCCGCGTACCGCAAAAAAGAAAAAAAAAAAAAATGAGGAAGAAGATGGTCTTTTTCCTTTGATTGTAAAAATGTAGCCCACTAAGTTCTCAGGGTGGCATTCCCTTGCCTGCCAGTTCTATCTCTCACAAGCGTCCTATACTAATGAACTCGTTCCTTAGCTGTCACTCTGCCTCTCACTGAATTCTTTCTGCACTGAGACAGAAGGATCTATGATCTACTGAGTCCCAAAATGCATTCTGTGGTTCCATCACTACTTCTTCCTTCTGTCCCTTCTTGTCTAGGCTAGTCATGCTACTAGATGTTTTTAATCTCTGGTTTGCCTAATTATCCCTGATTGATTCACCAGCTCTTCTATCATCCATGTAAACAATTCCCTGAATTTTATTCCCTCTGCTTAAAAGACCTAGTATGGTTTCTGTTTTTTGGACTGGACTCATAGATTAACCCACACATTAATTTCACACTCATTCACTAAGACTTCATTATGTATCAAACTTGTGCAAGGCACTGTTTAAGGGTAAGAGCATACCTGTTAATATGATATACTTTTCCTATCTTGTATAAAAATTATAGTCCAGTGGGAAAGACAGATATTGTATAATAAATTGTGGGTATGATATATATTATAAAAGATAAAATATCTGATATTATGGGATCAAAAGCAAGAGAAAGTTAAACCAAAATGAAGAGTCAGGAAGGTTCTTAAGTTTGTCCCTTTTCAAATGAGATCTAAAAGGTGAGATAGCCTTGACCAGGTGTATGCAATAAGAATAATATGTGAGAAGAAAAGAACTTATTTTAAAACCATTTTATCTAATTTCCCATTTTACAAATGATCTATAAAATTTTCATCAGTGTTTGCTTTGAGGGTATAGAGCTATGTGACTGGGCAATGGAGGGAGGAAGGAGGCTTTACTATGTACATTCTTTTTTTCCAACCAAATACTTATTTTTAATATTTATTACAAATGTTGCAGTCAGTTTGGTATATGCTGACAATCATACAGTTTTAACATTTAGTAGTATGAAGCACACTTTAACTATTTCCAAAGGGATATGTGATGTGGTCTTCGTTTCAGAGGAGCAGAAGTGACTGAATTACTGTCTGCTCTTTAATGCTTCAACTAACCATTCCATTGCCTCATCAAGGCCAGTGCCTTTGGTTACTAAAGTTTTGAATATTTGCCATTTTCAGTCCTTCAAGGCAGGTAACCCAAGTGAATTTGCCATCGCTGAGGGAGTCATGGCCTGTTCCATGTCCTGCTTATTTGCAAACACCACTAAAATGGCTTTTCTCAGCTCTTCTTCCTCCAACATGGCAACTAAGTCTGATTTGGAAATGCCAATTTGCTCTCGATCACAACTGTCTACTACATAAATGACTGCATCTGTGTTTGAATAACAACATCTCCAGTATGGCCTGATACTTGTCTGTCCTCCTAAATCCCAGACTTGGAATTTTAGGTTCTTGTATGTTACCATCTCAACATTAAATCCAACGGTAGGAATCGTAGTAACGACTTCTCCAACCTGTAATCTGTACAAAATTGTAGTTTTTCCTGCTCCATCTAATCCCAAAATTAAAATCTTCATTTCCCGGGTTCCAAACAGACTGGAAAAAATGCTTGAGAAAAAGCCATCCATGATGAACTGCCTGTCCTCCCTCATTGACCATCAGAGACTGGCCCCAGCCTCGGAAGCGATGCCTAATCGAGCCTCGAAGTCGCCACCTCCCCTCGCCTAGGCCTGCGCTCTGGCTCTGGCTCGGGCTCTGGTTCCCAGGGGGTTTCCTTGGAAGCTTGGCCAGCCAGCAGCTTCCACGTCGGACCTCCCGGCCGGGGCGGAAGCAAGGGGCCACCACCTGTACATTCTTCTATAACCTTTGAATAATGCTAACTACATGTATTTTATATCCAAAAAGGTCACTTAAAATTACCTATAAATATCTGAAAGTTTCTAAGACAGAACTGGTGAATAATTTTTCTAATTTAAATAAATATCCAAAGAGACGTGCGTGATAGTTCACTGAGGTTTTATGCACTCTCTGGATAGTAGAGTGTTCCCAATTAGAATGAAGGTGACCCAAAATATTTCAAATATTTATGTAAAAATGTGTGCCTTAGAAAACATATAACGCCAGGTGCTTAAATAATAATAGAACATAGATATATTGGCTGTCTGTGTAATCCTTAATTCAAAATCTCCTGCAGCCACCCAAGAAAGAGCCACAAGGTGTGCACCTGCAAACATAAGTGCTGAAATCTGTCCCTGTCATCTTGCCCCTTTATTTAGCTTGAAAAGATTAACTTATATTAAACCTATTGTGACTTTAGTACTTCATTTTTCCTATTTTTTTTGTTCAATTTGATTTAAAATATATATTATATAGTATTTGCCAGGTACTGTGCCTGGCTCTGAAGATGATATAACAAATAAAATACCTATCTTGCCCTAAGGAAATTTTTATCTGAGAGATGCAGACAAGTGAATGAGTGCTTATGATACCACATGATACATCCCAAGAGAGAGGTTGGCATAGTGTGTTACGGGAACCCAATAGAAAGGCATCTAGCTAGCCTTGGGAAATTAAGGCATGCTCACTGGAGGATGTAATAGCTAATTAGAAGAGGAGTCAAAACTCTTTTTTAGTGGAAATACACAAATCTATACGTTAACACTTTTTTGGATAACAAGATTGAAACCAAACAGTGGTAATTCTCCAAATAAGCCAAAACTATATGGTAATTTATTTATGAGATCCAGTTTATAATTATTATCAAAGACTATACCTTATATAAACTGCTGTATCTCCATCAATGCCACTTAAGGGTGATTGCTGATAAAAATTTTTCATAAGATGCTAGTCTCAAATAGCGTTTTCTGAGAGTAAGGCATAGGGTATGTTTTACCCTAAGGTCTCCTTATTCTCACAAAAGAATTATAATTAGAGCCATAATTAGTAAACTTGCTCATTATTCTTAATTAAATTAGACATTATCCAGACATCAAAAATTATAATATACTCCAGTTATGTGCCAGAGTAAGTTATTCATATAATTGGCCTTATGCTTAACATACAATTAAATGTGCCAAATAAAGCAAACAAACAAAACCTCTCTGGAGCTCCTGATTACAGAGTTCCATGCCTGCCCAAGCTGCTCACTAGCTCCCTTTTCACTGAACTTTACTTTGACTCTAAGTAGCTTTCTCTGTCCTGCTGTATAAGAGAAAGTCAGTGAAACGTTGGAGAGGTTCTAATAAACATCTGAGCTATCTAATCATGGCCACACCCCCTCTCATGTGCAGCGAGGCTTTCTATTCATCTCCGTTTGTTTCCTAGCACTACCTCGTGGCCAAGATGGCCACGATGGCCATGAGGTCAAATTCTCCTCTCCTTTTAGCTTTCAGTTCATGATGGTATTTCCTCTTTTTTTGACAAGATGAAGTCATTCAACATGATATCTCTCATCATTCTTAGTTTCCATTTCACCAATACTAAATTTTAACCTCTCTCAATGTAGATAGAAAAATGCAGTTGTAGATAGAAAAATGCAGTCCTTTCTAAGGTTAATTCTTTTACTTTGGTCCTTCCTCATAACCAGTATTCTTAAAATCTAACAAATGCTTTTGTGTAATTGTTCTGTATTTTTCTTTTAATTTTTATTTTCCTTTTTTGCTGACTCCTTTGTCTTTGTCCATAAATGTACCATTGTTTGCACTTTATGCAAAGGGCTATCACTTAATTCCACCTGTATATGTGTCTGTCTGCCTGTGTCTGTCTCTGTCTCTCTCTCTCACATACAATATGTAGACATTCAAAGGAACATTTATACAAATGCTATACAAAGAACAGGGAGTGAGTGGCTGGGGAGCTACAGAAAAGGGGTTTTAAGACTGAGATTTGAGCCAGGTCCTGAAGAATCAATAACTTTTTTCTTGATCGGTGGTTCTCAAACACTTTTGATCTCAGGACCCCTTTATGGTCTTAAAAGTAAGTAAGGACCCCAAAGAGCTTTTGTTTATTTGTGTTATATTGATCAATATGTTTGTGTTATAAATTTGAAACAGAAATTTATATTTGAAATTCACTTACAAATAACAATAAAAACCCACTGCATTGTTAACATAAAAATATGTTTACAGAAAACAGCCACATTAAAAAGAAATCAAAGTATCATTGTTTTACAATTTTGCAAATCTCTTTAATGTGTGACAATACAACATTACTGGCTTCTCATGTCTGCTCTGCATTTAATCTGTCGCAGAATGTTGTTTTGATTAAAGTATGCAAAGAAAATCCTGCCTCACAAAGATATATAATTGAACAAGGGAAGATGATTCTAATATCCTTTTCATATAATTGAGAATGTTGTTCTTTGATATTATGCTAAAACTCAGAAAGTAATAGTAAATTCTTACAGGTTAGTGGTAATATGCAATATGCAACCATGTCAATGAACTATTATTATTGCCCTTTTTCATTAAAATCCACTGGTCTGTCTTGCACTTTGATATTTTACTCATGAATAACTGTGCATTGATTATTTGGAAAATATTTGTTCATAGAATTAGGCAGATCTTCCAAACTTGGACACCTTTCATTATAAAATGTAAAAAAAATCCCATTCACTAATATCCCCACCAATAGCACCACCTCCAGTTTGGTGGTAGGATCAGCAATATACTACCACACTCTTACTGGTTTCAGTACGCTATTGTTCCAAACATCTGGAACTGCAATGTCCAATATGATGGTCACTAGCCTAATGTGGTTATTTAAACTTAATTAAAATTAAATTAAATAGCATTAAAATTTCAGTTGCTCAGTTGAATTAGTTATATTTCAAGTGCTCCATATCACATGTGGCTGGTGGCTATTATATTGTTTAGTGCAGATAGAGAGCCTTTCCAGCACTGTAGAAAGTTCTCTTAGGCAGGGGTGGGATGGAGTATCTTATTCTTTTTATCCTCACTGTAATTTACTGCATTCCCCTTACCCTAGTGACCATCCTAGGAGGAGTTATGTATCACCAGCTTTATGAATATTTCTTTGCTCTGTTTCTATCTTTTGGTTAACATAACCCCCCATAAGAATGCCCTACCCAATACACTAGACTTGCCATTCTTTGATGTCCTATATTTCCAATGTCCTTCACCTGTAGGCCACTTCTTAAACAACCCCAAATTGCTCCAACTCTAAGATCTTAAAATTCACTCTCTCATTCTCAGATCACTTATCCCTGTCTTCTAGCTCCCACTTTCTTATTTCCATCTTCCTGCTATTTGAACTCATTAACATCAAAGTATAGCAATAGGTCTATTATCAAGTAATAGTCCTATACCAACATAAAAAAGATCTTCTGGCCTGGATCCTTGGATATTATCACTTGAGTGAAAGCTCTGGCATGTACCTAGAGTGGTACCCACGAATAGCATTATCCAAGCTGGAGTCATCTTCTAGTGCCTATATTTTGTTGCTTTCTGCCTATGTCCTGTCTAAATTTCTTTCTACTTTTGCCCTCCCCTTTTGAAGCTGAACATATATCATGAGTTTTGAAACATAATATTGGGGATTACTGAAACCTGTTGATCCTCTGCTTCCCCATCTTCTTGATCTATCATTTGTCTTCTACCAGTGGCCTACACCAGAACCCAGGAAGCTGCCCTTAACTCCTTCCAATCTTCCACTACCTCCCTCCAATTTGTCACTAAGCTCTGCCCTTTCTGCTTTCTAAATGTCTTATATATCAGTTCTTTCCTTTCTAAACCTCCTAAAATAAATCTGCCGGAGCACTGAGAAAGGGGATTGGTTAATTAGAATTGGAAGTTGCCCGTGGGAAAGGTGAGACTCCAAAAGGCTATTTGGGGTTTTTAATGGATAAACTTATAGGAGACTTATAGAAAAGAGGGAGAGAGTTAAATCAGGTCAGTCATGGTCAGGAATTTACAAGGCAGCAGATCAATAATTTCTCAACAATGAGAAGCAAGTTTGGAACCCATAGCCCAGAGCTTCTTGAAACTGTACCCAGAGAAGAAAATAAGCTATTTTAGGCAGTAAACAGAGCATTTGTTCAGGGGACTGTTGCAGTGAAAGGTCAATGCATGATGGTAGCCAGCTGCAAATGATGGTAATGGCTTTGTGGAGCACAGCAGCTCTCTCAGTGGTAGAGCAGCACCCATGCAATGAAACCCTCTACTTCCTGCCTATAATACAAAATGTTGCCAACTTTCTCTGCACAAGTTGCCAGCACACAATTCCTGCTTAAAGCTGGGGAAGACTGTGTATGAAGTAGTAACCATTCCTGTTGCCCAAGCCCACTGATCCACTGGGAATTAGTTGTTGTAACAGCAGATTGCAGACTTTTCCAGAAGTACCTGGTTCTGAGAAAGGTACAACAAGGAGTACAACAAGGCTGTAGGAGACATCAAAGAAATCATCCTTGCCCCTTAAGTTCTCCACCATCATTGCTGAGACAGAAGAGACAACATGAAGCAGTTTAGGCATTAAAACTGCTATGGTGTTAACTTCATCTTAACACTTGTCCTGTACTGCTGGCCTGGGGATATGAAGTTTACATAGTTATTTCTGTAGTTCTGTTCTTCTTTCTACTGTAATATGAACAATTTGAGGGTAGGGTATTTGCCTTAATAACTGCATACTCTCTGGTAATATTGGGTACTTAATAGAATCTCACTGTTTGCGATTTAGAGTGAAGAGTCAGGGGGATAGTCTATGTTCTGAGAGAATACTAATGCATAAGAACCAATTTAGTAATTAGTTCTCTTAAGTAATTTATGTTACATTTTATATTTCCCTCTCTTTCTTTTATAAAGTTGCTATCAGTATAAATTCTGATATCTACAATATTTTTAATTCCAGTAGTATTTTACAGGACCTTTAATCTCTCTCCCTAGCTTTCTCTGAACCCCCATTCATATACATAGCACATCTTTATATCATAGAAAAACAATTAAAAGTGACCAGAACAGTCTATTACCAGTCCCCACCAGTTTTAGGCAAGCTGGAGCTTATGAGAAGTAATGTCTAAAGGTTATTACATTTAACCATTGGTATGGAAGCCTAGCCTCTGTCATGGTAGAAATAAATAAATAAATACACACACACACACACACACACACACACACACACACACACACACAAACACATTTACACATTCCAGGTCCAAAACTGGGAACTGGATTTTTGCTCTATTTCTGAAGACAAGAGGCATTTAATGCCAAACTTTGGAACTTTTAAACTAGCTTCATGTTCAAATGGAAAAAGTGGAATACTTGGGAATCTGCCTGTCTTTGACAGCACCCCCATCACTTTCTAGTCACATAACTGGTTTTATTTTTCTTTATCATACTTAGTGCTTCCTGACATTATTTTATATATCCATTTATTGTCTATCTCCTCCATTAAAATATAAACTCTCTGAAGGAATCCCCTTTGATTTGCTCAAAATTCCTCCCATCTAGAATAGTAAAACATAGCCTTTTGCTCAAGAAATATTTGAGTGGTTGAATGAATACAGAACATATGATCACTTTGACCATAATAGTTACTCTTTACAAAAAACTCTTCCATATGAGATATATTATGTTAAATACTTTATATGTATAGTTATTTAATGTTAAGGAAAGCCTTAAAAATTACGCAGTATTATTTTCATTTTAAAAAACAGGTAACTGAATCTAAGAGAAGTTGAGTCACTGATATAAAATCAGAAGCTGGTTAGAGAGATACTTCCAGTCTAACAGTTAGAGATGCTCCATGAAACTGCTACCCCATGAAACTGGTGGAAATCATTTTAAAAAATCATTTTAGGGCTTCCCTGGTGGCGCAGTAGTTGAGAGTCCGCCTGCCGATGCAGAGGACATGGGTTCGTGCCCCGGTCTGGGAAGATCCCACATGCCGCAGAGCGGCTAGGCCCGTGAGCCATGGCCGCTGAGCCTGCGCATCCGAAGCCTGTGCTCCGCAACAGGAAAGGCCACAACAGTGCCGAAAAAAAAAAAAAAAATCATTTTAAGTCTCTAGAATTGGTTTTAAGAACATACAACAAAAAGAAGAAACATTTCTTAGAGAAAATGTACTAAAACTCAATAAGAGCAATGAGAGTCAGTGATGCTTGTACCAAGACCCGCTCCTTCCTTCCTTCCTTCCTTCCTTCCTTCCTTCCTTCCTTCCTTCCTTCCTTCCTTCCTTCCTTCCTTCCTTCCTTCCTTCCTTCCTTCCTCCCTCCCTCCCTCCCTCCCTCCCTCCCTCCCTCCATGGGGCCCAGGGACTGAAACTCCACTGCAGTGGGGTACAGCCCAGAACAGGGCCCGTCTCCCCGCAGCCCCATTCAGAGGGCTACATTCTCAGGAGAAGGAGACCGTCAGCATTTTTCATCCTACCCCCAGCTATCTGGTGCTGAGGCTAAGTCTGGGCAAGGGTGACTAAGAAATGGCCCCAGTGAAGGCTCAATCTTCATCACAGCTGAAAACACTGGGGCTCTGATTGCCCTTGCGTTGTTGGTTTGCTTATTTTAAAATTAATTGCATTATTATCATGGTAATAAATGCATATAGTTTTAAAAAACCTGTCAAAGTCTTATACTGAAAAGTAGAAGTTATTTTTCTTTTCATATGATAAAGCCATTGAAAAAAATTCAATTACTATTATTTAGTTGAGTGTTCGAATAGAGAGGACATAAACACTGGTGGTGGATCAGGAGGGTAATTTCCAAGTAGTGGAGAAGTGGGGTGTTGCAGTAGGAAGTCTCTGATGGAGAGCGATGGCTGCCTGGGGATTCCAGAGAGCATATCTGCCTGGGATATGAGAGGAGAGAACAAGAGGACGCTAAAAATAAATTGTCTGCTTTGCTATTTTGTCTTGGTTTAGTCCAAATGCTGGGTATGAGTTCTTGGGTTAAGCAGAATCCTTGTCCACTCGACTCAAGGAGAGGAGATTTAGGTTAATGCAGGTGACCTTGGCGCACTGCCGGCAACTGCTCAAAGCAGGAGACCCTTGCAGTCTCACCATGTGTCCTAAATCAATCATTGGTCCTTGTATATTCTAAGGAGGTAGTTGGGTCCTTCTTTAACCAGAAAACCCTGAGGCAGCCACACCAGACCCACAGTCATCCCAAGAGAATTGGTAGTGCCAGAAGGTTCCAAGGAGGAAAAGTATTATAGTATCCACAGATGAGCAGAATGACAAATATGGCAAATGGGATTTAGAACAGCAATTCCTTAAGCGTGTTCAATGCAACATTACCCCATTAGATGCTCTCTGAAGAAAAAACAAACAAACAGAGGTCTGGATCAATTCCATTAAAGGCCTTAAAGCACTGAAAAAACTCAAGTTTACACCCACCATGTATATCAAAATAAGCATATTAGATTATGGAATAACTGTAACAAGTCCAACAAAATTCTGAGTTTTCCCTGGTGTTAACTTCCTTGATGCTTTAAACAAAGATTAAATATCTATGTATTTTTTTTCTTCCCAATGCTGCTGGTGTCCCAAACGTGTATTTTATCTGCCTAATGGTTAATGGTTATTCTGGCACAGGTTCTATAGTTAAATAATTTGGGGAAGTGATGCATTTTCTCTAGAAGATCCATAATGCATGTGAGTATGTTAAAGAGTGTGACAGCTCACTGGAGAGGAAAATGTGTGGCTTTAACGTAGTGTTTCTAAATTGTATTTGACCATAGAACCCATTTTTGACAGTATACGTATTAGTATTCTATTGAACTAATGCAGAAAATATTTGGAGACCACTGCTTAGAGGACTAAAGTTGGACAAGGCAGGCATCTGGCCCAAACAATCCCCATCGTGTCCAACATTCTGCAGAAATAGACACAATGGCACCAAAGATTAATCTTTTAAGGCATCTGTTCTCTTAATAGGGAACATAAATCCTAACCATCTAAATATACTTCTTGCTTTTTTCAGATAAAATATTTTCTGTACCTAACTGTAGTGTAACATTATTGGTGCTATTTTAATTGTCACTTGATATCATCTCAGAAGCAGCTGGCTATGTTTTGTCTGTGATGAAATTGACAGAAGTTGTGTATGTGTAATGTAATTTGTACGTCTCTGAAGTTTTGACTTGTGTTTTTAAAAAGTGCCATGTGCCTCAATAAATGATAAATCACTCAAGAAAGTTGAGGTTCTAACAATCTGGTATTGATTGGATGAAGAGAAAGTAAATTTGAACTATGTGTAAATCAAAAGATAAACAAAAATCAGAAATTTTCCTTTGTTCAGTAATATTATATGCAGTACTACAAGGACTTCACAAATTATAACCCAACGTACCTACTGAACACACAGGAATATGTGTCTCTGTTAAACACAATAAATATGGTGATCTACTAGAGCAATGCCATCTTGGAAGATTAATTCAACTGTATTATGTAGTAATCACATGGTAATAGTGAATTTGGAGGCGACAGGACTGAATAACTGCTGGAAATACGTTTTGAGACATTTTTCTAGTATAGTTTATGGATATGTGTTGACTCACTGCTTTCATTCCATTTTTCCTTGTAACCAATGACATGAATTAAAAGGAGATGACTGAGATTCAAGGTATAATCTATGACCTTGGAAAAAATACAACCAACCTGTCCAAGTGAGAATTGTAATATTATTACTTAACATAAAGCTTTGCCCAAATGAGTTAATGAACTATAATATATGGTTTCACAGTGTATGTGGTACAGAAGTTCTTAGTATTTCTTCTTCTGTCTTGAACATCAGAGCTAAATGGACATGAGAAAATCTAAATTCATTGAGTATCTCATCATCAACAGAAGACTAAAATGAATAATAACTTACTGCTATTAAGTGCTTACTATACATAATAACCTGAGGCAAGCTCATTTAAAAACACATTACTTTGCATTTATTTGATGACATATGATGTGGAGTGTCTTGTCATATGCTTATTTATCACCTGTATGTCTTCTTTGGTGAGGTGTCTGTTAACAGCTTTGGTCCACTTTTTAATCAAGTCATAGGTAAACTCTTTGTATGCCCAGAGTTTTAGAGCTACAAGCTACCCAAATATTGTCATTGCTGTATGTTTCATCTTCCAGTTTGAGAAGTAGGAGAGGCCATCCATTATTTTTCTTAATTTTGCAAAGCAAAACATATCTTTAAACATTGCCTAGAAAATTTCTTCCTTTTAAGCACACAGCACTGAGCACTCAGCCCTCAGAGGTTGCTGGGCCTAAGATATTTCATTGGAATGGCCTAAAAATGGAAAAGTATTCTGTTTCAATTAACATTTCTTTTATTCATTTCTAGCGTAAATAAAAAGAATCCTCATATTGGGATAGGTAGAAAGTAAATCTGAACTTTTCTATAAATAATATGTAAATTATGAAACACATTTCATTAAACCTATCAAGTATTAATTAAACCATTTACAGACATTTTTTGGATAGAAATCATAAAGTTTTATCCCTTACCATAGAGAAAAACACTGACTGAATATTGCATATAGGAAAAAGTCAAGTTTTATGTTATGTAATCTATCCCACCAAAAATCTATATTTCTGGGAAAAAATGTTTTACATGTTTAGATAATACTCATGTTTTTGAAAATATCAATCCTTATACGCACTAGAGCATCTAACACAATGCATGATACAAGGTATACACAGTAAATATTAGTAGATAACATTTTTCAGAAAAGCATCATTTTTCTTTAAATATACTGTCTACTAAGGATGATTATTTTTATATTCTCTATCCAAACACCCACTGGAATGCTAAACCTAGTAAGCCAGTAGAGAAAATGTATATCATGATTCTACCTTCTTCAGACATTTCTCAGAGTGAGAAAAAGAAACCTTCACCTGTCATCTTCACTCTTCCTGTTCCTGTCATTCTAAGTATCATCAGTTAAGTGGATCTTGTCTAAACCATCCTCCAAATTCTCTCCTCCACAATTACTTCCTGATTTAACACAGCCGCTCCTGGTCACTCCCAGGATCACCACAAAAGTCTCTCCCCTTGACAATGCTCAGGCCCTAACAAAGTTCTTAGCCTTGTAGAGAATTTTCTCTCACCTGACACACCTAGACAAGTGTCTCACTCTAATTCAAAGCCCTGTTTTACTTACCCATCTCCTCCTGACTTGACTACAACTTCTAAAATAGTGAATGATTTCGTCTACATTTATTATAATAATTGGAATCCATTTTTTATGTTTGACATGATTAGCTTTTAGTTTCTCACCTGTCTTTGCTGCTGCACCACATAGCGTAGCCAAGATAAGAGAGTCCCTGTGCGCCACTCATCCTGTGAAGTCAGTGGCAAATCCCCTGGCAAACCCCCAGGCAGCATGTGGACTCTCCCCCAGACCCACACCCCAGTCACTACAAAGATCCAACGTACTCTCTCTGCTTTGCTTTTGTTTCACTCCTTAAGGAACCTGAACCCTTCACCTTTGGAAATCCTTTTGTGGTTTACTGTGTCAGTAATTAATTGTTTCACATCTTGATACCTGTATTTTGTTTGTCCTGGCACTTATTGTAAATTCCTGGGGGGGTGATTTATAGCAGGAGATGCTAATGACACATATACAACACTTTTTATACACTTGCTTATGCCGATTAATCTCATCCTTGTCATCCACACTTTTTTTGAAAAATGTTATAAAATGCCTTAATTTCTTTGTGCCCAATGCAGATATTTATGTAATATTTTATATATACATAATATATAATTACATAGTATATAATTTTATATTTCTGTATAATATATAAGTATAAAATATGTAATTATATATGTAAATAT
This sequence comes from Delphinapterus leucas, assembly GCF_059928025.1. Taxonomy (NCBI): domain Eukaryota; kingdom Metazoa; phylum Chordata; class Mammalia; order Artiodactyla; family Monodontidae; genus Delphinapterus; species Delphinapterus leucas. The sequence continues at coordinate 100,545,354 of NC_143131.1, read as the reverse complement.
ATTGTTAATGTCTCTGACTGCACAAATGATCTCTGTCTCTCTGTGAAATTTGGTAATAACAAAGACTGTCTTTGCTTTTCTGTGATTAACACATTAAAATAGATATTTAATAAATCATTTTTAATTTGGAGGTAAATGGATTTAATTAAAATACAAATAAAAAGTGTAGAAACAATATATTTCCATATTGCCTAAAGACAAATATTGTGTCTTGTATTTTATTGCCAATACTATATCTAGGCAATATAATATTTATTTTTGTTCATATAATAATATAATATTTTGTTTTGAAACATGTCTTAGTATATACGTATGCTTCAAGGTCTCATTCCTCATATAGGTTCTTTTTTTCAAGCTTCCTTTCCTAATTTTGGTCTCCTGATGTGCTGATCATGGGCATAGCTCTGTGTGGATTAGCAGCCAGCTCTTTACTTCTGCAACAAAGTTTTTAACCTCTCCTCTTTGTACTATGAGTTATTGTGATTTACAAACTATTTCCTGTGAAAAAGTATCTTTTTATTGTTAGAATTTATGTCAGTCATACATTAGTACAAACATCTAGAACAGAGGAGAAAACACTTTGAGTCTATCCCTAAAATGTCTCAAAGACCAAGAGACGGGATTATATAGTCAAATGAACAGCATAAAAGTACAATGGAGAAAGGCGTAAAAACGCTGAGATTATTTAAGGTGGTCAGAGTATGATCACATATTTCATTTCATGTGATGAGTGTATTAATTATCCAGGCTATCTTCAGTTAGGGATCACAGATTAGTTTTTCTTTTGACAATCATTTTGGTATTTCACATTTACACAATCCAAACAAGGGTTTTGCACAAATGCAACATCCAACTCAAACGATGATAAAATGACCATGGAACAAATAAAAGTGGTCCAGAGCCAGAAGACAAAAGTTAAAAGTGGTGTTGGTGCCATGGCCTCGCAATTCTTGAATTGCGTTTAAAACCATTAACATTTTTGTCAGGTAATTCCCTTTTATTTGACTTTCATGGAACTCTTTCCAAAATAAATCCAATAACCATATGACTAAATAGCTATGTCAGAAACTTGAGTGTTATTTCCTGTTCTCAGCACACTTATGTTCAATTTTTTAAGTGCAAATAGAAGTTAGCTACAGGCAAATGAAATCGAATTAAAATTTATGAAAAGATATATATCAAGGATTTTACATGTGTTGAAATATTTCAGTTTCTAAATTGACTGAAATAAGTAGTCTAAACTTGCAAGGAGAAAATCTTGATAATGACTTATTGAATCATGATTTTAGAAAATATCCTAACAAAGAATACAACTGGTAAACTCTTTAGGAGAGACTAGTGTGTCAATGGACTTATTAGACAAAAAATGACCATTTTATTTTATACAATAATTTTGGGGGAGAGGTAGAGAGGAAATCTATTCATTCTAAGAATGAGTCTTAGAAATGTTAAGGATGACTTGTGCCCTTTAAGTGACTTTCTATCCTGATATGATGGCCTAAGAAAAGAGTGTAGTACACTCTGATGGCTTCCTCACTTCAAGATTCCCTTTTCTCTGTAAATGGCCCTATATACAGGAAACACACTGACCCTTAAATGCCATGTGACCTGGCTTCCACCCTCTCAAGCTCAATTCCTTAAAAACTGTTCCATCCCGAGCCAATCAGAGAAATTACTCATGGAATTTGAAAATTGGCAATGTAAGATAAAGATATTTGTTGGAGTAGAATTACTTCGGTAGACGCTTCCTAAAGACAATATCCATATATTTGTCTTGTTGAAGTCCTCCCAAATTTCCTCATTCAATCTTTCTCTTGACCTATATTTTCCAGCTCTTCCTTTGATTCCTAGAGTCTACCCCAGCTACTTTTCAAATAAACCATTTTGTTGTTATTGCTGTTAATTTGTCCAGAGTTGGTTTCGGTTGCCTGTCAATAAAATAGAATCTTAAGTTACAGATATTGTTACCAGAGAGTGAATTATAGGCAACAGATCTTTAGGGACATGTGGAATATTTAGAATGGAATATCAGGCCAAGAAAATGGAAATACACTGAGTCCTTTCCTTATTTTAAGATGGTAAGCAGCCTATGGTACAAGAGGTCAAAACAAGTTAATCACGTTATGTTCTGTGATCCACTGACCATGAGTTCACTGAGGTTGAAACTCTGAAGATTTCAACAAATGACACCGTGGAAAATTTAAAGCAAATACAGTAGGTCCAGAGAAACAGAGATATACAATCTTTTTCTGATAGCCTTAAGTAACAAAATAAAAGAATCAAATTCAGATTTAAAATTCTGGACAGATTACATGGAATAAAATTCAAAATTCTGAGGGTTGCTAAAAATAGGTCTATAAATAGAAACTTGTGATTGTCAGCTTCTGTCATTGTGTCCTGGAAGGGCAATGGCAGAACCTTGAGTAACACATTTTCATTATTTACTTTAACTTGAAGAAGAGATGAACCAGCCAGTGGCTAACAGTGTAGTCAAGTGGTCAGGGCTTTAGAGGAAAGATGGAAGTTTAGTGGCAATGTGACTGGAGAGAAAGGTTGTAAATGAACCTCTTGCGATGGTTCCTGAACTTGAATATATCTTTGTGAATGCTCACCAAGAGAACCTCTCAAGAAGACAGTCTTAACAACCATTAGGAATAAGATGACCCATTTTGTGAATATCACTTATTTTCTTTGTCATCCAGGTCACAGTTTGATCAATGATTCCAAAAATGCTACCATGGGACAGGGAAGTAGACTATGCATGGGCATGATGACATAGACTTCCTTCCACAAGGACAACCCTACTATCACTACTGATTATATTATTACTGCTGAAATCCTCTTTGGCAGCTGAGTATACAAGTTTTTAGCAACTCAACTAGCCTTGATACTCCTTTATAGTAACATGCTTCAAGGTAAGCAGCAAGCTACCTGGTGGCAGTTAGATTCCCTCAATTAAGAAGTGAGCAGTATGTTTATTCTTGCCTGTTTACACATTTATTCTGAATTTACCTCTGACAGAATCATCTTTTGTGGACTTACCAACTTCCTTATATAAAATGATGATATTCCACACAACAGTACCTGAGCATAGCAAACACTTAATGGGAAAATACGTTAATGGGTGCACATGTTTGAGATTCACTAGTATTTTCATGCATTCCAATATCTGGAAGCATTGGAAGAGTAAGAATGTCTTATTGAAGTCTCAGCAGGGGTGATAATCAGCTTTTCCAAGGTAGTCAGGAAGTCATCTTTTGGCTGAGACTTGAAGGTTAGTAGGAATTAATTAATTACTGAGTAGAGGAGAGAGCTTCAGGTTTTAGGAACAAATGGAAATATTCCAAAGTCGGTAAGAGCTTTGTGTGTTTGAGGAACTATCAAACTGTTTTGTATATGTGTGTGTTTGAAGAACCAGCCAGTTGGTCTGATGGAGAAGGTTAAGTGGGAGACCGCACTGGAGAGATTGTGCAGAGCCCTGTTACAGAAACTGGAGTCCATCCCACGTGCAACAGTAGGTTTTTAAAGGGTTATAAGGGAGGGTGGCTCTACGTAATTTACTTAAATTTTTAGAAGACCCACTGAGCAGAAGGTTGAACAAAGAATAATCCACAGATTTTAGGTGCAATATACTTGGGGAACACAGTTGTCATCTGCAGCTAAATGCTGTGGGCAGATGGGCATCCTGGCCCCTGAGAATACCATCGTACTTATCAGAGTGCACACAGGGCACTGCTCCAGTGGTTGATTTTAAAAGTTCCTTTGAAGCTTACTTAAACATTTAGGTAATTAACTCATCATGACTTTTGGCTCTATAGCTTACAATAGGGGAAAACATTTTGACTTGAAACATTTGAACTCAGATGCAAATCACCTCAACCATAGAATAACTTCAGCATATCTCCTGTGGAACATTTGACTTAGAGTCATATAGCACTCTGAGGGGCTTGTCAAGGGCTGGCTGGCTGCAAATACACACTTCTAAGTGGCTGAAATAAAGGATGGGAGGGGGTTATATAAGACCGTCTATTTCTGTCTTGAAGCTTGTCTCCTAAAACAACAATCTTAGTATTTATAGAGTTGATGCCTAGTTACTATTTTTCAAATTAGAAGGTGGGTTAGAAAAGCAGCCTATTTAACATCTTTTAAGGCTGGAATTTAATTGACCCTATTACCATTCTTAATCATGTGAGTTACAAGTATTTCATGATATAGACTTTGAAGAAGTGTTAAAAGGCTGCAATGTATTATAAGCTAATGCAGGTTAGTTGTAAAATAAACTTTCCGTGAGTGAAAAGTTTGTATAATCACTGAAAAAAAAGGCATGCATTATTAGCTGATATCATTCAATGTTATAATAGGGTGTGGCAGTAACCCTTTATAGTATACTTTTCCTAAAAACTATATTCCTACTCATGCCACACCTTAGATTGCAGGACTGAATTAGATTTACTCTGGGGATTTGCATTCAAAAGCTAGGTGGTTTGTGACTGCCTAGAGGGTGGGATAGGGAGGGTGGGAGACGCAGGAGGGAAGAGATATGGGAACATGTGTATATGTATAACTGATTCACTTTGTTATAAGCAGAAACTTACACACCATTGTAAAGCAATTATACTCCAATAAAGATGTTAAAAAAAAAAAGCCTATGCCCTTAACTTTCAGTTATCCCACCTTGACTTAATCTATAATTTGTGATAATGTAATTTATTTGTGATAATATATAATTTAACTCCTTACTCCTCTAATCTACTCTGCTTTGGTGATGAGAATAATATTTTAGAATTGGAAGACTTATGCTCTCATATCCTTGCATAAGTTGCAAGGAAGTTAATATTCAACACTTCCAGGATAGTATATAATTTTTTAATATGATAACAATAGCAAGAACAAACTTTCTAGTTTCTGCCTCAATTTCATTTTTTCTTGCCATACTCACTGAGTTCCAGATTTCAGACTTCTTGAATGAATGTACCACCATATAACAAAGCTGGGGCCTGTCTGTAAAAGATTTTATTTTGCCCTCTTGACTTCCTTCCAACACAATCTGACATGAAGGGTATCACGCTATATTTTAATTGATTCATTGTCACTCCTTCCTATTAGACTGTGAGCTACATAAACCTCAGTGTCAAAAAGAATTCTTAACACATACCACTCAATTCATATTTAATAAATGTATAAATTTAAAAAATGAATAAAGTACAGGTTCATTTAGTTGTATTATATGGCTTAGGGTTATAAAATTTAGTTAAATGAAAACTTAGTATGAATTAGTAGCGATGTGGCTCTCTAAACAGTCAATAATATTTAAGATTAAGTTTGTGTCAGTGAAGAACATATAACATCTACATTTAGGGAAATAATAGGCATTCTAATATGTGGAATCATAGAAAAACATGTATTTATATACACCAGATCTAAATAACACAACTAACAAAGTATATGAAGAAAAGTGATAGCAAAATATCAAATTAGATGCAATATATAATAGGGGACTATAGATATAAAATAAAACAAAAAAAATCAAAAAAACCTCTGTGTGATTAAAATGAAATGTTTTGTCATAGTACATATGTAAGAATATCTATAAGGATTGGATAATACTATTATGTATATCAGTGTACATACCACTTAGGTTAAGAAACAGTGTATTAGCAATACTAATGAAGTCCTCAGTAAATCCCTTTTTATAAACATGTAAAAAAAATTCCTATTATATATAAGTAGATGACAGTTAAATGACAGCTTTGCTTCTTTTTTTCCTTTTCTTACACACTTTATTTATTTATTATCTTCCTGAATTAGAATCTATGGAATGTTCTTGGGGAAGTGGTGGTGAGTAACCTTGTCTTATTTATGTTTTCAAAGGGAATTACTCTAACATTTTACCGATAAGTTTATTTCCTGAAAGTTTCATAAGCTAGCATATATCCAGTTGAGAAAATTCCTTTCTATTTCCAGTTCTTATCATGAATGTGTGGTAAATTTTTATTGGAAAGATTTTTAATCTACTGAGCTGATCACATGGTTTTTCTCCTTTAATCTCTTAATGTTAAACCATCCTTGCATCCATACTCGTTTTAAATGTATTATTTTTTATACATTGGTGCATTCAGTTTGCTGGTATTTTTCTTTTCTTTTGTCCAAAAATAATATTAATTCCCTTTCTCTTTCTTAATTTGTGTGGAACTTTTAACAGGAATATATTAGCTTCATAAAATTAGTTGAAGAATGTATTGTTTTTCTATTGCCATTTTAACAAATTACCACAAATTTAATGGCTTAAAACAATATAAACATATTATCTTACAGTTCTATAAGCTAGAAGTTTGACATGGGTTTCATTGGAAACTATAAAGGTTGCAGCAGGATTGCATTATTTTGGAAGCTCTAGGAAAGAATTCATTTCCTTGCTTTTTTCTAGGTTCTTGTTAAAATTCTCACGGTATTCATCAATTATTTTCTCTAGTTCAGTTAGCATTCTTATTACTAATGCTTTGAATTCTTTATCTGGTAAACTGTTTATTTCTGTTTAAATAGTTGTTTTTCAGGGATTTTCTGTTGCTCTTTCAATTGAGACAAAATTCCTCTGTCATCGCATTTTGCTTTCTCTGTCTCTATGAAATGAGGTGAAACAGTTATTTATTGCAGTCTTGAAGAGGTGTCCTTATATGGGATTACCCCTAAACAGTCTAATTGTGCCCATGGGTTTTGGTGGGAGAGCTGGATTTGACATGGGAACACAAGTCACATCTTTCCTTAAGGTGTGCTGGCGGCTATCACCTTGGTAGGAGGTGGGGGTGGAGAGGGAGTTGCTAGGGCCAGAGCCACGTGTAGGCTGGGCTTCCCCTCTGCTCAGTAGCCATCACTTCCTTATTGGGGCTGGGCACAGGTCCCAATTTGCTGGAGCAGGAGGGTGCTAGTTCTGGAGCAAGAGAAAGTGGTGTGGGCTTTTGGCATGTGTCAGGGAGCTGGGTGTGGCTGTCCTGTCCGGGTCAGAGACCTGGACTGCTTTTGAGGCATTGCCTGTATAAGTGCCAGTAATGGCTGCCCCTACCCTGCTCAGATGCAGCTTTGGAACTGAGCCTCATTTGTCCCTTACAGCTGAGTTCTCCCCTTGGTCTCATCTTCCCTTTGTTGTACTCCAGGGCTGGGGCACCCAGCATGTGGCTTGAACTGCTCAATCCCCAGGGAGGAATGCTGCCTGTGTATTGTCCCTTTTCCTCTGAGTCCCCTCCCAGGGGCACAGGTCCTGACCTGATCACTTCTCTTCCCTTCCTACCTGATTCCATGTAGACCTTTTTATAGTCTTGGTTGTACAGGGGTCTTTCTGCCAATCTTCAGTTAGTTTTCAATGAGAATTATACCACAGGTAGATATATATTTGATGAGTTTGTAGGTGGTGGGAGACAGTTCCATGTCCTCCTACTCTGTCATCTCGATCTCCTCCCTTTATTAACAAATATTAGCACCTCTAGTTATTTTTAACACTCTTGTCCTTTAACCTGATACTATAGGTAAGCGGCTAAGACATTGCTACATTACAGTATTAGAATATTCTGAATTTGACTATCTGTTAATGTTTAATGGTATGTTGTATATTTTTATATGTTTTTATGTTACTAATTAGCATCCTTTTATTTCAGCTAGAAGAACTCCTTTCAGTATTTTTTGTAAGGCTGGTGAAGGTGATGAATAACCTCAGCTTTTGTTTGCCTGGGAAAGTCTTTATTTCTTCCCTATTTCTGAGGAATAACTTTGCTAGACAGAGTATTCTTGGTGGGCTAGATAGAGTATGCTAGATAGAGTATTTTCTTCCAGTACTTTGAATATATCATTTTATTCTCTCCTGGACTGTAAGGTTTCTACTGAGAAATTTGCTAGTAGTTGTATGGGGTCCCATTACAATTTACAAGTTTTTTTTCCTCTTTCTTCTTCTTTTTTTTTTTTTGCGGTACACGGGTCTCTCACTGTTGTGGCCTCTCCCGTTGCGGAGCACAGGCCTCCAGACGCGCAGGCTCATCGGCCATGGCTCACGGGCCCAGCCACTCCGCGACGTGTGGGATCTTCCCGGACTGGGGCATGAACCCGTGTCCCCTGCATCGGCAGGCACACTCTCAACCGCTGCACCACCAGGGAAGCCCTCTCTTTCTTCTTTTAAGTGTCTCTCTTTGCCTTTGATTGTTGACAGTTTATCAGAATGTGTCTTAGAAGAGGATATTTTTATGTTTATTTTGTTTGGTGACCTATGACTTTCATGAATTTGGGCATCCAAAGTTTCCCCTAGATTTGGGAAGTTCTCAACCATTATTTCTTTCTTTCTTTCTTTTTTTAAGATTTTTTTTTGATGTGGACTATGTTTAAAGTCTTTATTGAATGTATTACAATATAGCTTCTGTTTTGATTTTTTTGGCCAAGAGGCATGTGAGACCCCAACCAGGGATTGAACCTGCACCGCCTGTATTGGAAGGCAAAGTCTTAACCACTGAACCACCAGGGAAGTCCCATTATTTCTTTAAATAAGCTTTCTGCCTCCGTCTCCCTCTCTTCTCCTTCTGGGTCTCCAAAACTTCTTAAATTGATACTTTTGATGATAGCCAATAGATCACTTGGGCTTTCTTCGCTCTTTTTCATCCTTTTTTCTTGTTACCCTCCAGCTGGATTATTTCACATTTCCTGTCTTTGATCTCACAGATTCTTTCTTCTGCTTGATCTATTCTGTTTTTGATTCTCTCTATTGCACTTTTCATTTCAATACTTGTAATTTTCAGCTCCAGAATTTCTATCCGGCTCTTTTTTTTAATGATTTCTATCCCATTGTTAAAAGTGTCTCATTTTGTTCATATATTGTTTTCCCAATTTTGTTGAATTGTCTTTCTGTGTTTTCTTGTAGCTCATTGAGTTTTCTTAAAACAGCTATTTTGAATTCTTTATCTGGTACATTGCAGATCTTTATGACTTTGGGTTCATTTACCAGAAGATAACTGTGATCTCTTGGTGGTATCATATTCCTTTGATTTTTCATCTTCTTTGAAGTTTTGTATTGCTGTCTTCACATTTGAAGTAGGAGTCACTTCCTCCAGTCTTTACAGACTGCCTCCAGGAGAAAAATACCCTTCCATCACCCCTGCTAGCAATTCTGAGGCTATCTCAGACTTTCTACAGGAATGCTTGCCTCTCTCGTTTTCTCTCCTGTGGCAGAATGTTTAATATTGTGTGCTTTCTCTTGATGCTGCAATGCACCAAGCCAAGTGCTGTCAGCCTTTCTTGTTTTCTCAAAAGTGGTACTAAAGTTGAAGTTTGTGGTCTCTCTGTGGTCCACAGATTTGACTGACTTTTTGTGGCTGTTCCCTAGCTGTCTGCCAAAGCTCTCTCTTGCCACAGTGGAGATCCCACATATGGAGCCGACCACAGGGCAGGGGTGTGCATGTGGTGAAGCATGCAGAGCGCTGAAGGTGCCCATGGGCCAGGTGGGGGCATCCCCAGGTGAGGCATCCCCAGCCTCTTGTGGGTGGGCTTCTTGATGGCATTGCAATGCAGTTAAGAACCACAGGCCTTTACAGGCATACCTCATTCTATTCTACTTTGCTTTATTGCACTTCACAGCTATTGCATGTTTTACAAATTAAAGGTTTATGGCAACTTTACATCGTCAGATGAGGGTTAGCATTTTTCAGCAATAAAGTGTCTTTTGAATTAAGGTATGTACGTTGTTTCTTAGACATGACACTATTGCACTTAATAGACTACAGTGTAGTGTAAACAGCAGCTTTTTATGCAGTGGGAAACCAAAAAATTCATGTAACTTGCTTTACTGCAATATTCACTTTATTGTGGCGGTTTGGAACCACACCCTCAATATCTCTGAGGTATACCTGTAATAACCTCCAGGAGTTCTATCTACCACTCTCCCTGACTCTTTCCATCCCCCAGTCATGGTTCAGTGCTCTGGATGATGTGAGAGAGAAATTAGTCATTTTGGCAGCATCCTGCAGAGCTGAGGAAGCCAGGTATGCGCTAACACATTCTCCCTTTCCTTGATTGAATAAATCACAGACCAAGAAAGATGCTTCTTGGTCCTAGGCTGTACTTCCTTGAGGGGAAGGATGTAGGTAAAGTAAAACTGTTTCTCTTACCCACTCCAGTGGATCCAAATATGTACAGATGAACCCCAACTTAAGATGGTTTGACTTACAATTTTTCAATTTTATGATGGTGCAAAAGCAATATGCATTTAGTAGAAACTGTACTTCAAATTCTGAGTTTTGATCTTTTCCTGGGCTGGTGATATGTAGCATGATACCCTCTTGTGATTCTGGGCAGTGGCAGTGAGCCACAGCTCCTATTCAGCCATGTGATCATGACAGTAAACAACCCACATACTTACAACCATTCTGTACCCATACCACCAATCCTTTTTTCACCTTTAGTTCGGTATTCGATTAATTACACGAGACATTCAACACTTTATTAAAAAGTAGGTTTTGTGTTAGACAACTTTGCCCAACTGTAGGCTAATGTAAGTGCTCTGAGTACGTTTAAGGCAGGCTAGGCTAAGCTATGATGTTTGATAGGTTAGGTGTATTAAATGCATTTTCAGCTTATGATACTTTCAACTCATGATGGGTTTGCCAGGACATACCTCTATCGTAAGTCAAGGAAGATCTGTAATTTTTTCTCTAACAAAATGCTGAAATTTCTCTTTTGGAAACCTGGACTTCCACAGAGCCTCTCTTGTCCATGAGTGATTGTCTACATTAGCATTCTCCAGGGCCTCCTGGACGATGACTGAGAGGAACTGAAGCTGTTTCGCAGACCACTGCAGAATCCACAGAGAGAACCAGGGACTGTCTGCCTATTACCTGACACAGAGGTGGACAAGACCCCTCTTATATGCCTTGGCATGTGGTGATTAATCTCACAGCTCCCTCAAAGACACCTTTGTCTGTGGATACCAGGTTTTTGTTGTTGAGGAATGGAACACAAAGACATCCTATGTCACCATGATGCTGACTTTACTACTTATACAATTATTTTAAATTATATTTCCTATAAACAACATTTATCTGAATTTTACCCAGTATCAATATCTTCATTTTTGTTTGTTCATTTATTTTTTTTTACTGGTGAATCTATTTTCTTTATATGTATTTCAATTATAAATATGTATGACAATATCTCTTTTGTTTTATCTCTTTTTTGTCCTATGTTGTTTATATTGTTTAGTTTTCCTTATTTTACTTTTTTTTAGGATTGATTTTTTTAAACTCCACTTCCTTCTTCTATCTTTTGAAAGTTACATACATTTCAAATATTTTAGTGGTTGCCATTGTACTTTTACCATAGATATATAATCACTCAAATGTTAATCCGGGTCTTTCCTAGCCTACAAAAGTAGGATCTTGAAACACTTTAACTCTTTTCACACCTCTCTTTTTGGCTTATATCCTGTTGTCCGAAATGTTTCTGTTGGTATTTTTAACTTCTGACATTTACCAATTTCTTTGTTCATTATTGCTTCTTGCATCTCAGATCTAGTTAATAATTTTTTTCTCATCTATAAAGTAAACCCTCAGTATTTTATGTAGTAAGGCCTGTTGTTGGTAAGCTATTTCAGTTTATATTAGTCTGAAAATTCTAAATTGCAGCACTTATTTGCAGGAAGAAAAGTGCCCTTAGTTTTCATTATAGACACAGTCTGTGCATAAGCAGCCTTGCCATTTGGCCATTTTGGTCAAGCACATTGTTTTAAAATGTCTGTGCATGACAGGGATGATAGGCAAATTGCACTAGACGAATCACAGTGGAGACCTTTTGAGCTCTCGATTTACTCTTGGGCCATGGTTGAGACTAACTGCCTTGTCATGGGACACCAGGTGAACATTCATCCTCAACTGCCTGTTGTCATTCGGATGTTTGCTGATCCAGCAAGCCATAAATTCTGACATTACCGAGATCATCCCATATTATTCGAAGCAGTTGATGTGGTATATTCATGAATGAACAAGTCTGAAAGCAGGTGGCTCACGTTCTCAGTGTGTTCACTCCTGCTATATTGCCCACGTTCCCTCAGACCACAGTTTTAGCCTCATATGGGGAGGAAAAAGAACAAGCTTAACTTACAAATCTCTTTACATGGTATGGCTGCACTTGCTAGAAGTAGGCTAGTAGGGTATTACAGCCCAACCTGGGCTTGGCCCTGAAGGACAGTAGAATAGAGAAAACTTCCTTGTAGGTAGAAAATATTTTTTCCTGAAAGGAAATATATTGTAAAATATAACAGATGCTTAAATATAAGAGAACGAGCTAAAGAATGGTTTGTCAGGATGGTCAAGGATTTGGAAAGGGTAGGAATGGAGAATGAAGAATTGGTAAAAATTTGGAACGCTTTCCTCTTGGAATGAATCCAGAGTCGAGGAATGCTTTTGTCCTACGTGAGTACTCATCGGCTGCTAAAGATGCACTGAAAATTATGTTGACAAAATAAACTACTACATATAGATATCAGTCAGCCTTTTGCCCAAGCACCCCCATAATTTGTTTAATGAATTTATTAACATAGTGGCTAAGGTAGAAGGAATGGAGGTAATGTACAGATGTAAAAACACAGGCTGACCATCATCTAAACTGACTTTTTTCCCACCAATTTTGCCTGGTATAATGGCAGCTATGTCGAACCCTAAGCCTTCCATATGGCTACATAATTAACAAATCACCAGATGGCAGATACTGTACTTCCTAAAAGAGGAGATTTTTTTCCTATCTTAATAAACACATATTTTATATATAGTTTAACTTTGTTGCCTATCACACCTCTAAAAGTAGCAATATCTGTATCTTATGATGTATCTTATTTACCACCATATTATCCTAATATCTCTTCTGATCAAGAAACTCATATTCTTGCAAAAGAAGTAAGGCTTCTGTCCACAGGATTCATTCGCTTTACCATGTACACTATCACTTGCAAATCACTTGAATTATAGACCAGTGGAAAGGAATACTGAAGACAGTTGCAGTACTTGCTGGGAGATATACCTTAAAATGTTCCTCAGAAAGCAGTATGTACTCCAGATTAGCAATTACTATATGGTTCTGTATCCTTCACTCCCAAAACCAGAATATGTGGGTCTAGAAACTTTAAGGCATCAAAATGACACTGGCATCTCTCACTATCACATCAAAGACCCACTCACAACGTTGATTGCCCCGTAATAAATTCCCTTCTGCTCAAATTAGCCATAGTGGATCCTGTCTTACATAAATAAGAGCCCTGACAGATACAGGATTTAAAAATACATACACAAAGTATACTGATTAAATGTTTTTGAAATCTGTGAATGGAATTTTATGAAACCTAAATAAGATAATGTATGCATACAGTTTTATAGTCAGCATGACTCACCAGTCAAATTTTAAAAAAACCCAAACATTTATTATTAGAAACGTTGAGTGCAAATCTGGATACTAGGTACATGACTCAACAGGATCTTCTTGAGCCTTTATTTCCTTACTTTCCTTACTTGAGTCTGAGTTTCTTTACAGAATTGGAAGAATGTTAATCTAGGTCATGTTTGTGAAAGGACTTGATTTCTTAAGTGCAAGGACCATGTAGTCTGCATTTGGATGCATCCAGCATCCTCTGCGTTATCTAACACACTGTGTCAATAAATGGTTGTCCAACTGAATTGCAAAGTTTAGGTACCATGTGCATGCTAGTTATTCAGTTCACAAATTCAGTATTTTAAATTACCTTAATAATATCCATGTATTTAATTATAAGGATCTAGATATAGAGAAAACGTTTCTTGCATACAGGCAACAAAATGCCAACAGTTTTATTGAGGTAAGGTCATAATAAACTTACTTGGAAGTTGTATGTCCAGGGCTATGTGTCAGCTGGCACTTAAGTTGAGTAAATCTGTGAGATCACCAAGAAATCTGTGTAAGCAAGGAGGCAGAGAGAAACAGGCTTAGACTAGTGGAGGGAAATTTGAGATAAAAGAGTGACAACTTAGTAAAGAATTTATGGGATGACTGAAATGTCAAATGGGATATTTATTAAGGCATTTTCCATGTAGAGTTTGGTATAAACCATTTTCTCTCTTTCCTTGAATCTGACACAAATAAAATCTATACAGCTCACTAATGATTTGGTAGTGGATTTAATTTCAGAGGCCATGATGAAAAGCCAAGTCGTGTTTCAAGGTTGGGGGAAAAAAAGAAGCTGTTTAAGATATGATACCCACATACGGTATATATATTCAAACTGTTGCTTATGGATGGCCTCCAGAACACCTCCTTTATAAATGCATACAGAACAATTGGGAGAGTTTACATCTTACACCCATTGAACATACAAAAATATTAGTGTATTTAGTATATTTATTACAAAATATCTTCAATGTATAACATTGTTTTTAGAATTAATTAATTTATTTATTCAATCAATTTTAAACTATCTTTATGGAGACATAATTCATATACTATAAAATTCACCCATTTAAAGTGTAAAATTTAATATCTCTTAGTATTTCATAGAATTGTGCAACCATCACCACAAAATAAATAAATTTAGAACACCTTTGACCCCTCTGAAAGAAGCCACAAATCCATTGTCTCCCTGCAACACTCCTATCTCTCACCAGTAACTAATCTAATTTGTGTCTTCGTAGATTTGCTTATTCTGGATATTTCAAATAAATTGAATCAGACAATATGTGGCTATTTGCCAATGTTGTTTCTCACTTAGCATAATGTTTTCAAGAATCATCTAGTTGTAGTGTGTATCAGTACTACATTTCTCTTTATTGGCAAATAATATTCCACTGTATGGATATGCGACATATTATTTATCTGTTTTTTTGGTTGATAGACATTTCAGTTGTTTCCACTTTTGGCTATTACGAATATTCATGTACACATTTTTGTGTAGATAAATGTTTTCACTCTCCTGGGTGAAAGTGTTGACTCATATAGTACTCCATATTTACATTTTTGAGGAATTTTCATATTGCTTTCCAAAGTGACTGCATCATTTTATACTACCACCAGCAATGTTTGAGAATTCCAATTACTCCACATCCTCAACACTGCTTGGTTACTGTCTACCTTTTTAATTATAGCCATAATTGTGAAAGTGAAATGGTATCTCATTGTGGTCTTGATTTGCATTTCACTAATGACTAACGATATGAAGCATATTTTCATATGCTTTTTGGTAATTTGCATATCTTTGAAAAATATCTGTTCAGTCTCTTTTCCATTTTTAATTGGGTTATTTGCACATTTATTATTGAGTTGTAAGAGTTCTTTACACACACTAGATACAAGTCTTTTATCAGATATATGATTTAGAAATATTCTCTCTCATTCTTTACATTATCTTTCTACTCCCTTGATGGTAACATTTGAAGCACAAAACAATTTTTAAAAATTCTGATATAGTTCAATCTATGTATTTATTTTCTTTTTCTTGCTGATGCTTTTAGTGTCATGTCTAAGAAACCACTGTCTAACCCAAAGTTAATAAACTTTATCCCCATATTTTTTCCTAAGGATTTTATACTTTTATATTTAAGTTTGTGATCTAATTTGAGTTAATGTTTTTGTATGGTGTGAGGTTGGGGTTCATCTTCATTCTTTTGCATATGGTTACCCAGTTGTCTTAGCACCATTTATTGAAAAGACTACTATTCCTCATTTAATTGTCTTGACACTCCTGTCAATTGACCATAAATGTAAGAGTTTATTTCTGGACTATCACTTCTATTCCACTGTTCTATGTATCTATTCTCATGTCAGTATCACACTCTCTTGATTACTGTAGCTTCGTAGTAAATTTTGAAATAGTAAAGTGTGAGTCTTCCAGCTTTGTTCTTTTTCAAATTGTTTTGGCTCTTCTGAATTCCTTGCTTTTTTATATGTTTTATCTTTAGATTGTCAATTACTACAAAAAAAGAAGCTAGGATTTTTATAGGGATTGCAGTGAATCTTTAGACCAATTTGGGAAGTATTGCCATCTTAAGAATGTTAAATTTTCTGATCCATGAACATGGAATGTCTTTCCATTTCTCTAGATCTTTAAATTCTTTCAACAATGTTTCATCATTTTCAGTGTTCAGGTATTGAATTTATTTTGTTAACTTTATTTGTATTTTGTTTTTTTGATGCTATTATAAGTGAAATTATTTTAATTTTTTTGAATATTTATTACTAGTGTATAGAAATACTAATTTTCTGTATATTTATCTTTTATCCTGAAGTAAATCCTGTTAAGCTCATTTATTAGTCCTAATAATTTTAATGGAGTAATTAGAATGTCCGTATACAAGTTCATGCCATATGTAAATTGAACTAATTTTACTTCTTCCTTTCCAATCTGGAATTTTTACTTTTTTTCTTTTTCTTGCCTAATTGCCCTGGTCTAGGACCTCTAATACAATTTTAAATTTAAGTGGCAACAGTGGATATTCTTGAATTATTTCTGATTTTAAATGAAAAGCATACAGTTTGTCAATATTTTGTGGCTGTGTGTTTTTTGTAGATATCCTTTATCAATTGAAGAAGCTGCCATCTATTCCTACTTTGTTGAGCATTTTTATCACGAAAGGATGTTTTCTGAGTCATATGAGATAATTATTTTTTGTACTTTATTCTATTAACATGGTGTATTTTATTGTTTTGCTTTTAGCTATTAAAACAACTTCGATTTCTGCAATAAATCCTGATTGGTCATGGTATGTAATCCTTTTTATGAACTGTTGGATTTGGTTTGCTAGTATTTTTAAAAGTCATTCAATCTAGTAATAAATTATAAGTATTCTGCTACATGTAAAGGGTGAAATTATGATGAAAACCATACATAACCCTTTCCTTCATCAGTTCCTAGTTCAGTTGGGGAGACAGATTTCATTTAAATAGTCATATAAGTTATTACTAGTTACTAATGAAAACAAAAAATTATAAAGGGAAGGACCATAGCTGTATGTGAGCCTATAACAAAGAGAGAGACAAATTGAAATGTGGTGTGATTTTTTTTTCTGTAATTTGAAGGATATTTAGTTACTAACTAAAAAATGAATGAACATTCTAGAAATTCTGGAAGCATTCTAGGAAGATGAATAACATATTTGAGAAACTGGGGAGAAAAAAAGACTACACAAAAACAGTCATTTTTAGAGAGGTCTCGATAGAGGCTTGAGACCTAGACAACATCCACATTATCCAGGTCCTTCTGGGTCATGTTATTAATTTTCAATCTTACTGCAAGAGCAATAAGAAGCTATTTATAAGTTTTAAGCAAGTGAAGTAACATTACCAGATTTTCTTTTTTTTTTTTGCGGTACGTGGGCCTCTCACTGTTGTGGCCTCTCCTGTTGCGGAGCATAGGCTCTGGACACGCAGACTCAGCAGCCATGGCTCACGGGCCCAGCCTCTCTGTGGCATGTGGGATCTTCCCGGACCGGGGCACGAACCCGTGTCCCCTGCACCGGCAGGCGGACTCTCAACCACTGCGCCACCAGGGAAGCCCTCAGATTTTCATTTTTAAGCAATAACACAGACTGCCTTGTGGAGAATGGATTGAAAGAAGGATTTAATGATAATCAGGAAATTATTCAGGAGGCTGATGGTAGTAGTTCAGGTGAAAGATGCTGCCTGATATCTTGGCATAGGCTGGTGACAGAGGAGATTCAGGTATAAGGAACTGTGAGAGTTCTTTAGTTATGTCATGGCCAAAGCTGTCTGTCATATGCTGAGTGGCTAGTATGTGTCAGGCACTTCTTACTGTTTTAATCCCCATCACAACTCCGTGAAAAGGGTAGTGTTATCATTCACTATGTTATAGGAGAGAAAACTGCAATTCACAGAAGTAAACTTTTCCAGTTTCATAGAACTAGGAGGTGACAGAGCTAGGACTTAAAAAAAAAAAAGGAACTGTGAAATAAAGATAAAATTATACCACTGACTTTTAAAAAATTACTATAAATTATTAAAAGGTATAATTCATTTTTTTCTAATTTTATTCTTTATGATTTTGCAGAATTCACAATATTCACAAGACTTGCACCCCAATTTTTCAGACTTTAGACCTTTATGTCATATGGAGATAACATAATGATAAATGAGAAATAAAGAAATATTTAAAAACTTATACAAATAATTGTATAGTACCAAAAAACCAAACCAAGCTTACATATCAATGTTCAAACTGTGTGATGAAGTGAGTGGAGGAACTCCATTTGAAGGAAAATACTCCCAAATTAATCTAATATTTTGTAAAGCACATTTGTGCTATTAAGATAGACTTTTTATACTTCAGATTTACAATATTACTTTAGTTGCTTTAACGTTTATAAATTAGTTAATATTGTTGTTATTTTGGAAATGAATTATTCCTGGTTTTTGTTGTTGTTACTGTTTTGTAACATCTTTATTGGAGTATAAGTGCTTTACAATGGTGTGTTAGTTTCTGCTTTATAACAAAGTGAATCAGTTATACATATACATATGTTCCCATATCTCTTCCCTCTTGTGTCTCCCTCCCTCCCACCCTCCCTATCCCACCCCTCTAGGTGGTCACAAACCACTGAGCTGATCTCCCTGTGCTATGAAGCTGCTTCCCACTAGCTATCTATTTTACATTTGGTAGTGTATATATGTCCATGCCACTCTCTCACTTCGTCACAGCTTACCCTTCCCCCTCCCCATATCCTCAAGTCCATTCTCTAGTAGGTCTGTGTCTTTACTCCTGTCTTACCCCTAGGTTCTTCATGATCTTTTTTTTTTTTCTTAGATTCCATATATATGTGTTAGCATATGGTATTTGATTTTCTCTTTCTGACTTACTTCACTCTGTATGACAGACTCTAGGTCCATCCAATTCACTACAAATATCTCAATTTCCTTTCTTTTTATGGCTGAGTAATATTCCATTGTATATACATGCCACATCTTCTTTATCCATTCATCCGATGATGGACACTTAGGTTGCTTCCATGTCCTGGCTATTGTAAATAGAGCTGCAATGAACATTTTGGTACATGACTCCTTTTGAGTTATGGTTTTCTCAGCGTATAGGCCCAGTAGTGGGATTGCTGGGTCATATGGTAGTTCTATTTTTAGTTTTTTAAGGAACCTCCATACTGTTCTCCATAGTGGCTGTACCAATTCACATTCCCACCAGCAGTGCAAGAGTGTTCCCTTTTCTCCACACCCTCTCCAGCATTTATTGTTTGCAGATTTTCTGATGATGGCCTTTCTGACTGGTGTGAGTTGATATCTCAATGTAGTTTTGATTTGCATTTCTCTAATGATTATTGATGTTGAGCATTCTTTCATGTGTTGTTTTTGTTGTTTTGACTGACATGTGTTGCTGTGGCAAATTTCAGTAAGCAAGGTATTTATCTTCTTATCACAAATTCTAGTTTCTAACATTTTTATTTTACAAAATCACATATGCAATGATGAAAACTACTTTTCACAAAAGAGCAAGGAAAAATTAATTTTTAGAACACATTTCGTTGCACATATAGTTGGAATAAACTTGTTGTTTTAAATGGCTAATTAGAACAGTTTGTCATGCTTACTGGAAACCGGTATAATGACATTATTTTAACTACTCAACTCACAGGAAAAAAAAAAAGTGTGTGAGAGACACTCTTTAGAACCTTTATCCTTCTGTGTCTTTCAGAACAGTTCTGTCTCGTTATCTCCAAGGTACTTGTCACTATAAAACTGAGATATTCAGACAGATATTATACTAGAGTATAAATAAAGAACATTTTCTCAGTTGAGTAAAATAACATCTATTAAATGTTTGGTATATGCAAACCCTCTTATCTATGAATTAGAAATTTTTCTGAAGAGAATTTGATTTCTAATAGTGAATTTCTTATTCAATGTATTGAGCTAAATGCCCATACATGGCCAAAAGAGTAGGCACTTTGTCCAATATGAGAAGAAACATACAGCATAGTTTTCACGTAGGGTCACATTTTCCATGGTTCCTAGAGGGCTTTTCACCAGCAACTTGATGTCTGCAAGGTAATTATTCACATCCTACTTTTCTATCCGTGCCTCCTCCCACATACCCTGCATACTCTGAGCAAGTTAGGCTATTTAATCTTTCTCAAATACAATGCATATTTTTCTTATTTGGTTTCATTGGATGATACCATTGCCGTATCCCAGCAACCCCACTTGTCCAAATTCTTTCCAAACGTCAAGTAGTAGTTTTTCAAATGTGCTAAACTTCCCCTGACCCAAACCCTAATGGAGATAATTTTGTCCCTCTTCATATTTCCATATTAATTATCCTCTTCCTCACTATGACCTTCTATTATAGTTATTTATATACTTGACTAATTGATGTATTCTATGAGATTATAAACTCCTTTGTGGTCAATTCTTTCTTATTTTCATATTTGACCTCTTTCTTTGTCTCCAGTAGTTTGTGGTGCATGGAATTAAAGTGAATTGCCTTCACAGAGCTACCGGTAGGCTCAAGATCATGATGCATATAATGAGTGAGTGAGTGAGTGACTCATAGATCCAACAGAAGGAGAAAAGCCTGCTCCTCCAGCTTTTAATAGTGCCTTAGGGATGTATTTGGAGAAAGACTTCCTTGTATAGAAGTTTCTTACTTGTCAGAAGAAAAAAAAAAAAGGAAGTAAAGGAAAAAGCCAAGGGAGTTAAGAATTTTGACCCAGAAAAACAGCGATGGCACTAAAACAAAAGTGAGGTAAGACCAGGAATGAAGTAAGCAGTGTATCTCCTCAAATAAAGCCGAGGCTTTCCACCAGACACCTCTTTCACCCTTTCTGATGGAAATCTTTGATGCACAGCTTATTTCTGGAAACTAGTCCAACAACGTAATTAAAAAATGTGGATTTAGAAAGATTAACTATATATCCTGGCTATTTGTTATCCTTTTCTGGAGAATCAGTGTCTTAACTTCTTTCCTCTGCTTGTGAAATCACCTCCCACAAGCTTGTGAGCTTTGATGGGATTAATAGAGTGTGCTAAAGTTCCAGATATTCACTCTTGTAGCCTCTCTTGCAGCTAGAGTTCAGGCAAATGGCCCAGGTATTGCCAATAAGGTTTTTGGAGAGGACTGACTAAAGAAATTCTCTGGCAGAGAGGAAAACTACAGCAAGATCAAAACACCAGAAGCAACCAGAGCAGGGGTGTTAACGTGGGTGGGTGGTAAAATGTTCAGGGCTAACTGTGCCAAAGTGTAAGGAGCATCTTCCATGGCTTTGTGGGAGGGTAGCTGTTATGTCTTCACCAAATGCATGAAGGAGTTGGGGGTATATTTCTAGATTATTTTTAGTCTCCTGGCATCCTGGTGATTCCATCCATAACCTAGTATTATTTGAGCACACTATTTTCCTTAACGTAGCAGATAACTTCTCTGTCCTTATCTTCCTTACCTTTTACAGTGCCTGCCAATCGACTTCCAAATATCAAGACCTGCCCTTTGCTTGAGGGCTTGCTCTGGCTGCCTAAGCCCTCTCTGCCTGTGTACAAACCAGGCTAGAAATGCTGGGGAATTAATGGTCCACAGGAACAGTCTTTAATCATTGACTGCTAGCAGCTGGTTCATAATACCCAGCTCTCTCCTTTCAGGGGTAATAACCACATGGGATTAAGTTACTGTGGTAGCCTGTTTAATAATGTAGTACCTTTTTGGCTTCCTTACCTTTTCTCTATCATTTCCCCACTCCTGTGCTCATGTTTACTGGGATCATTTCCCAAATAAGCTATCTGCATATGAATCTTGTTTCAGAGTCTGATCCTGGAATTCCAACTAATACACTTAAATACTCCAAAATTGGTTTATGTTGTTTAAACTCAGAAGACTGACCTCCTTCCCGTATTAGGGAATTTGACATCACATAAAAATGTCTAGTCACATGACAAGTAATAATCTAAGCTCTCATGATGGTTCTTTCTTTCCCTTTTTTATGCCTTTGCCATTTTAATTTGAATTTTGTAAAAAGAAAAAGTGTGGACAATGGAGTCATAGAGCTCTTATGTCAAATACTAGATTTAGCTTTTACTAAGCAAGTGCCACTCGACTATTTACCTAATTTTTCTGAATCTCATTTTCTTCTCAGAGAAATGATAGTACTTATAAGTCTTTTATAGTGAAAATTATAAAAGGAATATTTAAGATGTCTACACTGTACCAGTCACACTAATGTCCAGCATAGATACTTTCCTTTCCTCCTCTTCTTATTTTGGTCCACCTTTTCCTCCTTTCCTTGATCAACCTTCTTTTTGCTTATATAAACATTAATTGAACAAAAGTCAAAATCCTCAGGGAAGTGCGGTTTTGTTGAGGTAACTAACCACTCAAGGCACTTAGAAATCTTGATATTACATTTCCCTCAAGGTGGCAACTTTGATTCTATATCTGATGATATTTTCACTAAATGTAAGTCTCTACCTAATATTCACTCAACAAAAGTTGCCTCACACAAAGCTCATCCCTCTAGTATACATATAGCTCATTCAGGAGCTGCTTTTTGTACCCACTACTTTTGGGCAGCCCACACTACTCGCCTTCCCACATATCCAACACAGTTATCACACATGCTTGCCATCCCAAATACTTCCCCTGAACTATTTCCTTCCCTGGTGCTCCATTCTCTGGACTTTTCCCTCCACTCCTCTCCCTCAGCTCTGTTTATTCTAACAGCTTCTAACACTTTCTTGAAGCCTGAACAACCTACCTGAGTAACCTGGTAAACCAATTTAAGACAAAACACTCTCCCAAGTACCATTTGTGTTTTCATTTGGACTTTGTTAACTCTGAGGAACTATGAGAGTTTTAAGCATAGAAGCAGAATCTTTAAGAGAGATATATTTGGACAAGAAGATATTTTTCACATTATAAACTACTACCCCATAGTTGACTGTTATCCCAGCAGAATATAATATAGGCTCTGGAACTCCTGGGTAATAATAAATTTCCCATTCCCTTGACATTTTAGCAATTATAAATAATCTTTCTGACAATACTTCATACACCCTGACTTTAAAAATGAGTATCTGCTTATTAGCTATTCGTACGACACTTTTTAAACACTATGACGTTCACAACATTTTCCTAGGCATTAAAAGTCAGAAAATTGAGATCTCCATACTCTAAGAGCATAGGTTTTAGTTTTGAAATCAAAGAATAGATGCATGAAGTTGTTATAAGCTGGAGGTTATACATGACTTAATTTCCAAATAAATTTTTATGTACAAAACATTCTATTGCAGTTCTAGAATGTTAAGATAAATGGGTATTAGAATAGTTAAGAACGAATTGTACCGAGTGTGTGAAAACTGGGGCAACCCTTGAACAAATGGAGAGTATTTGGATATGGGAAGAGAAAGGAGATGGGCATTACAAGTGGGGAGAATCACTGGAGCAGAGTCTTAGAATAGCGACTGAGGGTGTCCATACTGGAGAGGGAACTGACCCATCTGGATGAAGCAGTGTTCGAGTGTTGAGAAGTAAATAACTTGAGTGTGGCCAGATTTTGCTTGTTTAGTTAGAGTGGTATGTGTGCCTACAGGTTATGATAGTTTGTGTTAGAGTATATAGGAAATCACTGGATATACATCGTATATCATTCTGGATCAAAAATTTTACTCATATTTAAGGGAAAGATAATTAATATCAAAACAAAGAACTATATCAAGAATAAGTTGCAAGATTCAAATGTAACTCAGCAGAAAGACCTAAGCTGAAAATAGAGATTAGAGCTGTGTTAACAGCCTATTGGTAGCTAAAGAGCAGACTGTGGGTGAGATCATCAAAGACAGTGTTTAGAGTAAGACAGGCAGAGTTTGGGAACAGACAGAATAACAGCTGCATGTAAAAGAGCTTGAGAGTATTTTGTAGGAGAAGTTTGGGGTGATCTAAGAGAGAGGTGTCATGGAAGCTATAATTTCAAAGAAGGAACTGTTACCACTGTCAAATAATACAGAGAATTCAAATGACATACAGATTAAAAAGTATTAATATCTTTTATATTTAATTCGTCATAAGTGATTAGCAACATTTGACAGAGTAATTTCAGGAAAATGGTGAGTTAGGAGGCTCAAGTACGATTAGACTGTTCTTTGCCTATCTTCAGAAAGTAGCTCTTGTGTAGGTTGCAGCTTCTCTTAGGAGATATTCTCTGATTCCCTACAAGTGCCATTAAAATCTCCTTCTCAACCAGCCTGGCTATCTATTTACCTCCCATGCACTCCTCAAGTTGACTACCTGACATCAAAGTAGGGAGAATATTTTCAAGAATGATCCTGATATGAGGAAACCAGCACGTGGAGCAAGAGTTTTAAAGGCCCAAGGGCAAGGATCTTGACATGAGCTCTACCAGGCGTTGACAGGTCTGTCTCCAAGGAAAAATATTCCCCTCAAAATGGTTATAAGGGCACAAGGTGAAAAGAAATTACTTTTTGGGGGTGAGGATCCCCTTTAGAAAAAGAGGCAAATATATAGTGAAAGTATGACACTCACAAGCATTGTTAAGCTGTGAGCTTGAGACCTGTGGTTGAGGCTTCTATTCCCTAAGATAATTTTTAAAAATTGGAAAATAATTGCTTTACAATGTTGTGTTAGTTTCTGCTGTACAATGAAGTGAATATCCCCTCCCTCTTGGACCTCCCTCCTATCCCCTCCATCCTGCCCATCTAGGTCATCACAGAGCACTGAGCTGTGTTCCCTATGCTTTACCACAGGTTCCCACTAGCTCTCTATTTTACACATGGTAGTGTATTTATGTCAAACCTAATCTCCCAATTCATCCTACCCTCCCCTTCCTGCCCTGTGTCCACATACTTTTAAGTTAGACATCCAGTTTTTAAAGTTAGAATCTAAAAATTTCATCATACAATTCAATGGTTTCAAAGGATATAATTTCTATTTTAAATACAACTGCTACAACACTTTTAAAAATGTATCCAAAAACAGTATAGAGGTTTCTCAAACAACTGAAAATAGAGCTACCATATGACCCAGCAATTCCACTCATGGGTATATAT
Organism: Delphinapterus leucas; assembly: GCF_059928025.1. Taxonomy (NCBI): domain Eukaryota; kingdom Metazoa; phylum Chordata; class Mammalia; order Artiodactyla; family Monodontidae; genus Delphinapterus; species Delphinapterus leucas. The sequence continues at coordinate 100,520,304 of NC_143131.1, read as the reverse complement.
ATGAAAAACAAAACAAAACAAAAACACTAATTCGAAAAGATATATGCCCTACAACGTTCATAGCAACATTATTTACAATTGCCAAGATATGGAAGCAACCTAAGGGTTCATCAACAGATGAATGGATAAAGAAGATGTGGTATACAAGGGAATACTACTCAGCCATAAAAAAGAAAAAATGTTGCCATTTGCCCCAACATGGATGGACTTAGAGGGCTTTATGCTAAATGAAATAAGTCAGACCGAGGGAAACAAATACTGTATGATATCACTTATGTGGAATCTAAAAAATACAACAAACTAGTGAATAAAACAGAAAAGAAGCAGACTAGAGAACAAACTAGTGGTTACCAGTGGAGGGAGGAAAAGGAGGAGGGGCAATATAGGGGGAGAGGAGTAAGAGGTACAAACTCTTAGGTATAAAAAAAACTACAAGGACATATTGTACAACATGGGGAATATAGCCAATATTTTATAATAACTATAAATGAAGTATAACCTTTAAAAATTATGAATCACTATATTGTATACCTGTAACTTATATAATATTGTACAGCAGCTATACTTCAATAAAAAGAAAAAAAGAAAATAAAAGTAACCCAAAGGAGTATAAATATAATCACAATGATATAATTACCTCATAATTCAGTTAAAAATATACAAACATATTATTTTTAATGTTCAAAAAAATTTGATTGCTTTTTCCTCTGTGAAATCATATTTTCATTCAATTTTCCCTAAAGATTTCCATCCTAATATATTTTCATGCTTGAATGTTTTTATTGAACACTTTATCATATTTCTTTGCAATAAAATATAATCAAATATATATTTATATAAAAATTTCCTATGAACATCAATTGTTAAGTGTCTAAAATTTCTTCTGGAATTAATTATGTCACAATAATTATTAGTAACTAATTATTAAGTACAACATTATAAATAACTATAAGTAAAAATTTTAAAACAAAAAAGTAGAAGTTTTACTGGAAATGAATCTATTGATGAGACAGTCGGGAAGAAGTGTTGTGGTGCCTTGATTAAAAGGGTTTTCCTACAGTAAATGCAGAGCGTGTCTGCATTTCTGGACAATGCAACATGCAATATTGGGGAAAGGGAAAGGAGTGAAAAAAGAAACGAAAAATGTGATTGTCCAATGGTAGCCAGGAAAGGAGAACGGGTATATCCCTTCATAGCAAGCGTTTTCCTAGGAAAGAGGATCTAGAGAATTTGAGGCTCTGAAAATCAGTTTCCTTAATCAGATCCTTACTCACATGCACTTAACGGTCTCTCTTTATATGCCCTCATGGCCCTCTGCTTAAAGAGCATTTCAAGTTAAAGAGTGAAGCTCTCCTGAAAAGAGAGCTTTCTTTTCCAACTCACCCTGCTTATTTAGGAAAGAAGTCTACGTCTTTTGTGCAATAGACTCTCTGGCACAGGAGCTATAATACATATAATCTGTTATTTTAAGAACCATTACAGGATTGTTTTTAATTTAAGTAAAGTAATTAGAGTTGGAATTCCATTCCTCCATTCCATTATAATTTTGAATTTCTTTCCTTACTCAAGTGACAACATGACTTTATGAAAAGGTCTCTGTTGAAAAATCCACTCAGGGGTTATGCGAAAGACTTGGGTAGAAGAGTAAACTGGTGCGAAGGTTCCCATGAGAACATTGCTACTGCCATGTAGTAGAATTCTGTGAAAAAGCAGGCATGAGAGTGAAGGTAGGAAGAAGGGATGGGGTTGGGTCGTGAGTGGAGATAAGAATCAGAAGGTTTTGGTATAATATAAACAAGTTCTCAAGGAAGACCCATAGGCTTATACCTAAGTATAGAACTACTAGCTGTAACAACGGTTAAGGAGAAATATTTATCCCTTTGAAGCCAAAAGCATGTAAAATGATGAGAAATTTTACATATAGCCATTGATATCTAAGAATTTTACTTAGTAGCAGAAGGCGAATGATCTCAGGTTTGGCGAACAACATGCAGGGTAAAGCTACACTATCAAAATGTATACAGAAATAATTTTACAAGAACGATTTTAATTTTTGTATGACTATCTTGAACCCTGTTTCAGTGATGTGGTAAAGAAAAAGTATTGTCTGGGGTTCTTCCAGGCAGAAAAGCAACATAGTAAATGTAAGATGTTGCTGTTGACATTAGAACTCATGCATCCCACACTAGTAAAAGAAAAAAAATTAAGCAAAATAAAAGAAACTAAGACACTGAGCAAAGTATGGATCATATCCTGTCCTCGTAGAATTTTATGTTTATATTTGAATTACGCAACTTAGTTATGGGAATCAGCCACCAAAAGTTTGTATAAATGTTTTTCATCTGAACTGTGCAGAACCAAAAACGGACAAACAGTCTCAAGTAGAGGAAATTGCTACATCTTCAGAATAAAACTCTGGAGTTTACTTAAATTTGTGCTCTAAATGTCAAATTCAACACAAGACAAAGTTTAGCTGTACTTAGGGTCTAATAGCTGAGAAACACTGTCAGCACAGAACCTGCTCACTGGAAGAACACTCAACATACATCTTTTCAATGAATGAATGAACTAATTAATGAATGAATGGTTGGTGCCCATCAAAAAACAAAACAAAAACAAACAAACACCCTAAACCAAAAACCATAAAATGCATACAGGAACAAATACCTTAGATTTTAAGATCTGTGAAAACGTACTGCTATTGTATTAATTTTAGGAAGTAAACTTATTAAACATCTGAAAGTAGTGATTTAAAAATTTTTATTTTAAATGTACTTTCCTAGTTCTTTTACTTTGTTATCACACATATTCTTAATCTAATTTATTTATGAATTATTCTAAAAGGTTTTATTTTGAAAGGCCAAGTTAAACTAAAGACCTAAGGTGTACTTCAAGCAAAGCAACTCCAGAATGGGAGTTTCTTTTTATTGTATTAATGTGATTTTTTTCCTTTGCTTCTTAAAGATGGAGTGGAGCAAAGAAGTTTAATACCCCATGTTGCATCTACTGCAAAGATATAATAATCCACAGATGTGTAAATAAATGAACTCTCTAATGTGAATGTTGTATTTTTCCTGAGCTGAAAAGAAAGGAAAATTGAAACCAAGTCCAGCTGACAACCTATATATTTTACATACATTTTATAGTGTTGTTATTAAAAATCTATTAAGACAGAGCAAAATGTTTATCATATCATTTGGACCTTATTTTTTGGTAAAGAGATGAAATAAAAGAGTGAAAAATCTTTCTCCCTTAGTCAGTTATTAGTTACAGAAATTATTCATACAACTGTTATGAGGACTACCTCAGGAAGTATGCCATCTGAGTGTAGGTCATTCTTTCTACTGAATTGAGTGAGGAGCTGAATTCGACATTCATTATCTTGTATATTTTGTATGTGGTTCATGGAGAACTGCATTTATGGTATTACTGCATCCTCAGGCAGCTTGGGGGGTCCACTGCCACTATAGCTTCACAGATATTGGCTTGGACTTAGAAAAGGTGAGAATTTAGCACTTAAAAAAATCAAGTGCTCTTTGCAATGTATAGTTTTAGAGTTAAATTAATCATAGTCTTATTCCAAAATAATGTCCTACTTTGCTAAGTTCGTATTAGTGTTGTCTATGTATTCAATTTCCAATTTTAAATTTCACTAATATATTGCTTCAGTGAATTACACACTATTCTCTTTCTGTACCTCTCAAAAATCCAAGTGTGAACGAGATCATTTTATATGTACATACAGTGTCAAGTCATTTAAGTAGGTTTTTGAAGATAGTAAAAGTTCTGTATGAGTTACTTTTTCTTCCTCTCCAAACCTAGCATTAGTTATCCACCCAAATATTTACCAGATATTGCTAGCTTACTTGGACATAGTGTCCTGCAGTCCTAGCTGATTTGTAGTCTGTGACCACTGCTGGTAAGGCTCCCTACTACCCCTTGCTGCAGACGCTAAATATCTGAATCTAGCTACGAGTGAACAATGCTGCCCAGCTGACACATCTCGCATGTCACCATCATGTATCTGTTTCTCCTTGCCTACAATTTTCCTTCCAAAAATGAACTTATATAAATATACACATTTTTATGAGAATTCCTTCTCTCTGCCCATCTACATTCAAATAAAACATATTGTTATAGTACTTTTTAATATCTTCTTAAAGAAATTAAAATATTTCACACACTAAAAACAGCTTTATTTTACAAACTTCCAAAATACATCTTTCAAATCTGATGTTTTGTCAAAAGATATTTCACAATTAATTTTAAGTAGGCACCCAGTCACTGGTTTTCAATAGCATATGGTTGTTAAACCTAATTATTTAAAGATAAAATCTACAAGCTTAATTTCTGGATTGCAAATTGAATTAGACTCTGAGATTGTTTTATTTCTCTATACATTTGTGTGTGTGTGCACACGTGTGTGCATATATATATCGTGTTATTCAACTTGTTAAGTATCTTACTGGTCTAATAGGAAGAATATTTTATGACTACCAAAACTGCTGGCTCATAGGTTAGTACTTACATGGTAAATCATAATTCAAAACTCAAATTTTAGTCTGTCTTCAAAGTTGTCGATGATTATTGGGTTTTATAGTCAATCTATAATGCAGGCTTCAAAATAGTAATCATGTAAAAATGAGGAAAACATCTGCCTACTGCTAATAAAACACCCCCTATGTCATCTGAGTGATAGGGGAACGCTGAGTATGCTTGGGTTTGTAATGAACAGCTTAAGAAAATTCCCCTGTGGTTGCCTTGAGCTGTCTAAGTGTAATATTCTTGAGATTAACATTTTCCTATGTTCAAAATATGCCTGCAAAATAAGATGTATGTGCTGCACAATACAGGTTGGAGTGCATGTGCATTTTTATACATGGAAATTCTTACAGGGAATTTCAGATGTGATAAAGGAGTAGTTGTAATGCTCGGAATGGGTTAAGTGATATTAGAAAGAACCCAAGTATGGGAAGAAGAAAGAACAAGATTTCTAAGTGGAGGGTAAAATCAAGTTCAATGGGCAGCTACTTAATTTTCTAAGAAGATAAAATAACAAGACACAGAAATATGACTGAATTTCCATCAAAGACAACTCTAAAATGGAAAAAAAAATTCCAGTGTAAGTTAACCAATAAAATATAGAATTTATGAATACATCAATTAATTAAATTGTATATAAAAGAGATACCTACACTCCTTCCTCTCATTTTAAAGTAAAATCAAAATACTTATCAACATGTGTTGAAATATAACCTCTCTATGTAAAGTAAAGATGAGGCCAACCTGTCTTTTAAGCTAAATGAAAGGAACCAATTGCTGACTGGATAAAAAAGCACAGGGTTCTAGGAAACAAATTCAGCTGACTTGTAACACCTCTGAAGCCTCCTTTTCATCTCTAAAATAGACCAGGCATGGACTTGCCTAACATACCTAACACAACTTCTTGGGAAGCCACTCCTCAGTCTATGGTAGCATTAAAAAAAAAATTCTGATCATCAAATCACCCTTGTGATTATACTGTAAAAAAGAAGATCAGGGGGCTTCCCTGGTGGTGCAGCGGTTGAGAGTCCGCCTGCCGATGCAGGGGACATGGGTTCGTGCCCCGGTCCGGGAGGATCCCACGTGCCGCAGAGCGGCTGGGCCCATGAGCCATGGCCGCTGAGCCTGCGCATCCGGAGCCTGTGCTCCACAACGGGAGAGGCCACAACAGTGAGAGGCCCGCGTACAGCAAAAAAAAAAAAAAAGATCAAATATCTTTCCTTTTTATGAAAATTGCCCTCAATCCAACATTTATTTGAGTCATTAAAGTCACTGAAACCAAAACTAACTCAACAAACTAGACAGTTAAAGCCAAAGTTTACTGTACTTATTCCGAGAACACATAGATTTCCCCAATTTTTCTGGCCACTAGTTAAAATATATTAATATATATATATATTATTTCAGAATAAGGGCAGCTTATCTAAAACTTGTTCTACCATTTTTCTTCCCTAATAGTATTCTTCATTTTTTGTTCACCACTCTCATTAAAAAAACAGTAAATTGAGTCTAAGTCTCCATCATTGGTTTCACCACAAAAACTGTATGATTATGAACGTAAATGTCCATGTTTAAAAAAAGATTTAACATGTTCATTAATTTATGTTATTTTAGAAAACCTCCAAGTAAGAATTTTTTTTCTACCTATGCAACAAAAGTTATTTCTAAAGAATTTTTAGAAGAAGTAAAAATTCAGAAAAAATTGCTTATTGTTTCTTTTATAACGGCAAGGCAATTGATGGACACTTTCTTTAATAAACTCAGTATGACATTTTCTGGTTAAAAGTTACTTAAAGTCATTGCTTCCTTTGCTTTCTACTCTGAAATCAGTGGAATAAACACATAAGAACAGAAAAATAAGTTTTATTTTTAATGAAAACTATGGAAGAACTACTGCCAAATATATTCAAATGTGGGCCAAACTGAGGTCTGATACTCAGAATGTAAACCATTTCAGATCTCGAACAGGACACAGAGTACTTCCCAATTAGGAGGCATGTCCTGGGCGGGGGAGAGGGGGAAACCAGTGATACCTTCTTTGGAAAAATAAGGCCAATTGGTACATAAAGGCTACAAGATAGTCCCTGTGCCTATGTGACACCACAGAGTGACAAAGGAAGTGGGGTAAGATGAAGAAAATCGTGGACATATTATCTTTGCCTGAGGCTCTTGTCACTGCCAGGATGGAGGAGCAGGGTAAGTGCTTATCATTTCTAAAACTTCTACCTCTGGCAACTAAGGAGAAGTAAAAAACTAGTAAAGGACATGTGACACATAGGGTTCTGCTACTAGTCAGAAATATCTTCTGCTACTGCTGAGCAGAGATATACCCAAGAGTAGAGTGTTAGTGAATTTGTGTAACTGACGCAAATTCTAATGCATGCTTTTCCAGCACAATACCCTGGCTCAGGCTTAAGTACTATTTATTGTAAAGCAGCAAGGTGGCCCAGAAATGTCTGTCTTTCCAAGATTAGTAATAATTAGAAAGATACAGTATGTGATATATGCAAAGTAATTACAAAAACATAAGCAAAAAAATATAAGCAACACATAAATTTTAATATACTACAAAGAATATCAAACGGAAGAAACTATTGAGATAGAATATCTCTTAAAAATCAGTTACAGAGGGCGTCCCTGGTGACGCAGTGGTTGAGAGTCCGCCTGCCGATGCAGGGGACACAGGTTCGTGCCCCGGTCCGGTAAGATCCCACATGCCACGGAGCGGCTAGGCCTGTGAGCCATGGCCGCTGAGCCTGCACGTCTGGAGCCTGTACTCCGCAACGGGAGAGGCCACAACAATGAAAGGCCCGCGTACCGCAAAAAAAAAAAAAAAAAAAAAATCAGTTACAGACAACATAGCCTGTATAATAAAAAAAAGGAAGCTCCAATAACAGTTAATTGGCTTCAAAGAAGACACAATGAGGCCACAGAAGGACAGAGCTGACACAGCTCAGGAATGAAAGGAGAAGTAAAATTATTTAGAAAATGAAAAAATAGCAGCATAAAAGAGAGTAGATACCACTGAAAAAGAAGTCAGTTACTTAGAGAACAGGTTTGATAATGCTCAAAACAAATATGATAATGAAAATGAAATTTATATGAATATATGTGTAGGAAATATTTGGAAAATAACATAAATTTTAAAATGGTGCCTCTGGGGAGACTAAACAATCTGAGGATCTTAGAGGTGAGAAAGATAATTACTTTTAATTATGTACTTTAATTTTCTCATTATTTTTTAATTTTTTACCATTAAAAGTATTATAAATTAGCTATTGTGTGCATACTCCACTACATAAACCATCCTACAGACATTTGTGGCAAATTAAATTTGTGCTTTATTGATGCATCTTTGTATTATGTAGAATATTTAATTAAAACCACATTGTACAATGATTGATCATATCTAAAATTCTGTGATTAGAATTAGATGTAGATGGAAAAATTACAAGGGTGGAAGAGAGATCATAGAACATAAAAAAAGAAAATAATGCAAAGAAAAAATGGATTTCAAATAATCAGAGACCAGAATTATTAACTGCACATTTGGCCAGATGAAAAATATTATTTCTATTCCCCAATAATGGTAGATCAATTGAAAACTTTTCATGAGATTTTTTTGTTTTTTTGATATGCAACATTTCTGGGCCTGGGCACAGCTCATTCTAGTAATTTGTGTCAGAGTCCCAATTGTCAAACTGCCCTTTTTATTTTCACTCCACTGTTTTAATTGTACATTTCTTTATTAGTCCCATTAGTATAGGACCATGTTTACATGATATAAAAATGTCAGGTGAAACGAGAACATCACTTTATTTAATTAAATGTGTGTAAGTTTCATGTTTTAAAAAAGTATGCTTGATCCATGTCTTTTAAAATATTCACTGCCTTCACGTCATTGGGTCTCAATACATGGTAGCCTTTGAGAAGAGACATTAAAGGAAATGGTCACATAACCTACAACCTTAATAAGAGTTTTTTAAACATATTCACAAATAAATCTTTAAAAATTATGATACTGCTATTTGTAGGCATCATAAGAAACTAAGCAAACTGGAAAATGTAGATATTAATATAATCAAAAAGGAAAGTAATTGTACATACAAATTGACTTGGAAAAATATAAGAACAAAAAACCGATGGCATTATTTGCTTTAAGTTAGATTTATTTTTCCTCTTTCACCTAAGAATGTAGTGTAATGACAAACTTTAGAAATAAAAATGTTGAACCAGCCTACTTAGTGGCTGAAAAAGGTAATAACTAAACGTACAAATTTAACTAATCTAAGATAAAAGATGAGGAACAATAGATCATTGAGTATAGACAACAATGCAAATGGAGCAAACCTGATTTATATTATTTCATGAAGAAAAGGACAATTTCCACATTTAATCATTGTAATCAATTCTTCTAAAATTAGGCTTAAAAAAACCCTAAGGGGCTTCCCTGGTGGCGCAGTAGTTGGGAGTCCGCCTGCCAATGCAGGGGACACAGGTTCAATGCCCCGGTCCAGGAAGATCCCACATGCCGCGGAGTGGCTGGGCCCGTAGGCCATGGACGCTGAGCCTGCGCGTCCGGAGCCTGTGCTCCACAACAGGAGAGGCCACAACAGTGAGTGGCCCGTGTACCACAAAACAAAACAAAACAAACAAACAATAAAAAACCCTAGGATATTCATGGATGACTGTTCTGGTGACTTGTGATTGGAAAAGAGGAAGCACTGTGTCTTATTTCTAGTGTTGAAAAGAGAGGAAGAGAGAAGACATAACCTTTCATCTCAGCTTTTGTTCTAAAACAAATCAATTTCCAGGGTCTAGAAAACATTTTCTAATTAAAAATAAAAGTCAAATTCCCTTATATGACACAGTAAATGTAGAAGTTTAATTTAAAATGCAAAAAAAATCCAAAAACAAGAATCAAAAAACAAACAAAAATATAAAACCAGAAACTAAATAAAATGCAAATGGTGATTTGCCTATTTTCAAGAATGTCATTGGCCTATAAAACAAACAACCCAATCCAAAAATGGGCAGAAGATGTAAAAAGACATTTCTCCAAAGAAGATATACAGATTGCCAACAGACACATGAAAGAATGCTCAATATCATTAATCATTAGAGAAATGCAAAGCAAAACTACAATGAGATATCATCTCACACCGGTCAGAATGGTCATCATCAAAAAATCTAGAAACAATAAATGCTGGAGAGGGTGTGGAGAAAAGGGAACACTCTTGCACTGCTGGTGGGAATGTGAATTGGTACAGCCACTATGGAGAACAGTATGGAGGTTCCTTAAAAAACTACAAATAGAACTACCATATGACCCAGCAATCCCACTACTGGGCCTATACCCTGAGAAAACCATAATTCAAAAGGAGTCATGTACCAAAATGTTCATTGCAGCTCTATTTACAATAGCCAGGACATGGAAGCAACCTAAGTGTCCATCATCGGATGAATGGATAAAGAAGATGTGGCACATATATACAATGGAATATTACTCAGCCATAAAAAGAAACAAAATTGAGTTATTTGTAGTGAGGTGGATGGACCTAGAGTCTGTCATACAGAGTGAAGTAAGTCAGAAAGAGAAAGACAAATACCATATGCTAACACATATATATGGAATCTAAGAAAAATAATGTTATGAAGAACCTAGGGGTAAGAGGGGAATAAAGACACAGACCTACTAGAGAATGGACTTGAGGATATGGGGAGGGGAAAGGGTAAGCTGTGACAAAGTGAGAGAGTGGCATGGACATATATACACTACCAAACGTAAAATAGATAGCTAGTGGGAAGCAGCCGCATAGCACAGGGAGACCAGCTCGGTGCTTTGTGACCACCTAGAGGGGTGGGATAGGGAGGGTGGGAGGGAGGGAGACGCAAGAGGGAAGAGATATGGGAACATATGTATATGTATAGCTGATTCACTTTGTTATAAAGCAGAAACTAACACACCATTGTAAAGCAATTATACTCCAATAAAGATGTAAAAAAAAAAAAAAGTTGAACAGGATAATTTCCATTCTAAATCTCCTTTATTTGCAGCAACGTGGATGGACCTAGAGATTGTCATACTGAATGAAATAAGTCAGGCAGAGAAAGACAAATATAATATGATATTGCTTACATGTGGAATCTAAAAAAGTTACAAATGAACTTATGTAATAGAGTTACAGATATAGAAAACAAAGTTATGGCTACCAGGGCGAAAGGTGGGGGGATAAATTAGGAGATGGGGATTGACATAGACACACTACTATATATAAAATAGATAACTAATAAGGACCTACTGTATAGCACAGGGGACTCTACTCAGTACTCTCAGTACAGTACTGTACTGTATACAGTACAGCATGGGAAGAGAATCTAAAAAAGAGTGGATATATGTATATGTATAACTGATTAACTTTGCTGTACACCTGAAACTAACACATTGTAAATCAACTATATTCCAATAAAAATTTAAAAAGAAAAGAAAAAATTTCACCTTTAAAAATCCACATATTTTAGCAAAACTTGGAATTATAAAAAGATATAAATAGTATGACCCATTTATTTAGTTTTTTGTATATATCTATATATACACACATAATATGTATACATATATGAATTTATAGTACTGATTATTCCCCATATTTCCTTTTTTAAATAATCACTCATAACGCTTCTTTAAAAGTTATTTTTAAATATTTAAAAAATATAATTGCTACAGCTTTCAGGAATGTTTTCTAGATAGCAGGAATAAGAATGGATTGAAAAGACCCAATGATTACTTTTTAGTGGGAAAAGAAAATTATTGTTAGTGGCTTTACCTTTGATAACTTATTAAAAGTAAAGAATGTGAAATATAATTTTATTTCTGGACTAAAGTTACTAAACAGGTTGTACTCAGTCATTCATAATACATTTAGAAATGCTTGCAGAGTTATTATGTAGAAAAAATTCTGGAACTGAAATCATTCTTCTCCTTTTGCTTATAAATGTGTAAAGACCTATCTCTTGCATTCTAAACTCTCATCGTTCAAATGTTTGCTATGAATGCAAATTTGTACAGCTTAAATACAAAAATAGTATAGTAAATCATATTTTAGTTGAGAAACCAGTTGTATAATGACTTTCTTTTTATATTTTAATTTGCTAAGTGTTATTTGCATTCCCTACATATCACGTTCTTTTCAATTTTATTTATATGGCAATACATGGTTACTATAATGTAGAAGTAAAACATAACTTGTATCTGAGTCTATATTTTATCATTGCACTTAGAACACACACCACTCACAAGCTAGCGAAATACTGAGTAATTACTCAATTGATATTATAAACCCTTTATATTGTATTATTTAGATGTTCTAGAGAATTTTAGCAATATTTGTAGAAACTGGGATTTGGGGGTAGGTGAGGAATTTATTATGACCTTTCCAAATTTAAATAATTGAGTATAGACTCAAAGTATACCTGAAAATTCATTATGCAATCTACCTTAAAATTCAATTAGATTTAGAGAAAAAGATACACCTTTAATATGTTATCTAAACATGACACTAATTCTAAAAACATTTTTGCTACATTTTTGACATACAAGTGAATGTGTATTTGGAATCTGGTTTAAAATGACCAGAAAAAAAGTATAGTAGAGATGGTTTGGGAGGAAATCCTCAACTACAACATTTTAATGATCTACAATATTTTGTAATGACTCTCCTTCTTGAGAGCTGGGACAAGGGTGTGCGTGGAAATTACAAGTGAAAATTCTTATATTAGTCAGATATAGGTGTATGTTTATCTGCAAAACATATCACACAAATACACATCTTTGTTAACTGCCTAAGATATTAATAATGAAGGATGCTAGAAAAGTAAAGTATAATTTAGTGCAGGATAATATTACAGAGCAGTATACAGAGAATAAGGAGAAGATGAACCAAGAGGATATTCAGAAAGATAGAAGAAAATAAAACCCAAGACTTCTAGTCCAAACTCTGAATTGCAGACCTGATGACTTCATATGAATTCATGGATAAAACTGAATTAGACTGAGAAGATGAAAACCTTGAGCAACCCCTCCACACCTTCCCCCAAACAAAGAAACAAAAGGATAGCTTCCCCCTGGCTTCCTCAAGAAGCAGTCCCACTTGTCCCTTTCTCTGTCCACAGGCCCCAGAGAACCTCTTGGTCTTACTTGTTCTCTCATCCATGGAGGACTCTATCCCACACAGGAAAAAAGAGATTATCGAAGCCATGCCTTTCTTCCTCTCAACTCTTTTATTTTGTTTTCTGAGTTTTGAGTTAAAGAAATTCATCAAAGAAGCCATTTGCTTTAGTTTCTCCTTCAGTAACTGTGAGACAAAATTGTTACAATGGGCATGATTAGGGACTTCAGTTAAGAAATTTGAAAATCATTTGGATTCATTTGTATAAATAAATTAACGTGTTAACCCCTACCTAGTAAAGTCAATATTCCGGAGAGTAGCTTGGAAAATATCAGGGCCACCCTTCCAGACTTCAATGTTAACAAAATTAAAATCTGTTTTATAAGTCCATACACATAGCTTTTCAGATCAGCTACACAGAATTTCTTCCCTAGTTATCTCAATTTTGAATTGCCTCGTGAAGAAATGTCCTTCTTAGAGAATTGATATTGAAGAGTTATTTGCTAAACACTTATTCCTCTAGATTCTCTAAGTTTTACACCTGAATAATTACCAGAAAGCTGTATTCCAAGACTTTGTAGAGTTGGTTTTACTGAACTCTTACTTAATTAAGACCTAAGGTCTTGGCCTTAGGCCTTTGCTGAGGTCTTCAGGTCTTAGGTCTTTGCTAAGGGAAGTCCCTGTGTATCATGTCAGCAGAAGCAGATTTATCATGAAGATGACGAAGTTCAAACTTCAGGGCCTCTCACTTCCTCAGGCACCTTCCAAGGCCCTGAGAGGGGCCCTAACACTGGGTTCATAAAGTTGAAAATTTTGGTAAAATTTACAAAAGTAAAATATTTTATCAATAACCTGTTAAAACTACTGCCTGGGCCCATTCTACATTTTCCTCTGACATACTTCATCTCTTATCTGGTGGTATTAGTGTGGCCCCCAAAACATTTGTATCTAGGAGGAATTTGTGTTGACCAGATTTTTTTTACAGAGGTAATAAATGTTGTTTATGACTTCAAGTTTACACAGTGTTCCAACATATTAATACCCTGTGAGCTTCAAAAAACCAAATACATTTACAACAGTATCATTGGTCACCAAAGTGAAGGGATTTAGTGGGTTACATTATATAATGGCAGTGACTTTAGTGTGCCATTCTTAGCCATCCTGGCACATACTTTCCCAACTTTCCTGGTGTCGTGATACAAAGCTGCAGGGACTGAGGTCATAACAGAACCAGCATTCAAAGAACAAGAGTAGTGTAAAAGAAACAAGGTTTGAAACGTACAGAGCCATAGCTAGCTTTTCAGAAACACTTCCAACCATGAGACAGGTAAAATGGTTAACAGAGAATTCTGTCCTCATTGGTGCCAAGTTAACACAGAAGTTTCTACCTGCCAAGAATAGACTCAACAAAACAGCATAAACAATTTAAACAACCACCATACTTTGTGTTTTTCTTTTTCATGAGAACTGAGGGAAATAGATTTGTCAGAATTTCTGTCTTTGTAGGACACAAACCTGTAGTAATACTACAACTGGTTACTGAAGCTGTGCGTGAAGTTGCATGTTTTATGCATCCCAGTGTTTCAGATATTATCTTTGTGGATCTGACACCTCTTCTTTTACTAAAGTTTGGAAATTCCAGACAAAATAGCAGGTAGATCATACCCAAAGCAATAGATCTTGAAGTGGACAAGATAAACCTCTCAGAGAAATAATGAATAGATTCTTGGATCATTCAATAATCCAATTAAGATGAATGTATCATACAAACTGGGAAAATATTTAAATTTCCTGATGATTTAACATCAGTACCTGACATTAACAAAGATAATAAAACTCACCTGCCACTGTAACCAAAGCATCAATGACATACCTGCCAATGTATGTTGTCAGTTTAAGAAATATTTACGATTAGTCTGCCCAAGAAAACCTGAAATATAAATTTCCTGAAATCTTACAGCTCATATATGGAAAGAAACGTGATAGGGATTTTCCAAATTTGACAACAATTCAAAAAATTTACGACATTACAAACAAGTTGTGAAGCTCAAATAAACTTTTTAGAACTACCAATAATAATGAAAATGTTCAATCAACCATGTTATTTTCCCACAGATGATATAAAACTGCTGTCATGTATACCTGAAAATCATATAATGTGTCAATTATAAAAAATAAATAAACTCAATAATAATAAATATAAAATAATAAAAAACTCAATAATAAAAAAAATGTTGTTCTAGATGATTGTTTTAGAGTATACAGCCAACAAATGTAGGAAAAATGTATTATTACAGCAAGTTGTTAATGGCTTGTTGTCAACTTTAAAAATTTGAATTTTTTGTGATTTATTTTTCACTCTAAAGAAATGTTATCTTTTCTTCCTAATTTTGTACTTGTAATTGCATATTCTGTTTCTTAAATTGGGGGCTCCAAGATAGTATGTTTCAGGCCTCAAAATCCTGCATGAGTCACTGGGTTTCAGTATCTTTCTCTGCTGCTGAAGAGGATGACCACATAATTTATTTTCCCAACAAGGATACTTTGAGAATGGAAGTTTTATATAAACAATTACAGGCTTTAAACTGGAAAAGCCCCCACCAAAAAACAGAAGTGGGTCATACTACTTAAATAAATACTCACAAGAGAAATTTGTGACGGATTGCATAGACAGGGAACATTGGTCTATTCTGAGAAATTGGTATGAGTCATTGTTATTTATCTATCAAAGCTATAACTCATGCTTTTCTTCTTTCCTTGACTTCCAGGAAGCTCAGAGATAAGTTTTATGCTCAATAGTTATAGATTTCCTTAGTTCAGTATTTTCTGGTTGATTCTGTAGCCCATTTACCCCCAAATGGCTTATAATGTAACTTCTTCCCTCTATTTTTCAGCTTTTATTAAAAGGTTATATGGTTTTAAAAAATATTTTTACTGAATACTGCCTCTAAGTATTTTGGGAAATTAGTATTATATAAAGAAAATAGTTACAAAAGAAAAGCCTTTAGAAACATTATTATAACAATAATTGCCATTTATTAAACAGAGACTCTGACCTAGTTCTTTTATGTAAATTATTTTTAATATATTTAATATATTTTTATATTTAAATATAATATTTAATATATTTTTCTTTGTCCCAATAATTTCTAGATCTCAATATCTTCTACTACATTCACCAAATATGGGATACATGGGATAATGACGACTTAGAATACGAATTGATTGTCAGTTTCACAATTATTAATCAACTTCTTTAGTAGAATGGAGGGAATTTTCCATGCACACACACATACACTTTACACATATACATATATTGTTTTACATATATATATGTATACTGATGTGTGTGTGTGTGTGTGTGTGTGTGTGTGTGTGTGTGTAGCCTTAAGTATTTGAAAAGGGACCATTTCCTCTGTGAAACTGCACCTTACCCTCCCGACAATGTGATATTATTGCAGTAATTCAATTATCTGCTTGGCATTTTGACTTAGATAAAGTCAGGAGAACTTTCACTGCTGAATAAAAAGACTGCATTCATTTCTGGCTGTTGTGTGAGGCTCCTATGAAATAGATGGAACCTTATAGCTATGAAGAATACTGGAGAGTCTTGGCAGCAATGCCAGCCCAGGAGACTTGGTTGATTTCCTGAACTAGGCTTTTTCTGTGCACATGGCCAACTGCTTTCCAGTTCTACTGTTTAATAGCTGTAGGTGCTGCCTTCAGTGAAACCTATCAACTTTCTTGACTGTGCCCATTATCTTTTCCAGAGGGAGATCTTAATATGGGTACACAAGTGATCCCACTGAGGGAAGTCAAGTCACAAAAGGAACCTCTAAACACTGTTTTCCCAGTTTCACACCTGGGGGAATACTGTAGTCTGTGATGGCCGAATGTGTGGGTATTGCAGTGAAGAATGGAGGCAAGAGCAAGTGCCCTCTTCATGAATAACAAGGACAGTAAGATTTGAGCACATTCTAAGAAACTTCATAGTGAATGTTGTGACTACTCAAAGGGCACAATGAAAGAGAAAACAGACTCTCCCTTGAGAGGACTTCTCAGTTACATGGCCTGCCTGCTTTTTCTTCCCTTCACATGTTCAGAGCAATATGACATATTGAGGGACATTTCTTGAGACAAGGAAACATTCTCTCTCACTATTCCAATTCTGGGTGAGAAAAATAAATCAGAGGTATGAGGACTAAAATGAATGGGAAGAAAACATTAAGAGAGCATTAATATTGCTTTCACTCTTTTGGTATATTTTTTCCATCAGTACTAGTTATAACAGTGTCTCTGTGAATATTTTCATATTTTAGTCATTTAAAAAGTTATCTTTTCCAGACTTTAATTTTAAGATAGTAAACTGATGTCAAGATAATAAAATCTCTATGCCCCGCAAAAGGGGGAGAAACAAATAGTTAAAGAAAACAAAACATGGCAAAATTATACCAGCACAATCAAGGAAAATGATTAGAGGGCAGGAAAAGAACTTAATAGAAGTTTCAAAATATTGCTATGCCTTGGTTTGGGAAAGTCCAAGCAGCCTGAATTCTGCTCAGTTTGTGTTGGGAAGAGTGATGGGGATTAGGTAAGAAAACAGGGCCCCCATAACATCACTAATACTTTCATTCAGGAGAGTAATAGAAGGCATACCAAGAGATTAGGGATTCTGGTAGAGTAGGTGGACATTTCCACTTGCCCTCTCCTGAGTCCCTGTAAAGGACAAGGAAAACCACTGTACTTCACCTCTTTGGTGATTCCCTAATGAACATAAAACTGTAAAGGGAAAGCTAAGCAGTCTCACGAAATACTCAGAGCTAATTAACTGCAATTTAATCAAATAGAAGATGAAAGACAAAATAAGCAAGATGGGAGAGCAAATGGGAGATAGACATTGCTTACGGAGATCCTCCCTTGCTATCCCCTCCATGTTCACCCCCAGACTTCCAATGCAAGTGCCAAAACACATATTATTCATATATTTCTCTCCTCTATTGTTGGGAAGTGGAAATGATTGTAAAGATGAGAGAACAACTGAATTGGTCATGGTGAATGGGTCAGCTTCTTCAAGTTGAGTTAGGGGAATTATTTAAAGTCAGGGGCCATTCCTGCACTGGATATGGGTGCCTCCCAGACACAGTGAGATGAGTACAGGTCCAGGACATTTAACAAAGCTCCAACGCAAACAGATGCAGAGACCATAGAGTCCTGCCGAACCCTCCTGGGGTTCTGCAGGCTCTTCCACCCCTAGTCCATGTGCTGCAGAAATTCAGTTATCAACATGGATTTCAGAGGAAAGACAGATTTCAGATAAGGAACGAATCAAGTAGAACTTACTCTGCAGTTTTAGTGCAAATAAAGGGTCTAAATAGAATTGTCACGTTACCAAGTTATGTAAGAACAAGGTGAAGAAAAAGGAAAAGGCAACATTTAGGCAAAATTACTGCAGCAAAAAGAGAAAGTGAATAAAAGGAACATGGCATGTAATGAACAGAGGTGACTTTATCTTGAAAGAAAACAGAACTCAAGAACTTACAAAAGCTCAAAAACCTCATCAGTCCAAAAACACTTCCTAATAAGACACCTGTTCTGAAAATACTAGGTTTGTGTCTTAAGAGAGATTGCTGAAATACGTTTTGAAACTAGAATTGTTATTGAGGGTAAAAAATCAAATCTATATTAAAGGATTATAAAGCTATTTCAAAAATTGTTTTTTTCTTTTTTACTGTATGATATCACTTACATGTGGAATCCAAAAAATACAAGAAACTAGTGAATATAAGAAAAGAAAGAGACTCACAGATATAGAAGACAGACTAGTGGTTACTACTGGGAGGAGGGAAGGGCTGGGGCAATATAATGGTAGGGGATTAAGAGGTACAAACTATTAGGTGTAAAATAAGCTACAAGGGTATATTATTGTACAACATGCGGAATACAGCAAATGTTTTATAACTATAAATGGAGTATAACCTTTAAAAATTGTGAATTACTATATTGTACACCTGTAACTTACATAATGCTGTACAGCAACTATACTCCAATTAAAAAATAACAATAAAAACAGAAAAACAAAAAAAGGAACCTAAGAAGAACAGTAGCATAGTTTTATACGTTTTAAATAGTCAAGTAATATATAAATACTCCAATGAATATGGTACCTTCCCTTGACAAAGATCTGAAGTTTGCTCAGAGAAGTGCGTTATGACTTGTGCATTACTGTGAGGTGGTTGAAAGAGGGTCATTTGAAACCAGACAAAAAGTTGTGCCACCAGAAGTTGGATGGGCTGGCTCATCACACACCTGTGAGCGGAGGTACCTGGTGTATGTTTCTGGTGTGTTCATATGAGCATTTTGCATATTCCTAAGGCTTTTGGTTCAGTTGGGTGCAGTTTTTAACATTTACCTAGCCATTTATTGCTGATGAAACTGCAGATAAGCAAAGATAAAACTTGCGGCGCTCACAATCCTCCCTCATGTATAATCATGTTGTGTTTTCAAAACAAGCATTATAATAGAGCTGATGGTGTTTGGAAAACACCGAGGTCTGTTTATGGCCTCCCATTTCAGATCCTGGCCTGTATATGCTGCTCTTTTTTTGCTTGAATTCTTTCTCTGACAGTGGGTCATAGTCAATGATTTCTACCTTTATTATTTATACTTCTGCATCATATGGAATGTATGACTGCTGCTTTTAAAACGCATGAGAAACAAAAGCCTCTTGCCTTGACAGTTTGAAAATATTGTAATCATGGGATGAAATCTTAAGCATTTGATTTTAACTTGTGTAAAAATAGAATGATATTCTTCTTTTTAACATCTTTAATGGAGTATAATTGGTTTACAATGTTGTTTTAGTATCTGCTGTATAACAAGGTGAATCAGCTATATGCATAGGTATATCCCCCAATCCCCTCCCTCTTGCATCTCCCTCCCACCCTCCTTATCCCACCCCTCTAGGTGTCCGCAAAGCACAGAGCTGATCTCCCTGTGCTATGTGGCTGCTTCCCACTAGCTACCTATTTTATATTTGGTAGTATATATATGTCAATGCCACTCTCTCACTTCGTCCCAGCTTACCCTTCCCCATGCCTGTATATTCAAGTCCATTCTCTATGTCGGTGTCTTAATTCCTGTCCAGCCCCTAGGTTCATCAGATCATTATTTTTTTGATTCCATATATATAGGTTAGTGGACAGTATTTGTTTTTCTTTTTCTGACTTACTTCATTTTGTATGGCAGACTCTAGGTCCATCCACCTCACCACAAATAACTCAATTTCATTACTTTTCACGGCTGAGTAATATTCCATTGTATATATGTGCCACATCTTCTTTATCCATTCATATGTCAGTGGACACTTAGGTTGCTTCCATGTCCTGGCTATTGTAAATAGAGCTGCAATGAACATTGTGGCACATGACTATTTTTGAATTATGGTTTTTTCAGGGTATATGCCCAGTAGTGAGATTGCTGGGTCGTATGGTAGTTCTATTTTTCATTTTTTAAGGAACCTCCATAATGTTCTCCATAGTGGCTGTATCAATTTACATTCCCACCAACAGTGCAAGAGGGTTCCCTTTTCTCACACCCTCTCCAGTATTTATTGTTTCTAGATTTTTGGATGATGGCCTTTCTGACTGGTGTGAGATGATATCTCATTGTAGTTTTGATTTGCATTTCTCTAATGATTAGTGTTGTTCAGCATTCTTTCATGTGTTTGTTGGCAATCTGTATATCTCCTTTGGAGAAATGTCTATTAAGGTCTTCTGCCCATGTTTGGATTCAGTTGTTTGTTTTTTTGATATTGAGCAGCATGAGCTACTTGTAAATTTTGGAGATTAATCCTTTGTCAGTTGCTTCTCCCATTCTGAGGGTTGTCTTTTCGTCTTGTTTATCTTTTCCATTGCTGTGCAAAAGCTTTTAAGTTTCACTAGGTCCCATTTGTTTATTTTTGTCATTATTTCCATTTCTCTAGGAGGTGGGTCAAAAAGGATCTTGCTGTGTTTACGTCATAGAGTGTTCTGTCTGTGTTTTCCTCTAAGAAGTTTATAGTGTCTGGCCTTACATTTAGGTCTTTAATCCATTTGGAGTTTATTTTTGTGTATGGTGTTAGACAGTATTTTAATTTCATTCTTTTACACGTAGCTGTCCAGTTTTCTCAGCACCACTTATTGAAGAGGCTATCTTTTCCCCATTGTATATTCTTGCCTCCTTTATTTTTTTTTCTATTTTTTTTAACATCTTTATTGGGGTATAATTGCTTTACAATGGTGTGTTAGTTTCTGCTTTATAACAAAGTGAATCAGTTATACATATACATATGTTCCCATATCTCTTCCCTCTTGCGTCTCCCTCCCTCCCACCCTCCCTATACCACCCCGCCAGGTGGTCACAAAGCACCGAGCCGATATCCCTGTGCCATGCGGCTGCTTCCCACTAGCTATCTAGCTTACGTTTGTTAGTGTATATATGTCCATGGCTCTCTCTCGCCCTGTCACAGCTCACCCTTCCCCCTCCCCATATCCTCAAGTCCGTTCTCCAGTAGGTCTGTGTCTTTATTCCTGTCTTACCCCTAGGTTCTTCATGACATTTATTTTTCTTAAATTCCATATATATGTGTTAGCATACGGTATTTGTCTTTTTCTTTCTGACTTACTTCACTCTGTATGACAGACTCTAGGTCTATCCACCTCATTACAAATAGCTCAATTTCATTTCTTTTTGTGGCAGAGTGATATTCCATTGTATATATGTGCCACATCTTCTTTATCCATTCATCCAATGATGGGCACTTAGGTTGTTTCCATCTCTGGGCTATTGTTAATAGAGCTGCAGTGAACATTTTGGTACATTTCTCTTTTTGAATTGTGGTTTTCTCAGGGTATATGCCCAGTAGTGGGATTGCTGGGTCATATGGTAGTTCTATTTGTAGTTTTTTAAGGAACCTCCATACTGTTCTCCATAGTGGCTGAACCAATTCACATTCCCACCAGCAGTGCAAGAGTGTTCCCTTTTCTCCACACCCTCTCCAGCATTTATTGTTTCTAGATTTTTTGATGATGGCCATTCTGACTGGTGTGAGATGATATCTCATTGTAGTTTTGATTTGCATTTCTCTAATGATTAATGATGTTGAGCATTCTTTCATGTGTTTGCTGGCAGTCTGTATATCTTCTTTGCAGGAATGTCTATTTAGGTCTTCTGCCTGTTTTTGGATTGGGTTCTTTGTTTTTTTGATATTGAGCTGCATGAGCTGCTTGTAAAATTTGGAGATTAATCCTTTGTCAGTTGCTTCATTTGCAAATATTTTCTCCCATTCTGAGGGTTGTCTTTTGGTCTTGTTTATGGTTTCCTTTGCTGTGCAAAAGCTTTGAAGTTTCATTAGGTCCCATTTGTTTGTTCTTATTTCCATTACTCTAGGAGGTGGGTCAGAAAGGATCTTGCTGTGATTTATGTCATAGAGTGTTCTGCCTATGTTTTCCTCTAAGAGTTTGATAGTTTCTGGCCTTACATTTAGGTCTTTAATCCATTTTGAGCTTATTTTTGTGTATTGTGTTAGGCAGTGGTCTAATCTCATACTTTTACATGTATCTGTCCAGTTTTCCCAGCACCACTTATTGAAGAGGCTGTCCTTTCTCCACTGTACATTCCTGCCACCTTTATCAAAGATAAGGTGTCCATATGTGCATGGGTTTATCTCTGGGCTTTCTATCCTGTTCCATTGATCTATCCTTCTGTTTTTGTGCCAGTACCATACTGTCTTGATTACTGTAGCTTTGTAGTATAGTCTGAAGTCAGGGAGCCTGATTCCTCCAGCTCCGTTTTTAATTCTCAAGATTGCTTTGGCTATTCGGGGTCTTTTGTGTTTCCATACAAATTGCGAAATTTTTTGTTCTAGTTCTGTGAAAAATGCCGTTGGGGGTTTGATAGGGATTGCATTGAATCTGTAGATTGCTTTGGGTAGTAGAGTCATTTTCACAATGTTGATTCTTCCAATCCAAGAACATGGTATATCTCTCCATCTATTTGTATCATCTTTAATTTCTTTCATCAGTGTCTTATAATTTTCTGCATACAGTTCTTTTGTCTCCTTAGGTAGGTTTATTTCTAGATATTTTATTGTTTTTGTTGCAATGGTAAATGGGAGTCTTTTCTTGGTTTCACTTTCAGATTTTTCATCATTAGTATATAGGAGTGCCAGAGATTTCTGTGCATTAATTTTGTATCCTGCTACTTTACCAAATTCATTTCTTGCCTCCTTTTTCAAAGATAAGGTGACCATATATGCACAGGTTGATCTCGGGGCAGTCTATCCTGTTACATTGACCTATATTTCTGTTTTTGTGCCAGTACCATACTGTCTTGATTATTGTAGTCTTGTAGTGTAGTCAGAAGTCCTGGAGCCTAATTCCTCCAGCTCCGTTTTTCTATCTCAAGATTGCTTTGGCTATTCAGGGTCTTTTGTGTTTCCATACAAATTACGCAATTTTTTGCTCTAGTTCTGTGAAAAATGCCATTGGGAGTTTGATAGGGATTGCAGCGAATCTGTAGATTGCTTTGGGTAGTATAGTCATTTTCACAATGTTGATTCTTCCAATCCAAGAACATGGTATATCTCTCCATCTGCTTATATCATCTTTTTTTTTTTTTTT
This sequence comes from Delphinapterus leucas, assembly GCF_059928025.1. NCBI lineage: Eukaryota > Metazoa > Chordata > Mammalia > Artiodactyla > Monodontidae > Delphinapterus > Delphinapterus leucas. Next base: position 100,496,939 of record NC_143131.1, on the reverse strand, counting down.
TTTTTTCGGTGTGCAGGCCTTTCACTGTTGTGGCCTCTCCCATTGTGGAGCACAGGCTCCTGACACGCAGGCTCAGCGGCCATGGCTCACGGGCCCAGCCGCTCCACGGCATGTGGGATCTTCCCAGACCGGGACACGAACCCATGTCCCCTGAACCGGCAGGTGGACTCTCAACCACTGCGCCACCAGGGAAGCCCCTGTTTGTATCATCTTTAATTTCTTTCATCGGTGTCTTATCGTTTTCTGCAAACAGGTCTTTTGCCTCATCTTTTATCTCCTTAGGGAGGTTTATTCCTAGATATTTTATTCCTTTTGTTGCAATGGTAACTTGGAGTGTTTCCTTAATTTCTCTTTCAGATTTTTCATCATTAGTGTATAAGAATGCAAGAGTTTTCTGTGCATTAATTTTTTATCCTGGTACTTTACCAAATTCATTGATTAGCTCTAGTAGTTTTCTGGTAGCATCTTTAGGATTCTCTATGTATAGTATGATGTCACCTTCAAACACTGACAGCTTTACTTCTTCTTTTCCGATTTGAATTCTTTCTTTTTTCTTTTTCTTCTTTGATTGCTGTGGCTAAAACATCCAAAACTATGTTGAATAACAGTGGTGAGAGTGGACGACCTTGTCTTGTTCCTGATCTTAGAGGAAATGGTTTCAGTTTTTCACCACTGAGAACAATGCTGGGTGTGGGTTTGTCATATATAGCCTTTATTATGTTGAGGAAAGTTCCCTCTATGCCTACTTTCTGGAGTGTTTTTATCATGAATGAGTGTTGAATTTTGTTGAAAGCTTTTTCTGCATCTATTGAGATGATCATATGTTTGTTCTCCTTCAATTTGTTAATATGGTTTATCACATTGATTGATTTGCATATATTGAAGAATCCTTGCATTCCTGGGATAAACCCCACTTGATCATGGTGTACAATCCTTTGTAGTGCTGTTGGACTCTGTTTGCTAGTATTTTGTCAAGGATTTTTGCATCTATGTTCATCAGGGATATTGGTCTGTAGTTTTCTTTCTTTGTGACATCTTTGTCTGGTTTTGGTATCAGGAGGATGACGGCCTTATAGAATGTGTTTGGGAGTGTTCCTCCCTCCTCTGTATTTTGGAAGAGTTTGAGAAAGATAAGTGTTAGTTCTTCTTTAAATGTCTGATAAAATTCTCCTGTGAAGCCATCTGGTCCTGGGCTTTCGTTTGTTGGAAGATTTTTAATCACAATCTCAATTTAAGTGCTTGTGATTGGTCTGCTTATATTTTCTGTTTCTTCCTGGTTCAGTCTCAGAGGGTTGTGCTTTTCTAAGAATTTGTCCATTTCTTCCAGGTTGTCCATTTTATTGGCATAGAGCTGCTTGTAGTAATCTTTCATTATCCTTTGTATTTCTGCAGTGTCAGTTGTTACTTCTCCTTTTTCATTTCTAATTCTACTGATTTGAGTCTTCCACCTTTTTTTCTCGATGAGTCTGGCTAATTGTTTATCATTTTTTTTTATCTTCTCAAACAACCAGCTTTTAGTTTTATTGATCTTTGTATTGTTCCCTTAATTTATTTTTCATTTATTTATGATCTGATCTTTATGATTTCTTTCCTTCTGCTAACTTCGGAGTTTCTTTATTCTTCTTTCTCTAATTGTTCTAGGTGTAAGGTTAGGTTGTTTATTTGAGATGTTACTTATTTCTTGAGGTAGGATTTTATTGCTATAAACTTCCCTCTTAGAACTGCTTTTGCTGCATCCCATAGGTTTTGGGGTCATCGTGAGTATTTTTTTTTTTTTTTTTTTTGTGGTATGTGAGGGTCTAACTGTTGTGGCCTCTCCCGTTGCAGAGCACAGACTCTGGACACACAGGCTCAGCAGCCATGGCTCATGGGCCTAGCTGCTCCACAGCATGTGGGATCTTCCCAGACCAGGGCACGAACCTGCGTCCCCTGCATCGGCAGGTGGACTCTCAACCACTGCACCAAAAGGGAAGCCCAGGGTCATTGTGTTTTCATTGTCATTTGTTTCCAGGTAGTTTTTGATTTCCTCTTTGATTTCTTCAGTTATGTCTTGGTTATTTAGTAGCGTATTGTTTAGCCTCCATGTGTTTGTGTTTTTTACAGATTTTTTTCCTGTAATTGATATCTAGTTTCATAGTGTTGTGGTCGGAAAAGATACTTGATACGACTTTAATTTTCTTAAATTTACCAAAGCTTGATTTGTGACCCAAGATATGATCTATCCTGGAGAATGTTCCATGAGCACTTGAGATAAAGTGTATTCTGTGGTTTTTGGATGGAATGTCCTATAAATATCAATTAAGCCCATCTTGTTTAATGTATCATTTAAAGCTTGTGTTTCCTTATTTATTTTCATTTTGGATGATCTGTGCATTGGTGATAGTGGGGTGGTAAAGTCCCCTACTATGATTGTGTTACTGTCAATTTCCCCTTTTATGGCTGTTAGAATTTGCCTTATGTATTGAGGTGCCCCTCTGCCAGTTGCAAAAATATTTACAATTTTAGATCTTCTCCTTGGATTGATCCCTTGATCATTATGTAGTGTCTTTCTCTGTCTCTTGTAATAGTCTTTATTTTTAAGTCTAGTTTGTCTGATATGAGAATTTCTACTCCAGCTTTCTTTTGATTTCCATTTGCATGGAATATCTTTTTCCATCTCCTCACTTTCAGTCTGTATGTGTCCCCAGGTCTGAAGTGGGTCTCTTGTAGACAGCATATATATGGGTCTAGTTTTTGTATCCATTCAACCAGTCTATATCTTTTGGTGGGAGCATTGAATCCATTTACATTTAAGGTAGTTATCGATATGTATGTTCCTATATTACCATTTCCTTAATTGTTTTGTGTTTGTTATTGTAGGTCTTTTCCTTCTCTTGTGTTTCCTGCCTAGCGAAGTTCCTTTAGCATTTGTTGTAAAGCTGGTTTGGTGATTCTGAATTCTCTTAGCTTTTGCTTTTCTGTAAAGGTTTTAATTTCTCCATCAAATCTGAATGAGATCCTTGCTGGGTAGAGTAATCTTGCTTGTAGGTTTTCCCCTCTCATCACTTTAAATATGTCCTGCCACTCCCTTCTGGCTTGCACAGTTTCTGCTGAAAGATCAGCTGTTAACCTTATGGGGATTCCTTTGTATGTTGTTGTTTTTCCCTTGCTGCTTTTAATATTTTTTCTTTGTATTTAATTTTTGATAGTTTGATTAATATGTGTCTTGACGTTTTTCTCCTTGGATTTATCCTGTATGGGACTCTGTGCTTCCTGGACTTGACTGACTATTTCCTTTTCCATATTAGGGAAGTTTTCAACTATAATCTCTTCAAATATTTTCTCAGTCCCTTTCTTTTTCTCTTCTTCTTCTGGGACTCCTATAATTCGAATGTCAGTGTATTTTATGTTGTCCCAGAGGACTCTGAGACTGTTCTCAATTCTTTTCATTCTTTTTTTCTTTATTTTGCTCTGCAGTTATATAAAGTAGTTATTTCCACTACTTTATCTTCAGGTCACTTATCCGTTCTTCTGCCTCAGTTATTCTGCTATTGATTCCTTGTAGAGAATTTTTAATTTCATTTATTTTGTTGTTCATCATTGTTTGTTTGCTCATTAGTTCTTCTAGGTCCTTGTTAAACGTTTCTTGTATTTTCTCCATTCTATTTCCAAGATTTTGGATCATCTTTCCTATCATTACCCTGAATTCTTTTTCAGGTAGACTGCCTTTTTCCTCTTCATTTGTTTGGTCTGGTGGGTTTTTATCTTACCCTTTCATCTGCCTTGTGTTTCTCTGTCTTCTCATTTAGCTTAACTTACTGTGTTTGGGGTCTCCTTTTTGCATGCTGCAGGTTTGTAGCTCCCGTTGTTTTTGGTGTCTGCTCCCAGTGGCTAAGGTTGGTTCAGTAGGTTTTGTGGGCTTCTGGTGGAGTGGACTGGTGTCTTTGCTGTGGTGGTTGAGACTGCATCTTGTCTTTCTGGTGTGCAGGACTGCCTCCAGTGGTGTGTTTTGGGGTTTCTGTGACTTTATTATGATTTTAGGCAGCCTCTCTGCTAATGGGTGGGGTTGTGTTCCTGTCTTGCTAGTTGTTTGGCATAGGGTGTCCAGCAGTGTAGCTTGCTGGCCTGCATCACCATTTTATTGATGGTGTGAGTGAAGGTAAGAGGTAGAGCAATCAATGTGAAAGTATTTAAATATTTTAGTAACTGAAACGGACATCCTGTGTCATCCTGCCTGAATATCAATACCCCCCTAAGTAAAGTGGGACCATTACTACAGTAGGCTGCTAATATGGAGACAGATTTAGGGCAGGAATGCAATGCCCTCATTGATTTCGGATTTCTGGTAGAGATAAAGACAAGGAAAGATGTACAGTTTTTCACAACAGCAAAATTCCCTGTCATATGGTAGCCCTCTAATTGACCTAATGCCCACAGGGCTGTTTCTCTTACTGATGAAAAATACTTTTAGCTCTGTTCTGAAGAAGGCCTCTCTACCAGCTGCTTCAGCAAAGTATAGGCAGGAAAGTGCCTTCACACAGAGTAAAAGGAAAGTGGTTGACTAAGCAGTGGACATTCCCACTCAGATACCACCTTTCAAGTGACCTTCCCTCTCCTTCTCATGGCTAACTGGAACCAGAATCAATGCCAAACTACAGAGAGAGAGACAGAGAGAGAGAGAAAGAGGACCAGTGAGAGAGAAAGAAACAGAGAGAAAGCTGGAGAAAATCTCTCTTTCTAGTTTCCCTTTCTTTTGGACTGAAAGCATTGCTCAGAGACCACATAGACTCTGACAGAAGGAATCTGAATCATCAATATTAAATAACTGAGAAGTCCCTTTCTAAACTAGGAGGCAGCACAGTAAAAATCACTAGAATACAAATGACATTCTCTAGTCAGAAAGCAAAAGACCATTCCAAGGAATTTGAGCAAATGTGCCTCTGTAAACTACATTTACCCTAACAAATAGCAGAAAACTTAAAAAAAAATTTAAATTCATATTCTCAGCAATATTTGGGAATATATTATATGGATAAAATATTTAGATGTAATAAGAAAAATTGCTTATGTTTATAAACCCAATTGCTGAATATAAAATATTTTTAGGTGTGATTATATACATATTGTTATGAGGTAAATGTTAACATTTTTCAGGCTGAAGTGTCACATCAGATGGTTAAACAAAATCCGAAAGGGTAGGAGTGGATAGAGACCAAAAAAGTGAGAGAAAAAGAGTAATCTAGTCAAAATATTATCAAATATGAATTTCTTCTTTTAAATTTTTTGCATGTTTTAAAATGTTCAAATTTAAACTTAGAAAAAAGGATAAACAAACTTAATCATAAAGGCAGGAATAAAAATTAAGGATGCATTCAAAATAAGTAAATTAAGTCAAAATGTGCATTTTCATGAGAATAAATATATATATAATATGTATGTATATATAATTCTAAGGTTGCCATTGTGGTCCTAAATAGCTTTAGAACATGATTGATAGAAAAGAAACCAATTTGATGCCTCATTCTAGAAAGAACAGCTATTTCTACTGTTAAACAAATGGGTTTAATCCTATAGATATTCTATTCTCAGCAGATATCTTCTAAGCCCACCCAACCATGTGCCCATATGTTCAGTAATAACCAATTTTGTTTGAATGTAAGCTGATTTGTCTTCGAACTGCAACCATCAAATATCAATATTATTTTTTTAGAACGTGAGCCTAATGGAACTCCTAACTAAGAAAAACATGATTTGTGCATTTTGGCCAGATTGCTAAGGTATTTGAGATACTACGTTTTTCTCCCTGCAGAATGCTGAGTATATAATTTGTAGCTACTGTGGAATATTTCAAATGTGAAACAGTTTAACAGCATTAATGATACTACCCAAAAATCCTACCCTTCTCTACTTATGCTTGCCACTCCTTTGGTGGAAATCAAAATTTGTGATTTCTGTTGTGGGAAGGAAAAAATAATCCTAGAAAAGACAACAAATTATATTCAATCTTTTTATACTACAATGTGAATTAATTGATCAAATCCTTTCTAAAAGCAGAGTTTTGATAAAGGGAAGAGAGCAAACATAAGTCAAGCATAACTATCAACATTTGTTAAAAGAAACGTTTTGTCTAATTATAAAAAACTCTTTTAAATTGTATTTAGAGTACCTTATGAGAAGCGTTGCCTAGAGAAAAATTACATTATAATTTATCATTTACTTAATATTTGTAGTTTTTAAAAATAAAACATATCTTTTCTACATATTTAAATCCATTTTAGTTGTGAAATGTTTTAAATACACTTAGAAATCAAAGATTTGTATCAGATTTAATAAATGTTCATGTTTTGACATATTTGTTTCAGATATTTTCATTTAAAAATTCATTAATTATGCACTTTTAAGTATATTTTACCCTTATTGATTCAATTCCCCCTTCCTTTTCAAGAAGTAACAACTGCACTTAGGGTGTTTAGATTCCGCTTTCTACCCATGTTTTTATACATTCACTACACCTATGTGTTTTCACCAATTTATGGTATTGATAAATTTTTAATGTTTACCATAACTAAGCAAGTTATATTTACCATAACAAATCTAAAAGCAAGGTGCCCTGCTTTCTTTCTTTCTCTCTCTCTCTCTCTCTCTCTATATATATATATCTTAAGTGAATTACCTTGCTATATACCTGAATTATTGTAAATCAACTATACCTGAATTAAAAATTCTAAATTAAAAAGATTTATCTACATGTATTTATGTGGCTCTATTTCATTAATTTTACCTAGTAAATAGCTTTCCATTACATGAATCTACCTTAGATTTACAATCCATCTTCTGTTTATGAGCAGTAATGTTAATTTCAAAATTTTGCTGTCATAGAGAAAGCTTCAGTAAATTTCCTTGTACACATCCTCTTACAAATATGTGGTATAATTCCTCTAGTCTATAGAGAAAAATCTATCTAGAAGTGGAAATTATGGGTTGTAGAATGTTTGTGTGTGGGTCTGTATGTGTGCATCTTTGGTTTTACTAAACGTCCCCACTTTTGCTATGCAAAGTAATACCAATTTTCACTACCACCAGAAATACATGAGGAGTCCCACATCCTCAAAAACACTTAGAGTTGTCATATTTTACAATGTGTGACCATACAATACAATGAAAATCACAGTATACTGAGAACAACATCTCATGAATTTTAAAATTTGCAACTCTTTTTTTTCAAGTGAGGATATTTCCATATGTTCGTTAACCTTTATCTGTTCACATCCTTTGATAATTTTACCCATTAGAATGTTTCTCTGACTTAGTAATTCATACCATTTCCTGTAGATTCTAGATTCTTATCCTTTGCCAGGTGTTTGGTTGGAAATAACTTCTGGTTTGTTGTTAGCTTGTCATTTCACTTTGTTTTATGGTGTCATTGGTGTGTAACAGTTTATTAATTTATTAATTTTCTTGTTAAAAAATCTATCAATTTTTTATATTTTGCCTTGTGCAAGAAACCCTTACAAGTCACAAGTCCTAAGGTTCTAAATATACATTCCTTTATTTTTTTAAGGGCCTTGTGATTTTACTTTGCACATTTAGATCTTTAGTCTATTGGGAGTTTCTTTTTCTGTATGAGTGTAACAGAAATCTTATCTCCCCCCATTGCCACCAGCCCCCCTTCTTGTGAATAGTTGCTTTTCCCACTAGCACTCATTGAATAGGTCATACCTTTCCCTCCTTATGCTGCTCCTGACACATCCCATTTTGACTGGGATACCAAATTAAGACATGCCGAACCATGCAAATAACAATAAAGGAACAAAAAAAATATTAATGATGAAAAGACAATCATTTAAAGGTGTTTCACAGCAGTGCTTTGGCAGTACTGGCAAGTACTTCTAGCCAATGGCTTCCAACAAGAGGGGTCTGAATGAAACCCCTGTTCTCAGCAAAAGAGCCCCCATATTTTCCCCCTGGTGGTCTACACACTCTGAGTCACACACACCACACCCCTACGCTCACCGGACTGTGCTCCCTTCTGCCTATTGGTCTAACTATGGTCTTTTCCATAACTAGTAACAAACTTTTAGTTACTATAGTTTCATAATAAATTTCCCGTCTTTATTCTTCTTTAAAGTTACCTTAGTTAGCTGTTCTTTGTCCTTTAATCTTACATGTGGATTTTAGACTTAGCTTGTCAAATATTAGACTGAATTAAAAGTTGTCAAATTTTGACCAAGAAATTCACAAATGGTCAATAACCATTTTTGAAATTATTCTAAAAGATACTCAAACTAAGGTACGAAAAATCTCAAAAGGATGTTAAAATGTCCTCTAACCTAAAATTTTTGTCACCTATTGGTGATTTGGGCTCAGGACATCAGGATATTTCTTTTTCATTCATGGTAAAATCCCCAGAAAAAGATTTTGTTTCTGGTAAACAAGTCTCTTCAGACCTATGCAGCAGTAATAGCCTTGGTTTTAATTTTCAACTACATATATTTGCAATATTTTCCTTCTGAAAAATGTTTGCTCAATTACCAAACTGTATGTTTGATAGATAAAGTAGTAAATTATTTTTCAAAGCAAAGTAATGAAATATCATATTTATTTAAAACCTAACCTAGTGCAAAACTGAAACATTGCATACAATGTTTTACATACAATTTGTATAACACTAATTTTATATTAAATTTTGTTTGTGTTTGTTTTTAACATTTGTGAATTAATACATGTTAATTCATCCCAGGAATTATAATTTCTACTAATCAAGTCAAACATGCTTTTTACATAAAATTTTCATATTGTCTTGTCACAGCCACTTTGGGATCTTATTTGAAAAATGTATCAAAAGCATTGGCATCTCACAGCATGTTGGGTTAATGCCTAATAGCAGTGATGAGGCATCTAATTCTGGACTTGCTTTAGCTGAAAATTAAGGTTTTGGATATACTGATGTGATAAGATGAAACCTTTTGCTAACTTGCATGTTACTATGTATCTGCCTCTGAAAAAAACAAAAAAACAAAAAATACTGTTTTTTTTTTAGGACAGATAGAGTGGACTTATCCAGGGACTACCTAAAGAGCAACTTCTTACAGATCTATTTCAGATTCTCTAATAGACACAGAGCTTCTACAAAATGAAGCAAATCTATATATAAAGTGTGAGAGCATATCAAACTCAATTAAGTGAGCATATCATGGACATGGCCTCTGGAGAAAAACTCTGGAGAACACTGAAAGATGTATTTTGTTTCAGAAGAAGACAAATATCCCTGACAAGTGATTCTGCCCATATAATTCCTATACAGGTTCTGCCCATATAATTCCTATAATGAAATACTAACTTATGTTTGATTCAAATAGAAATTATTGAATGGTTTTTACATATTAGGTAGACTGTTAAAAACCACAACTAAAAATGTCAATGATGTGTGTGTGTATATTAGTATTACACCTTGTTTCAGAAAGCATTTGTACTTTCATCTAAGGATTGAGAAGAAACACACAGCTATCACAATGAATAAAAAACAGACAAAAGGGCAAAGAGGGAAAATTAAGTGTAATTATGGATATGGATAATATAAATAGTCATGCCATAAAGTCCTCTTCCCTTCTGCAGGTAGGACACTAAATGGCAACAAGTCAAACACATTCATTTGCATTTATCAAAATATTTCCTTAGGTTAAATTTCTAGATGAGGAATGACTGAGAAAAGGATATAATCATTCTGAAGGCTTTTGACCCATAATGCCAAGTTGCCCTCTGCAAAGGTTACTTAATTCATAATCCTGCCATCATCCTATGAGAATGTCTACTTTTCCATATGTTAATTAATTCTGCATAGTATCATTCTTATAACAAGTGCAATCCTAATTAAATAATATTCCATTTTATTTTCATTTCCATGGTTATTAAGCAGCCAAAAGTAGTCATAAAATATTTTGTGACTTGCCTCTTTGAAACCATTACTTTTTTCTTTAACTGAGGCATTTGTCATTTTCTTAGTGATATATAGAGATTCTTTAACTAATAAGGATATTGTATGATATATAAGGATAATAACCTATTTTCTGTCACATGTGTTAGAATACTTTTTTTCTGTGTTGTAGACACCTTTTTAAACAAATTTTATCTACTTATAATGTTTTATTTTTTATTTGGTTTAATGCACTAATCATTTCTCATGTCATTTCTGCCCTTGTTGTCAAATTTTATGGGTTATATTTATTCAGACCAAGATCAGGTAAATATTTTCTTTCATATACATTAATGTATAATTTATTTTGGCATAAAATGTAATCTGAGAATTTTACTTTATGTTTTAAGATGGTTATACTATTGTACTAATACATTAATCATTCATTTCTTAACCAAGATATATGTTAAATTTATAATTCAGTTTTGAGCTGTTCATTCTGGTTGACTGATAATATTATAATGATGCTGGAGTTTGTTTTAATTTTTAGAGAGTGAGAAAATTTTTAAACTTTTATCATGTTTTTCTTTTTAAAAATTTTTTTACTGAAGTATGGTTGACTTACAGTATTATATTGGTTTCAGGTGTCTAATTTAGTGATTCAATATTTTTATAGATTATGCATCAAAGTTATTAAAATATTAATGACTGTACATTCCCTGTTCTGTCTGTTACATCCCTTTTACTTATTTATTTCATAATTGGTAGTTTGTACTTCTTCATCTCCTTCACCTATTTCATCCATTCCCCCAACTTCCTCCCCTCTGGCAACCACTAGTTAGTTCTCTGTATCTTTGAGTCTGTTTCTGTTTTGTTATTTGTTCATTTGTTTTGTTTTTTGGGTTTCACAGATCAGTGAAAACATAAAGTATTTGTCTTTCTCTGCCTGACTTAAAGACTCTACCAAAAAAACTATTAGAATAAACGAGTCAGTAAAGTTGCAGGATACAAAATTATTATACAGAAATCTGTTGTGTTTCTATACACTAATAACAAGCTATCAGAAAGAGGAAGCAATAAAACAATCCCATTTATAATCACATCAAAAAAAATACTTAGGAATAAATTTAACCTAGGAAGTAAAGAACCTATACTCTTAAGACTGTAAGACACTGATAAAAGAAATTTAAGACAACATAAATAAATAGAAAGATATACCGTGCTCATTGATCAAAAGATTTAATATTTTTAAAATGTCCATACTACCCAAAGCAAATCTACAGATTCAATGCAATCCCTATCAAAACACCAAAGAATCTATTCACAGAACTAGAACAAATCTTAAAATTTGTATGGAGAGAAACAAGACCTGGAGTAGCCAAAGCAATCTTGAGAAAGAAAAACAAAGCTGAAGGTATCATGCACCCTGACTTCAGGCTATATTACAAAGCTACAGTAATCATAATAGTATGGTACTGGCACAAAAAAAGACACATAGATCAGTGGAACAGAACAGAGAGCCTACAAATAAGCCCACACACATATGGTCAATTAATCTATGCCAAAGGAGGCAAGAATATACAATGGGGAAAGATAGTCCCTTCAATAAATGGTGCTGGGAAAATTTGACAGCTACATGTAAATAAATGAAACTAAACTACTTTCTCACACCATATACAAAAATAAACTCAAAATGGATTAAAGACTTACATGTAAGACCTGAAACCATAACACTCCTAGGAAAAAAAAGGTAGTACTCTCTTTGACATCAGTCTTAGCAATATTTTTTTATATGTTTTCTTGGACAAGAAAAACAAAAGCAAAAATAAACAAATGGGACTGCATCAAACTGAAAAGCTTTTCACAGCAAAGGAAACCATCAACCAAATGAAAATGCAATCTACTGAATGGGAGAATATATTTTCAAAAGATTTATCCAATAAAGGGTTAATGTTCAATTTATAAAAAGAATTAATACAAATCAATATAAAAAATCAAATTTAAAAATGAACAGAGGATCTGAATAGGAATTTTTCCAAAGAAGATATAAAGATGGTCAACAAGCCCATTAAAAGAGGGTCAACATCACTAATTACCAGAGAAATGCAAATCAAAACTCCAATGAGTTATTACCTCATGTGTCATCAACTGCTATCATCAAAAGACAAGAAATAACAAGTGTTGGCAAGAATGTGTAGAAAAGAGTACCCTCATGTATTGTGGGTGGAAATGTAATTTGGTGTAGCCACTATGGAAAACAGTATGAAGGTTCCTCAAAAAATTAAAAATAAAACTGCCATATGATCCAGTAATTATTATATTTTTCTTGATAATATTTTTTTTCAGTGTTTTGAACTATTTAGTGGACAGTCATCTTACTAGGTACTGGGGATTAAGTAGTGAACCAGATATTCACATTGAGGCTACATTTTAGTATGAGAAATACTCACTAAACAACTAATTACCCAATTACTTATTTAATTGTAAACTCAACTAGTAGATGGAACAAAGAGAGTTACCAAAAGGATCTAGAAATGGTGATTATAATAAAGCTTATTTGAGAAATAGATTTTGAAGACTCCAAAGGATAAAAAGGTATTATTAATGAAAGAAACAGTAGCAGTAAATTGTTCAAACAAAGGTAACAAACATGTGCAAATGTCATAAGATGATAAAAGAAGAATGGTGCATTTGAGGAATACAAAGACTACTGGGTTGGCTGCAGTAGAGAAAACAAAGGGGTGAGTGTCTCAGGTTGAGAATGGTGTGCAGAGACCACATCTCTCAGCACCTTAAAGGCCGTGTGAAATTCTAAATATTTTTCTGAACAATGGCAGGTATTGAGTGGACTTAAACAAGAGAGAAATGTTATGTCCAGCTTCAATATGAAGAAAGAATGGGGAAGGAACAAGAACCGTTATAGTGGGACTGGTTAAGAGACTATTGCTATGGTAAAGCAAGAGATGATGGTGGCTTAGAATAGAGTCAAGACAGTAAAGAGAGAAGAAGATAGGTTAATGAGATACTTAAGAGAGAGAATTAAAAGGATTCATCACTTTAATGAATATAATGAGTAAGAGAACAAAGTACTGGGGATGCCTTTTAGAACTCTGGGATTGTCAAACAAGGTAGATGCTGGTGACACTGATTGTGATGGAAGAGAACAAAGTTTTAGATATATTTAATTTTATCGGTCTATTAAAAATCAAAAGAATGATACATATCTAGAACTAAGAATTGGAGTTTCAAGAAGTGATATATGTATGGGAGTCATCAGCATGTGAATGGTCAATTAAACTATGTGATGGATGGAACAGCTTATCTCAAGAAAGGATATTCTAAGAGAAAAGGGCTAAACTAAGAGCCAATGGAATTGTAGTACTTACAGTTTAGATATACAAAGAGAAACTGGCAAAGAAACCTGATAAATAATGACCAGAGACAGAAGAGAAAAACTAGGGGAATATAAGAGAAGCCAAGAAGAACCAGAACAAAGCAATAAAATGCTTCTTATTGAACAAATCTAGGAAAAGAAAAAAAAGAGGAAAACATAATTACTGAAAAGCAGAAATGTTAAGCAGGGGGTAACACAAAATTTTTAAAAAAAGAACATGTATAGATTCATAAGAAATTATTTTGCTTACCTCTGTGCAAAAAAATTTAAAAACCTGGAAAAATAAGCAATTTTCCAGAAAAAAATATAATTTACCAAAACCAACTCTTGAAGAGAACATCATTTAAAAAGACCAAACCATAAAAGAAATAAAAACTTTTATCAAGCATCTGTCACAAAAAACTACTAGTCTAAGATTATTTTCCACAGGAAGGTCTACAAAACCAAAAAGAACAGAATTTCAGTTCTATTTAAAATGTTACAGAACATAAAACAAAGAGGAAACCTTCAAAGTTCTAAAAAATAAGGACAACATTGGCACCAAAACTCATAATAAAATATACCAAAAGGAAATTAGAGATGAATTTCATATGTGAATATTAATTGAAAACTTTCACATAAAATATTATCAAACAGGATCCAGAGAAATATATTATCATTGTTTTGATCTTTATTCTTATAATGCAAAGGTGATCCAATATTAGGAAAATTATTATGAAAGTTCATAATATTAAAATATATTGGGAGAACAATTATAATCATTACCAAAGATCCTAAAAAGGCATTTCACAAAATTAAATATCTTCTTTGATAGAATATAATTAATATGCTAGGGAAAAGTATATACTTTCTTAAAAATGGAAAATATTTTTATTTCTGTCCAAGAGCCATCTAAGCAAACACCCAGTATGCTGCTTTCTGAGGATACATGAGATAATTTTTAAGTCAAGAACATGAAAAGGAAGTCTACTATCAATATTTAACAATTTTATAACCAAACATAATCAGAAAATAGAGAAAAAATAAGAGCTATGAACTTTGAAAGTAGTACTTAAAACCATTCCTATTTGCAAATGATATGACTGGAGAATAATACATTGTGGGGATCCCAGTATACTCACAAATATCAGTAAAATAAATAAGAGAATTCAGCAAGTTAGCAAGATAAACAATTAATATAATTAAAGTAAATGCTTTCATATATACAAACAACTGCTTAGAAGTTATGATTGAAGAAAAGACAAACTTTCTAGCAGCATGAAAAAGTACTAAATACTAATAAACTCAATAAACTTATACCAGTAGTGATAAAATTGCCTATTAAATAAATGGTTTTGGTGCAAAAATAGAGTCAGATACACACCAGGATCAATTTCTAATGGTTCAAACATTTAAATGTAAAGAAATGATTTTATGAAAGCTACCAGGAGAAGAAAAGAGAAAGAGAGGGAGAATTATTTTACAATCTCAATGGGGAAAAGGTCTTTCTGTGATTCAAACTTTAGAATCCATAAAAGAAATTATCAACAAAAAACACCTCTACATGGCAAAAAACAGCATACTGAACATCAAAGCATAAATGATAAACTGGGAAACACATGTACAAGTCACATCACAACTGATTTCCGTAAGTTATAAAGAATTCCAAAAAAATAAACAGGAAAATAGAAAAGGAGATGAATAGAGTTTTTATAAGAAAATTTAAAATCGGCAAATGGCTCTTAAACATATGAAAACACACTGATTTCATTCACAATAACAGTCAAAATACAAGTAAACAGAGTGCTTACTTCTGTAGCATATACACCAAGAATTGAAGTGATCCAGGAAAATTATCATAGTTCCTGTGCAAGGATGATATGCAAATCCATGAAGCAACCCATATTAAAACAAACAGAGATGCTATTTGTAAGCATCAGTATGACAAAACTGCAAGGGTTTTAAAACACACTTGTTTTAAAATGTTTAAAACTCTCATTCATTGCTCACGAAAGTATAAATTGGTACATTCTCTATGGAGGGCAATTTTGAAGTATCTACCAAAAATTATACAGCATACACCCTGTGAGCAACCAATTCCAATTCTAGGATTGTTTCTTACACATACGTTCATATACATAGAAAATAATGTATACACAAAGTTATTAATTGTTGCCTAGATTGTAATAGCAAAGTTTATAAAGAAGCTAATCCATCCATAAATCCATGTATTCAAGCTATACTCTTAAATACATTACAGTATATCCACACAGTGTAATAGAATACACTGTACATGTTGATCTAGGAAGATGTTCAAGACACAATTTTTAAGCAAAAACCACAAAAGTAGAAGAGTGTGTATAGTATGGCATCATTGGTGTAAAACACAGGAAAATAATGTATTCATATTTGCTTTTATATACATAAAAATCTGTCTGGAAAGACACACAAGACTCTAACTAAGTAATATCTGTTTAAGGGTTTACTGGGAACTGGGCAAAGAGAAATAGCGTTGGAGGGAGATTTTGCAATGTGTGGCTTTTTATCCTCCTTGAAGTTTGAAACGTGAATTTTATTTAAAACATAAAGGATTTCAAGACTGTTAAGATAGTGAAGAGAAAAAGATGTCCTTGCTCTGGGTGATAAGAATACTCCTTATTCTGATTGGCAATAGTCATTACGGTCACTAAAGATGCTGGTGAACAATAGTTTGTGAAGGAAAGTTTATGATTCTGCAGAGGTTCTAATCTTGCTAAAACTGATGCACCTGTCAGTGTGTACTTATCAAGAAAAGACGTCAAAGGCTTTTACCGGACCACAACATTACTCATTATAGTTGAAATTAACAATAGGATCATTATATAACATGTCTTCTTAAAAATAACCGATGGTATTGCAGTACAGGCATCCACTTATGCAGTTAAAGACTATGAATAAAGCACACTGTTGGATTAGAAAGCCAATTCAATGATGCCCTCTGCTTTCAAGGAGCTTATATTCTACAAGGGCAAATAAGTTATGTATATAAATACATAAAACTATGAAATTTGATAGGAAGTGCAAAAGGTTATGAGAGAGATAAAGTGCCACAGGATTTAGAAGAGCCAGAGATGACCTTCAGCTGAAGAACAGGAAGGGGAAGATCAAGGGAGGTCTGGCATTGAAGTGAACTAAGAGGATCTTCAAGAGGATTTGTGAGCCTAACAGCATTCCAGGTGGAGAATATAACATAGAGACAGGAAGAAAAAAGGAGGACAGGGAGTGGGAAGCACAAATATTTCAATCTGGTTTAGGAATATGGTATTTGAAAAGTGGAATCATTGAGCCCAGATTAGAGCACTCTGAATTCAAGGCTAAAGAGATTGGACTTCATGTTATGAGCTGGGAAGGCTATAAAAGTTCAGGAGAATAGCCCCTTAGCAAGCCAACAGGCTTGTAGGATGGGCTGGAGGAAAAAGTTGAGGCAAATAGAACAAGTAAGAAGCTTTTGGAGAAGTCCAATGATCGAATTATTACATGGAGAATGGAAGGGAATAGATAAATGGCATCATGTGGAGGTATAAGGAAATAAAAAGGAATCAGTAAGTACCTGTTGTATGAGTAGATGATTAAATGAATGAATGAAGCCAGACAGAGGGAAGCAAGAAAGAAACGTTTTCCTATTCCTGGCCCAAGTTATTAGACAAGTCTGCATAGCGTTCGTTCTCCCTGCCTGACACCACTAAAGAAAGGCAGAACCAACAGCCTTTTACTATAAGGGGAAGGAAAGAGCTTGGCTTTCCTCCTAAGCTTCTGCTCTTCCTGGTAGTTTCTCTAGCCAGGAGAGCAAGGCTAGTGTGCACTGCAGAAGGGCTGCAGCTTCGTACGTGTGAATACAGTAAATTCTTAGTTACCTTAGAAGGTATTAGGCCTAATTATTTTTCTTGCAACCACAGACTACTAATGACTAGATAGATATGTCAGACCCAATAAGGAAATGGGAGGAAAGGGGAGATGATACTCTGATTCCTCTTTGACTACAGGATTTAATGCTGGATGTTCTTCATATATGACTGGGTGAGTATGTCTGAGGATGAAAGAGAGGAAGAAAAGGTTGTAAAGAAGGAAGCAAGGAAAAGAAGAAGGGAAAGAGAAAGAGTAAGAAGGAAGAAAGAAAGCATAAAGAATTAAGGAATGAGGGGAAGGAAAGAGGGAGGAAGAAATGAAGGAAAAAAGGAAGGAAGGAAAAGCTAAACGTTTTTAAAATGTTTTTGTTGGAATATTTATAGACATTTACCCCTAACAATCAAATAAAGTAAGCACTATAATTTTTAATTTTATGGATGAATCCCTTGGATAATGATGATGATGATCTCAAGTCTTCTTGTAAAGTTTCTCTCTTGGGCAGCAGGTTACTGTGTAATATAATTGCTTATGATAAGGAAATGCAATTACTGTGAGAACACGGACTCTTTGGGAAAAGATTCTAATAAGGCAATTTATGCTTCCTTTTAATTCAACTGATATTGCCATGGGGAACTGCACTTTTAGCAGCTTCTATCCAGTTTAGCAGTTTCAGATCCAGTTTCTATGGAAATTTTAGGCTGCTGCCATTGGATAAAGTCAATGGTGCCAAGGAACAACATCCTTGATAATGGTAAGTTTTTTCCCTGGAGGTGTGACTTGCTTTGTTTTCTGAGATGCGACATAACCCACTGACAACTTAAAAATTCCTCCATAGATAGACACAACATAAACTATTCATGCTGCAGTTCTCAAAATTCTGTGAAGAAAAGAATTATAGAAGGAGTTGAGGAAGATGGCAGAAGAGTAAGATGTGGAGATCACCTTCCTCCCCACAGATACACCAGAAATACATCTACACGTGGAACAACTCCTACAGAACACCTACTGAACGCTGGCGAAAGACCTCAGACCTCCCAAAGGCAAGAATTATATATCCAGGGGCTTCCCTGGTGGCGCAGTGGTTGAGAGTCCGCCTGCTGATGCAGGGGATAGGGGTTCGTGCCCCGGTCCGGGAAGATCCCACGTGCCGCGGAGCGGCTGGGCCCGTGAGCCATGGCCGCTGAGCCTGCGCGTCCGGAGACTGTTGCTCCGCAACGGGAGAGGCCACAACAGTGAGAGGCCCGCGTACCGCAAAAAAAAAAAAAAAAAAAAGAAAAAAAAAGAATTATATAACCAAGTAATGATTTTTCAGTTAAAGGATGAAGAGAAAGGAAAGTAACATAATAAATAATCAATGTGAGGCACAGACTGTCTTAAACTACACCCAATGTATAGATGTGCTACTTATGTGGATTTTCCCCCCTTAAATATATGAGAAGTCGTAGTCAGGCAGAGACACCCTCCCTTCCTTTCCATATTTTTCCACATTTGTCACTCCATCCCACAGTTGATTCCACAGTGTTAAGAATCATAGCTGCTTGCAGAAATCTTAGCCTTCAGTTTGCAACTTGCCATTGCTTGGAGGGGTTACCAGCAGAAAGAAAGCTTGTATGAGTGTGGTGGGAAGAAGTATTTTCCTATTAAAATATTTGTTGTGTAACTTCAACTAATACACGTCACCTATGGAGCAAATGTTTTAAAATTATTTTACCATGTATTATGTAGTTGTATAACCATGGTAAGTATGCAAACTAGATATGTTCTTGGATATCTGAAAGGTGATCCTGTGATGATATAAGAAATCCCGAGGTATTCATAGCAAATGTCTTACATTATACATGTCCTAGTCTATAAATAAAACCCTTCAATAAAAGGAGAAAGAAGGAGCCAAGGGGATTGGATGCAGTGACCACTAAGGTGAGTAGAGTCTTATATCTTCTTCCAGGTCTCCCACTATCCCCTGGTGGCTTCATTTCTCTTGGGAGGAGAGGCTTTTTGTGTCAATCTAGTATCAACAGAAGATACTAGAATACATGTTTTAGAACAATGCATGGCAAAACACTTCTTTAACCTAGATGATAAATTTACTTGGTTGCTTTTGTCAGGTGTGGGGGGGGTGTTAATGGGTATTATGGAAAAGCGAAAGCCCTTCAAGTCATCGCTGATTACAACTACTGCTTCTTTGATCACCACTTTCCCATTTCATAAGGTAGTTCTCAGCTCCATTTTGATTTAATTTTTAAAACTTAAAAATAAAGTGTGAATCATTTAACTTTCCTCAGATATGATACAAATGAAAAAATAGATGAGTTAAATTAATCTCTTGTTCACATAACAAGACTTTTTATATCTTATTATTCAGACTGGTAGAGCTCTTAGCGTGCTTCAGATTGACTGGTGTGTTTATTTTGTTGCCTGCCTGTTTGAGAACTCTACTCCTGTTAGAGTCTTCCAATACGAAGAAGCTCAAGGGGATAGAAGTCTTTAGGGCAATCTGTTAAAGTGTGGTGATCTCTTTTGTTATCCTAAATAGTGGTATGGGAGACTGCTCCCCAAAGGTGAATGTGCCATCCTGCCAGGGGCTGGGATGAGCTGTTCCACTCCAGGCAGTGCTTAGTAATAAAGGCCAGGTTATCACAGTCAAGGCAGGTGTTAGGATTCAGATGGACTAAGGCAAGTTATAAATCAATAAGGATATTTGGATGTAAACACTGAGAATCACTGATCCCTAGACTTCTCTATCAAGTGCTCCAGCTGTTGTTCACAGAAAAATTGTTCTTAACTAACATTCTGCTTATTCTTAGACCTATTTTGTTGGCTCTGTCCTTTCAGAGTTTTGCATAACTTGGGGTTTTATTCTAAAAACCTTTCTCAATTTTGGTCAGAAGTTATATTTGTTACTTGACACAGTAGTATATGTGCCCTGGAGCTTTGGCAATGCCAGGGTAGAAATAAAGTTTTGTGTCTCTTCCAGCTCTGCTCATCGTCCCTGCTCAACCATATGCACATATACCCTCTTTGGATTTCTTCTGTCTCCAAAGGGCATAAAAACCATGTAGAGTGCAGTTAAAAGATCTTTCTCAATCCCTACCTAAGAAAGGGACAAATATGAATGAACAACAAGACCAGGAGACAAGCTGCCTCCAACTGCTGCCCAGAATTTAAATCATAATACCTTGAGATGCTGCTTCATCAAAGCTGCATTGGGCTTGACACGTAAGGCTCCCTGGGCAGTAGTCTCGGATGGATAAAAAGGCTAATCACACTGCACTTTTGGAAAGAAAAACAGGAGCTCTAAGCAGTGCCAGTCCATATATCATCACTATTTTCGGGACAACTGAAATGTCAAGGCTAAAATACCCTCCAGCTATCTATAAAATAATCTAAGCCAGGTACACAGTCATGGCAGAGTTTTGAAATATTGAAAACAAATTCAATTGGTTTTCCCCATCTGGAAAAACCAAAAAACTATATTTTTCTGCTCCACATTTATCAAAAAAGGGTACTGAATTAAAAGTAAAAAGATGGCAACAGTCTGGTATCCTGTCAAATGTAATCTATGTGCAACAGTCCAATCTATCCCACAAAAATGCATTGTACTGAAATTGGAAGTCTATTTCAGTAAGATACTTGAGTTTTCTTCCTTTGAGACTATTATTTTGCTCTGCATATTTGCTTTATTGAAACAATGAGACAGTTTTTAATGTTTTGTTATTGCTAATCTTGGAAATTAACTCTTCTGTTTTTAACAAAATAGAGAACTACTGCAGATTAAAGATATTTTATTTCAGTTTTTCCTGTTCTAATGAACTTTTAAAAGATCTGTATTCATATATAGTATATTAAATGGAAATACAAAGACATAGATGCTTACAGAGTGAACTGCTTTTGACAAATTAATTGAACCCCAAATGTTAATAGCTATTGCTTTAACAGGTGGCAGAATTACAAATAGTATTCCACTTCTCTACCTATGAGCCATGCTTAATATAATCACATTTGTTTTATTTTTATGTTAATCATAGAAGAAGATATAGGTTTATTGCTACCAATGTACATTTTGAACAATGGTAGTGCTCTATAGTTTGAAATTTTTTGTTAGAAATTATTTATTTTTTCAGTCAACATTTAATTAATATGGCTCCTTGATATCAGTTACTTATACAGGTTTTGAGAGCACAGTGAGAAATAAGACATACCTTCGACCTCCATTACACTACACTCTATTAGGATTAGCATAATATATTTTTTGATGAAGACTTTATATAAAGTCTGTCTTATGGTTTTTAAAAGGGATTTAAAATCATTAGAACCTAGCACCAGACAAAGATACTTTAGAACACCTGTGAAGAATTTTTTTGTGTATATTCACATATGTAAACAGATGATACAAAGAGCTTGATCTTTATACTGATTGTGGAAAAAAAAATCCCTAAAAGATCTTCACAACATATCAATGATATTTGTATAACTTCTATACTTACCAGTCTAGCATTAAAAGGGAAAAACCCTGCTAAGCTAGATAACTTACTTCCACTTTCAAAGACACCATGTTCATAAGATTCAGTTAGTAGGTCAGATCTTCAATTCCAAGAATTACAGATGAGAAGGCAAATAATGGGATGGTTTCCTGTTCTTCCTTATTTTTCTTCTCCAAGATCGTCTATAAGATCCCTACTCCCTCACCCATGATCTGGCACTAGTACTCGCAACTTTGACTTGGAAATTATTTGTGAATATTACTACAAAGCAAAAACAGATCTTTTCCAATTGAGCCCTCTGAGAATAATCAACAACTATATTGTCATATGAAAAAATATATAGACCTGGATGCCAGGAAATAATCATGTAAATTAGGGTACCCAAATCAATTTGCAAGGCTTATTTGCTTCATCCACATTAGCATGGAGTTCTCCTCATTCCAGAAGTGATGACTTCTCCAATTAAAAAATAGAAACTGTTCAGCTGGAAAGAACCTTAGAGATAATTTTTTCCAGTGCACACTTGCCTATGTTGTAATGAGGAAAGAAATTCAGGCAGATTAATCTCAGCGCTGGTAAAGCTCTCCTGGCCTCTACTGTGATGCTTTTCTAGTATACTTCATTCGTGATATCTGACTATGATATATGAAGGCATGTGTACCATAAACATACTGGAACTCAAGCTGCAAGTTCTCTCACTGGAATAGGCCTTCCTTGAAAGAATTGAGAGAGGCCTAACAATTTTAAATTAGTGAATTTGCAAAATTTTATTAGAGTACTTCTGCAAATTGTATGAGGTTCAGGTTGCACAAAACCTGGATCCTCTCCTGCTGATATGGAGATAGTTCAAGAGTTTCATTTTGTTTTAACTTATGAACTCTTTACTAAGGTTGACTAGAGTGAAGTACACTTTTTTGTCAAAGGTCCAGCCAATTTAAAGAGTCTATGCTAGGGCTTCCCTGGTGACGCAGTGGTAGAGAGTCTGCCTGCCGATGCAGGGGATGCGGGTTCGTGCCCCGGTCCGGGAAGATCACACATGCTGCGGAGCGTCTGGGCCTGTGAGCCATGGCCGCTGAGCCTGCGCATCCGGAGCCTGTGCTCCGCAACGGGAGAGGCCGCAACAGTGAGAGGCCCGCGTACCGCAAGGTATTCTTAATACTTATCAATCAAGGTTTCTTCCTGTTTCATAGGAATACATTTCTTACCACCAGTCATAAAAAAAAAAAAAAAAAGAAAGAAACCTATCTAATATCAAAATACCTTCGGAATTCACATATTTGCTGGTTAAAATAAAAACAGCAATTTTAACATGTGGGGTAAAATATGTAGATGATGAACCTATATTTCAAGACTAAGAGTTTGTCTCATATTTAGTGGTATTTTAAATCATATTGAAACAAAAATTTGACTTATGTACAAAAGAGAAGATTGCAAAGAAAGTAGTTCTTCCTATTTATTTCATTTTCTGGAGTTTCTCATTATTCTATTTTTTTGTTTGTTTGTTTTGGCTGCGTTAAGTCTTCATTGTTGCACACATGCTTTCTCTATTTATGGCAAGCAGGGGCTACTCTTCGTTGCAGTGCATAGGCTTCTCATTGCAGTGGCTTCTCTTGTTGCAGAGCACGGGCTCTAGGCACGTGGGCTTCAGTAGTTGTGGCTCGCGGGCTCTAGAGTGCAGGCTCAGTAGCTGTGGCACAGGCTCAGTAGTTGTGGTGCGTGGGCTTAGTTGCTCTGTGGCAACTTCCCAGACCAAGGATCAAACCTGTGTCCCCTTCATTAGCAGGCGGATTCTTAATCACTATGCCACCAGGGAAGTCCCTCTCGTTATTCTTTGTTTTTAAACTGAAACGTATTCTTTGTTTACGTGGGAGAGAATCTAGAAGCCTTTGTTAATATGGTAATCCTGAAATGCCATTTTACAGCCAAGAAGAAAATATTTCTTTTCCAAAACTACTTAACATTTAATTTTAGTTCCATGATTGAGAGTACGAATTAATAATGAATTACTTCAATATTGAGCACATTATGGTAAGCTTACAGTATAATATCAATAAAAAAAAAAAAACAAGGGTTGACATACCTTAATGTAAATTTTTGAAACTACAAACTACAAGTATACAAATACAGAAGATTTTATGACCATTTGAGGAAGAACAAAAAAGTACATATACATATTATTTTAATTACTCATGACATGTCATAAAGGATTTTCACTTGAGGGCATTATTAAGCTTTTGTTTAGGAGTTTCTCTTGCCCTTTGAGAGTTAGGGAAAATATACCATATCTTAAGCAATATCAACCAATTAATATAATTGGATATTACCAAGTTATCCATCCCCTAGATGGTAGGATCCTAGAAAAAATACATTACTTGGGTGGAAAAATAATATTTTAGGAAAAGAAAAACTGTTTGAAGTAAAAAATTCTATTACATTCCAAAGTAACTCCAATATATTCTTTGGGAAAAACTCAAACTCACTGATCTACAGTCACGCATTCCATAACAAGAGTAGCTAAGAAGAGATGACTTTTTAGGAACAGCTTCTTACAGCACTCTAAGGTTCTTTAATATGTTAATAAATATTCCTGCGGTAGGGGGTAAGAGTCTATGGCATTTATATTTGGAAAATATTTTAACACCCAGAATCCCTTCTTAGGGAGTTCTATAAAAGAACCAAAAATGTTTCAGTTAAAAAAAAATGTTTTTGCTTCCTTTAATCTAGGATTTACCAAACATTTTTACCTTTGATCTTGTTTTTCTGAACACCTTTTAATATAACAGTAGTGGTATTCTATCTAACAAAACTCAAGAAAAATAAAATTGGAGGATCTCAAAAATTCTCCTAAGTTTCACAAAGTAGATTCTCAAGAAATATTTGTTTCATGAAAAAAATCAAAGCTAAATATGCTATTAAAAACTAACTTGAACATTGCGAGATTATTTCATTTGTATTCTGTTTTCTATTTTTAACGGGCACAGTGTTGATGACATGGAAAAATTACATTTTTTATAATTTTGCTTGTAATAAATATGCACAATCAATGCTAATTATATATTCTGAAGGTAATATTAACTAAGAGAATACTAAATCGATCTAAAACCATGAATATTTTAGCTATGATGCTCACAAACTCTTAAGCTGTTAAGCTCTCTATTTTAAAATGATGGATTGCCTAATCCTATCCTCAAATATTTGAAATTTCTCTAAACAATCAATACAAAATTCTAGCAGGCATATATCCTCATTTTAGAGCCAAATTCAAAGTTATTATGAAGGTTTATCTCAGACTGTAGAACAAACATTTCAAAAAAAAATTTTAATCCATATCTTAAGAATTAAATTCTACTTGTATTGGACTCTAGTGAATATAAACAACACATTTCTCTGAGGCTCCTGCTCTTGATTTTGATCTAGTTAAAATAAAAAGAAAGAGGGAGAGAGTGAGATAAATTGCCAGTGTCATGAATTCTGCATTTGACATTAAACAGCCCACTTAAATGCTGCAAAATTGATAGTTCTGTATTGGGTTCACAATGTGATAATAATAATGTAGTGTTATAACATTTATTTCCAGGCAGCTCAGATCAAAGGCTTTTTATTTTTATGTTTTTAATGGACTATTTTAACAATCTGTAAGTCAGATAGAATTTTTTTTAACAGACTGGGAGGCTGAGGCTTAGGAAGTTATCTGAGACCCACTACTGGGTAAAGAAAGCAACCACCCCTGTAATAAATTAGAGTGGCAATAAAAATACCAACTCTGACTATGAATTAAAATAGAGGCTTTAGAACAGTCCATTCAGCTTACAATGTGGTATACATTTTATGCTTGGTTAATATCTCAGCTTTGAAATAAGAAATTCAAAATTAAGTCACCCTTTCAAAGATATGAAATTCTTTCCATATGAAATATTGAAGTATGTTTTTCCAAAGTTCAAATGGGCCTAAATTTTTCTTTCCCCACACACTTTCCCTAAAGTATAACACAATATTGTTTATACAAGGTTATTCCTGCCAATAAATAGGCATATATCCTGTGAAAACCAGTCCCTCTGAATTTTAGAGAAATATTGAATCAATTCCTATATCCAAGAGATCACATTAGCTACCATTTAGAAAGAGTTAACTACATACTAGGTACTGTGATAAGATAAAAATCTTCTAAATAGGTACTGTCTTATCATCATCCCTGTTTTACAGTTGAGGAGGGAGAGATTCAGTTTGGTTAAGTAACTTCAAATTTAAAAAGTCAGTAAATGCCAGAGAATGACATTTTCTAATTGTGGAGCTCACATCACATGACCTACCTCAGTCTGGTGATCACTGTGAAAAGACCCAAGTGGAGCAGAAAAGAGTGACTGATTGGATTACCATGGCTATTGGGTTTATGGTCTGTCATCCATAGTAGAACTTTTAGATATGAGAGGCTGGTACGATTTGATGAGCCTAAGGGTTAATGCCACCGAGGTCATTCATTCAGAGTCCAGGCTGGGACCAGGTCAAAGAAGTTCTCTCTCTCTTTCCTGAAAGCTCCTGTGGATAATTCTGTTTGGGAATGAAGACAAAAAGTCCACAGGGCAGTCAATGGTTCTGTGGGAATTAAACTGGAGACTAAAACTACCCCGGACCCCATCTCTAGCTGAGCCATACTAAAGACAACTCTCACCTGCAAGACCAGTATTTCCAATAGGTTGAAGTAGAGGTACTTCAAATAAACAAAT
The DNA here is from genome assembly GCF_059928025.1 of Delphinapterus leucas. Taxonomy (NCBI): domain Eukaryota; kingdom Metazoa; phylum Chordata; class Mammalia; order Artiodactyla; family Monodontidae; genus Delphinapterus; species Delphinapterus leucas. Next base: position 100,470,584 of record NC_143131.1, on the reverse strand, counting down.
AAAACAAATAACAGAGGTATTTGTAATAGAGTTCCAAGGACTTCTACAAAAATTAAGTCATGTATTTTAATCTTCATAATCATCCTATCAAGGACAAACTATTATTATCCCCACTAATTAAGTAGCATCCCCAAAGTTTCTGAGCTAGTAAGTGGCAGAGCAAGAATTCTAATCCTTGGAGTCTCGTTCCAACCTGTATTCTTAACCACCATGCAACGCTACCTCCTATTGCCTGACTAGCCTCAACCCACTGATAGCCCTGGAAGACTGATTGGTCTAGAAACACAATAACCAGTCTGTATAACACAGACCAGACTCAGGACACTAATGGCCCAAGCAGATTAGCTATCCTAAGTGTTGACTGATTCACACTGATTAAGATGTTATTTCAGGTATGTATTTTGAACAAGTGCATTAGCATAGGTTGAAAATAAAAGCCCTGATATAAGCAAGCGGTATCCAATTTCTGAGGATGGTGAAAATAAAACCACAGGAATGATCACAGAAGCAACAGCCATGGATGTTAAGCACATGGACTTGGAGCCAGATAGTCTGGGTTCAGATTCCACTAACTATGTGGCCTCACAAGTTACTTTGACTTGAATACTTGATTCCTCATCTTTAATTGGGGGCTAATAATACTTACCTATTTGGGTTGGTGTAAGGGTTAAATGTAAAGCATTTACAATGGAATATGACATTTACTAAGGACTACAGGAAGGTTGCCTACTGAACCTATTTCCATACTAGAGAATGAGCAGAACCTGGACAGTGCAAGAAGAGAAATACAGGTCTCATCATCACAAAGATGTTTTCCTTAGTCATAGCGGGTCAAGAGATTTTATCAGGGCCGTAGTGATAAGCAACTGGAAATCAATATCCGTACTCTATTTTGTGCCTCTTTTACAATGTTGATTAAAAGTATGTCCATGTTTGTTGTTCTCAACTAATATTTGTCATCTACAGTGGTTCCAAAATATGACCACACGTTTCTGCCAATTCAGTATGCATCCTCTACGCTATGTGGTTTTACCTATCCCATTAGAAAGGGAGTCTATTTCCCAACCTTTGAATCTAGGTTGGCATTTTTCTGACAGAATGAAGCAAAAGTGAGGTATAATACTTCCAATACTAGATCTTAAGAAGATTTGCAGCACTCTGCTCTTTCTCTGTTAGAAGGATGTCCTGAGACTATCACGAATAGAAGTCAAGGAAGCCTACTAGAGGGTTAGACCATGTGAAGGAGAACAAGGGGCTTTAGCTGACAGCATACCAGGCACATCTGCCAGACACGTGAGTGATGCCATCTTACCTTCCAACACAACTCAGCCCACCCTTTAGCCAAATGGAGCTGCACCCTTTAGCCCAGGAAAAACCAGCAGAAGACCCAATAAGAATTCTGAGAAATAATAATGTATTGTTTTAAGCCACTAAGTAGTTGGGATGGATTGAGCACAGCATTAACTAATTAAAACAGCATCTTCATGAAAGTCCTGAATTAAAGAATGTTTTTAGAAATTCCTATGTTATTTCTAAGACTGGGTAGACTCCATGTAGTAATAGAACCAAGCTTTTGGCATATAGATGAGACAGAACAGACAGACATTTTGAGGAATATTGTCTTTGCCAGGTTTATTTCAGTCTGATTTGATGCTCTGGTAAATAATACTTCCCTCTGAAATCCAGGTAGGCCATTTTTCTGCATAGGGCATTAGACTCCCAGAAATATTTATAAATAGAGCTTAGATTAGAGCACATGCCTGGGAGCTAAACCATCTAAAATCAGTGAGTGTTAGCGATTATACGTGTGTGTGTTCAACACATTGAATAAACAAGACTCATAGGATACTATCACAAAACAACTTAATTTTTATCCATCACTGTTCCTTTAAACATTTCTTTTGCAGGGAATTCTTTCCTTGTCCATGCATAAAAATTCATTACAAAATCCATATCCTATTCTTCTTGGGTTTATACCTAATCTTAAACTTTCCAAATTGCTAGAAAAGAAAATGTAGTCTTATAAATATAAAACAGGGATACAAGCTAATATTAAAAACATAAATGTAGACTTAGATTATAGAAGGAAGGTGGGAAAAATATGTAATAATTAATAATGCATTTAAGTCCTTCATTTAAAGAGAAGCCTTTTCAGATTGGATTAACAAATAATATTGGACTACATACTTTTATGAAATACTCACTAATGCCAGGTGATACAGAAAGCTTTTTTAAAAATAAGTATTAGCCATGATATGCCAGAGAGATAATGGTCAATATATTAAAATTTTAAAAATACCTGAATATGTGGCAAAAAACATTGTATGGCATACAAGTTTTGTATTTTGTTTTTTTGTGTTTTTTTTAAGGAGGAGACAGTACAAAATAAAAGAAATCTTTTACACCTTTACGTGTGGATAATGAAGCACTGAAATGTAAAGAACAAAGACTTTTAGATGGGTAGAAAAACATGCCTAAGCCTTCCTGTCTTCTCAAAATAAGAACGAAAGTACTAAAAATACAAAGCATTAGATCAGTATCTGTTGCATTATGAGCTGTTCTTGGTAGTGGGGGATAGAGAAGAAATACATCATAGAGTCTAACTGTCCAAGAGTTTATTGTCTTATATGAAGAGACAGCCCACGTATTCATGCAATAGTTGAGTAACACTGACATTCTGGTTTTGAAATAATTGAATAAACACTGAGAGCTGAAAGAGTACTAGGCAGAATCAGACCACGGTGGGAGGGAGCAGAAAAGCAAAGCATCATGAGGAGGGATAAATGGATTAACACTTGACCTTGAAGTGGAGAGATGAGAAGTGCGTGTTGGTGGGGAGGGGAATATATTTGAAATAAGTTTTTGCTTTGGGGTCATAGTTTTTTATTGTGTTTACTGATTGAATGGATGAATAACTCAGAAGTCTGCCTAAACTTAGAAAGATACTATAGTGGTTTATTGACAGTCTCAGACATAGTTGCAGATCAGTGGGAATACAAGAGTGGAAAGGTTTTATTTTTTTTTTCTCATATTACCATCCCCAACTCCTCTCTTCTCATTCTTCAAAAATAACTCAGGAAGATTCTATGGAGATCAGGTCACTGTCCATTATTAAAAAGTCCTATTTAGTCTAATGAAAAACTCCAATTGTACCCCCTCACATCTCCCTGTTCAGGCTTTGGGGACAGCCTGTGCAGGGGTTCTGCTTTTTACTTCTTCCTTTCCTCCTCTGATGCTTTCAGTCACGATGGAGGGAAGAAGAATGAGTAACTCTCTCATTTAACTGGCTACTTCTGTAGCTCCTCACCTGGTTAAACTGAATGGCTTCTGTTGCCTTTTGTGAGACCAGCATCCAAAAATTTACTATATATTTGGGCCCATGTGTAATTAATTTAAAGGCCCTGGTGAGGGGCTTCCCATCCTACAGATCTTTGATGTAGGAGACCTGCAAACTCTTCAGCATCCCACTTTAGCTTTTGCTCTTGGGGATAAACTTTGCAGACTCATGCTCTGTGGATCCCCTTTTAGAAGGCATGCATGGCTTTTTTCTGGCTTCTATTCAGCACTTCCAGTACCCTTCAGCTCTTAAGCTAACTGGTACAGCCCACAACCTTTTGCTGCTGTGATGTCCCCGTTAAAGCCCCATTCACTTAGGTATGACACAAATCCAGCTACCGTCTTTGGTGACCATGTGATTTAGATGAAACCCATTTGTTATGTCATGTTGAATGTAGGAATGCAGGCTTTTCCACTGATACCTTCTCTCCACCTGCCATCTTTGACTGACTCTTTCCATTCTTCTCCAATAGGTATGGAGAGCTTCTCAGAAATTCCACACATAAACAAATGTATAAATGCAGAATGAGAAGACAGTGTCATGACTGAACTCTGTGTGTAATTTCTTGGAGAGGGGAACACTCATTTTGCCTTGGAGAGCTCCTCCCCTACTCCTTTATCTTCTGTTACATAGACAGTGGCCATAGGAGGTAAAGAGCGATGCTGGGGAGGGGGAAGCAGAGCCAGACAGGCCTTTAATTGCATTAATTTATCTTTAGTAAAGGAGCTACTTGATGTTTTGTCCTCAGACTGGGGTACTAGTCACCAATTCTGGAAAAAAGGAATATCTTCCTCAACATCCTCTTACATTGTGACATCCAGTCCTCAAATGACATTTTCATTTTGTTCTGCTCTTATTCTAAAATACCAAAATTAGTGTAATTTTTTAACTCTCAGGTTTCTTTCACAGTAATTTACAGCTGTTTACTTCTATGTGTTTTGGTACATGTCTTAAAACCTTTTTTCAAAATCTTTTAAAACTATGCTTTCAAATCTTCATATACTTCTGCTTAAATGGCACTGCACTCGGTAAAATGTTGGTTCTATACGTGGTTGCACAGACAGAAGCAAAACTAAGTATCATTCATTCTTATCATGTTAGTGGTATCTAGTTGGTTCAAATGAAATCAGTGGTCAAAATGGAGACAATATCAAGTTTTGATACACTTCCAATTTTATTAATGTCTGAAAAGTTTAGTTTTTATCTCTTTTCCATACCAGGAAAAAAATGCAAAAAGAAAAAAGTACCATAAGGTCCAGCTTACAGTAGCCTATATGATGGATCACTTCCCTAAAGAAACTGTATATTTGTGTGTATATACAGTTTCTCAGTAACACATTGACAGCAAAACCCATCCCTGAATGGTTTGAACCATAATTGATCACTTGTGGTTTTACATGAGGTAGAATGAGTAGAGGGAAATTAAATACGATTAATTTTTATCATATTTCTCTGCAATATCTAGTTGGTCCAAATACAAACTGTAGTCGAAATGTTCTGTTATTCCAGAGAGAAAAATATTAAACCATTAATCCACTTGACTGATTTATTTGGCAGCTTAAATATTTTGGTTTATTCAGTGGTTCCAACTTCTAAAAAAATCTGATTCTGAAACATGAATGTTTAACAGAACACTTCTAGGAGATCAGGAACCATGTCCAAAATATTTGCTATTCTACTGCCAGGTCCTATGCTGAATGAATAGTCAATCAGTCAATCTAACTGTCTATCTATTTATCCATCTATCTATCTATCCATCCATCTATCTATCAATATGGAATAATTAATTATCCCTTTCAATTACGTCTGGCCATGAACTTTTGGTTAGTAAACAAACAAGCTAGAGATGAAGAAATTTTTATATAGATCAGAGTTATTTGCCGTACTGTGGCTGACGGTAGGTACCTTCAACTCCTCATGTATTCATCCATTCATAATATTTTTTTCATGTCAGAATGTTGTAGCTGGATGCAGTAGAGAATAGAAAGGCAAAGTCTCTGGCTTCATAACGTTTGTCTTCATAAGACTGTCCCTAACAATCACAATTCCGAGTGGGGGAACAGACTATAAGCAGACGAATATATGATAAATGTTAAATACTAACAGAAATAAAGGAGAATATGAGAGATATAGCATCCTGGGGTTTGGCCAGAATATTATTTTTTGTCATCATAATGATCACCAAATAATTGATTTCACAATTTTGAACAAAAATTCAGTTCACTAATTCAGCACACACTTTATTTCATTAATTCAGCAAATACTTATTGAGAGCCTAGCCTGTCTGTGCCCATCACTAGAGAGAAAGTAGAAAGCAAAATAAGGCTTGTTTCCTGCTCTCAGGGAGGTTACAGGTGAGTGTGCAAGAGAAATAGTAATTCAACAATAGCCTGGACAGGTACAATATCCAATCCATTTACATGGTTACTCACACCCATACACTATGTCCTTGAGATGGATAATAGTGGTTCTGTTGTGTTTACTGCTGTAACTCCTTAATAAACCAACTAAATATATGAGACATTCTGAGGATCTAGAAAATAAACCTAATTCTAGTGGCAAAACCTCAACTTGGGTTAGTCATTCACATGGACCATTCCTTTGACTCTCCACCTGGTTTTAGTGGTTGGAAACCTACTTCTTAGAATCAGCTAAAATCAGATGTAGTCATTTTTTTTAAGATGCATGAAAAAATATATCTCATAAACTATAAAAACTGGTTTAATTTTCCAAACTGTAAGTATAAAAGCAGAGAAAAGGAAAAAAAATTTTTTTTAAATCAAGTCATATTTAAAAATTGGCTTCATGACCAGCATTGTGCTCACAGTACCCATTAAAATAATCTCCTCTGGATATACTCTCACACAGAATCACCATTAAAAGGTGTGCTTACATTGTGTTTAATCCCAAGGTATTCATGAGGACATCTCTGCTCAGATAAACTTTTACCACTTGAGAAAAAAAAAACAAGTCATATTATGACAACCCAGAACATATGTTGAGTTGTGGCATACCTAAAATATACATGTGTCTCAAGTAAAATGGTGATTTTGTAGAATAACAAGATTTTACTAATAAAACTATTTTACTCTTTAAATTTTTCTTTCATGTTATTTGCTAAAATATTTATTAGTGTCTACAGCTGAGATGTCAGTTAACATACACATTTTAGCAGGTAAGCATATATGAGTTTGAGGAAAGAGAAAGTAGAGAGTCAAAATGATGGGTTTAATCACTTGGCAAAGTGAAGATGATGCAAATATTTTTGCGTTATTGTTACTTATGAAGACCTCTATGGTCTGAATGTTTATATCCCACCCAGTACCATAGTCCTACCAGCTACAGTTTTATAGTTATATTTTCTCTTATGCTGATCTCAACCAGTATTATTTTGATTCCATTGTTTTATTACGCACACACTTTTCTTAAACAGTAAACAGTTATTATAACCAAAAGATTTACTGGTTTTGTAGATTGCCATTGCTTCTTGGGTTCCACAGTTTTTTTTTTCATTTATGTTTTGCTAAATTGTATCCTTCTGTAATTCATTCCAGGTGAGTTTATGGGTAATAAAATTTCTGAGCCTTTGCAAATATAAATGAATGTCAATATTTCACTATTACATGTGAGTGTATAATTCTATGAATAATTTTAAGATAAAAATTATTTTCCTTCCATCTTTACAAATTTTACTGTATTGTCTTCTTGTACCCCCTTTTAAGCAAAAGAAAAGTATGATATGAATTGAATTCTCATTTCTTTTCTGTTTATTTTTTCTTGTCTAGAACCATTTATAATTTTCTTTTAATCAATGAATGTTAATATTTCATCACATGTATCTGGATGTAGTCTTTTTCATTCATTCTGTTCAACAAATTATCTTTTCAGTATGGGAAAGAAATTTAGTTCAGGTCTGAATTTTCTACTTCTATGACTGTTTTGTATATATTTTTTAACCTGTCAATCATTTTTTTTTTCTTCTTGGTCATTTGCTATGTGGAAATTGAAAGATCAGAATTTCTTATTTAACTTTCTTTTTGTCTTTTTCAGCTATATTCTGAGAGATTCTCTTAGCTTCATCTTTTAATTTACCAATTCTCTTTTCATCTGTGATCATTTTGTTATTCAGCCAAGTGATTGAAATTTGTATTTCAAAAATCACATTTTTGTCTTTATGATTCCCCACTGATTCCTTATTTTGAATGCTGAAATATTTAAAATCTGAGAAGATAGTTTATATTTATTTTAATCATATTTTTCTTGGTCTGTTAAATCACTCTCTTTGGATTTGCGTTCTTCTGCTTGTTGAGCTTGCTGCCTCTGTATTATGGTGTTAGCATTATTCAAATTTTAGGTGAATCTTGATTGAGTATTTACCTTTATATGTGAGATGACCTGTAACTGATCTGTGAATGGTACAGGTGTCTTGTGATTGTGAGAGAGCATGGAAATGATTCCAGGAAAGGCTCTACTCTTCCAAGCACAGTGGCTCCTGATTTTCCTAGCTTTTAATGCAGTTATAGAAGTATAAAAATTTTAAAAACATATTTTCCCCGTAATGTCTAGTGATTTGCCATGAACTTGTGTCAGATTGAAGCTTGTGATGTTTATCATTTTAAACCATATTTACTCATTAGTTTTATAAACTTTTCTAATTTAGAATTGGACTACAGAGACTATAGATAGTTGAAATGATTGCTATAGTTTATATTATGCAGAAAACAGTTCCTTAAAATTTTGTAGAGAGTTAATGGTATATGAAAGAGTTTCAGTCAATTTTTCCCCTTAGAGTAAGGAACGTATGCTTCCAAATTTCAAAGAGCAGCACATGTTTTTATATTACAAGGATACATTTTTTTTTTTACTTAAGGTAGCAACAAGAAGGTATTTCTAATTAGACATATTTTTATTGCATTCATTTCAATGACTAAATACATAACTACTCTCTCATTTTATAAAAATTGTATATTGTTCCAGAGATTATATTTCTAATCCTAAATAAATTTAAGCCTGTTTTGGATAATTTTGGAAAAAATTTGGAAGATTACATCCAAAATATTATCTCTGTATGGCAAGATTATGGATAATTTTTTGTTTTCTTTTTCTTGTATATTTTCCAAATTTTCTCCAATAACAACATATTACTTTTAATACCAACAAAAATATTTTTAAAGTATTTCCCCATAAACTCTAAGTTTTTAGGACTCCTTAGCAATTATTATGTTTCTCCATAAAACATAAAGCAGTTAAAGTCACTCTAATCCTCAGGTCAAGTTTGATATGTTAGCTGCTTTGTCAGAATCAGCGCGTTAAATAGACATCTGAGTGAAGGCACCTGAGAGTGCACAGATTTTTATCATTGCCCTTTTCTTAGTTTTTATCTGTCTTTTTCTTCGGCCATAGTTGCTAGCTGATAAATCTCCAGTGCTAGCTGGCTTTGTATTAGGGGCTGAGCCATTAAGTAGGGAGAGAAGTGATGAATAACTTTCATCAGAGTCCACTCTCTAAGTACTTGAAGTTTTCACTGTGCTAGTAGCGCTTCTCTGGTTCTCCTATGCTAGCTATGATTCAGTACAAAGACTCTGGTCTTTTATTCAAATATGTTTCTTCTATAAAAGAACTCCCACCCCTCCTCTAACTTCATATAAGGAATCCAGTCTTCTTCAAGAGTGACTTGCTACTTTCAGGAAGGCTAAGAAAACTTGAGACTGTAGCACTGATCACAACCTTCCTTGATAAGTAAATTTCTAAAAATATACAAATTAAAAGATCTCATTAAATAGCTTAATGTTAGTGTCTTACTCATCTTTCATATCCTTCCTCTCCAAATCCAATACATAATCAAGTCCAAGTGCCTCTTCTCCTGAAATATCATGTAAGCCCATTTCATCTTTTCTATTCCTAGTGACACTGCTTTTGCTCAGGTCCAAGTCAAATTTCACTCACCTCCACTCTTTCAATGGTTTCTTCAATAATTCCTTTAATTTTAATATCACTCTTCCTTTATTTGCATTTTATAAAAGTTGTATCTTACTAAACTACAATATGATTATGGTTTGTGATCTTAATGTAATTTATATGACTCACATAACTCCTCATTTCATGTGGAATAAAATCCCAACTACTTGGAAGGACAGTCAATAATTCCTACAAATATACATCAACTTATATTTCCTAGCAAGTCTACCTCTCATTCTACCCTGGACAGACGTATTCTATATGACAACCCCAAAGCATAATGGGCCTACCTGCTTATCCTTAAACATCTTTGACTTTAATGTTCTTACTATCAAAAGTGCAAGGAAAACATTTTCAAAGGCAATTTTATTGTTCAACCACAAGGAAAATATGCTCAAATTATGAAAAGCCTGCAACTAATTTTTTTTTCTGTTCTATAAAAAAACAAGCTTTTTACCTCCATTTCTTTGTGTTAAGTAAGATGTCTAACATAGTTGGAGAGTCAATCCTTTCTCAAAAGAGACCATCTAGATGTCTACTTGTGGCTATGACTGCACAGCCAGTAATGGAAAAACTCTTCATCTTGGAACAACTATTAATATGTGCTAAACTTTTAATATCTACTATTTAGGGGCATCAGGAAACAACCAACCCAAAACTTATGAGGTCAATGTCCTGAAAAGAGGGAAATGCACTGAGGCAAGACCAACATTTCCGTTGATTTTTCCCACAAGGCATTGGTTGATTTCCCACCTGAGCTGGGTAAAAGATCAAGAAATCAGGCTAAAAAACAAAGTAGAGCTCATGACAGTCTCACAAGGTTATGGGCTAAAAATTATAGTATGGTCCCAAGGAGAAATGGTCTCAGAAATGCCCTAGGCTTTCAGTTGAGACTCTTGTAAGGCCATGCTATGGGATAAGGGCAAATTTCAGTGTTCATAAACACTATAAACTCAGCCTTAGCCATAAATCAGCTCAATCTCTGAATGGAACAAGGTCATCTGTCCTACTATAACTTCATTTGGAAGCAAATTTAAGAATATAACATCATCCACAGCCTCTTCAATTTTTATACATAATGTCTACCGTACAATCCTGAACTACCAGGCATGCCAGGGACAAAATAATTACCAAAATTCAAAGAGTACAAAGAAATAGATAATAGAAACCACCCCTTAGTGGATGGTTAAAGATATTGTTTTAAAATAAAATAATTGTGATTAATATGACCAAGAAATGTATGATAAAGTAGATAATTTCACCAAAAATAAGCAAATGGAAACCCAGATCTATAATACACAGAATCAGATTATTAACTGAGAATCATGTGAATCAGAGATCTTACCCAGTATCAGACTTTACTAAATAGTGTCAAGGATACAAGCAATCAAAAGGCAAAAGAGAAAGAAGCTTCTGGGACATCAGTGATGACTCTCACAGATCCTTTATTCCTTTATCAAACATGAACCTCCAGCTCAGAATAGATGAAGCCTCTAAATGATGTTCATGGGCTTCCTCATACAACAGAGAGCATTTCAAATCAGACACATTTTCATTTAGTACCCCAGGGAGTTGTATAACTTATGTGACATTCTCCAGGAAGCCATTTTTCATATTTGGATTCCATTTTATATGGGTTATCCTTAGCTAGAGAGAGTCAGATAGGGACAAAGTCTCTTCTATCTAGTAAATATCATTAACCATTTTACATGCATACCTAGTCTCCAAGGTTAAACTATGTTACCTTATCTGCTTTTCTTCCTTTCTTCATAGGTATTCCCCCAGTAAAGGAGTGAAAGTATCATAGGCCATATGCTTTACCCCTTCCTCCCAATTTCTAATAATAACTGAAATAAACATTTAATACATGCTAAAATTTAACACTAAATTAAACACAGCAGAAAAGTGGATTCATAGTCTGGAGAACTGCAGAGGACAACCGTATATCACATAACTAGACTAAAGATCAGAGAGAAGAGAAGAAAGAAAACACAGAGAAAAACATATAATACTCGGACGTGCAGTGAGAAATTCAGAAATATATTATACTGGAGTCTTGGAAAGAGAGGACAAAATAGAGAATGAACAGAATCAATATTTGAATGGATATTGGCAGCTTCTCCTGGTAGAACGTAATCATTGCAACAGCTGTTATTCCTACAAACAACTCAAGGCCTTAAAGAACTTGGAAACAGTGAAGACTAAATTGATTAAAATTTCAGAGAGTAGAGGAAAATTTAGAAGTAGGCTGTGGAACAGTTAATCTCTTCCCCTAGGGATATTTACTGATGATAGACACAGGCTGGGGCCTGAGGACGGAATCTTAGCCAAGGCAAAGGGCAAATAATAGGAGATTTTAGTCATTTCATGGGACTGGAGTGACAAAATTGGAATGTGAGGGTCCTCAAACATGTGGCCTATCTCCCCCTCTATACAGTGCCAAGTTTTGAAATTGTGAAAGACAGGAGGATAAACAGATAATCCAAAATCTTCTGAAGGGCAGAATTAAGTTTTCTAAAGTCTTCTAAATTTGAGTATAAATCAACCTAGGGACAAGTGAAAATCACAAATAAATTGAGTCATTAAAATTTAAACCAGCTTAACTTAACTCAGTTCCTCCTGGATTGAAGTGGTCTCCTCTCAGACTCCACCCAAGATCACAACTCTGTATTTTTAGTAGAGGAGAAAGTCAATTGTCTCCAGTGGAAGATTTCATCATCTGAAACCTCTACAGTTCTTTCATACACAATATCCAGATACAATAAAAAAAAATTAACTTGTGAGAAAAGGCAAATGGCTACGCATTCATGAGGGTAAACAACTGAGCCACTTACAACCATCCTGTACCCACACAACCATTCTGTTTTCCACTTTCAGTATAGCACTTCATAAATTACCTGAGATTTTCAACACTTTATTAAAATGTAGGCTTTGTATTAGATGATTTTGCCCAACCGTAGTCTAACGTAAGTGCTCCGAGCACATTTAAGTAGGCTAGGCTAAACTCGGATGTTCGGTAGATTAGATGTTTGAAATGCATTTTCAACTTACGATGTTTTCAGCTTATGAGGGTTTATCAGGATAAAACCCCGTCATAAATTGAGGAAGATATGTATTCACGTTGAATCTCTAAAGTAGCAGTTCTCAAAGGAGAACCTTTCAGGGGTCCATGCAGTGACAATTATTTTCAAACAAAAACTAACATATTATTTGATTTTTTGCTCTCATTTTTACACAACTATATAGTGGACTTTTCCAAGGTGACATGACATGTGATACCATCCTCGCCCTGATGACTAATGTATATGTGTTTGTGTATTCTGGTGTTTAAAACTTTCTCAATTTTAACTTGTAATATGGTAATAATCAAAATATATAGCTCACATTATCAAAAGATCCTTGGGATCCTCAATAATTTTTAAGAACGTAAAGGGATGCTGAAACGTGTTTAAGACTAAGATTTAGACTTAAATCACTAAATGAACATAAAAGAAAAATAACGAAAGATCATAAAAAGGAATAACAATAAGTTTAAAAATACATGATCACTCAATGAGAAGGAAAAATGAGAAAAAAAGAACAAGAAATGTGTAGAGAATAGTAAGATTCTTTAATTCTAAATATGTTATTCATTACAGTATAAGTGTATAAATCCCATAAATGTAAGTTTAAGTGAAAGAAGAAAACAGTACCTAATGTATGATTCCACTTACGGAAATAAAAACAACAAATCTATTGTGTGGAAGTCAGAACAGCTACTGCCTTTGGGGTGGGTAACAACTAGCAGAGAGGTATATGGAGTGTCTATAATGCTGGTGATACTCAATTTCCTTATTCCTGGTGGTGGTTTATGTAGGTATGTTCATTGTGTAAAATTGCATTAAGCTATGAAATTAGTTGTATTCACTTTTCTGTATCTTTATTATTCATACATAAAATAGTTCATTTAAAGAAAATAGAAGGTCACTGTTACTTGGTTTACTGCATCTAATACTTGCCCACAGCTGTACCTCTGTGTAGGACAAAGTTGTGTGATGTCACCTGAGGTATTGCTTCAGTACGCCACTTATGAATTTCTATGCACACTGAGTCAGAAAAAAATATTTTAAAAATTACTTCTACTTCTATTAAATTTTCTTTAAACTTCAGTTTAACTTGATCAAATTCAAACTGCAGCCATGTCAGAGTATAGTGTAGTATAGAGCTCAAAACAGCTTATCTTTTGATTAAGTTCTCAAGGCATATTTGCAGAGAGATTGTCGCCTCTCTAGTTCAGATTTTTACTATGCATTCAAAATCTATTTTTTTGCCTAAAACTCCAAGGGATCTAAGTGTTCACTTGGCTAGAAAAACCTGATTTTATATGAGGAAACTGAGGCCCAGAAAGTTTAAGCAAATTATGTAAGGTCACACATCTAGTCATTTCCCCAGTGAATCTTCTCCTGATCTACTTAATTCAGTTTCCCCTTGTCCAAATTACATTAGTACACAGTTCCTGTACCATTGGAAAGGTATCCATTATGTACTGGCTTATGTTATTAGATGTTTTCTTGTAGACATGTTATCTACTTCAACTACTTTATGTGTTCTTTTGGGTCAGTGACTGTGTCTTACCTTTTTTTTTTTTTTTTCAATCCTGGGGACCTATCATCTTCATGTATTAGTAATTTAGTAAACATATTCATTCATGGATACACTTATTCACTCATTCAACAGAAGTATTTACTGAGTACTCGCTATGTGTCAAGCCGTTAAAAAAAAGTCCCTCCCTGGGCTTTCCTGGTGGCGCAGTGGTTGAGAGTCCGCCTGCCAATGCAGGGAACAACACGGGTTCGTGCCCTGGTCCGGGAAGATCCCACAGGCCCCGGAGCGGCTGGGCCCGTGAGCCATGGCCGCTGAGCCTGCTCGTCCGGAGCCTGTGCTCCGCAACGGGAGACGCCACAACAGTGAGAGGCCTGCATACCGCAAAAAAAAAAAAAAAATCCCTCCCTTCATACAACTTAAATCCCAATGTAAGTTAATTAATTACCTCATTAATTAATTAGTAAGAAAATAAAATATTGTATATAATATGTTGTATGGTAAAAATGCTCTGAAGAAAAACAGTCCATGAATTAACCTTCAAATACAGTGGTTTTCATGCTGCTTTGAGATCTTTGGACTTAGCACGGAGATCCTTTTGGAACTGCTGGAGTGAAAGGTAATTCAGTCAGCCAACCTCCCCAACCTGGTTTCATTTACAAGACTTGCTTTTATCTTTTACATAAAATGCTGCCACATAAAATTCCATCTGAACAAAGCACATCATACATGAAAATAAATTCAACAGATTTTTCAGGTTCTAAAATATTTCAGCTTTTCAAAGGGACAAATGGTGTTTCTGGTTATACACTACTGTAGATGATTTATCCATGAAACTCATTTTGTATCTTATATTTCTGCTCTATAATTATAGGATGTATATAAGCAGCTAAGTTTACGGTGTTGAGAAGGACAGTTTAACCCTCATTTACTTAACTCTAATGACTGCTGAGTGACCTTTCTAAAGATAACGGAGTGCCCTGTGTGCATTTGTCTATATATAAGTAATAGAATCATTAGGTGATTGAGAGAATGACTACATTTCAATGATGATTTACTTTTGTGCAATCCTGGTTAGTCATGTGGAAACAGGTTAGTATTCTCATGCTGAACCCAACACACTTTTATCAGTAAGTGCTCGCTCATTTCAATTAACTTCTCTGTCTCTAATCTGGAGGTACCGCATTAGAGGTATAAAATGCATGCAAAACTTACTTGAAAGAGAGCAGATGTATTTGAAAGAGGGAAGCTGTCAGGGTTGAATGGCAACCTGAGACATAAGAGAAGATCCTTTTTTAAACTATGTCTAATTGAATCAGAGCTGAGAACAGGTTCCATGATTGATGATAATGATATCAAGGATGGTGTTGTAAAGGTTATTAAGCGCCCAAAGTGTTCTAGGAGTCACGTGGTACATGTTGCATTGAAAGACAATATTTTTACCATCGGAGATTTTTACCTTCTGGAACTACATGAGAAAGATAACATATGCATATATACATTCATCAAAAATACACTCAAGTATCTTGTTATTTTGCAAAGATTAAATGGCTAGAAGTAGGATAATGAAAAAGAGGTCAGATAAAGGAAGAATGTTGGGTGTATACTTGGTAAACACATTTGGGAAATGGGAAGGGATAGTAATTCAAGTAGTGATAACAAAAACCTATTTAAAGACAAGTCAATGTATGTGTACAACAACACTGTATATATCTCAAATTAAATACTCAGCTCAGCCCATGAATCACTGTCTTTCATCTGAATAAACATTTAAAACAGTTTTGAATCAGTAGGAGAAACATCAGCATTTTTGCTCTATTTCATCAGTTTTTTGGAGGAGGTCAATTGCTGTTATTTTTCAAAAATGTTAACATAATCTAGTTAGATTCTTAAGATTTTAAAAGAAAGTTTTTATATGAAACAAGCACAAATACAGAGATGAGATCTTTCATTTGGAATACGTTTCATACATAAGCATGAACTATTATTAATTTAAGGTATGGAAGTAGTAATTGTCTAAAATTTAGTCTGAAAAATATTGCCTTTATTTCTGACTTTTTAAAAACTGTAATTTCTAATAATATTCCATTTCTGTTGTTCCCAAGAGCACTGAACTGAATCACTGAATATTTCTGAACAATTTCAAAGGCTTAACAACACAGGGCTTGGGGGACGGGGGTGGGGGGTGTGGAATAGGACATGATAAAAAAGGAACGAAATTTAGCAACTATGTTATTTGGGTTTGTATTCCAAGGGGATACAGACAGAAGCCAGAGAGCTGATTTAAAATTCCAGAACTTCTCAGAAAGGTATTGGTAAAAAGGTATTTAGAAGATGTAACTCTTTTGACTTCCAAATTATTTGATCAATTCTGTGGCTATGAAATGACTGTACTTTCTCTAGAGCAGTTAATGCTCCTCAAGTGCAGTCCCCAGACCAGCAACATTAGCATCACTTGGGGACTTGTTAGAAATGCAGTTAGGCCCCATCCTAGAACCAATGAACCTACAACTCTGAGAGGCTGAGGCCAGCAATCTGTGTTTTTACAAACCCTCAAAGCAATGCTAATGCATCCTTACATTTGAGAACTGCTCTACAACAGACTATGGAGTGCAGCTCATTTTAGGAACACACAAAAAAAATCTCTTGAAGAAACAACTCCCTCAGAAGTCTCTAAATTGATTCAAATCATTCTGAAAAACACCTCAGACCAGCTCTGAATCCCCATAATATCTCATGTCTCAATCAACTCCATATTCACCTTGCTATTCAATTACAAACATTGCCTGGAAAATTGGTTAACTCACTCTTTTTTCCCTATCTTCCATAATACAATCAAGACCTTAAAGGTAGGCTCCAACATTGTAAGCTCTTTCATACACATACCTCCAAGTTTGATGGCGGAGGGGGTGGTTCAGGAGATATAAAAATTTAGTAAGACATTCAGTGATATATTTTTGGGGGAAATGTGACACAACCTCTTTCTCTGAATTATGCAATATTAGAATGGCATTTCAGAACCTTACTTTTCAATTTCTATCAGTTACCCGTTCAGTAAAATGAAACCCAGTGCTGTGTAAAATATAATGTTCAAATCAAGCAATAATTGATTGAAATCTTTCTCCTTTTATTTTATTAATAAATTTATTTACTTATTTATTTTTGGCTGCCTTGGGTCTTCATTGCTGCGCGTGGGCTTTCTCTAGTTGCAGCGAATGGGGGCTACTCTTTGCTGCTGCGCACGGGCTTCTCACTGCGGTGGCTTTTCTTGTTGCGGAGCATGGGCTCTAGGCACGTGGGCTTCAGTAGCTGTGGTACACGGACTTAGTGGCTCTGAGGTATGTGGGATCTTCCCGGACCGGGGCTCGAACCCATGTCCCCTGAATTGGCAAGCGGATTCTTAACCACTGTGCCACCAGGGAAGTCCCTCTCCTTTTATTTTATGAGATATTACATTTTTATGAGAAGATTTGTTAGGTTAACACACAACCCCTTTCACAGCTCTTGGGCAATGCTGATGGGAAATAATGGCAATATGGGGATTTAGCTTTTTTTAGATAGTAATGGTGTTATGAGGGAAAATTGGAACTTTGTAGTGAATTCTTGCTTTCCCCAGTGCTTCTATAGTCTGTGTCAGGGAGATTGGACTAAAACTATTTCAGTACTTTGAGTCAGGCAGACTGTTTGAATTTATTTTCCCTTTTGTCCTGCATAACATAGGCTGAATAATAGATATGATGGCAGGACTACCACTACACTGACAACGCTACACTGACAGAGAGAGAATCAAGAAGGGAGATTACCAAGATTACACAGTCAAGGGTTTAGTGAAGATATAAAATATAAGCTAATTTCTTAACATATATTCGTAACTTGCATAAGACAAATATATTAATAAATGATAACTGTGATTGTGTTATACTTTCATTGAGTTTTAGAATTAAATATTAAATCTCTAATGAGTTAAATTTAAGTAATTAAATCTCATACTAATAGTGAAGGCTGTGGAGGGATGGTGAGTAGTATACCCTGAAATTATTTTTTAGGCAAAAAATCCATTAATACACTGAAAAACAAACACCATGCTGAAATTAATTTGAGACAATCCTGAAGAAGTTTGGAAGTTCAAAGTTTGAATAGTGAATTTTGTACATTGAAAGTAGTAATTTCAGATTTTACACTAAACAATGAAATCTCACAGAAATGAAAAATAGAAATGGCAGTCTTAAAATTTCCTTTGCATATAGGCAAGCCTCTTTTCCCCAAAGTTTTGTTTCTTCTTGATTTAACTGTGAATAGGTTAATTAGCAACCAGGCACCCACAGAAGTGTTGTTCTTCCATTAATTACATTTTCTTGATCATGCAGCTGTACAGTCATCGTAGCACCCTTGCCTCATTACATGACGCCTCCTCATTTCCTCGTCTCTGGGACTCTGCATCATTGTAAATCAGTTGGGCTAGTTTTTTAGATGAATCTCTACTAATATCCATTAAACATTCAAATAATGTTTGAATGTCATGAGGCTATATGAAAATTAAATTGTATTTTTAAAAAGGACCAACTGAGTAAATTTTGATTTATACAAGAAAATTCTCTACATATGCCTGCTAAATGGTTTTTTTTTTTCAAGTAATAGATATTTCTAAAAATAGTCATACCCTCACCCTCTTGAAAAAAGAAAAGAATTTAGTTATTATGTGACCAAAAAGTGAAAGGCAGCATGGAACTTCCAACTTACAGAACATTTTAGTCCATAAGTTTGGGTTCTAATCATATCTTATCAATTGTGCCTCAATGATTTATTTAATACATAATCACTATTCAGTTAATGATCACTAAGTATATAAATAGGTTTACCTTAAATGATAAAACTACAAAGGTATGCACTTTAGAAGCTTGTAATTCAAAGAAAAATATGTCATATGCATTGATAAATTAGCATTATAACTGAAGGAGGGAAAAATGTTTTTAAATAATTTACTTGAGGGTACTAAATGTGTTTTGATCCCCAATGGTTGGTGATTATGAGTTATTAACTAACCGTAGCTAAATCCTAATTAGTTAATAAGTTGAAAGTTGATTGAGAGTAAATTTAACAGCGATAATAATTATACGAAAGGAAAGGAAATTTAATATTTATAGATTCCGTACACTATGGTAGATGCTGAGTGCTGGGCTATGAGCATTCCCATAATAGTATTTACTTAATCCTTAACACTACCTTGTTCAGATAACCGCTGAGCCCACTTGACTGGGGAAATAGCTCCCCTTGACAGTAAAATTTCTCCATAATCCTGACTTAAACTAATTTTTACCTCTAACATATGCTGCTGTCTCCAGTATAATTGTCCCACGACATAGTTACTACCATCTCCGTGACTCAACACACGCAGTTTTCCCTCCTGGAATCACTGATCACTCTCTTCCTCTGAACTACTTAAAATACCTTCTAGCCACTTAAGGGCCACTGCAGTCAACCCTTACCCCAATTAATTATTTTATACAAATTCACAAGGCATGTTAGTATTTCTACACAGTGACTGGTGACGATAATTTTCAACAGTAGATTTCATTATCTAATACCAAATAGAAAAGATGGAATGAAATTATTTTTTATTCTGTACCTAATATCAGCTTTAAAAATGTAATAGAATCTATTTTCTTAGCAGTTTTAGGTTTACAGAAAAATAAGCAGATGGTACAGAGAATTCTCATAATACCACTTCTTCACCATTCAGTTTTCCCTGTTATTAATATCTTGCATTAGTGAAGCACAGTTGTTGCAACTGATAAACCGGTATTGATATATTATTAATATTGATATATTACTTTTAACTAAAGTCCATAGTTTACAGTAGGATTCTCTCTTTGTGTTCTACACACAGTACTATAGATTTTGACAAATGTATAATATCATGTATCCACCATTACGGTATCACACAGAATAGTTTCACTGGCCTATAAATCCCCTGTGCTCCACATATTCACCCTCCCCCTTACCTGAATCCCTGATGTTATTATATGGTCTCTATAAGTTTGCCTTTTCCAGAACGCCACATAGTTGGAATCATACACTATGTAGTCTTTTCATACTGACTTCTTTAATTCAGCCATATGCATTTAAAATTTCTCCATGTCATTTCATGGCTTGATAGCTCATTTTAGTATTTCTGAATAATATTCCACTGTGTGGATGAACCACAGTTTGTTTATCCACTCACCTAATGAAGGACAGTTGGTTTATCCAATTTTTGGCAATTACAAATAAAGGTGCTATAAACATTTGTGTGAAAGTTTTTGTGTGGCCATAATTTTTAAAGTCACCTGAGTAGATACCTGGGAGGGCTGGATCCTATGATAAAAGGAGTATGATTAGTTTGTAGGAAGATTTCTGTCTTCCAGAGTGACTGTTTGATTTTGCATTCTCATGAGCAGTGAACAAGAACTCTTGTTCTAGATCCTCATCAGCATTTGGTACTGTCAGTTTTTTAGATTTTCACCATTCTAATAGATATAAAATGGTACCTCATTGTTTTACTTTGCAATTTCCTAATGAGCACCTTTCCATATGCTTATCTGCCATCTGTACATCTTCTTTAATGAGCTGTTTGTTCAGACCTTTTACCCTTTATTAGTTTTAAGTGTTCTTTTTATATTTTGAATACATGTCCTTTATCAGATATTTTTGTAAATATTTTCTCTCAGTCTGTGGCTGTCTTTTTATTCTCTTAAAAGAGTCTTTAGCAGAACAAAAGTCTCTAACTTTAATGAAGTCCAGTATCAGTTGTTTTCTTTCATGGATCGTATGCTAACACATATATATGGAATCTAAAAAAAAAAATTAGTTCTGAAGAACCTAGGGGTAGGACAGGAATAAAGACGCAGACGTAGAAAATTGACTTGAGGACACAGGGAGGGGGAAGGGTAAGCTGGGACGAAGTGAGAGAGTGGCATGGACATATATACACTACCCAATGTAAAATAGATAGCTAGTGGGAAGCAGCCGCATAGCACAGGGAGATCAGGTCAGTGCTTTGTGACCACCTAGAGGGGTGGGATAGGGAGGGTGGGAGGGAGACGCAAGAGGGAAGAGATATGGGGATATATGTATATGTATAGCTGATTTACTTTGTTATAAAGCAGAAACTAACACACCACTGTAAAGTAATTATACTCCAATAAAGATGTTAAAAGAATAAAATAAAAAACTCATCATCAAATTTAAGGCCACCTAGATATTATCTTGTTATCTTCTAATAATTTTAGAGTTTCACATTTACATATAGATGTATGATATATTTTGAGGTGCTTTTTGGTCAAAGATGTAAGATCTGTGTTTAGATTTTTTTTTTTTCATGCAGATAGTGGATGTCTAGTTGATCTAGCACCTCTTGTTTAAAAGACTATTCTTCTTTGTCAAATTGCTGCTGCTTCTTTGTCAAAGAACAGTTGACTCTCTTTGGCGGTTTTCTCTCTAGGTTCTTTACTGTTTACTGTTTTCCATTGATCTATCTACTATTTAACCAATATCATGGTATCTTGATTACAGTAGCTTTATAGTAAGTCCTGAAGACAGATAATCTCACTCCTTTGATTTTGCCTTTCCATACAATCTTTAGACTCAGTTGGTCACTATTCACAAAATCACTTGCTGTGATTTTAATTGGGATGGTAGTGAATCAGTATCAAGTTTGGAAAAACTGAGGTTTTAACAATATTGTGTCTTCCAAAACATGAACTTGGAATCTCTCTCCATTTATTTAGATTTTCTTTGATTTCTTTCATGAGAGCTTTGTAGTTTTGTACAAATATATCTTCTACATATTTTTTTAGATAAATATCTAAATGTTTAACTTTTTAGTGCCAATGTAAATGGTATTGTGTCTTTATTATCAAATTCTAACTCTTCATTACTGGTACATAGGAAAGCAATTGTCTTTTTTACATTTTGTATCCTATAACCACGCTATACCCACTTATTATTCCAGAGGGTTTTTTTTGATAAATTCTTTGTATTTTCTACATAGATAATCATGTCATCTGTGAACAGTTTTATTTCATGTAACTCAATTTGTATAAACTTTATTTCTTGTCTTATTCCATTGTCTTATTGCATTAGTTAGGACACCCAGTATGATGTTGAACGCATATGGTGAGAGGAGAAATCCTTGTCTTGGCCTCAGTCTTAGGGCCACAGCCCACTGTTTCTCATCATTAAGTATAATGTGAGCTGAAGTTTTTTCTTTGTACTGTTTTTTGTAGTTGAAATGTTCTTTATCATGTTGAGTTTTGGAAAATGTTTTTCTGCACCTATAGATATGACCATATGATTTTTCTTTTTTTGCCTGCTGATGTGATGCATTGCATTAGCTTTTTAACTAATGAATTTTTGAATGTTGGATTCATTTTGGATTTCTGATTAATTCTAGCTAACATTTAGAGGAGAAATTAGGTAAATTCTCTTCAATCTCTACCTGAAGACAGATGCAAAGGGAATTCTTCTCAATTCATTCTAAGGACTGCATTATCATCTTCTTAGTCTCAGAGCCTCAAAACCAAGCATTCTTCAAATCTCCCATCATTTTTCTGCTTCAACACTTCATGTAGCACGTTAGCAAATTCGCTCAGCCCTCTTAAAGTCAGTAGTCTTTTTCTTCTATCTCCAAATGTTACCACTTCCATCGCCCTCTTTCCATTCTCTTTCCTTCTGTGATGTTGTCTTCTCAAAACTTTTGCAATGCCCACTTGGTGGTCTTCCTCCAGTTTCCTGCCTCCTGCAACAATCCTTTCAACATCAATGTAAAAATGCCTTAATGCACAACGCTAATCATGTCACTTCCTCTCTTAAAACATCTGTAAAATAGTAATAAAAGCCAGACTGATTAGCCTGACAGTCATGTCTTTTTACAATCTAGGTATGAGTTCTATTTCCAAACCGTGCTAATTCTTCTGTCTAGAGAGACATTTTCGAACCATTCATTCAATCACTTTTTAATTAATACTACCTTTTCTAGGAACTTTTCTGACAATGAATGCTTACATGAATGAATGAATAACAATAGTGGAAAGTAATATCACTTTCCTCAAAGACTTTGTCTCCTCTTATGGCACATCTCCCCTTCTATTGTAAATTATATTTTACAAAATAATACATTATTTCCTTTAGTAGTCTGTGAGAGTCTTTAGGTAGGTTAATTTTTGCTGTTACCAGTTACCATGCATAATTAGAGTAACCAGGGTTATTGTTAGAGCACAGTAATGTAAATGTTTTATGTGCTGACTAGCCTTTTCAGTACTACTTCAAGTGTAGAGCTAGGTCCAAATCTTCTTTCAGGAGATCTTTCTCTCTCTCTTCCCTGGCCAACATAATTAAAGAATCATCCTTTCTCCTACCTCAATCCTGGCTACTTCTTATTCCATTCCCTTTCTTTATTCCCCTCATACTCCTATCACTCCATGAAACAAGCAAATTTGTTTTCTTGCTAAATTCTCTTGCTAAATTCTCTTTCTCCCACTCTAAACTGAAAGCCCTTTGAGAACACTGTCATGTATTCTACTGTTTCACACAGTGTCTGACACATAGTTGACAGTCACTAACTATTGAATGAATGAATAACTGAATGGATATCTGCCTATGTGTTCTACTCTGGTCTAATTAGGAAATGGAAAATAATAAAAACAAGTGGTGGGGAAAGCAACCTCTTAAACTTGGTGAATGAAAGATGGTCCTTTAGTTATGGTTACCAAGGGGGGAGGGAGGTGGGATGAATTGGGAGATTGGAATCGACATATATACACTACTACATATAAAATAGATAACTAAGAGAACCTACTGTATAGCACAAGGAACTCTACTCAGTGCTCCATGGTGACCTAAATGGGAAGGAAATCTAAAAAAGAGTGGATATATGTATATGTATACCTGATTCAGTTTGCTGTAAGGCAAGAAACTAACACAACATTGTAAAGCAACTATACTCCAATAAAAATTAATTTAAAAAAATAATAAAAAATTAAAAAAGATGGTCCTGTAGTGAGGTACAGGTAGATTGAAGAGCTGTATTTACAAGGAAGGTAAATAGTCTCTAGGAGTGACACACTGCATTGCTAACTATTTTCTAGGAAGCCAAAAAGCCCTAGAGGTGGCATGCTGTGGCATAGTACTCTTCATTTTACCTGCTGGTATTATCACTTCCCAGCTTAAGACATAATGTGAACAGCTACTGTTAACAAATAAAGTCCCGCTGAGGAAAACCGATTGGAAGTAAGCTGGCAAAGAAAATGACAAAAATAACTAGGAATGAGGAATCTCAAGTACATTATGGAAAGGGTTTGGAGGCTGTTTAACTCCCAGAAAAGGATTTATTACTAAAATAATAAAGTGATTCAACTGCCAGAATTGCTATTTCACGAGAAAAGCATAAACAATGCTAGACAACTTGTATTATCTAATTGAATCTAAACTGCTTAGCCTTACTTCCTTAAACTCCATATCCCAATAAACCAGTGGTCCTTAAATTTTGGTAGCATGAAAAGGAGCTTCTGAAAAATGCATACATGTGTATATGAGTGTGTGTGTGTTTATGTACACGAATAGGTAAATATGGAGTAACCACACAGTTAAGATAGATAGATAGGTATTTAAACCTCAATAAGTTACGTACAGTCAGTTCTTATTATTTGTGGTAGTCACATCCTATAAAGTCACAATAAACACTGAATTAGTGAATACAGAATTATTACTCCTAGGGAAATACAGGATTAGGCTCCAGTGAGCCTCTGGCCATATTTTCCTCAACTGATAATGCATAACCTTGCTTTGTACGTGTTTCTATTTAAAGACATCTTAGTTCATATATATTATTGGTTCTTTAACATTAAACTCATGGTCAACAGCACTATAACTCATACCTGAATGAAGCTGATCTAATACACATATTTCCTTCATAGGGCACATCACAGTATTTTTTATACTTGGAACACTAGAGAGCATTTCAGCACTATATTTGGAACCCATTTTAAAAAACAAAATCACCAAAAAAAGCACAAAAATGTGAAAATCATGCCACTAAGTAGTCTGTGACATGCACACATATACAACATGAGAACCAAAAGAAGAAAGCGGAGTGATGCCTTGTTTGACCTCAGCTGGGAATGTGTGCATGGGGCCAACCCAAGTTTTTCTCCACCCTGTGCAGATGGATGTCCACGAATGATCACAAATGCATTATGAATATTGATTTGGGGCTTACAAATAACTTTTGCTAAGTAGGTGAATTCATAAAAACAAAATCCACAAATAACAAGGATGTGTGTGTGTGTGTGTGTGTGTGTGTATGTGAATTCTGAGAGAGAAAGAATGAAAGATGTATTTGAAAGTTAACATATGTATAAAATAGGCAGCAGTAAAGTTCTTTTCCAGTAAACTTCTGTCATTGATGAATTAAATAAGCCTTGTTTTCAGTTTTAGATCTGTAACTGGTTTAAATTGACAAACTGTAAGTGCAAAGTATACGAAATTAAAATTACCTCCAAAATTACTCTACACCTCCAGGAATGGAAATGGGTGAAAATGATAATACTAACAAAAATTTTTATTTCTAGCACTGCCAAGAACCAATCCAACCATTGTCAGTCTTTGCAAATTTTCTTTTTCTTTAAGTTCTCATGTCACTGAATTTCTGCTTTTTCAATGCTTTGGATAGACTGTTATGACACATATTTCTAACTCAAGATGATAATTTTAGAAGCTGGACCAGAGTTGTGAGTCTAATAAAATCATAAGGCAAGGACTGAAACAAAAAGCCAGAAATCAGTTCATAATGTAGAAAATGAGGTAAAAGGGGTAATTCAATTATGAAATACAAAGCATTGGCCTAGTCTTTAATTTGAGTGGGTGATGGAAGTGAATTCTTTTAGCATTATAGTGAGAAAAAAATATGGAAGGAAAGAAGGGAGGCATCACTTATTTCACCACTGCAAATTAACTTCAAAATTATTTAGAAAAATAAAATGATATTCTGAAGTCGCATATTAAAAAATGAAAAAAAACTTTGGAAGGCAGCTTGGTAATTTCTTACAAAACTAAACATACTCTTACCAATCTTGCAATTATGCTGCTTGGGATTTACCCAAAGGAGTTGAAAACATATGTCCACACAAAAACCTGCACATGGATGTTTATAGCAGCTTTATTCATAATTGGGTAAACTTGGAAGCAAACAAGATGCCCTTCAGTAGGTGAGTGGATAAACAAACTGGTTCATCTAGACAACGGAATATTACTCACTGCTAAAAAGAAATGAATTATCAAGTCTTGAAAAGACATGGAGGAAACAAATGCATAATGTTAAGTGAAAGAAGCCAATCTGAAAGGCTACATGCTGCATGATTCCAACTAAATAACATTCTGAAAAAGGTAAAACTATGAACACATTAAAAAAATCAGTGATTGCCAGCGTTGGGTCAGGGGAGAGGGATAAATAGGCAGAACACAGAGGATTTTCACAGCAGTAGAAACACTCCATATGATACCATAATGATGGATATGTCACTATACATTTGTCTAAACCTATAGAATGTACAACACCAAGAGTAAATAGTAATGTAAACTATGAACTTTGGGTGATTATGATGTGTCAATGTAGATTCATAAATTGTAACAAATGTACCACTCTGGTGGGGGATGTTGATAATGAGGGAGGTTATGCCATTTGGGGGCAGAGGGTATATAGGAAATCTCTGGAAACTTCCACTCAACTTTTCTGTGAACTTAAAACTGCTCTAAAAAAAGTCTTTAAAAATGTTTTTAATTAAAAAAAATGAAAGTGATAAAAGTGAGTGTTTCCAAATGAAGACATAATGGCACTGGGAAATTAAATTATTTCATCAGGAATTAATTAAGGGCCGTGTTTTTCTAGTGAGCTTACATAGATTCTCTAGAAAGAAATTAATTAATCAAGGGATTTAATTAATTCATCAAGTGGATAAAATTCAGTCATGTTATCCTGTTCAACAATTCATGACAATGCTTCTTACTACTGTGATAAATGTCACTTAGAGACTCAATCTCTGTTGCCATCCAACAGTGATCTTCACTTTACCAGGATCAGTAAACATCAGAAATAAAATGGTCCACCCAGGCTGACTTGTAATTAACCACTAAACTAATTCTAAATTGAACCCTTGTGCAAAAACCACACCACATAGGAGATGATGGGGAAAAAAGTGAACATTATAAAACACAGACCTGATCTTACAATTCTTTGGCTCCTGTGTTATGAATTCAATACCTAAAGTAATTCTGCAGAAAAGAACAATGCCCAGAGCAGACGCAAACTACTGAAAATCTGATTTAGGATAGATCTTATTTTCAAAGAAATTTAAACACACACACATGCACACGTATTACTCCTTTGCCAACTTCAGAAATCTTCAGAGTCATGGGGGAGGGGAGGGAGCTGTATTTAAAAAATAAAATTTGGAAAAACCTGAAATCAAATTTGAAGCACAGTAAACACCAAGGTTAAAAAAACAAAAACAAAAACAACTACTGGTACTACATCTTAATTTTAAAACAATATAATACTAATATGTATTGATTCCTCATAATATGTCAGGCATTATTCTAGGTACTTTACAAATAATTAGTTAATTATTTCTTAAAAATCATTCAATGTAGATATTATTAGTATGCCAGTTTTACAGATAAGGGAACTGAGGTTTAGAGAGGTTAGATAACTTGCCTGTGGTCACAGGGCAGGTAACTGTTAGAGTCAGAAATTGAGTTCTAGAGCTTTACTCTCTTAACCATTACCCAGACTACAGAAATTTTCTCTGATGCACCATGGAGCAAAAAAAGTTTTCTTCTAATACTCTTAGGACATTCTACCCTCACTCTATGATCAGCTAACCCTTTCATTCTTTCCTACTCTCACCATTTTCTCCTCAACCCCTTCCTTTTTCCCTCTACCTCTTTTATCCTGATGACTTTCCAACTGTCCTCTTCCCTATCTTTCATAGGTGATTACAGGGAACTAAAATGCATTTTATCCCATAAATTAAATGATTTTGTGGTCCATATTATAATACTCAGTCTTTAAAAACCTATCAGGTAGTTAATTAGGTTTCTTGTTTTTTCTTAATAGGAGAGATGATGAATTAGTGACCTTTGGTAGGAAAAATTTCCATGGCCCTGTCCTACATATATCATAGTTACACATCAGATTGAGGTGTTACACATCAGGAGAGCAACAGATAATTAGCACCATCCTAGAGCCCACTACTGAATATACTCGTTTAATAAAATAAGTTGAAAACTCGTAGCATTTAGGGCAAATTTGGCAGAAAGAAGTGTTTTGTTTGGTTCACACTGTATTTTAAACTCTTAAAAATTAGTTAGAAATGTTTACAAATCAAAAATTAGGTAAAAATATCTGAATTTCTGGTTTCTCTTGATAAACTAAATCTGGCAGTGCTGTTCCTGATTTTTCAGAGCAATAATCACATGATGTTGAGTAACAATTTCTGTCTCCCTTAGACAGGCTTAGGACTCTACAATTTTTTTGTTTCTACACGTAGCCCAGTTCACTCATTTATACCTGCTGGCCCCTTAACGCAGCTGATACCGCAGACCCCAGATCTTCAAATACTCATAAGCTGCACCACCACCCCCTAGGGTGGAAGAGAATGTAAGAATTTTCTGATTTGGTTTGTAACTTTAAGTTTTTTACCAATTATTTCAAACTGGTTCCAAAATTGACCTAGTTTGGAAATTCACTAGTCCTTTTTTAAAGACTGAGAATTTAAATACATGACACTTAGGAACACTGAAATTGACATTCTTATATAAAAGAGGAAAATCCAGAGATCAGCCCAGAAGACACTGTGACTATGTCAAATCCAGAATAGACTTACTTCTTAAGAAATATCATTCCTAAATAATTAAAGTGAGTCAGTGAAGGACAATAATTATAAATTTTTAAATTTATAGGGGTAGAATTCTCTTTGTTTACCCCAATTATGTTTGTCTAAAAACATAGTTGAATGGCAGCTTTCATATTTTTGAATGGGTAGAGCTTAGAGGTGATAATCCATGCAATTAGAAGGGAGGCTAATATTTTAATTAGAGTGTATGGTAGAGATCCATAAAAATAGCAAAATTTATGAGATTGCTTTTATTTATATTTTAGGTAGAATGATTAAGAAAACCTCAATTCACCTGACTTTGCACAGGGAGATACTATGGAGTTGTTGAAAAGATCCTCAAACCACCTATTTGGTGTGCCATTGGCCAGAATTTGGAGTTACATTAATTAAGATGTGAAACATGGTCAGCTGTTAATTTTATCTTATTGGGAAAATTACACAAAACTTTCTGAGTCAAAGTTTCTTCATCTGTAATACTAGAGAAAAATCTAAACTAATATATATGATTTTTGTAAGCATTTGCTAAAATAATAAACACAAATCTCTTAGCACAGTACACAGGCTACATAATAAAATTTATTATATTTTGCAACTGTGCTTGCTATGCTTCTCACAACACAGACAGGTAATCCACAAAAGGCGGAGAGGAGTGTAGAGGCAGAGAGTTTGCTCTCAACTTTCATTAATGTTATCTATTAGGGTTATCAGAGAAAAATTTTTTAAATTAAAATCATGGCCACGAGGGGAAGTTACTGTGGCTTTTAGAACTTCTCATATAAAACAAAATGAAATTAAATAATTTTAAAAACTGTTGACATTTCCAATTAGCCATGCATTCTTCTGTGGTTCTTT
This sequence comes from Delphinapterus leucas, assembly GCF_059928025.1. Taxonomy (NCBI): domain Eukaryota; kingdom Metazoa; phylum Chordata; class Mammalia; order Artiodactyla; family Monodontidae; genus Delphinapterus; species Delphinapterus leucas. The sequence continues at coordinate 100,440,926 of NC_143131.1, read as the reverse complement.
AGAGAAACTACTGACTTCAGCATGCCCCTTGCCCTAGGAGATTGGCATGGCCAAGCACTGGTTACTAAGAGGTTTTCTTTCTTTTTTTTTTTTTTAATCAAATGGTTTGTGTTAGAATTTTATTAATTAATTAATTAATTTATTTTGGGGCTGAATTGGGTTTTTGTTGCTGCGCGCAGGCTTTCTCTAGTTGCGGCGAGAGGGGGCTACTCTTTGTTGTGGTATGCGGGCTTCTCACTGCAGTGGCTTTTCTTTGTTGTGGAGCACGGGCTCTAGGTGTGCGGGCTTCAGTAGTTGTGGCACGTGGGCTCTAGAGCGCAGGCTCAGTAGTTGTGGCCACACGGGCTTAGTTGCTCTATGGCACGTGGGATCTTCCCCGACCAGAGATTGAACCCGTGTCCCCTGCATTGGCAGGCAGATTCTTAACAACTGCCCCACCAGGGAAGTCCCTAAGAGTTTTTCCTTTCTTTCATTTTCAACAGTATTTCACTACCAATGCTGCCTTTGATATCTTCTAAAATGCCTGCACCTCTATTTGCTGTTTGTATAATTCTTCACATTCTTTCATTTCATACTAACCTCATAGTAGGTTAGGTCATTCTTTCCTCCCTCAATGCTGATTGAGTTTGCCTCAAGGCAATTACTTTTTCCACCTCATACCATCAGGGGACTTAGTTTTGCTAATGTCCCTGAATCTTTGAAGAGAGCCCAGGGTCCTGTAAGATGCCTCCCTGTACAAGTAGATCTCAGTAGATAGCAAAAGCCCCTTCTTTGGTCTTTTCTTCAAACATCCCCAGTTGCTGCTTGACCCACTGTTTCTCAATCTCATTTTCAAGGCTGTATGCTTTATATCCATTGGCTTTACATGATACCAAGATATCTATTTTTCCAGTGCCTTAACTCTTAACACTCCACATTGCTTAGTCTCTTTTTAGAAACAAATCCTAAATAAGAGATGCTCCCATAGTCAGCTCTTATATTGCTAAAATCAGTGCTGGGTGCTCCATGTGTGTTTGTGTATATATGTATACATATATATTATCTCCTTCTGTCTTTGCAACATCCCATTAGAAAAGGTTTTACCTCCTTTAAGAGAAATAAACTGAGACTAAAAAAGATTAAAGTATCAACCCAAGGTTATACACACACCAAGTTGAAAGAGTGGAATTCAAAATCAAATCTGGCTACCTTTTCCACTGCTTACACACATCATTTGTTCATCAATTTTAATGATGCGTGTTTTAAATTAGGATCCTGAGAAGCAGAGCCTGAGACAGTGATTTGAGTAAATGGATTTATTGAGGGAGTACTCTCAGTAGAAAAAGACTGAGGGTTGCGGAATGAGTTGAATGAAGGAGTTAAATAAAGATCTATTCTTAGCTGGACTCTACCTGCAGCCTAAATCCCATGGACAGGTTTGGAGCATTAATGAAGTCACAGTTGGTTCCACCTTGAGGCAAGGGGACTGATATTTGCATCCCCAAGTCAGTCAGTCCTTGACTGTGGCTTATGGAGGGAGGAAGTACAATGAGAAATTAGCAGCAAGTACCCACAGCACCTGGGGGATGGGTGCACTGACTATAGGGATTTGAGTGGGGCAGAGACAATGGACTCTCAAGAAGTCATAGTTAAAAGCAGTTCACTTACAAAGATAAGTTCATCTTACATCTTCCTTCTGCAACATGGATAAAAAGTCTCAAAGTGAATTTATCCTAGGGTATGCAAAAAAAATTACACTTCTAAATTACAGTTAGGAAACCAGAAAATAAATGTTACAAAGCTCCAAAATTGAAGTCATAGAAGAAATCCTTGTAAATTAGGACATGCTATTTTTTTTTTTTTTTTTACGATGGAAGAAACCAAGAATCAAATGGTTTAAATAGAACCATCAGCCCTCCCGAACGAGGAGGAGACAGCACCGAATCCTCTCAGCCCTGCCCGAGAAAATCCCCATGTCATACCCAGGCAGAGCATCACTTTTCACTTCTTGGTCAGAAGGAGTGGTTGAAGGAGGCCCGGACTGTGATGACTAAATTTCTTCACGATACATCAGAAATGCATCTACACGTGGAACAACTCCTACAGAACACCTACTTAACGCTGGCAGAAGACCTCAAACCTCCCAAAAGGCAAGAAACTCCCCACATACCTGGGCAGGGAAAAAGAAAACAGAATAAACAGAGACAAGAGAAAAGGGATGGGACCTGCACCAGGGGGAGGGAGCTCTGAAGGAGGAAAGGTTTCCACACACTAGGAAGCCCCTTTGCGGGCGGACACTGCGGGTAGCGGAGGTGGGGAGCTTCGGCGCCACGGAGGAGAGCACATCAACAGGGGTGCGGAGAGCAAAGCGGAGAGATTCCCGCACAGAGGATGGTGCCGACCGGCACTCACCAGCCCGAGAGGCTTGTCTGCTCACCCAACGGGGCGGGCGGGGGCTGGGAGCTGAGGCTCGGGATTCGGTTGGAGTACAGGGAGAGGACTGGGGTTGGCGGCGTGAACACAGCCTGCAGGGGGTTAGTGCGCCACGGCTAGCCGGGAGGGAGACTGGGGAAAAGTCTGGAGCTGCCGAAGAGGCAAGAGACTTTTTCTTCCCTCTTTGTTTCCTGGTGCGCGAGGAGAGGGGATTAAGAACGCTGCTTAAAGGAGCTCCAGAGATGGGTGCAAGCCGCAGCTAACAGCGCGGACCCCAGAGACGGGCATGAGACGCTAAGGCTGCTGCTGCCACCACCAAGAAGCCTGCGTGTGAGCACAGGTCACTATCCACACCCCCCTTCCCGGGAGCCTGTGCAGCCCGCCACTGCCAGGGTCCCGGGATCCAGGGACAACTTCCCCGGTAAAACACAAGGCACGCCTCAGGCTGGTGCAACGTCTTCTGCCGCCGCAGGCTCGCCCCGCACTCCGTGCCCCTCCCTCCGCCCGGCCTGAGTGAGCCAGAGCCCCCGAGTCAGGTGCTCCTTTAACCCCTTCCTGTCTGAGCGAAGAACAGACGCCCTCCAGTGACCTACATGCAGAGGCGGGGCCAAATCCAAAGCTGAGCCCCGGGAGCTGTGCGAACAAAGAAGAGAAAGGGAAATCTCTCCCAGCAGCCTCAGGAGCAGCGGATTAAATCTCCACAATCAACTTGAACTACCCTGCATCTGTGGAATACCTGAATAGACAACGAATCATCCCAAATTGAGGAAGTGGACTTTGAGAGCAAGATTTATTATTTTTTCCCCTTTTCCTCTTTTTGTGAGTGTGTATGTGTATGCTTCTCTGGGAGATTTTCCTCTGTATAGCTGTGCTTTCACCATTTGTCCTAGGGTTCTGTCCATCCATTTGTTTTTTTCTTTTTTGTTCCCTTTAAAAAATATTTTTTTCTTAAAAATTATTTTTTATTTCAATAACTTTATTTTATTTTATCCGCTTTCTTTCTACTTTTTCTCCCATTTATTCTGAGCCATGTGGATGAAAGGCTCTTGGTGCTGCAGCCAGGAGTCTGTGCTGTGCCTCTGAGGTAGGAGAGCCAACTTCAGGACACTGGTCCACTAGAGACCTCGCAGCTCCACGTAATATCAAACAGCGAAAATCTCCCAGAGATCTCCATCTCAACACCAACACCCAGCTTCACTCAACGACCAGCAAGCCACAGTGCTGGACACCCTATGCCAAACAACTAGCAACACAGGAACACAACCCCACCCATTAGCAGAGAGGCTGCCTAAAATCATAATAAGTCCACAGACACCCCAAAACACAACCAGACGTGGACTTGCCCACCAGAAAGACAAGATCCAGGCTCATCCACCAGAACAAAGGCACTAGTCCCCTCCACCAGGAAGCCTACACAAGCCACTGAACCAACTTTAGCAACTGGGAACAGACACCAAAACCAAAGGGAACTAAGAACCTGCAGCCTGCAAAAAGGAGACCTCAAACACAGTAAGATAAGCAAAATGAGAAGACAGAAAAACACACAGCAGAAGAAGGAGCAAGATAAAAACCCACCAGACCTAAAAAATGAAGAGGAAATAGGCAGTCTACCTGAAAAAGAATTCAGAATAATGATAGTAAAGATGATCCAAAATCTTGGAAATAGAATACAGAAAATGCAAGAAATATTTAACAAGGACCTAGAGGAACTAAAGATGAAACAAGCAACGATGAACAACATAATAAATGAAATTACAAATACTCTAGAAGGGATCAATAGCAGAATAACTGAGGCAGAAGAACGGATAAGTGACCAGGAAGGTAAATAGGGGAAATAACTACTGCAGAGCAGAATAAAGAAAAAAGAATGAAAAGACTGAGGACAGTCTCAGAGACCTATGGGACAACATTAAATGCAACAACATTCGAATAATAGGTGTTCCAGAAGAAGAAGAGGAAAAGAAAGGGACTGAGAAAATATTTGAAGAGATTATAGTCGAAAACTTCCCTAATATGGGAAAGGAAATAGTTAATCAAGTCCAGGAAGCACAGAGAGTCCCATACAGGATAAATCCAAGGAGAAACACGACAAGACACATATTAATCAAACTGTCAGAAATTAAATACAAAGAAAACATATTAGAAGCAGCAAAGGAAAAACAACAAATAACACACAAGGGAATCACCAAAAGGTTAACAGCTGATCTTTCAGCAGAAACTCTGCAAGCCAGAAGGGACTGACAGGATGGATTTAAAGTGATGAAAGGGAAAAACCTACAAGCAAGATTACTCTACCCAGCAAGGATCTCATTCAGATTTGATGGAGAAATTAAAATCTTTACAGACAAGCAAGAGCTGAGAGAGTTCAGCATCACCAAACCAGCTTTACAACAAATGCTAAAGGAACTTCTCTAGGCAGGAAACACAAGAGAAGGAAAAGACCTACAATAAAAAACCCAAAGCAATTAAGAAAATGGGAATAGGAACATAAATATCAATAATGACCTTAAATGTGAATGGATTAAATGCTCCCACCAAAAGAAACAGACTGGCTGAGTGGATACAAAAACAAGACCCATATATATGCTGTCTACAAGAGACCCACTTCAGACCTAGGGACACATACAGACTGAAAGTGAGGGGATGGAAAAAGATATACCATGCAAATGGAAACCAAAAGAAAGCTGGAGTAGCAATTCTCCTATCAGACAAAATAGACTTTAAAATAAAGACTATTAGAAGAGACAAAGAAGGACACTACATAAGGATCAAGGGATCGATCCAAGAAGAAGATATAACAATTGTAAATATTTATGCACCCAACATAGGAGCTCAATACATAAGGCAAATACTAACAGCCATAAAAGGGGAAATCGACAGTAACACATTCATATTAGGGGACTTTAACACCCCACTTTCACCAATGGACAGATCATCCAAAATGAAAATAAATAAGGAAACACAAGCTTTAAATAATACATTAAACAAGATGGACTTAATTGATATTTATAGGACATTCTATCCAAAAACAACAAAATACACATTCTTGTCAAGTACTCATGGAACATCCTCCAGGATAGATCATATCTTGGGTCACAAATCAAGCCTTGGTAAATTTAACAAAACTGAAACTGTATCAAGTATCTTTTCTGACCACAACGGTATGAAACTAGATATCAATTACAGGAAAAGATCTGTAAAATGTACAAACACATGGAGCCTAAACAATACACTACTTAATAATGAAGTGATCACTGAAGAAATCAAAGAGAAAATCAAAAAATACCTAGAAACAAATGACAATGGAGACACGATGATCCAAAACCTATGGGATGCAGCAAAAGCAGTTCTAAGAGGGAAGTTTATAGCAATACAATCCTACCTTAAGAAACAGGAAACATCTCGAATAAACAACCTAACCTTACACCTAAAGTAATTACAGAAAGAAGAACAACAACAAAAAAAAAAACAAAGTGAGCAGAAGGAAAGAAATCATAAAGATCAGATCAGAAATAAATGAAAAAGAAATGAAGGAAATGGTAGCAAAGATCAATAAAACTAAAAGCTGGTTCTTTGAGAAGATAAACAAAATAGATAAACCACTAGCCAGACTCATCAAGAAAAAAAGGGAGAAGACACAAATCAATAGAATTAGAAATGAAAAAGGAGAAGTAACAAATGACACTGCAGAAATACAAAAGATCATGAGAGATTACTACAAGCAACTCTATGCCAAAAAAATGGACAACCTGGAAGAAATGGACAAATTCTTAGAAATGTACAACCTGCCAAGACTGAATCAGGAAGAAATAGAAAATATGAACAGACCAATCACAAGCACTGAAATTGAAACTGTGATTAAATATCTTCCACAAACAAAAGCCCAGGACCAGATGGCTTCACAGGAGATTTCTAACAAACATTTAGAGAAGAGCTAACACCTATGCTTCTCAAAATCTTCCAAAATATAGCAGAGGGAGGAACACTCCCAAACTCATTCTATGAGGCCACCATCACCCTGATACCAAAATCAGACAAGGATATCACAAAGAAAGAAAACTACAGGCCAATATCACTGATGAACATAGATGTAAAACTCCTCAACACAATACTAGGAAATAGAATCCAACCACACATTAAAAGGATCATACACCATGATCAAGTGGGGTTTACTCCAGGAATGCAAGAATTCTTCAATATAAGCAAATAAATCAACATGATACACCATATTAACAAATTGAAGGAGAAAAACCATATGATCATCTCAGTAGATGCAGAGAAAGCTTTCAAGAAAATTCAACACCCATTTATGATAAAAACCCTGCAGAAAGTAGGCATAGAGGGAACTTTCCTCAATATAATAAAGGCCATATATGATAAACCCACAGCCAACACCATCCTTAATGGTGAAAAACTGAAAGCATTTCCACTAAGATCAGGAACAAGACAAGGTTGCCCACTCTCACCACTCTTATGCAACATAGTCTTGGAAGTTTTAGCGACAGCAATCAGACAAGAAAAGGAAATAAAAGGAATCCAAATCAGAAAAGAAGAAGTAAGGCTGTCACTGTTTGCAGATGACACGACACTATACGTAGAGAATCCTAACGTTGCTACCAGAAAACTACTAGAGCTAATCAATGAATTTGGTAAAGTAGCAGGATACAAAATTAATGCACAGAAATCTCTGGCATTCCTATACACTAATGATGAAAAATCTGAAAGTGAAATTTAAAAAAAAACTCCCATTTACCATTGCAAAAAAAAAAAAAATCTAGGAATAAACCTACCTAAGGTGACAAAAGACCTGTATGCAGAAAAGTATAAGACACTGATGAAAGAAATTAAAGATGATAAAAATAGATGGAGAGATATACCATGTTCTTGGATTGGAAGAATCAACTTTGTGAAAATGACTCTACTACCCAAAGCAATCTACAGATTCAATGCAATCCCTATCAAACTACCAATGGCATTTCTCACAGAACTAGAACAAAAAATTTCACAATTTGTATGGAAACACAAAAGACCCCGAATAGCCAAATCAAACTTGAGAATGAAAAATGGAGCTGGAGGAATCAGGCTCCCTGACTTCAGACTATACTACAAAGCTACAGTAATCAAGACAGTATGGTACTGGCACAAAAACAGAAAGATAGATCAATGGAACAGGATAGAAAGCCCAGAGATAAACCCATGCACATATGGTCACCTTATCTTTGATAAAGGAGGCAGGTATGTACAGTGAAAAAAGGACAGCCTCTTCAATAAGTGGTGCTGGGACAACTGGACAGGTACATGTAAAAGTATGAGGTTAGAACACTCTCTAACACCATACACAAAAATAAACTCAAAATAGATTAAAGACCTAAATGTAAGGCCAGAAACTATCAAACTCTTAGAGGAAAACATAGGCAGAACACTCTGTGACATAAATCACAGCAAGATCCTTTTTGACCCACCTCCTAAAGAAATGGAAATAAAAACAACAATAAACAAATGGGACCTAATGAAACTTCAAAGCTATTGCACAGCAAAGGAAACCATAAACAAGACCAAAAGACAACCCTCAGAATTGTAGAAAATATTTGCAAATGAAGCACTGACAAAGGATTAATCTCCAAAATTTACAAGCAGCTCATGCAGCTCAATATCAAAAAAACAAAGAACCCAATCCAAAAACGGGCAGAAGACTTAAATAGACATTTCTGCAAAGAAGATATACAGATTGCCAACAAACACATGAAAGAACGCTCAACATCATTGATCATTATAGAAATGCAAATCAAAACTACAATGAGATATCATCTCACACCAGTCAGAATGGCGATCATTAAAAAATCTAGAAACAATAAATGCTAGAGAGGGTGTTGAGAAAAGGGAACACTCTTGCACTGCTGGTGGGAATGTGAATGGTTACAGCCACTATGGAGAACAGTATGGATGTTGCTTAAAAAACTACAAATAGAACTACCATATGACCCAGCAATCCCACTACTGGGCATATACCCTGAGAAAACCACAATTCAAAAAGAGTCATGTACCAAAATGTTCATTGCAGCTCTGTTTACAATAGCCAGGAGATGGAAACAACCTAAGTGTCCATCATTGGATGAATGGATAAAGAAGACATGGCACATATATACAATGGAATATTACTCAGCCATAAAAAGAAACGAAATTGAGTTATTTTTAATGAGGTGGATAGACCTAGAGTCTGTCATACAGAGTGAAGTAAGTCAGAAAGAGAAAGATAAATACCGTATGCTAACACATATATACGGAATCTAAGAAAAAAAAAATGTCATGAAGACCCTAAGGGTAAGACAGGAATAAAGACACAGACGTACTAGCGAATTGACTTGGGGATATGGGGAGGTGGAAGGGTAAGCTTTAATGGGGTGAGAGAGTGGCATTGACATGTATACACTACCAAACATAAAATAGATAACTAGTGGGAAGCAGGCCATAGCACAGGGAGATCAGCTCCGTGCTTTGTGACCACCTAGAGGGGTGTGATAGGGAGGATAGGAGGGAGGGAGGCGCAAGAGGGAAGAGATCTGGGAACATACGTATATGTATAACTGATTCACTTTGTAATAAAGCAGAAACTAACACACCATTGTAAAGCAATTATAGTCCAATAAAGATGTAAACAAAAAAAATGGTTTAAATACCCTAAGATTACACAGATTATATGTAGTAGAGCCAAGATTTGAGCCCAAATTCTATGACTCTAAAGTTATTTTTCATTACCAGTAGACTATAGGTTTCCATTACAATAACATCCTGAAAAATTAGCTTTTGAACTGGCTAAATAGAAATACTGATATTTCTAGCTAAGATCAATATTTCAGACTATGGTAACAAATCATAGCAGATTCATGTTATTTTATTTGTTTTCAAAATGGAATTTCAAAACATATATTAACTGTTTTAAATAAGGCTGAAACTCCACATTTGAAATAATAGTTTAAATATTGTTTACTTTCTACATTAGTTAAAAACAAAATTGTTTATATTGTAGCTTCAGTGCCCATTTAGGTCTTCATCTTGGTCTTGCTAATTGTAAGCAAGTGAATTGTTATGAAAGGTAGAATGTGATATGACAAATATATTTTCTTTAGTGAAGAGAATCATGTTCTGGATAGTTAGATTCAAAATGACTTGGCACGACAGAAAGCCAATGAAGGACAATAAATAGACCCCGTGGAAACATTTTCCTTAAACAGTCCAATCTAAAACACTCATTCTTCAGATAATGTCAAGATTGGATTAACCTGGTTAGGAGTTTGCATTTTCTAAATGAAATTTTGTAGCTGAAGTGCCAAGGTTTTTTTTGTTTTTGTTTTTGTTTTACCATTCTATTATCGTCTTGAGAAAAATAACAAGCAGACTATTCAATATTTTCTGGACATTTGATATGAAGTATAAACCATTTCCATAGTGGAACTAAGTTTCTCCCAGACTCACCATTACTACATGCTAGCAATAGCAGAGTATTAAAAAGTAATCAAGTAATAAAGGATACAAATTGCTGTCTGAATTGCTTCCCTGCATAATCTTCAGTATTCAATATATTTCTTTTGAAATATCAGAATCCTTAAATGAGAAGATCTATGGAAAAACAACTCAAACCAAATTCAACACCCATTTATAATACAAACCCTCCAGAAAATAGGCATAGAGAGAACTTACCTCAACATAATAGAGGCCATATATGACAAACCCACATCCAACATCATTCTCAGTGGTGAAAAACTGAAACCATTTCCTCTAAGATAAGGAACAAGAAAAGGTTGTCCACTCTCACCACTTATTCAACATAGTTTCGGTAGAAACAAACCAAATAGATGAACACACCTACTCCTCACCAACACACACATGCACCAAAGCCACACTCAAGTGAGTCTAAAGAGAGTGAATAAATAATTATTATATCTTCAGGTATAGAATATTTTTGATGCTGAAAATTCCCTGAGTATCCTGAATGGCAATAATCAGTTGTTGCGACTAAGGGACAGGTGAAAATGATAATGGTTTTTGTTATTTGGTTTTTTTTAACATCTTTATTGGAGTATAATTGCTTTACAATGGTGTTACTTTCTACTTTATAACAAAGTGAATCAGCTTTACAAATACATATATCCCCATATCCCCCCCCTTGCGTCTCCCTCCCACACTCCCTATCCCACCCCTCTAGGTGGTCAAAAAGCACCAAGCTGATCTCCCTGTGCTATGTGGCTGCTTCCCACTAGCTATCAATTTTACATTTAGTAGTATATAAGTCCATGTCGCTCTCTCACCTCGTCCCAGCTTACCATTCCCCCTCCCCGTGTCCTAAAGTCGATTCTCTACGTCTGCATCTTTATTCCAGTCCTGCCCCTAGGTTCGTCAGAACCATTTTTTTTTTTTTTAGATTCCATATATATGTGTTAGCATACGGTATTTGTTTTTATCTTTCTGACTTAACTTCACACTTTATGACAGACTCTACGTCCATCCACTTCACAACAAATAACTCAATTTCATTTCTTTTTATGGCTGAGTAATATTCCATTATATATATGTGCCACATCTTCTTTATCCATTCATCTGTCGTGGACACCTAGGGTGGTTCCATGCCCTGGCTATTGTAAATAGAGGTGCAATGAACATTGTGGTACATGACTCTTTTGGAATCATGGTTTTTGCAGGGTATATGCCCAGTAGTGAGATTGCTGGGTCCTATGGTAGCTCTATTTTTAGTTTTTTAAGGAACCTCCATAGTGTTCTCCATAGTGGCTGTATCAATTTATATTCCCACCAACAGTGCAAGAGGGTTCCCTTTTCTCCACACCCTCTCCAGCATTTATTGCTTGTAGATTATTTGGTGATGGCCATTCTGACTGGCGTGAGGTGATACTTCACTGTAGTTTTGAGTTGCATTTCTCTAATGATTAATGATGTTGAGCATCCTTTCATGTGTTTGTTGGCAATCTGTATATCTTCCTTGGAGAAATGTCTAGGTCTTCTGCCAATTTTTGTATTGGGTTGTCTCTATTTTTGATATTGAGCTGCATGTGCTGCTTGTAAATTTTGGAGATTAATCCTTTGTCAGTTGATTCATTAGCAAATATTTTCTGCATTCTGAGGGTTGTCTTTTCATCTTGTTTATGGCATCCTTTGTTGTGCAGAAGCTTTTAAGTTTCATTAGGCACCATTTGTTTATTATTGTTTTTATCTCTATTTCTCTAGGAGGTGGGTCTAAAAGGATCTTCCTGTGATTTATGTCACAGAGTGTTCTGCCTATGTTTTTCTTTAAGATTTTTATAGTATCTGGCCTTACATTTAGGTCTTTAATCCATTTTGCATTTATTTTTTTGTATGGTGTTATGGAGTGTTCTAATTTCATTTTTTTACATATAGCTGTCCAGTTTTCCCAGCACCACTTATTGAAGAGGCTGTCTTTTCTCCATTGTATATTCTTGCCTCCTTTATCAAAGATAAGGTAACCATATGTGCATGGGTTTATCTCTGGGCTTTCTATCCTGTTCCATTGATCTATCTTTCTGTTTTTGTGCCAGTACCATACTGTCTTGATTACTGTAGCTTTGTAGTATAGTCTGAAGTCAGGGAGCCTGATTCCTCTAGCTCTGTTGTTCTTTCTTAAGATTGCTTTGACTATTCGAGGTCTTTTGTGTTTCCATACAAATTTTGAAATTTTTTGTTCCAGTCCTGTGAAAAATGGCATTATAGTTTGTTAGGGATTGCATTGAATCTGTAGATTGCTTTGGGTAGTAGAGTCATTTTCACAATGTTGATTCTTCCAATCCAAGAACATGGTATATCTCTCCATCTGTTTGCATCATCTTTAATTTCTTTCATCATTGTCTTATAGTTTTCTGCATACAGGTCTTTTGTCTCCTTAGGTAGGTTTATCCCTAGCTATTTCATTCTTTTTATTGCAATGGTAAATGGGAGTGTTTCCTTAATTTCTCTTTCAGATTTTTCATCATTTGTGCATAGGAATGCAAAGGATTTCTGTGCATTAATTTTGTATCCTGCTACTTTACCAAATTCATTGAGTAGCTCTAGTAGTTTTCTGATAGCATCTTTAGGATTCTCTATGTATAGTATCATGTCATCTGCAAACAGTGACACCTTTACTTCTTCTTTTCTGATTTCGATTCCTTTCATTTCTTTTTCTTTTCTGATTTTTGTGGCTAAGACTTCCAAGACTATGTTGCATAAGAGTGGTGAGAGTGGGCAACCTTGTCTTGTTCCTGATCTTAGTGGAAATGCTTTCAGTTTTTCACCAATGAGAACAATGTTGGTTGTCGGTTTGTCATATATGGCCTTTATTATGTTGAGGTAAGTTCCTTTTATGCCTACATTCTGGAGGGTTTTTATCATAAATGGGTGTTGAATTATTTTGAAAGATTTTTCTGCATCTATTGAGATGATCATATGCTTTTACTCCTTCAATTTGTTAATATGGTTTATCCCACTGATTGATTTGCATATATTGAAGAATCCTTGCATTCTTGGGATAAACCCTACTGGATCATGATGTATGATCCCTTTAATGTGCTGTTGGATTCTGTTTGCTAGTATTTTGTTGAGGATTTCTGCATCTATGTTCATCAGTGATATTGGCCTGTAGTTTTCTTTCTTTGTGACATCTTTATCTGGTTTTGGTATCAGGGTGATGGTGGCCTCATACAATGAGTGTGGGAGTGTTGCTCCCTCTGCTATATTTTGGAAGAGTTTGAGAAGGGTAGGTGTTAGCTCTTCTCTAAATGTCTGGGAGAATTCACACGTGAAGCCATCTGGTCCTAGGCTTTTGTGTGTTGGAAGATTTTAAATCACAATCTCAATTTCAGCACTTGTGATTGGTCTGTTTATATTTTCTATTTCTTCCTGGTTCAGTCTCCGAAGGTTGTGCTTTTCTAATAATTTGTCCATTCCTTGCAGGTTGTCCAATTTATTGGCATAGAGTTGCTTGTAGTAATCTCTCATGATCGTTTGTATTTCTGCAGTGTCACTTGTTACGTCTCCTTTTTCATTTCTAATTCTGTTGATTTGCGTCTTCTCCCTGTTTTTCTTGATGAGTCTGGCTCATGATTTATCAATTTTGTTTATCTTCTCAAAGAACCAGGTTTTAGTTTTATTGATCTTTGCTACTATTTTCTTCATTTATTTTTCATTTATTTCTGACCTGATCTTTATGATTTCTTTCCTTCTGCTAACTTTGGGGATTTTTTGTTCTTCTTTCTCTAATTGCTGTAGGTGTAAGTTTAGGTTGTTTATTTGAGATGGTTTTTGTTATTGAGTTAGGACTGTATAGCTATAAACTTCCCTCTTAGAACTGCTTTTGCTGCATCTCATAGGTTTGGGTCATTGTATTTTCATTGTCATTTGTTTCTAGGTATTTTTTGATTTCCTCTTTGATTTCCTCAGTGATCTCTTGGTTATTTAGTAGTGTATTGTTTAGCCTCCATGTGTTTGTATCTTTTATAAGTTTTTTCCTGTAATTGATATCTAGTCTCATAGCATTGTAGTTGGAAAAGATACTTGAAATGATTTCAATTTTCTTAAATATACCAAGTCTTGATTTGTGACCCAAGATATGATCTATCCTGGAGAATGTTCCATGAGCACTTGACAAGAATGTGTATTCTGTTGTTTTTGGATAGAATGTACTATAAATATCAATTAAGTCCATCTTGTTTAATGTATCATTTAAAGCTTGTGTTTCCTTATTTATTTTCATTTTGGATGATCTGTCCATTGGTGAAAGTAGGGTGTTAACGTCCCCTACTATGCCTGTGTTACTGTTGATTTCCCCTTTTATGGCTGTTAGTATTTGTCTTATGTATTGAGGTGTTCCTATGTTCAGTGCATAAATATTTACAGTTGTTATATCTTATTCTTGAAATGATCCCTTGACCATTATGTAGTGTCCTTCTTTGTCTCTTCTAATAGTCTTTATTATAAAGTCTATTTTGTCTGATAGGAGAATTGCTACTCCAGCTGTCTTTTGATTTCCATTTGCATGGAATATCTTTTTTCTTCCCCTCACTTTCAGTCTGTATGTGTCCCTAGGTCTGAAGTGGGTCTCTTGTAGACAGCATATATAAGGGTATTGTTTTTGTATCCCTTCAACCAGTCTATGTATTTTGCTTGGAGCATTTAATCCATTTACATTTAAGGTAGTTATCAATATTTATGTTCCTATTCCCATTTTCTTAATTGCTTTGGGTTTTTTATTGTAGGTCTTTTCCTTCTCTTGTGTTTCCTGCCTAGAGAAGTTCCTTTAGCATTTGTTGTAAAGCTGGTTTGGTGGTGCTGAATTCTCTTAGCTTTTGCTTTTCTGTAAAGATTTTAAATTCTCCTTTGAATCTGTATGAGATCCCTGCTGTATAGAGTAATCTTCATTGTAGGTTTTTCCCTTTCATCACTTTAAATCCATCCTGTCACTCCCTTCTGGCTTGCAGAGTTCCTGTTGAAAGACCAGCTGTTAACTTTATGGGGATTCTCTTGTGTGTTATTTGTTGTTTTTCCCTTGTTGCTCTAAAAATTTTTTCTTTGTATTTAATTTTTGATAGATTGATTGATATGTTTCTTAGTGTGTTTCTCCTTGGGTTTATCCTGTATGGGACTCTCTGTGCTCCCTGGACTTGATTGACTATTTCCTTTCTGATATTAGGGAAAGTTTCAACTACAATCTCTTCAAATATTTTCTCAGTCCCTTTTTTTCTGTTTTTCTTCTGGGACCCCTATAACTTGAACGTTGGTGCGTTTAATGTTGTCCCAGAAGTCTCTGAGACTGTCCTCAATTCTTTTCATTCTTTTTTCTTTATTCTGCTCTGCAGTAGTTATTTCCCCCATTTTATCATCCAAGTCACTTATCCGTTCTTCTGCTTCAACTATTCTGGTATTGATTCCTTCTATAGAATTTTAAATTTCATTTATTGTGTTGCTCATCATTGTTTATTTGCTGTTTAGTTTTTCTAGGTCCTTGTTAAACGTTTCTTGTATTTTCTCCATTCTATTTCCAAGATTTTGGATCATCTTTACTATCATTACTCTGAATACTTTTTCAGGTAGGCTGCCTATTTCCTCCTCATTTTTTTTGTCTGGCGGGTTTTTACCTTACTCTTTCATCTGCTGTGTGTTTCTCTGTCTTCTCATTTTGCTTAAGTTACTGTGCTTGGGAGTGTGTTTTCGGGCGTCTGTGACCTTATTATGATTTTAGGCAGCATCTCTGCTAATGGGTGTTGTTGTATTCCTGTCTTGCTAGTTGTTTGCCATAGTGTGTCCAGCACTGGAGCTTGCTCCTCTTTGAGTGGAGCTGGGCCTTAGTGTTGAGATTGAGATCTCTGGGAGAGTTTTTGCTCTTTGATAGTATGTGTAGCCAGGAGTTCTCTGTTGGACCAATGTCCTGAACTTGGCCCTCCCACCTCACAGGCACAATGGTGATACCCCACCAGAGCACAAGACCCTGTCATCCACACGGCTCAGAAGAAAAGGGAGAACAATGAAATAAATAAAATAAAGCTATTAAAAAATAAAAAAGTAAAAAGTAAAGAAGAGGAGAGTAACCAAACCAAAAAACAAATCCAGCAATGATAACAAGCACTAAAATCTATACTCAAAACAAAAAAGATAAAGAAACATGGACAGACAGAACCCTAGGACAAATGGTAAAAGCAAATCTATACAGACAAAATTACACAAAGCCCTCTGCCTCAATTTTGGGATGATTTGTTGTCTATTCAGTTATTCCAGAGATGCAGGGTACATCAAGTTGATTGTGAAGACTTAATCCGCTGCTTCTGAGGCTGCTGGGAGAAATTTCCCTTTCTCTTCTTTCTTGGCACAGCTCCTGGTGTTCAGCCTTGAATTTGCCCTGCCTCTGCATGTAGGTCACCTGAGGGCGTCTGTTCTTTGCTCAAACAGGACAGGGTTAAAGGAGCATCTGATTAGGGGTCTTTGACTCACTGAGGCCGGGGGGAGTGAGGGACACTGTATGCAGGGTGAGCCTCCAGCGGTAGAGGCTGGCATGATGTTGAAGCAGCCTGAGGCGCACCGTGTGTTCTCCCAGGTAAGTTGTCCGTGGATCACAGGACCCTGGCAGTGGTGGGCTGCATAGGCTCCTGGGAGGGGAAGTGTGGATAGTGACCTGTGCTGGCACACAGGCTTCCTGGTGGCTGCAGCAGCAGCCTTAGCATTTCACACCTGTCTCTGGGGTCCGCGCTGATAGCCGTGGCTTGTGCCCATCTCCGGAGCTCGTTTAGGCAGTGCTCTGAATCCCCTCTCCTCGCGCACCCCAAAACAGTTGTCTCTTAGGCATGTCCAGACTTTTTCCTGGACTCCCTCCCAGCTAGCTCTGGCGCACTAGCCCCCTTCAGGCTGTGTTCACGCAGCCAACCCCAGTCCTCTCCCTGGGATCTGACCTCTGAAGAAGCCGGAACCCCACCTCCCAGCCCCCTTCCACCCTGGTGGGTGAGCAGACAAGCCTCTCAGGCTGGCGAGTGCTGGTCGGCACTTATTCTCTGGTCGGCACTGAATCTCTCCGCTTTGCCCTCTGCACCCCTGTTGCTGTGCTTTGCCCTCTGCACCCCTGTTGCTGTGCTCTCCTCCATGGCTCCGAAGCTTCCCCACTGCCCACCCCCCATCTCCCCCAGTGAAGGGGCTTCCCTGTGTGTGGAAACTTTTCCTCCTTCACAGCTCCCTTCCAGAGGTGCAGGTCCCGTTCCCATTCTTTTGTCTCTGTTTTTTCTTTTCTCTTTTGCCCTACCCAGGTACGTGGGGAGTTTCTTGCCTTTTGGGAAGTCTGAGGTCTTCTGCCAGTGTTCAGTAGGTGTTCTCTAGGAGCTGTTCCACATGTAGATGTATTTCTGATGCATTTGTGTGGAGGAAGGTGATCTCCACGTCTTACTCCTCTGCCATCTTGAAGGTTTCCTCTTATTGTGCTCTTACCAGAACTATGTTCAATATGCCTGAACCAATCATTAAAAATGCATTGTGAAAAGTACAAATTTGCAAGACACAAGATCATAGCCCGTCAATGTGGGATTACTTTGAAAAAGAAGTTCTATTCACTTAAGGATAATGATTTTAAACTAGAAAATGATAATTTAAGGATGGTATTCTTTAACAGGCTTTAATTTAATCATTATTTCTAAGGACCTACCAGTATGCTAAACCTCTGCATACTTGGATGAAGTATGCATTTTATTTGTTTCTACTCTTGTCTTATATTTTTCTTTCAGAGCAGTTCACGAGTGAATACCAGAGCAAGGAATAACAACGTCATTTCTTTTTTTTTTTCTCTTAAAGTCAAGGGTCTGAGGGCAAAACTTTGGCAAATATTATTGGTAATTATTTCTGGCAAGTTGAGCCTTAGGAGAAATACCAATGGATTAGGAGTTCAGTGGTTCGTTCAAGTAATTTATTTAACACAAGGTGATGTTGAATGGACATGATCTGACAATATCTTGTAGCTAAAACATAAGATCACTGGAATGAAAACACTTTGAAGTAAATATCTTTCAGCTAAAAGATTTGTCAAAATATTTGAACATAAACATTTCTATGGTCATGATACTTAGAGTGAAGCATATAGGAAAATTATTTTAATAATGTTAACTTATAAATTTTTGAATTAATACAATTATTTCCTTCTTATATAGTAACTTATTCATCATTTTATCACTAGCACTTAATACCCAGTGCATATCATAAGTTTGACATATGACTGTTGTATAAATGAATGAATGAATAGCTATATCCCTCCATGTATTTTAGGAAATAAATTCTGTAGGTAATAGCAATTAGCAGAAAATACCATGTTTGGACAGGTCTTCCACAATGTTGATTTTTGAACCTACAATTGGAAAATGAGCCAGAGCTGAGAAGAAAAAGAACAAAGGAAATTTGACCAACAGGAGCTGTATACGGTAAGGTCACAGGGTATCTGTTGGATGTCAGAGACCTCATTTTCATTTCTTTCTCTGCCACTTACTGTTTAGTGATCTTGGAAAAGTAATTTAGCTCAAGACTTATTTTCCTCACTTGTAAGTGGTGATAATAATACTCAATTTCTAAGATTGTTGTGAGGATTAAATGTCATAATATCATCATTGCCTTGTACTGTGTCTAACATGAGTCCAGAATAAATGGTGATTATTATTATGAATATTTTGAACTAAAGTAGCAAGAATAGTTTTTAGCTTAGTTATTTTAGAATGAATATTAAGAAGCCATCTTTCATTTCTTTTCCTTGTTTAGCAGAATTCTTTCATTAACTTCTCTTAGATCCCCACTGACTTTCATTATGTCTCACTAATATAAGATGAAACTAACCATCACTGATTGCATTATGATTAACTTCGCTAGTTTGTCATTTTCAAAAAGTGAAGGATGACATGGCATTGATATCCCTTAATTAGTTAAACATTTCTCATTTGTAAACTAGAAAGGATATTATATCTCAATGAATTTAAATGTGTTTTGACCCAATGAAGCTAATTCTCTTGTTCATGGACGTGAGCTATTTAAAACTGCATTTTTAGGGGGTTATCAGGTTAGGCAAAATTACCGCTTTCCTCAAAGGCAAACCATGTAGTTCTATAAAAAGGCTATGTCTGTATCTATAGTCTGAATTACTTCATCAATGGCAAAGTAAAAGAGGGTCACAATCCACTGTGAAAATTGGGAAAATCTCACTGAGGTTAAAACAGCTAAATTATGCTATGAGCCTTCATTCTATTTCCCTCCATACTTTTATCCCCAGGAGTAAAATAATGGTTTAAATAGAATTTCACCACTCTATTGTTAGAAATTTCTGCCTTATACTCTACCTCAGTTCTGCTTTCATGGAACATGTGCCTCAGACTCTAAATATTGAAAAAACTATTTTACCTAAAAACTCTGAATCACTTTATTCACTCTAACTCGTGTTTTATCATCTATAAATATATATGTATATGTGCATATACACATAAATCTATACATCTTTGTGAGATCTATCTATCCATAAACTATTAGATGTTTCTAATGTAGAGGAAGGTGGAAAAAGTATGGCATTTGCAGAGAAGAGTCAGTCCACGTAGATACGTATTTTCCACCTAAACATGGTGATACCTTCCTAGACACAAAATTCAACAGCCAATTCATTAAGAGGAAATAAACTATTTAGAAAGGAACATTTAAAAAATATTAAGTATACTGTCATAATAAAGAATGGTTTTCCTTTTATTTACACTGTTTACCAAATGGAATACGTTTGAATGAAATAGGTCTTTGACTAGTTAGGAAGCATTGATTAAACACAGCCTCTCTCTAAAGCTGAACTTTACATGTATTTGTCAGGTTCTGATGTGAGGTTCCCAGACCCCTTCTATACGTAGCTTTTGCTTGCTGGAGTTAATTCTCATACAAAAATAGATAAAACTAAAAGGAATAACAGAGTGTGATGCTGTTTGACTCTATTTTATAAGAAGTCTGCATTGTTTCCAGAATTTTATTGTCTCTAAAAATGTAACATTGCCATACTAGAAGCCTTTTGATTCAAATCTCTTATGTGATGGTATTCTAATGAACTTGCAATGAAAGTAGAAAGCCAGAAGTCTCAATTATTAATTGTGCATTAAAAATTACCTACTTTTAACCATTTTCCCCAGCTTGTCTGCTTGATTTATGTTTTCCTTCCCTAGTCTCTTTTACCCTTCTTTCCTTTCTTTCTTCCCTCGTCCCTCCCTCCCCTCTCCCTCTCTCTTCTCTCTCTTGGCTTAAGACAATCAAACACAAGCTTTGTCTGAATGACTTATGTCCTTTTAGTATGATAAACTAGAATTCCTAAAATTTTGACTGCTTAAAAGATTGTGAGTTTTTATATAACTCTACCTCATCTTGTTGATCTTTTTTTTTTTTTTTTTTTTCGGTATGCGGGCCTCTCACTGTTGTGGCCTCTCCCGTTGCAGAGCACAGGCTCCGGACGCGCAGGCTCAGTGGCCATGGCTCACGGGCCCAGCTGCTCCGCGGCACGTGGGATCTTCCCGGACCGGGGCACGAACCCATGTCCCCTGCATCGGCAGGCGGAATCTCAACCACTGCGCCACCAGGGAAGCCCCTTGTTGATCTTATTTATTGGAAAAATACTATAACTATCTATTATTTGAAAAAAAAAAAGAGACTATACTAGGCCTATTTAGAACCTATACCAAGTATTTAAATGACTGTTTATATTTATTTGTGACTATAATCTTTTTTCCATTTCCTTAGGCAAAACCCTCAAAATATTAGTAAATCAAAATGCTCCTGTGAAAAAGTACTAATCAGTCATAAAACACATTATTCTACATAGTTTTCTCATAATGTGAAATAAAGTAATATTTTTCAGATTAATTAATGCTAAGAGAATAGCATAATATAAAAAATTCAAATTCAATCAGTACTCATGAAAATGATAGAAAGTTTGTTGCAGAGTGTTTAAGTGACACATAAACTAAGTTATCTTGGGATAAATGGACCATAATAAATGAGAAATTTTAATGAGTGAAGCAATGCAATTGCTGTAACATCTAAAAACTAAAGCATAGACTAAATTTATATGTAAATTGATAGCTAATCTAAACCTGAAGTTCATGGGCACAACTAGTCACTGTCCCTTTCATTCATCACTTATCTGATCCCACTGGATACAAAAGCTCAAATAACTTTATAATCAGTCCAGCAGGGCTCTGATTTGGGCATTAAAGAGTGTACAGCATGATTAAGGTTTTATCAAGTTAGATAACTACTTAAAAGTGCATTAGAACAATTCCATGAATTTACTCATCAAGTTGGCTGCATTATCAGAGTCTGTGTTCAGATTCTTTGGCCTCCATTATATAGAGACTGAAACTTTATTTTTCCATCACAAACTTACAATTCTTAAATGAATGTACATTCCTCACTGTAACTTCATCTCTTTAGGATAGTAATATATTTTTCTGAAGCTTTTGACAAGAACAAAATCAGGAATTCCCATTAAGCGCTAGCATTTAATGAGGATTTATTAAGGAATTTAATCTTGAATTAAGGTATAATTTATCTAGAATTTATTGAGAAACTTAGACAAAGTTGAAAGACAAATGTAATGACCTTAGGGATAGTTGTAACGCACAGACTGATTTATAAAGATTATATGTGATATTATTTTGGTATATATTATAAGAGAAATGACTTATAAAAAAAGCTATGGAAGAGATTTTACCTGTCAGAACAATGAGGGCACTTGTGCCTTTGATTTTATTTGTTGCAGAAACATGTCCACTCACTATTTATTTGAAATTTCTAAGTTTCTCCTTTGTCAGTAATAATTTAATCACATTCACAGAAATTAATTACTTAAGGATCATTATAAAGAGAAGTGGGGAAGAGACTGACATGTTTAAAAGGTCTTAACTATTAAGAAGTTATTTGAGGCTTTTCTATTCAAATGGACAATATCCATTGTCAAATGACACCCATGTTTCTTACAAAGAACAAGGTGGGACTAAAAGACATTATTAGTAACACCACAAAAACTGCTGCCTGAGATAAATGTAAATTCTTACAAATATATTGTATATTCTTTGAATGCCTGGTAAAATTGGAGACATTGTACTTTATTTGAAAGGTATTAAAAGACCAGTTTCTCAACCTTCATACTTCATTCAGCAGCTGGGTGGGCCTACTCATCTCTAAGGAGCAACCTCCATACAGTCTGCTACATTCCTGCTTCCAGGTACCCATCACCTGAGAATGGCATATGACAGGTCTTTAACTTTTAGGTGTTGCTGCTGCCCCTTGTTAAGATCTCTGGCTCAGCAGTCTCTATCTTTAGTCCCATACAGTGCTGCTGGGTTTAAATTCCATTGCTTCTAGTGTCAAATATTATTTCTACATTACTCTCTTCAAATAAACCCTCATATTGAGCAATTGTTTCCTCACCTTTCTCTTATCTAAGAGCATAATGCTTCATGCTCAAGCTTTCTTAAGGAACTTTTTTATATCAGTAAAACATAGTACCAAATTTGCTAATTTTATAAGTTGAACATTATTAGTGAGATACAGAAGAATGCTTATCATCCATATTAAAATAAAATCTTCATATAGCAAATATTTTTTCAAATTTATTGAGCTATAACCGACAACTAAGACTGTAAGATAGTTTAAAACTTCCCCAAATTAAGTTAACAGTTCCATCACATTACGTATTCACATTTATTTTTCTGGTGAGAACATTTAAGTTCTACCCTCATAGCAAATTGCAATTATGCAGTATTTTCTACTATAGTCACCATGTTATGTACATCAGATACTCTAACCTTATTCATCTTATAACTGAAAGTTTGTACCCCTTTACCAATCTTTCCTCATTTCCCCCACAGGCCATCTCCTGGCAACCACCATTCTACTCTCTACTTCTATGAATGCAAATGCAACTTTTTTTTTTTTTGGTTTTGTTTTGTTTTTTAAATTCCACATATAAATGATACTGTCTTTCTCTATCTGGCATATTTCACTTATCTTAATGCCCTCAAGATTTATTCATATTGTCACAAATGGAAGGATTTCCTTCTCTTTGTGGATGAAGACTATTCCATTGTATTTATATACCACACTTTATCCATTCATCTGTCAGGGTACGTTTAGGTTGTGTCTATGTCTTGGCTATTGTGAATAAAGCTGCAGTGAACATAGGAATGAAGATATCTCTTCAAAATAGTGATTTCACTTACTTTGGATATATACCCAGAAGTGGGATTGCTGGGTTATATGGTAGTTCTATTTTTAATTTCTTGAGGAACTTGTCAACCATTTTCTATAGTGGCTGCACTAATTTACATTCCCACCTACAGCACACCAAGGTTTCCTTTTGTCCACATACTCATGAGCATTTTTTATCTCGTGTCATTTTGATGACAGACATTCTAACAACTGTAAGGTTGTGATTTTGATTTGCATTTCCCTGATGATTAGTGATGTTGAGCACCTTTTCATGTACCTGTTTGCAATTTGTATGTCTTCTTTGGAAAAATGTCTATTCAGGTATTTTGTCCATTTTTTTAATTGGGTTATTTGGATTTTTGTTGTTGAGTTATACAAGGTCCTTGTACATTTTAGATATCAAATATACGATCTTCAAATATTTTCTCCCATTCTGTAGGTTGCCTCTCCATTTTGTTGATTGTTTCTTTTGCTGTGCAGAAGCTTTTTAGTTTAGGTGGTACCAATTGTTCTATTTCTTCATGATTCAGTCTCAGTAGGTGTTATATATCTAGGAATTCATCTATTTCTTCTAGATTATCCAACTTCTTGGTATATAATTGTTCATAGTAATCTCTCATGCTCTTTTGTATTTCTGTGATAGTAGTTGTCATGTCTCCTCTTTCATTTCTAATTATATTCATTTGAGACCTCTCTCTTTTTTTCTTAGTCTAGTCTATTTTTAATGTGGGCATTTATTGTTATGAAATTCCCTCTTAATCCTGCTTTTGCTCTGTTCCATAAGTTTTTGTATGTTGTGTTTCCATTTTCATTTGTTTCAAGATTTTTTTGATTTCTTCTTTGACCCATTGGTTTTTCAGGAATGTGTTGTTTATTTTCCACAGAGTTCTGAATTTCTAGTTTTCCTTCTATTACTGATTTCTAGGTTCATACTATAGTGGTTGGAAAAGATTGGTATGATTTCAATCTTCTTACATTTGCTAAGAATTGTTTTGTGACCTAGCACATTAATTATCCTGGAGAATGTTTCATATGCACTTGATGAGAATATATATTCTGCTACTGTTGTGTGGAATATTCTGTAATTGTTTGTTAAGTCCATCTGACCTAACATGTATATTAAGTCAATATTTCATTATTGATTTTCTATCTGGAAAATCTATTCACTGTTGAAAGTGGGGTATTGAAGTTTTCTGCTATTATTGTATTGCAGTATTTTACTCCCTTCAGGTATATTAACATTTGCTTTATATATTTAGGTGTTTCTATGTGGAGGGCATAAATATTTACTAGTGATATATCTTCTTGATGAATTGATTCCTTTGTTATTATATAATGACCTTCTTTGTCTCCTGTTACAGTGATTGGCTTAAAGTCTGTGTTGTCTGATAGAATAGCTACCTCTGCTTTCTTTTGTTTTGCATTTTCTTGGAACATCTTTTTCTATCTTTTCAGTTTTAGTGTAATGTGTCCTTAAAGCTAGAATAAGTCTCTTGCAGGCATATAAGTGGGTCTTGTTTTTAATCCATTCAGCCACTCCATATCTTTTTTTGTTTGTTTTTTTTGTTTGTTTTTTCACGGTACGTGGGCCTCTTACTGTTGTGGCCTCTCCTGTTGCGGATCCCAGGCTCCAGCGGCCATGGCTCATGGGTGCAGCCGCTCCGCGGCATGTGGGATCTTCCCAGACAGGGGCACAAACCCGTGTCCCCTACATCAGCAGGCAGACTTTCAACCACTGCACCACCAGTGAAGCCCCACTCCATATCTTTTGATCAGAGAATTTAATCCATTAAAAGTAATTCATGATAGGTATCAATTTATTATTATCATTTTGTTAAGTGTTTTCTGGCTGTTTTGTAGTTCCTTTGTTCCTGTCTTGTTCCCTTGCTCTCTTCCTTTGTGATTTCTTGATTCTCTGTAGTGGTATACTTTGATTCCATTCTCTTTATCTTTTGTGTATCTACTATAACTTTTGGTTTTGTGGTCACCATGTGACTTACATAAAACTCCTTGTAGTTAAAACAATGTATTTTAAGCTTATAACAACTTAACTTTGAACACATATAAATGCTCTATATTTTTATACTCCCCTCCACATTTTATGTTTCTGATGTCATAATTTATATATTTTACATAGTATAGCTATTAACAAATTATTGTAATTATGGTTATTTTTAATAATTTTATCTTTTAACGTTTATCTTACAGTTACCAAATGTCATTTTCTCAGGAAGTCCATTATTGCCGATTCTGAACTTTATTTTCTATTTATCCTCTATCACATTGCCCTTCATTTTCTTCATAGCACTTCTCAAACCTGAAACTATCTTGTTGATTTATTTTGTTTATGTGTTTATGCCTGCACCATCACCCCCAAATGCAAATTTTTCTTCTCCAGAAATATTTTATGGCTACTTAATTTAGGCAATCTTTAATGAGTCAATGTGCAGTCCAGGATATTTACATGGAGCTCAGTTAGGACCAAAAAGAGACCTTGTGAAGGATGGGCATGGATTGTGAGATAAAACCTGTAAGGACAGTGTAAATCTGGAGCAGCCACTGACCTTTTTATGACCATGTGGAGAGAGTCTACCTGATATAGGTAAAAAGCCAATAAAAAGAAAAACAGAATTTAGAGTTCGTGTATGCACCATCATTTGAAATGCAGCTGAAGGCAGTCCCACTCCTGGATTTCCACTTTGTATGAACCAATTAACTCCCTTTGTAGCTTTAGCTAGTTTGAGTTGAGGTTATGTCATTAGTAACAAAATGAAAGTTCCATAGAATGTCATGTAAAAGGACATAAAATGTCATGGCTAAAGGAGTGATTAGTTCTGACTGAAAAGGTTGGAACAGCCCAGTTGCAGGATATTACGAAGCATGTGCTCTATTTTTTTTTTAATTGTGTGCATCCCACCAAATCCCACTCCTCCTCAAAACTTTCTATAAACACATGTTTATACATTAAGATTTAAATGTAAGATTTTATTTTACCTTGTACAATATGGTATTTATGCCATTTAAGAAAACTATAAGAATAATATTCTGCATTAACAGTGAAAATGTATAAATATTTTTAGAAGCTCCCATTTTTCTTTCTTTTTGCAATTCTTTTCAGACAAGTGAGTAAATATCATTTTGTAAGAATATGTTAAACTGTATTTTTCTATTTCATCAAACTATCTCAAAGAAGTTTTACATGTAAATGAAGCAAATGTAAATGGGATATTCTTTTAATGAATCTTACTAATTCTGCTTAACTCAGGTCATACAGTAAATGAAAAAAAAGGAAAATAAGTCTTATGCATATTTTAAAATTTAGAGAAGAATTTAATCTCCATGTGTCTAGAAACAAATAATAAAAACCATTTGTTTTCCTGGTTCTGTTTAGGACTAGTAAGGCACCTGGATATTGCTATTAATAAAAAAGAATTTAATGTATGAACAAGACATTGAAGGAAATTTTTATTAATAAAAATGATATGTTATAAAATATTCTCTTTTTTGCAGACCATCATATATAGAAATCCCAAGAACTGAAAAAATATAAAAGTCAGATAAAGAGGGTTGACACTACTATTTATATAGTACTAACCTCTCACAATCACCTAGAGGGAGTATGCAATGACTTCACAAGAGAAGCAAGAAGGTCATGAAACCTGTACATAAAAAACAATTAAGTATGTTTCTAAATAAAAGTATGTCAAATGTACCTGCTCTTAGCTGATCCCTCAAGGAGTGAGAGCAGTTTATTAGGGAGATGACTTTCTTGAAAACACCAATAGGAATGTTCTACTTCATACTCCTCCCATCACCCCAGGAAAAAGGAGACAGAGAAGGGATGGAAGGGAATGCAATCAATAAAATGTCTGTTATTAAATGAGTTATGCCTGTAGATAATTGGATCTTAGTGTCCCTGAGGAAATACTGAAGCCACTGTAGGGCACCTCAGAGTCATTATACCCAAGTGGCAAGGAAGCTAGGACATTTATATACCAACTCTAGTCATTAGTCAGAGGATGCTGAGGGTGGTGAGGGAGGAGCAGTAATTCCCTGGCACTATGGGGTGGCCCTGCACATGAACTCCTGGCTTAGTGAATCCTTCAGGCAAAGAATATGCAGGTGTTGGTAATTGAAGTCAGGCTGGAGTGAAGTGAGACTGTAGAGGTTAAAGGATATGGGTAGACATTAACATCATTTACTTCATGTCCTCTACCCAACCAGGATAGTGATGGAGGACATAAAATGTTAGAACTATCCCTGGGTTCTCCTATAAAATAATTTATGCTGTTTGCCCTACACCCCACTGCTACATTTTGGATATATGTAATTTTGACTTCAGAATATCTATAATTATAAGCATAATTTCTACCTGAGATTACTTCTAGCTCTTATTATTGATAAAAACAATCTAGACTCGAAGTATTCCCAAATAAGCAGAATAAATAAATGGGAAAGTGCCTGTAAGGCAAATCTCCTTTGTCCTCTTGTCAAGTCTTATGCCTCCATTGGCATCTCCTATGCTTCTTTCCTTTCACCAGCCCACAATATAATTTTCACTATTTTGCCCTATTCTTTATAATTCAGCATGCTACCAATAAGTTTCATTAGATAAAACATCTCATTTTCTCTGTTAAGAAATAAACACTTTCCTCCTAGCCCCCACTAACACACTCTCCAAAACTCTGAACACCTTGCTCACTCACTACACAGTGGAATTATTCTCTTTCTCTCCTCTGAAAATGTTATTGCACACCAACTATACTACATTGCAGAAATGGTTCTGTGTACTTAGTTACAAAATAGTGAAAATCTAGAGCTTAGAGTTTCTTAGTTTAGGTAGCATGAGTATAAAAGAGAGAGGATCTTCTTTCCAGGGTAACTGAACCCAAATACCCAGGAAGGAAAAACTGAGCCTTTTATGCCTTTAATGGCTCCACAAGGAAATAGGGGAAATGTCAAAAAGAAAATGACAAGAATTATAAAAGAGAAATGTCAATGAAAAGACATTAAAACTTATTAATTACAAAATGCCTAATACATTTAACATGTGAAGTGTTCTGTAATGATTTTTTTCACCCAGAGATATGTTTTCTCCAATTTTAAACAGGCATACCATGGAATAGAACACTAGTTCAAGTTAAATGATTATAAAGCACCTTTCATCTGAGCATGAAAATATGTCCTTGGCAAACATAATTATGTAATTCTTCTCACATTTTACACAGAATGTTAAGCTTTGAGTTTAAGTACTTCCTTCCTTTCTAGTACTACAGGATGTTCCAGGTTCATCTTGCATATTTCTTGTCCCAGTCTTAGAATCAACAAATTCTCTAAGGAGTCCTGGAATCTTTTATTGGAAAAAGGTATTAGAACACCAGATTTGGGTTCTAATTGTGGTCATTGACACCAGGTCGTTGTTGCTTCTAGAAGTTTATATGTGTAAACTAATCCATGTATATACATATATCTATAAAGATTTCTGTGTGTAACCATTAGTATATATATTAAGCTAGTTGTGCCTTCATACTGATGTTTCTGACTCTTTCATTACAACACAGATCACTATAGTCTCCTCTCCTTGGTTATCTGTAACCTCCCACTCCAACAGAAAGAAACCTGGCTCCATCCTTTATTAACATTTACTTAATAGTTAAATTCCCTTATACATATATACTTGTATGAAAGCTGTTTAATCATACCCCCAAGAGAAATTTTTATGGACTAGGATACAGTGTTTATGTACAGTTTCTTTTGCCTTTAATCTTACAGATTGTACTCATTTCCAAAGTTACTTGGGTCAGCATCTTTTCCCCCACTCCCTTCAGTTCAGTTGTTTCATTCATTTGTAACACAGTTAGATTCTACTGTCACAGTCTGTGTCCTTTCCTGGGATCCTCTAACCTCCTAAATGATTTTCTAAAATTTTCATACCTTAAGGTTCACTCTTTATGCTGTAAAGTTCTATGGGTTTTAACAAATGCATAGTGTCCTGTATCTATCATTAAAGCGTCACACAAAATAATTTCACCACCCTAAAAAAATCCCCTAAGCAACATCTATTCAACCTTCTCCCCAAGCCTCTGGTCATTATAAAACATTTTAATGTGTCTATACTTTTGCCTTTTCCATAATGTCATATAATTTGAATTATATAGTATGTAGCCTTTACAGACTGGGTTTTTTCACTTATAAATTTGGATTTTATATTAATCTGTGTGCCTAAAATTAATATAATTTTTTCTTCTGTGTGCACAGATGATGGTTAGATTTTCTACTGATGCTGACACATGTCAGGTGACTTGGAAGGAGTTATACCAGCTAAAAACAGTATCTAGTAGATTGATAGGAGTTATTCTAAACAAGTGAGCTATCCCTAAGAACCTTTAGAAAAGAACAGAAGGAGAGTGAGTGAAAGAAAGAGAAATAAAGAGAGAAAGAGAGATTGACTGATTCAACTTGATAAATATCAGAAACAAACTGAGATGTATAATTTGAAACCCAACTCTTACCAATGTGCATAAATCATTTAATTACTCTGTTAGTACATAAATGAAAATATTCCTGGGCTTAACAATGATCGCATGCCTGTATCTTTAATTAAAATGCTACCAATAAGCTGCGACAAAACAATTATTTCAACTGCATTGACATCTGTAATTAAAATATATTACCACTGTGCAGTAGGGATAAAGGGGAACGGAGGGGTGGAAGGAAGCTGCCACCAGTATTGTCTGACCTTTTTTATAGGTAACAATGGTATATTCCCAAAGAAATCACGTCTAATATCCATATAATTACATATGATTGACAAATAATTCATTTTCTCATCATTAGTGTCACTTTATAACAATCCATAATAAGCTTATGTTGGAAGATAGTAGCATTTTCCCTCCTATTCCTGAAAATCATACAAACACAATAAACAAAATGATAAATTAAATATTAGCTATTTTAATAAAACTAAGAGAAAGATAAAAATCACAATGATTACAACAGGTGTGATGGCTACAAAAAAAAAAAAGTAAAGATTAATTAGGGGTAGGGTAGATGAAAGGAGGGAGCACAAGCTGTGTTTTCAGATCACAGAAAAAGCTGGAAGTACACTTCCTAAAGGTGAGGAGAATATCTTAAGGAGTAAAACTAAATCCTTTTTGAAGGAAGAGAATGTACACACTGACCACAAGAATTTTTTTTAGAATGAGTTTTGTTCTGAGAAGCAAAGATGAGAAACCATCCAGAAAAGCCATACTTCCAGGAAGCGTTCTGTCTCTGAGGCAGTGAGGGAAAAGAGAAACTTTGCATTTAAAATTCCACTGGTTTCTGCTTTTATTGTTGAGACAACGAAAGTTAGAGGAATTCACACAAAACTAAGTTAAAAGGAAAATTCCTTCTAGACCTTGATTCCTCCCATGTATAAATCATATGCAAATTTTTAAAAATTGTGCTTCATTACAAAAGAGAAATGAAAACATGTGTAATAAAATCTATACAAAAATAATACAAGAAAACTGGGCAAAAAAACAACTGGAAAAAATAGCAGAAGAATATACTGATGATAAAATTCAGTCATGGATGAGATAAAATTTTAAATCAAATATTTCACCATGAGTACTATTAAAAAGTAACTTATATTAGGCATCTATATGAATAGATTAAAAAATATATGGAGGAAATGAAAGATGAGTTGATAAAGCCAAGAAAAAGGTAGAAAAAACAAGATAATTATATAAATAAAGGCAAAATTAAAGGAATACAAAGAAAATGAAAATTCCTTAAAATAGAGTAAAACACATAGGAAATACTATTAGAAAAGTAAATAAAAAATACATTAAAATAAATAAAATATTAAAAACAATTGATGGAGGGAGATAACTTCTGAAATGCCAGCATGAGTTTTTCTGAAGAACTTCTCCCTAGTGAAATATAGCTTGTGAAAATTATCTTAAAACAAATAACCATTTAAAGTCCTAAGGGCATGTAGAAAATTAAGAAACATTTATTCAAGAAAACCTATTAAATCTCTGTAGAAACAGTAAGATTCTGTGGCACTTGAGCCACGAGCTTCTGCCCCTTCTCAGAGTGACTAGCTTCACTCTGATGGGTGGGGCCAAGATGGGGCTCTCTCCTGTCCCAGCTCCCAATCAAGGTCTGCAGTATAATCCCCTAGAAGAGGAAGATCACCAACATTTCTCACCCTCCCTCCCAGCTCTGTACTGCAGAGGCTAAATTCCAGGAAAGTGTAACTGAAAATTTGAAGACTCCTTTCTTCCACACAGCCTCGAGTCATAGGGTGTAGATAAGGCAATGCAAGAGTACTGAGAACCAGTTCACCCTCGCCCCAGCTGGGTCACAGGGCAGAGGTTCCAAGACCAGAAAGGCAAGTCAGGAAGACTACCGGCTATGCCTCACTCAGTGTTTTGTCCATAAAGCAGGGGTATCACTTCAGGGGAAGCAAGTCACCATCCCTGCCTTCAGCTCTGAAGCAGTGGGGCAAAAACTATGCCCAAGAAAAAGAGCAGGCCATAGAACAAAGAACTGCAAAGCTCCCCCCAAGGGCACTGACTTAATTTCTCCTGAGAGACAACTTGCTGCTCAAATTTTAAATGGCTGTTGTTTTTGTTTTTGTTTTTTAAAATAATTTCCCCAGATTATGGGGAAATTCCAACTTAAGGGAACTTTCAAAAACAATGGCAATGAAAGGTTTGTTCTGTTAGATAATAGAAGCCCAGCAGTAGGCATAAAGTGCTGCTATGGTAGCCTCAGGAAGTTGTCAGAAATCCAAGCTCATTCCACCTTTGTGCTCATAATATCCATTATCAAGATCACTTCGTGGTCCAGGAGGACTGCTTGTGTTCCTGTCATCATGTTTGCAGTCCAGATGGCAGGAAGAAATAAAAAGGTGAAGGAAAAACTGACCCTACAAGTGAATTAGCTCCTTTAAGGCAAGCATTGTTGAAGTCCCATGATTACATTTCACTGACCATAATTTAGTCATATGGCCACATTTTGCTGCACAGGAGCAAGTAAAAGAATATATATATATATATAGCTGAGTATATGTCGATATTTCTCTTTAAATGCTCAAGTGATTCAAAACCCAGAAACCTAGGAAAGACGTAAATTGGATTAAATTTAAAACAAACAAACAAAAAACTTCTGTATGGCAAACACAACTCTGAGTAAAGTCAGAGATCAATAAGAAACTGAGAAAATACATTTTAACTCATACCTCATCAAGTAATAAAGTCAGGTAAATAGAGGGAGCACTTCCAAAATAATACAAAAAATGCAGGTGGCTCAATTTAAGTAATAAACAGTTGACAGAGAAACACGTGGAACTGGCTTTTAAACATAAGAACATGCTTAACTTTAAAGAAAAAAGAAATGCAAATTAAAGCTATACCAAGATACTATCTTCCACTTAAAACATACAAATGACCAGTAAGTAGATGAAAAGATGCTCAACATTACAAATCATCAGGGAATGCAAATCAAAACCACAATGTAATAGCCATTCTCACATCTGTTAGAATGGCTATCATCAAAAAGACAAGAATTAAGTGTTGGAAAGGATATAGAGAAAAGGGAACACTTGTGTACTGTTGGTGGGGATGTAAATTGGTGCAGTCACTGTGAAAAACAGTACAGAGATTCCTCAAAAAATTAAAAATATAACTATCATATGATCCAGCAATTCCACCTTTGGGTATTTATCTGAGGGAAAGAAAATCACTATCTTGAAAAGACATCTGAACCTCCATGTTCATTGCAGCATTATTTACAACAGGCAGGACATGGAAACAACATGAGTCTACTGATGGATGAATGAAGAAAATGTGGTGTATATATATATACACGCACACACATACATACACAATGGAGTATTAGTCATAAAAAAGTGGGAGATCCTGCCATTTGTGACAACATGGATGGCCCTAGAGGGCATTATGCTAAGTGAA
This sequence comes from Delphinapterus leucas, assembly GCF_059928025.1. Classification (NCBI taxonomy): domain Eukaryota; kingdom Metazoa; phylum Chordata; class Mammalia; order Artiodactyla; family Monodontidae; genus Delphinapterus; species Delphinapterus leucas. The sequence continues at coordinate 100,407,807 of NC_143131.1, read as the reverse complement.
ATAAGTCAGACAAAGAAAAACAAATACTGTTTGATCTCATTTATATGTAGAATCTTAAAAAAAAATCATAGATATAGAGAACAGAATGGTGCTTGCCAGAGGCAGGGTATGTGGGGAGGTGGGGGGGACGTGAAATGAGTGAAGGTGATCAAAAGGTACAAATGTCAAGTTTTAAAATAAAACTCCTGGCGATATAATATACAGCATGGTTAACTATAGTTAACCATGCTGTATCTTGTATTTGAAAGTTGCTAAGAGAGTAGATCTTAAAAATTCTCATTACATGAAAAAAAATGTTTAATTATGTTTGGTGATAGATGTTAACTTACTGTGGTAATCATTTTGCAATAAATAAATATATTAAATCATTACACTGTACACCTAAAATGAATACAATGTCATACATTAATCATATATCAATAAAAAGATAGGAAACTAAGTTTTTTAAGAAATGGATTGTATTGGGTGTGGGGAGCATGCTGTCTGTACATTGATTGTAAGGGTGTCAATAGATAAAACCCATATTGAAAGCAATTTGGAAATGCCTATGAATATTACAAAAGAGCATAATTTTTACCCAGCAATTCTTCTTCTAAGCATTTCTCCTACATACATACACAAACTTTTGTAAAATGACATACATATAAGGTTATTCACTGTGCTTTGTACTTGCAACAATGGAAACAATATAGTTCATATATTAATGAATTTAGTTAAATAAGTAATGTTGGATACAGCAGGATAAAGAAGAATTAGATGTTCTTTGTGTATAGTAAACCAGTATTTGTGTAAGGAAGGAAGAGAAAATATATACATATATGTATCCATAACAATGAAAAAAATCTCTGGAAGAATGCATACAAAGCTAATAGCATGTATTGCCTGTGGGGAAGGGAACTAAGTGATTTGATGTGAGGTGAGGAGAAGGAGAAAGAATTTTTACTGTATTACCTTTTCATACCTTTTGCACCTTGAACCATGTGACTATATCACTGTGACGGTTAATTTTATGTGTCAACTTGACTCGGCCATGGGGTGCACAGATATTTGGTTAAACATTATATCTGGGTGTGTCTCTGAGAGTGTTTTCAGATGAGACTGACATTCGAAAAGGTATATGGAGTAAAGCAGATTGCCCTCCCCAGTGTAGGTGGACATCATCCAACCTGTTGAAAGCCTGAATAGGACAAAAAGACTCAGTAAGAAAGAATTTACTCTTTCTGTCTATCTCTGAGCTGGGACATTAGTTTTCTCCTGCCCTCAGATTTGGACTTGACTGTAACTTCCACTATCAGTTCTCTTAGTTCTCAGGTGTTCAGACTCAGACTGGTCCTACACCATCAGCTCTCTTGGGGATCCAGGTTGCTGACTGCAGATCTTGAGACTTCTCAGCCTTTTTAATTATATGAGCCAATTCCTTTAATAAATCATACCTATATCTATATACAAATATATATATCATTTCTGTTTCTCTAGAGAATCCTAATACAATTTCCTACTGAAAAATAATTTTAAACTATAAAGCCTATTTTAATTAGACTAATAGACTTTATTCTGTAGAAATATTAACATGATATTATTCTGGTAGATCCTTGAGGAAATTATGTGTTAGAGGCCTGAATCCTTCTGATACTCAGCATAAATTTTATATTAGTTTTCTCTGCCTCTTGAAAAAAAATGTATAGTTAACAAATTGTGACTACAGGCAAGTTATACCAAAATTTGCTTTTACTCTCTAAAAAAGAAATTATATAACTTATGATAAGTGCAATATGAAATGCTACAGAATTCTTAAAATAAATGCCTGCCAAAGTGTTTTGGCATATTGCTACTTTAAGTTTTTCCTAAAAATTAAGCAAACACAAAAAAAATGATAAAAAAAACCAAAAAGAGTCATTTGCCAATTGAACTTGCCTCCAACAAAGCAATGAAGTTCTAACTAAACCATTGCACTGCTCATAATTCATTCCTTAGGAGTGGTATTAAAGGGATTACAATATTTTCCTCCTTTTATATCACAATGAAACACTGAAGGCAGGACTCAGATATACTCAGTATTTTGAAAAATAAAAAATCCCATTAAGCGAAAAGCTGAGTAAAATCTGAACATCATTTAAAATGTTTAGGGTTAAAGAAAAATAAAGAGAGAGATTTCTTGAAAAACTCCCTTTGCCAGATTTTTATCTCAGCCTTCTGAGCCTCTATCTAGTTTTCAAAAATCGATTAATTAACTAGAGCATGAAAAAGAGAAAGGAGTCATCTCAGTCCACGAAAGAGTTCTAACAACATACTTATATTTTCTTTATTACAAAATAATTTAAGTAATTCATTTAATCACATCCTATCTTTTATTAGGGGACACAAATGGAATTGGGAATTGGTAAATTTTGTTAGGTGGAAGGAGGCTGAGAATTAGTGAGGAGTATAAGTATTAAAGTATTACCTGTGAAATTCTTATATCTAGTCTATCTTAAATGATGGAAGATTATTTCTCAAGAACATAGTCCAAACGGGTTTTCCTGAAAAGTGGCTTTCTATCAATGTTGATCCAGATATTTGAGCTCCTTCCATACAAGGGTTCCTCTGTCTTCAGGATACAGCTTCAAGTGTTGCCAAAGGAAAAGCAAAGACCATGAAGGACCAGATGTAACAGCCCACCCAGAAAGTGAGCTAGTCACTTTGTTCACATTCCACTGGCTGGAACTCAGTTATATAGGCACACCCAATGGCAAAGGAGGCTGGGATAATGGCAAAGGAGGCTGGGATATATAATCTAGAGGGAATAGGCAGGTTGTTGGCAGCAAGTCTCTGCTGCAAGCATTGAGACAACACAATAGGAATCAGTGGCCCTAAAGCAGAGGTGAAAGCTTTGGGTGCCATTAAGAGTTGAATGAAGAAAGAGAAATATGGGCTAAAAGGTGAAGTATTGAAGCGGAGAAAAAAACTTCAAAATTTGACCACAGATAAACTCTTTATAAAGACATGCTAGAAAGCCTTGGTCAAAATACAGAGATAAATGTGGGAATCATTTCTTTCTGTTCCCAACATGGCACACATATCAAGTCATGATATACCCCACCCTATGTACAAACTTAGGTTTCCACAAACTCTAAGATCTTCCTAAATATGCTTTTATTTCTTCACATAATTTTGAAAAATTGCTGTGACTTGAAGTTAGGTAGGTGAGTTTTATGGTAAGTTAATAAAAGGGTTATCTTTAGATTAATCTTGCATGAGATAACAGAGAGATTTCCAGAAGAAAAATCAGATGGAGGTTTAAAAACAGGAGGTCACCTTTAGAGAAACTAGGAATGTTCTAGGAGAAAGGGTTAAGGTAATTTTTATTGAAGAAATAGATACAACAAAACTTCAGTTTAAAATAATGGAAAGGACAATTTCTTTTCTTTGATTTTGGTGTGGTAGATTTTTAAAATATCAGTACTTTGCTGGAAAGAAATCTCCAGTGCTGTACAAAAACACTGTTAACGTTTTGGACTATTTTTTTCCAGTGGACTTTTATGTTCTCAATGGTATAACTAACCTTTCTGTTATTCAAAGTTCTGAATTAGCTAGATGATTTTCTAATATCACCATAAATATTCCAGAGAATATTCTTATTCTCATGATGATAAACTGAGTAGAGGGAGAAAATGAAGAGAAAATAATGAAGAGCATCTAATAATAATAATTAACAACTTAGCAACGTGAAAGAGGACAATATTCTTTGACATGGAGGATGCTTCAGAATTAAAAGTCCAACCACTGAGCTGACAGAGATTACATTTTTATGCAGCCGCTTCTCTCCTTTTATTTATTATAAATCATGAATACTAATAAGGAAATTCAATTCTTTATAAAACACTATGAAATATAAGTCTAGCTTGCTAATTAGATCTAAACTTTGGATGGTCTTTATGACATACAAGGACAAAATTATTATATTTTCACTTTAAAATAAAATGATCAAATTTAACGAAGATATAACTTGTAAAGATTTTGCATAAAGTGACTAATACTGTTAGAATGAGTTTGTGAAATACTGGGCATTTATAAAGCTAAACACAGGCAAATTCTTGCTGCAGAATTGGAGCATGGGCAATCACCAGGCCAGTGGGAAAAATAAAATAGGCTCATTGCACATATATAACCTGGATGAAATAGTAATGTGTCTCCTTGGAATACTGCACATTTCACCTAAGTTCATCAGTGGCCCTAAAGACACCAATAAGTCTGAATTTTTGATGGGGACACAGGAATGGAAGATAAGCTCCCTACCATTCCCCTATAGCTTTTAAAAAAATATTTTATTGGAGTATAGTTGATTTACATTGTGTTAGTTTCAGGTGTAGAGCAAAGTGAATCAGTTATACATATAAATATATTCACTCTTTTTTTAGATTCTTTTCCATATAGGCCATTACAGAATATTGAGTAGTGTTCCTTGTGCTATACCATAGGTCCTTATTAGTTATCTATTTTATATGTAGTAGTGTGTTTATGTCATTCCCAATCTCCCAACTTATCCCTCCCTCCCCTTACCCCCTGGAACCCATAAGTTTGTTTTCTAGATCTGTAACTCTATTTCTGTTTTGTAGATAAGTTCATTTGTACCCTTTTTAAAGATTCCACATATAAGTGATATCATATGATATTTCTTTCTTTGTCTGGCTTACTTCACTCAGTATGGCAATCTCTAGGTCCATCCATGTTGCTGCAAATGGCATTATTCCGCTCTTATTTATGGCTGAGTAATATTCCATTGTATATATGTACCACATCTTCTTTATCCATTCCTCTGTTGATGAACATTTAGGTTGCTTCCATGTCCTGGCTATTGTAAATAGTGATGCAATGAACATTGGGGTGCATGTGTCTTTTCAAATTATGGTTTTCTCTGGATATATGCCTAGGAGTGCAGTTGCTGGATCGTATGGTAGCTCTATTTTTTTGTTTTTAAAGGAAACTTCATACTGTTATCCATAGTGCCTGTATCAGTTTACATTCCCACCAATGGTGTAGGAGGGTTCCTTTTTCTCCACACCCTCTCCAGCATTTAGTGTTTGTAGATTTTTTGATGATGCCCATTCTGACTGGTATGAGGTGATAACTCACTGTAGTTTTGATTTGCATTTCTCTAACAATTAGTGATGTTGAGCAGCTTTTCATGTGCTTTTTGGCCATCTGTATGTCTTCTTTGGAAAAAATGTCTATTTAGATCTTCTGCCCATTTTTTGATTGGGTTGTTTGTTTTTTTGATATTGAGCTGCATGAGCTGTTTGTATATTTTGGAGATTAATCCCTTGTCAGTTTTTTCACTTGCAAATATTTTCTTCCATTCTGAGGGTTGTCGTTTTGTTTTGTTTAAGGTTTCCTTTGCTGTGCAAATGCTTTTAAGTTTATGTGGGTCCCATTTGTTTATTTGTGTTTTTATTTTCATTACTCTACGAGATGGATCAAAAAAGATCTTGCTGTGATTTATGTCAAAGAGTGTTCTTCCTATGTTTTCCTCTAAGAGTTTTATAGTATCTAGCCTTACATTTAGGTCTGTAATCCATGAAGCCAACTGACTTACTGGTTTGTGCTGAACAGATAAAAACGTGTTAATATTTCTCTATGCTGTACTCAGTACTCAACTGAATAAAGCTGTAGGCCATTCACCAAAGAAGGTAAGTACTACTATTCATTATTGAAATGAAATGATCAAGCACAGCATGCACAAATTTTAAACCTATATTACTAGATTGGCACCATATTCTAAAAAAAACGGTATTTATAAACCTGTATTTTCTCTGAGACCCTAACTTGAATAGCTCTTCAGTGCCTCCTCCAACTTGCTGAGTAGCCCCGACATTAATAGGAGTTCGGCACTATACTTGATGAAGGTATGTGGTCTCACCACCACTTTAATAAAACATTCTAAGTAAAGAAAACAAATTTAAAAATACACACCTTGCAAAAAGTGTAGCCACCATATTCAGGGATATCAACATGCAAGAGTCTATTTCTATATTTATCGATTATCAAACAATTTTGGAAATGCTAATTTCTGCTATTTAAAACATATTCGATATGTAACAGGTATATATATATAAAGAGAGAGAGAGAGAGAGAGAGAGCGAGAGAGAGAGCGAGAGAGAGAGAGAGAGAACATCTTTCTTGGAGTATAGTTGTTTCAAAGTGCTGTGTTAGTTTCTGCTGTATAACAAAGTGAATCAGCTATACATAAACATATATCTCCATATCTCTTCCCTCTTGGGTCTCCCTCCACCCTCCTTAACCCACCCCTCTAGGGGGTCACAAAGTACACAGCAGATCTCCCTGTGCTATGCAGCTGCTTCCCAGTAACTATCTCCTTTATATTTGGTAGGGTATATATGTCAATGCTACTCTCTCACTTCGTCCCAGCTTACCCTTCCCTCTCCCAGTGTCCTCAAGTCCATTTTCTATGACTGTGTCTTTATTCCTGTCCTGCCTCTAGGTTCTTCAGAACCATTTTCTTTTAGATTCCATATATATGTGTTAGCATACAGTATTTATTTTCTCTTTCTGATTTACTTCACTCTGCATGACAGACTCTAGGTCCATCTGCCTCGCTACAAATAGCTCAACTTCGTTTCCTTTTATGGCTGAGTAATATTCCACTGTATATATGTCCCATATCTTCTTTATCCATTCATCTGTTGATGGACACTTAGGTTGGTTCCATGTCCTAGCTATTGCAAATAGTGCGGCAATGAACATTGTGGTACATGACTCTTTTTGAATTATGGTTTTCTGAGTGTATATGACAAGTAGTGGGATTGCTGGGTCATCTGGTAGTTCTATTTTTAGTTTTTTAAGGAAACTCCATACTGTTCTCCATAATGGCTGTATCAATTTACATTCCCAGCAAATGTGCAAGAGGGTTCCCTTTTCTCCACACCCTCTCCAGCATTTATTGTTTGTAGATTATTTGATGATGGTCATTCTGACTGGCGAGAAGTAATACCTCATTGTAGTTTTGATTTGCATTTCTCTAATGAATAGTGATGTTGAGCATCCTTTCATGCGTTTGTTGGCAATCTGTATATCTTCTTTGGAGAAATGTCTATTAGGTCTTCTGACCATTTTTGGATTGGGTTGTTTGTTTTTTTTATATTGAGCTGCATGAGCTGCTTGTAAATTTTGGAGATTAATCCTTTGTCAGTTGCTTCATTTGCAAATAATTTCTCCCTTCTGAGGGTTGTCTTTTTGTCTTGTTTATGGTTTCCTTTGCTATGCAGAAGCTTTTAAGTTTCATTAGGTCCCATTATTTATTTTTCTTTTTATTTCCATTTCTCTAGGAGGTGGGTCAGAAAGGATCTTGCTGTGATTTATGTCATAGAGTGTTCTCCCTATGTTTTCCTCTAAGAGTTTTATACTGTCTGGCCTTACGTTTAGCTCTTTAATCCATTTTGAGTTTATTTTTGTGTATGGTGTTAGGGAGTGTTCTAATTTCATTCTTTTACATGTAGCTCTCCAGTTTTCCCAGCACCACTTATTGAAGAGGCTGTCTTTTCTCCACTGTATATTCTTGTCTCCTTTATCAAAGATAAGGTGACTGAAGCCACGTATGTGCATGGGTTTATCTCTGGGCTTTCTATCCTGTTCCATTGATCTATATTTCTGTTTTTATGCCAGGACCATACTGTCTTGATTACTGTAGGTTTTTAAGATACTCTGAAGTCAGGGAGCCTGATTCCTCCAGCTCCTTTTCTCTTTCTTAAGATTGCTTTGGCTATTTGGGGTCTTTTGTGTTTCCATACAAATTATGTAATTTTTTGTTCTAGTTCTGTGAAAAATGCCTGTGGTAGTTTGATAGGGATTGCCTTGAATTTGTAGATTGCTTTGGGTAGTAGAGTCATTTTCACAATGTTGATTCTTCAAATCCAAGAACATGGTATATCTCTCCATCTGTTTGTATCATCTTTAATTTCTTTCATCAGTGTCTTATAGTTTTCTGCATACAGGTCTTTTGTCTCCTTAGGTAGGTTTATCCCTAGGTATTTTATTCTTTTTGTTGCAATGGCAAATGGGAGTGTTTCTTTAATTTCTCTTTCAGATTTTTCATCATCAGTGTATAGGAATGCAAGAGCTTTCTGTGCATTAATTTTGTACCCTGCTACTTTACCAAATTCATTGATTAGCTCTAGTAGTTTTCTGGTAGCATCTTTAGGATTCCCTTTGTATAATGTCATGTCATTGGCAAACAGTGACAGCTTTACTTCTTCTTTTCTGATTTGGATTCGGTTTATTTCTTTTCTTCTCTGATAGCTATGGCTAAAACTTCCACAATTATGTTCAATAACAGTGGTGAGTGTGAGTGACCTTCTCTTGTTCCTGATCTTAGTGGAAATGGTTTCAGTTTTTCACCATTGAGAACGAAGTTGGCTGGGGTTTATCATATATGGCCTTTATTATATTGAGGTAGGTTCCCTCCATGCCTACTTTCTGGACAGTTTTTATAATAAGTGGGTGTTGAATTTTGTCAAAAGCTTTTTCTGCATCTATTGAGATGATCATATGGTTTTGTCGTTCAGTTTATTAATATAGTGTATCACATTGATTGATTTGCGTATATTGCAGAATCCTTGCATTCCTGGGATAAACCCCACTTGATCATGGTGTATGATCCTTTTAATGTACTGCTGGATTCTGTTTGCTAGTGTTCTGTTGAGGATTCTTGCATCTATGTTCATCAGAGATATTGGCCTGTAATTTTGTTTTTTTGTGACATCTTTGTCTGGTTTTGGTTTCAGCGTGTCGGTGGCCTCATATAATGATTATGGGAGTGTTCCTCCCTCTGCTATATTTCTGAAGAGTTTGAGAAGGACAGGTGTTAGCTCTTCTCTAAATGTTTGATACAATTTGCCTGTGAAGCCACCTGGTCCTGGGCTTTTGTTCGTTGGAAGATTTTTAATCACAGTTTCAATTTCAGTGTTTCTTCTTGTTTCAGTCTCAGAACAATGCGCTTTTCTAAGAATTTATGCATTTCTTCCAGGTTGTCCATTTTGTTGGCACATAGCTGCTTGTAGTAATCTCTCATGATCTTTTGTATTTCTGCAGTGTCTGTTGTTACTTCTCCGTTTTCATTTCTAATTTTGTTGATTTGAGTATTTTCCCTTTTTTTCTTGATGAGTCTGGCTTATTAATTTTGTTTATCTTCTCAAAGAACCAGCTTTTAGGGACTTCCCTGATGACACAGTGGTTAAGAATCCACCTGCCAATGCAGGTGACACGGGTTTGAGCCCTGGTCCAGGAAGATTCCACATACCATGGTGCAACTAAGCCCCTGCACCACAACTACTGAGCCTACATGCCTAGAGCTGGTGCTCCACAACAAGAGAAGCCACCACAATGAGAAGCCTGCACACTGCAACTAGAGATAGCCCACATGCAGCAATGAAGACCCAATGCAGCCAGAAATAAATTAATTAATTTTTTAAAAAGAAACAGCTTTTAATTTTATTGATCTTTGCTATTGTTTCCTTCATTTCTTTTTCATTCATTTCTGATCTGATCTTTATGATTTCTTTCCTTCTGCTAACTTTGGGGTTTTTTTGTTCTTCTCTCCCTAACTGCTTTAGGTATAAAGTTAGGTTGTTTATTTGAAATTTTTCTTGTTTCTTGAGGTAGGATTGTATTGCTATAAACTTCCCTTTTAGAACTGCTTTTGCTGCATCCCATAGGTTTTGGGTCATTTTGTTTTCATTATCATGTGTTTCTAGGTATTTTTTGATTTCCTCTTTGATTTCTTCAGTAATCTCTTTGTTATTTAGTAGCACATTGTTTAGCCTCCATGTGTTTGTATTTCTTACAGTTTTTTTCCTTTAATTGATATCTAGTCTCACAGCGTTGTGGTTGGAAAAGGTACTTGATACAATTTCAATTTTCTTATATTTACCAAGGCTTAATTTGTGACCCAAGATGTGATCTATCCTGGAGAATGTTCCATGAGCAATTGAGAAGAAAATGTATTCTGTTGTCTTTGGATGGAATGTCCTATAAATATCAGTTAAGTCAACCCTGTATAATGTGTCATTTAAAGCTTGTGTTTCCTTATTTATTTTCATTTTGGTTGATCTGTCCATTGGTGAAAGTGGGGTGTTTAAGTCCCCTACTACTATTGCGTTACTGTTGATTTCCCCTTTTTTGGCTGTTAGCATTTGCTTATGTATTGAGGTGCTCCTATGTTGGGTGCATAAATATTTACAATTGTTATATCTTCTTTGGATTGATTCCTTGATCATTATGTAGTGTCCTTCTTTGTCTTTTGTAATAGTCTTTATTTTAAAGTCTAGCTTGTCTGATATGAGTTTTGCTACTTCAGCTTTCTTTTGATTTCCATTTGGATGGAATATCTTTTTCCATCTCCTCATTTTCAATCTGTATGTGTCCCTATGTCTGAAGTGGGTCTCTTGTAGACAGCATATATATGGGTATTGTTTTTGTATCCATTCAGCCAGTCTATGTCTTTTGGTTGGAGCATTTAATCCATTTACATTTAAGGTAATTATTGATATGTATATTTCTATTACCATTTTCTTAATTGCTTTGGGGTTGTTTTTGTAGATCTTTTCCTTCTCTTGTGTTTCCTGCCTAGAGAAGTTCCTTTAGCATTTGTTGTAAAGACTTTTTGTTGGTGCTGAATTCTCTTAACCTTTCCCTGTCTGTAAAGGTTTTAATTTCTCTATTGAATCTGAATGAGATCCTTGCTGTGTAGAGTAATCTTGGTTATAGGTTTTTCCCTTTCATCACTTTATATATGTCCTGTCACTCCCGTCTGGCTTGCAGAGTTTCTGCTGAAAGATCAGCTGTTAACCTTATGGGGATTCCTTTGTATGTTATTTGTTGTTTTTCCCTTGCTGCTTTTAATATTTTTTCTTTGTATTTAATTTTTGATAGTTTGATTAATATGTGTCTTGGCATTTTTCTCCTTGGATTTATCCTGTATGGGACTCTGTGCTTCCTGGACTTGACTGACTTTTTCCTTTTCCATATTAGGGAAGTTTTCAAATATAATCTCTTCAAATATTTTCTTTTTCTCTTTTTCTTCTGGGACCCCTATAAATTGAATGTTGGTATGCTTAATGTCCCAGACCTCTTTGAGACTGTCCTCAATACTTTTCATTGTTTTTTCTTTATTCTGCTCTGCAGTAGTTATTTCCACTGTTTTATCTTCCAGGTCACTTGTCCATTCTTCTGCCTCAGTTATTCTGCTACTGATTCCTTCTAGAGAATTTTTAATTTCATTTATTGTGTTGTTCATCATTGTTTGTTTGCAGTTAAGTTCTTCTAGGTCCTTGTTAAATGTTTCTTGTATTTTCTCCATTCTATGTCCAAGATTTGGATCATCTTTACTATTAGTACTCTGAATTCCTTTTCAGGTAGACTTCCTATTTCCTCTTCATTTGTTGGTCTGGTGGGTATTTACCCCTTGCTCCTTCATCTACTGTGTTTTTCTCTGTCTTCTCATTTTGTTTAACTTACTATGTTTGGGGTCTCCTTTTTGCAGCCTGCAGGTTAGTAGTTCCCATTGTTTTTGGTGTCTGCCCCCAGTGTGTAAGGTTGGTTCAGTGGGTGTGCAGGTTTCCTGGTGGAGGGGACTGGTGCCTGTGTTCTGATATGTGGGGCTGGATCTTGTCTTTCTGGTAGGCAGGGCCATATCCAGTGTTGTGTTTTAGTATAATTTTATGCATCCTCTCTGCTAATGGGTGGGGTTGTGTTCCTTTCTTACTAGTTGTTTGTCATGGGGTGTCCAGCAATGGAGCTTGCTGGTTCTTGAGTGGAGCTGGGTCTTAGCTTTGAGACCAAGATCTCTGGGAGAGCTCTCGCTGATAAATATTACGCGGGGCCAGGAGGTCTCTGATGGGCCAGTGACCAGAACTCGGCTCTCCCACTTCATAGGCTCAGGCCTGATGCCAGGCCAGAGCACCAAGACAGCTCAGAAGAAAAGGAAGAAAAAATGAAAGAAAAAATAATACATAAAAAATAAAAATTAAAAAAATAAGGAAGAGAGCAGCCAAACCAATAAACCAATCCACCATTGATAAGAAGCACTAAAAACTAAACTAAACTAAGATAAACATAAATATCAGAAACAGATCAGTCACAGACAGCAAACCCAAAGTCTACAGTTGCTCCTAAAATCCACCGCCTCAATTTTGGGATGATTCGTTGTCTCTTAAGGTATTCCACAAATGCAGGGTCCATCAAGTTGATTGTGGGGATTTCATCTTTTGCTCCTGAGGCTCCTGGGAGAGATATCCCTTTCTCTTCTTTTCACACAGCTCCTGGGGTTCAGCTTTGGTTTTGGCCCTACCTCTGCACGTAGGTCACCTTCAGGCATCTGTTCGCCATCCAGACAGGAGGGAGTTAAAGCAGAGCCTGATTGGGGGGTCTGGCTCACTCAGGCTGGAGGAAGGGATGGGTATGGTAGTCATAATTGGAATGTGGAGCGAGCCTACAGCAGCAGAGGTCAACGTGACGTTGCAACAGCCTGAGGCTGCTGTGAGCTGTGGATGACAGCCAGTGGTGGTAAGGATTGTGAAGCTGGTCACTAGTAAATATCTTATGCATAATGGTAAGCAATTTCTTTATACTACTGTTCACCAGGTACCATGACTCGTGAGCAGGTCACTCTTTACCTAAGGTTGTTTGGCATCATCTGCTACTAGGTCACTGTCTTAGCTACTGACCCTCTGTTCTGCTGGATACAGCTGTCCTTTGTGGACGGTTTCTGTCAATTCTCTAAACTAAGGGAGGGATAGCTTCTCCAAATATTATTAGAAGCAGCTATTCAGAGTTTAGCATACTCAACTTCAGAATCCCTAGAACTGTCCAGGGAACTATCAGCTTCTTCTAATGTCAAGGGTAATAATACTCACATCCCCAGCCCTTTCGCCACTTGGAGTATACCATGCCTCTAGAGGCCCAAGTTGCTTTTGACCCCAGTGACGATTCCCTTACCCTATTAAGATCAATGAGCAGACATTTGTTTCATGTCATCAAAACTAATTCTATCACTGCAAAACTAAAAATTCTTCCCTCCCCTAAGAAATAGAGTATGTCCCTAAAGGAATTTAACAATTTAATTCTCTAGTCTAACAGTAAAAATTGCTTACAAATTTGAAAGCTGAAGTCTTTCAAACATGTAATAAAAAATATTAAGGTCCAATCAGCTGGCACACCTCATGACAACACTAGATTCTGAAGAAAGAGATTGGCATTTAGGTCTCTAATAAATAAAAGAGTAAATATTTTCCCTTTCATACCCTGGAGTCTATTGACAAACATTGTGATCTTCTTACAAAACTGGTCTTGTACTTTACATAGAAATATTTTTTTTAAAGTTCAAGATAGAATAATTTAATGAAGTGATGTCTAAAGTTTATCTGAATATTTAAATCTATTTAAATCTATAAAAATTAAATGAACCTTAATGTTTACACAATTATTCAATTTTTTTCATTGTTACCACACTTAGAAATCAGTACCTTTGACCACTGACCATTGACAAAGAGCTGGTTATAATACAACTTCATTTTCCATGACAAAGATGGATCATGATATTTCTTCAAGTGACTGATCATCTGATGAATGATTATGGATACTCTAGGGACAACTGTATTATTATAAACATTTTGCAATTCATTTTTAACATTTAAAATCACTGTGAAAATCTGGTATTTTAATATCTTGATAAAAGCTCCAGGTGTTCTTAAAATGTACCTTTCCATACTTTTTGGTTTAAAATATTTCATAAGATATATTTTTATTTTTGCTTATTTATTTTTGCTTACATATACCACATGTAAGCAAAATTTTTTGATCCTTCTACTTTTTTTGGTAAGTCAAATATAGGCCAGATGCTCATGTGGACAAGGCTGCTTGTACTGATGTGTTCAAAGACCTCCAGATCAACAGCATGACAATATGTTACAAAAATCCCCTTGCCTCTCATCTCCAATTTTCCCACAGTTTGTAACTGCTCCAGAGTTTCTCAATCTTTAGGACTCTTTGTGAACTTTCTCCTTGAAAATCTCCCAAACACCCCATTCACATGGACTCTTTTCTCTTCTTTTCCCCATGCAACTAGTGCCACCTTCCTGTCATTTCACTGAAATTCCTGAATACATCCATCAATTGCCTCGGGCCAAAAGACTGGGTGCCTGTGTGACCACCAATATTTCATTTCTTCTCACAGAGAAATGCATTGAGACTACTGGAAAGAAGTTTTCTCAGTCTAACTGCTTTCCCACTGTAAAAGCCCAGTGGAGCCATTCTAGGGTATAAAATTGTCTACCTCTAGATTATGCAGATCAAAAGATTGCTTTATCTACCTAAATCTTGGTGCTTGGTGGTTGGAAGCACAATGTATGCAGATACATGTATTGACAAACATCCTCAATGTTTCCAGCATTCTGATATATTCTTTGAGCTAGGGTGGTAAAATCTATTCACACTGCAGTTCCCTTAGCTCAAATCTTAAGGAGCAAAAATTAGATTGAGGAGTCGCACTCTCTCAAGCTGGTCCACACGCAGCCTCCTGTAATTCATAAAGTGTTTTTACAGTATACAAATCCAGCAGCTTCTGTGCCAGGTCAGAATCCTAGGGTCCCATACTTTCATGAGTTTTACCTCCAGAAATCTCACCAAGTTGTTAAGGTAAAGAGCCAATAAAAATCACCTTGTACTTCTAGCAAGGGGAGGGCAAAAATAACCATTCTGAAATATGCCCAGAATGTTCTCCACAATGAAGGCCTACTCTTCAAAGGAAAAGACTTTACCAGAGCCTCATCCACCCTGGAGGAAGGGCAATTAGCCAACTCAAGCCCCCTCTAGTTTTTATGTCTCACCTAGGTGGGGGAAAAATGCTGAGAAACATTTCTGAAAGTCACAGCTCAGGGATTCAAGCCCACTAAAAGAGTGAGATTTAAACATAAGATTACAGACTTTTTCCCTTCCTCCGCACATTACCACAACATAAAAGGACCCATATAATAGCAGTGGATTATATTTGAAATAAATGTAAAACATAATCTATTTAATATTTAGTTCTTAGTGGGCCCAAATACAACAGGGAAAACAAGGATACTGGAGGAATCTGAAGCCTCTGGTAACTACAGCTACAGCAAACATGAAACACAGATGAACTTTAAGCCAGATTAATGTAAAACCTCACATAGTGCCCATGTGTCTCAGTTTTTATTACCTAATAGATCATGACTGACTTTCAACAACAAAATAACAAGGCATTCTAAATGGCATGAAAAGAAACACAGTCTGACGAGACAAAGGAAGTGTTAGAAGCTGACTCATAAATAGCATCAATGTAAAATAACTATGATCAGTATGTTAAAGTCTCTAATGGAAGAAGTAGACAACATGCAAGGACAGACGGATAATGTAAGGAGAGAAAAAAAAACCCTAAGAAAAAGACAAAATGATATGTTAGAATCAACACTGAAGAATGCATTTGATGGGTACATCAGTAGGTTAGACATGGCTGAAGAAATAATCATTAAGCTTGAAGATATGTCAACAGAAACTTCCTAAACTAAAATGCAAACAGAAAGAATTAAAAACATAAATAAAAAGAGAAAGAAACAGAAGAAATATTGAAGATAATAACAGCTTAAATTTTTTGGAAATTAATGACAGACAACAAAACATAGATCAAGGACGATTAGGGAACACTGGAAAGGATAGATATCAAAAAAATCTACATCAAGCCGTATTAGAATTGCAGAAAACCAAACCAAAGACAAACAGTAAATCTTAAAAGCAGCCTGAGGGGTGAGAAACACCTTACCTATAGAGGAACAAGGATCAGTTACATCAGACTTCCTGTCACAAAGCATGCAAGCAAGAAGGTAGAGGAATGAAATATTTAAAGTCTTGAAAGAAAAAAAATGCACCGACCCAGAATTCTATATCCACTGACCCAAAATTCACTTCAAGAGTGAAAGAGAAATCAAGAATTTCTCAGATAAACAATAACTGAAGGAATTTGTCTCCAGTAAAGAAGCCTGCAATAAATGTTAGAAGACCTTCTTCACAGAGTAGGAAAGTGGCATAGGTCAAAACTCAGATCTTCGTAAAGAAAGGAGAAGTGGCAGAGAAAACTCATTAAGGTAAAATAAATAATTTTTTGGTATTCTTCTTAATTGATCTAATAGACAACAGTTTGTCTAAATTAATAGTAGTAACAAAGTACTGGGTGGTTATAGTATATGGTTAAGTTAAGTGGCTAATAGTAATGTTATAAGGGAAGGGGAGGAGAAGTTGGAAACACTACGTTAGAAAATACCTGCACTATTAGTGAAGCAGTATAGTGTTTGAAACTGAATTATATTAGTTGTAAAGGTATAAGCTCTAAAACAAGCAAAATAAAAAAAACTTAATTGATAAGGTAAGAGAGGAGAGAAAAAGGAATCATACAAAATACTCATCTAAAACTAGAGAAAGCAGAAAAGGAATGTAACATAAAAAAGAAACAGAGAACAAATGCAGTGAATAGAAATTAGGCACAAATATTTTTGATATTAATCCAACAATAACCACTTTAAATGTCAACGGTCTAAATACATCAATTAAAAGTAGAGTGCATACTTATTTGCAGGGCAGGAATAGAGACGCAGACATAGATAATAGACCTGTGGAAACGGGGAGGGTGGGGAGAGACAAGGGGAGGGATGAATTGGGAGATTGGGATTCACATATGTGCATTGCCATGTGTAAAACGGATAGGCTGGTGGGAACCTGCTGTGTAGCACAGGGAGCTCAGCTTGGTGTTGTGTGATGACCTAGATGGGTGGGATGGGGGGGGTGGGAAGGAGGTCCAAGAGGGTGGGGATATATGTACACATATAGCTGATTCACTTCATTGTATAGCAGAAACTAACACAGCATTGTAAAGCAACTATACCCCAATTAAAAAAGAAAAACTATATGCAACTATATGTTGCCTATAAAAACTATATAGAAACAGAGAGGTCTCCACTGTTACAGTAACTCCTCTTTCAATTATTAGCAGATCAAGCAGGAATAAAATTAGTAAGGATATATTTGAACTAAAAGTACCAAGATTGTTCAGCAGTATCTTACAAAACTAAACATAGTCATCTACCCAATCCAGTAGTCGTGATCCTAGGCTTTTACTCAGTTGAGTTTAAAACTTATGTCCATACAAAAACCAGCACAGGAATATTTATATCAGCTTTATTCATATGGTCAAAAGGCAGAAGCAACCAAGATGTCCTTCAACAGGTGAATGGATATGTGTGGTACATCTGTAAAATGAGATATTACCATGTGAAAAAAGAAATGAGTTATCAAGCCACAGAATGACTTGGAAGAAACTTAAATACATCTTAAGTGAAAGAAATCAGTCTAAAAAAGCTACCTACTTTATGATTCAAATTATATGACATTGTGGAAAAGGCAAAACAATAAAAACAGTAAAAAGATAAGTGGTTGCCATGGGTTCAGGGAGTGGAAAGAAGGAGAATAGGCAAAGCAGAGGAGATTTTTTAGGGCAGTAAAACTATTTTGTGCGTTCTGTAATGAATACATGCCCTTATGTATTTGTCAAAACCCATGCAACTTTATAGCATAACGAATGAACCTTAGTTTATGCAAATTTTAAAATATCACTTGGGATGTTTGAGGAATCTCAGGAAAGCATGCAGAATGTGACAAAAGAATCTTAGTCTATTACAGCTTCACTGAAGTGGGTATGGGAAGGGTGGTAACCTGAGTAACTATGGAAATGAGTGGTGTACATAAGACCAAAGGCAAAAGGGACTGCATATAAGCACTGTACTCTAGTTCAAAAGGTTGTTTACTACAGAGATATGGATGAACAATTCTGATATTGTTAATCAAAAATATTGGAATTGAACCATTAAGAAAATGGATGGCAGATAACAGGATCCAAGTTTCTCATTGTTGGAGTGGGAATTTATAGATAAGCAAAAAATGAGGCCACAATATCCATATGGTAATGTATTAGAGTTGGGAATACCAGCAGACTTCATATTTAACTTAATATAGTTAAAGATAGTTTTACATGTAGAAATATTTATTGACATATGTATATACATAGGTTAATATACAAACATATCTTCCTTTGCTCTATCAGCTGAGCAGAAAGAGCTTAAAAGAAATGACACCCAATAGTAACAAGCACACCTACTGCCCAGATCTTGGTGTCTAATACCAGTCTCTAATTAAAAAAAAAAAAAAAAATCCTTATAAATAACAAAATCAGAGATCCTTGGAGAATTCCCTGATTCTAGAACTAGAGCTGGAAATATTCGAGATGAGCCTGAAGCATCTTATAATGCCATAAACAATGAAGTGCTCAAACACACATACACACACACACACATGCACACGCACACACACACACACATGCAAAGAGATGAGGTATGTCAAAGGGGAATAGGAGCCAACTGAAAGATTCCCAATGGCCAGGATGGAAAAAATTGAGCTATAAAATTGATAGGCATTATAATCCTATATATAAAATAAATACTATGCATCCATACTGATGTATAAAAATGATTAAATAATTAATAATTGAGAAGAAATAAGTTTTCCGTGTCGAAGAATTTCAAATAAATTATGTAGATACTTCATTGTAAAGGTGACTTCCCTCTAAAAGAATACAGTATAAAAAGGAGGAAATAAAAGTGTAACTCTATAGTGGAGAAACCTGACAGAAACTACTTTAGCCAGGTGATCAAGGTCAACGTCAACAGTCATAAATCATGTTGATACTATATACCCTTGATATGATATGATCACACTTTATCTCAGTGGTCTTCCTTTCCAGAAGCCATAATCTCAGTCTAACAAGAAAAAGCATCAGACAGATTCCTATAAAAGGACATCCTACAACACACTTGATCAATACTCCTCAAAACTGTCAAGGTTCCCAAAAACAAGGAAAATCTGAAAAACTGTCACACCCAAGAGGAATCTAAGGGAAGATAATGATTAAATGCAGCGTGATGTCATGGATAGAATCCTGGAATATGAAATGATATTAGGTAAAAATTAAGGAAATCTGAATCATCTATAGACTCTAGTTAACAATATTGGTTCATTGCTAAAACTGTAAAATACCAATGTAAGATATTAATAATAGTGAAGACTGTGCTATATGGGAATTAAATTATTACTCAATTTCTCTATAAATATTAAACTATTCTAAAAATAATGTCTATTAATTTAAAAAGCAAATGAGGAATAGCTCAAGGTAAGGTAAAGATAAAGATTTTTCTCACAATTTAAATGAACGCAATGCATTTAATGGTGGCCCTTAATTTAACAACAGAGACCTACAAATTTAACATACATTTAAATTCATGATGATAGTCCAAATGAACATGATTAAATATTCTGGATGTGCATAACCAAGAGAAATTGAAATAACTGAAATTATGCTTTTTGGTCAAGAATATAGCTTAGCTGCATTCCATTAAAACCTTTAGTACCTGGAAATTGACCTGGAAAAATTTAAAAACAATTCAGGTAAACTATAACATAGAATATAATTAAGCTTTAAAGGGCCAATTTTAAGATTCAATTAGAGGGCATCTAATATGGGTATGTAAATTATGTGAGACAAAGTATAGTATTCAAAGTAATCTTTTTCATAAAATACAGTAAGATAAGAGATTGTGAATATTAGAGTGTTAACTACTTCAGGGATTTATAACATGATGATCAGCAAATTCAAGAATTAAAATCAAACTGAGACTTTAGTGGCTCTAAGAAATAAAGCTGATAAACTGGTAGCTAAGCACTCCAAGTTCTGATTTTGACTCAAATTTTACAATTATTGCTGCTGAATGAACAAAGAATATATTTGTTTTATTAAAATAACAATGAGGTTTTTTTACTCTCAAAAGATCTTTTTGGTGTGACATCAGCATCGTGTGGCAAAACACATCCCTTGTTTTGTTTTCATCTCAAAAACAAAAATTCAACATCCATCCACAAACAAAAGTACCTTTAAGGGAACTGTATACCAGCACCATTTGTCAAGGAACCAGGAGGAGTTTTGCCCAACAATGCATTGGGAAACAGGCAGACAGGACTCAGTCCTGGTTATGGACCCTGCAGTAGCCCATAAGCCAACTCCAGCCACTCTAAGCTGTGGTGTGGGAGCCCCTGGAGATCATTAACTTAAAAAATCACCCACAGACAAAAGAGCCTTTGTGAAAGTCCAGGTTTCCAGAGAAGTTCCAGCACTATGTTGGACAAAAAAAATACAAGTTTGCATGTGTTGGAGTGGGTAAGAAAAAGAGTTGACTTTGCTAGATCATACCTCCCCAAAGGTTACACAGTTTAGTGACAGGAGAGATTATCCTTGACCCATGATTTCTCCTGCAGGGGGAAAGGAGAACTAGTAAGTAAGTACCCAGCTTCCCCATCTGTGCTGAAGACTGCCAATGGGCTTCATTTCTCTCTAGCCATACCTGGAGTACTGATCATGAGCTAAATGACTAGTGTGTGGGAAGTAGCAGGAAGAAGAGAAGAGAGAACTCCCAGGAAATATTAAGAGAATGTAGACACTGTTGTGTTACTGATTCCATCAAGAAGCTTGCACATAAGGCACTGAGAATGCCTCACCCATGGGCCCCCTCAACTGGCCTGTGGGCACTGCCAGTGCTCCAAATGCCTCACCCACACACATTCCACCACCCTGGCCAGCTCCCTGTGTATGCTCCAGATGGCAGTGGTAAGAGCAAGCTTTGTCAGTCAGCTAGTGAGTGCATGTAGAAAACTAGCTGAATCTGCAGACCAGGGAGAGACCACAAACTTGAGCGTTAGTGTCACCTTTGGGGAAACAGAAGAGAGTCTGTCAGAACTCAGCCTCATGTATTGCAGGATAAAAGGAGGCATAGGAGCTTAAGAATCCTGCAACAAGAGAGAGCAAGATATGTGGAGCAGTTGTATCTATAGAAGGTCTAAGAAAGCCTCAGGATCTCTAGCAGGATTCAAGGAAGTTATTTCTCCACCCCCCCCAATAAAGGCACTTAGTAAAGAGGGGAGGTGGCTGCCACTTCATATGCAAAAACAACAACGCAAAACTTCAAGTTACACAAAAAAATCAAGGTACAATAAAGGATCACAATAATCTTCTGGTAACCACACCCAAAAACATGGAGATCTGCAATTTACCAGGTAAAAAATTCAAAATAGCTGTTTTAAGGAAGCTCAATGAGCTACAAGAAAACACAGAAGGATGATTCAACAACATCAGGAGAACAATACACACAAAAAAAGAGAATTTTAAGAGAGATAGAAATCATAAAAAAGAAGCAAACAGAAAACCTGCAGCTGAAGAAAACAATGAATGAAATGAAAATGCAAAAAAAACCCATCAACAATAGAACTGATCAAGTGAAAAAAGAAATCTGTGAGACTGAATAAAGGACTCTGAAATTATCTAGTCAGAGGAGAATAAAAAAGAATTCTAAAAAGGTGAAGAAAGCCTGCTTGATCTATGGGATATCATTAAAAGAAAAAAATTTCAAAATAATTGGAGTTCCAGGAAAAGATAGGGAGAAGGAGGTCAGGAAGTTTATTTAGAGACATGATGGCTGATAACTTCCCAATCTGGGGAGAGATTTGGATATCCAAGTTCATGAATCTCAGAGGTCACAAAGCAAAACCAACTTAAAGAGATCCTCTCCAAGGTACATTGTAATAAAACTCTCAAAAATCAAAGACAAAGAGAGAATCTTAAAAGAAGCAAGAGAAAAGAAGCTTGTAACTTATAAGGGAACTCCCATAGGTTGTCAGCAGATTTCACAGCAGAACACTTATAGGGCATGAGAAGGTAAATGATATATTCAAACTGCTTAAAGAAGAAAACTGCCAATCAAGAATATGTTGCCCAGCAAAGTTGTATTTCAGAAATAAAGGAGAGACAAAAACTTTCCCAGAAAAACAAAACCTGAGGGAATCCATCGTCACTAGCCTGTATTACAAGAAATACTGAAAGACTTCTTGAAGCTGAAATGAAAGAATAGTAATTAGCAAGATGAAAATACACAACACAATGATAAAGGTAAGTATATACTCAATTCAGAACTCTAATACTATAATGTGATAGAGTGTTAAACAATTATCTGTAGTGAAATGAAGAATGGACAAGAGTATTAAAAATAACTATAGCTACAGTAATATGTTAGTGAATAAACAATATGAAAAGAACCAAATTATGACATTAAAAAAAGGAGGGAGTAAAAGGGTAGTTTTTTATGGAATCGAAGTTATTATCAATGTAAAATAGACTGTTATATCTGTAAGATGGAAAAAGATATTCCATGTAAGTAGAAACAAAATAGAGAGCAGGGGTAGCTATAGTTATATCAGAAAAAAATAGAATTAAGCCAAAAACTGTAACAAGAGACAAAGGAGATCATGATATAATTATAAAGGGGCCAATTCATTACGAGGATAAAATAGTAAATGTATATGTGCCCAATATCAGAACACCCAAATATGCTATACAAATACTAACAGATCTGAAAGGACAAATAGACAACAACACAATAATAGTAGGGGATTTCAATACACCACTTTCAACAATGGATACTTTGGACAGAAAATCAATGAGGTAACATTGGACTTGTACCAAACTTTAGACCAAATGGAACTAACAGACATGTGCAGAACCTTCCATCCAACAGCAACAGAACACAAATTCTTCTCAAGCACATATGGAATATTTTCCTGGATAAATCACATGATAAGTCACAAAACAAGTTCTTAGCAAATATAAGAAGACTGAAATCATAGTAAGTATCTTTTCCAAAACTCAGTGGTATGAAATTAAAATGAAACTAAAAATCAGTGACAGGAGGAAAGCTGGAAAATTCACCAATATGTGGAGATTAAACAATATGCTTCTAAACAAGCAATGGGTCAAAGAAGAAATCAAAATAAAAATCAAAATATCTTGAAACAAACAAAAATGAAAATTCAACATACAAAACTTATGGGATGCAGCAAAAGCAATGCTAAGAGGGAGATTTTAGCAATAAATGTCCACAATAAGTAACAACCGAATTTTACACCTCAAGAACCTAGCAAGAGACGAACTAACTAAGCTCATATAAGCAAAGGGAAAGAAATAAACATCAGAGCAGAAATAAATGAAATAAAGACAAGAAAAACATTAGAAAAGATCAAATTAAACTAAGACTAGATTTTTTTATATACAAAAAAGGAAACCTTTACATAAACTCACTAAGAAACAAAGAGGGCATAAATAAATAAAATCGTCAATGAAAGAGACGTTACAACTGATCTACCAGAAATACAAAAGATAATGAAAGATTCTGAACAAGTATATATCAACAAATTGGGGAACCTTGAAGAAATGGATAAATTCCTAGAAATATACAACCTACCAAGATGAAATCATGAAGATATAAAAAATCTGAACAGACCAATAATGAGTAAGAAGATTTAATCAATAATCAAAATCCTCTCAGGATGGAAAGCCCAGGACAAAATTGTTCCATCAGTGAATTTTACTAAACATTTAAAGAAGTAATGCCAATCCTTCACAAATTCTTCTCAAAAATTTCAGAAGAGGGAACACCCCCAAATTCATTTTATGTGGTTAGTAATAACCTGATACCAAAGCCAGATAAGGACACTACAAGGAAAGAAAACTACAGACCAATATCCCTGATGAACACAGATGTAACAACTCTCAACAAGATATTAGCAAAGTGTATTCAACAACACATGAAAAAGACCATACAACATCAACAAGCAGGAATTTTCCCTATGATGCAAGGATGGTTCAACACATGCAAATCAATAAATGTGGTACACCATATTAACAGAATGAAAGATCAAATCGTGATTATCTCAATAGATGCATAAAAAGCATTTGACAAGATACAACCTTTTTTATGATAAAAACAATCAACATATTGGATGTAGAAAACATTCTTCAACATAATAAAGGCCATATATGATAATCCCACAGCCAACATCATACTCAATGGTCAAAGTACGAAAGCTTTTCCTCTAAGATCAGGAACAAGATAAGGGTGCCTATTCTCACCACTTCCATTCAACAAAGTACTGGAAGTCCTACCTAGCACAATCAGGCAAGAAAATAAACAAAATATACATAAAGCAGATAGGAATAGGTAAAATATATTTTGTTTGCAGATGATATAATCTTATATACAGAAAATCCTAAATTCTGCTCCCAAACGATTTGAACTAATAAATAAATCAGTAAAGTTACAGGATACAAAGTCCATATACCTAAATCAGTTATATTTCTAAACACTACAATATCTGAAAAAAAATAAAGAAAATAGCCTCATTCACAATTGCATCAAAAATAATAAAATACTTTGGAGTAAATTTAACCAAGGAAATGAAAGATTAGTATACTGAGAACTATTTACAAGTTTTTTTTTTATTTACAAGGTTTTGATGAAAGAAATTTAAAAAGACATAAACAATTGGAAAGATATCCAAAATTTATGGATAGCAAGAATTAATATTAAAATGTCCATG
Source organism: Delphinapterus leucas (assembly GCF_059928025.1). Taxonomy (NCBI): domain Eukaryota; kingdom Metazoa; phylum Chordata; class Mammalia; order Artiodactyla; family Monodontidae; genus Delphinapterus; species Delphinapterus leucas. The sequence continues at coordinate 100,383,216 of NC_143131.1, read as the reverse complement.
CTACCCAAAGCCATCTATAGATTCAATGCAATCCCTATTAAGATTCCAAAAGCATTTTCTAAAGAAATGGAAAAATCAATTCTAAAATTTGTGTGGAACCACAAAAGACGTTGAAGAGCCAAAGCAGTCCTGAGAAAGAAGAACAAAGCTGGAGGCATCTCACTTCCTAATTTCAAACTATATTACAAAGTTATTAACAGTCAAAACAGTATGGTACTGGCATAAAAATCAACACATAGACCAATGGAACAGAAGCAAGAGCCAAGAAACAAATCCCCATACACTGTAGTCAACTAATATTTGATAAGGGACCCAAGAATACTCAATGGAAAAAGAAGAGTCTCTACAATAAATGGTGTGGGGAGTGTTGGATAACCACATGCAGAATGAAATTGACCCCTATCTTCCATCACTTACAAAAATTCACTCAAAATGGACTAAAGACTTAGAAATAAGACCTGACCACAAAACTCCTAAAAGAAAATGCAGGGGAAAAGCCCCTTGATATTGGTCTTGGCAATGATTTTTTGATATGACACCAAAAGCACAAGCAACAAAAGTAAAACTTAATTAATAAGTCAGACTACAGCAAACTAAAAAGCTTCTGCACAGCAAGTCATATAACTGATAAGGGGCTAATATTCAAATTATAAAAAGAGTTCTTACAACTCAACAGCAATAATAATAAAAATAAATAACCCAAGCAATGTGATTGTTTTTAATAGGCAGAAGTACTAGATAGACATTTTTCCAAAGGAGACATACTAATTACCAACAGGTACATGAAAAGGTGCTCAACATCACTAATCATCAGGGAAATGCGAATCAAAACCACAATGAGATCATCTCATACCTATTACAATAGTTATCAAAAAGACAAGAGATAAGTGTTGGTGAAGGTGTGGAAAAAAGAGAATGATGGGAGAGTGAACTGGTACAGCCACTATGGAAAACAGTGTGCAGGTTCCTCAAAAAAATAAAAATAGAAGTGCATATAATCCAGCATTTTCACTTCTGGGTATATATCTAAAGGAAATTCAAATAGGATCTTGAAGATGCATCTGCTTTCTCATGTTCGTCGCAGTATTATTCATAATAGCCAAGATATGGAAACAACCTAAGTGCCTGTCAACAGATGAATGGATAAAGGTGTGACAGATACATAGATAGATAGATAGATAGATAGATAGATAGATAGATCTGAAAGTTCAGAACATATTAATTGGAACAGAAATATAAACATATCCCAAAGGAAAAAAAACATAACAATACTTAATATTGGAAATTTAATTCTCCCTAATATAATTAGTTTATGTTTATGATTCATGAACTATTTTATATTCTTCTACGCTTATGTATTATATATGTAACAAGCAGAAAAGTTCTTAGTTATGGCTATCAGCACACAGGAATTTTCTACAAATGTTTCTGTAGTAAGAATTTCATTTGCCTTGCCCGTGACTCATCAGAGGACTGGCAATATCTGGATTCATCACAGGAAAGATTCTCAGGAAGTTTTATTATAAGCATACACACACACACGCACATGCACACACACACACAGGAAAATATTCTTCAGCCATGAGAATTAAGGAAATCCTGCTATTTTGCAATAGCATGGTTGGACCTTGAAGGTGTTATGCTAAATGAAATAGATAGCAGAAGACAAATGCTATATGATATCACTTATATGTGGAATCTAAAAAAGCTGAACTTGTACAGATACTAAATTGGTGGTTACCAGGGTCTACAGGGTGGGGAAATAAGGAGAGGCTGGTCACAGGGTACAAACTTCTAGCTATAAGACAAATAATTTCTGGGGATCTCATGTTCAGTATGATGATTATAGTTAAAAATACTATATAGTTCAAAGGTGCTATTTTCTTACCACAAAAAAATAATGATCATTGTATGAAGTGATGGAATTATTACCTGATGTTAATGTGGTGATCATTTTTCAATATGTAAATGTTTCAAATCAACACATTGTATACCTTTAACTCACACAATGTTATATGTGAGCTATATCTCAATAAAACTGGAAAAAATAACCTTTTCAAATGAGAAGGGAATTATTTCTATTTTACAGTTGAGGTAACTGAGATTTCAAAAATTATTATTTGTTTAAAGTTGAACCAAAAGTTGAACCCAAATCCCTAGCACCCTAACACACATTAGATACAAATGATTATCTCCATGGGTAAGGGTATTCCAAACTATTTACTTCAGAATAAACATATTATTGCACTCTTACTACATGACAGGTTCTGTGCCCTTTGCTAGTAATACAGAGATTAATAAAATGCAGACTTAATCTCTCAGCAGCCTTAGATCAGGCAAAAATGTTTGTTAAATGTTGAAAGAAAACTAATAAGCTTCAGATAATCTGGATTCCACAATTATGGATTTCTTGATTCAGACACAGGCAATGTGATGCTTCTCACATCACAACAATTTTACTGTAGTTCATAATGCAGAGGAATTATTCTGGATATGTAATATTGTTTGTCAAAGCTAGACATGCTAATAAATAAACAAAATATTTTTCTGCAACATCATCCAATTAAAAATCCACAAATCAATGCTGAGGTGTTGGAAAACAAATCACTTTTTTTTTTTTTTTTTTTTTGCGGTACGCGGGCCTCTCACTGTTGTGGCCTCTCCCGTTGCGGGGCACAGGCTCCGGACGCGCAGGCTCAGCGGCCACGGCTCATGGGCCCAGCCGCTCCACGGCATGTGGGATCCTCGCGGACCGGGGCACGAACCCGTGTCCCCTGCATCAGCAGGCAGACTCTCAACTACTGCGCCACCAGGGAAGCCCCAAAACAAATCACTTTTGATGCTTAAGAGATTATCTGTATTTCTTGAATGAGAAAGCAATAAAGAACTGATCAATTTTCTTATAATCTACTTAGAATACTTAGCAACTATTTTTATTTTCAAAAGTAGCATAATATAGAAATTTGGCTTACAGCATTTTTATGATTAACTGTGTACCTTAATATGAAGGTATATGAAAAAATGCTTAATCTGGTTAATTTCCATTCAACATATGGGGCTCTTATTGTCTTTATATGATATCAGAAAGTCTCCATACAGGAAAATACATATATGTGCTCAATAAAAGAAAAAAAAAAAGACTATTATAATCTTGGAGTAGCCAAGAGCTTTTGTCAGAAGTGTCTCTTGACTTAAAATACTGTCATTTCATTGACTAGCAAACTGACTCTCTAGTGGCATCCTTGTATCATCCTTTACTATAGAACCATATTTATCTGGAGTGCTAAATCCTCACTCTGGGCATGCTAATAAGGAATATGTCACTGGAAAGAATAGCTTTTTCCTTCTCTGTACTTTATTGCCCTATACATTGAAGCAGAAATTTTGTAAGAGACCACACACTACCATGTACATCTCTGCGTAGGATTAACTGGCATTCTTTCATTCCACCTACTAATGACTGAAATGGCATTAGCAAAAATCTAGCAGATTTGGAAGGTTTTCCTTATCCATTTTTGCAGATGTGTCCTAAAGGACTTAGCATATTGTGGTGAATTCTCTTCTGCTGGCCAGAAAATGTCTAGATTTGTATGGGTATGAGTTTTTACTTTCTGTTCCCATGTGTTCTCTTATTGTCTCCCCATGTAGAGCTGGCAGATTCTCTGGGACTGCCTTCTCACTCCTTTGTGAATTTTCTTCCTGAAACTAAGTTGAATCTTTTCTTTTTTTTTTTTTTGGCTGCAAGTTCTACCTGGGACACTCTAAGAGGCTTTACCTTACAGATGATTCAGCTATTCTTCCAAAGTACTTTAAAGTTAGTGAATTAGTTGCAAGTGACTTCCCCATTTTCAGAGCCAGAGATATACTGTTGCTTTTTGAACATGGCACATTCGAAGAATTTCATTTGTTTATGCTTTAATAATACATTCCAAATCTTCAACCATTAGCTTTTTTTGTGCTTCTCTTTGGTTAAAATCAGATGCAATTTCTAATATATTGGCATGTTGGAATGATTTGTTGAACATTTCACTATCTACATATAGGAACAGTTACATATTTGCAAGTCTTCCCAGGCAAAATGAAATGCAAGACTCCTTTTTCAAAATGTAATGCAAGACTCCTTTTTCAAAATGTAATGAGACTAATGCTCTGTTAATATTAAAGCATTAAACAAAGCAAATGACTCCTCTAGGCAGAGAGCCCTTTGTGACTTCTCAGGCTGCATACCCATGTCTATAATTTTTTTTGATCAAAATTCTAATATTAGAAAAAATAATTAAATTTTCAACACTTGACATTTATGATGGTAATACTGATGTCACCACATAAATATGTTAAATTTTTCTATACACTATTTCCTCAACTAATTATTCAACATTCCTGAAATGTTCTTTTTTTTCTGCTAAAACAATGTTGTTTGATTTATTGTACTATCCTTGAATTACTTATTTTGCATTCCTGGTGGTAAAGATCAAGAGCTATGGAGACAGGCAGAGTGGGTGTGAATCCTGGCCACACTCACTGGGGACAAGACCCTAGCAGGGTACTTACCTCTCCAAGTCTCCATCACCTAATCTATAAAACACAGATGGGTGTTGTGTGCAACTCCTAGTTTTTGTTTTTATTTTCTAATGGGGATTAAACAAATTACATTAGCATTAACTCTAGGAGAGTGTCTGATACATAACAGCAGCTTACCAATGTTAAATATTAGACGTTTTTTAAACCAAGTTCTTTCTTTTCTAGTAACCACTTGCCTATAACTCCTGGTCCTGACTTCACCATCCCCTAGTAACTCTTACCATAAGTACATCTCCTGCCTTTGTTCCCTCTTTTCTCTCTCCATGTATTCTATCATACCATCTAGTTCAGGTATTTTATTCCCTTCCTGCATATTACATATGCTCATTAGTCAGGAGTTCCTTCCTCTCAGAACCTTCCTCAAATAGTCCTAACAGTAACATTTCTGGGGCCACTATGAGATCCTGAAGATGGCAGTAATGGATTTAGCTTTCATGACCACTTGAACCTTCAATCTTCTTCAAAGCCTCTCAGATGTGACATTCCTCTTCTTTCTACATCTTATGACCATGTTTATCTAATTTAGGCTATGCCCATTGGGCTATGCATGAACACAAAAGACCACCTGTATTTTGAAAGCAGTAACTCTGAATTTGAAAAAGGAAAATCATCTCTTCCTTTCTGTAATAAATTTTGTTCTCTTATTGCTCAATATCAAAATAACTAAATCTGTAGAATTCTAGCTAACACTGATTGCCAGCACTCTCAAGGAAACTAAAATCATTCCATCTTCAGAGGAAATTGAAGTAGTCACTATTTACCTTATCATTCCTAGATGTCCAAGCCTCCACGCCATCTGGTGTCACTGGGTTCTCTCATCCTTATTCTACTAGGCACATCCTAATTCTCTCTAAACCCCATTCTGCTCCACTCTCTTAAGTTTTTTCAATGTGTCCTCTAGAATACCCATTCGATGATCAGAAGACTCCTCTATATTCTCAGTTTCTTCTTGGAATATGGTCTCCACCTTCTTATCTTATCTTGATGTGCCTTGAGGACTCAGCTTCTAATAGAGCCCCTGGTACAGAGGCTCTGCTTCTCGGATACCTCGTGTATGAGACAAAAAGTTTGGAGGAGGGGTGATTAGCCTCATTAGGTTTTGACCAAACCTTACCTGATTAACAGTAAGTTTTCTTATTAATAAATATACCACCTATCCCTCACCCAACCCTTGGATTCATAGAGTTCCAAGTTTAGACTTCTTACTAGATTGTGTTAAGGTTCCTGCATAGTTCAGCAAGTCAAGGACAATTAAGGGGACTTTGGTTTAACTTTAAGCAACTGGAAAGATAATGTTGGCGTCAACTGAAATGGGAAGTGTCATATGCACAGGAGCTTTGGAGATGAGTAGTTCATGTCCTGGGATTCAACTTCTGATATATTCTTCTCTTTCTTTCTTCAAAAGCACAATACTGTTGATAGGTACTCATCTTTGGGTTTTTCTTGGGTTTTTTGGCTTTTGTTTTGTTTTATTTTGTTTTACTTGTACTGCTTTCTATGTCATTTCCCCTAAGTCGCTGAAGATTTTAGTTCCTAGGTCACACTGTCTTTCGCTCTTTCTCTAAACTCCTTATCACTCTTTGTGACTTGACCATGAGCATGCATGACATGTAGTTTCATGACTTCTCATTTCTTTTATCTGTTTATATATCTAACTATCTTTTCCTCCAATGCCACCCTCCCAGTCACACTCTCCCAAAATCAGATGGTGGGCTCCCCTGTTCCTACCAACCTTAGTGTGTTCTTCCAGATCACCTACTCTAGCACTTTAACAATTTTTTGACTTTAGGTCTTTAGTCTATTAGTATTGGTTCTTATTAATTATTTATCATCTATAATCTATTGCCACTTTCCTACCTACCCAGCTTAGATTGAGCTCTCACGATATTTACTGCCTTGCAAGCACCCTCAACTCCCTTACTTCTCCTTTGTAGTACTCACCTGGAAACATCCCAAACGTGGTTGAACCTAACTCTCTACATCCTTTGTTCCTACACCTGAGTACTTAACATTCCAGTAGAGATTACAAGCATACCTCAAAGGTATTACAAGTTCAGTTCCACTGTAAAGGGAATATCACAATAAAGTAAGTCACATGAATTTTTTGGTATCCCAGTGCACATAAAAGTTAAGTTTACACTATACTGTAGTCTATTAAGTGTGCAATAGTAGTATGTCTAAAAAACACTGTAGATACCTTAGTTTAAAAATACTTTATTGCTAAAAAATGCTAACCATCATATAAGCCTTCAGTGAGCTACAATCTTTTTGTGATAGTAACATCAAAGATCACTGATCGCAGATGACTGTAACAAATATATTGAATATTATATATTTCAATATATAATAGGGGAAAAGTTTGATATACTGTGAGAATTACCAAAATGTGACACAGAGACACAAAGTGAGAAAATGGTGCCAATAGACTTGTGTGATGCAGGGTTTCCACAAACCTTCAATTTGTAAAAAAAAAAAAAAAAAAAAAAAATGCAATATCTGTGAAGCACAGTGAAACAAGGTATGCCTGTATACAACCAGACCAACAGGTTAATCTTCATATTTATATTTTCATGTCACAAATTAACACATAGTACTGCTTAGAAATCCTATTACATGTCCCTAGAAAATATTTTTTCCTATGCTTCCAGTTCAGTATTCTGTAGCTTTTTATCACTTCACAAATCATCCTTATGCTACACCGTCAGTTTTTAGCTGCTGAGTTTGTCTTCCACTTGATAGGAAAACTTCAATAAAACAAGAATTTCTACATCCTCCCACAACTAACTCTATAAATTCACCAGCATTTATAGCCATATTCTCTGACTTTCTGCTGGTTATAGTGGAATACAAGTCCCTTCATCTAAAAATGTTAATCCCAAAATGTATGCTCTGGACCCATCCTCTCCCACCTTTCCAAGAGCTCTACTCCTTATTTCCCTCTCCCTGCAGAGCCAAGACTCATTTCATCTCTACTGGGTCATTCTAAACCAGGTAAAATCTCATCATGCTATTTCCCATCTTAATTGAAATATGCCTCTCTTGAGCCTCCACCCCTTCCAGAAAGTATCCATTTCTCTCCTCCTTCCCACAAAATCCTCATCCACACTTGCTGAATGATTCTTTAACCCACTCCAATCTGGCTTCTGATCCAGCACATACTGAAACTGGTCTTGACTAGGTTCTTGTCAGTGACATCGGTATTGCCAAATCCAGGGGATATTTTTCTGTTTTATCAGTATTATTTAGCCCAATAGAATATGCTTTACTCATTAAAACCCTTTCTTTTCATGGCTTTTGTGAACACTCTCCTGTCTTTCTTGCTCATTTCCTTATCTAGACAGCCATTTTCTTCTCAAACACTGCTACATTTGAGTGGTCCAAGGCTGAGCCCTTCACCAGCTACATTCTCCTTTTAAGTGATCTCATTTAATCTCTTGAATTTAATAGCCATATATGTTTTTTTATAATTTTCCAAATCTCTATCTCCAGCATTTATTCCTCAGTTAAGCTTCAAGCATATTTATCCAACAATCTTACCTGACCTAATCACCATTCTACATTTAGTACATCCAAAATTTAACTTTTGATTAACTTTCTCTCCCTCCATGTTATTAATTTTAGTAGTTGATGACAGATAATTCACTTTGCCGCTTCGCCATATTCAACCTGTCAGCAAGACCTGTGAGTTCTCATCCAAAATATGTCCTAAATCCACCCATGTCTTCCATCTCCACTGCCACCACACTATCTTACACAAGCATTGTAAATCATGTCCTACCCATCACCCTGTTCCTCCCTCACAAACTAATTTCTCTCAAGGTAAAGACTTCTCTCAAGGTATGTCTTCATTTCTCCTCCTTCAGCACATAGAAGGGTGGTGGGCATATTCCAAGCACTGAACAAATCAGGAGGCAATGGACACTCTTATTCCCTCTCCATTATTCATTAAAGTCTCTTTTTTTCTGATTTAATATCATCTCTATTTTGTGTTTTCTACCTAAATCCCTATTTCCTTTTTTTTCCTATTATTTCTCTTTTACCCATATTAGAATGACTAAGAATTCTTATTATTCTAAACATAATATGTTGTTTCACAAGATATCTATAGTCTTTAGTTTTTCTCAAATCAGAAAATGTACACAGAGGAAATACTTGCCACACAGAGTTCAACATTATTAATTTGATACTTACGCTTCTAGGCTTTCTTCTGTTCATATACACAGAATGTATTTTAAAGGTTTATTCCTCTACATATTTTTGCAACCTGTTTATATATAACATGAACATATTTCCAAATTAATAAGTTTAGTTAATTGTACGTAAGTTTAGCTAATTGAGTTTAGTTAAATAAGCTTGGCTAATTACTTTTAATGAATGGGTATTATTCCATTACATGAATTTATCTAGTGACTCTCATACTTTTGAATACTTAGGTTGTTTTTACGTGATTCTTTAAAAAACAATGTGTATACAGTTCTGTACATAGCAGTTGGCATTTATTCTTAAGCATTCTTTCAGACTAATATCACAGGAGTGTGCAAATGTTCAGGCTCTATGTTTTCAAATTGATCTACATATAAGTTGCAGCCATTTACATTTCAGCTGTAATGCATAATTCTCATTCTTTCCAATACAGACTTTTAAAGTCTTTGTTAATTTATTAGATACAATATATATTTAATTATTATCTTACTACAAAATTTTTGAGTCATCCTGGGGTTTAATACGTTCATATTTTTGTTTTCACATTTACATTCATATTTTCTTTTTTAAAACTTGCTTTTCCACGTTTCATCTTACTTTTCTATTGGAATTTTAATCACGGTCATATTGAATGTTGCCATATTGTTCTGAGACAATGTGCAATTTTTACCACTTTTGAAGTTTACCTGTAACTTTGTTAGCAATCTTAACAATTTGGAATTTTTATGTAATCAAATCAGCACTTTCTCTTGTGGCTCTGAACTCTGGTGTCATGTGCACAAGGTTCTACTTCACAGTTAGATATATGTTTTCCCCTTCTTCACTATTTTATGTATTCCCTTTTCCCCATTTAAAATTCTTATTATATCAGGAATTTACTCTGGTATGAGGTTAGACCTAATACTTTTGTTTTCCTAATGACTACCCCGGTTGTTGTAGTACAATTATAAATTTTTTTTGTGTTTTTAGGATTACATAAAAATCAAGTGCTTTTTTCCATCCTGGGTATGTAGCATCACCTTTACTATAAACTAATTTTTATATTTCTGTGGAATGATTTCTAGACCTTATGTTCCACTGGTTCAAGTGTCTGTACCTTTCTGAGTACCGCCCCGTTTCAAATATTGTGGATGACGATGATGGTGATGATGGTGATGGTGATGATGAGATTTCAATATCTGAGGGGGCCAAGGACATTCATTAGTGTCTTTTCCTAAATATTCTGATCCACTGTTGTGAGCTTATTTCGTAACACTGTCATATCTCCGAAACAAAGTCCTGATGATATATGTTTTGGCCAGAATTGCAGTAATGGTATTGACTATTAAACAGCCGCATTACAGTGTTTGGTTTCTCTAATAAATAAAATAGACCATCGAATCCATTTATGGATTAGAACATTTAGATGTTCTTTTCTATCTTTTTAAAATAAATTTATTTATTTTTATTTATTTATTTTTGGCTGACTTGGGTCTTTGTTGCTACGCGCGGGCTTTCTCTAGTTCCGGCAAGTGGGGGCTACTCTTCATTGCGGTGTGCGGACTCCTCATTGCGTTGGCTTCTCTTCTTGTGGAGCATGGGCTCTAGATGCGCGGGCTCAGTAGTTGTGGCACAGGGGCTTAGTTGCTCTGCATCATGTGGGATCTCCGAGGACCAGGGATGGAACCTATGTCCCCTGCATTGGCAGGTAGATTCTTAACCACTGCACCACTAGGGAAGCCCTAGATGTTCTTTTATATCTTTAGTAAAGTTTTATAATTTTCTTTATTATATACTGACAATTACTATTTATTTTAAGTAACACTATGAATTTTTAATTTTTTTGTTATTGTGAATATAATTCTTCATTCACTTTATTTTCTACTTGGTAATTAATGGTATTTAGGGAAACTATTAATTTTTAAAAATATGTTCTTTTTTTCTGATGCATTATTATCCCCACATTAATTCTGAGAGATTCCAGTTGATAACTTTGATTATCCCAATCATATCACCTACTAAAGTAGTAAATGTATACCTTCCAAGACTTACTACTTAGCTGTTCTCATGATTCCCACTTTCCCTTGGAAATCTCTTCCATTCACATGCTACATTAGTCTGCTTGGGCTGCCATATAAAATACCACCACAAACTATGTGGCTTAAACAACAGAAATTTATTTTTCACTGTTTTGGAGGCTGAGAAGGTCAAGATTCATATTCTGGAATTCAGTTTCTGGTGTTATCTCTCTTCCTGGTTTGCAGATGGCTACCTTTTTACTATGTCCTTACATGGCCTTTCCACTGCAAATACATGCAGAATGAGAGAAAGAGAGTAAATCTCTTGTATCTCTTCTAGTAAGGACACTAATCCTACTGGATCAGAGTCCCATGCTTATAACCTCATTTAATATCCATTACTTCCTTATAGACACTGTCTCCAAATACAGTCACATTGGAGGTTTAGGTTAGGGTTTCAACATAGGAATTTGGGGGGGGGCACAAAATTAAGTCCATAGCACATACCTTATAATTAAAGTCTTATATCTCATATCATCTGTATGGCAGTAACTTTCCACTTATCAGAGATCCACTCCACCCTTTCTTCAGAACTGCCGACTGGTATTTCTAGGTCTCAATTAAATAATGGACTTGAATCCATGATCTTTGCCCACCTGCCCAAATATGCTTGAGCCACAGTTTTGTTTAATTTCTCTTTCCTCCTCATCCCCCACAACCTTCAAATCCACTCCCCCGCCATGGTTCACTGCCCCTGACTTCATCTGTGTTCTCACTGTTTTCCTAGACAGATGAAGGTGTTTTCCTCTATTTCAACTTCCTTCAAACTCCCTTTCCATAAGGGACTTGAGGAGTTCTCATTAGGTTTCTAAATGTCACTCTCTAAGGGACTCAACCTGTGGGATAAATGCTCCGGTATATATGTGAGAAAGGTTAATACCAGTATTAGCCCGAACCATAATTATCAGAATTTTTAAAATCTTCTTATGAAGTTTTAAAATGTCTTACAGTTCATACTCTGGGTATCTAGCTCATGTAATTTGAATTAAAAACAAAACCAACAAAAGCAAAAACAAAACAAAACACTGGTTGAAGAAGTAGGATTATGGGTTTTGCTTAATCATTACATATTTCGTGACATTCTTTCAGACACTATCTACTACCTTGTGGCTATATATTATTTTTCATGAGTGTAGGTACAGGACTAGGTAATTTAGTTCTAGTACTACTGGAGATGAGTTTCTAAGTATTCATCAATAATACATTAAAAGCCAAAAATGTGATATTCTTACATATGTCTGTAAAGTCGAATTTATATTAACTTTTTATTTAAAAAAAAATGAAACTATGGCTATCAGCACATAAACTTCTGCATAGCTCAGGTTTCTGGGACTTCCTGGCTGTGGCCTACCTTTGAAGCAACAACAAAATCAACAACTAAAATAAAAAGAAAAAATCCAAAATAACCAAGCAAACAAAAGAAGCAAACCAAAAAAAATAATACTTTTTCTTTTAAAAGTGAAATGACATCTCCTACAGCACTCAACACAAAGATCAGAGGAGAAACCAATTAAAGACCCCAAATTTACCCCAATATACCATTTGATTGTCAGGAAAAACATTTAAAAATGCTGGCTATTTTGCAATGTCTAATAAAGTCAGTCCCTGAGTCAGAAAGACAAAAAGCATCATTAAATTTGAAAATTAAACAGAGACAAGTGAAACAAGGTTCCCAGAAGATGTGTTAAGAGAGGTGAATAGAAAGACATAATTTTTTTCACTTTTGTGGGTTTTTGTTATGTACTTTTTCTTTTCCACTTATTACTTCCCCTCCTCAAAAACTCATTTTTGTCTTTTCAAATGTTACCCAGAGACTTTGGACTCACCAAGACAGAGTAACCCCATTCCTCCTACATCCTCCCTTTTACACTAAAATGGCCTGGACATAACATGATAAACAAATATAGGAAATTTCTGAAATGCAGCTAGAAGCATGTGGACCGCCCAACATGCAGTCCACAACAACACATGGAGAGTTCCCTAGATTTCCTTACTGCCTTCCATAGGTCTTAGGACATTGCAGAAGCCTCCAATCAGGAACCATCAAGAGGAGGACAGAAAAAACTCCAAGGGCCTAGTTCTCCTAGCCAAAGACTTAGAAAAGGTTAACCTGACAAGAGATAACCTGTTTGGTAATCCCTGACTGACTCCTGACAAAGACCAACAGAAGAAAGCTTACCTCTCCCTCATGAGGTGCCGGGAGATAAGGAGAGTAAACTTTCCACTTTCCCCTCCTTTGGTGTCGGCAGGCTTAACAGGGAGCTGAATTGCCACCTTCATTCAGAGGCAACAGGGCAGTGCGAGTCCCTTGGCTGCTGTCACCCAGAAAGTGTGAGCGAGGCCTAGTAGGAGGTAGACCTTCCATTCCACCTGTCTGAAACAATGCAGTATGACTTAGTGCCCCCCTTCTGCCGGGGCACTGGTGACAGGACAAGTGAAGCTGAACACACATACTCACCCAGACCTCAGGCTGCACTTCAACAAGTGTATATAAATATATGAAATATATATATATATATATCATATATAAATATATATAAACATATATACACACATCGTTTATGTTTATATATGTGTCTCATAATATTTAAAATGTCCAGGATACAACAGAAAATCATTCATCATATTCAGAGCCAGGAAAACTACAACATGAATGAGAAAGACAATCAACTGACACCAAAAAATGTCCTCGAATGGATGACTGGTTAAACAAACCATAGTACATCCGATACCATGGAATATTGCTCAGCAATAAAAAGGTACAAACTCTAATGCAACAGCTTGAAAATATCCCAGGAATTATGCTGAGTCAAAAAACTAATCCTAAAAGGTCACACACTATGTTTCTATTTATATAATATTCTTGAAATGACAAAATTGAAGAAATAAAGAACAGATGAGTGGTTGCCAAGAGTCACTGATGGGAGGTGGTGGAGGAGATCAGGATGTAACTACAAAAGGGCAACATGAGAGCCTTTTTTCACTTAGAAGCACTAGAAGTGCTTCAGCACTATGCTGAGGCCATTTTAAACAATGAAATAAACAACAAAAATTACAAAGAATGCAAAAAGTAAGGCATTTAAATAGATCTTGAAAAGGACAGTTGTTTACTGTATGAGAATTAAAATAAGAAAGCATCACCTGGTTTGGCCACATCTGAGAACTTGTGCATCAGGCAATTCAAATTTTTCATCACCCTGTGCTTGTTCATGAAAGGCAGCAAAAGCACCCTCAGTATGGATTTGGGGGTGATAAATAAGCTTCAGTTGGTAGATGAATTCTCAAATACAGAATCTGTGAATAATGAGAATTGACTGTAAATCCTCAGGAAGCCCCCTTCTCTGGTGTGGGCAAACTAAGTGAGCTTAAGATACAGTCTAGAAAAAGAGATAATATTATATTTCCAGCCAATATTTATAAGAAGCAGCTTCTGAACCCAGCCTATTTGTAATGTTCTCACTTAAAGGATTACTATTACCATCAAAACTACTCGGTATCTATTTCACCTCAGCATTGCATTGTGAAAATGCCCTTCAGCTTTTGAAATTTCATCATGCCATTTTATCACTTTAACCATGTACCTTTATGCCTGGCTTATACTTTTCCGATATTCTGATACATCATATTTTCTGTTCATTGTAAACTGAAAGCTTTTGTTCTCTATACCAACGCAGTTGCCAAGGATGCATTTTACAAAAAAATAGTGAACAAAGAAAGACGCTTTCATACTGCATAAGAACAGTCAAAACAAAGAGAAGTTGTACACCCTTTAGTTTGTGGTGCTGGCATTTAGCAAAATAGCATTTAGCTTTAACAGAAAGGACGACAATGAAACACTGGCATTATAACAGCACCCAAATTATTGTTCTCCCCTCTGAATTTTTCTGATTGCTTATGATAGAATAAGGACAACATCACTGCCAGCCAACTTCGTTTTTTTACGTTCGTGTTTCTTTCTATAGTAAACTGTCTCCTTTTTACTGCTCTGTGACCTTTCTAAGGACAGGATCTTGGTGCACGCTGGAGTTGACTCTACGACATCCAGGCCACTCTTCCCTGATTATGTAGGATCAGTGTGGTCTGGGAATTGACGCTCCCTCCAGGGGAGGCTCTGTGTTGTTTCAGCCAGCTGGCTGCATGCTGGAATCACCTGTGGAGCTTTAAAAACTCTAATGCCTGGGTGCTAAGCCAGGGATTCTGATTTAATTGGTCTGAGGAAGAGCCCAGGGTTTTAAAACTCCCAAGGTGACTCTAAACTGCAGCCAAAGTTGAGAATCACTGGCTTAAACCAATCATGTTAATCCCAGCTCCCTTAACATTGATCCACAAGGTCCAAAACAACCAAAATATGGTACTTGTTTCAGTTGTGGCTAATATCAATGGTCAACTTAAAAGAAGTCTGGAGATAGACCAAACAGGCATGGCTTAGCAGATCTAAAATCATCAGAGACCCAGGGTCTTTCCATATTTCCATCCATTAGAACCTGATTTCAACCAGAAAGAAGGAAGAAGGGAGTACAAGAAGGGCTCAGTACCCTTTCTTATAAAAATCATTGCTAGGAGCCCTGCATGTTATACATCCTGGACAGGACTTACAAGCAGTGAATGCTCATTCTCTTTAGAGCGTTTGCTTGGAAGCTCCACACATCTCTTGTGCCTGGCAAAAGCTTAAACACATAAGCATACCTAACTACAAGGGAGAATGCAATTTTAAGCAAAGTGCATTGCAGCCCTAAGCAAAATCAGATTTTTGTTATTCAGAGGCAACGGGGGAGAATAGACTCAGAATAGGCAAATAGAGGTATTAGCTATAGAATTTTTCTTCCCTGGGATTGGTTCATAAATGATCCAGGATAGTGAAAAGCAAATAGTAAAAGAAAAGGTAGAAAAGTAGAAAAACCTTAGTCCTTGTTTACATTATTATGCCACTGATTCCACCATCCTGAAGACGTCTTAACTTATATTTAGGAGGTCAATAAATTTTCTTATTGATTCTCATATTAGATAGTTTTCTGCCACTTCCAATTCAAAGCATCCTCATGGTCACAAGGGCTAAAGACAGTTCAGTCACTCATTTCAATTTATCGAAGGAATGAATATGTTTGCTTGTTAAGTAAACTAAAATAGCAATTTACCACTCTTAGATTGTGTCAAATCTATGTGCAACTCATTCTTTTGGTCTAGAGAAGGTAAATCTATTCTCCTATAGTAATCTAGCTGCTACAGATCGAGAAATATGCATTAAATCCATGTATAATTAGCTAGTTATTTTAAAAGTTAAAATATTTCGGTATAGTATTGTTTTCTTGAAATGAACTCATTGCTAGAAATCAATATTTGCATCCATTGGACCCAGAGAAGAAATAGATTCAATGTTTCCAAGCTCCCTATCAATTTTCTTTTAGTAAAAGAAAAACTATCATGTGCAAATTAATCCTCAAATCCTTTATTCCTTCTTCTCTTTCCTTAATTTTTGGTACCACTTTGTGTCTCCAAGAGGACTGAGGATATATGTGGTTTGATTTGGGAGCAAGTAAAGAGAATCTAAATCAACATAAACTAGGCTAATAAATTACAAAGACATCACTTAGAGCCCACTTCTTGTCTTCGACTTCAATTCACAGGAAGGTGTAATGAACTAACTGAAAGGAGCCAAAGCCCAGAACTGATAATCAAAAAAATATAATCCAAGTTATGTCTCTCCCAGACTAACTCAGGTAAACTTTTACCCCCATGGTAAGTGCAAAACTTGCCTAGGAGTCAGGAATATCAAGACCAAAATGGGTTCTCCTTCTAAATCAAGCTGTGTGGCATTAAGCAGATAATTTAACTTTCCTGGTCTCAAGATACTCATGTAGAAAACGATTGGCTCTGTTGGCTGGTCTTATAAGTCTGTTCCAAAGCTAAAGTTACCTTATTTAGTCTTAGCTTTAGTTCCTCATTCAGAAAACACAGTGTTGGGCTAGTTAATGTCCACTCTCTCTGAATCATTCTCTGTTTCTGTGTGTGTGTGTGTGTGCGTGCATGCATGTGAGTGCGTGTGTCAGTCTGTCCATCTTTCTCTGTCTCTCTTAAGATTCAAACTTTTAATTAAAGAGCAGTTTTTCATATAGACAGGGGTGGGAGAGAACACTTGTTAAGATGATTTATGGAATATATATTTGGTCTATTAACTAGGCCAAATTCAGCAGGATATGAGCAGAATACAGCATATTTTTCCCTGGTCACACTTTTTGCCCTATTCCTTAGCATTCTTTCAAAAGGTAACATCACTTTCTGGTTACTTTTAGGCAAAACAAATAAACAAACAAACATAAACAAAAAACAAAAAAATTCACGGCCAAGTAGTAAAAAAAAATCCAGTGCAATCTAATTCAGTACTACCATCTCATATCTAATTTAAAATTTCTCCTCTCATTTTCCTCAGACCGGACACAACTCTGTGTATCCATATAAGAAAAGAGAGATGTGTTCTTTTCTCTCTCTCTTGTTTTATTCCACATCTACCCCTAAGAATGGTTGCTTTTTGCTTCTCCTGATGAGGGGTGGGGGGAGATAGAATTAGACCAAAGAGGGAAATCTGACTTGTGCTTTTACAATGTGATCATCAACCCTCTGTGAGGCAGATGCTCACATTCTGGCTCACTCTTGTGGGACACACAAGTGAGAACGTCAGCGACCCCCCACCAAGAAGCCCTCACTGCACCTTTGCCTGATGCAGGCTATATACTCACCACTGATTGCCTATCACTCCCATAACACCTGCCTTCCAACAGGGTCCTATTTCCTGCGGCCCCATCACACCAGGAGACCTTCCTCTTGGTCAAAGTCCTTTAAAGAGAGCTGTAGTCTGGCTACCTTTTAAGCATTCACTTGGACAATAAGAAGAAGTCTTATACACTCTCCCAGCTAAACGGCACAAATGAAGCTTGTTCCAAAGTGGATGATTTTCTTGCCTTAAAATCAGAAGTAGCTTCAGCTAAACTCCTTCCTTCAGACAATTCCGGATGAAAGTCAGGCACTATTTTCCTTGACTCACAAATTGCAGGAGATACGTATCTAGTTTTCCCAATACTTCCTTCCTACTCTCCCCCATTAGCAGGTTAGAACAGGCCTATATGCTTGTGCACTTCGGTAGCATCCAGCCACAAAATAAGCAATGCCGTTTGCAAAGCCACTTCCAGTCTCTCTGATGGGTCCGTTTGTCATTCTTGCTTTTTCACTAGAAGAGGAAACTCTTCTCCCCACCCCCATCTGAAAAAACAGGAAAACATTACAGTGCTCTTATCACATAAATACCTGTTAAAGGATCTGGATCTTCTTCTCTAACTAATGTCTGTGTTTTACCTATGTAAGCTGGAGACGATGATGCGATCATGATCTCAGAGCTGGTTATTGCTCCTATTAATAAGGCTTCTATGTGTTATTTCAAGTGTTTCCTTTTAAAACATGGAAGGAATTATTACCCATTACCTTCGGCTATAAGTAAGGATTTAGCCAAAATTCTGAAACAATGGGGAATAGTGAACAGGCCAACAAAGGCTTGCATTTTATGAGCAAGCCTTAGAAACATAAATCCTCTTTGAAACAGTATTTGTTATGAAATCTTTCCTAAATTACTCACAAATTTAGCCTATTTGAAATAAAATTTGTGTCTGAAACCTACAAAATGCTACTGCTTTTCCCTGGATGATATGTTTTACGTACATCTCTGTTTAATAGAACATGAAAACTTTTTATGTTTTCATCACTTCCTTTTTCAGAAGCAGAAACTTTGCTAAAACTCTCTTATTAGTTACTTCTCAAGGGTACATATGTGAATTATACTGCAGCCAAACAAATAAAACTGCTGTTGAATCATCAATGTGACATTTTTTTTTTTTATTTGGAGTATGTGCGTTATGGGAATTCCCCTTTATCCTGCTTCCTGCTATAGTGACATTCTTCTGCATTTGAGCCCAGGGTAATTATTGGTTATTAGAATTAATCATATCATTCTCATCATAATTAATATTAAAATTATTTTTATTAACTGTCTACACATGGGATTTGTGTCGTGGTCTGAACACGGGTTGGAAAAGAATTTCCAGACATAAGGCAGAATGTAAAGAAGATAGAATTTATTAGAGGGAAGGGTTGCTGCCAGAACAGCGGCCGACTTCTTAGTAGTCTGGGAGAGTAGAGCCAAACATGTGCTATTGATCAGCCTTTATAGCCAGAAAAAAAGGAATGGTCCAAAGTGAAATTTTCATTTACTGATTGGTTGAGCACATATACCTTCCTTCTATAAGGTGGGAGTGGGACAGGGCAGATGCCTTTCCTTATTTGGGACAGGTCCCGTTGCCCAGGTAGGTGTCGCCCAGGTGGGCTCAGGAATTTCATAACCATTGCAACATGGTGGGGAGGGCGATTAAGAGTCCGGTAGGGGGTGTAACGCTGACACATTTTCAGGCAGGGTCGTCCTTTGTCCTTGAAGCTCCATTGTCCTAGGAGCACCACAATCTGTGCAGGTTCTTCTCTAAACAAAGGAAAGTTACATGTGCTCTCCTTCCAGGTTTTCTATTTAGAGCCGAGAAATTCAAACAACAGATTCACTGGAATGGAAAACATTTTATAGCCATAATTATCATCTCTATAATCACCACCATCATGAATATCTACAATGTGCTGAGTTTATACCAGGCACTTTAATTATATCATCTATACTTGTCAAGTAACATGGTTACTGTAGGGGCCTCTCCCTTTTATCTTCTTACGAAGGTGTGAAGGTTAACTGATGGGGTACTTCAGAAGTTCAGATGCATTGGGTCTTGATCCAAAGTCAACTCTAATGCTTTATGAGTAGGTGTTCATTGATGCTATTAGGCTCCTTATTGTCTGACAGAGCTTGAATCAGAATGACACAGTGTAGACACTCTGGCCCGGAACCTGAGGACCACCGTCTGACCAACATGATTAACTATACTATACATAAGATATACTGGGAAATACTTAAAAATTAGGCACAGAAATCTCAGGTGACTATAAAATGAAACATAACAAAGAGAAAAAATTTCAGTTAACTTAGTTATTCCTCTGTATAGGACAAAAGCTGTGGACACACTTTCATCTCTACAGAGAGAAATTTTACTCCTGACCTGACTCTTGAGGTTGGTCTCCACAATCTGTCTCATCCCTTTAAGCTACTCACTTGAAAAAAGCAGCAGCTTGCATGAGAAAACACCAACCCTTCCACTGAAAATTTGAGTAGTGTCTCTTTTTTATTGATGTATAGTTAATTTGCAACATTATATTGGATTCAGGTGTACAACATAGTGATTCAATATTTGTATAGATTATACTCCATTTAAAGTTATTACAAAATATTGGCTATAGTCTCTGTGCTTTACAATGTATCCCTGTAACTTACTTATTTTATACAGAGTAGTTTATACTTCTTAATCCCCTACCCCTATCTTGCCCCTCTCCACACCCCTCTCTTCCCGGTAACTATTAGTTTGTTCTCTGTATCTGTGAGTCTGTTCCTCTTTTGTTATATTCATTCATTTGTTTTATTTTTTTAGATTCCACATACAAGTGATAACATACAGTATTTGCCTTTCTCTGTCTCACTTATTTCACAAAGCATAATATTCTCCAAGTCCACCCATGTTGTTGCAAATGGCAAATATTTCATTCGTTTTTTATGGCTGAGTGATAGTTCAGAATGTGTGTGTGTGTGTGTGTGTGTGTGTGCATGTACATCTCTCTCATCTTCTTTATCTACTAATCTGTTGATGGTTAGATTGCTTCCATATCTTGGCTATTGTAAATAATGTTGCTATGAATATTGGGGTCCATGTATCTTTTCAAATTAGTGTTTTTGTTTTCTCGAGATATATGTCCAGCAGTAGAATTGCTGGCTTATACAGTACTTCTATTTTTAGTTTTTTGAGGAACCTTCATACTATTTTCCATAGTTGCTGTACCAATTTACATTCCCACCAACAGTGTAGGAGGGCACCATTTTCTCCTCACCCTCTCCTGCATGTATTATCTGTAGACTTTTTGATGACAGCCATTCATTCTGACTGTTGTGAGGTGATACCTTATCATGGTTTTGATTTGCATTTCTCTAATAATTAGTGATGTTGAACACCTTTTCATGTGCCTGTTGGAGAAATGTCTATTTAGGTCTTCTGCCCATTTTTTGATTGAGTTGTTTGTTTTCTTGATATTGAGTTGTATGAGCTGCTGGTATATTTTGGATATTAACCCCTTGTCAGTTGCATCATTTGTAAATATTTTCTTGCATCCTGGAGGTTGTCTTTTTGTTTTGTTGATGATTTCCTTTGCTGTGCAAAAGATTTGATTAGGTACCATTTGTTTATTTCTGCTTTATTTTCCTTTTGCCTTGGAAGACTGATCTAAGAAAATATCACTACAATTTATGTCTGAAAATGTTTTGTTTATGTTCTCTTCTAGGAGTTTATAGACTCTTCTAGAGTCTATGTCTCTTCGTATTTGTTTTATATATTTATACTGGGTGCATTTATGTTAATGAGTGTAATATCCTCTTCTTGTATTGATCCCTTTATCACTATATAATGTCTTTCTTTTTCTTTTCTTTCTTTATGGCCTTGGTTTTAAAGTCTATTTTGTCTGATATGAGTATTCCTACCCCTACTTTGTCATTTCCAGTGGCATGAAATATCTTTTTCCATCTCCTCACTTTCAGTATGTGTTTGTGTGTTTAACCCTAAAGAGAGTCTCTTGTAGGCAGCATATTGTAGGTTCCTGTGTTCTTATCCCATCTGCCAATCTTTGTCTTTTTATCAGAGCACTAAGTCCATTGACATTTAAACTAATTATTGATGTGCATGTACTTCTTGCCATTTTACTTCTTATTTTCCAACTGTCTTTGTAGTTCTTCTTTGTTCATTTCTTCTTTTTGTTTTTTCTTTTGAGGTTTAATGATTTTCTCTTGTATTATGCTGAGTTCATTTCTTTTTGTTTTTTTGTGACTCTACTGTATATTTTTGATTTGCAAGTACCATGGAGCTCAAATATGTTGGTCCATAACTATATCCCCTTGCTTTATACTGATAGTCAAACAAGTTCAAACATATTCTAAAAGATCTACATTTTTATACTCCCCTCCCCCACATTTTGTGATTTTAATGTGCTCTTTTCAGCTTCACATTTATTCTTTTGCTGTTAATCATAATCACTTTTACAAAATTTTTTGATTTTTTAATCCATGTACTTGTTTACTTAAGTGCTCTTCAATCCTTTTATATATTTGCCTTTCCTACTGTGATTTTCCCTTTCCTATAGATTCTTGCTTCTTTTCTATCTAGATAATATCCTTTAATATTTCTTTAAGGTAGGTTTCATATTGCTGAGTCCTTTTAGTCTTTGCTCATCTGAGAAAATCTTTATTTGTCCTAAATGATAACCTAGAGTATCCTAGGTTGCAGGTTTTCCCCTATAGTCTGCATGTGTCCAGTGGCTCTGTAGAGAGAACTGCATCTGAAATGAGCACAAGTCACATCTTCCCCCAGGGTGTGCTGGCAGCTATCCCCTTGGTAGGAGGTGGGGCTAGAGCCAGAGCCAGGTGTGAGCTGGGGCTTCTTCTCTGCTCAGTGGCCAACATCACCCTATTGGGGGTGGGGAGAGGGTCCCAAGTTGCTGGAGCTGAAGCCCTGAGTGTTGGCTTTGAGCTGGTTCTGTTCTAGGTGTGCGCTCTCCCTTCTCCCCGCATTGGCACTTTTACCCCAAAAGGGAACAGAGCTGGAGGAAGAAGGGCAAGAACGGAAGCTTGGCATGGGTTGGAGCATGGGCTGGCATGGTCCTGGAATCAGTTAGAGTTCTGAACTGCTCCCAATCTGCCACATCCACAAGCGCCAGTACTGGCTGCCCTCGCCCTGCGCATCGATTAAGCCAGGTCTGAGTCATTTGCATCCCCAAAACTGCACATTCTCCTCAGCAGCAGCAGCCTTTGTCCTAAGGGGCAGCTGTGCTGTGTAGCAAGAGGGGCCAGAGTGGGCGCTCTGCATGGTCTGGTTCACGTGCTGGGGTTGTCCTAGCACCAGTCAGAGCTCCAATACCCTTCCAGACCTGCCACCCCTGTGGCTCTAGCTTCCCCTGTCCCTTTCAGATGCCACACCAGAGCCAAGCTGGCTTAATCCCTCACAACT
This sequence comes from Delphinapterus leucas, assembly GCF_059928025.1. Classification (NCBI taxonomy): domain Eukaryota; kingdom Metazoa; phylum Chordata; class Mammalia; order Artiodactyla; family Monodontidae; genus Delphinapterus; species Delphinapterus leucas. The sequence continues at coordinate 100,360,196 of NC_143131.1, read as the reverse complement.
GCACCCTCTCCTTGGCCATGAGAGCCTCCACCCACAGTGGAGTAATAGGGGCCTGAACAAGTCCTTATCTCGAGTGTGGCACAAGCTGGGACAGTCATGGAAAACTGGCCAAAGTCCTGGGCAGTTCCAGTCTGCTTCCTCCACCTTGTCTGGGGAGTAAGCAACATCCCCATTTACTTGCCTTGGCTATCACTTAGTAGGACAACTCACCCAAACTTCCTGGGACTCAACTTCCCCACATACAGAGTAAGGATGCCTTCCTCAGAAATTATTGTGAAGAGGAGAGTTATGAATGAAGCATATAGAGCCTCATCTGCTACACAACAAGTGCTCAATAAACTGTCAATTTTACCACTATCATTTTATCATATCACTTGCCTAAAGTTATATAGCCATTAAGTAGCAAAGACAGGATTTATACTCTCAGGCTCCTTCAACGATACTGAGGAATCCACTGTCAATACAACCAAAGTAACCAGAGACATTGATAACATCTAAAAATATCCCAGGCAAAGAGTTTCCACAATCTCCATCAGTAATTTTCCAAGTGCTCTTGAATAATATCTGACCCTCTCCTTACAGGAGTATTGGATGAGAGACAGCGAGACCAGGTACCACTATCTTCATGCATGATCTCTGAAGCAAAATGTGGAAACCGGACTTTTCACTTTAGAAGGTTTCCAGTAGCAGGCTTTATGCCACCAGGGATTTCTTTATAGGCCTGAAACTAGCAAATTCTTCAATAGGGGTGAATAATATTCTATCTCACGACTTTGATTTTTACATCTGATTAAAGGCTGCCACCAGAAATCCTTTAAGTAAATCATCAAAATTTAAGAAATATTACTATTCATAAATAAGCATAACTACATTAATAGCTTTTATTGATATTCCCATTTCAGTATTCTAAGAGGACCTACTTCCTTTTAGCATTTGGATAAGATAGAGAAATCCTACTGGGCACACCCAAACATATACTTAGAATTTCTACAATCTGGGGGAAGATTACTTTCTTTCCAGTCAGTCACCAGTGTTATCTTGAGTTATGTCCTACCATTGATATCATTTTGACTTTTTAAAATTATGAATTACTGTTATAGTAGCTTCATTATTGTAAAATCTTATGTGTCTATCGATCTCCTATAGATGTAACTTGGTATCAAGAATATTTTTCCAAAATTTTCTAACTAGGCTTTAAGACACTTATGAATTCGGTTGCAGAAGAAGTTATTCTTAGCCCTGTCACTGAGGCAAAGATACACGTAATCCTCCCAGCCCTCTAAATTTTATTATATGATCATATTTCATTATGGATGTGCTGTCTGTGAATTTGGGCTGTTTAAATGAATTATAATTTACTTTCAAATTAAGTATAATTATATTATCTTTTTTAGGTTTTAGAATATAAAATCATGAGTATAAGATCATATTATTCTATTCTAAAGTAAATAATAGGAGATTCATATTGCATGACAGCAACATGTTTGCTGAGATATCCTAGTAAGGCTTTTAATAATTCTGTGTTATTGCAGAATTCTTTTATCCTCTGGAAGCGGGAAGAAGTATGTATTAGTGTCCTACAGCTGCTATAATGAAGTACCATAAACTGGGTGGCTTAAAACAAGAGAAATTTATTCTCTCACAGTTCTGGAGGCTAAAAGTCCAAAATCAAGCTGTCAGTAGAGCTGATTCCTTTTGAGGGCTCTGAGGAGAATCTGTTCCTTGCCTCTCTCCTAGCTTCTGGTGACATCTGGCAGTCTTTGTGTTCCTTGGCCTGTAGATGCATCAGTCCAATCTCTGCCTCCATCATCACATGGCATCCTCATTGTCTCTTTTCTTTCTGAGCTCTCATCAGCATTTCCTCTAACGTCTATATTTCTACCAACTGTCCCTTCAAGTCTTTTACAGGGCGTTTTGCCAATCTTCAAAACTGTATATTTTCCTGATGCCTCAGCATTCCCACAGATGGGCTGGGAGCAACCTGCTCAGGTGACCAGGTGCACCAGTGTGATCAGGCTGGTCCCTGCCACAAGTTCCCCTTCTTGTCCTCCCCTGACTGCGACCTAGTAACATTTAAACACACCAATGAAGTTCTCTCACATCTTTCGCTTGTGTACTCCACCCTGACCCCCAGGAAAGGCATTTGCCCATGGGTCCTCACTCTTTCTCTCAGCTCCCTACATGCTTGGCTGAGTTCACTCCCTTGGCACTTCTTCCATATGGCCCCCTGCATGGTGTGTCATGCCTTCCTCTTCCTGGACCTATGAATATAATAAATCCTTTCATTTTATGTGCCCTTCAAAGTGCGATTTCTGTGACCACACTGGAGTGCTCCTTAGACCCCACAAGGAGGACTCACTCTCCATTTACTACACACAGGGTTGTTTAGGCTTTTCCTATCATATGCCTCAAAATTCTTTTAGCTTCTATCCATCACCCAATTCTAAAACCACTTGACATTTCTAGGTATTTGTAACTGCAGCATTCTTCTTCCTAGTACCCAAATCTGTATCATGGTTTTCCAGAGAAAGAGAACTAGTGAGATATATTAAGAAGGAAAGAGAGTGAAAGGAAGGAAGGAGGGAGGGAGGGAGGGAGGGAGGGAGGAAGAGATGGGGAAAGAGAGAGAAATACGAATTTATTTTAAGGAAATGGCTCAAGCAATTGTTGGGACTGGCAAAATGAAAATCTGTAAGGTTGGCCAGTGGGCTGGAAAGTCAGGCAAGAGTTAAAATTGCAGTCTGGAGTCCCAGATCTGTAGAGCAGGTTGGCAGGCCTGCAATTTACGCAGGTTTTCTATGTTACAATCTTGAGGAAGAATTCCAGCTCCTCTGGAAAACCTCAGTTTTTGCTCTTAAGGTCTTCAACAACATTATCGGATGAGGCCCATTCATGTTCTTGAAAGTAATCTCTTTTACTTAATGTCAACTGATTTTTAGGCCCCGTAGTCTAGCCAAGCTGGCATATAAAATTAACCATCACAGGGTAAAGTGTAGGCTGTGAGGATTTGGTGGAAAGAACTAAAATTTGTGAGAGTCATTTGGTTAGAAGCCTAGAATTTAAATGCAAATTTCTATAGTGACGGTTTTATATACTTTTAGTGTATATGCAGTTAATTTAGGTTTCTCTTCGAGAGCCAGAACAGAATAGACAGAGAAAAGATATCAGGAAAGATGGCACAGATCACAAAAGCAAGATGACTCAATTGCCTGAGGCAACCCTAAAAGAAACAGTAATTACCTGCACGTACATATGTCACTGTACTTAGCCTAGGACCACATTAACTAATGATATAAAGAGAGTGTAAAAATCTGTCCAAGGATAAAGGTGCAAGAGAAAAATTTCCAATCTTCTTCTCATAGACGAATCAATGCCTAGGTCTAAGGAGTGGTCCAGGGATAAGGCACTGCACAATTCGGAAACACACTGCTGCTTCAATATGAAGCCAAGGAGGGAGATTAAAAAGAAAGTGTGGAGAGAAAAAAATTAGAGCCTAGGAAACTGAGTGAAAAGTCTATAAGGGGATGAATAGATAGGAAGGCAGAATTCAGGCAGGGAAAAGCAGGTATGAAGAGAGCCTTTAAAAGACATAGACATCACACTCTCACAGTGCCTCAGGATGCATTCAAGATGCTTACACAGGCAATATACAAATAGAATAATAAGAACAGAAATAATTATTAACATTTATTGAGTACTTTTAAATGTTCCATGCACCAAACCTCTGAGTGATTACTATTATCATCTTTATTATCCATAAGAGGAAAATGAGGGACTTTTTAAGTTAAAGGACTTCTCCAAGGTCACAAAGCTAGCAGGTGCCAGGGCTAGGATTTGAACATAGGCAGTTTGGCTCCAGAGCTTGTGCTTCCAGCCATGAAACCATTTGCTACGCATATACCTATAAGTTGATGCCTCCTCCTCTTTCTTTTGGCTTCCAGAGAAGCTGTTACCTCATCTACTTCCTTCATCTGGCTGATCAATGATCAGAGACGGTAAGAGGCTAATTAATTCTAAATTCACAACTCAAACTATTTATAGATACTGGAAATAGTGAACCAACTAAAAAATGGCACTAATTGATTTTAGCAGGTTAGGCAACAATGAGGGCTTTGGGGGAAAAATCTATGACAAAAAGAAGATAAAGAAATACATGATTTGAAGACAATGTAAAGAAATTCTACATGGCTCTAAGAAAGCAAAACGACCCCAAATGGGGAAAGCCTACGCACTGGTAATGCCCAGAAGAGGAAGCCCACAGGGCAGGAAGAGACGAGAAAATACTCGAGCTTGCGGGCACACGGGAGATGCACCCAAGAACCAAGGAGACGCATCGTGAGAGGGACTGGCGAGGCGGTGCTGGGGACCAGCCAGGACCCGGAGCGCGAGCCGAGTGCAGCCCCCTGGGAACCAGTGTGCAAACACCCAGTCAGTGAAGATGCACACGCTCTGTGACCCAGGAAGGACACTCCTAGGGATACATCCCAGAGAAACCCCACAGCTGAGAAGGATCTTTATTGTAGAATTGTGAGAACTGGAGTGTCCATCCGGGAGGGAGGTGGTAAGAGAAGCCGGCAGAGTCACGGGTGGAGCCCTGAGCAGTCAGACTAGTAACGGAGAAAGAGATGCAGCCCCGAGTGCTGGTGGTGACAAGGCAGAGCCTGAGAACCACAGTGAATAGGGATTTTTTTTCTCTCTTTTTTAGAAGCACGGAAACCAATCACAACCGAAGACCAAAGAAGAGAGGCACAGAGAGCCAGGGGGGTTCTAAGGCAGCACTTTGGGTGGGGACTCAGGGTCCTTCTAAGACATGGAGCAGATTTTGACAAGCAGATATGGAAGGTGATGAGACATCTTTTGAAAGATGAAGCAACGGTAAATGTCTCCAAGGTAGCTGAGAGTGGGGACAAAGGCAGACGGTGGGGGTAGCAGCGTGAGGCTGCAGTCCATCAGAGTCTCACTGGGGCAGCTGCTGTCCTGCATAGGAAAGCAGACGGGGCTGGACCCAGGAGGGGGTGTGATGCTGAGACACCCACAGGTGTGTATGTAACCAGGAATGTAAATTTTAGGTACTGACCTTTATTCTTCTGATCATGAAACTATGGCTTTTTATATTAAAAAAAAAGAAAGAAATACATGCTTTGAACATTTGAACATGTGTAGCTCAGCAGGTCTAAAGGGGCAGCAGTCTGAGTTAATAAAAAATTATATACTCATATTATTAATCACTGCAGTAATTCAATAACGCTTTGGAAAAATACAGAACAATGAAAAACTAAGAATGAACTTGAAAAGGCGGGGGTATGGAGTACTGACACCAACAGTTCAGCAAACACTGCCACCAGGAGCCAGTTGTTAAACATTTACCAGCATACCACAGCTCTGAGTCTTGTAATCTTAGCTCTGTGACGCTGTTCCCTGGTGTTATGTCTTTGCAGCATAAGCTCACTGAAAGCAAAGACAAATTCCTTAAGTGCTTTTGAGTACACTGCAGAACCAGGCACGTGTTTCTCAAATATTTGATTGTTTAATAATGTAAGTAAGGCTAAGGGTAGTCCCGAATTCCTAAGGAAGAAGTAGAAGTCTACATTTAGCTTAATTAGTTACCATCAGAAAACTATGTATCTCTTGGCTTCCAGTAAATAACATGAGTTACTAAAGCCTCAGAATATCCTTAACACATATACTTTATTTATGAGAAAATCTGGTCAGATAATTTTTAGACGTTCCAATGTGAAAACATTGTAGGTAATAATAATTGCAAAATAAATGCACAAAACATGAAAGTATACTGACTTGTCACCTGGTAAATAAATGTCTTCCTAGACTGTGAGAAAAGGTCATGGAAAAAGCAGGGCCTATCTTCCCAGAACGAGCTCCCTCTCAAGTCACAGAGATGGAATTATCCATCTGTTTAAAGAAGAAAATGAAAACATACAGTGGAATGGGGGCAGGGAGAGATAAAGTCAAGTTTCAATTAATTTGCTAAAAGACATCCCTGGAAATAAAAGTTTCAGCATTTGCATGATAAAGTAGATAGCCAAACACAATGTGTTCTCAAATATAATGAGATCATTTTTAAACTATTTCATATAATTTGGAAAAAGTACAAGTTGAAGGAAAACCATTGTAGAAAGAGTCAAGAACCATTCAGAGAAGAGAGTACAGAGCATCATTTAAAGTTCAGCCTGATGGGAACTAGTTAAGCAATGAAAAAGATGTTTAAGATGCTGGAGAAATCTTAATCTGATCCAAAAAGAAATTTTGAAAGTGATTGGTAGGCAAAATTTTCCTACTTTGTCTCTTTAAGCTTGAGATTTAAAACTTGCCTCCAACAATCTAAAAATAATTGTGGTGAACAATTCTCCCTGACAAAAGGTTTAATTAGAAAAGCTTTGGCATGACTCCCATCTCCCTCCATTCTACTTCTATGATTAATCAATACACATAAGCTTCAGTTTAGACCGTAATTATACACTGATACTGAGTTACCTTTTCTTCTCAATCCACCTTCACACACTGAGACTTGTAATTTTAGAAAATGGCATTTGGAAATGTGAAAATAAGGAAAGCTTCATTTAAAATGGAATTGGGAAGCCCCAAACGGAGTGTTTTCACAACCATATCACTCACTACAGCCTACAGACTTCAGTAGGAAGAAAGATTTCCTTCTGACTCATCAACAGCAAGCTACCCACCACCAGCAGTGAATGAGGAACCACCATACCACTCAGGGTTGCCTTTGGCTCGCACGTTTGCACGTCCTGAATTGCGATTCCTCTGCTATTCCAGAATAAACTCATTTTGCTGGTAAAATCACTGGCTCTCTTGTTTTTTAAGGTCAACAGAACTTAGGCCTAATTGAATAACTGACATAATAAAATTTATGGCCTTAAATAAAGCATTGTCTATGCTTCACAGAAAGGGATCTTTTAGTGTGTGTGCGTGTGTGTGTGTGTGTGTGTGTGTGAAATAACAGTGATAATAATAAAGTTAAAGGTCAATAAGTCATTCTACCTGAATAGTTCTTTTCACATGCTTTGAAGATGCCTGTGTAATGTTTATAGGAGGTAAAACTTCTTTTTCATCTTAACATAAAAGAAATTTTCTTTTAATCTTAAAAAAAGTTTATCTGTTGCTTTTGAATTAAGGAAGCATGGAAAGGAGATTCGTTTTGAGTTCATAAAAAATTGTTTCAACCTTACTCAGACATCTTCAAACAAATATTTTTAGAATTGAAAGTAAGTACATACAGCGAAAAATGTAATCACTTCCAAACCAGAAATAATTTATTTTTTGAAATAAAATTTTCTTTATGAAGGTCGAATACTTACTGTGGAATTCAATGTTCTTTTCCTCAGTGATTTGGGCCCACCCCAAAGTGTGACTCTGAAAAATGATATTAACATGATGTAGTCATATATATTTCTAGATGCAGGCAAAATGGATTCCAGAGGGACATAAAGTTAAGGATGTAGAGAGTGTATTAGTTTGATTTAAACCACGGCAGCCCCAAGACATGGATTTAGGAGATTGTAGCATACCACCATCTTCCTCCACCTTCAAACACACAAATCCTCTGGAAGGAAGAAAAGTGGGCATATGGTGCAAATAAAGTCTCTAGGTAAGTTCTTTAGTTGCCCCGTTACACTCCTCTACCTAAAATTTAGCCAGATGCCTACCCTGAAAATCTTACATAGAAGTCCTACAGTTTAACTTTATTGATAGCTGTGAGACTTCCCTGGTGGTCCAGTGGGTAAGAATCCACGCTGCCAATGCAGGATGCCCCGGTTCTATCCCTGGTTGAGGAACTAGATCCCACATGCATGCTGCAACTACAAGATCCCATGCCGCTAAGAGCCCACATGCCACAACTAAAGATCCTGCATGCTGCAACTAAAAACATGCGACAACGAAGATCTCACATGCCACTACTAAGACCCAGCACAGCCTAAATAAATAAATAGACAGCTGTTTTTTTAATCATAAGGAAAGCTACAACATTCTGTGAAATTAGAGATGCTTAATACTGTACATAATACAAAGTAATATATATTTGTGTGGTGACAGATGGTAACCAGACTTACCATGGTGATCATTTCGTAATGTATAGAAACACTGAACCATTACGCTGTGTACCAGGAAGTAACATAATGTAGGTCAATTATACTTCAAAACAAACAAACTCATAGAAAAAGAGATCAGATTTACGTTTGCCGGTGGGGTGGGGTGGGGGAAATGGGAATTGGAGAAAGATGGTCAAAAGGTACGAATTTCAGTTTTTTAGATAAATAAGTACAACATAATTAATATAATTGACACTGCTGTATGTTATGTATGAAAGTTGTTAAGAGAGTCAAATCCTAAGAGTTCTAATCACAAGGAAAAAATTTTTCTTCCTTTTTCTTTTATTTTGTATCTGTATGAGAAGACAGATGTTCAACAAAACTTATTGTGGCAATCATTTCACGATTTACATAAATCAAATCATTATGCTGCACACCTTAAACGTATACAGTGCTGTATGTCAATTATATCGTAATAAAACTGAAAGAAAAATTAAAAAATAATTAATTTTAAAAATTAGAAGTAAGGTTATATATTTCAAGAATGTATGTGTATGTCCATTAATAATACTGATGTTTACTTTTCAATTAAATAATGGTAAGATGATATCATTGAATGTTTTTCCTTGAAAAAATAAAATTCGGCAACTCAAAATAAAATAAAAGAATTTAGTACTCACTTTTCTAAAGAAATGAATTTCTATTTTGCACACTTTTCTCTCCAAAAAGAATCAATTAAAAAAACTTGTCTTTTACTTTATGTAAGTGAAAGTTTTCTAATAATGTGCTTTTAGCTATTTGCTATGAATAAATATAAAATTGCTCCTAGTAGATGGGAAAATTGCTGCAGAAAAAGCTGACTTCACTGATGTCTGGGTCTACTTGGGATGTTAGTTATAACCAAGCAGAAAACTGTGTCATCATTAGTTCCTTCCCCCAGACTCACTCTTCTCTTGCCTAAGATGACTTGGAGTCCAAGGTCCAAAGATCTGTTTCATGTTTACTGAGAACACACACTTCCCTATCTACGCAGTTTAGACCTCAGGATGTCATGGGTATAATTAGTTGGAGAAGTGTAGTGCTAAACATGTGGGCACTAAAAGTAAAACACTTCAGGATAGATTATCTTTCATGGATACAAAGGGAGTTGAAAGACGTGAAAACAAAGGCTTAACAATGGAACTGGGCTTAAGCAGAAGAGAGGAATACAACCCGTACCAGAACGGAAAGCCAACCAATGCCTTATCAAGCAGAAATGCCATAGTGCCCAACCGTTCCACAGGAAACTCATATATCCTTGCCATGAAAATAAAATTGGAATCGTTAACATGCTTGTTTCTTTCCCATTTCTCTTTTCGCCTGCTCAGAGAGGCACAAGGTAAAGTTCCATATCAGGAAGTTCACTAAGAAAAACTCCAACTGGGAAAAAATTGTCAGTCTCCTTATTTTGGGTACCCCCAACCTTTGGAAGTGATTTTCTTGGAACTCACTCTTTTGGATTCAGGTAGGAGAGAAAATAGCTTTCTCCAAGAATGCTATACCCCACAAAAGACCAAGGACATCCAATTTTTTCCTTAGTCCTCTTCTTATATTGACTGTGGAAGTTAGTTTTGTACTGATGCTTCCCAGGAAGCCATTCATGGAAATAAATGAGCAGTATTTAAAGCATTTGTCTTCAGCATTCGGTGTTGGCCATCACTTAAGGACAAGAGAAAAAAATGCCTGGTATCTTTTACACTATATGAAATCTAAGCAGGTAATATATCAGATATTACAAATTAAAGGTTCAGTGGGGGTCAAACAGCCTTGGGTACAAGCTAAAAAGTATAGGAGAGGGTGAGAGCAGCCACAGGTGCTTCATTACACTAGCCATACACTCTTTGGTACACTGTAGAAGAAGTCGAAAGCTATCTGGGTTGACAAAGCGTTCGCATGTCTTCTTGATTTTCTCTTTTATAGCCCCAAGATGCTGAGAAAAAAGTGCTTCATGTTCAGGCAAGAATACAAACGATCTAAAATAATGCAACTTAAATATTTTATTTCATGTCATTTGCTGCCTCCCCCTTCTATTCCTGATGTCCAAATATTGGAGTGACCTAGGACATCTTCAGCTTCTTTCTCTTTTCTATCTCTCCTCTCTGCCTAGGAGATATCCTGATCCTTGAATAAGTTGGTAATTCCAAAAATTGCATTCTTATTTATAATCTCAAATTTAACAGGCTTAGGAATCTTCATCACTTTACTAATCCATAAGGACTCTCTCACAAATGTTAACATCATCCATGAATTTGCTTGGAACAAAAATTTGGAAGTCATCTCTGATTCCTCTCATCCCTTCACTGTCACATTTAATCCATTAGCAAATACCAACAGCTTTATTCACAAATACATTCCAGTGTTTTCTTGCTAAGATTACTTCAAATGCCTCCAGTTTGACTCCATGCTTCTAAAATCTCCTTCTCATCCTCACTAACTATAGGACATTTCTATCTCATTCTATACAGACAGTGTTCTTACACTAGAACCACACAAAAATACACAAGATATCTTAGAACTCTTAAGACATTCGACTAAAAAGATTTTGATTAAAAAACATGCCAAAAGCAACTTAGAATTTTAAATTTAATGTATTCATTAATTTTTTTTCACTTAACTTATTTATTGCTATATACTCTCATTCTAATGTGAAAGACTGGAAACAAAACAAAAAAAATAAAATCATAGAAAGTACTATTTTTATATAGAAAACAAATCATATGGTAATGACCAGATACCTACTTTATTTAATTTTTTTAACATATTTATTGGAGTATAACTGCTTTACAATGTTGTGTTAGTTTCTGCTGTATAACAAAGTGAATCAGCTATACATATACATATATCCCCATATACACTCCCTCTTGCGTCTCCCTCCCACCCTCCTTATCCCACCCCTCTAGGTGGTCACAAAGCACCGAGCTGATCTCCCTGTGCTATGCAGCTGCTTCCCACTAGCTATCTATTTTACGTTTGGTAGTGTATATATGTCCATGCCACCCTCTCACTTCGTCCCAGCTTACCCTTCCCCCCTCCCCGTGTCCTCAAGTCCATTCTCTAGTAGGTCTGCATCTTTATTCCCATCTTGCCCCTAGGTTCTTCATGACCACTTTTTTAGATTCCATATATATGTGTTAGCATACGGTATTTGTTTTTCTCTTTCTGACTTACTTCACTCTGTATGACAGACTCTAGGTCCATCCACCTCACTACAAATAACTTAATTTCGCTTCTTTTTATGGCCCAGTAATATTCCATTGTATAAATGTGCCACATCTTCTTTATCCATTCATCTGTTGATGGACACTTAGGTTACTTCCATGTCCTGGCTATTGTAAATAGAGCTGCAATGAACATTTTGGTACATGACTCTTTTTGAATTATGGTTTTCTCAGGGTATATGCCCAGTAGTGGGATCGCTGGGTCATATGGTAATTCTATTTTTAGTTTTTAAAGGAACCTCCATACTGTGCTCCATAGTGGCTGTATCAATTTACATTCCCAACAACAGTGCAAGAGGGTTCCCTTTTCTCCACACCCTCTTCAGCATTCATTGTTTGTAGATTTTTTGATGATGGCCATTCTGACTGGTGTGAGGTGACCCTTTAATACCACCAGAAAGAATGATCTGAAAAGAAACCATCCACTCATTCAAAATAAAAAGCATGTGCAAAGTTTGTTTTCAAGAGGAGATGAAATGAAATTTGCAACATAAAATATGCAGGTTTCAGTGATGACTGTGATAGGAATAGACAGGAGGAATCAAAAGGGTCCTGACCTTGGTCAGGGTGGGAAGAGAAGCCCCACAGGTGCGAGAAGACCTCAATTGTTACAGTATATTCTCATTGTGAGTAATTGTGACACCCCAAACAACTTGTATAGTATTTTTGTGCCTCAGCTACTTCTTGTCCAAAGTAAGAAAAAAGCAAAGTTAACCTGTTACCCTGGTCCAATTTAAAAACTTACTGATTTTCTCATAGGGTAGAAATTTTGACTACATAAAACTACTAGATCAGTCCTTCAGAGGATATTTCCATTTAAAGTTTCTTGTTTTTTTCTTTTATACTGTATACAGAACTATGATTTCCTTGTCATTTGACTTAGTAGAAAACCTCAGAACCATCAACACAAAGGCATGTCTCAGAGGAAACTAGGACTTTTATTTCACAAAGTCTCCTCAATACCTTTCCACTCTAATCCATCAAAGCTTATTTTATAGAATTCTTTTCCAGCCAGTTTGGTGATAGAGTACATCTACAAGTTAACCAGAAACAAGAGCTTATACTAGGAATGTCCCTACCTACTAAGTAAATAAAGAGGTTTAAAATTTATAGCACGTTGCTGACATTCTTTTCATAGATCTATCCATAGGGACTGAAAGAGGACACTGGTTTCATTAAATACACAAGGACCTCCAATTAAATCTCATGTATCACAATACAAACTGGAGTCTCAGAGAAGACATGTTCTTGCATAACCTTGACTCTTAAAAAATGTGGTAGCTCAGTAACTACAGAATAGAGATACCTTGTACAAGTGCCAAGGTAACTGAACAATAACTCATCTTTCTTTTTAGGGTCAAATAATCTCAAAAGTTTTAAACTTTCAGTTCGTGTGTATACAGACCTTAAGTTTTCTGGACCCAATTCTATAAATTTGATAACTTTGGTACCCTGCAGGCTAATATAGGTGGAAACAAGTGTGTAAAATGTAGACCTTTGACTCTATTTATCCTAGAAAAAGAGTGACAGCTATCCCTCCCACCATATTTCAAATTAGCAGTTCAACAGAAATGAGTAAAGAAAGCAGAAAAATTGTCGAAGAATCACTTTGAAAGCACATAACTCATACTGTTATACTAAAATATTATTTATATGCTATCACTATTAACTTGTAATTAATGTTACATTTTAGTTTATTACGCTTTCTTTTCTAACTAGATATTAAACTTATTTTAAGTACCTATCCTGTCTTATAGTTCTATCTCTCAATACACCTGTCTTAGGATCATACACAAAGAGAGTGCTCAGTAAATATGTATTGATAGATCGACTTATTCACTGATTGTCAAGGCTCAAAGGAGTCTCTCCAACTTCCAAGTAATGCCAGTGATCAAAGAGATTGGAAAATGGAAAAGTTCCTGTGGGTTTTAAAAGATTAGTCCCTGCCCTGTGATACATAAGTGACTGGATTATTTATTTAAAGGTTTCAGTAGCACAAAATTGTGCTTTGCTTTACATAAAATTAGTGGAACTTCCTCTGCTTCCAAATGGACACTACAGCATTTTCTTACCCTCAATTTCATGACTCTATCAGCAAGAATCAGAATGTATTAAAATGTACAAAACACCCTTTATTTCTTCCAAAAAAGTAAAAGTTATAAAACAATTATCTAAATATAATATGAACTGTTCAATTCTCACTTCTCAGGCATTAATCTTCATCTAAGGACACAAAAGTACATGAATGACTGAAGATGAAAGACCAAGTCTCATGGCCACAGAAGAAAAAGAAAAAGGGACAAGTGCATTACTTTTGCTTTCTTTGTGTTTTCTTTTTTTAGATAAGACTTGCAGCCTTGTGAAAAATACAGAATGTTTACAATTCAAAACTTCTCAATTTTCTCTGAAATATTCTATCAGTAAGAGGGAACCTCTCATTAAAGTTAACAGTTAACGTTAGGAAGAGAATTGTAAATAGAAACACAAGTCCTCAATAAACTAATGGACATTAGCTAGCATTCCAACACTGTATACAAAATCAGAAGGCTTTAGAAATAGGAAAGAAAAAAAGGAGGTATTTTATGTGCTTAGCCATATAGCTCATGCTATAAAATCAAAGCACTGATATATATAGTGTGTGAAATTAATGCGATAGATAATCTACTATATTTATATATCTATTATCTACTTACCTATCTATCTATCTCTCTATCTATCAATTTTGCAAAGTGTTCTAGTTACTAAGTCATTCTGGAGCCAAGTCCCAAGTGAGTAATTTTATTCTGGAGAGAGCAAGTATCCACATTCCTTATGTTTGCTTAATGACCCAGTAGAACTTGGATAATGAGACAATTGAGGTTTGAGAAAGGTATACCATCCATCACAATGAGTCCAATGCTAGTGACACTGTTAATTTACAGTGCAATATAGGAAGACCTATGGCTCACACAAACAGAACAACAAAAAAGTACTTAAAGCTATTTATATTCATTTAAAAATTAAACCCGTGGGGTGATGTCAAGGTTTCTACTCTTTCTGACACAGATATAGCTCTTATCAATAGCTGTATACCTCATTCTTCAAACAGTGCACAGTGTGAGCCTGGATTTCTACAATCCTTGTTTCACTGTAATGGAGAAACAACAAAATTGGATAAAGAAAAGGGTTATTAGATCATCCACTTTATCTCTATAGTTATGTCTATGACACAGACTGTCTCATTTTCTCCTAGGCCTGTCTTTGATGATTTCCAACAGAAATTCTCTCACTGTTTTTCTGCATCACAATGCCATACAATTTAGCTGTCACTGCATTCCTTTCCTCTTTTGAAGGTTATCCCAACACTCTTCCTAAGTTCTGTAGAGGGATCCTTTTCCTCGCCAATGAAATCATTCTGCTATTTGTAAAAAGTCATGTGCATGTTTAATCTTAGTAAGCTATTCACTTATAGTCTCATCAGCTATCACCTCCACATTCTTGCTTTTTTCCTTCAGGTTTTAATCGCTACTATTCCATTGACTCACACTTTCAAAAAGACCATTTATAAAATCAAAGGAAAATAATTCTATTATACGTGATATGATTTAGAAGTGAGGCAACATGTATCTAAATAGATTAAGAACATGTGTTCAGATGCGCAGTTATACCTAAAGGTAAGGAAAGTCAAAATGAGGAGGATTCACACTTTCTGATTATTGTTCTTCAGCATGGAGAAAACTTCAATTACATAGACAAGAGGAAAGTTCCATTATAATTTGAGCATCCGGAGATTAGGTCCTGTCTGTCTGGCTCACTGATTTAGCCCTAGTACCAAGCATATAGTGCCTGGCATGGGGCTGATAATCGTTTGCTAGAAATATTTTCTTGTTAGAAATACTTTGCTAATATAAAAACATCAAGTTTTAGTGATAGTAGAAATATTTCTGATAATTTTATTCTGTAAATATTAAGATTCAGCTTACTGTAATCCCTTTATGTTTTTCCTCTTTTTAGTAATGTTTTCAATAGCAACTACCTTCAGAATAATGGAGAAGACTCAGAAAAATATTTGCATTTTTTTCTTTAGCTCATCTATGAAACACTAACTTTATTGATTCATTCACTCCCAACAAAGCTTATCTAATTACCCTGGTTTTTATTTGATTTTTCTCTATTAATATACATAGCCACAACAATTTGAAAAAAATGAGACTGCATGATGTCAGCTATCAAATTATTTTTGAGAGCCATGTTATATTTACTCTCTTTGTACTCATTAATCATAAGAACCATCAAACTTTGCCCTAGAGATATTTAACCTAATAAATTCTTGCTAGTTGAAATATAACTTGATTGCTATGATTTAAACTTTAATATTTTACCTATGTATAAACTTTTCCCCTCATGATAATCTTAAACATAGACTGTGTTAATATCATAGTTTCATCTTTGGTCATATTTCCCATTTCATTTTAAATATCATTACCACCGTTATATTATCCAAGTCTTCAAATACCTTTCAAATACTTCCAATATTGGTTTAGTAATCAGCAAAATTCAAATATAAAAATCAAACCATACTGTGACATCTTATCGATATGTAACCTTTTAATATTTTTTTCCATATATTTGCCATAAATTTTCATATAACTTAGCAATTTTGCTGGGAAAATTTGAGATCCCATAACATTTTTCGTAGTTATTATTTTTAGCAGGTATTAGATTTTAGTAGCTGTTTGACGCATGCATCATTCTTTTACTCACTGATTCATCAAATATATGTATTGCACACCACCTGCTTACCCAGCCCTCCGCTACTGCTGGAGAGGTAAAGACTGCATGTCAGAGGTAAAGACAGACATGGTCCTTGAACTCTTGGAATCTACTGTGATCTTGCATTTGTTCTTTTCTCTGTATACTTTCATTGTGGTGTAATGTTTTTGGAAGTTTCCTCTTCCACTCAGAAACTTTCAAGTCTATTAATATAAACCGAGTATTTCTTAGAACATTTTTATTCTAAACAAAACATTCAGAATGATGTAAATGTCCATGTTCAACTATCATACTATAATTCAAGGATATTTTTTATAAGACTGATTTGATGATCTGTTAAAAAGTAGTAAATTTTAATTTCTTCTAAAGTGTAATACATTTCATTCTGTATGCTTTCTTCAGGTTTGTATCTCATAATGAACTTTAAAAAATGTACATTTTTTCACATAAAATTTATATCCACAAATGGTGATAAATGCTTACTTACACAATTCAGAATAGACAACTACCTGAAATATTTTCAGACAGAACCCTCAGTAAAAATTCCAGGTTTGGTATAATTGTATGAGAGAAAAAACTTTGGTGTACATACTAAATCCATGAGAAGCTGTTGCAGAGATTACTATGCGCTTACTAAAATCCACTTCCTGGGCACAGAGCTAGATTACATCTTCTAGCCTCCAAGCAGTTAGGTCTGGGCATGTGCCTGAGAATTAGACAAAGGGATGCGATTCAAAGCGAAATGTGCTGCTTCATTCCAGGCTTGGTTTGAAAATCTCTCTAGGACGCCTCCATGCTCTTTCTTACTTAAGGCGGATAGAATGGAAGGAGCACTGTGTTATTGAAGTCCACTACTTAAAAATGGCGGCAACAAGTAGGTAAGAAACAGAATGCTAAAATATTGGAGAACTCTGTAATTCTTTGGTTAAATATTTATTAAAACTGTTGCCTGTGAAAATTTTGAAGAAGACTAAGGGTCTAACAAACTTGTAGCTCAGGGGGAAAGGTTAGAAAAAAGCCAGCATATTAGTTTGTATTGGCTGCTGCTTGATGTATCTGTCAAAGCACCATGGGAAATAAATGAGCTCAGGAAAGAACAGGCTGGTTTGCAGGCAGAAATTAAGCATTTTGCAGTGTTGCAGAAGCCTACTTCTTCAAAACCCTTAATATAAGAGATAAAACTGAAAAAGGCTTTGAGCACAAAATCGCAGTAAGTTTTCTCAGTTAGACAAGGAATTCAGCCCTGCTGCAAAAGGTAAGATTAAGGATGTCGCCTTCCTACCAAAACCTATTTTTCAGAGGGCAGCTATCACTATGTTGAAAGAAATAGGCATGAAAGCAAAGAAGCAAAGAAATATAGCAAGATAGAGAAGTAAATCTTAAAAAAGGACCTTGGGTATGTTTACTAGCACTTGGAATAAACTGGACACAACTAGATTAGAACCCTAATAACTTTTTGAAGTAATTCTATTGCTAAAGAACTATTAGTTTAGCCAAAAAAGTTAAATAAAAAGACTAAATATGAAACAATCCTTAGGCTCCCAACTGTGTTATGATCAAGAATTGGGTTTTGAAAGCTCCATAGATTCCTGGGAGAGCAATACTTCCCAATGTTCATTTCAAAGGTGTCTGTAGATGAAAATACATAAAGAAGATTCTTCAAGAGAACGGCAGGAGAATTCATGAAGATAAATGGACAAGAGATTTCTTCCAGAACACAGGACTACCTGTGTTCATGAAACCTCCTCCATTGACAGTGTAGAGAGATCTTTCAAATGCCTTCCCAGAAGGATTCCACCATTGCTCTGTGCTAGAGCCTGCCATGAGTTTCCTATTCATCCATTTCCCGAATGAATGTTTCTTATGATTGCCATGTACCTGCTTTACTAGCGTATGCTATCTTTTAATTCTTAGGAATTAAAATATAATAACACAGCAGTGGTCCTAATTGAGAGGACTGAGCATCTTTTAGATATCCTGGACTTTGAAGTGGGTACAGCAATGGAATGAAGTTATAGGCTATCTCACTTGGACAGTAGATGGGTCTACTTTAAATATTTTCTCTTCTTTGAGGGCATAAGGTTAGACAATATTTTTCAGTCTCTCTTGCATTATTGTGTCTCCGTATGATGGTGTGAAAGTGCCATTTCCAGGCCCAGCCAATGAATATGTACTATTTCCAGTCCTAACTGATGAAAATGTCCCTGAATCTTTATCCATTAAAGCTCACTGGAATGGGACAACCATGCTGTTTTTGGATACCTCTGATCAGAGTTCCCGTCAACATGAGCCCCTGTGCGACAGACAACATGGAAGGGAGCTATCCCTGACAAGGAACACTCACCCTGGACTGTTTTGTGAAAAATAAATTAACTTATTGTGTCTAGGTATTTTTTGGTGAGAGTAGCTAGCATTATCCTAAACCAAAGGCTAAATTTTAGAGTACAGCTTTCAGAGTCATTCACCTATAGATTTATTAACGCTCAATACATTACAATTCCTCCTCTAATGTATACTATTGGGCTAAGCCGCAGAGTCCGCTTGTACTTTATCAAGTTCTTCTAACTTTTCAGTTAGCTGTTTTATTTTCAAATCCCCTGTTACTGGTTTGCATCAGACCCATACTATACTACATCTGAGCAATTAACTGTCTGGTATTGATACAATCATTTTCCCTTTTATATAGATTTGGAAATTGAAGCACAAATACGAAAAATAAAAACCTTCCTCAAGATCACATTTCAGAACTGTTGGGCCCAGGATTCAGACCAAGGTAATCTGACTCCAGAAGTTATACTCAGCCTTTCCATGAGGCCATGGTTGTGAGAAAATGCAGAACTGCTGGCCAGTTGCTGTGCTTCACATGACTGCCTTGCGTGTTGTTACTACTGGTAGTGTTAGCATAGGAATACTATGGTTTGAGAAATACCAGTAAAATTCAGGAAAAGTTACACTCAGTAAGAATTCCTTATTTTAGAAAAGAATTCAACAGGGAATCCCTATAAACAAAAAGCTCAGTGATTTTCAAGTACAGTTCACTTCACAGAAATGTAAAAATTCACATCGTTGCAGGTACACATTTATTAGATGAAAGTGAAAGGCAGTGCTTAATTTTCTCTACACTGCAAAGATGGTTTGCGGAGGCAAGGTTTGCAATTTTTCAAATATTTTCATGGACTGAAAACATCATTTCCTTCTAGTAAAAGGAAACTATTTCCAGAGCTCATAAAATGAAGCACTATTTCTGTCCCTCAGTTCTCTCATAAAATATCTTGCATTGGTGCCATGTGTTGCTGTAAGTTCCTTCTACAGAATGTTGTAATAACATAGGATGTGGACTTTCTACTTGCTTTGGATTCATAAATATTTTTTTATTCTCATATCAGAGTGGGCTCCATTTCTATGTGTATGCCCTTTCTCATTTATTTACTTATTCATTCATTCATTCAAGAGGTATTTATTGGCTGTCTATGAATCAATTACAGTGGTAGATATAAATTATAAAGATTTATCTTTTCTCTAAATTATAAAGATTTAGCATTGCTCAGAACGATGCCTGGAACACCGTGGACATTGAACAAATTTAGAAATGAATGAGAGAATGAGTTAATAATGAATAAATGAATGGTCTTAGTTTAGCATCCACAACAAATTTAAACCTAATAATAACGGAGACACAGCAAGCACTTGAATCTGTCTACATCAATACCGAGTAGAGGCTACCATGTTCAGAAGGGAATTATTTGGAAAGTGGATCTTATGTTTAGATTCAAGGATGGGCAGAAGGAGTTTCGAAAGATTTGAAACAAGGGACAAACAATAAACAAAGGTATAAATACACGTGGTGTGCTCAGGATCAATAAGGGAACCCGTCTTTATTATACCAATTCTTTTCTTATCATAGCCTCATGACCTCAGTGCCCTAAAATGCCCCCAACAAATAAACTCCCCAAGTTCACATTAATATGATATTCTTTTACTGTCCACGGTGTTCAAAGGCATGAGTCTAGCCCTAAGCACTGACTATGTCTTCTCATCACCTTCCTGGCAGGGAGATGGAAGTGTTGGGATAAATGGCTTACTTGAGACAGGAGGGAAATCACTGCTAGTTAAATAAGAGCACATAAAATTGAGGGAAGAAATGACAGATGTTAAATATAATATGGTTTGAAAGAACTGTTTGTCTTTAGAGTCCCATGTATTATTTTCTTCCAGTATTATCCACTTCAGAAAGTAATTAATTTCAGCCTGAGGTCATAAATGGAAGGTATAATGCTGCCTTTTCCAATAAACAGAAATGTCAAGGAAGGACATCTATTTACTTAGATCATTTGGATGTTAAGGGGGCAAAGCATTTTAAAAGTGTATTTATGTAAAACTGTTCTGGCATCATTGAGCCTTAAAATTATTTTAAAAAATAATTGCATTTATGGAAATCATTCTTAGCCTTCTATATTATCTTAGCTATATGGTAGCACTAGCTACCAGCAAGATTTCATTCTCTTTCTCTCTTTTATATCTCTATCTATAAATCCTTAACTCTCTATCTGGTCAGATTTAAGACTCTGGTTTCACAGCCTAATGTCATAGAAAAGTCATGGTTCTAGGAGTAAAGGAGGCTGTTCTAATCCCAAGTGCTACTACTCATCACTCTTGCTATATCAATCTGTATAATATGATGGGATGAACTTTAAGATTCCTGCCTGTTGAAAATTCCACAATTAAAATATTTAAAGTTCCATGATATGTTTTCAAGAAAATCCAAAAAATTTAATTAGAAAGACTTTCTTTTCAAACACTGATGTTTTTTTTCTTGTTTGTTTGCTTGTTTTGTTTTTTGCCCTCTGCCATGTAATTTTAAAGGGAGCAGCTATTTCTTTACGTAAAAATCACCTCTCTGCACACAATGACCAGTGCTGGGAGTAGAGACCTGGCCCAACATGCACCAACTATAACACTTTACTCCTGGCCGTCATGAATTCAAGGATGAGCAATGACCCAAGTTAGCCAGTCAGAGCTCTTCCCACATATCTTGTAAACCTGAGCTGGGATCCTGTGGCTGAAAAGGTGTGAGAGCTCACTGCTTCTTTCAGACAGCCTCGTGGAAAGGCTAGTCTGAGAGCATAAGGCTCACTCACACAGAGAAACTAGAATCTCTGTTTTATGGCCAGTGAAACCTCTGGTTTGTGAGCCCAATTCCCCCCCACCCCCATTATCTCCAATTTGAGTTAGATTTCTATCTTTTAGAGCCAAATGAATTCTGACTAATAAAAGTGTCACAGAGTTACACAATTAGGTGCTTTGTACTCATTTGTCAAATGTGTTTTTCTTCTTTGCTGAACTGTATATATTTCTTAAGCTCCTCCGGGTGCCTGTTCTAATATATGAGAAAAGTGGCGCATCTTGTCTATTTTATGGCTCCTTTACCTTCTATGTGTCAAAACATCATTGTCTTACAGTACATGCCAAGTGCTGTATATTTTACTTTTCCTTGCTTTTATTATGTTTTTTTGTTGTTGTTGTTTTTGTTTTTTGCGGTACGCGGGCCTCTCACTGTTGTGGCGTCTCCCGTTGCGGATCCCAGGCTCCGGATGCGCAGGCTCAGCGGCCATGGCTCACGGGCGCAGCCGCTCCGCGGCATGTGGGATCTTCCCGGACCGGGGCACGAACCCATGTCCCCTGCATCGGCAGGTGGACTCTCAACCACTGCGCCACCAGGGAAGCCCCTTGCTTTTTTTAAACTAAAATCTCATGAACAATACTTTAAAATATAAAACCAATTACCAGGTTTTTGTGCACAAAGTTATGTCATTATTTTATTTTCTGTTATCAATTCTTTCACTAATATTTCATTTTATTTATTGCAACAATTGTAATTATGCTTGAACATTTAAAAGTTCAAAAGGTCAAAAATATTTCATAGTGTATAGTCTATGGAGAAGAACAAGTTGAAAATACTATGTAGCTTCTCTCAATTTTAGACAATTTGGGGAATCATAATCATATATAATTATATAATATATTATATATAAACATAAAAATGCTTGTAATTTTCTCAATGTTTTCTTTTTACATTTAGAAAATAAATTTCTTTTTTTTTCTGTTTTATATCTTTATTGGAGTATAATTGCTTTACAATGGTGTGTTAGTTTCTGCTTTATAACCAAGAGAATCAGTTATACATGTACATATGTTCCCATATCTCTTCCCCCTTGCGTCTCCCTCCCTCCCACCCTCCCTATCCCACCGAAGTTATATGGTTGCAGTTCTAGAAGGAACTTGCCATTTCATTTTTTGTCCAAATAAAAGATGATATTTTATCCCAACATGACTCAATGCATCTAATTATTCTGCTTGTCTATCTTCTCCAACACAGAGGAGGACATGGCATGTTGAGACTTGCATTTTTTACTTTGCCTTAAAAGTACCTCTTGCTGAATGTTTAGAAATTTAGTGGGTAAAAGTACATAAATTTGCTTCCATTTTCATGATGGTACACTGATCAAATCAGCTATGGGAAGGTATCCCATGTGGTTTTTGGAGTCTGACAAATGAGTGCAGTTTGAATTCAAGTTCTGCTAATGACTTGCTGTGTGATCTCGAGTTTCACCTTCTACATCTATAAAATGATGATAACTACATTAGAATGATTGCTCACAGGGATTAGGATAATAAGAGAGGGAAATAGGGTTAAAAAGGAATAAATATACATATAAAACAAGAGAAGGGCCTTGCACAGACCAATGATGATAACAAACACTGAATATGATTAACTCAGCCCTCCGCACCTTAGCACAAAATAAGTGGAAAATAGACAAATATAAAATAAAATAAAAACCTCATAGAATATCAGATGTTTTTGTGAAGATGCTGATGTGATTATGGTGCCACTTAGTTTCCAGACTGCATGTTCTGGAAATCACCTAGTCCTACTTTCCTAATTTACTACAGTTGGGTAGTACTAGACCTTATCAATCTGCCAGGGGAGTACAATGAGCAGAAGAGAATGCCAATAAGCCAGACTACTTAGCACGAAGGAGCAGACAGAAGAAACTTGAAGAGGAAAAGAGAAATGGTACTTGTGGCAAATGCAAAGGTCATGGTCTTTGATACATGTGAGAACAGAAGACCAAGGAGGAATTTATCTGAGGGCTCATGTTCTGTGGGCCTTAGATCATGGAAACGCATGCCTCATAAAATATTCCACAAAACCACACTGTACCCTGATCTCCTGCAGTTACTTCAGAAAGCATAGGCAAAGAGACAGGCACTCTCTTCCCCCAATAACAACATAAATCATTGCCTACCCTTGTTATGAAACCAGTGTCCCAGGTATCCCATTACCCTTGCTAATTCAAGAGTTCAGTTCTAATTCATTTGTTATTACCCTTTGTTACAATCTTGCCTTTATCCCTTTCCTTTATCTTCTTCATTTCTCATTTTCTGAGAATGCTAATTTGGCTGGGGTATCAGTCAGGACTCAAGCAGGGAACAAATGGGATACTCAAGTTAGTACAATTTGAAGAAGATTTAATAAAGTGACTAATTACAAAGGTGTAGAAACTACAGGAGTTACTATAGTGCCCTGGGGCTAATGAAAGGGAATTTTTATAACCCCTAGGCCCAAAGGGATATGGAAAGGAAGAAGTCATCCTAGTTGGGGGAAAAAGAGTTGGTGAGTAGAGCAAGCCACCTTGAGAGGAGCAGTGGCATTTAGTTGAGAAACATAGCTATTCTGAAGCACCACATTGAGAGAACCGGCAGAATAAATATTGAGACCTCATTCTCTTCCCACCCCTTCAATATCTCCATTGGCTTTATGGTAAGAGAGTGTGTTGACACAAACCACACAGATCAGCCTCCTAAGCAGAGAGCCATGAGGAACAGTGGCAAACTGATGTGAAGGGGCACGGACTTCCCTGGTGGCACGGTGGTTAAGAATCTACCTACCAATGCAGGGGACACGGGTTCAATCCCTGGTCCGGGAAGATCTCACATGCTGTGGAGCAACTAAGCCCATGCACCACAACTACTGAAGCCTGCACGCCTAGAGCTTCTGCTCTGCAACAAGAGAAGCCACCTCAACGAGAAGCCCGCGCACAGCAACGAAGAGTAGCCCCCCTCGCCGCAACGAGAGAAAGCCCGCGTGCAGCAACAAAGACCCAAGGCAGCCAAAAATAAATAAATAAAATTTAAAAAAAAAAGATATGAAGGGATACACAGGAGATAACCACGATGCAGCTGATTAAACGTTGCTAATGAGCTACTATGAGTTTGTTTTTTTTAATAAAATACATTGTTTGCCAGAGTAATACATGCACTTGGTTAATCAAATAATACAAAGGGGCTTATGAATGAAAAACAACAAATTTTGCCCCATTCCTCCAGGGTCTATGAGTCTGGACCCTAAAGTTACCATTTTAAACCATTTTAGGCTTTGGTTCTTCTAATGATTACTTTTGAACAACTGAATGATATGCTCAAAAACCTATTTCAAATTCTACTGACTTTAGAAATTGCCTACTTACTTTCTGCTGTGAAAGAGGAAGACTTAGCTCACTTAAACCAATACTCTTTTCTATGGCCCTCCAATTGTTGTTTGAGTTCTTCTCTAAAAGTTAACGTTGCATATTTAACAGAAAACTGGTTTTGTTCAAGATGCTGAGTTTTATTAACTGTAAAGAAAGTTTATTTTATTTGATGAGACAGCTGATTAAGAAAGTCCATCTCTGGAAACATCCACAGAAGTTTACTAAATTACCCATGAGCAAACTTCTCTGTGTTATGACTGTAAGCTTCATTAGGGTATACTTTTCATACATTAAAATTGACATATTTTTGGTGTACAGTTCTATGAGTTTTTATAAATGGATACATATCAAAAAATAGAGTATTTCCATTACTCCAAAAAGCTCCCTTGTGCCCATTCAGAAACAAACTCCTTCCTCTATCCCAACCCGTGGCAACCACTAACTTTATTTCCAACTCTGTAGCTTTTCCTTTTCTAAAATGGCACATATATGGAATTACACAGCATAAGGCTCTTTGTGTCTAGTTTCTTCATTTAGCATAACGCTTTTAAGAGTCATCTATGCTGCTGAACACAGCAGTAGTGCATTTCCTTTCGTTGCCATTGTATGACTACAACACAATCTATCCATTCAGCAGTTGAGTATGCTAAGATTTTTAATTTTAAGAGAGAAAATAAGGAAACAAAACAGGGTTTGCAATATGTTCCTGATATAAATATGTGTGATACAGTACGTAGCCCTGACTTTCAGTTACTTTTTGTCTTCCTTTTTGATATTTTCCTATTTCCCTTTATTTACAAATTGTATTTTTTGGGTTTTTTTTTTTCTTTTTTTTTTTTGCGGTTCGCGGGCCTCTCACTGTTGCGGCCTCTCCCGTTGCGGAGCACAGGCTCCGGACGCGCAGGCTCAGCGGCCATGGCTCATGGGCCCAGCCGCTCTGTGGCATGTGGGATCTTCCCGGACCGGGGCACGAACCCGTGTCCCCTGCGTCGGCAGGCGGACTCTCAACCACTGCGCCACCAGGGAAGCCCACACAAATTGTATTTTTTAAACAAGGTCACTGTTTAAATTTTTTAATGGAAGAGGACATGTTTGTAAAATGTAATTAAGAGTTAAGGAAATAAATTTCATAAGACTCCAACACAAATTCATGGAATAAAGACACTATTCCTGAAAGTTTTAAAAGCAGAGACCACCATTTAAAAAATGTAATAAAAAATTGATAAGCCTCTAATATAATTCAAAGAATAAAATGTCAAATCACAATTATTTTTTTTTTAAATTTAGGGCTAATTTCACAGGCAGAGCTTTACAATATACAAAGCATATTTCCATTCTTCATTTTGTTTCATCAGAATGACAGATGTCATTAGCCTGCTTTAGCTATCAGAATATTAGGTCATTTTTATCTTTTAATTTATCAACCATCATAATAATAAAAACAGAGCTCTAATTTTCACCACTGCTGTCTAGAAAGCTAAAATGTAAATTTCTGTGACAGAGAGAAAAATATAACATCTGAAAGCAATTTAAGGAAAATTTCATGATGAGCAACAAATGAGTTGGATTTGTTAACAATTCATAAATAGCAGAAATGGAGAAACGTTTTATCAAATATCACTAACAATATATAAGGGACAAAAGTAGCTTTTACTTAGGCTTTATAAAAAGTTCTTGATACATTATTATAAGGAATTTCATGTGGGAAAAAAACTTTATTTGTAGGTCAAGATCAAAAGAAAATGAAAAACAACCACTATCCAAAGCAGGAGTGTATGCCAAACTAGTGATGTTTCACCCAGAGGTCTTGAAATTCTGGGAAGAAATTTCTGGGAGACATAGATGAAAAATAATTTGGTACAATATAAAGATGAACTAAACAGCTTGCTAATTGCTTATGAAATCAAAGCATAATGAAGAGAAGAAAAAATAGCGAAGAAGAATTTTTTAAATAGAAAAGCCAATTATTTTTACATTTCTGCAGCAATATTTATTTCAAATTTTGTTTTTCTAATAATGATTATGCTATTCACTAACAAGTGCATTTTTTACTAACAAGTGCATTTTTCACTTCATCAGGAAATTCATCCAGCCAGTTTTCAGGTATAATTCAACTCAATACACAGTATCTTTGTCAGATCCCCAGAGACTCAGCTATTATTTCATTGAGCCAAGATAGATAATAAAATAGCATTTGGGAAGTTGAGCCAGACATAATAAAAAGATAATTTCCCCAGAACTGGAGATGTTTACATATTTGCAGACTTCACAATAAAGGCAAGCCACATGTGAAGCAATAATGCCAAAGAAATTTACAGTAAGAAAAAGAAATATGAAAGTTAGCTGGCATAAAGTAAGAAATCTTAGAGAACTTGTTTTGTTCTGTTTACTCATTGCCCTATCCCCAAATAAAGGAGGAAACATCATTACAAACACATGGAGACATGGAGACATGATATCAAGATGCAGTCATGAGTTTAGTCAAAGCCTTATGAGTGAAAAAGGGATCCTAGGTGTTTATAAATCACAATTAAAAGAGGATGAGAAAAAATATAAAGGGGAATTTCATGTCTTCTTTAACTACCTTCATTTAAGTGCAAATTATGGTAAGTGACTGAAAACGGTGAAGGGTTATCATGGCTGTTTAGTTCAGTAGTTTTCTGCATAACTGTAATTAGATGAAAATGTCAGCTTCTCCTGTATTGGATCAGTTTATGTCTCCAAGAGAAGCTCTCCTTTTGTGGCCATGGGCCTTTTGAACATAACTGCCCTTTAAAGTATTCTTTTGATGTTTTGTGTGAGCTAATTGTCAACAATCCCAGCAGAAAATTACACAATATTAAGGTCACAAGAGATTAAACATTGTTCTTAAGCAATAACATGAGTAGGCAGACAGGATTTTGCTAAGAATCCATTTGCAGGGCAAAAACAAACATCTCAGGTTCATCAGTAGGTTTGAGCCATTATCCAAAATGTTCAAGGTAGTGTCAGAATCTGGGTCCCCAGGGTTTATGCAGAAAAAAAATCTTGAGAGCATCTGGTGGAGGTCTGTTGGAGTACTTGCTCTGACACCTCCCAGAGGGCTTCTGTTGCCTTATAACCTAGGGCAACCTGGGTGTCTTCATTCATCTAAAAATATTCGTACGATAAACAGTACTAGAAGTTGGGAATACCACAGTGAAGAGGACTAACGCGTTTCATTCTGTCTTGGGACTCACAAAAAGAAGGTCAGAAGTGATCAATGCATGAAGGAAATAAAATAATGTCACAGTGAGTGTCTTGTGCTCAGGGAGGGAGTGGAATTACTTAAATAGAGTAAGCAAAGAAAGTGTCAGGCTGAACTGGAACCTGAACAATGAATTTTGAAGTGTCAACCTTGAGATCTGGGCATATTCCAAGTAGAGAGGGAGCAAGTGCGTCTTTGGCACGTTACCTAATCTCTCAGGACCTCATTTCTTAGTCTGTGAGAAAGGGTAACAATGCCTGTCTTACAGGTTATCAGAGGACTTAGAGAAAATGATCCTGCCACACACTGTAATGAGGGCTCTATAACCCGTTACCATTACTACTGTCTGAGTTGCCATCCCTTCCCCTCTGATGGGAAACTCCTCCCTCCCAGACACTCTCTCAAAGGCAGTATTACATATTTTACAGTGGGTGGGTAATATCGATATTGTTTGAAAACAAGTATAATTGTAAGAGGAAAAAATATCAAGGAAATAATGTATAAACTCCAGGTAATTATCAAGATGTTTTATATTTTAAAATAAAACAACATAGGGTCATTGAGACTACAAAGCTGAGATAAGCGTCCTGAGCAAGAGTCCTCTCAAGGTGTATGTGAACAAGACAGCATCCAATGAAGAGGATATTGGCTTACCTCCCGAATATCATCTGCCTGAAGAGAAATCCCTCTTCTCTCCTTAGCTCAGTTCTTTCCCAAATGGTTACAATACAACTTTATCAGCTAAAGAAGACCGGCCTCTTTTCCTATTATGTTTTTACTTTCTTCCCTTCCAGAAAAACTAGTATCTTTTATTCCTACTTGGGAGCTCCTCATGCCCTTTTGTTTTGTTTTGTTTTGTTGTTTTTTTTTGCGTTACGCGAGCCTCTCACTGTTGCGCCCTCTCCCGTTGTGGAGCACAGGCTCTGGGCGCACAGGCTCAGCGGCCACGGCTCACGGGCCCAGCCACTCCGCGGCATGTGGGATCTTCCCGGACCGGGGCACGAACCTGTGTCCCCTGCATCGGCAGACAGACTCTCAACCACTGCGCCACCAGGGAAGCCCCTCATGCCCTTTTTTAAATAACATGCTCCAAAGATAGACAAGATAGAGCAGAAGGAACAGGAAGCACACACAGCAAGAGTATCATGTGGGGATGGGGAGGGCCTTTTTCTTCCAAGCTTTCTCACCCTCCACTTCTCCCCTTGACCTGCCACCGACAGTTTGGGCTAAACTAAAACTACTAAGATCCAAGCAGGCAATTTCACATACTCACAGAAAGTAGAAAGCCAGCAGGAAAGCAAGATAAAAGATAAAGATAGTACCAACTATACTTCCACTTAAATTAAAAACAAAAGAACAAGATGGTGCAAAGGCAAAAAAAAAAAAAAAAGATAAAAGATAGGAAAAAGGAGGGGGTAAGGAATCCAGGTATTAGGATTCAGAGTACCTTTGATAAAGAACCTGAACAATCTAGTAGAATCCAATAAAAATTCTAGTCCAATTATCAAGCAAATTGCCAAAAGACACATTTCTGTAGAAGTAAGTATGCTGTAAGCATGATTTTGGGGGCTTTGAAAAAGGAACTAGAACTAAGGACCTGAAAATAACAGTGAATGAAATATGGTTTGGGGAAGTACTAAATGAAAAATTCATCATTTAACTGAACTTATATTTTTTAAATAGTGTATTAGAGATGACAAAAGAGTCTGAGTTTTCTTCAGTAAGATAATATTTACACAAACACCTTTAAAAAAACCCATGAATACATGATATTCTTATAAAACATTAGCTAATTACTGTTGGTCTGAAAGCCATGCTTATTAAATTCCATTTGGACTTATTCTGCTTTACTCATTGATTTCCAGGAAAAGACAGCTTGTGACATTAACAAGAAGCAGGCCTGTTTCCCAAGAACTGTTGGGAAACATCAATGACTCATTTATGGGAGTAAACAAAAGGATTAAGAAAAGAAAAGCTATTTCACAACTATAAATATATACTAAAGTTACAGAGCTTTTTCCCATAGAAGCCTATAAAGAAAATTGCAATTAAAAAAAAGAAAGAAAATGGTTTTTGCAGAAAATAAACATAGAGGAAAGCACTAAACGGAAGTTGAGTAACTTAATCTAAATCGAAAACATTTTGCTCCCAAGGAAAGTCAGGAGTATATTGGAATTTCTGGGTTTTGCTTTTGTGCTTTCTCCCTTTAGCCATCAGGCCTCTTTGTATTCAGTGTTAGAAAATGACCATTAGCATCACCTACTATATTGATTTAACCAAAGTATAATTACCTGAGATATTCAATTCTTAGCAATGATTGATTTTTTTTATACCTCATTAGGTTTACCTCTTCATCAAAAATTACACACATACTGTAGGCTTTAAGTACAATGTACTATATTTGAAATAAGCAACTCAGGGGTTAAGGATTCTTCTACCACATAATAAATCAGGCAAAAAAATTTTATGTTGAATTTTCAACTTTTAAATTTGGAAATAATGGCAAACCTACAGAATAAATGACAAGAACAGTAAAAACTTACCCTCATATTCACTTTGCCTAGATCGCCAGTTGTTCATGTTTTACCACATTTTTTCATTATTCTCTCATTCTTTGGGTATACAGTCTTTTTTTTTCTTTTGAAAAAGACGCACTATCGCTTCTCAATATGCCAGTGTGTACTCCAAAGACAAGGACACTCCTATACAGTATCACCACACACCCTTTCCAGTCAGTAAATTAACACTGACAATACTGCTACTCAACTCATAGGTCCCACTCAAAGTTCTAAAGGTTCCCTAACAATACCTCTTTGGCCGTTCTGGTCCAGCAACCCACTCAAGAATATTGACTGCATTTAGCTATCATTTCTCATCAGACTCCTTCAGTCTCATCCATCTTTCCCTATTTCTTCAGTCCGGGACAGTCTTAAAGAGTACGGGCCTTTCATGTCACATGATTACCCTCAGTATGTCTGTCTGCTGTTTCCTCATGACCAGACTGAGGACATACATTCTTGGTGTCATATCAGGAAGCACACTACGGCAATGTCCCACCACTGGTGATCATTACATTGTCAACTTTCTGCCAGGTTTCTTCACTGTAAACCCATTTTTGGACAGGAGGCTGGACCAAAAAGGATAAAGAGATATTGTCAGGGAACTTGGTAAACTCAAATGGCGAGGGTTGGATGGTAGAGCTGTTCTCAGTGCTATCCACTGTACCTCTTGCTCCCCTTGTTTTGGTTGCAATCTTATGGGAGGTAATGAATTCTGATTATACCAATATTCTGTTTGTCATCAAACCCTACCCACCAGGCTTTCTATCAGTTGATGATTCTCACCTGTGTTGACTACCCTGGTGATGGCTGCCAGAGGATGATCATCTATTTCATCATTTATTTCATATTTATTACTTGATGTTTTACTCTGAGAAAGTGTTTTTTTCTTCTTCTTCATCTATTTGTGTAAGGGTAGAGTGAGTGGTAGATTTCTATTTTATTCACTGAGTTGTAATTTAATACTCTCATGTTGATTCTCAAATTGTCATAGATTTGGTCAGTGGGAGGCCCTTTAGTCTTACATCTACGTGCTTCTAGCATATCTGTGTCATCCTTTGAGCACTCACTTGTTTGCTGACACAACAATCGGTTACATACTAATCTTAATGCTCATGTTATAATGCTCGCCTGTCCCAGCTCTGTAGTCCAAGGATTCTTACTCCTTTTAGTGGAAGACTGTTCTTAGAAATTAAATCTGAGCACTTGGTATGCAGATTACTACTGGGATGTCATTGCTCAGAGTCCTTCTCAGCAAACAGAGCTAGGAAATATATACAGCTGTATATTTACTATATATTATTTTATATATAATCTATTTATAAAGATGTATAGACATAAAATCTATATCATATACAAATATGTATATTCATATAAATACAATAATGCACATGTATCTATAACTCTATCTGTGTATGGATAGTTCTGATAAGCGGAGCTTTATAGGTTTAGAAGTCCTAGGTCTTAAAGGGGACACTGGGCATACAGCAAAAGTCCCACTGAACTTTAAGTTACAGCTGGTTGTCTCATACTTTGGGCTCTTTGTGCCAAGGGATTAGTGGGCAAGAGAGAGCGTCGCCATGCTGGCAGGGATCACGGACTGATCATCAGGAGAAAAGAGAGCTTCTGTTACCCAAGGTGGACAGTAATTTTTTGGCAACAATGTGAAGTAGCTGAGTCTCTCTTGGTTCTACGTTGGTCAATTTTGAAGTGAAATGGAAAAGTTCAGGAGATGGAGGAGGACATGAAAGGACTCAGAAGCCTTAATGTAGAAGGTCTACACCACACCCCCAAGTAAGCCACTTAGAACAGCAAGGCTCTGAGAGTGAGGGTAGCCTAGGATGGGTGTAGAGGGACATGGAATGTCTCCTCTGTTGCAGGTCTGAGATGTGCTTCAGTTGTGGGGATTACAGATGGTAGCACCAGCCTCCCTCTTAGACATTTCCTCCAGGAAAGAGGCCCACAAGAATCCTGAAGTAGCTGCTCAGAGAACTTACATGAAGAAGTGAATGAACTGTAATGGATACTATGTTCTGCCATCCAGAGCCCCTGCACAGGACCTAAAGGCCTGTCCACTGCCTCTGTGAGCACTGTTGACAGGCCTCAGCTCTGAGTCCTCCCAGGAACTGTCCTTCATTGAAAAGAGCTAGAGATCACCCTTCAAAAACCTTTCAAATGTATATTTTTTTCTAAAATTCAATTACACAAGTTAATATATCAATACATTCTCTTCTTAAAGTACATTTATAGTCAAAGTAAATAAGTCCCTTAACCACTTCCCTATCCCAGTTCCTTTTTCTCTCCACTAGGAACCACTGTTCTCAGTTTGCAGTAACGCATCAAGACCTTTTATTTGCATGTGCAATTATTCCAGTTTGTACCAGTGGCCAATGTAACTTCATATGAATGTAAAAGGATTAGAGCTGAATTCATGGATACTTGCTATGTTGAAGTCTATATTTTCATTTTTTAATATTATTTTGAATGTATTTGCTTATGTTTTAACAGTCTATATTTTCATCTTTTTAAATGTGTAAGTTATGCTTGGGGCATTGTACTAATGTTCTAGCTTGGACATTTCTCTTTTTGCCAATACCACGAGTAATAATTAGGATGAAAATCTTGTAAAGGATATTTTAAGCCCTAAGCATGATATATTATATAACATACTATAATTCCTGAAGTCTGTAATAAGCATATTATTTCACAATTTACAGGAGACATTTGAAATCACTATATTACTATTAACTGCTTCTGGTAATGAGATGTTTATTGCATTTAAAAGGTGACAAAAAAGTCACTTATAATCCTATTATTTTTTCTTAATGTTTTAGATATGTAGAAAAATAAGAAAAAAATCTTTCTTTTTCCAGTATGACACTTAGAGTTACCAATAGCTTATTTTATTTATATATATATATAGATAGATATATGCCTACTATATATATAAGCATATTTTTGTGTTTAATCTCATAGCTATAAATACAGATAGGAAGATGAATAATTGCTAGAGATATACACACAGATAATTTTGTTAAGCTTTATACCAAAACAATGGAATTGTATGACTTGCTTCGGTACAGATAAAGCATATATCATGAACTGTCTTTATAAGTCAGCACATACACATATATACCATTATTTTCACAACCGAATGGATATATAAATGCATTAATCCCCAAAGATGATGTTAATAAAGTTTAAACATATTTGTGCACTTTTGATAGATGGAAAAATACCTGTTTTAATTTGCATTTTAAACTGTTTATTTTATCAGATGTTTTTTAGTCATTACATTTCACCTGAACTGTTGCTCCTTACCTTCTATCCATTCTTTTCTAGGCTGTTGGGGGTAGGGGTGTTGTATATTTTGTTGTGCACCTTTTTTATACAGTGAAAGCACGAAACTTTTTCTGTTCAAATGGCTTATAAAAATGTTTCTTCCAGTTTCCCCTTCTAATTTCGTTAATAGTGCCTTTAACCATTACTTTTTTTTTTAATGTTTATGAGACCAAATCCCTTGATCTTATCCCTTATGGTTTCTGAGGTTTACCTCATGGCTAGACAAGTTTTCCCTACTGGAATATTCATAGTTTCTGTTCTGCCTTTAAGGATTCTTTTATTTATTTATTATTTTTTATTCAATAATGTGAAATAGAAGCCAAGTTTACCTTTTTCCAGATGGATAGGCAGTTGTACCAATCCAGTTCATTAAAAATAATTATATTTCCCAATGATGTAAAATACTTTATAATACACTAAAGTACCTCTCTATATCTTATTTTGTTTCTATAAAACAGTAGGATAATGTCTCTGGGATTAATAACAGTGTGATGGTAAAAGAAAAATTTTGGAGTTGAAACACCTTCATCATGTTAGTGTCACTTTAAGCATGTAATGTAATCTAAATCTCAGTTTCCACACCCTTAAAATAGGGATAATGTCTTCCTCCTAGGGTTGTCTTGAAGATTCAAGACATACATGACTTTCAATGACATAAATTGAAATTGCCTGATGTGTACTAGGAAATTAATTACTGTGGACCCACTTTCCCCATTTCCTTCTATCCATCCTTACAAACAGCTTTTATTAGGTTATCCCAGTTGAATATACTTCACATTGGCTTATTCTAGTGAAAAACTGAAGCTAAAAATAAGACATACAGAAGTTTAGAAGTTCTAAGAATTAATATAGAGGCCCCCCAAATTAATTTTCCTTCGTAGGTGCCACTCTGCACTGACATAATATTTATAGCACCTTGTCCCTGGGGTATCACAGAGGCAGACTACAACTGAATGAGAGAGAGTGGATGACTTTTAGTTCAGAATGCTTATCATTTCTGGAAGTATAGTAGGCTCCTTTCCAAAACTTGAAATATAACATGCCATTTCTGCTAAAGAAGTAACTTTCCTTTCAACTATTCTAGTCAAAGTAGAAAGAATCTCAATATTCAGGAAGGTGAAAGAAAATGGAAGGAAGTTATCAGAGGAGTAAATGATGGCAAACATAGAGCATTTCAATAAAACTGATGGTGTTCACAGTGGTATGAAAAAGTCCTTAAGGTAAGTAACAGAAAAAATAATTTAATGTCATTATTTAATACTTTCAATAATATATAGGAGGTAGCTTATAGTGCTAAACCACCATAAAACATGATGTCACATATTAAACAGGGAAATTAAAACAGAAGGAAAACCAATAGTAGACATCTTTGTTTCATGTTTTAAAAGAAAGAAATTAAAGTCAACATATATTTCATGAACTGGGCACTGGGCCAGGCAATAGAAGTTATAGTCTTAAAAAAATATGCCTTTAACAGGTTTTCCATAACTTCCAGAAATATCATAAAAATAATTTCATGTTAGTTTTCAAGGCTCGGGAAAACTTCCATGCAAGTCAAAGTATATGTGATGTAACTGACTATTTAATGACAGTAACAATTTTTTTTCATTTTGATAATGGTACAATGGTTATGTATTTCTTTTTCACAGAGTCCTCTTTTAGCTATAAGATACTACAGTATTTTAAATTCCTTTAAAATAATCCAGATTTTTGAAGGGACATGGGTGGGAGTATAGGTGAAACAAGGTTGGGCATATGTGGATTCTTTTTGAAGCTGCGTGATGGGTACACAGGCATTCCCTCTTTTGTGTCTATTTGAAAATTTCTATAATAAAATGATTTTAAATGCCATGTGATATCAAATAAATCCACAGATGTTGATGGCTTGAGCTCCTGTCATATACTACATAGAAGACTAATTCCCTTGTCTCATCGTATGAAGTCATTCTAATTTAAATTCTTTCAGTTCAAATCACAAACTCTATCATGTACGAGCTATATATTATTAGCCAGGCCAATTAACCACTTTGTGCCCTGGTGTTCTCATTTGTAAAAATCCGTATAAGGTTATTGTGAATATTAAATCAGTTCATGCCAGTTAAATGCTTAGAATAGTGCTTGCTACACTGTAAATAGTAAATATTTGTTATTTTTATTATGCAGTGGCAATAGTTATCTTTGGTCTCCTGGTGTATCACTCAGTTAAGAAATACCTTCAGAACACTCCCTGGATTATTAGATTTCAAACAGCAATAATTTACTCATCTAGATAACCTCAAAGTCTTGCTCTATATAACAGCAAGAAGCATTTACATTCATAAGTATGTAGTTTTTAAATTATCAAAATCAATTCTTGAAATACTGGCAAAAGACTAAAAACACTTTAGACAGTTTAAGGAAAGAAAAATGCACTAATTCAAGCTCATGCATTGGCTAAATAAATGTAAAAAGAAGAATAACATAATATATGACATATAGATATGACTACTATATTCACACTCAAGCCCAGTAACAAAAAAATCTATAGAGAAATAATCTCAGAACTATCAAATGGTATTATTTCATGTCAAAATAAATTACCCAAGAAAATACTTTTTTATATATTAATAAATGTACCCCAACAGGATATATTAGATAATGAGGAAATTACTTTTTTTCCAGTTTTATTGAGATACAATTGCCATAAAGGACTGTTTAAATTTAAGGTCCACACCATGATGATCTGACTTACATACATCATGAAAAGATTACCAAAGTTTAGTGAATATCTATCACCTGATACAGATACAAAATATACAGATCATAGTCATAGTCCTTACTAATCTTATGCCTAGAAGTTCCTACTTTTTGACTGCCTCCGTCCAATTTCCCTTCCCCAACCCGCAACTCTGGTAACCACAAACCTGATCTCTTTTTTTATAAGTTTGTTCATTTGTTTTTTGTGGTGTTTTTTTAACATCTTTATTGGAGTATAATTGCTTTACATTGTTCTGTTAGTTGCTGCTGTATAACAAAGTGAATCAGCTATACATATATATATATGTTCCCATATCCCCTCTCTCTTGCGTCTCCCTCCCACCGTCCCTATCCCACCCCTCTAGGTGGTCACAAAGAACCAAGTTGATCTCCCTGTACTATGCGGCTGCTTCCCACTAGCTATCTATTTTACATCTGGTAGTGTATATATGTCCATGCCGCTCTCTCACTTCGGCCCAGCTTACCCTTCCCCCTCCCCATGTCCTCAAGGTCATTCTCTACGTCTGTGTCTTTATTCCTGTCCTGCCCT
Organism: Delphinapterus leucas; assembly: GCF_059928025.1. Lineage (NCBI taxonomy): Eukaryota > Metazoa > Chordata > Mammalia > Artiodactyla > Monodontidae > Delphinapterus > Delphinapterus leucas. Next base: position 100,323,178 of record NC_143131.1, on the reverse strand, counting down.
TAGGCTCTTCAGACCCATTTTTTTTTAATTCCATATATATATATTAGCATACAGTATTTGTTTTTCTAACTTACTTCACTCTGTATGACAGACTCTAGGTCCATCCACTTTACTACAAATAACTCAATTTCATTTCTTTTTATGGCTGAGTAACATTCCATTTTATATATGTGCCACATCTTCTTTATCCATTCATCTGTTGATGGACACTTAGGTTGCTTCAATGTCCTGGCTATTGTAAATAGGGCTGCAATGAACACTGTGGTACATGACTCTTTTTGAATTATGGTTTTCCCAGGGTATATGCCCAGTAGTGGGATTGCTGGGTCATATGGTAGTTCTATTTTTAGTGTTTTAAGGAACCTCCATACTGTTCTCCAGAGTGGCTGTAACAATTTATATTCCCACCAACAGTGCAAAAGGGTTCCCTTTTCTCCACACCCTTTCCAGCATTTATTGTCTCTAGATATTTTGATGATGGCCATTCTGACCAATGTGAGGTGATACCTCATTGTAGTTTTGATTTGCATTTCTCTAATGATTAGTGATGTTGAGCATCCTTTCATATGTTTGTTGGCAATCTGTATATCTTCTTTAGAGAAATGTCAATTTTTGGATTGGGTTGTTTGTTTTTTTGATATTGAGCTGCATGAGCTGCTTGTATATTTTGGAGATTAATCCTATGTCAGTTGCTTGATTTGCAAATATTTTCTCCCATTCTGAGGATCTTTACGTCTTGTTTATGGTTTCCTTTGCTGTGCAAAAGCATTTAAGTTACATTAAGCCCCATCTGTTTATTTTTGTTTTTATTTCCATTTCTCTGGAGGTGGGTCAAAAAGGATCTTGCTGTGATTTATGTCATAGAGTGTTCTGCCTATGTTTTCCTCTAAGGGTTTGATAGCGTCTGGCCTTATAGTTAGGTCTTTAATCCATTTTGAGTTTATTTTTGTGTATGGTGTTAGGGAGTGTTTTAATTTCATTCCTTTATATGTAGCTGTCCAGTTGTCCCAGCACCACTTATTGAACAGGCTGTCTTTTCTCCATTGTATATTCTTCCCTCCTTTATCAAAAATAAGATGCCCATATATGTGTGGGTTTATCTCTGGGCTTTCTATCCTTTTCCATTGATCTATATTTCTGTTTTTTTGTCCCAGTACTATACTGTCTTGATTACTGTAGCTTTGTAGTATAGTCTGAAGTCAGGGAGCCTGATTTCTCCAGCTCCATTTTTCTTTCTCATGATTGCTTTGGCTATTCGGGGTCTTTTGTGTTTCCATACAAATTGTGAAATTTCACGTTCTAGTTCTGTGAAAAATACCATTGGTAGTTTGATAGGGATTGCATTGAATCTGTAGATTGCTTTGGGTAGTACAGTCATTTTCACAATGTTGATTCTTCCGATCCAAGAACATGGTATATCTCTCCATCTGTTTGTATCATCTTTAATTTCTTTCATCAGTGTCTTATAGTTTTCTGCATACAGGTCTTTTGTCTCCTTAGATAGGTTTATTCCTAGGCATTTTTATTCTTTTTGTTGCAATGGTAACTGGGAGTGTTTCCTTAATTTCTCTTTCAGATTTTTCATCACTAGTGTATAGGAATGCAAGAGATTTCTGTGCATTACTTTTGTATCCTGCTACTTTACCAAACTCATTGATTAGCTCTAGTAGTTTTCTGGTAGTGTCTTTAGGATTCTCTGTGTATAGTATCATGACATCAGCAAACAGTGACAGTTTACTTCTTTTCCGATTTGGATTCATTTTATTTCTTTTTGCCTCTGATAGCTGCGGCTAAAACTTCTAAAAGTGTGTTGAATAATAGTGGTGAGAGTGGGGGACCTTGTCTTTTTCCTGATCTTAGTGGAACTGGTTCCAGTTTTTCACCATTGAGAACAATGTTGGCTGTGGGTTTGTCATATATGGCCTTTATTATGTTGAAGTTAGTTCCCTCTATGCCTACTTTTGGGAGGGTTTTTTATCATAAATGGGTGTTGAATTTTGTCAAAAGCTTTCTCTGCATCTACTGAGATGATCATATGGTTTTTCTCCTTCAATTTGTTTATCTTGTGTATCACATTAATTTCCGTATATTGAGGAATCGTTGCATTCCTGGGAGAAACCCCATTTGATCATGGTGTATGATACTTTTAATGTGCTGTTGGATTCTGTTTGCTACTATTTTGTTGAGGATTTTGGCATCTATGTTCATCAGAGATATTGGCCTGTAGTTTTCTTTTTTTGTGACATCTTTGTCTGCTTTTGATATCAGGGTGATGGTGGCCGCGTAGAATGAGTTTGGGAGTGTTCCTACACCTGCTATATTTTGGAAGAGTTTGAGAAGGATGGGTGTTAGCTCATCTCTAAATGTTTGAAAGAATCCACCTGTGAAGCAATCTGCCTTTGCTTTTGTTTGTTGGAAGATTTTTAATCACAGTCACAATTTCAATGCTTGTGATTGATCTGTTTATATTTTGTATTTCTTCCTGGTTCAGTTTTGGCAGGTTGTGCTTTTCTAATAATTTGTCCATTTCTTCCAGGCTGTCCATTTTACTGGCATATAGTTGCTTGTAGTAATCTCTCATGATCCTTTGTATTTCTGCAGTGTCAATTGTTACTTCTCCTTTTTCATTTCTAATTCTGTTGATTTGGGTGTTTTTCCTTTTTTCTTGATGAGTCTGGCTAATGGTTTATCAACTTTATCTTCTCAAAGAAACAGCTTTTAGTTTTATTGATCTTTGCTATTGTTTCCTTCATTTCTTTTTCATTTATTTCTGATCTCACTTTTATCATTTCCTTCCTTCTGCTAAATTTGGCGTTTTTTTGTTCTTCTTTCTGTAATTGCTTTAGGTGTAAGGTCAGGTTGTTTATTTGAGATGTTTCTTGTTTCTTGAGGTAGGATTGCTTTGCCATAAACATCCCTCTTAGAACTGCTTTTGCTCCATTCCATAGGTTTTGGGTCACCGTTTTTTCATTGTCATTTGTTTCTAGGTATTTTTTGATTTCCTCTTTTATTTCCTCAGTGATCTCTTGCTTATTAATTAGCACATTGTTTAGCCTCAATGTGTTTGTATTTTTTACATATTTTTTCCTGTAATTGATATCTAGTCTAATAGCATTGTGGTCAGAAAAAATACTTGATACAATTTCAATTTTCTTAAATTTATGAAGGCTTGATTTGTAACCCAAGATATGATCTATCCTGGAGAATGTTCCATGAGCACTTGGGAAGAAAGTGTATTCTGTTGTTTTCGGATGGAATGTCCTACAAATACCAATTAAGTCCATCTTGTTTAATGTGTCATCTAAAGCTTGTGTTTCCTTATTTATTTTCATTTTGGATGATCTGTTCATTGGTGAAAGTGGGGTGTTAAAGTCCCCTATTATTACTGTGTTACTGTCGATTTCCCCTTTTATCACTGTTAGCATTTGCCTTATGTATTATGGTGCTCCTATCTTGGGTGCATAAATATTTATAATTGCTATATCTTCTTCTTGGATTGATCCCTTAATCATTATGTAGTGTCCTTCTTTGTCTCTTGTAATAGTCTTTATTTTAAAGTCTATTTTGTCTGATATGAGAATTGCTACTCCAGCTTTCTTTTAATTTTCATTTGCATGGAATATCTTTCTCCATCCCCTCACTTTCAGTCTGTATTGTCCCTAGGTCTGAAGTGGGTCTCTTGTAGAGAGCACATATATGGGTCTTGTTTTTATATTATATATTTTATATATATATAATATATAAAATTTTATATATTTTAATGTCTCCATCAAATCTGAATGAGATCCTTGCTGGGTAGAGTAAGCTTGGTTGTAGGTTTTTCCCTTTCATCACTTTAAATATGTCCTGTCTTTCCCTTCGAGCTTGCAGACTTTCTGCTGAAAGATCAGCAGTTAATCTTATGGGGATTCCCTTGTGTGTTGTTGTTTTTCCCTTGCTGCTTTTAATATTAGTTCTTTGTATTTAATTTTTGATAGTTTGATTAATATGTGTCTTGGCATGTTTCTCCTTGGATTTATCCTGTTTGTGACTCTCTGTGCTTCCTGGACTTGATTATCTATTTACTTTCCCATATTAGGGAAGTTTTCAACTATAATCTCTTCAAATATTTTCTCAGTCCCTTTCTTTTCCTCTTCTTCTGGGACCCCTGTAATTCCAACGTTGATGCATTTAATGTTGTCCCAGAGGTCTCTGAGACTGTTCTCAATTCTTTTCATTCTTTTTTCTTATTCAGCTCTGCAGTAGTTATTTCCACTATTTTATCTTCCAGGTCACTTATCCGTTTTTCTGCTTCAGCTATTTTGCTATTGATTCCTTCTAGAGAATTTTAAATTTCATTTATTGTGTTGTTCATCATTGTTTGTTTGCTCTTTAGTTCTTCTAGGTCCTTTTTAAACGTTTCTTGTATTTTCTCCATTCTATTTCCAAGATTTTGGATCATCTTCACTATCATTTCTCTGAATTGTTTTTCAGGTAGACTGCCTATTTCCTCTTCATTTGTTTGGTCTGATGGGTTTTTACTTTGCTCCTTCATCTGCTGCTTATTTCTCTCTCTTTTCATTTTGCTTAACGTACTGTGTTTGGTGGCTCCTTTTCGCAGAGTGCAGGTTTGTAGTTCCCATTGTTTTTGGTGTCTGCCCGCAGTGGGTAATGTTGTTTCAATGGGTTGTGTAGGCTTCCTGGTGGAGGGGACTGGTGCCTGTGTTCTGGTGGATGAGGCTGGATCTTGTCTTTCTGGTGGGCAGGGCTGCAACTGGTGGTGTGTTTCAGGGTGTCTGTGAACTTATTATGATTTTAGGCAGCTTCTGTGCTAATGGGTGGGGTTGTGTTCCTGTATTTCTAGTTCTTTGGCATGGGGTGTCAAGCACTGGAGCTTGCTGGTCATTGAGTGAAGCTGGTTCTTAGCATTGAGAGGAAGATCTCTGGGAGAGGTCTCGCCAATTGATATTACGTGGGGCCAGGAAGTCTCTGGTGGTGCAATGTCCTGAACTCTGCTCTGCCACCTCAGAGGCTCAGGCCTCACACCCGGCTGGAGCACCAAGACCCTGTCTGCCACACGGTTACAACGAGTGTTGGCAACGGCGGTTCCTGCAGTTGCTGAGAGCTGCGGGTGGCTCTGAGGCAGCAAGTGTAGCTCTGGAAACGTGGCTTGTGCGGTGGTAGCTTTTATCCAGAAATTCTTTTTATACCTATCATCATAGTAGGTGTAGTCTTAAAATGTAGTGAAATTTATCAAATAATTTCAAACGTGGTAAGTCTGATAAAAAATGCCCATTTAGAGAGCAAATACTTGAAATAATTTCATATAAAACTCAATGATAATGACAAGTCCTATTGAGAAAAAAATTACTATAAAAGTCAGGAGAACGCATAACTAAAAGATGAATAAACCAAGAGGATGCACACACAAAATTATGAGGTGACATCCAAAATTAATAAACAGGGACTCCTTAAATGAATGCTTACAACTCACGTGGTTCAAATCTACATGTTATGATGGTAACTTCAATATTTGAAGTAAATAACATTAGATAGTGGTGGGGACTGTGGCAAACTGGATTTAAATTACCTGTTGAATCTAAAGGCATTTAAACTGAGTTATTTTAAACACAGAGTGAGCTGGCACACAGTTGGACAAAATAAGACTCATAAGCTACTTTGCAATCTCTGCCGTAAACCAATATATTGATACAAAATCAACATGGGTTGGGCCTGTGTCCATAAAATTCAGAAGTTTCTTTCAAAGGATAAAAATATCTGTATCTTTCGATCATAAATTCTGAATGTACTCACATGAATCGCTCCCTTGTTATTTTATTTTCTCCCTTCCTCCCTTCTTTCCTCCCTCCTTTCCTCCCTTCCTCCCTCCCTCCTTCCTTTCTTTCTTCTTTCTCTCTCCTTTTCTTCAATATTTTAATGGGCCTTAACTGGTTTCTCTGCTTATGGTCTCATCAGCTTCCAATCTCTCCCCAATACAGCCCCAGTGTGCTCTTTTATAGAACCCACATCTGATCGTAACAATTTGCTTTAAATCTCGAGCACAGCTTATAGAACCCTTCAAAAACTTTCTTTTTCAACATTCCAGCCAATTCTCTAGTATTTCCATACCTGTTCTCATCCTTCCAGTTATGGTGAAACACTCATATTACAATTTTCCTAATGTTTCAGACTAGCTCATATGTTGGTTCTTTGTACACTGCTTCCCTTCCCTCACATATTTGGTTACATCCTACATTTATTCAAGCACCAATGCAAGTGTCATATCATCTCACCCCTGTCTTGGCTGAGATAGGAGCCCCTCCTAAGTGCTCGCTCTCACTGTTCCCTATTCATACTTCCTCAGTGGGATTTATTATGTTGTTTTGTAATTGCTTCCGTGAGATTCCCAAGGGAAGAGAAAATATATTTTATTTCTATAGTCCCAGATTTGTGCACAGTACCAGGCATACAATGTACTCAATACTTTTTTTTCTTAAATGAATTAACTCGTTAATGAGATAGAACAAGAACCTAGTCTTCTGTATTCTGTGTGCTGTTCTCTTTTGTTAAGCTGTGCTAAACACATGGTATGGTTATCATTTGTACTCAAACACCTAAACACATCTCCTAACCCTAACCAAGTATAAATCTAAAAAGGAAGGAATTAATGATTCTACCTCACTGAAACAAAACCACTACTGGCAAATTGAATATTGATTGCTTGGATCTATAAATCACCACATTTATAGAAGGAAAAAGTTTTGTGTAGGGATTCTTACATGAGAACAATGAATATGTACTGGTTTAGTGGTCTTCTAATTTTAAAAAATCCTCTATGATAAGATCCACTAATTAAGAGATTTTTTATTCCAAAAATCAATGACATGTTGTCATTTCGCGGGTGTCTTATTGCATCTTTTTCCCTGCAGTAAGCCTAGAACTTCATTATTTTCTGTCCAAAGAAGTTTTTTTTCCCCCTAGACTATTTTATATTCACTTTTCCATTACTATATGACAAACCCAAATAGGTTTTTAATTCCTCAGAAGACACAAAAATATATTTAATGAAGTCACTCATTGTCATTTCAGGTTGAATTCAGAAGTACCTCAAATAGATTTGGGATTCTGCAAGAAGGATGCAGAATTGTATGCGCTTATGGATGTCAATGCCCTCAGGGATGCCTCTGTTTAGATCACCTTTGTATCTCCATGGAAACTCATTTTTTTCCTCCATTTATAGAAAATGAATCATGGGGAGCACTTATTGTGTTCCCATGGAGATTTGGAAGCCCATATTAATCTTCTCCTTTAAATAATAGCCAAATATGTGATTTCCTCTTTCATTTAAAAGATAAACGAGCCTCCATGAATTTTACAGAAATATAAAATCATTGGGAACTTAAAAATAAAAAGTAATAAACAGATAAAACAATTAATGATGGAACATACTAGAAAAAGTTCACCCTAAATGCAATTTTTAAAAATTGAAAATCAGGCAATTTATCTAAAATAATTTTGTTAAAAAAAAAGCACAGGGCTTCCCTGGTAGCACAGCGGTTGAGAGTCCGCCTGCCGATGCAGGGGACACGGGTTCGTGCCCCGGTCCGGGAAGATCCCACATGCCGTGGAGCGGCTAGGCCCGTGAGCCATGGCCGCTGAGCCTACGTGTCCGGAGCCCGTGCTCCGCAACAGGAGCGGCCACAACAGTGAGAGGCCCATGTACCGCAAAAAAAAAAAAACAAAAAAAAAAGCACATATAATATCAAGTTATACTGATAGACCAAAAGGTGGTAGAGAAGTTACCATGTAAACAGAAATAAAGAAGCTTTAATAAGAATTTCCTTGAACTACTGGAAAGTGATAATTTATTCCTCATGTGATTAGTTCCAGAACATAAATATTCCTTTAGGGAGTAAGGGATCAAATAGTTAACTCTCTGGGTTACGCAAACTTTTTTTTTTTTTTTGGCCATGCCACGAGGCTTGTGGGATCTTAGTGGCCCAACCAGGGATTGAACCTGGGCCCCAGCAGTGAAAGTGCTGAGTCCTAACCACTGGACCACCAGGGAATTCCCCAAACTTACACTCTTAAATTTTTCTTTTCTCTGACAATATTATAATTTATTTAGCCTTCTAATTCTTATCTTCAAAACCCTGAATAAAATACATTTCATACTTTACAAGTTATTTGTTTTTAAAAAGGCTCTTAAATTAGGTTCAATACATGCATTAGGCACAAACAATTTCAGGTAACAGGCATAGTCTTTGGGTGTTAGAAAAAATAGATTCAGTAACTCATTTTATTATATATTATAACTGACGTCTATTGATTGTCAGCCACACATCTTCTCCAACTGTTATTGATGGTACTGCAGCCTTTAATTAAGGACCATTTCATTTCCATCTTCACTTCACACAATCAAGTAGAGCTGGCCCATCACAGGCAGGCGAAACTAGTGGGCTTATGACTCAGTCAGAGCCAGTTAGAGAACTGTGTACATACGCTGGTCTAGTCTAACATGAATATGCTCTCCAGGTAAGAGAAATGAGAATCAGACTCAAATGCTTTATGATAGATATTGAAAAGAAGTTAACCATGGAGATGTCTATAGGGTATGCCTGTATTATTGGTGTATTAGTGTTCAGAGAGGAAATTAGAATATAGGTAACATGATTCCTATCCCATGTTCATTATGTGTGTATTCTAAAATTCTCAACACAGTTCCTGAGATTTTTTACTGGACAAGCTCAGGCTGTATATTTTGGAGGTGTGGTAGAATCAACCTCTCTAGAATCACGTGGACATCCGGTATACAGACAGTCCCCGACTTATGACGGTTTGGCTTATGGTTTTTCAACTTTATGATGGTGCAAAAGCAATGTACATTCAGTAGAAATCATACTTTGAATTTTGAATTTTTATCTTCTCCCGGGCTAGCAATATGCGCTGTAATACTCTCTCATAATACTGGGCAGCAGCAGAGAGCTACAGCTACCAGTAAGCCATGTGTTCATAAGGTTAAACAACTGATACACTTACAACCATTCAATTTTTCATTTCAGTAGAGCATTCAATAAATTAAATGAGACATTCACCACTTTACTGCAAAATGGGCTTTATGTTACATGATTTTTCCCAACTGCAGGCTGATGTAAGTGTTCTTGGCACGTTTAACATTAGGCTAGGCTAAGTTATGATGTTTGATAGCTTAGGTTTATGAAATGCATTTTCAGTTTAAGATAATTTTCTATTTACAATGGGCTCATCAGTATGCAACCCCATTATAAGTTAAGGAAGATTTGTAATGAAGTGCTCTGGCAAGTGGGAAAGAGGCAGTGGATAATGGGAAAATAACCAACAGGAGTCCTCTATGCTCCCAGAATAATCATTCTTTCCTTTGTGTTCCTAAAGCACCCTGATGTCTATAGTTGCAGGAAACACACTGTATTAAAATGATTTGCTTACTGATTCCTCCAGTAAACTGTGAACTTGCTGGGAATCTTCCTATCTGTAACAACTAGCACAATGGGGGACACAGAGTGGAGGGGGGTGTAAATATTTATTGCTGTTGAATCATACAGTTTTAGACTTAGAAACGTCCTTGAAATTTACTTAGCTCCTTTTTTTTTTTTTTTTTTGCGGTACGCGGGCCTCTCACTGTTGTGGCCTCTCCCGTTGCAGAGCACAGGCTCCGGACGCGCAGGCTCAGCGGCCATGGCTCACGGGCCCAGCCACTCCGCCGCATGTGGGATTTTCCCAGACCAGGGCACGAACCCGTGTCCCCTGCATCTGCAGGCAGACTCTCAACCACTGCACCACCAGGGAAGCCCCTAGCTCCTTATTTTTGAAGGTGTGTATATAGAAACATCAGAGGTGAAATTCTGAGCCTGAAGCCAAAGTTAGTTGCAGAGAGGAATTCAGAAGCAAGTCATATTATCTCTAATTCTGTATTCATTAATAATACCCCCTTAAATACCTACTAATATTTCTCATTTTCCTAAGTGAATGAACTGTACAAAGGCTCACCACTGGAATTTACATACATTCCAGTATAATGACACACTGGAGGTTTAAATAATTAAAAAATACCTTTACATGTAGAATCTTCTGGATAAGAACTCATCTTAAAGAAAGAGTGAGTATTGGGGGCAAACTGAACCCAGCAATAAAATTGAACTACTAAGCTGTCAGTCATTTAGATTTGTTCATGTCCTGGCCCCTCACATATTTATGTCTTAGTTCTACATGAAGCATTTAGAAAAGTCTAAATAACTGGATATTTTTTTACTTTTTGGAGAAAAATTTACATATAACAAATTGCACCCATGTACAGTGTACAATCACATAAGTTTTTACATATAGACAACTGTGAAACCATCACTACAATCAAGATAATGAACATATCCATCACCTCCAAAGTTTCTTCATGTTCCATTATAATCATTCCTACTGCCTCTCTCCCATTTGCCTCAAGGAAACACTGATATGCATACTGTCACTGTAAATTAGCTGGCATTTTTGAAAATTGTTATTATTTTATAGTTTTAGAATTTCATACAAAATGAAGAAGGTGGTATTTACTCTCTTTTTCTGGCTCTTTTTTTTCACTGAACTAAATTATTTTTAGATTCATTCGTGCTGTATCTTGTATCAACAGTTCGTTTTCTTTTACTGCGCAGGAGTATTCCACACAATTTGTTAAGCCATTCAGAGGAATGTATAAGTTGTTTCCAAGTTTTGGCAATCCAAGTAAAACTGCTGTGAACATTTGTGTACAAGTCTTCGTATAGACATATGTTTTCTATCCTTTTAGTTTAATACCTAAATATGAAATGGCTGCATCATATTAAAAATGTATGTTTAACTTTTTAAGTAACTAAAACACTGTTTTCCAAAGTGATTGTACTATTTTATATTCCCACCATCAATGTGAAAGAGTTTCAATATCTCCCCATTCTTGCTAACACTTAGTATGATAATTTTTTGTTTATTTAAGGTATTTTAGTAGATGTAAAATGTATCTTCTTTTTTTGGTCTGTTTCATATGTTTTGAAACTGAAGCTTGGTGCATACATATTTAGAATTGTTATTTCTCCTTGGAAAATGGAACCTTTATCACAATCACCCTCATTATCTCTGATAATGTTCCTTGCTCTGAAGGTTACGTTGTCTGATGTAAATATAGCTACACTGGCTTAATTTTAATTTGTGTTTGTATAGTATATCTTTTATTATCCTATACCTATAAATTATGTAAGCCTTTTTAAAAATAAATTTATTTATTTATTTTTGGCTGCATTACGTCTTCATTGCTGTGCGCAGGCTTTCTCTAGTTCTGGCGAGTGGGGGCTACTCTTTTGTTGCGGAGCACAGGCTCTAGGCGCACCAGCTTCAGTAGTTCTGGTGCACGGGCTTAGCTGCTCCACAGCATGTGGGTTCTTCCCGGACCACAGATTGAACCCGTGTCCCCTGCATTGGCAGGCAGATTCTTAACCACTGAGTCACCAGGGAAGTCCCTGTATGCCTTTCTTTTTAAAGTAGGTTTCCTGTAGGCAACATATAATTGCTCCATGATTTTTAAACCCAATTTTGCAATCTTTGTCTTTAACTTAGTGTGTTTAGATCTTGTGTATTTAATATGATGATTAACATGGTTGATTAGAATTTACCATCTTCCTAGCTGTTATCTACTTTTTCCATTTGCTTTTTTTCTTTTCTCTGCCTTCCTTTGAATTAACTGAGCATTTTTTGAGATTCTATTGACTTTTATTTATATCAGTGTAAAAATTGTGCTTCATCATTGACTTAGGGTTTACAATATATACCTTTAATTAATTAGAGTCTACTTTGAAATTATATTATACTACCTTACATAAAGTGTAAAGATTCTATAAAAATATATTTCCAATTCCTTCTTCTCGTTCGTTGTGCTATTCCTGTTGTATATCTTATGTTTACATATGTGATAAATACACAATACATTGCTACTACTTTTCTTCAGAGAGTGAACTTTCAGAGCAGTTATTAAGGCATGTCATCTCTCCCTACATCTGAAAAGAACCCACCATGGTTCTGGATTACTGAATCCTCCTTGGACTGTTTGAAAACTCATTTCCAAACACATACCTGATGCATAATAGACACACAAGTAAATACTTGGTGAATGAATAAATTAATGTTCTCTTTCCTGAAAATAATTTTTTTGTAGTTTTTATAGAAGAAAATCCAGGATATAATTCTCAAGGCTATATAGTAGTTCAATTAAGAAAATATCCATTCTAGGATAAAGAAGATGTGGCACATATATACAATGGAATATTACTCAGCCATAAAAAGAAACGAAATTGAGTTATTTGTAGTGAGGTGGATAGACCTAGAGTCTGTCATACACAGTGAAGTAAGTCAGAAAGAGAAAAACAAATACCGTATGCTAACACATATATATGGAATGTAAGAAAAAAAAATAGTTACGAAGAACCTAGGGGCAGGACGGGAATAAGGATGCAGACCTACTAGAGAATGGACTTGAGGATATGGGGAGGGGGAAGGGTAAGCTGAGACAAAGTGAGAGAGTGACATGGACATATATACACTACCAAACGTAAAACAGATAGCTAGTGGGAAGCAGCCGCATAGCACAGAGAGATCAGCTCGGTGCTTTGTGACCACCTAGAGGGGTGGGATAGGGAGGGTGGGAGGGAGGGAGATGCAAGAGGGAAGAGATATGGGGATATATGTATATGTATAGCTGATTCACTTTGTTATAAAGCAGAAACTAACACACCATTGTAAAACAATTATACTCTAATAAAGATGTTAAAAAAAGAAAAAAGAAAATATCCATTCTAAAAAGGAAGTATGCTTACCTAAATTCCCAGGAGAGGTGGGCAGGGGGTGAGGCAGAGAGACAGAAAGGGAGAACGAGAGGTGGAGATGAGCTGTTTCAACTTTTACTAAACGATACGGCAGAGTTAACATGTATTGAAGTAGGAGGCTAATGGTCAAATAAGTAAGATTAACAGAAAAGGCTTACATTCAATTTTATATGTATACTTTTTTCCTGATGTATTTTTAATTCTTCTGGAGAAGGGCGAACTGAAGGAGGGAAAGAAATCCAGTAATCGTGTATTCTACGTTTATTACTACTCAGCTTGCATTTTAAGATTAAGATAATACTGATTATTATTCTACATCATGCTTATAATGTTTCATTCAGCACAAACTATTGCTAAATACTTTGTACACATTATGTCATGTGGCTCCTAGTTGACAACACTGCTTCTCATATCAAATAGCATTTCATATATTTATAACATTTGTTACATCCATTTTTTGATCCTTTCAACAATCCTATGAAATAAATATTATCATTTCTATTCAATGGATTTGTAAATCTGAGGCTCAGAGACATTACTGTGTTAGTGACAGATTTATCAACGAATGAGAACACCAAGTCCAAGTCTGATCTCTGCACCCTGCTGTATCTGGAGTATATATTATTCAAGTCATCCTTGAGGTCCCACTGCTATATCACACTTGACTCCTCCTATCCATTGTCAGTCATGTAACCAATCAAACCAAACCAGTTTTTATCATAAAAGGGTATCAGTTTATCTCCACATATTTAAAGAGATCTCAGTTTAGGTCGATTTGACTTGGTATATAATGATAACTGTTCTTCCTTTAATTCTTAGGGAATTAAAAACTCCCCAGAGAAGTCCATTTATCTCCAAAATGAGGCAATCATGCTCTAACTAAATACAGTCATATGGCTATGATTTACTAAAGAGTTTTAAGCCACACTATCACCTGCTTACTCAATGTAAGCAAACTGTGTGCAAATGCAATGAATATCTCATTTAATGAAGTGATTGTGACATCAAAAATTAAACTGAAGATTATTTCATATCATGTTCACTGAGCATATGATCTAATTAAAGCATGTAAATTATTAGAGATAACCCATCTCGGTAGCATGTCAAAGGAAGATACCCTATCTACCATTAGGAAATAAAGTTTGCGAATGATGTTGAACGACAGCTATAAAGTACAAGTGTAACCAGAAATTTTATATTTTGAGATATAGAGACAAAGAATCATAACTCAAAATTTGTATAATATTACACTTAGCTACACTTGACTAACAATAAATCATGCCAAGTTTAGAATAAGTGTTTCTCATAATATTGAAATTATTGAAGTGACAGAAGTAATTGTCACTTTTACAGCAGTACGAACTCAGTTTGCGTGGTTAAGTCTAGATTGTTTCTCAAGGAATCTTAAAGTAAAGGCTCTCCTGATAAAGTACTTTTCTACTGATTGCTCTTATCAAATTATTTATTCTTAAAAGTAAATATTTTACTTCTCATTTATATGTTTAGAAACAGAAATGTAAACTAAATCTCTGAATGAAGCTCTCAGCAAAATATGAGAATACACTTTTTTGTCATTTCCCAAAAGCTCTCAGTAGTAGCAAATGAAATAATATGTTTCTGCTTTTAAAGTCTTAACTATCCTGAAGATACTTGCAAAAATCCAAATGATGAGTAGATATCATTAAGAAAGCAACAGCAGCACTCACTCATGTGCCCTTTAATAGAATACCTGATCCAATAAGAGAATGGTTTACAGAAAGGAACTTAGATAAAATCAGTCTTTAATGGATGTAGAACATGGTATTTATTTTCTTAAGCTCAAAGCAATTTGTAATGATTTTATTCTTCATGAGTGAAAAAGCCCTCGCTATCTATCTTACAAAGTATAGAATTGCTTTGAGTTCAACCAGTTGCCTAAATGAGAGTGGGGTGGAAAAATGAGAAGAGCACAAAAAAGGAGGGTGTTTGTAAGAGTAATAATAGAGGAAGGGGAAAGAGAGAGAGAACAATGGAGAGAAAAAGAATGAGAGAAATTTTAACTTCTTAGGCTATAGGCAATTATTTGTGATGCCCCCCCCATAGTATCAGACATCAAAATGTATGCACATCCTCACTTAATACTGTTTCTATATAACCATGTAAAAGTAGATGGTTTGTATGCTATTGGTTTGGTTTGTACTGCAAGTGACTACATGAAATTGCAATATTTTGTGCATCTTTAATATTAATCTATTTTAAATGCACTATTTTCTTTCTGTATTGTGGAACCAATAACTTTTAGGTCTCCAATATTTTCAAAGGCTCTTGAAAAGCTAGTAGGCCCCAAGAATCCGTAAGGGTCAAATGCATAAGGCAGCCCTGCTAAAACAGTTTGGCTATTGGCCGTTAAGCTACCAGTCTTTCAATTGCTCATCTTGGAAAAATGTTCAATGTTTTCTACTCCTTTTTTTGAAAGTCCTTAATGCAACTGAATGCAGATCTTAGAATATCATCAATGTATACGTTTCTTAGGGCCTGTTTTAGGATATCACATGAGAATGAGTTTAATTTTGATATTTTATCCCATTCTTTATAAGATAATAAAGGCACCCTCATTAATCGTGCCTGCCTAATGAGTCTACCTTGAATTCTAGAGTCAACCTCACACAATTTGTTCATTTTCATACAACTCTTTTTATAAAAAATTTTATTGGAGTATAGTTGCTTTACAATGTTGTGTTAGTTTCCACTGTACAGCAAAGTGAATCAGCTATACATATACATATATCCCCTCTTTTTGGATTTCCTTCCCATTTAGGTCACCCCAGAGCATTGAGTAGAGTTTCCTGTGCTATACAGTAGGTTCTCATTAGTTATCTATTTTATACATAGTATCAAGGGGAAAAGGGGTGGGGGGGGGAATGAATTGGGAGATTGAGATTGACATATATACATCATTTTCATATAATTCTTTCCATTATTTCACTGAAATAAAAAGTATTGTCAGAGACAAGGCTTAAATAAGAGGGACAGAAAATAAAAATACATTTGGAAAATGAAGTAGTTACAGTTAATGTAACAATTATATACAAATAATTTGAAACATATATACAGATAATTTTGCAGGATCCATGGCCCTGTTCTCAGAGTAAATGATTACCTTTGTTTTAAACACCAGTAAGTTGTGTTAAGTTTTAATTCCCCCTCCCCTAAATAAATGACAATTCTTTTCTTTTATATGTTTTACCTAAGCTATCAATGGTTTACCAAATTAAAAAGAAAAAATCAAGTATCACTTAAATATCCAGAGTTTATTTTATCTTTGACCTTCCCTGACCTCAACACCAGCTCGCCAGGATATTTGCTCCTTACAGGACTAAAAGCCACACTCCTCTTCAAACCTTTGTTTAGAGGCCCAGCTTCACTTCCTAATAAAGACTGACAAAATAGATCCTTAACAAAATACTACTTTTTTTTTTATTGTAGTAAAATTGCTTTACAATGTTGCGTTAGTTTCTGCTGCACAATGAAATGAATCAGCTATATGTATACCTATATCCCCTCCCTCTTGGACCTCCCTCCCACCCCCCCGTCCCACCCATCTAGGTCGTCACAGAGCACCAAGCTGAGCTCACTGTGCTATACCATAGTTTCCCACTAGCTATCTGTTTTACACATCGTAGTGTACATATGTCCATCCTAATCTCCCAATTCGTCCCACCCTCTCCTTCCCCCCGTGTCCCTATGTCTGAACTCTACGCCTATGTCTCCTTTTTGACAGATAATAATACCTTAAACTAAGGTTTGCATAAATTTAAATGCCTTCGAGGGGCAGGCAAGTATCACAAACATATGAAGTAGCCTAGCACAAGACTGAGATCCGAAGAGCACAAATTCCAAATTATATTTACAATATTTTAAAACATTCTTATAGCTGAATAAAATTACTACAATCATCAATTTTAAGACCCCATAGTAACCCTTAGTACATTCATTATGGAATTTTCTTATGTTTAGTAATTACTCAATAAACAGAAGGATAGATAAATTGATGGATCAATAGAAGAATGGTGGAATGATTGGGTGAATGACTTTCGATGAGGACACTTATTTTTGTCTGAATATAGCCCCTCAAAATTAAATAGGTAAATAACTGTTTGCCTTTGAGTGAGACCTATTCTGGCTAGATGCTTATTGCATGCAAAGGCTGGTGAAAGCAAAATAAGCGTTTCACAGAAAAGTAAAAGAAAATCAAAAAGTACCGTTTCCCAATACTACTGCCTGAGGAAGATTGTAAGACTTTTCAAAACACCTTAGGTATTTCCACTAAGACCAAGAGACACATGAACTTATGTAGCTGGAAGTGCTCATGGTGACCATCAGTCCAAATGTCTAATTTTAGAAAAAAGAGAGCTAGAAAATACTTTCCCATAAACCATAAAAATTTAATAGAACCAATACCAGAATTCTCTAAGATTCTTTCCAGAGCATCTCACTCTTTAAGGGAGGAGAAAGATAGCTTCCTACTAATTGTGATTCATTTTTTCCATGTATTTTCTCAAAAGTTGCAAGAATATACCATGTTCTAATTAACACAATGAACTATATCAATGTTTCATAAGTTGCTACCATTGGACCTTTGGATGTCTTTGGAGTTAATCTCAATAATTTGAGAGTTACTGAGTTACATCATAAGAGGCTTTATGAAAACTATCAACTTTCACACTACTTACTTCCCATCATAGCCATTATGCAGATTACAGATGACCCATGAGCATCACTGGGGTTAATCTGCATATAACTCATAGTTGGCCCTCCATATCCACACGGTTCCTCTGCATCTGTGAATTCAACCAACCACAAACCAACTAGTACTATAGTAGTTTCTACTGGAAAATATCCACATATAAGTGGACCCATGCAGTTCAAACCTGCATTGTTCACAGGTCAACTGTATTTTCATTAGCAAACCCCTATGGACCATAACTCCCGGTATTCATGCCTTTATAAGCCACTCTAGACGTTGACTTGGAGCCTGACCATATGACTTACACTGGCCTACAGTATAGCAGAAATCATGATGCAAACAAAGGCAAACCTGGGGCAGCTTTTCTTGAAACTCCCTCAGAGCCCATTCATGCCCTAAGGAGGTCAATGCTAGAGCACAGCAGAAAGAGAGAGAGGCCATATGACAGAGCACTGAGACACCACACAGGCAAGCAACCCCCAGCTCCCCAGTTGAGCCCTGATCAAATTACTGATGCACAATATTGTGGGAAATAATGACTATTGTCACTTTAAGAACTTAAGCCATGAAGTTCTAAAGGGATTTGTTACACAGTGATAAATATATACCTAATCAAAAATGGGTAAAACTATTAATTAGAAAAGAAATGTAAGGCTTGAAGGGTGGGAGTAGGTAAGAGGACAACTAAGTATATGCCAAAAGACTACTGTAGACACATGTCAGCATCTTTAAAAGAACCCACATCACCCAAGCACCAAGACTACAGTGAAGGGCATAAGATTATCAGAAAGGGAAGAATAGAAATTGTAACCACCTTAAAATTACATGACTTTAAATGATTTTCACATTAAATATAATGAAGATTAAGTATAACAACATCTTTCAATAATCTTATAATATAATATCTCATTATTCCCCTTGATACGGATAAGGAAATAGAGATCTAGAAAGATTAAGCAACTTGCCTCCGGTCTCTTAGGTGTTTAAAGGATGGCTCCAAGACAGTGGTTGATTGTATAAAGATTAGACAGATTTCTTACTGTCTACTGGATAGATGAAGGAGCCCATAACCCCTAAATTAGTATACCTCTTGGTAAGTGTCATTTGACTTTTGTGAAAGGGTCATTACATCATATGAAAGAAATATTAAGTTGGGAGATTAGATTAATTCTACTGATGATATTAAATTACATTCATACTGCAACAGTAGTAAATATCACTTTTTCTCTTTTTAAAATGTTAAAGGTTGTCTCCTTCGTGTTTTTTTCAAATAAATTCTTATTAACATTTTATTTTTCTCAAGCAGTTTAAGGTTCACAGCAAAGTTGAGGGGAACGTACAGAGATCTTCCATTTACCCCTGTCCCCAAACATACATGACCTCCCCCATTTTCAACATCCTCCAACAGAGTGGTATATTTGTTACAATTGATGAACCCACATTGACACATCATTATCAGCTGAAGTCCATAGTTTACACTAGAGTTCATTCTTAGTGGTATACGTTCTATGGGTTTGGAACAAATGAATAATGACACATATATTGGGTTGGCCAAAAAGCTCTTTCAGGTTTTTCCATAAAATCTTATGGCCAATGAATTTTTGGCCAACCTGATAGATTATTATGGTATCATACAGAGTATTTTTACTGCCTTAAAAATCCTCTGATTTAGTTATTCATCTCACCCCACCCCCCACCAAACCATGGCAATCACCTAGCTTTTTACTGTCTCCATATTTTTGCATTTTCCAGAATGTCATATAGTTGGAATCATATATTAGTAGTCTTTTCATATTGGCTTTTTTCACTTAGTAATATGCATTTAAGGTTTCTCCATGTCTCTTCATAGCTAGATGGCTCATTTCCATTTAGTACTTAATAGTATTCCATTATCTGGATTTACCATGATTTATCATTTCACCTACTGAAGGGCATCTTGATTGCTTCCATGTTTTGGCAGTCATGAACAAAGATGCTATTAACATCATGTGCAGGATTTTGTGTGGATATACATTTTCAGATCCTTTGGGTATATACCAAGGAGCATGATTGCTGGATCGTATGGTAAGACTATGTTTTGTTTTGTAAGAAACTGCTAAACTGTCTTCCAAAGTGGCTATACAATTTTGCATTCCTACCAGCAATTTTTGAGAGTTCTTATTGTTCCCCATGCCCACCAGTATTTGGTGTCATCAGTGTCCCAAATTTTGGCCATTCTAAAATGTGTGAAAAGGTATCTTGTTTTAATTTGCAGTTCCCTGATGACATATGATGTGGAACATCTTTTTATATGCTTACTTGCCATTTATACATCTTCTTTGGTGAAATGTCTGTTAAGGTCTTTGACTTGTTTTTGAATCAAGTTGTTTGTTTTCTTCTTGCTGAGTTTCAAGAACCCTTTGTACATTTTGGATAACAGTCCTTTATCAGATGTGTCTTTTGCAAATATTTTCTCCTAGTCTGTATGCTTTCTTCTCATTCTCTTGAAATTTGTCTTTCACAGAGCAGAAGTTTTTAATTTTAATGAAGTCCAGCTTATCAATTATTTCTTTCATGGATCATGTCTTTGGTGATTTATCTAAAAAGGCATCACCATATCCATGGTCATCTAGATTTTCTCTTATGTTATCTTCCAGAAGTGTTATAGTTTTGCATCGTACAGTTAGGTCTGTGATACATTTTAATTTTTCTGCAGGGTATAAGGCCTGTGTCCAGATTCATTTTATTTTTTTGCATTTGGATCTCTAGTTGTTATAGCACCATTTGTCAAAAAGACCATATTTGCTCTATCATACTGCCTTTTCTTCTTTGTCAAAAATGAGTTGACTACATATTATGTGCGTTTATTTCTGGTCTCTCTATTCTGTTTCACTGATCTATTTGTCTAATCTTTCAGCAATACCACATTGTCTTGATTATTGTAGCTTCATAGTAGGTCTTGAAATTTGATGGCATCAGTCCTCGAACTTTGCTCTTCTCCTTCAACATTTATTGGCTGTTCTGGGTTCTTTGCTTTTCTATACAAATTTTATAATCAGTTTGTCAATATCGTAAAGTATATGGCTGGGATTTTGATTGGGATTGCATTGAATCTATAGATCAAGCTAGGAAGAACTGACATCTCAACAATATTGTGTCTTCCTACCAATGAACATGGAATATCTTTCCATTATTTTTGTTCTTTGATTTCATTCAGAGTTTTGTAATTTTTCTCACATATATCTTGTACTTATTTTGTTAGATTAATACCTAAGTATTTCATTTTGGGGAGTGCTAATATAAATGGTGTTGTGTTTTTAATTTCAAATTCTACCTGTTCACTGCTGATATACAGGAAGGCAATTGACTTTTTATTGAATAAAAGATTCTTTAAATTCTCTACTGCTTTACAGTTTTCAAAAGGTTCACACACATAATTTCATATAATCTCATACTAACCCTTCTTTTCCCCTACCCCTATATTGCCCTCCCCTCTTCCCTCTCCCCACTGGTAGACACTAGTTTATTCTCTGTATCTGTGAGTCTGCTTCTTTTTTGTTTCATTCACTGGTTTGTTGTATTTTTAAGATTCAACATATAAGTGATATAATACAGCATCTCTTTTTCTCTGTCTGACTTAGTATAAAAATAGAATTACCATATGACCCACCAATTCTTCTTCTGGGCCTATAGTAAAAAAAATTCAAAAAGATACATGCACCCTAATGTTCATAGCAGCATTATGTACAATTTCCAAGGTACGGAAGCAACGTAAGTGTCCATCAATAGATGAATGGATAAAGAAGATGTGTTATATATATATATATATATATATATATATATATATATAATGGAATATTACTCAGCCATAGAAAAGATTAAATTTTGCCATTTGCAGCAACATGGATAGACTTGGAGAGCGACTGAATTTTGAATATTAACCCTGTATACTACAAATTTGCTATAATCACTTACTAGTTCCTGGAACGTCTTGGTTGATTCTTTCAAATTTTCTACATAGATAATCATGTCATAGTTTTATTTCTTCCTCTCTAATATGTATACCTTTTATTTCCTTTCATTGTCTTATCATATTAGAACTTCCAGTATGATGTTGAAAAGGAGTGGTGAAAGGGGATATCCTTGCCTCGTACTTGATCTTAGTGGGAAAGCTTCAAGTTACTTACCATTAAGCACGATTATTTTATGTTTTAACTTAAGGTTTAATTTGTATATTCATTCTTTTCACTCAAGTTCTAATTCTGATTTTCAAACTAATGAAAAACTGGAGCACACCAAAAAATTTATTTCAGCCATAAATAATTCTTTATTATGTGATCAAAAAAAATTCCTTTGGAGAATGGAAACCAAAGAAAACACAGCCTAGTTCAAAGCTTATGTTGCATTTATTATTTTTTAAATGTGGGTTGTGATATGGTAAAAATCCCACAGATAATAAAGATTTGGAAGCAAAATATCATAATGACCAATGGAAATAACTGTAGAAACAGATTTTATTCACCTGGACTGCTGGCATAATTATTAACACATAACAGCTTGATTATGTAATATCTACTCAGAAAGCTGTAAGTAAGGGGCTCAAAGCAAAGAATGGGGCCTTCTGTTTGCACAACAGAGATTATTTCCCAATAAGCAGAGATATATTTAAAACTCTCAGTGTTTTCATTTCATCTTTCAGTTAAATACATACACAATCAGTTGTAATAGCAAAAGGAAGATGAACTAGGCTCTGAGTTATGAGGGCTAAAACTGATTGCCTCCTACAAACTTTTTAACTACATTGTTATTTTCACCCAAATTACTTATATTTAAGAAGCAAGAGTATCATGAATATGCAATCAAAGGAAAATGAACAAGAGATAAAATGTTTATAAGAACACTAGTAATATATATTTCCACTTATGACCATAGGGGGTATCTGGTGTTGAACATGTCTTCCTGCCATAAATAACTGTAAAACTAGACAAAAATATGTGTGATAACTTGCTTCAGAGGTTGTACAACAGGTAGCAAACACAGTACAAAGATTCTTTTTTTTTTTTTAAAATGGGCAAAATTTTTTTTAAATTTATTTATATTTATTTTTTTAAACATCTTTATTGGGGTATAATTGCTTTACAATGGTGTGTTAGTTTCTGCTTTATAACAAAGTGAATCAGTTATACATATACATATGTTCCCATATCTCTTCCCTCTTGCGTCTCCCTCCCTCCCACTCTCCCTATCCCACCCCTCCAGGCTGTCACAAAGCACCGAGCTAATATCCCTGTGCCTTGCGGCTGCTTCCCACTAGCTATCTACCTTACTACGTTTGTTAGTGTGTATATGTCCATGACTCTCTCTCGCCCTGTCAAAGCTCGCCCTTCCCCCTCCCCATATCCTCAAGTCCGTTCTCCAGTAGGTCTGCGTCTTTATTCCTGTCTTACCCCTAGGTTCTTCATGACATTTTTTTTCCCTTAAATTCCATATATATGTGTTAGCATACGGTATTTGTCTTTTTCTTTCTGACTTACTTCACTCTGTATGACAGACTCTAGGTCACTGACCTCCATGATTGCTTCGGTTTTTTGCTAGAGACACTTCCTGGATGTGGTACAGGAAGAGAGAGTCAAAGTAGAACACAGCAGTATCACTGTATTGAGGATATGAGATTGGAGTTCTAGGCTAGTGAGTTGGATGAAATGAGTGAGGAAGGTTAATGGAAAGAAGGGAAATGTGCAGTGTGAGACTTCCACAAATCTGCATAAAGAGCCTGCTTGAGATCTTGGCTTAAAATCATGAAGCACTTCTGGACTTCCCTGGTGGCGCAGTGGTTGAGAGTCCGCCTGTTGATGCAGGGGACATGGGTTCGTGCCCCGGTCCGGGAAGATCCCACATGCCACGGAGCGACTAGGCCCGTGAGCCATGGCCGCTGAGCCTGCGCGTCTGGAGCCTGTGCTCCACAACGGGAGAGGCCACAACGGTGAGAGGCCCACGTACCACAAAAAAAAAAAAGCACTTCTACAGGGAAAGAATCTAAGTGGCCAAGCAAAGAACGAACACTGGAGAAAGAATAACTACTAGAGCATGCAAAGGGCTCTGAATAACTACTAGAGCATGATTTCAAAGGACTAGCAAAGACCCTGCAGAATTCTTAAGACACTTAAGAGAGACCCTGTAAGAACCACATCTTATATGTAAATCTAACACAGCCCCAAATTAAAGGCGATTTTAGATCCTTTATATAGAAGCTTTAAAACAACCTCTAAAAGGAACAACTGATATGTTGTTAACTGCTAACATAAATAACACCCAAAACTTCATTAATAAGAGAAAATAACAAAACCTAGATGCTCAACACCATGAGATTGATAGTCTAGTATAAAATAAAAACTACTAGAACTACAAAGAAGAAAAATGATGTCTTTAGCCAGAAGAAAAATCCAATAATAGAAATAGACCTAGAAATCATACATATGAAATCTAGAGTTAACCCTTCTTTTGAGTTCTTTAATTGGGTTATAATCTATACTTTTAGCTATCATTTACATTTTAATTCTAATATTTTCATTACATCCTTTTTAGTTATCTGCCAAAGTTGTCCAACTTGTATTTAATTCCTTGTATATTTTAATTATAATTATTTTAACATTTCATTGGATGATTTGGTTATCTGGATCTCCTGTGGATTTGTTTCTATTGTCACTTTTTCCTCTTGGCTTTTGAACCTCTTAGTTTCTGAATACCTAATATATTCGATCAACTGCTGGATAGTACATATAAAGATTATACAGGTATTTTTGAGGCACTGGAAAATGTTTTTTCCTTCAGAGATTTACATTGTTTTCCACCATGCAAGCTAGAGACAGTTAACATTATCCCAATCAAGACTTATTATTTGCAGCAGGGCTTCAGTTTGGGGAACTACTTGTACAGTTCTGACTACACTTAATCCTAGGGTATAGCCTTATGGAATGTCCCTCAGAAAACTGGCATTTACCAAGACTACTTTTCCTTAGCTCTCTCTAAATTTGAATTTTTGTCTTCTGATCTCCTTGAAGCTGCTGAAAACTCTGCTCAACTTCTCAGCCTCTCATCTACTGATTATGGAACCAGCCATTTATTGCCTTAAAGCAGAAATCAGCAGACTGTCTATAAAAAGCTGGATAATAAACTTCTTAGACTTTGCAGACCAAGAAGCAAAATTGAGTATATTATATAGGTAATCATACAACAAGTGAGATATCTCCTATTCTGTCTTCATCCATTTGCATGGGAAGGGCCATCCTGACTGGTCAGCACACTTTGTGCCCAGTTGCCATATGGAAGAGACATTGTCCAGATGAAGAGGGACCAGCCCCAGCAGAGAGGTCTGGTGGACCAGGCAGGCAGGGAGAATAAGGCGAAGGGGCTCCACAGTCAGTTTTACTTTCTGCTTCACTGAAATTGAGATCTCTGTGTACCCTTCTCTTCCCTTCGAGAGGCCAGCCGTTTCCACTTGGGAAGCTTGTGGAGTGGAGCCAACTCACTGAGCTACCAATTCCCAGACTGACATTCTAGGTTGCTGGTAGTTACTAAAAGCAAAGTCCTTAACTTACAGGTAGAGACCAACATGGGCCATGAGCAGCAGCAATAGTAATGATTCTTAACTACCATTGTTGCCAAAAAGTATAATTTCCCAAACTGGAAAAGTAATAAAACATACAACAATATGCCTGTTATTAATTTAGTAGCATAACTTCCTAATGGGATTTAGGACATAAATATAATTTCTAGGTGAAAATTCACTATTTAAAGTTGTTGAAAACAGAGGAAAGATTACTAGATGATATAGAGAGGTACAAATAAAAGAGAAGAGCAGATATTTTTAAGTAATAATCCCTGTCCTAAAAGTCAAGTGTTATTAGTTATAAATTGATATATTAAAAATTATAAGATGTATATATAGCTATGGAACTTAGAGCTCAAAATTTCAAATGAGTGATCATGTACCTGAGTTGAGGTAGGAAGATTATGATGCAAAACTGAGAGATATTTCACTGGGGAGGGGAAAGGTAAGGACCTGGGCATAGTTAAATCTGGTAAGCAAAAACAGAAACACTTATTAGTGTTCATACAATTAGAAATATGTATACATGCACACATATTTACATATGCGTTCATGTACATTTTTTGTCTGACCTACTTTACTACCTCTGTTTATTATGACATAGATCCATTGATCAGGCCCAGAAAAATTTGTGTTTCTAAATATAGTAGTCTAGCATAGTCTTAACATAATCTATTCTCCCAAGTTACATACTGAAACCTTTAGTTTAAGAGCAGACAGAGAGATTATCCAGAGCCCAAATGTGGATCATTCATGTTTAATTTGGAAAAGCCATATGTCATATTCAAATAGCACATGAGATGTTGTTAGAAGGTCTTCTCATTACCAAGCTATTGTTTTGCTTCATATCTTTGAAATACACACAGAAAAGTAATTAAGGGGAGAAGCCTAGATTATAAGAAACAGACAAGTATTTAGTGTTTTCCCAAAGGTTTGTAGTCTATGTGGGATAACTAAAAATATAATTTTACATTGGTCCTAGCAATAGAGGAGTGACTGATACTAGCCTAGCCATCCAAAACTAAAATAGAAAACTGTATGAGGCAACTGTTTGTAAACATTCTACAAAAGGGACCCAGGATTGCAATCACTGAGAGTGTGGGAATATGTGGAATAAGCCCCACAATAGCCCTGGCTCTATGCCTGGAGGCACTTTCTAGAACTGAAGAAAGAAAAGGACAAGCAGAGTACAGTAGTCTTGCTAAACTGAGGAAACACAGACTGCAGATATGGACTACAATGCTGGCTGGAAGTTGTGCGTTAAGATACCAGACAGAAGGGAGCTGAATAGAGAAGGAGCCCCAGAAACCTACGTGGAATTCCCCTTCCTTTGTTGGTCAAATATTAAGTTGTGTGCTTTTTGAGTGAGACTCTGCAAGGCCTGGAAGAGAATAGCTGCTGGGAGCTGTGGGCTAAGTAGAGATTTCAGCATCTCTGCACAGCTAAGAGACATAGAAGTCCAGCCAAAATGAAAGGTCTTTGCTCAATGTTCTTGGTATTCAGCTGATACCCAGAAAGTCCCAGACTAATCCTAGAATAATGACAAATAAAGACTCACAATAACAAAGCTTTTAAAATGCTTCAAAAGGATAAGCTTATTCACTAGTAAATTAATGCCTGCAAGGATAAAACTTAACACTCTCCAAAAAAAGGCAACAGAAAATGACCACAAGAAGCCCTAGATGGGGACTTCCCTGGTGGCGCAGTGGTTAAGAATCCGCCTGCCAATGCAGGGGACACAGGTTTGAGCCCTGGTCTGGGAAGATCCCACATGCCACGGAGCAACTAAGCTCATACGCCCTAACTACTGAGCCTGCACTCTAGAGCCCGCGAGCCAAGACTACTGAAGCCTGTGCGCCTAGAGCCCATGTTCTGCAATAAGAGAAGCCACCGCAATGAGAAGCCTGCGCACCTGCAATGAAGAGTAGCCCCCACTCGCCATGACTTGAGAAAGCCCACAAGCAGCAAGGAAGACCCAACACAGCCAAAAATTAATTAATTAATTAATTTTAAAAAAGAAGAAGGCCTAGATGTTGGAATTGGTAAAAAACATGTATATATTTATATATATTCAGAAGCTTAAATAAATTTATGGCCATAAGAAAGGGACAGATGTACCTGAAAGTTATAATATTTGAAATGAAAAAGAAAAAGGGTGGGGGTGTCAATAAATGGGTTAAATATAGCTTGGAAACACCAGAAGAGAAAGGATTATCCAGTCCACAAGAATGAAAAGAAAAAAATACATACAGACAGAGGCTCAAAGACCTGGGAGACAAAATCAAGTGGTATAACATAAATATAAATGGTGTCACAGGTGTAGACAAAGTGACAATGAGACAGAAAGAAGATTTGAAGAAATGATATCTTCAAACTGTCCAAAATTTGGTAAAAACATAAACTTCAAGATCCAGGAAGGTCAGCAAATCCCAAACAGAATGAATAGAAATAAAACACATCTGGATACATCACACTCTAACAGCCAGAAATCATAAATCAAGGTAAAACATTGGAAGCAGCAAGAAAAACAACACATTACATATGAAAACAATGACATAAGTGACTATTGACTTCTAATCAAAAACAATGTAGGCCAGAGACAAAAGAACAAAATCTTAAAAGTGCTGAAGTAAAAAAATTTAAAAATTGTCAACTAAGAATTCTATATCAAGTGAAAAAAATCCTTCAAATGTGAATGTGAAATAAAAGCATTTTCGGATTAGAAAAAAACTAAGCAAATTCATGTTATTCAGACTGAAAGTGACCAATATGGAAACGCCAATATATGGGAAGGGAAAAAGAACAATATAAATATGTGGATAACTGTAAAAAAATTACACTTTTCCCTATTTCTTTAAAATACATATAACTGTATAAAGTAAAAATTATAACACTTTATTTTGAGGCTTATAATATATGTAAACGAATTTCATATGACACAACACCAAATTCAGTGGAAAATAAATGAAAATACATTGTTTCAAGGGTCTTATAATTTATTTGAAGTAATATAATCAGCAATAATGCACACTGAAAACCAAGAGGAAACACTAAATCTCACACACACACACACACACACACACACACACACACACAGAAATTAGCTTAAAAAGCCAATAGGAATACCATATATTTGATTAACTCACAATAAATGTTTTTTTTTCATCCTCTGTTCAATCATTAAAATCAATGTATGGTACCAATAGAAAACAAATAATGAAATTGTAGACCAAACATATCAATAATTACATTAATTAAAAGTTAGATGAACAAAATATCAAAAAGAATGATAAATAGCCAATAAACATATAAAAAGTTCTTAATGCAATTAACCATCAAGGAAATACAATTAAAAACACAATGCAGGGCTTCCCTGGTGGTGCAGTGGTTGAGAGTCCGCCTGCCAATGCAGGGGATGCGGGTTCATGCCCCGCTCCGGGAAGGTCCCACATGCCGCGGAGCGGCTGGGCCCGTGAGCCATGGCCACTGAGCCTGCACATCCAGAGCCTGTGCTCCGCAACAGGAGAGGCCACGACAGGCCCGTGTACCACAAAAAAAAATAAAATAAAATAAAAAATTTTAAAAAACACAATGCAACACCAATACATACTCATCAATATGGCTAAAATTAAAAATATTGAGTAACAACACCAAATGTTTGCAAGGGTGTGGATCAACCACAAGCCTAACACACGGTCAGCAGATGTGCAAAACTGTGCAACTGCTTTGGAGAACAAATTTTTTATAAAATTAAATATGCATTTACCCTTTAATCCAGAAATTTCTCTCTTAGGTATTTACTCAAGGGGACAGAAAATTTATGTTCATGAATATAGTCACAAAGATTCATAGAAGGCTGTCTACTCATAATAGCAAAACAAGGGAAACAATCCAAATTTCCATCAATAAGAAAATAAATAAGCTATATGTAATATGTTCATACACTAGAATGTTAACAATCAAAAGAAAAAGAATGAACTTCTGATACATGTAAAAACATACATAAATATCACATATTATGCTAAAATCCAGAAGTTGGGCATAATGGAGTTTTACAGTACAACTCCATTTATATTAATAAAATTCTAGAAGGGGTAAATGTACCCTATGGTGAAAAATATCAAAACAGAATTTGCCCCCTTATAGGGAAGGAGGTGGGATAGGCTGAGTAGGTAAAACAAGGAATATTTCTGGAGTAATGGAATTACCTTATATCTTCAAAGGGGTATGGATTACATGAGTGTTATAGTTGCCAAAATTCATCTAATTGTACACTTAAGGTTTGTACATCTCACTGTATGTATATTTTATCTCAAAGAAACTCAAGAAAAACATTCCCACATCTAATATCATACTCAGTGGTGAAAGATAAAGTTTTTTCTCTAAGATGAGACACAAGATAAGGATGCCTGCTTTTGCTACTCCTATTCAACATAGTTCTAAAAGTCCTAGTCAGAGAAATTAAGCAAGAAAAAGAAATAAAGAGCATACAAACTGGAAAGATAGAAGTATAATTAATCTCAGTTCACAAAAGACATGATCTTATCTGTAGAAAACACTAAAAATTCTATGCACACACACACAAAAAAAAACATTAGAACCAACAAACAAGTACAGCAAAGTTACAGGAAAACAATTAACACACAAAAATCAACTATATTTCTATATATTAACAATGAACAATTCACAAAGGAAACTAAGAAAATAATTCCATTTAAAATACTGTCAAATAGAATAAAATACTTAGAAACAAATATAACCAAAGAAACTAAAGACTTGTACACTGAAAACTACAAATCTTTACTAAAGGAAATTAAAGAAGAAACAAATAAATGGAAAGATAGCCCATTTCATAAACTGGGAGACTTAATATTGCTAATATGTCAATACTACCCAAACCGATCTCTAGATTCAATGCAATACTATGAAAATCTCAATGGTGTTTTTGCATAAACAGAAAAATCCATCCTAAAATTCATATGGAATCTCAAAGGACCCCAGATAGTCAAACAATCTTGAAAAGCACAAACCTGGAGATATCACACATCCTGAATTCAAAACTTACTACAAAGCTACGGTAAGAAAAACAGCATAGCATAAAGACAGACGTATAGATCAGTAGAATAGAATAGAGCACCCAGAAACACATATAGTCAAATGATTTTAAACCAGGGTGCCAAGATCATTTAGTGGGTGAAAGGATAGTCCTTTCAACAAATGGTGATGGGAAAACGAGATATCCACATGCAAAAAAAAAAAAAAAAAAAAAATGGGACGCTCACCTTACACTGTAAACAAAAATTGACTAAAAATGGATCAAAGACATAAATATAAGAGCTTTAAAACTATGCTTATGAACTCCTAGAAGAAAAAATAGGAAGATATTTCATAATTTTGGATTTAGCTCTGATATCTTTTTTAAAGATTTTTACATCAGTTTTAGGTTTACAAGAAAATTGGGAAGAAGGTAGAGAGATATACCTGCTCCCGCCACACAAGCACAACCTTGGTCAACATCATTTACCAGACAGCGATGTATATATTTATTTATTTACTTACTTACTTACTTTCCACGGATGAACCTACATTGACAAAGCACAATCACCCACAGTTAACAGTCAGTATCCTAGGGTTCATTCTTGGTGTCATTCATTGCATGGGTTTAGACAACAATAAAATGGCATATATCCATTATTATAAAATCATACACAATATTTTAACTACCCTAAAAATCTTCTGTGTTCTACTTATTCATCTCTCATCCCACCTACCACAGGCAACCACTGATCTTTACTACTTCCATAGTGTTGCCTTGTCCAGTTGGAATCATACAGTAGAGAGCATTTTCAGACTGGCTTTTTTCATTTAATAGTATGCATGTAAGCTTCCTCCAAGTCCTTTCATGACTTGATAGCTCATTTCTTTTTGGTGCTTAATAGTATTCCATTGTCTGGATATACCATAGCTTACTTATCCATTCATCTACTGAAGGTCATCTTAGTTGCTTTCAGGTTCTGGCAATTATAAATGAAGCTGCTATAAACCCCCATGCACAGGTTTTTGTGTTGACTATGATAACTTTTTATGACTCCAAAAGCACAAGTAATAAAAGAAAAAATAGACAAATTGGACTTTATCGAAATTTAAAACTTTTGTGTGTCAAAAGACTATAAAGAGTGAAAACATAACACATGGAATGGCAGAAAAATATTTGCAAATGCTGTATCTGATAAGTGCTTGATATCCAGAATACATTTTTTAATTGCTACAACTAAACAACAATGAAAAAAAGCAAAAAAAAAAATCCAATTTAAAAAATGGGCAAATGACTTGAATAGACATTTCTTCAAAAAAGGTGCACAAATGGCCAATAAGCATATGAAAAAATGTTTGACATCACTAATCATAAGGGCAATGCAAACCAAACCATAAGGAGGTATCACAAACCCACTAGGATGTCTACTTTTTTTTAAAGGAAAAAAACCCCAACTGTTTATGAATATGTGGAGAAATTAGAACCCTTGTACATTGCTGGTGGGAATGTAAAATGGTGCAGCCATCATGGGAAATGGTATGGCAATTCCTACAAAATTTAAAAATAAAATTACCATATGATTCAGCTATTCCATGCCTGGGTACATACCCAAATGTTGTGAAAGCAGGGACTCAGATATTTGTACACTCACACTCACAGTAGCATTATTTATAATCACCAAGGTAGAAGCAAGTATCCATTGACAGATGAATAGATAAACAAAATGTGAGATATATATATATATATATATATATATATATATATATTCAAAGGAGTATGATTCAGCTTTAAAATGAAAGGAAATTCTGAGACATGCTACAACATGAATGAGCCTTGAAGACATTATGCTACATTAAATATGCTGGTCACAAAAGGACAAACACTGCATGATTTCATTTATATGAGGTATCTAAAGTAGACAAATTCAGAGAGACAGAAAGTAGAGTGGTGTTGCCATGGACTGGGGGAGTGGAAGGTGGGAAGTTTGTGTATAAGGGATAGAATTTCAGTTAAGGAAGGTAGAAACGTTCTGGAGATGGATGGTGGTGATGTTTGCACATCAGTATGAATATACCTAATGCCACTGAACTATACTCTTAAAAACAGTTGAAATGTAATTTTTATGTTACATATATTTTACTGTAATAAATTTTTAATTAATTTTTAAAATGGCATGGAATATGATTTTCTTTAAAAGTACATAATAAATGGAGAAGTATACTATAGCTTTAGAAGTTTTTGATGAAAATTTTAAGTTGTAGAAAGAGGTTACCTAGGCTGACTAAAATGAATATGTTTGCATGATAAGGATGAAGAAACAGAAGGATTTTCTCCAGGTGAGGCATCAGTATTCTATATAGAGAATTTGAGGATATCAAAGGACAATTTTAAACATGTAAAACCCTTCTTCACTGTGCAACATTATAAAAGATCAATATTAGAAGTCATTTAAAAATAAAGTCATAAATCTTAGAGTCCATGCACTCCTTCTTTAAACAAGTATGTATTGAAAGTCTACTTTGTGTCATGCATCATTCTCGGGACTAGGAATACATAAATGAAGAAGAGAAAGAGCACAGGGTGTGTAGGAAGGGACTGAGTGAGAGTGAGAGAGAGAGAGAGAGAATCAGTGGTTCATAAGTGCTACAGAGATAAAGGAAGAAAAGGGTGAGAGAGTGATTGGAGTAGAGTGGGTATCATTTTAACTGTCAGAACAACCATCTCCTGGATAGTGACATTTGGGCAAAGATCTGAAGATGGTGAGGGAAGAAGCCATGTGAGTAAGTGAGGGGAAAACGTTCCAAACAGAGGGAAGAACAAATGTAAAATTTCCCATGCAAGAAGTTGTCTGCTGTGTTCCATAAACACCAAACAGACCAGAATAATTGGAGAGCAGTTTGCAAGAGGCTGAAAGTTTAGAGATGAAACCAGACAGACAGTGGAAAACCCAATGCTTTTACAGACCTTTAGAAGGACTTTGACTTTTATTATTTTTACTATCAGTTAATTTGTGGTTAAATTTTTATCAAATTAGGTAAAATAAAGTAAGAATTAAGGAGTTATACAAAAATTTCCTTAACATTTATGGGACAAAGTCATGGTGAGGTTTGAGCTAATTTTACCTGTTCACATTTTTCAATTTTACTCTTACTATTATGTAGAGAAGAGAACACAATGGGAGGAAGTAGGCAATGGAGATCAATCAGGAGACAATTTAACAATCCAGGTGAGAGATAATGGTGATTTGGGTAATGGTAGAAGCAGTAATAAGGAATTAGCCTTAGAATATATTGTTATGCAAATGGATTTACAGTGGAATGTGAGGGAAAAAAGGAATCAAGGATAACTTCAAGGCTTTAATCTATGCAATTGGAAGTATACAGATTTACCGTTAAATGAGTTGAAGAAGAATGTGAGAGAAGTAGGTTTATGGGGATAAGATCAGGAACATTTTTTGGACTTACAAGTTTAATATATAAACAGCTGTGTTTATGTGTGTTAAAGTCATGAGAAGGTCTGAACTGGAGATGTAAATTTGGGAGACGTAAATTTTTTGAACTGTCAGCATATAAATGGCATTCAAAACTATAAGACTGAGATCACTAAGCAATGGCTAGAGAGGGAGGTGAGGAGAGAGGGGAAGAGTGGGGGGGGGAGAGAGAGAGAGAGAGAATAAAAAATGAAAAAAAAATTTAAAACTCAGCATTAGAGCAGTTTAAAGTTACAGACCAGTCATAAAAGGAGGAAATTATTAGCTTTTCAATAAGTCAAAAGGACACAGTTAAGGATGAATTATGGCTAACAAAGGGAAGAAGTTATACACAAAATTCCCTGAACAGTTATGGAGTACAAACATGTGACAAGAAACATTGCACTTTTATTCAAGTATGAGACTATGATCTAAGGAAGTTCTTAGAAAAATCTCAAATTGGCTGTCATCTCAAGATATACAGAATTTTAGAGTTTATATCTATTCAGCAGTTATTTATGGTATGTTTACTAAATAAAAGGCAAAGAAATATGCCAAGTGAAAGATCAGGTTTACTGTCCCTATACCTAGGAAGTTTATACACTAGGAAAATAAATGAGTCATACTCAGATATTTATTATTTAATTCAGTATGTGTAAAGTAACTAACAAACGAGTAAGTTGTTGGAGGCTGGATCACCTTTCATTCTATATGATTTAAGTGTACATAACTTTAAAAAAAAAAGAAAAAAAATGTGGACTCATTTAACTGTAAAAGTTTACATGATACCGTCAACTTCAGTCTCAAGTGTGGTTATAGGAATCTGGTCTCTATTATAGCTCTACTTCTTTCTGTTTAGTCTTCACTTGTAGATAGACTGTTTACTTGTGGTAGCTCCCAGCAGATCCAGGCATATATATAAAATATATTATATATATATATATATATACTTTATATATAATTAATTTATTATTTATTTATTTATTTATTATAATTAAATTCTAGCAGGAAAAAAAAGAATCTTTTCTCCAAAATTTCTAACTAGCATTCTGGGCTAGTCTCATGAGTCTCAATTAAGTTATACTAATATTTATGAATCAATATATGGCTAGGTTGAAGGGGAGGGGGAGGATGGATGGTGTTGCTTGGCTTAAATATATGTCAAATGTACATAAGCTAAGGATAGTAGAGGAATGGTTTCAAAAGAATGTCAGATTACTATTATGAGAAGAGAGGATAATAAATGCTGAATGGGGCAAAAAATGTATATATACATACATATATTATATACAAAATATATATCTATGTACATATTATGTGACTTATTGCGTGTGTGAGCAATTAAAGACGACCTAAGGGAAGTTGGAATTTGAGCATGGACCTTGAGAATTTAGGTAGTTGAAGGCTCTTGGAAGAAAGAAGACATCCCAGGCTGAAGGACTTATAAAGCAAATGGACACTGACAAAAAAAACAATTTTGAATGGATGGTCAAAAAAAGGCAAATTTTACTGGGGTGTTGAATGTATATATTGAGGACTCATGTGAAATGATGCCAGGGTAGAGGGCTGACGTTTCATTTACTAATGGGAATCCCCTGACATTTGCGGAGAAGTAACATAACGTGTGATTTAGAATGAATTTGTAACCAATAACAAAATACCCAATTAATAGCAGCTTATGCCATAGAGCATTTATTTTTTATTTAAGAAGTCCAGAAGTAGACATTCCCCGGCCTTAACATTCTTCTACTCTGTCTTCCTTGATGTGGTGACATTTGTCTTATGGCTTTATATCCTCACACATCAGAACAATAAACTTCTCTTTACACAGCTCTCTCTTTCTTAGGGGGAAATATATTCCCATGTTCCCAGCATAAAATTGATTGCATCTCTGGCCAAAACTGTCACACAACTACCCTAGACCAATCACTGTCAAGGGAGAACAGGTTGCCATTAATTAGACCACACCTATCACGATTTATACTCTGCACTAGACATTTTGCTTTTCTTAATCACATTTCTATTAGCAAAGAAAAAGAGGTAATGTTTATTGAACAGACTGCCAATAGAATGTACCACATGTCTGGAAAGACAAAATTAGTCTGCAATTTGTGTGCAGATGGATGAGGAGGTGAGTTATAAAGGGTAGTGATAGCATCTACAGGCAGGGCATCAACAAGAGTATTGCCACTGAGAAACTGTCTATATCCTTGGAGGATATAAACCTCCCCGCAATGTGAGGTTATAAAAAAGAGACAGATTACAGCAATATTTTTTTGATCCATCTCCTAGAGTAATGGAAATAAAAACAAAAATAAACAAATGAGGGACTTCCCTGGTGGCGCAGTGTTTGAGAGTCCGCCTGCCGATGCAGGGGACACGGGTTCGTGCCCCGGTCTGGAAAGATCCCACACGCCGCGGAGCGGCTGGGCCCGTGAGCCATAGCCGCTGAGCTTGCGCGTCCGGAGCCTGTGCTCCGCAACGGAAGAGGCCACAGCAGTGAGAGGCCCGCGTAACGCAAAAAAAATATAAATAAATAAATAAATAAACAAATGGGACCTAATTAAACTTAAAAGCTTTTGCACAGCAAAGAAAACCATAAAAAAAATGAAAAAGAAAACCTACGGACTAGAAAAAAATATTTGCAAATGATGCAGACAACAAGGGATCAATTTCCAAAATACACAAACTGCACTTACAACTCAATATAAAAAATAAATAAATAAATAAAAAATGGGCAGAAGACCTAAAGAGACATTTCTCTGAAGAAGACATACAGATGGCCAAGAGGCACGTGAAAAGATGCTCAATATAGCTAGTTATTAGAGAAACGCAAATCAAAACTACAATGAGGTATCACCTCACATCAGTCAGAATGGCCATCATAAAAAGTCAATAGATAATAAATATTGGAGAGGGTATGGAAAAAAAGGAACCCTTCTGCACTGTTGGTGGGAATGTAATTTGAAGCAGCCACTATGGAAATACTCTTATGTGAAATCTAAAAAAAAATGATATAAATGAACTTATTTACAAAATAGAAATAGACTCACTGATACAGAAAACAAAATTGTGGTTACTGAAGGGGATAGCTGGGGCTGGGTGGAAGTGATAAATTAGGAGTTTGGGATTAAAATATACACACTACTATTTATAAAATAGATAAACAACAAGGACTTACTGTATAGCACAGGGAACTATATTCAACATCTTAGAATATCCTATAATGGAAAAAATTTGAAAAAAATGTATAACTGAATCACTTTCCTGTGTACCTGAAACACATTATAATTTAACTATACTTCAATTAAAAAATGGTTAAAAAAAGAGACAAAGAGAGAGGTCTTATTTGGTTTGTACTCTGCACTACCAGATTATTTAATTGTTTTCATCTCCTCATATCCCCAGGAGACCACTTACAATTGTTCTCCCAAT
This sequence comes from Delphinapterus leucas, assembly GCF_059928025.1. NCBI lineage: Eukaryota > Metazoa > Chordata > Mammalia > Artiodactyla > Monodontidae > Delphinapterus > Delphinapterus leucas. Next base: position 100,286,071 of record NC_143131.1, on the reverse strand, counting down.
TTACTTTCTATTGAATAGTTTTAAACCTCCTTCCTATACTCTTCACCTACCCTCTGGCTTCTCTGGAAAAGGCAATGGAAGCAGTTTTATTTCCATCTTTTATTTATTAAAATTTTTTCACTTCCACTAGCTTAATGAAACATTCAACATTTGGCATTTTGCCACCTTGCCTATTCTCTTCTGCGTGAATTTTCAATTCCTTTCTTAAAAGAAAGTAATACCCAATGGGCAATACAGAGATTTGAAGAAGCAAATGACTTGACAAGGGCAAAAATACTGTTATGAGCAGTGTTTATATGCCTATATGGGTATGAATAGCTAGCAAAATAAACACAGATAATAAACCATGCTCCATTCTGCTTTCTATTATTACATAAAATTTCTTTTAAAATCTATGATCAAGACTGTGTCTAGATCCTACCTGTCTGTTGTCAATCCATAGAGTTGTAATACATAGAACAGCAATCAAATAGGATACATGAGGTTCTCTAACCAAATGGGAATAAGGCCTCTGAAACCACTGTTTACTGATTGATCCAGTAATCTGGATCATATGTCTACTCTAGGGCACAATCAACCCATTTTTCTTTGCAAAACATTTCACATGTGTTCAAATACAGTTTCCTGAAACAAATGCATCTTTGACTAAAACTTGATTCATAGAAATAATCAGATTTCACCATTAAGTTTACTGAGCATGTAATTTATGGGCACAAACCATAGCCAGTATTGGAGGGTGTAGCAAAGTGGCTTTCAATGATCAAAGATTAACGACCAGAGGTCAAAACACGCAATGGTAGCAGTCACATTACCATAAATTATAACATACATTTCTCAGTTGATAATAATAAAAATATGTGAGTGCTCACATATTTCTTTAAAGTCAGACCTGCTATTCATTTTTTTAATTAAAAAGTTTCTTCTTAATTTCATGACAAATGAGACCTACTAAAACCCTCCTAGCTACTCTGGAATGTTGACTTCAAAGGAAGGCAATAAATTTTTGGTAGGAAACCCTCAGCTCTTCTACTTTCTTAGGCTTTACTTAATACAGTAATCCTAAAAAATAAAATAAAAAATAAAAAAATAAACAGAAAACATCCATTGTTGAAATGTCTGTTCCTGTTATTTAAAAAAATTTTTCTTTTATTTTTATTTTCCTGAGAACATAGAAATAAGCTCTGAAAAAATTTATAACAAATATTACTTTTAAATATGAATACTCTCAGAAAGATGGACTAACATAATTAACATAATCATTTTCTTTGCCATATAACTTTATATACATATAAAATATACATTTTATATGACTTTAATATATTTTATATAACATTTTACTTCTAGGAATTGAAAGATGCTATGCCCCAAGTTGCTGCATTGATAACTTTTTCTGTCAACAAATGTAAAACAGAAGATATAGAATAAAGTGTGCTTTATATAGCCACTTTTAGCTATGTCTTGGGTTGAAATATGTCATTTTATTTTAAAAAATAATAGTATGAATGACTACTATAGGGCTTTGTAAATTATCAATAAGTTGGCAAACCAAAGCTTTCATCAAGTTACTTTTTCCCAAATCCAATTAAAATAGACAAAAATATACATAATATACAAATTGAAAAGCTTTTTATGCAAAAAAGAAATACCTATTTCTAAATACATTCCACTAAAAGTAAACATCTAACATTTACTGGAGGCTAAAGAAATATCTTTTGTTTTGTTTTTCCCTATTGACAAAATACTCCATCTGCTTAGTTTCTATCATGAAAACAGCTGAAAGACAATTCATCAGAAGAACTAAATACTTACTAAGCCAAACTAATTATGTACACAAATATATTGATTCTTCCAGTACAATGTCCCTGAACAGCTAAACATTATTGAAGTTCTTTACATTGTGCATGTTTAAACGAAAACATCTACTAGTCTAAACTATTTTCCATCAGAATTCACAAACCATTTCATTGCAGTAATTACAAATAAAATGGAAGAGCAATTAAAGGTATCAGCCATGTGATCCTCAAAGACTCACAGTAGAAAACGAAGAACTCTACTGTTTTAAATGTCAAATTAAAAAAACAAAAAGTTATCAAAAAAAGAGAGAGAGAGCTAAATCCTCTTGTCTGTACTACTGGAGTAAGCAATGGAACCAAGGAAAATCATGAGAAAATGTACCTTTACATACATTGTTTATAACTTTGTTTTTCTTAGTTTAAAATAAGCAAATTGTTTTTGCAAAAGTGAATATAGTGAAAAATAAATAGAAAGGCAAGCTTAATTGAACCAAAGCACTATTGGCAATCTATGCTTTCAAACATGCCTGATTCTCAGATAGTAGCTACTCTTGGCATTTTACATATCCCTTATCAATTAAAAATCTGTTACTTTTTTCTCTACCCATGTTCTTAACATGAAGAGACTTAGACACCGAGGCCAATTTATTCTCCCTCTCCATGCACCATGTTTTATATTTAAAAAAAGAAGAATCAACTTCAAATCAATTGTCAAAATGCTAAAATAAATTTAATATATATAATATGCTAAATTACTTCGAAACAACTCAGGGTTCAACAGAGAGAACTGATGAAGAAGCACACTTCCATTCACATTGTTTATTCATCCAGGAGATATTTACTTTGCAACAAATACAGAGGCCTCTAGGAGTCTAGGGGATATAATGATGAATACACATGATAACTGCTCTCAAGGAAATTTTCATCTTACCCTCAATTTTATGCAGGTCACTTTCACACAGTTTCTTTTTAATTTCTATTGAAATATAGTTGATTTACAATGTTGTGTTAATTTCAGGTCTACAGCAAAATGACTCAGTTATATATGTATGTATATATATTATATATATATATATAATCTTTTTTAGATTCTTTTCCATTATAGGTTATTACAAGATATTGAATATAGTTCTGTGTTATACAGTAGGTCCTTGTTGTTCATCTATTTTATATATAGTAGTGTGTATATGTTAATCCTAACCTCATAATTTATCCCTCTCCCATGTTTTCCCCTTCAGTAACCATAAGTTTGTTTTCTATGTCTGTGAGTCTATTTCTGTTCTGTAAATAATTTCATTTGTATAATTTTTTTAGATTCTACATATAAACATATCATATGATATTTGTCTTTCTCTGTTTGACTTACTTCACTTAGTATGATCAGCTCTAGATCCATCCATGTTGCTGCAAACGGCATTATTTCATTCTTTTTTTATGGCTGAGTGATACACTTTCACACAGATTTAAAGTTTTGCACAGTGAAATCCTGGCAGCACTAGCTAGAAAGCCCTCTTTATTAGGATAAAAAAAATATCTTCTAGCAATAAAAGACAATAATTAATTTTTTAAAATTATCTGTTTCCTCTTCTTGGGTGACAGGAAACTAAAAATTAACGTATTGCTTCCTTGAACCCCCCAAAATCATCCTTGTGGTTCTCAATGTATGTTTGCAATCCATTTTTTTAAACTCCTATCTCAGCTCCTCTACTGCAAACCCACTCGTCAAATGCTGCTGTCTCAAAGGCTCAACATTGATTTTCTACACTTTTGAACAAGTTCTTGAAATTCAAAGGGTCAATGATGGTAAAACGCATTACTATCCACATGCCTGCTATGGTGGAAAGCGTAACAATTACTTTCTAGGAACTTAGTTTTTGTCACATTCAAAATAATCTGCTATCTGTTTATTTGAAGACCTACAGAGCTCAATGTAAAAGAGACCTCAGATACATAAGTATCAGATATGTGATCCTTTTTGCATAGAAAATAAAAAATATTCAGTAGAAGGATAATCTACTTTATATAGAAACTAAGCAAACATGAAGTTCTTGTAGCAACTGAGTAAGTGAGGTTACACTGGTAAATAAAATCATTTTAAATTGTTCAGATTTATTGTGAGTCAGCTTTGCAATCATTTAAAAATCATGAAATATGCAAGCCCTGTGCTAGTCCAGCTGCTTAATTTTCCAGGATTATTTATAAATCACTTCTGTTCAATAAGTAAAATTACCTTCCCTGTTAAATTTGAATTACCAGACACTTGCAAAATATTTCTGAAACCAGCAACTGTTTTCTCATTTGCTACTTGGCATTTCTTCAAAAACTTATTTAACACTTGTCTCAACGTCTCAGAGATTTGATCAAGCATGTTTTAGTGATTTGTTTTCCCACTATAGCAGTGTCTGACTTCCAGCAGACAGTATTTCTGCAAATAAGCTTCCCAAGTGTGAAGTGTCTAAATCACACAGTAATGCACAGATGTGCCCAGGCCCAAGGAGCATGAAGTGGTTATGTGGCAGAGCCCTCAGCAGTTGCAGTCAGCAGAGATACATGATATGGTAGAAAAAATAACCTTAGAGACATTTCCTTGATTCATGGGCTTAGAGATATTGAAGTAGCTGTTCTCTTTCTGCCAGAAGCCAGAAGCCAGAAGAGTGGTCTAAAACTGGTGGTCAAACTTTGATGATCACCAGAATCACCTGGGCAGCATTTTAAATCTAGAGATTCCTGGGCTTCATGCCCAGCAATTTTGCTCAGTAGCCTTGAGACAAGGAATCTATATTTTTTATGAAGTTCCCCAGTTAGGAAAGTTTCTCTAATTCCCTAGTGAGGCTTGCCTCACTATTTATTAGAATAAATGATAGAACCATACTATAGCTGTATATAAATACCAATTGTATTGGGTATATTTACTTTTACATATCATTCATATATATATATATGAATGATATATATACAAACTGATAGATTTTATATTTTTATATATATACATCTGTCAGTTTAGTGATCTTGACTATAATTCATTTAATTATGTGTGCAGAAGTAATTTTTTAACTACCACTTTTGGCTGTCTTTATAATGTCCCTGTAAAGAAGCAATTCAGATATTCTTATACAGAAATATTTGAACCAAAGGTAAGTGAATCATAATTAGCAACCCTTACGGAGGGGTGGAAACGAGGTCTATTTGAACTTTTTTGATGTGATATGTGACAAAAGAATAATCTGGGCTCTGACAATATGGAAACCACTGATCTAACTCTTCTCTCCTCCCCCCTGCCCATCATCATTCCGTCTAAGAAAAGCAAATGCATTCCCAGGCAACTGCATTAAGTCATTTTGCAGAGAGTAAAGAGTCAGCACTTCTTTACCTTCCAAATTCATATGGATAAGTGCCATAGTGTCTAGAAACAGAAAGAGCCAAAATTGTATGTAAGTGGGAGGCAAACTTCCATATTGAAGGGGGTGTGTGGAATGCTGGTTAAGAGCCCAAACTCTGGAGCCTTGGTACCTGGGTCCAATCCTGGTGGTGCCACTTATAAGCTTGTGACTTTGGGTGATGTATACAATATGTTTTTGTTTCAGGTTCCTAATCTGGAAAAAGGGGTTAATGTTCACATCTACCTCCTTAGGTTATTGTGAGTATCAGTGATTGCTACCTTATTACTCTTTGGTCAGCAGACCAGCAGCATTGGCATTATCCAGAGCTTGTTAGAAATGCAGAATCTCAGGCCCTGTCCCAGGATCCACATTTTTAATAAAATTTTCACATGTGGCACGTGACAAGTTTTTTTAATTGAAGTATATTTGATATACAATATTATATAAGTTACAAGTGTACAATACAGTGATTTGCAATTTTTAAAGGTTATATTCCACTTATAGTTATTATAAAATATTTGCTATATTCTTCGTGTTGTACAATATATCCTTGTAGCTTATTTTAAAACTAATGGTTTGTACCTCTTACTCCCCTACCCCTATATTGCCCCTCCCCCGTTCCCTCTCTCCACTGGTAACCACTAGTTGTTCTCTATATCTGTGAATCTTCTCTTTTGTTATATTGACCAGTTTGTTGTAGTTCTTAGATCCACATAAGTGATATTACACAGTATTTGTCTTCCTCTGCCTGACTTATTTCACTTAGCATATGCCCTCCAAGTCAATCTATGTTGTTGAAAATGGCAAAATTTTATTTTTTCTTTATGATTTAGTAATATTCTATTGTGTGTGTATATATAGATAGTATTCCATTGTGTGTGTATGTGTGTGGATATAGATATATAAACAGATGTAGTACATGATTGCTGAATTTCAAAGTCCCTACACTTTGCCTGCGGAGGGCAGCGGCTCTCAGTTTAAAAAGGGTAAAACCAGAAGAGGCTGCTAAAATGCTACTAAGACCCGGTTCTGAGACTTGGGGTAAGCCCAGGAATCTGCATTTATACAGCCCTTCACCATTCTGATATTTTGGACAGGATATGATGCTAGCAGGTGGCTTGATTATGAAAAGTTTTATATTCCTTTCTGAGAATCACAAACTGTGTCCTGGACCCAATGAGCTACCACTGAAGGGTTTCACTAGTGGAGTGAAGTGACCAACACTTTTTTTTATGGGATAACTCTGGGAGAAATGTGGTGAGTGGTTGATCTGAATTTAATTATGAAGAGACAGTTAAGAGTACTGGCTCTGGAGCCTGCGTTCCTGATGTGCTATGCAACCTGGTACAAGTCACTTTCATGCTCCGTGCCTCAGTGTGCTCATCTCTGAAATAGGACAGATAACGGGACAGCTGTGAAGATTGTAAAGTACTTAAAGCATTGCTTAAACAGTAGTATAGGGCTTCCCTGGTGGCGCAGTGGTTGAGAGTCCGCCTGCCGATGCAGGGGACACGGGTTCGTGCCCCGGTCCGGGAGGATCCCACGTGCCGCAGAGCGGCTGGGCCCGTGAGCCATGGCCGCTGAGCCTGCGCGTCCAGAGCCTGTGCTCCGCAACGGGAGAGGCCACAACAGTGAGAGACCCGCGTACCGCAAAAAAAAAAAAAAAAAAAAAGTAGTGTGCATGTAGCAACGGAAAATATTTAATCATCATCATCTTTATGCTATACCAGAATTCACTCAGCAGAGCTCCAAGAACCGTGCATTTGTTACAAGGTCATATTATGTAAGGATATATACAAAAATCATGCTAATTACCTATCCTTAGATATCAGTTATATTTATTTCAAATTTTCTCAGTATCCTTTAATAAAGAGAAAATATTTACCTGTGGGTCTTCTTTTGCACTGTGAGGCATACAATGAGGTAGTGACTCGGTGATAAAATGTCTAATCAGAAAGGTGAATGCTTGGCTACTGTAAAGCAGCAATACTTAAAAGATCTCTTAGAGTTGAATGTCCTGTCAAATGTCTATATGTCTTCTTCAGAACCTAGTTCAGATGTGAGTCCTTTGGAGAAGCATTCTCTGACCTCCCCAGGCAGAGTTCACCACCCCTTCTCTGGTCCTATCTCTCTTCCTACTCAAACCAGAATCACTGAAACAATGTATAGACTCCTGAGTTAGATCAAGAGATGAGAAGAGAAAAGTTTGAAACAATTGAATTCAGTTACCACAGCACACAGACTTCAATACCTCTCTTCTTAAAAAAACTCTAATACAAGAATAGGTTAGACAAGCCCTGGCTCATTATAACAACAGATGCATAATCTAGGAATTCACAATCTGTTTGTACATTCATTCTTTTTTGGCATTCTGCATTAACATCATCATATTTATTGTGAACTAAACTGCTGAAAGGCATGGGGGCTTGGCAGACTTTAAATATTTCAGTTACAGGCCTGCCCATTCTTTAATTAGCAGCACTATGGATCATCTTGACTATTAATGACTGCCACACTATCAAAAATATATTTCAACTAATTTATTTTCCAGTGGTTATATATCTCAAACTAAAACACACTAATTGATCAGTATATGTTTCTCTTAATAGTTCTGCATTTGAAACAAATAGGTAATAAGATATGACTGTCTAGAACTATGAAAATACAAACATACTAACTGAAGCTAACGTTTATTGATTTAACTCAGGCCTTTTCAATGACATAATTTATCATGGATTTACTGGGGGGCAGGGTGTATGTGTGTTTAAAGTCTCTCTTCCCTGGCTCCATAAAGGTAGAGATTGGACTTATTAGGACTAGCCTCAGTGTCTATCACACACAAGAAATTTAAACATTGGTTGAATGAATGAATACATTTTTAAAAATCCCAACCCTCTTTATAGTCAAACACCAAATGGAAAGAAGTGCTCTGAAGCCAAACATCATCAACTTAATTATTTCAATAGCCTTAGTAACTCTGACTCTACTCACATGAGGCCACACCACAACAGCCACCCCTCATCTCCTGTCCTTTCTCATGATCATTTTTTCCATAATTAATATTTATATGAGTATATCCTCTGTTTCAGGCACTGTGCAAATGTTTTAACTTCACTACTTCATTTAACCCTGGCTATAGCCCTCCAGGTTAGGTACAGTCCTATCCCCACTTCACAGGTGAGGAAACTGAGACTCCAGTAAGCTAAATAACTTGCCAGGCAGGAAGATCTGCATTGTTTAACCTATTGTCTTTTATCCCAAAACTGCCCCTCCATACTTTGCTCTGTAATGTTAGACTAAGAGATGGCAAACTATACATTAACAACATCATTCTGATGTATCAAAACACAGATGCAGAGACATCACTACTTATGGGTTGACTTTTCCTGGGATATTTTTATACAACTGCCCTATGAAGCACCTAATTTAATTTTAAATAAAATATGTATCTGGGAGAATTCAAATTAACAACTCTTATCCAGTATATGATTTAGACTAATTATGCCCAAATCGTTCAGAGCTTTTGACACTGTTTCTCTTCCAGGAAGCAGAATTTGGCATCAGTATAGTCATACCAAAAGCGAATTCCTAAAAAAGAAGACAAAAATATGCTACTATAAATGTTAACAGATGCAACAAAAGTTAAGTTTCCATAATGCAGATGTTTGATTTAGGTGACGCAGAAATCCATTTCCCTGGAAATAAGTAATCTAACATTAAAACATCAAAATCTGGATTTCTCTAGAACTGTTACCATTTAGGAATTTAATGAAGACTTTTAAAAAGAAGAAATTGGACATGTAGAGACTGGTTGATTTTTGGAAAGGCGCTATGGACATAACTTGATCCTACTCCTTTGGTAGGCATGTGAGGAAGTTGGTCTCAGAGAAGTGAAATTGTTATATCCTTTGATTCAATATCAAATTGCATCAGTTTTTATGTGCAAAACGTAAGTATCTTCTCTACCCGTCACATGTCTGATACTATCAATTAGATACTACTTTACCCTTCCTTGCACAGCAGCAAAAATTAATAGGTTCCTTAAATACTTCTGCATGTGCTGAACAAGAGAAATAACTGTATGCACTTTCCTGGATGTTCAGTTTACAGAAAGATTGAATCTTTATGTTACACTAAAACTTCCTGGTTTTCTTTGAATTTTTCCAAAGCCAACAGATATGACAATGAGAAATGGTGAGCGATTTCTCCAGGTAACAACCTGCTTCCATTCCATTGCAGTATCCTATGGTAAACTGCACAAAGGGAGCCACCTAGCATTTCATGCATTGAATATCTTTAGAAATGGAAGATGAAATAATTTCATAAGTTCACAGGACATTATTAATGTTTTATATTTTGTGAAAATAAACGCATTTGGCTTTTAGTTTAAGATCTCAGATGTAATCACTCTCAATTTCTATTGTCCAATATTCTACAAGTGCACCTGTGACTTCAGCCAGCTTATCGAAGGAGAATGATACTCTAAAGCTCCTCAAATGAAAAAGAAGCAGGAAGAAACTTGCCTCGATAATACCAAACTATAAATTGACTCAGCTGAATTCCTGAAATCACAGATGTGCCTGCACTCACACACATATAATAACACACAATCACAGTCATCCAGGAAACAGTTGTCAATTTAGTCAAAGCTGTTGGCTGGGTATCTCTGAGTACAAACAGGGGAAAATACATTTCTATGAGTTACAGGTTCTTTGCTGTCCTTTGGGCAGTCAATAATCTGGCATAAGAATCATCATATTTTCATTTTCATCAACCTGGAAATAATACAATAAACCAAGATATGAATAAAATTAACATGCATTATTAGAGACACACAATGCGTTTTTTTCCATCAATAATCAGTATATTTTAGGTCAAATAATAAAAGTGAGTTTTAAAAATTTTGTAAACCACTTAGTTTTATAATTTGAATCAAACAAATGTCATCAAGTTTACTTCCAAGATGGCGAAGTTTGGACTGTCATAGTTGGTACACTTAAAAGTGCTAAAATAATCTTCAGGTGACTAGAGTTAAATTATTTCCAGTGGACGGGGATTAGAAAATAATGTGGGTCCTGCCTGATGACAGAGAATTAAGTCATCCACTTGCAGAAAAATCATCAGGTTTATTTAAATTGAACTAAACTTTCGACAATCAAATCAAAACCAATTTTTAGTTGCAGTTAAAACCTTGAAAGAATTATTTTCCATCTAACATTTCCTTACTCCTTTAAACATGCTGATTGTCACCTTGAGAGAAAAGAAAAGCTAAACAGAGCCAGCTGGTTCTTCACCATGGTATCAAGATTCCACTTCATTCCTTCCTATGTCATCTCACATAAGCAGACTTTTTCAATCACCGGTAGGTGACGGCTTCTCTTATTGCAAAGCCCAACAGAGCACTGAAAGGGAGCAAGCATAAAAGGTGTGCATGCATTTGTACTGTAAACACAGTTTCTTCAGATATTACCCTCAAGGAAGTGAAAGACACTCACTGGAACTTCTAAAACATTTCCATGTTTCTCTTTGAAATGGATGTATAATTATTCAAGATAAATTGTTCTGTCCCTTTTACACCAACCCCACTGAGTTTTACTAGGGCAACTGGGACTTTAACACATTCCAAAGGTTTAGTCATTGTTGCTTTAGTTATGAACCTTTTATTAAAAACTTTGTTCTGAATAAGATCTTCCCATACAAGGCCACAAAAATGTCTGAGTTCATTTCTGAATCAAATATTTAGCTTACTTAAGGTTAGCTTGCTTGAATCTCATAAAAGACATGAGAACAGAAATCTTATTTTTGAAACAAGTGAGCCATAACCATTATTCATAATATTGCAACAATCTTTGTAGATGAGCGGCTCTAACTCACCTTTCACATTTTTCTTCTTTAGGTCTTATTATAGATTATCAAACAAAATTAAAAGAAACTTGTTTAATTCTAATTCTCACATGGGAGAACTAGGCCTTGCTATTCTATTCTAAAAATTGTAAAGAGGGATACTGTTCTTTGACAAGTGGCTGAAGACCACACACAACCCTCCTTGTGCCAGTGAGGCTGGAGTGGCCATAGGATCAGCTCAGATTTTGGGGCCAGGATGGAAGCATCCTCTTTGGTACCAGCCTCTGGTCAGTATGGACATTTACCATTATTAAATTAGGTTTTCTTTTGGTAGGACAAAGTCATGAATCTTGTTCATTAAATCTGAGGTTTTTCTCCTCTACAAGGTGATTCACACACCAAAAATGGGTATCTCAAAACATACACACTTCATAGTTCCACATCTTTAAAAGGGCTTTTGAATGGTTAGAACAACACACACACATCACTTTTAGTTTCCAGACATCTGCAGAGCAGGTCAAGAACAAGGAATAAAAGTTCTGACAACTGGGTATTTCCAGCAAGATGGTCTTCTACTTCCAGCTTGGGAAGAGGACTCCATGAGCTGCAAGCTTTCAGAGACGGACAAGAGTGGCCAGAACTCAGGACTTCTGAGGCTATCTGCTCAGCTTTCCTAAGTGAGGTTGTCTTTTTCAAGAGGCTCATGACAAAAGTCTATTTAGAGCTTCCCTGGTGGCGCAGTGGTTGAGAGTCCACCTGCCGATGCAGGGGACACGGGTTCGTGTCCTGGTCTGGGAAGATTCCACATGCAGCGGAGTGGCTGGGCCCGTGGGCCATGGCCGCTGAGCCTGCGCGTCCGGAGCCTGTGCTCCGCAACGGGAGACGCCACAACAGTGAGAGGCCCGCGTACCGAAAAAAAGTCTAACTATTTAGAGACAAATGCTATACTGCAGACTCCAGGTGGTGACAATTCCTTTAGAATATTTTAATTGTACTATCTTACAACAAATATACTTCAAATGAACATTTAAATCATCATTCCCTGTGGATACTTCAAAACTAAAATTCAACAATGGCAGCTGTTTCATTATCTAAAATTAAAAAAACATCCTAAAGTAATGAATCAGAATCAGTTCCTTCCAGCACAATTTTAACCTCCTCTTCATAAGCTGTCTAGGTTAATTATACCTGATAATGACTCTCAGACACTATCATCTCTAGGAAAGCACCACAAAATCTCCCAGGACATTCTACAAGGATTTTTCTAGTTTAGTCCAACTATATGCACCCAAAACTTGAAGTCAAAGTCCTCCAAACATTGGGAAACCAAAGAATCACTTCAGGGACAGAAAACTTTTTTTTTTTTTTAATTGAAGTATAGTTGATTTACAATGTGTTAATTTCAGGTATACAGCAAAGTGATTCGGTTACATATGTATGTATAGATAGACAGATACATATATATACACACACACACGTATATATACATATATATATATACTTTTTCAAATTCCTTTCCATTCTAGATTATTACAAGATATTGAATACAGTTCCCTGTGCTATACAGTAGGTCCTTGCTGTTTATTTTATATATAGTAGTGTTTATATGCTAATCCCAAACTCCTAATTTATCTCTCTCGCCCCCCCTTTCCCCTTTGGAAATCACGTTTGGTTCCTATTCCCCGGGGGTCTATTTCTGTTTTGTGTATAAGTTCATAAAACTCCTTAGATTATATGGTACCACCAGCATGTAAGAGACTAAATGCCACTATTAAGAATCTTTGAAGATACATATATTTTTCAGAGTCCTGGCTCAGCCTCTGCCGCTTATTTACCCTGTAGCTCTTGGCAAATCCCTTAAGATCTTTGAGCTTTCTTCAGATGTAAAATGAGAAGTCTAAGGCCTAACTCACAAAGTTGTGAAAATTAAAACAAGTTAAATATTTTAAAGGTCTTTAAAATTGTTAAATCCCCATGTTATTGTGAGATATTGCTTATTAAAAGAGGTTGGAAAAAAGAGTAAGAGTTAAATGATCATGAAATGCTCTATAAATTGTCACAAGGTAACCAGAAATAGTTCCATGGAAAGCATTCACCCTTTATATCAATTAAGCAAATACTCCCCAGGGTATTCTATACCAAAGAGAAAGAAACCAGTTTTATGATGTGAATATATATGAACCCTGTTATCAAATGTATACAATTTCATATAGACAGTACTATGAAATAGTCGTGGAAATCAAAGTTAAGATAACATTTATGAGAACTGTGCTGAGAAATCTGGTTCTTTCTAGACTTGTTCCTTGACTTAAGCCCTCATAGTCATGCCAGTCAAAACACTTACTTACAAATCTAAAGATCTTGCCTTCATAGATCTCAGAACATTTTTATTTCTATACTAAAATAGGAACTCAGCCTTCTGTAACCTAAATTTTAAGAAATAAACATATAAACCAGAAGCCCATACACAAAGTAATAAACACGTTTTATCTCATTTCCTGCTTTTCAAAATATATTAAGAATTTTTTCAACTCCTAGCTTTGTTATAAAATGAAAGCAGTGTACATAATGTCACTCCTCAACTAAATGGAAGTAGCTTTTAGTCAACAGATACTCCAAAGTTAAATTCAGAACAAGAATTATTTATCATTATTTAACTTTGAAACAGTGTCATCTATGTAGAGCAACTGTTTTAATCACAATGTTTATACAAGCCTAGTTTACTGGTTTCAAAATGTATTGGACTCTACTTTCTGTCGTCTGTGATACACAGTACATGGTTAAAGCTCTGATATTTTGTGTATAAAGATATTATCAAGATCACCCCTCAGCCACATGCCAATGGGTCCTACGCTATCTTCTGTCTCTCTTGACCTGGACGGCACCTGTTTCGGTTCTTTTATGGTGTACAGTGGATTGTCTTCACGGACTCCATTGCCACCTCTTCCTCAGTCACTTAATTACAGACTTCTGAGACAGAGCTGATTCTTTCCCACTACCTACAAATATTCTCTTGGAGTCGCACTAAGGCAGATCCTTCACACAACAGGTCAACTTCCTGAGGTATCCAAAAAGCAAATGCTTGTACCTCCTTCATTTGCCTGGTTTAGGATCATGGGGAACCCAACCTTTGCTCCTTGGGAAACATGGGAGTTAAGGAAGATGTGGTTACGCCATCCTGCAATCTCCTGACATTTCTTCCTCCAGTGGTACAGGATGTGTCCAGAGATTCAGGACTTCAACAAATATCCTATGAGGAAGTAAGATTTCAGTCTCTGCATCTTGCAGAAACCTCTAAACATAAGGTTGGAACGAGGGAAATAACAAAGAAATGTCTTTTAATTATTACTTTTTCTTCGTAAAATTCAATTATTTATCTAATTTCTCATTTTTGTCCCACTTAATGAAGGGGGAAAAAACCCCACTGTATCAGATAGGCCTCCTTCAAACCTTGATACAATTTGGAGGGTCTTGAACCATGAATCATACTCATTTGGATTTTGCCTTCTGTTCATCCTTGAGCTGTCTCTATACTACTCCCCGTCAGATGTTGACAAGACACCAATTCCACTGATTCCGTATAATTGCTTAGAAAACAAAAGAATAATTGATAATAGATGTTGATTCTTCTATTAGCCTACTTGGTGCAAGTCGAAAGAAAATGTGCCTTGGGATTCTGAGTGTGGAAATTCTAATCTTGGAGAAGCAAGCCTCTACCATTATAAAATTGACTTTGTTCTTGAATTATTCAAACTGATATCCAAATTACTCACTAGAGAAGGCTCAGGTGGATAGAGTCAGAGGGCCAGTCTTCTGGGCCATATCTAGGGCATTGATGTCCTGCTTTCGGTAGTCAGAAGATGAATGAAAATGGAGAGGGACAAGCCTCAGCATTTTTGAGTACCACAGCCAACAGAGTGTGGGTGAGGCTCTGAGGAAAGAGACCAAGAGGTAAGGGTTAACATGGCTCAGCCAGTTTCCTGTAGGCTGGCCTTCTGTAAGAATCCATGGAAACCAGCCCTTGTCAAATTCTTGAGGCAAGCCACACTAGTAAAGCTGAGGTGGCAACTTCAGGACAAAGGTGCTGTTAGAGCTGCAACCACGAGTTTCAAACCCCAAACATCTAATAATGCAAGCAGAAGGGCTCCAGTCGATAAATAATGAGGTAGCAAAAAAGGCATGGAGGACAAGCTCTGGCACATCATACTGCTGCTGTCACACAGGACTTGGACCCAAGGCCTTGAACATGGCTGTTTAAGGACTGGCACTGGGCTTCCCTGGTGGTGCAGTTGGGAGTCCGCCTGCCGGTGCGGGGGACGCAGGTTCGTGCCCCAGTCTGGGAGGGTCCCACATGCCGCGGGGCGGCTGGGCCCGTGGGCCGTGGCCGCTGAGCCTGCGCATCTGGAGCCTGTGCTCCGTGGCAGGAGAGGCCACAGCAGTATGAGGCCCGCGTACCGCAAAAAAAAAAAAAAAAAAAAAAAAAAATAGGACTGGCACTTCTTTACTTACACTGCTTAAAAACCTCATGGCAGCATGCCTGTATCAGAATCCCAGTTTTTGATGGGCAACTGAATACCTGTAGCCCCAGTAAATGTTATTTCAGATGACTTGGTCTTGCCATCTAACCATCTGCCTTTTTGTGTTCAACACAGACACAATTTTCCCATTGTTGCTAAAAGTATAAATTGGTACAAATAGAACAACCTTAACGTAAGATAATTGAGCATTATATATCAAAACTGTAAAATATATTTTGACCCAGACTTTCAACTTCTAGAAATTTATCATATACACATATTTACCTATATGCAAAATACTTGAAAATATTTGTGCAGAGTATTCATAACGCCTCTAATTATATATATATATAAACACACACACACACACATATATATATGACGCTACATCCACACGAAGAAATACTCTACAGCTGTAAAAAAAAAAAAAGAAGAAAGCTCTTTTGTATCGATATAAAAAAATATTCCCAAATACATTTTTCAGGGTATATATGGTGGGAAATAGACTATTCATTTTTTCCCTTTCTGATATTTGAATGATAGGATATAATACAAATTAATAAACGCATACAGACTAAAATTATGATGGGTAAATTGCTAAGAGCATAATAATCATTAAGTAAGTAACCAATAGTTAGGCAATAAAATTCAGTATCATTTGTGATTCTGGAACTTTTCAAGATGAAATTAAAATGGAGTCTCAAGTTATTTGTGGAGGAAAGATACAATTAACCACAAGTGTGGAAGTACTCAGTTGATGAAACAAATGAAAAATAATTTAAGTCAGGTGAATCTATAGACTGATTCACAAAGACTTTTCAGACTATATCCAGGTTTACCCATAGTCAGCCTATTTTTTTTAACTTTTAAAATTTACATCTCTAGTTATAAAATGGAAACTGATGCTCAGAAACATGAATCTTGTGGTGCTGTGGCAAATAAATGGGCTAGAACTACAGTCTCAGGTTTACATCACAGCTCTAATTTTCAACCAATCATTTGATTTCTGAGGACTGAAGTTTCTTAATAAGCTATAAAATAAAAACTAGGCACAATTATCACCAATATTCCTTCCAGTGTTAATATTCTCTATTATCATAATGTGGTACAAACACTGTAAGATTTTGAAAATTCATTAAAGAATTATGATGTAAGCTAGAAGATAAAATAGTCATACAGTGAAGAAGAATATGCATGCAAAACACAGCAGGTGAACATTTCCACTGTGCAATCTTGATGATAATTTGACTATTAAGAGGTCTGGGAGATGAAGAACCTATTATGAAATCAACCCTGGTATTTTCTCAAAGCTGCTGAATGGTTCAGAGTGAATACTATAACCTTTGTAGACAGGTTGAGAGACTAATGTCTCAAGACCAATGGTCACCATTTTGAATGAGCTACGGAGGCACCACAGAGTGTCATTTTGCAAAATAAAACATCATTCAGGAAAGTTCTAGCTGCCCAATATATACAATATTTGGAACTGAAATCTTGGGGGGAAAAA
The DNA here is from genome assembly GCF_059928025.1 of Delphinapterus leucas. Taxonomy (NCBI): domain Eukaryota; kingdom Metazoa; phylum Chordata; class Mammalia; order Artiodactyla; family Monodontidae; genus Delphinapterus; species Delphinapterus leucas. Next base: position 100,269,030 of record NC_143131.1, on the reverse strand, counting down.
GGGTGAGATCAATATCATTTTCTTTGGTCTGAGTTTTTTAAGGCCTTGCTGCTGTATTACAGATATATCTGGATTTTTTTTTAGGTTTTACCTAAGATACTTTTTAATACAATGTTGAACAAATGAGATTGCAGGAAAAAGAAAAATTTCCCCAAAACAAAACCAAAAAAGAAAACCAATAAAATTAAAGACCCACAATGGAAAAGTTCACTAAAACTTGGATGGTAAGCAAACATGTAACCTTGAGGCAAGTGCTATATCAGGATGGGAAACTAAGCCTTTGGCCCCTACAAAACTGGGAGCTGAGGTGTAGTCTATCCAACTAAGCCAGGATCATCAAGGGGGTTATATTGAAAACTTAAGTGAACGAATTTCTAGAAAAATATCTCTTACCAAAAATGATTCAAGAAGAAATAAATATCTTGACTACACCCATAACAATTAAAGAAATGTGATCAATAATTAAAATATTTTCATTAAAATGTCAGACTAAATAATAGTGTATATTCAGTGAACAGTTGTCATACTTATATATTCAATCAATGAACAAATAATTTCAATAATTTATAAATTCTTCCAGAGACTAGGAAAATTAATCTATAAGAAAAACTTGCAATGTGTTCACATGGCCCAGATTTTCTTCAGTGAATATTCCCTAGGAGAAGAGTTATTGGACCATAGGATGTACACATCTTTGGTTGTGTGAGACAATGCTAAATTTTCCTCCAAAACACTTAGGCTTATTCGTATTCCATTTGGTAGTATGCAAGAGTTCCAGTTGCATTATCTTCTTGGCAACACTTGATAGCATCAGTTCTCTTAGTTTTGCCAATCTACTGTATTTAAGTTATTCATTTTGAACCTCTTTTTCTTTGGTTTCTCAGACTCCAAGTTGAGTCATGTAAAAAGCTTTTGCTAACAATCCACCACCACCTTCATGCCTATCAGCTCTTCTCTGAGTCATTCTTTTTTCCTTCCTTTCTAATGACAACATATTACTCTTCAATTTAAAGCTTTTTAAAAATAATATTACTTTCAGGATCTAGATGTTTGGTGCTATTAACTAAGAAATTTGTTTGCCATCATATAAACTTGGTAGCTCCCCAATATTATCCATTGAAGTCAAACATCAGTAACCATATGTTAAAATTATACAGTTTGTTCTGCCATATGCTTACTTTGAAACGCAAACTTGTTCCAAATGATTGATATATTAGAGAACTATTTGAGCAAAACACAAATTTTGCATTTGATTATGCACAAACTCATTTGTGATAAATATTAGATGACCACGGACAACTGCACTCAGCTGAACTGAGCCATATAGGAATACACAAATACCCATCTCGACCCCAAATCTTTAATAAGTATTACCCACCCACTCATTACACAGCCTATTTTAACATCAAATTTAACAAATAGTTATTATGCTCTTTCTACTAGGTAATGTGGTAGACACTAGTGACCAAGGGTACTCTGTGGTCATTAAACTCATCAATGGATGCAAAATCTCATAATAACTATTTTGCAGTAATACTCAATTTTAATTGTATTAAGTCCTATGAAGGAAAAGTATATGATGTTGTGAAAATGTGTTACATGAAGCTCTAGGCTAACTTGGGGGATATAGTTTAAGGATAGTCAGAGAAAGCTGCCTTGAGGAAATGACCTTTAAGCTGAGATGGCAAAGATGAATAAAAGATAGCCTGACAAAGGATACAAGTGATATAGAATGTACAGTACATGGGAATGCTCTGAAGTAAAAAGAAGTTTGGACTCTGAGGAATAGAGAGAAGAAGGCCAGTTTGGCAGAAGCGTAGAGAACAAAAAGAATTATGGCATGATAAAATAATGTAGTACATTCAATGGTGGGCCTCCAAAAGATATGTGCACCTGGAACCTGTGAATGTGATCTCATTTGGAAAAAGGGTCTTTGCAGATTTAATTATGAAGAAGATCTTCAAGATGAGATCATCAAAGATTAACAGAGTTGGCCCTAATTCCAATGACACATGTCCTTGTAAAACAGAAGAGGAGAAAACAGACATACAGAAGAGAAGGTGATGTAAGAATGGAGCCAGAGATGGAATGATGCATCTACAAGCCAAGGAATGCCAAGGATTTCCAGAAGCCACCGGAAGCTAGGAAAGAGGCATGAATAGATTTTCCCTCAGAGCCTTCAGAAGGCAGCAACACTGCCGACCCTGTGATTTTGGACTTCTGGTCTCCAGAACTGTGAGTGAATAAATTTCTGTTTTTTGAAGTCACTCAGTTTATGACAATTTGTTGTAGCAGCCCAGGAAACTAACACAGAGGTGAGATCATTCAAGGGTCTTATAACTAATGTAACTATGGCGGGCAGCTTCTAGAGGGTTCCCAATAATCTCTGTCTCCAGGTATTCACACTGCTGTATAATCGGTTGCCCTTGAGTGTGCATTGAGATCAAATATGTAACTGTCTTTTGGGTTCTACGTTTTGATTTTTTTTTTATATTATTCTATTATGCTCAGGGCTTAGCCCAGTACCTGGTAAGTAATAAATGTCAATGTTTAAGAAATGCCTGGTTAATTACTTTGGTTTAGAAAACTAAGGAGTTGAAGGATTATGGAGTTGGAAAGGGTCTAAAGAAAGGCTCATTAAAATCGCCAATGTTTAAAGGAGAGGAAAAATTTTAAAAACAAGAAGGCTACAAAAATGAATAGTACCCACAGTATCATGACCTGGCATTGAAGCAAATGATAAATTACAATTTTACTCTTAAAAAATGGCAAGGAATGTATTCATTTTGTTCACTGTGTTATGTGAACTTAGACATTTAACTTCTCTGTTGATTCTGTTTCTCATCTAAAAAATGCATATGATAATTGTCCAAACCTCAGATATAGAGAACAAACTAATGGTTACCAGTGGGAGAGTGAAGGGGGAAGGGGCAACATGGGGTAGGGGATCAAGAGGTATAAATTACTATGTATAAAATAAATAAGCTACAAGGGTATATTATACAGCACAGAGAATATAGCCAATATTTTATAATAACTATAAGTGGAGTATAACCTTTCAAAATTGTGAATCACTATGTTATACACATGAAACTTACATAATATTGTAAATCAACTATACTTCAAAGAAATGAATAAGATATAAAATCTGTATAAATTATTTTAAAAGATGATACACCATTATCAAGTGATATTTACCTGTGGGATGCAAGGATGGTTCAACATATGCTAATCAATAAATGTGATATGCCACATTAACAGAATGAAGGATAAAAATCAAATGTTCATCTCAATGGATGGAAAAAAAGCATTTGACAATATTCAACATCCTTTCATGCTAAAGACTCTCAGCAAATTGAGTATAGAAGGAATTTACATCAACACTAAAAAAAGTCATATATCACAAGTCAATACTCACAGGTTGATAGCATCAAAAACAATAAAGTACTTGGAAATAAAAATCAAGGAGGTAGAAGATCTATATACTGAAAACTATAAGCATCGATGAAAGCAAATGAAGAAATCACAAATAAATAGAAAGATCCTGAGTTCATGGATTGAAGATTTAGTATTGTTAAAATGCCCATCCTTCTCAAATGCTATTCAGATTCAATGCAATCCCCATCAAAATTCTAATGGCATTTTTTACAGAAATAGAAAAACAATCCTAAAATTCATATGGAACTGCAAAAGACCCTGAGAGCCAAAGCAATCCTGAGAAAGAAGAAAAAAGCTGGAGACATCACACTTCCTGATTTCAAATTATATTACAAAACTAACAGTTCCATGTATCAGAAAAGCATAACGGGAAGAATTTTCAAGGTGAATTAATTACAAATTTCCTTGGGAACAGGAAATAAACTTATTAAGGAATTATAGTCACTCAAAAAAAAAAAAAAAGCATGGTACTGGCATAAAAATATGTAGACAGGGGCTTCCCTGGTGGTGCAGTGGTTGAGGGTCCGTCTGCCGATGCAGGGGACACGGGTTCATACCCCAGTCCGGGAGGATTCCACATACCGCGGAGCAGCTGGGCCCGTGAGCCGTGGCCGCTGGGCCTGCGCGTCCGGAGCCTGTGCTCTGCAACGGGAGAGGCCACAACAGTGAGAGGCCCGCGTACCGAAAAAAAAAAAAAAAAAAAAAAATGGTGCTGGGAAAACTGGATATTTGCATGCAGAAGAAAAAAAATCCCTATCTAACACTACTCACAAAAATTAATTCAAAATGAATTAAAGACTTAATGTAAGACCTGAAAACATAAAACTCCTAGAAGAAACCATAGAGGAAAAGTTCCTTGACATTGGTCTTCATAATGAATTTTTTTGATGTGACAACAAAAGCACAACAAAAGCAAAAATAAACAAGTGGGACTACATCAGACTAAAAATCTTCTGCACAGCAGATAAAACATTCAACAAAATGAAAAAGCAACCTAGGAAATGCAAGAAAATATTTGTAAACTCTGTATCTGATAAAGGGTTAAATATCCAAAATATATAAGGAATTCATACAACTCAATATCAAAAAAGCAAATTACCTGTTTAAAAATAGGCAAAGGACCTGAATAGACAATTTTCCACAGAAGATATACAAATGAGTAACAGGTAGCTGAAAAGGTACTCAACATGGCTAGTCATCAGGGAAATGTAAATCAAAAATACAGTGAGTTATCACCTCACATCTGTTAGGATGGCTATTCTTGAAAAGACAGGAGGTAAAAAGTGTTGGCGAGGATGTAGAGAAAAAGGAATGCTTTGTGCACTGTTGGTGTGACTGTAAACTAGTACAGCCACTACAGAGAACAGTATGGAAGTTCCTCAAAAAATTAAAAATAGAACTACAATAAGATCCAGAAACTCGGACTTCCCTCGTGGTGCAGTGGTTAAGAATCCGCCTGCCAATGCAGGGGACACGGGTTCGAGCCCTGGTCTGGGAGGATCCCACATGCCGTGGAGCAACTAAGCCAATGTGCCACAACTACTGAGCCTGTGCTCTAGAGCCCGTGAGCCACAACTGCTGAGCCTGTGTGCCACAACTACTGAAGCCCGTGCGCCTAGAGCCCATGCTCTGCAACAAGAGAAGCCTCCACAATGAGAAGCCCTCACGCCACAACAAAAAGTAGCTCCCGCTCGCCACAATTAGAGAAAGTCTGCACATAGCAACGAAGACCCAACGCAGCCAAAAATAAATATAAATGAATTTTTTTTAAAAAGGTCCAGAAATTCCATTTCTGTGTATATATCCAAAGGAAACAAAAAAAGTATCTGAAAGGGCTATCTGTACCCCACGCTTATTGCAGCATTATTTACTACACTCAAGATATGGAAATAACCTATAGTCTGTCTGTGTGTCTGTCGACTGATGAATGGATAAAGAAAATGTGGTATATATGTAGTGGATTATTGTTCAACTATAAATAAAAAGGAAATCTTGCTATTGGCAACAACATGGATGAACCTAGAAAGCACTACTAAGGGAAATAAGCCAGACAGAGTAAAACAAATACTAATATCACTTATATGTGGAATCTTAAAAAGTCAGTTCAAAGAAACAGAATCAGTTGGTGATTGCCAGGGACTGGGTGGGCAGAGGAAGTGGGGAAAAAGAGATGCCTAAGTTCTGGGATCTAATGTACAGCATGGGGATTATGGTTAATAATACTGTATTAACTACTTGAAATGCACTAAAAAGTAAATCTTAAGTGTTCTCCCCACAAAAAGAAAAATAATTGTAACTGTGAGATGATGATGTGTTAATTACCTTGATCGCAGTAATCATTTCACAATGTATACAGAATCAACGTGTTGAACATCTTAAATATACATGTGCAATTCTATTTCTCAATTATACCTCAAAAAAGCTGGCAAAAAATTAAAAAGCTGGTAATTTTGTACATGAGATGATGCATGTGAAAATATTTATTGAAAAATAAAGTGCTAAACACATATCAAGGATTATTATCATGAAAATTAACTAAACTGACTATTCCAGTTTCCTGTGTCTCAAATAACAGTTTTTATTAGCTACTTTTCAATCTTCCTCATTCTCCTCATACCTCCAACCTCACCTCTTTTGCTTCCTCAACCCCAGACTCTTAGCAGGGGCCTGTCTTCTAATTCAGAAAGAAAATAAAAGTTCTTATATGAAATTACTTAAAAGGCTACCATATCTATAAGCTTAGTTCAACTTCTCCTCTTTCATTCTCAATAATAACCAGTTTCTCCACACATGTTCTATTACAGTTTATGCCTTCTCAGAAATCACATGCTGGTGATTACTCCTAGATCTTGAAACTTTCTGCCCATGTTGATCATTCTTATCAGAATATTAAAGATATTCTGGCTTTTTGTCATAAAAACAACTGTGACCAGAACAATAATTACAATCACAGTGTAAACCACTCTCCCTAGAATTATGTTTCTTGTCCATTCACCTTTCTAATTACCCCTTCTGTACACTGTCAAACTTCTCAAAAGAGTTTTCTATGCTTATTGTCTCCAGTTTCTCAATTCTCTTTCAGCACACCATTTAACCCTACCACTGGAGTTACCACTGTCCTCTACATTATGAAGGACTCAGTGGCCACCAGGCTCTCAAGTAATAAAACCTGTTATAAAAAACAAAATCTGTTCAGTTCTCACCTCATTTGCCTTCTCAAAAGTCTTTGACACACTCTTCTTATCTTCTAATTCTTTGCCTTTAAGGAAGGGAAAGAAGTAGGTGCCAGACTTTCTCAACCAAAACACAAATGAACAAAACTACACTTTGCCATATAAAAATACGATGGAGAAAAACAGAACAGACATTTTTACTCCTATTTTACACATAAGTAAATTGAGAATTAGTAAGTTTAATTCACTCTCCCAAGATATACAAAATGTGTGGATAACTAAGATTCAAACCCTTTTGAGTCCAACTCAGCTATGCTTTCTAAGTTGTAGAACATGATTTTAGATTGACCAAAACTTTATAATACTTCTACTCAGCAATCTTCAGAATCCCAATGTCTCCTATCCTACTCATCATATGCTGACAAAAAGACTGACCACCAATTTGCATAAATAATGAATAAATCGAAAATTTCAAAATCTATTATCATAATTAACTATAGTAGCACTAACCTCAAGAAGGATACACCCAGTAAAGCTACTGGTTCGTTAATTAAGCATTTATTAACGTGCTATGGAATAAAAACTACTCATTCATATAAACGTATCTTGTTGCTATGGTAAATACTACCTAGCCATGAAGTAGGAAGCTAATTCTTGAATGGTATTAAGCTACTTTACAAAATGGTACAGTAAGAGTCCAAAGAGAGCCCCCTGTCACAAATATAATCTCAGTGGTGAAAGCTGGACATTTTTCACAAATTGATAATGCTCTGGTCCTGGATTAGAGTGCTGATACTCAGCTATTAGATATGCTTTTAGAGATTATAAAAAGCCCCAAGGTCCTATACCATCTGTCACAGGCATCAGTGGCTAAAGGGAAATAGATGTGGCACATAACACAACACAGACCGGCTATATTTAGAAGATGAGAATGTAGTCTGATAAGAGATAAGAGAAAGCACACACAGCTGGTGATACGTGCCAGGCAGAGCTCCAGTGGGAAGTAGGTATGTGTGCACTGCTCTATGAACTTAACAGAGCCCATGATCAATGCTAGGCCCTTCCACTTGAACCACTTTCTCAAACTACCTTTCCTTTATCTTGTTGCATTAGTTGGATATATTTCCCTTAAAATAGTAAAGGAAAGTTAAGTGTATCCTTTTAAAAAGTCAAGGAGTAAGTGTTTATAGAATTGAACCAATTCTATATACACTTATAAATCAATAGAGAAGACTATATAAAGGAGATTAAAATATCAGCTTTGTTGCTGCTCAAGTCCAGGTTGGATAAAAAAGACTTAGGTGTGCAGTAAAAAGTGTTTTCTTCTAAGGCTGAATTTCAGAACTCAACTTTCATTGGGTGGATCTTGAAAAGAGGAAAAACACATTCAAAATGCAATTTTCTGATGATGCCATAACCCGAATACTAGCTTACAAATACAGGCAGATCTCTGCTTTTTCATGAGAATATCTAATGAAGGAAGAAAAAGCTTAGAGTGATCAAGAAGTACACAAGGACCTGAGACAGAAGCAGTGCCCTTTTAGCCTACTGTCAGGGCCCCAGAGGAGCCCTACATGATGCTGATTGACACCAGTTTCAATCAGTATCAAAGTGCATGCAATTTCAGACACAAAGTGTGTGTGATTCACAATGTTCCCCTGGGTGCTGCTTGGGATCAAGGATGCTTGCTCAGAAAAGATAAAGACAAATAAAGACCCCTCTAAAGACAGATAGATGCCCATCTCCCTCCCATGTCAGTCAGCTCTTTATGCAATGTGACATTTTAATAAGGCATAGAATTTTACTTTTTGACAAAAAGAAGATGCTGTCATCTTAGAGCAGTGTGGCTTCATGGTTTATTAAGCCAGAAAGAGCTGTCTGTCTCCCTCCCAATTCTGTAGGGCCCGGGAGCTCAAAGGTCAAACTTCCAATTTAGATTAGTGTTTCCCCATATGACAAGGCAATGTCAGTTCCTAAAGCAAGCCAACTACAAATAAAACTCCTAACAGATTTCCTGAATTCCATAAACAACACAGAATTTTTTGAATAAAAGACAGATTTTCAAATCTATATTATCTCATTTTTGCAGGATTTTTATGATTTTAGGGGAAAAAATATTTGATACATATTGTGAGCAATTTCTAAAACTTTGGCTCCAGACATCAGTAAATAACAATGTCCCCAGACATGCAGCAACTGACCCACTGCTAGAAAGCTCAGCATCTGGTGACAGAGGCCTCCACTCTCTCTTCCCAAAGAACTATTAGCTCCTGGAACCCTGATAAACTCCTTTCTCAGGATACCTTTTTATACACCTGTACCCGTCTTTCCTTTAACTTAAATTCTTAAAGGAAGGGAACATTTTTTCATTTTATTGCAAGACATTCCTTATCACCAAATTTTCTTTATGCCCTGCCTCATTCAAAAGTGGCTTTTAGAAAAGGTAGCAGGGCTTCCCTTGTGGCACAGTGGTTAAGAATCCACCTGCCAATGCAGGAGACACGAGTTCAATCCCTGGTCTGGGAAGATGCCACATGCAGCTGAGCAACTAAGCCCGTGCACCACAACTACTGAGCCTGCGCTCTAGCGCTCGTGAGCCACAACTACTGAGCCCACGTGCCATAACTACTGAGCCTGCATGCCACAACTACTGAAGCCCGTGCACCCTAGAGCCCATGCTCTGCAACAAGAGAAGTCATCGCCATGAGAAGCCTGTGCACCACAATGAAGAGTAGCCCCCGCTCGCTGCAACTAGAGGAAGCCCACTCACAGCAACAAAGACCCAACACAACCAAACATAAAATAAATAAAAATAAATAAGTTTAAAAAAAATAAAATGTACCACAAAAAGTATACATATAACAAGAATAATAATTTTTTTTAAAAGTAAGGACCAAGGACAGAAAGAAATATTAAATCAACTGGGCCAAACCATTTATTTAATAATTGCTGTGATGATGCTATATTTGGCTCTCTGATTCCTGCTACATGTGACAGAAATGGAGAATAAACTACTGTGTTTCTATTATCAAAATCAAGGATAAATCCTGGCTCTAGGTAGTTGTTCTACTGTCCACTGTTTAACTAACTGAGACAATCAGAAGTCTACCTTTATTTTGTATTCTAACAGCATCACTCTCGTTAAAACGTACTTTAATGTTATGCTCTTGGTTTTGTCAAAGTTATTCTACAAAAGTACCTATATGAACAGAGATTTTTCTTTTCAATATGCAGTATATCACTAAGTGTTTAGTATACAAAGATAAAGGTAAGAAATATTAAATTTCAGATCATGAAAGTCTTTTTTATATGAGGATGATATTAATAAATCAGCATGAATCCTTGAGTTTGGAAATTAAATAATTGTATACTGATGGATTCCATTATTTATATTGTGCATTAATATACCATTAACCATATTTCACAGCCATATTCCTTTGTCACTGGATTATCTTGAAACTTTTTTAAAGAGGATACCAGGGCTTCAGTTTCCAAAGGTTAGTCAGCAATGCTGAAGTTAGAATTTCATAAGAAAGAAAAACATTTGCTGTACTGAAAATAAACCATTGTACAGAGGAAGAGGAAAGACAATTCCTAAAGGAATAAGATTTTAACACATAGCTAGTAGAGACTGATGCTCTTTTTCTTGAAATTTCCAGATTCAGAGAATATTTCAGCTGTCAGGGATCCTAAAGGTATAGACTACCTCCTTAATTAACAAGAGATAAAAAAATGGAGGCACATAGAGGCTAAGTGCCTTGCCCATAGTTGCACAAGCAACTAGTAGGAAAATCTAGACTAGATCCCAAGACCCTATTTTGTTTGTTTGTTTGATCTTTTTTTTAACATCTTTATTGGAGTATAATTGCTTTACAATGGTGTGTTAGTTTCTGCTGTATAACAAAGTGAATCAGCTATACATATACATATATCCCCATATCCCCTCTCTCTTGCGTCTCCCTCCCACACTCCCTATCCCACCCCTCTAGGTGGTCACAAAGCACCGAGCTGATCTCCCTGTGCTATGTGGCTGCTTCCCACTAGCTATCCATTTTACATTTGGTAGTGTATATAAGTCCATGTCACTCCCTCACCTCGTCCCAGCTTACCATTCCCTCTCCCCGTGTCCTAAAGTCGATTCTCTATGTCTGCATCTTTATTCCTGTCTTGCCCCTAGGTTCGTCAGAGCCTTTTTTTTTTTTTTTAGATTCCATATATATGCGTTAGCATATGGTATTTGTTTTTCTCTTTCTGACTTAACTTCACACTTTATGACAGACTCTACGTCCATCCACTTCACAACAAATAACTCAATTTCATTTCTTTTTATGGCTGAGTAATATTCCATTGTATATATGTGCCACATCTTCTTTATCCATTCATCTGTCGATGGACACCTAGGTTGGTTCCATGTCCTGGCTATCGTAAAGAGGTTCAATGAACATTGTGGTACATGACTCTTTTGGAATCATGGTTTTCTCAGGATATATGCCCAGTAGTTTGCTGGGTCGTATGGTAGTCCTATTTTTCGTTTTTTAAGGAACCTCCATACTGTTCTCCATAGTGGCTCCAAGACCCTGTTTTGAGGGGCAATATCCTTCCCATTGCAGAATTCTCAACTCTTCCTAGCCCCAAAACACTTGGAAGACAAATCTGTCCCCCCAAAATATTCCCATTCAACTCAAATCCAAGCAGAAGTGACTCCTGATTGTCTATTTCTTTCTTTTAAGTTTTAAATTGGGTCTATTTTCTAACAACGGTAGGAAGTTTTTAAAGAAAGTGAAGATTGTTTTGGAGGCTCCCAAATTTTCAAATTCAATATAGTTAAAAATTGATATGCTATACTCTTTGTAGTTGAACAAGATCAATACATTCTCTTAAATGAGTCAAAGAAGACAAAGAGACAACAGTGGTAACTTCTTCAGTGATTTTTATCAAATTAACTTAAGTAATCAGATAGTTCAGTCAATGTGGCTAATCAATTTCACTAATCGTTGGAGCAACTAACATAGATTTGTCACAACATGTATGTAGCCCTTCGTTATATCCCTTCACATAGCTAGCTATTCCTTGGTACCGTACACATGCACTTACTATTGTACTTACCACATTGGTTTGTAAATTTTTATTTCTTTTATCATACTACTAAAAACAAAATAATCTTTATATAATTGTCTTATATAATATTTTCTGTTTTATTTTGCTTAATAAATATTTGATGATCACCTACTTCATTTTGGGCACCATATTAGCTACTGATCTTTTGAGTTTTGTTGGGGAGACATACATACCATTTTTATTTATAATATCATTACTGTGACAGAGGGATGCACAGAAAGTACTGAGGACGACCATGTAGGGCTTAGGGGTCATTATAAAAGTGGTAATTACACAAGAGCTGAATGTAAGGAAACAGAACAAAGTAGCTAGGTTAATAAAGGTAGGGGAAGTGGAAAGAAGAGTGGTCTAGGGAAAGAAAACATGCAAAATCTATAGAAGCATGACAAGTCATCATATGGTGCAAAGTGGGGCAGCTTAGGAAGGCAAAAAATTCTCAATAGTATTAGAACAGTAATTTTCAATCTTTGGTGACTGCCAGAGTCACCTGGAGAACTAACAAAGCATGCAAAAGACCAGGCCTGTGGAAGTAGATGAGGTATTTTACCAAGTCCTCAGGTGATTCTGATGCACATCAAAGCTTGAGAACCATTGTTAGTAGAGCATAAAGTGCTAGATGAAGAAGGTGTGTGAAGTACAAGTTAGAAAAATCAGGCAAGGAAGAGGTAAGAATTATATTCTAGGTTAAAGTAAGTCATGTGTCAATCTTGTGTTAAAACAATCATCTGTTAAAAAGAAGTCTACCCACAGTATCTTTCGGTAGTAGGGAAGCGACACAAATATTCTTGCATTTTAGATTAATTACTGCCAACAGTAAATAAAATATATTTGAGATGGAAAGAAAAATCAGAGAAAAGAGCAATTAACAGGTCATTTCAATATCACAGGTGAAAGAGGATAAGGGGCTACACTAGGGATGGGGTTATAGAGATGAAGTGGTAAAATATTGCAGTCATATTAAGTCATCAACTTGTATTTAGTAAAATCCGGGACAGGTTTAGGTAGTACGTGTCATGACTAAGTGTGAGTAAATTGAAAATAATCCCTCAGTTTACTAAATCATAAAAGACTAAAACTGAAAATAAACCAACAGATATTAAGTAATAACTGTTGAATCCATTATAGTCAGCCTACAAAAGCCCTAGGACTGCAACATGAAGTCATCACCTGAGTGGAACCTATTTTTAAAGTTGATGTTAAAAAATATATTTAATGCAAACACAGAATATGCCTTGATTATATAAAGAACAATAAAATAAAGATCAGTGTGTTCACCACTTCGCATAAGAAACAGAACATTACACATACATTTGAAGCCTCTGTGCCCCTGCCCAGTCACATCCTTTCGCTTTCCCATTATTCTTTTAAAACATGTGTTTATAATTTTGTTTTCTTTATGGTTTAGTGACAATGGATATATCCTATATAATGTGGTTGAGTTTTATCTGTTGGGTGTTTTATAAAATTACTGTCGTGATGTCTCCTACAGCTTGTGCTTTCTTCTCAACATGTGTGTGAGATGATTCATTTTGATGTGTAACGCTTCGGTTCATTCATTTTCATTTTGTTCAGTAGTCTGTTGTACGAAGAGACTGCTATTTGTTTAACCACTTCCCCGCCATTAAACGTTTGAGTTGCTTTCAATTTTTTCTTTATCATAAACAATGCTACTTTTAATATTCTTGTACGTGTCTCCCAGAGAACATATAAAAGAGTTTCCTCTACCATGATAGCTTTGTTTGATGAAGACCCATTATATGGCAGCCTAGTACACACACGTACAGACACATGTGTGCACACACACATAACCTAAGCAAATTTTTCTGGAAACAATATTTACCCTAACTACTTAGATACATTCTAATATTTTCTAATTTCTTGTATTCTACTATATTGTATACTATTATATTTCACTTTTAACATGCTGGTATTTGGTTGCTAAATTAATTTTTTTTAAAGATAGTAATACATTTGATAAACTACTAACCATGAGAGAAAATATGAATTATAAATGTAATAAATAAAAGGGAAAATTTTGTAACTATGTAAGGTGACATGTTAACTAGACATGGTGGTGATCATTTCACAATGTACACAAGTATCAACTTATTATCTTATACACCTGAAGCTAATAAAATGTTGTATGCCAATTATACCTCAATTAAAAAGTATATAATAGGGCTTCCCTGGTGGCGCAGTGGTTGAGAGTCCGCCTGACGATGCAGGGGACACGGGTTCGTGCCCCGGTCCGGGAAGATCCCACATGCCGTGGAGCGGCTGGGCCCGTGAGCCATGGCCGCTGGGCCTGCACGTCCAGAGCCTGTGCTCCACAACGGGAGAGGCCACAACAGTGAGAGGCCCACGTAAGTTCTGGAGGCTGGGAAATCCAAGATCAAGGTGCTAGCAAGGTAGGTTTCAGTCTGAGTCCTCTTCTCGGCTTGTAGGTGGTCACCATCTCATTGTGTGCTCACATAACCTCTTCTTTGTGCATGCTTGAGGAAAGGAAAGGGAAGGGAAGAGAGAGGGAGGGAGAGAGAGGGGGAGAGGGAGAGAGAGAGGAAGAGAGAGGGAGAGAGAGGGAGAGAGAGGGAGAGAGAGGGAGAGAGAGGGAGAGAGGGGAGAGAGAGGGAGAGAGAGGGAGAGAGAGGGAGAGAGAGGGAGAGAGAGGGAGAGAGAGGGAGAGAGCTCGTTGCTAAATTAATTTTTAAATCGACCTACGTTCTGAAAATCATTGCTCCAGAGTGTAAACCTAGAAAAGGAATTTCTGAGAGAGATACATATATACATCCTCAGCTTTATAAAATAATGCCAAATTCCAAAGAGTTTGTAGCAATTTACTCTCTCATCATCGGTGTATGTTGTTGTCCCAAACATACAGCAAAACGTATTTTACCCAGTCTGTTTAGTATAAAATAATATTATACTGTTTGATGGCCTTTTCATATTTTCCTTGGAAATTTGCTTCTTCTGCTTATAAATGCCTGTTTTCCCCCATTTTGCATTAGGTTGCTCATCTGTCTCTTCTTGGTCTGTAGAAATGTTTTAATTATGTAGCCATGATACAGATCTTTTGTTGGTTATCTTTACCTGGTATGGCTTATTTTTTAAGGTAAATATTGATGTAAGAAGTTTTTATTTTAAAGTAGTTAAATGTATCTATCATTATAATCATCATTCCATTAGTATTATGAATGTGGTTTATGTCTTGTTTTAGAACTATAGAAGGCAAAATTATTAATAATCAAAATATGATGGATAACCTTAGCCATATACAGAAGTAATTCTACCTGAGGCTTGGCAAACACCAAAGAAACCTGTTAGCTTAATCATTTGTGATGCTACCAATCTGAGTTCCAATATGTTAACATAGGAATGTTCTTTGATGTGTGCCTAGAAAAGTAAATGGATAGTAAGATATTGAGTTTATTGAACATTGTCAGAGAAATAACTATATTCCAACAACTACTGGTCCTTTAGTCAATATTGGGGCGAATTTTACTGTGGGGAATCTGCCTTTTCATAGTGTGCCTAAAATAGATTTCATGACTATCCAGTACTATTTGAATAAGTCATTGATCACTAAATAAATGTATCCATAAAAATTTGGTTTCCTCGGTGCTTTAATACTACAGAGAAGATACTCTGAATTACTGATACCAGTGTCTAGTTAATAGAGAAATATATATCCCATTGTAAAGTTAATAGACAGTGTCCTGGTATAAGAATTATCTCTTCTGAGTTAATCTTTGTGTATCCCAAAATTTTTTATCAAGTTGGGGTCAAACGATAAAGCTGAGTAGATCTGAGAACCAAAGACTGGACTCACCAAGAACTATCACCCCCACAAAACTCTTTCTGGAGAGCTGCTGACCACTGATTTCTGACATCGTAACTGTTTACTGAGTATCACAACTGAATTATCATTTGGGATCACCATGTGACTTAGAAAGTGTGGAGAACTGTGCAAGATACTAAAAAAGAACAGATACCTGGAGGATGCAGGTCACATTTACATTTATTTGAATTATTTTTTAGCCTTCTGCTTTCAAAAATAAAAGAATCTTCAGACTAGGTTCTTTCCCTGGTCCACTATTTTCCCACCTCTATTTTATACTCAACACCAGACATATGCAAAGAGACATATATACTCTTTTTTATTCATTCATTCATTCATTTATTGGCTGCGTTGGGTCTTTGTTGCTGTGTGTGGGCTTTAGTTGTGGTGAGCAGGGGCTACTCTTCACTGAGGTGAGCGGGCTTCTCATTGTGGTGGCTTTTCTTGTTGTGGAGCATGGGCTTTAGGCGCACAGGCTTCAATAGCTGTGGTAAGTGGGCTCAGTAGCTGTGGCTTGCAGGCTCCAGAGCGCAGGCTCAGTAGTTGTGGCGCACGGGCTTAGTTGCTCCGTGGCATGTGGGATCTTCCTGGACCAGGGCTCGAACTTGTGTCTCCTGCATTGGCAGGTGGATTCTTAACTACTGTGCCACCAGGGAAGTCCAGACTTATATACCCTTAATCATTTATATCTTTACAGAATTAGAAAACATTCTATTTCTAATAATAAATATAATCAATTTTACTTGCATTAAAAAATAACACATTTTAGCATAGCTCCTAAATTTTTTACACTCCAAGACTGAAAAAATTTTGTCAGTAAATAATATTGTTTTGTTGTATTTTTGCATTTTAAGTAGTTCAAAGAATTTTTTTTAATGATAGCAGATTTTATGAATTTTGTAGTAAATTTTAACATTTCACAAAACTGCATTTCTTAGGATGCTAAAAGCCAAGTATTTATAATCATTTACAACCTTCTTGGGGAAAAGAGGACTTATGCATAAATATGTAACTGCCCATTCTATACCATATAATAATTACTGTGTTAGTTTTATAGACTATCTCTACAACACATGTGTGTTTGAATGAAAGTGCAGATATCAGTCACACGATTTGATGATGATTCTTTTTGTTTGGTTTACAATTTTATTCCACTATCTGCATGTTTAACTTTTCACAGTCTGCTGGGGAATATGCATTGCACATTTGTAAATACAATTTTGCTTCAATTTCTCAGACTCTTTGTGTGTGTGTGTTTTCAAATCAGAATGTTTTAAATAAGGTAGAAATACAAATCTTCTTAGAAGTATTTAATTTTCTTATAAGATCCTTTTAAATAAAAATTTAAAACTCTTCTTTCTCAGTAGCATTTTTTTCCCATTTTCCTCTTTTCATAACAGAGTCTTATGCCTCCACATCAACATTCTGGCATATCTCTAATTATAGGAAGACTACAGTTCTTTCTCTGCTTCATATTTAGAAACTATTTTTAGATGCTGGCTTTTACATGCATCTTTCTTTTTCTAAGTGATTCTTTCATCTAAAATCAGAGATAACTTTTTCAAGCTAATGCTGCCTAGCTAAAAATACAGGGGAATGCAGTACTCTATATTTACATCATATAAGTAACAGAAAACATTTTACTGGATGGCAAATGACCAGGACCCAAGTTAGAAAATCAGGAGAGAACATGTTTCAGATCCTCTAAAAATATACAGTGTTTGGGTATACTGATCTTTTTCCTTGGAGAATGTAGGTTTTTAAATTCCAAAATAAAATAACTAAGTGAAATTCTGAAATTGAAAATCTGTCTTAACAAAGATCAGTTTTACATTTCTGGATTCAGAAATTCATTTCTGAATTCTAGATACTGGCTGCTTCTCTCATTTCCAAATATTTCATGTTATTGAAGGTTCAAATCATTCCCACACATGACATAGGAGTTCTCCTGGGGGTATGGCAAGCTCAGAAATCAATCAAAGCAAAGACTCTGTGCGTGTAGATTAGAAGAAGGGTAAGATGAAAATTATCTGCCTGTATTTAAGAATATTTTAATCAAACTAAATGCCTCTATAATGCAAAAGTTAGATTTGCTTTCTAGTTTACAGCTATATTCAAAGCCATTGTTTTATATCTCTTGGTTCAAAGTATAGTTTCAATCAACCTTATACCTGGTGGTCAGCCCACTGAAGAAGACCCTTGGCAGAACAGAATGGGATCAAAGAAATGTATGCTGGAAGGACATAGCACAGTGATCAATAGTTTAAACAAAGAAATGAAACTGGGGCAAGAGAAATTGTCTAAAGCTAGTTCAGTTTAATTTCCTGGATGAAACGTCCAATAGCAATTGAGTTCAATTCCATAACTATCAATTAACTTTAAAAAAGTTCCCCAGGTTCAATATACAACCAAAGCTTCAAACCAGAACATAAATAAAAATTAACAGTATTTTTCTCTTATTGCATTAGTGTGATTTAAGTAGGATCTGAAACATTCCTTATAGCATATACCTCCAGGTCATCTTCTCAATGTGCAAGCAAAACTGAGTTCTTCTGTCAACCTACAGCAAGCGACACATTTATGGTTATCATACATTATTCAACTCACATATCTTTGTTCAAATATTAAATCATTCCCTCTTAGCATAAAAGAGACGTTGGCTTTATTTTGACTGTAGAGTAGCAAATTAATATAAGCAAGTTCAGTTATTAATTCTCCTGACAGGTGTCACACTTCCAAAGGAGAGCAGAACACTTTTCAAAACATATATTTCAAACGCGTTTATTTTTTAACATCTTTATTGGAGTATAAATGCTTTTCAATGGTGTGTTTGTTAGTTTCTGCTTCATAACAAAGTGAATCAGTTATAAACATACATATATCCCCATATGTCTTCCCTCTTACGTCTCCCTCCCTCCCACACTCCCTATCCCACCCCTCTATGTGGTCACAAAGCACCGAGCTGATCTCCCTGTGCTGCTTCCCACTAGCTATCTATTTTACGTATGGTAGTGTATATATGTCCATGCCACCCTCTCACTTTGTTCCATATTACCCTTCCCCCTCCCCATATCCTCAAGTCCATTCACTAGTAGGTCTGTGTCTTTATTCCCATTGCCCCTAGATTCCTCATGACCTTTTTCTTTTTCTTTTTTTAGAGTCCATGTATATGTGTTAGCATACGGTATTAGGTTTTCTCTTTCTGAATTACTTCACTCTGTATGACAGACACCAGGTCGATCCACATTACTACAAATAACTCGATTTCGTTTCCTTTTATGGCTGAGTAGTATTCCATTTATATATGTGCCACATCTTCTTTATCCATTCATCTGTCAATGGACACTTAGGTTGGTTCCATGCCCTGGCTATTGTAAACAGAGGTACAATGAACATTGTGGTACATGACTCTTTTTGAAATACGGTTTTCTCAGGGTATATGCCCAGTAGTGGGATTGCTGGGTCGTATGGTAGCTCTATTTTTAGTTTTTTAAGGAAGCTCCATACTGTTCTCCATAGTGGCTGTATCAAGTTACATTCCCACCAACCGTGCAAAAGGGCTCCCTTTTCTCCACACCCTCTCCAGCACTTATTGTTTGTAGATTATTTGGTGATGGCCATTCTGACTGGAGTGAGGTGATATCTCATTGTAGTTTTGAGTTGCATTTCTCTAATGATTAGTGATGTTGAGCATCCTTTCATGTGTTTGTTGGCAATCTGTATATCTTCTTTGGAGAAATGTCTAGGTCTTCTGCCCATTTTTAGATTGGGTTGTTTTTTTGATATTGAGCTGCATGAGCTGCTTGTAAATTTTGGAGATTAATCATTTGTCAGTTGCTTCATTTGCAAATATTTTCTCCCATTCTGAGGGTTGTCTTTTCATCTTGTCTATGGTTTCTTTTGCTGTGCAAAAGCTTTTAAGTTTCATTAGGTCCCATTTGTTTATTTCTGTTTTTATTTCCATTTCTCTAGGAGGTGGGTAAAACAGGATGTTGCTGTGATGTATGTAATAGAGTGTTCTGGCTATGTTTTCCTCTAAGAGTTTGATAGTGTCTGGCCTTACATTTAGCTCTTTAATCCATTTTGAGTTTATTTTTGTGTATGGTGTTAGGGAGTGTTCTAATTTCATTCTTTTACATGTAGCTGTCCAGTTTACCCAGCACCACTTATTGAAGAGACTGTCTTTTCTTCACTGTATATTTTTGCCTCCTTTATCAAAGATAAGGGGACCATATGTGCATGGGTTTATCTCTGGGCTTTCTATCCTGTTCCATTGATCTATATTTCTGTTTTGTGCCAGTACCATACTGTCTTGATTACTGTAGCTTTGTAGTATAGTCTGAAGTCAGGGAGCCTCATTCCTCAAACTCCGTTTTTCTTTCTCAAGATTGCTTTGGCTATTCGGGATCTTTTGGGTTTCCATACAAATTGTGAAATTCTTTGTTCTAGTTCTGTGAAAAATACCATTGGTAGTTTGATAGGGATTGCATTGAATCTGTAGATTGCTTTGGGTAGTAGAGTCATTTTCACAATGTTGACTCTTCCAAACCAAGAACATGGTATATCTCTTCATCTTTTTCTATCATCTTTAATTTCTTTCATTAGTGTCATAACTTTCTGCATACAGGTCTTTTGTCTCCTTAGATAGGTTTGTTCCTAGATATTTTAGTCTTTTTGTTGCAATGGTAAATGGGAGTGTTTTCTTAATTTCACTTACAGATTTTTCATCATTATTGCATAGTAATGCAAGAGATTTCTGTGAATTAATTTTGTTTTCTGCTACTTTACCAAATTCATTGATTAGCTTTAGTAGTTTTCTGGTAGCATGTTTAGGATTCTCTATGTATAGTATCATGCCATCTGCAAACAGTGACAGCCTTACTTCTTCTTTTCCGATTTGGATTCCTTTTATTTCTTTTTCTTCTCTGATCGTGGTGGCTAAAACTTCCAAAAATATGTTGAATAATAGTGGTGAGAGTGGGCAACCTTGTCTTGTTCCTGATCTTAGTGGAAATGCTTTCAGTTTTTCACCATTGAGGATGATGTTTGCTGTGGATTTGTCATATATGGCCTTTATTATGTTGAGGAAAGTTCCCTCTATGCCTACTTTCTGGAGGGTTTTTATCATAAATGAGTGTTGAATTTTGTCAAAAGCTTTCTCTGCATCTATTGAGATGATCATATGGTTTTTCTCCTTCAATTTGTTAATATGGTGTATCACATTGATTGATTTGCGTATATTGAAGAATCCTTGCATTTCTAGGATAAACCCCACTTGATCATGGTGTATGATCCTTTTAATGTGCTGTTGGATTCTGTTTGCTAGTATTTTGTTGAGGATCTGTGCATCTATGTTCATCAGTGTTATTGGTCTGTAGTTTTCTTTTTTGTGACATTTTTGTCTGGTTTTGGTATCAGGGTGATGATGGCCTCATAGAATAAGTTTGTAAGTGTTCCTCCCTCTGCTATATTTTGGAAGAATTTGAAAAGGATAGGTGTTAGCTCTTCTTTAAATGTTTGATAGAATTCGCCTGTGAAGCCATCTGGTCCTGGGCTTTTGTTTGTTGGAAGATTTTTAATCACAGTTTCAATTTCAGTGATTGTGATTGGTCTGTTCATATTTTCTATTTCTTCCTGGTTCAGTCTCGGAAGGTTGTGCATTTCTAAGAATTTGTCCACTTCTTCCAGGTTGTCCATTTTATTGGCATATAGTTATTTATAGTAATCTCTCATGATCCTTTGTATTTCTGCAGTGTCAGTTGTTACTTCTCCTTTTTCATTTCTAATTCTATTGACTTGAGTCTTCTCCCTTTTTTTCTTGATGAGTCTGGCTAATGCCTTATCAATTTTTTTTTTATCTTCTCAAAGAACCAGCTTTTAGTGTTATTGAACTTTGCTATCATTTCCTTCATTTCTTTTTCATTTATTTCTGATCTGATCTTTATGATTTCTTTCCTTCTGCTAACATTGGGGTTTTTTTGTTCTTTTTCTCTAATTGCTTTAGGTGTAAGGTTAGGTTGTTTATTTGAGATGTTTCTTGTTTCTTGAGGTAGGATTGTATTGCTATAAACTTCCCTCTTAGAACTGCTTTTGCGGCATCCCATAGGTTTTGGGTCGTCGTGTTTTCATTGTCATTTTTTCTAGGTATTTGTCGATTTCCTCTTTGATTTCTTCAGTGATCTCTTGGTTATGAAGCAGTGTATTGTTTAGCCTCCATGTGTTTGTATTTTTTACAGCTCTTTTCCTGTAATTGATACCTAGTCTCATAGCACTGTGGTCAGAAAAGATACTTGATACAATTCCAATTTTCTTAAATTTATGAAGGTTTGATTTGTGACCCAAGATATGATCTATCCTGGAGAATTTATCAAAAGGACTTGAGAAGAAAATGTATTCTTTTGTTTTCAGATGGACTGTCCCATAAATATCAATTAAGTCCATCATGTTTAATGTATCATTTAAAGCTTGTGTTTCCTTATTTATTTTCTTTTTGGATGATCTGTCCTTTGGTGAAAGTGGGGTGTTAAAGTGCCCTACTATGATTGTGTTACTGTCGATTTCCCCTTTTATGGCTGTTAGCATTTACTTTATGTATTGAGGTGCTCCTATGTTGGGTGCATAAATATTTACAATTGTTATACCTTCTTCTTGAATTGACCCCTTCATAAATATGTAGTGTCCTTCTTTGTGTCTTGTAATAGTCTTTATTTTAAAGTCTCTTTTGTCTGATATGAGAATTGCGACTCCAGCTTTCTTTTGGTTTCCATTTGCATGGAATATCTTTTTCCATCCCCTCACTTTCAGTCTGTATGTGTTCCTAGGTCTGAAGTGGGTCTCTTGTAGACAGCATATATATGGGTCTTGTTTTTGTATCCACTCAACCGGTCTATGTTTTTTGGTTGGAGAATTTACTCCATTTACATTTAAGGTAATTATCGATATGTATATTCCTATTACCATTTTCTTAATTGTTTTGGGTTTGTTATTGTAGGTCTTTGCTTCTCTTGTTTTTCCTGCCTAGAGAAGTTCCTTTAGCATTTGTTGTAAAGCTGGTTTGGTGGTGCTGAATTCTCTTAGCTTTTGCTTGTCTGTAAATCTTTTAATTTTTCCGTCAAAACTGAATGAGATCCTTCTGGGTAGAGTAATCTTGGATGTAGGTTTTTCTCCTTCATCACTTTATATATGTCCTGCCACTCCCTTCTGGCTTGCAGAGTTTCTGCTGAAAGTTCAGCTGTTAACCTTATGGGGATTCCCTTGTGTGTTATTTTTTTTCCCTTTGCTGCTTTTAATACTTTTTCTTTGTATTTAATTTTTGATAGTTTGATTAATATGTGTCTTGGCTTGTTTCTCCTTGGATTTATCCTGTATGGGACTCTCTGTGCTTCCTGGACTTCGTTGACTGTTTCCTTTCCCATATTAGGGAAGTTTTCGACTATAATCTCTTCAAATGTTTTCTCAGTCCCTTTCTTTTTCTCTTCTTCTTCTGGGACCCCTATAATTTGAATGTTGGTGCGTTTAATGTTGTCCTAGACGTCTCTGAGACTGTCCTCAATTCTTTTTTCTTTATTGTGCTCTGTGGCAGTTATTTCCACTATTTTGTCTTCCAGGTCACTTATCCATTCTTCTGCCTCAGTTATTCTGCTACTGATCCCTTCTAGAGAAGTTTTAATTTCATTTATTGTGTTGTTCATCACTGTTTGTTTGCTCTTTAGTTCTTCTAGGTCCTTGTTAAACGTTTCTTGTATTTTCTCCATTCTATTTCCAAGATTTTGGATCATCTTTACTATCATTATTCTGAATTCTTTCTCAGGTAGACTGTCTATTTCCTCTTCACCTGTTAGGTCTGTTGGGTTTTTTGCCTTGATCCTTCATCTGCTCTGTGTTTCTCTGTCTTCTCATTTTGCTTAACTTACTGTGTTTGGGGTCTCCTTTTCGCAGGCTGCAGGTTCATAGTTTCCATTGTTTTTGGTGTCTGTCTGCAGTGGCTAAGGTTGGTTCAGTGGGTTGTGTAGGCTTCCTGGTGGAGGGGACTAGTGCCTGTGTTCTGGTGGATGAGGCTGGATATTGTCTTTCTGGTGGTCAGGTCCACGTCTGGTTGTGTGGTTTGGGGTGTCTGTGCACTTATTATGATTTTAGGCAGCTTCTCTGCTAATGGGTGGGGTTGTGTTCCTGTTTTGCTAGTTGTTTGGCATAGGGTGTCCAGCACTGTAGCTTTCTGGTCGTTGAGTGGAGTTGGGTCTTGGCATTGAGATAGAGACCTATGGGAGATTTTTGCTATTTGATATTACGGGGAGCTGCGAGGTCTCTTGTGGACCAGTGTTCTGAAGTTGGCTCTCCAACCTCAGGCACAGCCCTGATGCCTGGCTGGAGCACCAATAGCCTGTCATCCACACGGCTCAGAATATAAGGGAGAAGAAAAAGAAAGAAAGAAAGAAGGTAAAGTAAAATAAAGTAACATAAAATAAAGTTATTAAAATAAAAGGTAATTATTTTAAAAAAATATTTTTAAGTAATTAAAAAAAAGAAGAAGAGAGCAACCAAACCAAAAAACAAATCCACCAATGATAACAAGTGCAAAAACTATACAAGGAAAAAGAAAAAAAAAAACGGACAGACAGAACCCTAGGACAAATGGTAAAAGCAAAGCTATACAAATAAAATCACACACAGAAGTATACACATACACATTCAGAAAAAGGGAAAAAAGGAAAAAAAAAATATATATATATATCATTGCTCCCAAAGTCCCCCTCCTCAATTTGGGATGATTCGTTGTCTATTCAGGTATTCCATAGATGCAGGGTACATCAAGTTGATTGTGGAGATTTAATCCACTGCTCCTGAGGCTGCTGGGAGAGATTTCCCTTTCTCTTCTTTGTTCGCACAGCTCCCGGGATTCAGCTTTGGACTTGGCCCCACCTCTGTGTGTATGTCACCTGAGGGCAACTCTTCTTCGCTCAGACAGGATGGGGTTAAAGGAGCCACTGATTCGGGGGCTCTGGCTCACTCAGGCCGGGGCGAGGGAGGGGCACGGATGCGGGGAGAGCCTGCGGTGTCAGAGGCCGGCATGACATTGCACCAGCCTGAGGCATGCCGTGCGTTCTCCCGGGGAAGTTGTCCCTGGATCCCTGGACCCTGGCAGTGGTGGGCTGCACAGGCTCCCAGGAGGGGAGGTGTGGATAGTGACCTGTGCTTGCACACAGGCTTCTTGGTGGCGGCAGCAGCAGCCTTAGTGTCTCATGCCCATCTCTGGGGTCTGCGCTGATAGCCGCGGCTCGCACCGGTCTCTGGAGCTCCTTTAAGCAGCGCTCTTAATCCCTTCTCCTCAGGCACCAGGAAACAAAGAGGGAAGAAAAAGTCTCTTGTCTCTTCGGCAGCTCCAGACTTTTCCCGGACTCCCTCCCGGCTAGCCGTGGCGCACGAACCCCTTCAGGCTGTGTTCACACCGCCAACTCCAGTTCTCTCCCTGGGATCTGACCTCCGAAGCCCAAGCCTCAGCTCCCAGCCCCGGCCGCCCCGGCGGGTGAGCCGACAAGCCTCTTGGGCTGGTGAGTGCTGGTCGGCCCTGATCTTCTGTACGGGGATCTCTCCGCTTTGCCCTCCGCACCCCTGTTGCTGTGCTCTCCTCCGCGGCTCCAAAGCTTCCCCCCTCCGCCACCCGCAGTCTCGGCGAAAGGGCTTCTAGTATGTGGAAACCTTTCCTCCGTCACAGCTCCCTCCCACTGGTGCAGGTCCCGTCCCTATTCTTTTGTCTCTGTTTTTTCTTTTTTTTCCTTTGCCCTACTCAGGCACGTGGGGAATTTTCTTGCCTTTTGGGAGGTCTGAGGTCTTCTGCCAGCATTCAGTAGGTGTTCTGTAGGAGGTGTTCCACGTGTAGATGTATTTCTGATGTATTTGTGGGGAGCAAGGTGATCACGCCTTACTCTTCCGCCATCTTGAAGCTCCTCTCAAACGTGTTTTATCAGATTCTGAAAGTGCTATCTCCTTAATTTAAGGCAGTTATTTCAATGACCATTTGTCAGCTTTCCTTCTCCTGTTGAAAATCTAGTGACATTCGCTAGACCTACACACTGCTCTGTGTCCTTCTCGCATATGTTTCTCTGACCTCATTCTGTCCTGTCAAGGGTCTTCAATGGCTATCCAGCAGGGTACAGCAATTGAAGAGACAAGTATAAAGTTGATTGAAACATACAAGTGCTCCAAGGAAACCAAAAATCAAAAAGCATTTTCCCGTAGAAAAATGATACTATCAATTTTGTCTCCCACTTATTTTAGGCTTAATGTGATCTAGTAGAAAGGGATAACTACAACCTAACTAATAGCATTACTTGACATTGAAATGAAAAGGTATAAAATGTCCTTTTTCCTATAAAAGAAAAGAAAATCACGAACAAACCAGAGGCATGGTGGCAGCATATAGCAAAGACACTTCCAAAACCAGGTTAGTTGGCATTCAAGACATTCTTTAGCTTTAAAAAATGGATTAAAAAAAGGTCTCTCTAACATTTAATGACATTTTCTTTATCTTATAGGAGCTCCTCAAATAAAAACACCAGCAACAAAACACATCTTTAGTAATAATCCCTAAGGATATCATTTTTACTCCTCCTGGGAAAAGATATGTTTTCATGACTAATTCCTCTCAGTAGTTAACTCTTCCAACATTCCACACAATTCTATAAATAAAATGTGTATTTTTTTAACCAACATGTATTTTCTAAACTTGTAGAAGTTTAATGACTCAAGTAGAGGGAAACAATATTGGATGTAGAACTACTTTTTCAAACAGGCAATTCTCTTGCTACCAGATTTCCTCTGGTGGCCTCTCTCCATTCCCAAGACCCCCGAATAGTCCCCAGGATCAGAACAACTGCAACAGGTCCAGAACAAAGCTAGTCAGAATTTTTATTGTCAATATTGGCTTGTATCTTACTCACTCATTAAATAAGCTTATTAGAATTTTCATATTCAATATTATTCTAACGCATATTTATTATGTTCCTACTAGCAAAGCCCAAAATACAGATGCAAAGAGCTATTTACATTGAGATAGTCTCCTCTCTTCTCTCCAATTCACCACCTGACCTCAAAAGCACCTACTTCTGACCTAGTCCTCCTGCACCAGCACCTAGCCTAATCTTCATGATCCCTTTCTTATCCCACTAAATAGTATCTCTAACTGAACACTGAGACACTCATTTACTTGACTTGGATTTGTTGTGTTTTTCCTTTATCCAGGATTAAGATTCTTCCCTACGACCTCCTCTTTCTTCCTTCTGTCCAAGCCCAATAATACCCCTACTAAACCTCAGAAAAATCCCACTTAACCCTACTCAAGGCCACCTGACAGATTTCCATAGCAGCTAAAAATCTCTCATGCAATTCTGAGCACAAGCCTGGGAAAAATGGAATCCATATCCTATACAACAGGGTGTAGGGCTCATGGAGGGCCAGGGACTCCATTAATTGCCTAAGTGTTGAGATTTGAAAACATTCTAGAAAAGTTCCACCAGCCAAGAATATTCCCATCCAATCCTAGAGGGCAGCCAACCAGTTCTTCTTGAGAAGAGGAAACTTTGTATAATGGAGAAAGCCTGACACTGAAGTCAGTTCTGGTTGTGTCTGAATACCAGTTTCTTTGGTTCCTAATGTGCAACTGTAGACAAGTTACTAAACTTTTGAGGCTCAATTTCTTTTTCAAAAACTGGAAACTATAATCCCTACCTTGCAAATGTGGTGCAGATGCAGGCAGTGTGTAAAATCTGTAAGGCATATGCAGTACTCAGTAAACAGAAGCTCTGATTATTACTATTATTGTATTCTAACACCTTAGTGAAAATGAGTTTGCAAATTCCTCTTCTTGCATCCAGGATAGATGTGGGGCAACATAACATTCCGTGATAAATGGCAGCAGAAGCAAAGTGGGTGACAATGAAGAAAGGGGAAATAAAATAGTTCAAAAAGAATATGTAGAGATACCAAAGACTACAAAGTCTACTATACTGCTCTTACAATCAAAGTAGAAAATTAAAACATTTACTAAGTTCCTAAAACAAGCCAACCATGTTCCTAGGAATTTTTCTTATATCACAATATATCAATGCATTAATTGATCAAATATCTTTATAATCATTTAAGGGGCAGGATATCTTCACTTTACAAATGAACAAATCTTGAATCTCAGAAATTTTAATTAACTTTGCAAGTTCACACAACTGCTAAAAGTCCAGGCCTTTTTCACTCTAAAATCCATTTCCTTTCTGCTCTGTCATGCTGCCTTCCAGGAAGAGATCAAGTGCTGGCTCTGCCTGAACTTTGGCAGTTCATTTATGATGAGTTTTCCTTATCTGTAAAATATCTATAATCCCTGCTTACCTCAGTGGGGTGACAGAAGAATAAAATTTAGTATAGTACATGAAAGAGCAAGTTATTCCCAAAGAAAATATTAACTTAATACCATAAAAATAAAGTTGCCAGATTTATCAAACCCCAGAGTCCCCAATCTTCTATTTTATAATGTGATCCCATCCCTTGTATCCCATTTTAGTCGCCATCTTCACTCATTCATTTAGAAAATATATTTTAACTATCTATTACATTCCAGGAAATTTCCTCTGTGCTGTGTATCTACCTTCAGGAAGTTCAAATCCACTAATGCAGAGAAACACAGAATCAAAATTACAGCTCAAAATGTTAAGAGACATAAAGAGGCATGAACTAGGCTTTGTGAGAGCACAGTAAATGTATCATCTCTGCCTGAGGAAAATGCAGAAGCCTCTCAAAGAGGGAGACATATGTGAACTGTCACTGAAGGAAGATTAAGTATTTGCCACATGGACAAAAAAGGACATTCTGAGTTAAAACTAGGAAATCTCTTAAAGAACCATTTTGTTCCTGGCAAGAAACTCTGTGATACTTTCCCTTATGATTAGCTGGGAAAAGTGATTACATTTGGAAAGGTCTGGCAACGGGAATCCAAGTGTTTTAACTGGAAAATTTTATTTGCCGGAAGTTGTGCATTTAAGTGTAATGAGTGATTACAAGAGCATATCTCTTGAGTTGTGTTAATGAATGCCTGTGTTAGGTTAGTGGTAAAGGAAGAATTTCTGAAATGACCCCTCAAAAATGTCTCACTGTAGTCACTGGAACCTGGGCACAGGTTGACTTTACGATAGGGATTATCTGGGTGGGCCCAATGTAATCACATTAGCCTGAGAAGCAGAGAACTTTCTTGGGCTGATTGCAGAAAAGAAAGTCAGAGAGACTGAAGAATGAGAAAGACTCAATGTGTCATGGCTGATTTGATGATTTCAGGTGGAAAGAAATGTGAACAGCCTCTGAGAGCAAAGAACAGACAGCAGCTGATAGCCAGAAAGAAAACAGGGCCTCAGACCTACAACCACAAGGTACTAGATTCTATTGTACCAACAACATAAATGAGCTTAGAAGCAAACTCTTCTCCCAAGCCTGCAGAAAAGCCCAGCCAGGCCAACACCTTGATTTTGGCCATGTGAGACCCTGAGCAGAGGACCTAGTCAGTCCTATCTAGACTCCA
This sequence comes from Delphinapterus leucas, assembly GCF_059928025.1. Classification (NCBI taxonomy): domain Eukaryota; kingdom Metazoa; phylum Chordata; class Mammalia; order Artiodactyla; family Monodontidae; genus Delphinapterus; species Delphinapterus leucas. The sequence goes on along the minus strand of NC_143131.1, from coordinate 100,239,911 downwards.
AAAATAGAAGGTTAAGGGTATGTTGTAGGTAGAGACTCTTGGTAGTAGTGAATGTAACTGAATGTTTTTTTCCTATAGAAATCAGGAAGTTACAATGCTTAGGCAAGAAGGAATGTAATCACAAGTTTCAACATAGGAGTCACTTGTGCCCAGATTCTCTTTTAGGAAACCTAAAACAAGGAAGAGTATATCAGGTAAAGGAAACAAAATAAGCAAAGCATGGAAATGATCCAAAAAAGCATATTCTTCATGGAATTATAAGAAATGTGAATGGAATATGGGAACGAGGTTTAGAAATGAGACCAGTGAGATGGCCTGGGGCCAGATCATAAAGGGCCTGAAAAGCAAGGGGAGTAGCAGAATCTGATTTTATTTAAATAGAGAATTCTGGCCATAGTATGGCCAAAAAAAAATGCAGAGGAACAAGAATGGAAGCAAGATAAACAAGTGTCTATCACAGCCATCTAGATGAGAGATGAAGCTGACTTGGCCGAACGTGTTTGCAGTGGTCAGAAGTGGTCTCGTTCAAAGTATATTTTGAAGATAGATCTAAAACTACCCTGATCAATTCTGTCCTGGCTTACTCTCCAGCACCCGCCTGAATGGCATATTGCAAGGGAAATAAACTGCTGACAGTAATGTCAGCCTCAGGAGGCCACTGATGTTTTCTGGTCAAGGGATAATGAGAGGTGGGATTAATATGATGTAATTTCACTCTTTCAAGCTTTCCTCAATCTTTCTTTGCCTTCCTAAGTGAATAGCTAATATGTGGTATCACCTGCTTCTCTTCTGAGTCCCTTAATGAAGACTGGCCCATATTCCTCATTGGCAATTTGTTTTTCAGTGACAAGGTGACAGTTTTGGTTCATTTAAGAAACAACCAGTTTCCAACCATTGAAAAACCATCTGGGAATGCTGTTCTCCTGAGATCAGAAGATTGTTTTCTAATTGGTCTCTTTTATAGAAAATGTGTTCCTTCCTTGCACACAGTGCTCATGTATATCTTGTGGCCAGAGCGATTCTGCAGGTTAACCTCCACAATTCTCACTTTGGATGCCTGTGGTGTTAGTGCAACCTAATGAAAGGCTACTGTCAGGCTTTCCAAATGGCCACCTAATTCATTAGCTTTTAACGTATTCCACAGGGAAACAGTTAAACACACATAAAAGCAACCGTGCAAAATACAACTTTGAGGATTAAAGTCTCTAAGTCATGAGGCACTATTCTTTACTTAGACTTTGTTTAAATGGGATGCCTAATGAATATATTGATAATTTAGGACTATTTTAAGTTCATTGTTTACATTTTAGTTTCACATGGAAATGTTTTATCATTTTAAATGTATTAATAAGAGATTGATAGCAATTCATGCTAGTGGTTAAAGAGACTGATTTTCTCCTCTCTTTATTCAGTTATTTATTTATTCACACATTCATTAAAAAAAATACTAAGTACCCACAACCTGCACTGAATCTGGCCTGGAAAATGAGGTGAACTTGAAGGAAAGGACCCTACTCTGGCGTAGCTTAAAATTTAATGAATTCCACTCAAAATGCTGCCAAAGAGAACTGTATTTGGAATACTAAGATCTACCTTATTTTAATACCACTGCCCTTCTATTTTAGGCCCTAGAGTTACTTTACCTTTCTGAGCCCTATAAGGGGATGGAGAGTGGAAGTGGAAGTGAGAGAGTTGGAATAGAAATTGCAACTATGAACCTAGTTTGCTTCACAGCTTTGCCTTGGACCTAGTAGAGCCCACGTCAAGCAAAGAGCATGGCAACGCCCCTTGGAAATTTGCCAGAAAACTTCATTGCCTTGATTGATCAGATTCCTCCTCTCCCTGGATTCACCTTCTTCACCTGTGAGGTGAACCTTGGCTCCAAACTGACTTCAGATCCAACAGCCACTATAGCAATATAGGCAAAGATAGGACCCCTATTCTCATTCTCTGTCTCTCTCTCCCCCACCCAGGTCTCAGACACACACACACATACACACACACACACGCTTCTCTGGGGCCACTGGCTACAAAGCTCCATTACTGGGATATACAGCTTTAACTGGAGACCTTCAAGTTTTACCAACACAGTCCCAGTCTTTCTGATCATACTTGTCTAACAATCCAAGCTCTCATTTTAACTGATACAGGGAGCTTCCAAGTTATTACTCAAATATTCCTCATATACTCCACATTGGTCAAGGGTATATATGTACACATGTATATAAGCAAATTGAGCCGTAAGAACCTGCCTATACACAAATGCAAATTAGTTTGGTTAAAGCATATTAAGCAACAGATATCTTTAGAATATTACCATTAGTTAAAAAAGACTTTTCACTTCAGACTTTTACTAGCTTATGTTTTCATTAAAAAATTGTAATTATTTTACTTCACATTTTTTTTTTGTCCAATAGAAAGATTTCACAAGATTATTTAACAAAAGAATGTAAAAACAGATGATATAAAACCTGGAAACTTCATTAATTTTTTCATTTTCTTTGTTTTAAAAATATTTACTCTGTATTATTATAGCAACATCTGTTTTTGCAGGATTATAAGGTACCACACTATACAGTATTATACCAATGTTCTGGTAAGCATTCTGGCCCTTAGATGAACTGAATGCCTCTAGCATTATTTCTAGTGATATGTCTTTTACTTCATGAAGAAATCTATTATTAACATGTTCCTGGCCTAAAGTTGAACTGATCGTAACACTTTCTTCTGTAGATATTGACAGAACTATATGAACTTAAGGATCCTTATAAAAAATCATATCTAACATTCCAATTCCCCAAATGAGACATGTAAGCCCATGTAATACAAAGTGATTCCTTGTCCAAAGACGCAGAATTGGTTAAGTGGCAGAGTATAGTTCTGCTACCCGCTGCTTTAATAGGAGAAAACTAGCTGTAATGGATATCTACAACAGCATTCAGGAATAACTGCAACAAACTAATGTAAATAAATAAAATATGTATTTATTAAAAGAAAGAAATAACAATGGAACACTAATTCCCCTTAAGTGGAGCAGGAAGTAGGCAGGATAGACAACCTCATAAACTATTAATAGGTGTGTAATTGATAAAAATCTCTTTGGAAGGCAACAAATACCAATGTTTTTTTCAACTTTCAAATAGCAACTTCACTTCTATGAACTTATCTTAAGGGGCCTGCACATGTGTCCAAAATCATGAATAAGAATGTTCTTTGCAGTACTGTTTGAAAGAGAAAAATACTGGAAAACATGTGTATGTCCACCAATAGGGATAAGGTTACATAAATTATGGAACAGCCATAAAATGGAATAGTCTGTAGCTATTTTGAAATTAAATGTAGATATACTAGCTTACTAGTCATTGGATAGTAAGATAATAGCCAAAGCAGTTTACTCTTCATTTTGGTCACAGAAATAGGCTCTATTTCCAAATTACCCTGGGAGGCAGATGTGGCCAGGTACAGAAGTCAAGGGAAGGTGGACAAACATGGTATGTGTCTTTCTTTTTGCAGACTGGTCCTAGTCTGCAAAAAACTCCCACATTCTACCTCTATGCTCTTTCTCTCTGTTTAATGCAGAGGAACATAGGTACCTTGGAAGCCAAGCATTCAAGTTGCAAAGCTGCTAGAGAAAGGGCCAGGGAGGAAGTTCATTGCTGATCATGTGAGCAAGAAATAAGCTTCTAATAAGCTAAGTGACTAAGATTTCAGAACCCACCTGTTGCGGCAGCTAGCATTACCCTAACTAAAAGAGTACACTCATTTAAGATATATGCAAAATATATTGAGGAAATAAAAGTATGGAGCATCACAAGTAGTATTTCACATTTATGCCTCACAAAGTATACATAGATAAATTTTCTATATGCATAAATGGCTTATTGAGAGCTAAACTTAGAGGAAAATAGGAATCCACTTTATATTTCTGTCTTCATGGTGACTTTTCTCATCACCTCATAGCTTTTGGATCACTTTTAACTCATGAGAATAATCTTTTTTTTAATTTAATAATGATGACTCATTTTTCAGATATAGAAAATCTAGTCTGTTCTAAATCCAAACCACATCTAATGCAACACTTCTTCATTCCCCACTTCAGGTGTTGGTTGTGGCTTGGAGTCATGCAGTGGGGATGCTATGATGTGTCTCTTCTTCCACTCCCCTTCCTTGTTCTATTAGATCCTCCTCCTTCTCCATCCCCTCTCACTCTGCTGCTTCTGGGTGTCCCACACTGTCAGAGGTGAGGTTGGAAGAAAGGAGGCTCAAGTCTCTTATGTGACTGATGTAATCTGGCCATACCTACTGTCAGGAGAGCAGGCAGCCAAGTGCTGGATGTAATTTAGGGTGGATTGTGGCTCTTCCAAGAAAGCCTCCATACTACATAATCCCTGATGCCATCCCAGATGAGTTCCTGTGAAACATCAGGGATTATTTGCTGCCCCCTACTGATATACCCCAAAGCCTTCCATTACTAGAGTCCTCTCACCACCATCCTTAGCTGACATTTTGGGAGAAGTTTATCCAGACAATTCAAGCCAAGTTCCCTTCATTAGTGTCCATTTGGCTTGTGATAAACACACCTCTTCCCATACCACGTGGTAGTAATACAGGTAGGCTCTGCTACTGCCTTCTCTCCTTACTCTGCCTTGAGGATGCTTCAGGCAAGAAGCAGGCTTTTGTGTCTATGTTTGTGAGCTCCCTCTCCAAGGGATACGTGGAAATTTACTCCATCAGCATTCCCACCAAATTAACCTTGGTGCCATGGCTGACCTAGGTCCCAGCTAGAGGAGTGAGATGCTGACCTCTTCTTCTTGCAGACTCCCCCTAGTAACTATGAGAGGTGCTATAGAGATACATTTGGCTTAGGTTGAGAAAAGTTGGGTCCCTTTATCTCTCCTCTAATGTAGGGAACAGAGAAAAGACATATCACTCCACACAAGACCTAAATATCTCTACTCTGTCATACAGACTTGCTTTATCACCTATCAAAGGCTAGTTTCCTTTTATATACCCTGAAGGTGGGGGGGGGTACAATTAATAGTTGCTAGACTAGTAATCTAGCATATAAATTATAGTATATCTCTTCAGAAACTAAATATACTTTATTTCAGTTTATTGAAAATTCAGAAAGCACAGGAAAAACAATTCAACACCCAAGTATATATGTGTGTGTGTGTGTGTGTGTGTGTGTGTGTGTAGAAAAGCTCTTACAAAATAAAATGCTTTGGGGAGGGAGGTCAGAATCTAGGGTGGAAATGATATTCATTTTTCATTGTAAATTCTTTTATCATGTTAATTTTTTATTTAAAAAGACAGCTTTTTAAAAATAAAAGAAATTAGGACTTCACTGGAATTACTTTTTACTGGGTTATAAGAAATATCCTTAGCCATTTTATGCAAAGAAATTGAACATTTAGAAAATTATTGCTAGGTCCAAGACTTTATTTGATGGTAGATTTTTTCCGCCAAAACTGGGTATGAAACTGTGGTAGGGACTGCTAAGTACCAGAGCAGTCCTCTAAAATTGTGGAAAATATCAAAAAGGCCTTTGGGGTTCTGTCCTCCAGAAAATCTGCCAACTGCATTCTCCACCACTGCCAAAGTAGTGCACGCAGTTTCTGAAGGTAATTGTTACTGTTTTCATTCCCTTCTACCAGTCGTGCCAGGCCACAGAATGATAAAAGTGGCACTAACAATTCCCTTTTCTAGTGACAACAAAGAACTCACACCTTAAGCTGTCATTAATTTTGAACAACACATGTGACTGACTTTTTCAGCTAGAAATACCTTATACTTCACTCAAATTTGGAACATAGTAAAATTTTATTAATAAAATAAGACTTTGTCATCAACTCTACCAGGAGATTCAACTATTTTCTTAGTTTCTTTTATATTTACTGTGTTATTGAAATTTATCCTAAAATTTATGAGGAAGTATTTGTATAAACATGTGCATATGTATACATATATACATACACACACACCATAATTTATTTTATGCATCTATAATAGTGAAAGAGCTCCATGATAGAACTTTCAGTTCTCAATAGAATATAATTAATAACCAGCAGGCCCTAGGCAGGCCTCAAAAATAATTACAAAGATTCAAGAGAAAGGCTTAAAAATAACACCAAACACTAAATCCAAAAGTTAATCCATTGCTCTAATCTGGGTGGCCAATGGAGCTGAAAATTAAGAAAGAAAATGTAGAATATACAAACTTAAGAAAGCAGGAAAACACATTTTTTGATAGCTCTTCACACCTGGTAACTCCCAAAAAATAACAGTGTAGGAAGGTGAACCCAGGTTGCTGGTAGTTGACCACTGTGTCTTAGGAGAGAGAGTCTATACCAGGCAAGAGCTGGGGGCAGGGCAGAGAGAAGACTCCCAGCCCTACTTCAGACTGATGATTGTAATTATTTTGCTATTCCAAAGGGTATATATTTTAGCCAGCAAGCCAGATGTGTTTGGCCCACACAGTGTGTGTTTGTGTATTCGTTGTTTGGCTGGTTTAAATGACATTTAAACATCAAAAGTTCCCATAAAAAATTGGCTTCCTCATAATAAAAGAACTGCAAGACCTTTTAACTTTGACCCCACAACTCCACATGGCCATAATAGACTGAAACAGACTAGCTATGGCACCCCTCAGCCTCCCTGATGTGGAGTCTCAACACTTGTGTAAATTCCTCAGCTTTTATCAGCGCCTGAGTTGGAGAACTCTGATGAAAATCTAATGGTTTGAAGCAGTATTTCATAAAACTTCACAATGATGTTACATCTGTTGGGGGTTTCATAATGTAAACAGGCAAGAATGGCACATACCATTGACTACTGCATTTTATTTGGCTGAAATAATACATGGGAAACAGTAAAGTTAGCAAAAATGTATTGCTTTGTCAATTTATATTATTAGAAGACATGAAAAGACAGTGCCAAAGATGTAAAAGTATCAGTATTCGAAGAAGTTATATGCTGTGGGAAATTGATATGCAGTTGAATAAAAATATAGTCATTTCTAACACCTCAACTTCTAACATTTGCAGATTCTGTCTCCGCTATACTTGGAGAAATTCTTTTTAGAACAACTATCATAAAGATGTACAGGAGAAGATGTGCTCAACAACCAAAATATATTTTTTAATAGAAAATAAACAATGCTTATGAAAAAACTATAAATATAACCAATGATGCTCTGATATACATACATACATTAATTAAAATATATCCACGGTAAGTTTAAAGAAAAGTGCTTACAGACAAAATCCATTACCGCATCAGGCATAACTAAACTATTAAAATAAAAATATGAAATCCAGGAGTGTCCAAAATTTTATGGGAGGACATCAATTGGTTAATTTCATATATATAAACATTAGCCATAAGACTAGTTTTAGAGTTGGATAGAGTTTAGACTCACTCCATTCCCCTGTGGTTTCCTCCACTCAACCTTTCTGCAGATGTTGATAGCAAGGTAGATGCAGAAATATTGGACCTTAGGCCAAACAAATGACAATATTCAGAGACCTTAGAGACAAAATATTTCAATGGCTTTCTCTATAAAGTGAGGAATTCTTACAAAAGTATGTAGCAACTTCCTCTTTGGTCCCATGTTTTAAACCAGATCATGTGTCCATTCTTGACCTGTCTCTGTGGTCAGGACAACGCTGTCACTAAGTACTTAGGCCGCAGAGCTTGATCCAGAGGAGGATGAGAGTAATAGTTGCCTGAGATCAATTGCTCTCAACTCTGGCTGCACTTCAGACTCACCCGTGGAGCTTTTAAAACAATATCCCAACAATCAGGACTTATCCCTTTGAGTGGTACTCAGGTATCTGTAATTTGTAGAAAATCCTCAGGTGATTCTAATTTGCATCTGGGACTGAGAACTACTGGCATGTACTAATTAGAACTCACCACTGGATGTGGAATTAACTCTCAAACCGCATGTACTAAACAGTGTTTGAAAATTAACCTCAGTACCCAACAAAATGCATATAAACACAAAGAAAACCTTAGCACATTTTAAAAAACAAAACTATAGATCAGATTAAATATAAGATTGCCCAATTATGTATGGTTTAGGATAAACTATGTTACATCAGTGTCCTAGATAACTAGTCAAGAAAGAAAGCAAAAATGCAATTATATATAGACCCTCAGGAAAATAATGAGTATCAAAGAGAATTACCTATCAAATGAATATAATAAATCTGAACTTGATATTGGTGGATGTGTATTTAAAGTTCTAAACTGATTACTTTGCTAAAAAGGCTGATATTTTCCAACATGACATAGCATTCACATTGTATTCTCCTTTCATCTCCCCTCCCTTCTGGTAGAAGCTCTATAGAATTTTTGTGTTTTACATTTAGGACACTTTCCTTTTTTCTTCCCATTTTAGAGTAATTAAAGTTCATTACTTCTATTTTTGATAGATTGTCATTTTCTATTCCCATTCTGTGCTATATCTATAGCTATTAGACATTAATTATTGTGGAAGAGAGGAAAGGAGAGAGGGAAGGAAAAGAAATAAAAAGAAGGAGGGGTGAAAAAGAAATCTTCAATAATTACAGAATCACATGACACTGTCTGTTCTTTATTTTTTTTTTAACACTTAGTAATCCTGCCATATTCAAACAGAAAACCAGTTCAAAAATACTTCTCAGAACCTTCAGTTTTCAGACCTTTGTTCTCATTGGATAATGAGTGAAAATAACAAACAAGGGTCAAGAAGAAATGCAATTCAAACCTTTCCCAAGCTGACCTTTCCGGCAAACTTGATGACTGTGTACAAATAGTAAGTACTACAGAGCAGACATCAAAAGAAAGTCATCAGAGATTTAAAAAAAAAGGGTATTCCCAAAAGACATAACAATTCTTAATGTGTATGCACCTAATAACAGAGTATCAAACTCGATGAGGCCAAAACTGATAGAACTACAAGGAGAAATAAATGAATCTACTATTATAGTTGAGGACTTCAACAATCCTCTATCAAAAATGGACAGATCCAGCAGGAAGAAAATCAGTAAGGATATAGCTGAACAGAACAACACCATGAATCAACTGGATATACTAGACATCTATAGATTGCTTCATCCAAAACAGCAGAATACACATTTTTGCAAGCCCCCATGAAACATTCTCCAAGATAGACCACTTTCTGGGCCATAATACACACCTTAAATTTAAAATTATAGAAATCATAAACCAAATCTGCTCTCAGACCACAATGGAGTTACACTAGAAATCAATAACAGAAAGATAACTGGATAATTCCATAACGTGGGCAATTAAACAACATACTTTTAAATAACACATGAGTCAAAGAAGAAATCTCAAGAGAAATTTAAAACCATTTTGAACTAAGTGAAACTGAAACACAATGTATTGGTGGGTGACATCAGCATCATGGTAGCATCTCTCATGTTTTCCCCCAACAACAAAAATTCAGCATCAATCCATGGATTGAAGTGCCTTTGAGGGAGATTTGAGTTCCAGTGACATATGCCAAGGAACCTGGAAGTAGTGTAACCCACCCATGTGGCAGGTGATAGACAGACCTCAATCCTGGCTGTGGACCATGAACCAGATTCAGCCCCTCTTGGCTGTGGTCCCAGGAGCCACTGGAGAACACTAACTTAGACAATCATCCATGAATAAAAGAGCCTTTGTGGAAGTCTAATTTTCTAGAGAAGAGTTTCTGCACACTACTGGAGCAAAATAAATATGACTTTGGACACATTCATGTAGGTATGAGAAACAACTTGACTTACCTGCATCAGCCCTCACCCAAGGCAGCATAGCTTAGGGCTAACAGAAATCTTCCTCAGCCTGTGACTTCTCCTGTGGGGAAATGGGAGAGCATGTGATTAAGCCTCTGACTTCCCCAGGTATGCAAGATGCTGCCACAGAGACTCATTCCTCTCTCACCCCATTCATAGTATTAAATCATAAGCTACATGACTGGGGACTGGGAGGAGCGGGAGACAGAACACTTGGGGGACAGTAAAGGAACACAGATCCTACTAATTGTATGATGGACTCCATCAAGAAGCCCATAAATGGACTACTGGGAACACCTCACTCATGGGTCCCCTCAATTGATCCAGGAGCACCCTCAGCACTCCATGTGCCTTACCCACATACACCTGCACACTTTTGCCAGCTTCTTGTGCATGTTTCTGATGGCAGCAGTAAGAGCAGTCTTTGGAAAATGGCTAGAGAGTGAGCAAAGTCAGACACATCTGTGAGAGATGAGAGAGACCACGAACTTGGGCTCTAGCACCATGTCAGAAAACAGAAGAGAGGCTGTCAGCACTAAGCCATGGGCATTGTGGTGTCCATAGATAGCATACAAGCTTAAGAAATCACAAGATAAAGCAAAAAGCGTGGAGCAGGTGTACCCATAGAAGGTCTGAAATATCCTCAGAACACCTACCAAGACTGACAGAAGGCATCTCTCTCCCAGAGGCAGATAGTGAAAACTGGAGGAAGTGACTGCTACTTCAATGCAAAGACATCCACACAAAACTTCAAGGAACATGAAAAATTAAGGTAACATGACACAACTAAAGAACCACCATATCTTCCAGTAACCTAATCCAAAGACATGGACATCTACAACTACCAGATAAAGAACAGAAGATTGCTGTTTTAAGGAACTCAATGAGCTACAAGAAAACACAGGAAGACAATTCCATGAGCTCATAAAAATAATATACTAAAAAATGAAAAGTTTAACAAAGAGATAGAAACCATAATAATGAACAAAACAGAAATCTTGAGCTGAAGAAAACAATGAATGGAATGAAAATGTAATAGAGAGCATCAACAGAAATCTTAAGTAGGAGAATCAATGAGATTGAAGACAGAAACTTTGAAACTGTCCATTCAGAGGGGAACAAAGGAAAAATAAGGAAAAACAATGGAGAAAATAGATGTTAAGCCAAATACAATAACTAGAGACAAATGAGGTCATTATATAATGATAAAGGGGTCAAATCAGTAAGAAGATGTATCATAAATATATAAGCCCCCAATATGAGAGAACAAAAAATATATTAAGCAAATACAGATCTGAAGAGATAAAGAGATAGTACAATAAGAGTAGGGGACTTCACTAACCTAAATTCAACACTGCAAAAATCACACAGTCAATGAAGCAACAAGGAAACATTAGACTTAAACCTTACTTTAGACTGAATGGGCTTTATAGATGTGTACACAATATTCCATCCAACAACAGCAGAATATAGGAGTTCCCCACTGTCCAAAGTTTTGCTTTTCATGGTTTCAGTTAGCACAATCAATCACTGTCCAAAATTACTAAATGGAAAATTCCAGAAATGAACAATTTATAAGTTTTAAATTATGTGCTATTTTTGGTACCATAATGAAATCTCCCACCTTCCTGCTCTGTCCCACCTAAGATGTGAATCATCCCTTTGTCCAGTGTATCCTACCCAATTAGTCTCTTAGTAGCCATCTTGGTTACCAGATTGACTGTTGCAGTATCATAGTGCTTGTGTTCAACTAACTCTTATTTTACTTAGGAATAACCCTAAAGTATAAGAGTAGTACTGCTGGCAATTTGGATATGCTGAAGAGACACTGTAAAATACTTCCTTTATGTGAAAAGGTGAAAGTTTTCAACTTAATAAGGAAGGAAAAACATCATACACTGAAGTTGCTAAGATCCACAGTAAGAACAAATCTATCAGTGAAATTGTGAAAAAGGAAAAATAAATTCATGATAATTTTGCTGCTGCACCTCAAACTGCAAAAGTTACAGCCACAATATGTGATAAGGCCTTAGTTAAGATGGAAAAAGCATTAAATTTGTATAAGATATTTTGAGAAAGAGAAAGAGAGACTACATTCACATAATTTTTACTGCAATTTATAATTGTTCTATTTTATTATTAGTTTTTGTTGCGAATCTCTTACAGCACCTAATTTATAAATTAAACTTTATCATGTTTATGTGTTTATGTATGTATGGAAAAAACATAGTATATATAGGATTCAGTACTATTCAGTCGCAGGCACCCACAGAGGGTCTTGGAACATAGCCACCATGGATGGGGGGTACTATTATATACATTCTTTTGAAGGGCACATGAAACACTCTTCATCATATGGTAGGCCACAAAGCAATTCTGAGCAAATTAAAGAATATTGAAATCATACCAAGTATCTTTTTCAACCACACTGGTATAAAACTAGAAATCAGTAACAGGAGAAATGTTGGAAAATTAACAAATATATGCAATTTTAAAAACACTATCCTGTACAACCAATGGGTCAAAGAAAGAATTGAAAAAGAAAAAAAAAGTACCTTGAAGCTAATGAAAATGGAAAAACACCCATCCATACCTATGGGGTTCTGCAAAAGCAATTCTAAGATGAAACTTTATAGTAGTAAACACCTACATTAAGAAAAAAGAAATATCTCAAACAACCTAACCAACCTAATTTTTCACCTCCAAGAACTAAAAAAAAGAACAAATTAAGTAAAAAGTTACTAGAAGAAAGGATATAGCAATGATCAGAGCAGAAACAAATGATATAGATCTGAAAACCAATAGAAAATATCATAGAAACTAAGAGATGATTCTTTGAAAAGATAAAGGAAACTGACAAATCTTTAGCTAGATTGACTAAGAGAAGGAGAAGAGTAAAATAAATAAAATCAGAAATAGAAGAGGAGACATTAGAACTGATACCAGAGAAATACAAAGAACCATGAGAGACTACTAAGGACAAGTGTAAGCCAAAATAAAATTATATAACCCAGAAGAAATGGATTTCTATAACCATACAAACTACCAAGAAGGACTCCCATAAAAATAGAAAATTTGAACACATAAATAACAGGAAGACTGAATCAGTAGTCAAAATTTTCCCAACAAAGAAAAACCGAGGACCAGATGGTTTCACTGGTGAATTATACAAAACATTTTAAAAAGAATTAATACCAATCCTTCTTCAACTTTTCAAAAAAATTTAAGGGGAGGGAACCCTCCCAAACTCATTTTACGAGGACACCATTACCCTGATATCAAAGCAAGATAAAGACATTACAAGAAAGGAAAATTAAAGACCAGTATTCCTGAAAAATACTGATGCACAACTTGTTAAGAAAATATTAGCAAACAGAATTAAACACACTAAAATGATCATTCACCATGATCAAGTGGTATTTATCCCTGGAATACAGGATGATCCAACATACCTAAATTAATAAATGTTATACACTACATTAATAGAATAAAAGGTAAAAATGATCTGATCATCTAAATCGGTGCAGAAAAAGCATTTGACAAAATACAACATCCTTTCATGATAGAAATGCCCAACCAATTGGGAATAGAAGAAATATACCTCCAAATAATAAAGTCTACATATGACAGATCCACAGCTATCATCATACTCAACAATGAAAGGTTGAGAGCTTTTTCTGAGATCAGGAAAAACAAAGGTTGCTCACTCTTATTCAATACAGTACTGTCCTAGCCACAGCAATCAGACAAGAAAAAGAAACAAAATGAATACAAATCAGAAGGAAAGAAAGAAGTAAAATTGTCTTTGTTTCCAAATGATACGACCTTATATGTAGAAAACCCTAAGAGTCCATGAAAAAAGTTAGAACAATCAACAAATTCAGTAAATTTGCAGGATACAAAATCAACACGCAGAAATCAGTTGCATTTCTATACACTAATAACAGAATCTCTGAAACAGAAATTAAGCAAATAATCCCCTTATAATAGCATCAAAAACAGTAAAATACTTAGGAATAAATTTAACCAAGGAGGTGAAGGATTAGTACACTTGAAACTATAAGACCTTGATGAAAGATATTGAAGAGGAGCACAAACGAAAGGAAAAATATCCAGTGTTCATGAATTAAAAGAATTAATACTGTAAAAATTTCCACTCTAGCCAAATCAATCTACAGATTCAACACAACTCTTTTCAAAATTCTAATGGTATCTAGCAAAGAAATAAAACAAATATTTCTGAAATTTGTATGGAACCACAAAAGAATCCAAATAGTCAAAACAATACTGAGAAAAAAAGAGCAAACCTGAAGGCATCACATTTTCTGACTTCAAACTATACTACAAAACTATAGTAATCAAAAGAGTATGGCACTGGCATAAAAATAGCACAGAGATCAATGGAACAGAGTCAAGAGCCCAGGAATAAATCCCCACATGTGCAATCAACTTATTTGACAAGAGAGCCAAGACTACTCAACAGAGAAAGCACAGTACCTTTATAAATGGTGCTGGGAAAACTGGGTAACCACATGCAGGAGAATATAACTGGACCCCTATCTTACATCATTCACCAAAATTAACACAGAAAGGATTAAAGATTTAAACATAAGGTATGAAGTAATAAAACTCCTAGACAATAAAACTCCAAAAAAAAAAAAAAACTCCTAGATATTGGGGACAATCTTGACATTGGTCTTGGCCACAATTTTTTGGATATGACACCAAAAGTGAAAGCAACAAAAGTAAAAATTAATGCATTAAACTAAAAAGCACAAAGAAAGAAATAATCAACAAAATTAAAAGGCACCCTAGGGATGGGAGCAAATATTTGCAAATCATATATCTAGTAAGGGGTTAATATCCAAAATATATAAGGAATTTATACAACTCAATATCAAAAAACAAGCAATCATTCAATCTGATTAAAAAACAGGTAGAGGACATTTTTCCAAAGAAGACAAACAAGGGGCCAACTGGTACATGAAAAGGTGCTTAACATCACTAATAATCAGGGTAATACAAATCAAAACCACAATGAGATATCACCTCACACCTGTTAGAATAACTATTATCAAAAAGTCATGATGTAACCAATGTTGGTGGAGAAAATAGATTTTTTTGCAATATTTTTGGAAAAGTAAATTGGTACAGCCACTATGTAAAACAGTATGGAGCTTCCTCAAAAAATTAAAAACACATCCAGCAATCTCACTTCTGGGTATATATCCAAAGGAAATGAAAACAGAATGTAGAAGAGATATCTGCACTCCTATATTAGTTGCAGTATTATTCACAATAGCCAAGACATGGAAACAACCCATGTCCAAAACAGATAAACAGATAAAAATAGATGTGGGGTGTGTGTGTGTGCATATAGCATAAATAATATAAAAATACTACTCAGCCATGAGAAAGAAGAACATCCTGCCATCTGCAACAACATGGATGGACCTTAAGGAATTATGCTAAATGAAATAAGCTAGGCAGAAAAAGACAAATACTGTATAATATCACTTAAACATGAAATCTAAAAAATTTGCTCTCATAGAAACAGAGTAAAATGGGGTTTTCCAGGGGCTGGTGGGTGGGGGAAATGGGGAGATGTTGATCAAAGGGTACAAACTTCCAGTTTTAAGACAAATAAGTTCTGGGGAGCTAATGTACAACATGGTGGGATTATACTTAATAATACTGTAGTGTATAGTTGATAGTTGCTAAGTTGCTTAAATGTTCACCACAAAAAGAAGAGGTAATATGTGACATCATGGAGGTGTTAGCTAACACTATGGCAGTACTTATTTTACAATATATAAGTGCATCAAATCAACATGTTGAATACCCTGAAATTATGCCATGTTATATGTCAATTATATCTCAAAGCAGAGGAAAAAGAAAACACAACTTATCAAGATTTATGAGATACAGTGAAAGCAGTGCTGAGAGGGAAATTTATGGTGTTGAATGCATGTATTAGAAAAGAAGAAAGATCTAAAATCAGTGATCTAAGTTTCCACCTTAAGAACTGAATAAAAGAAGAGCAAGGTAGACCCAAAGTTAGCAAAACAAAAGAAACAATAATTAGAAACAAATAAAACTGAAAGCAAGAAATCAATAAATAAAATCAATGAAACCCAATAGCTGGTTCTTTGTCAAGATCAATGAAATTGATAAACCTCCAGCCAAGCTAAGAAAAGAAGAGAGGGCACACAAATTTCTAATAAAGTAAAAGAAGGAGGATCATACTAATGACATGGACATTCAAAGAATAATAAAGATATACTATTAATAACTCTATGCCCACAAATTTAATAAACTAGAAAATTGACCAATTATTGATAGATATGATCTGTCAAAACTTAGAAAAGGAGAAATAGATGATCTGAATAGGACTATATTTATTAAAGAAATTCAATCAATAATTAATGTTCTTCCAAAACAAAAAGCACCAGGCCTAGGTGGGTTCACTGGTCAATTCTACCAAACACTTAAGAAAGAAATTATACCAATTCTCTATCATCTCTCAGAGAACAGCAGAGAGAATACTTACTAATTTGTTCTATGAGGTCAGCTTTACCCTAATACCAAAACCAGACAAAGACATACAAACAAGTAAAACTACAGACCAATATCTCTCATGATCATAGATATAAAAATCCTCAATTAAATACTAATAAGTCAAATCAAAACAAGTATAAAAAAATTATACAGCACAACCAACTGAGATTTATTCCAGTTATGTAAGGCAGCTTCAACATTCAAAACTCAATTAATGTAATCCATCACATAAACAGAAAAATTACATGATATCAACATATGCAGAAAAAATATGGGACAAAAACTAGCACGCTTTCATGATAAAACCTCTCAGTAAACTAGGAATCAAGTCCTCAACTTGACAAAGACTGTCTACAAAAACCCTATAGCTAACACCATACTTACTGGTGAGAAACTCAATTTTCCTATGAATATCAGGCACAAGGCACAGATGTTCCCTCTCATCACTCCTTTTCAGTATCATACTGGAAGTCGTTACTAATTCAACAGGCAAGAAAAGGAAATAAAGATATACAGTTTGGAGAGAAACACATAAAAGTATCTTTATTTGCAGATGACAAGATTGTTTATGTAGAAAATATAAAAGAATCAACAGAACAACTCCTGAAACTAATAAATGATTATAGCAGGTTGCAGGATACAAGGTTAATATATAAAAGTTAGTTGGGGGCTTCCAGGAAGACGGCGGAAGAGTAAGACATGGAGGTCACTTTCCTCCCCACAGATACACCAGAAATACATCTACACGTGGAACAACTCCTACAGAACACCTACTGAACGCTGGCAGAAGACCTCAGACCTCCCAAAAGGCAAGAAACCCCCCCCCCCACGTACCTGGGTAGGGCAAAAGAAAAAAGAATAAACAGACACAAAAGGATAGGGACGGAACCTGCACCAGTGGGAGGAAGCTGTGAAGGAGGAAAGGTTTCCACACACTAGGAAGCCCCTTCGCGGGTGGAGACTGCGGGTGGTGGAGGGGGAGCCGCGTAGGAAAGCACAGCAACAGGGGTGCGGGGGGCAAAGTGGGGAGATTCCTGCACAGAGGATCGGTGCCGACCAGCACTCACCAGCCCGAGAGGCTTGTCTGCTACCCCACCGGGGCGGGCGGGGCTGGGAGCTGAGGCTCAGGCTTCGGTCGGAGCCCAGGGAGTGGACTGGGGTTGTCGGTGTGAACACTGCCTGCAGGCAGTTAGTGCACCACGGCTGGCCGGGAGGGAGTCCGGGAAAAGTCTGGACCAGCCGAAGAGGCGAGAGACTTTTTCTTCCCTCTTCGTTTCCTGGTGCGCAAGGAGAGGGGATTAAGAACGCTGCTTAAAGGAGCTCCAGAGACGGGCGAGAGCCTCGGCTAAAAGCGCAGACCCCAGAGGCGGGCATGAGACACTAAGGCTGCTGCTGCCGCCACCAAGAAGCCTGTCTGCGAGCACAGGTCACCATCCACACACCCCTTCCGGGGAGCCTGTGCAGCCCGCCACTGCCAGGGTCCAGGGATCCAGGGACAACTCCCCCGGGAGAACGCATGGCTCGCCTCAGGCTGGTGCAACGTCACACAGGCCTCTGCTGCCGCAGGCTCGCCCCGCACTCCATGCCCCTCCCACCCCCCCGGCCTGAGTGATCCAGAGAATCAGCGGCTCCTTTAACCCCGTCCTGTCTGAGCGAAGAACAGACGCCCTCCGGGGACCTACACGCAGAAGTGGGGCCAAATCCAAAGCTGAGCCCCTTGGAGCTGTGAGAACAAAGAAGGGAAAGGGAAATCTCTCCCAGCAGCCTTAGAAGCAGCGGATTAAAGCTCCACAATCAACTTGAACTACCTTGCACCTGTGGAATACCTGAATAGACAACGAACCATCCCAAATTAAGGAGGTGGACTTTGAGAGCAAGATTTATGATTTTTTCCCCTTTTTCTCTTTTTGTGAGTGTGTATGTGTATGCTTCTGTGTGAGATTTTGTCTGTATAGCTTTCTTTCCACCATTTGTCCTAGGGTTCTATCCGTCCGTTTTCTTTTGTTTTTTTTTTGTTTGTTTGTTTTAATTTTTTTTCTTAATAATTATTTTTTTATTTTAATAACTTTATTATATTTTATCTTACTTTATTTTATTTTACTTTATCTTTTCTTTTTTTCCTTCCTTCCCTCTTTCCTTCCTTCCTTCCACCTTCCCTCCCTCCCTCCCACCATCCATCCATCCATCCTTCCTTCCTTCCTTCCTTCCTTTCTTTCTTTATACTTCTACTATTTTGTTCTTTCTACTTTTTCTCCGTTTTATTCTGAGCCGTGTGGATGAAAGGCTCTTGGTGCTGCAGCCAGGAGTCAGTGCTGTGCCTCTGAGGTGGGAAAGCCAACTACAGGACACTGGTCCACAAGAGACCTCCCAGCTCCACATAATATCAAACAGCAAAAATCTCCCAGAGATCTCCATCTCAACACCAGCACCCAGCTTCACTCAACGACCAGCAAGCTACAGTGCTGGACATCCTATGCCAAACAACTAGCAAGACAGGAACACAACCCCACCCATTAGCAGAGAGACAGCCTAAAATCATGATAAGTCCACAGACACCCCAAAACATACCACCAGACGTGGACCTGCCCACCAGAAAGACAAGATCCAGCCTCATCAACCAGAACACAGGCACTAGTACCCTCCACCAGGAAGCCTACCCAACCCACTGAACCAACCTTAGCCACGGGGGACAGACACCAAAAACAATGGGAACTATGAACCTACAGCATGCAAAAAGGAGACCCCAAACACAGTAAGATAAGCAAAATCAGAAGACAGAAAAACACACAGCAGATAAAGGAACAAGATAAAAACCCACCAGAACTAACAAATGAAGAGGAAATAGGCAGTCTACCTGAAAAAGAATTCAGAATAATGATAGTAAAGATAATCCAAAATCTTGGAAATAGAATAGAGAAAATGCAAGAAACATTTAACAAGGACTTAGAAGAACTAAAGATGAAACAAACAATGATGAACAACACAATAAATGAAATGAAAAATACTCTAGATGGGATCAATAGCAGAATAACTGAGGCAGAAGAACAGATAAGTGACCTGGAAGAAAAAATAGGAGAAATAACTATTGCAGAGCAGAATAAAGAAAAAAGAATGAAAACAACTGAGGACAGTCTCAGAGACCTCTGACACAACATTAAACGCACCAACATACTAATTATAGGGGTTCCAGAAGAAGAAGAGAAAAAGAAAGGGACTGAGAAAATATTTGAAGAGATTATAGTTGAAAACTTCCCTAATATGGGAAAGGAAATAGTTAATCAAGTCCAGGAAGCACAGAGAGTCCCATACAGGATAAATCCAAAGAGAAATACGCCAAGACACATATTAATCAAACTGTCAAAAATTAAATACAAAGAAAACATATTAAAAGCAGCAAGGGAAAAACAACAAATAACACACAAGGGAATCCCCATAAGGATAACAGCTGATCTTTCAGCAGAAACTCTGCAAGCCAGAAGGGACTGGCAGGACATATTTAAAGTGATGAAGGAGAAAAACCTGCAACCAAGATTACGCTACCCAGCAAGGATCTCATTCACATTTCATGGAGAAATTAAAACCTTTACAGACAAGCAAAAGCTGAGAGAGTTCAGCACCACCAAACCAGCTTTACAACAACTGCTAAAGGAACTTCTCTAGGCAAGAAACACAAGAGAAGGAAAAGACCTACAATAATGAACCCAAAACAATTAAGAAAATGGGAATAGGAACATACATATCAATAATTACCTTAAATGTAAATGGACTAAATGCTCCCACCAAAAGACACAGATTGGCTGAATGGATACAAAAACAAGAAACATATATATGCTGTCTACAAGACACCCACTTCAGACCTAGAGACAGATACAGAGTGAAAGTAAGGGGATGGAAAAAAATATTCCATGCAAAAGGAAACCAAAAGAAAGCTGGAGTAGCAATTCTAATATCAGACAAAATAGACTTTTAAAAAAAGACTATTAGAAGGACAAAGAAGGGCACTACATAATGATCAAGGGATCGATCCAAGAAGAAGATATAACAATTGTAAATATTTATGCACCCAACATAGGAGCACCTCAATACATAAGGCAAATACTAACAGCCATAAAACGGGAAATCAACAGTAACACATACATAGTAGGGGACTTTAACACCCCACTTTCACCAATGGACAGATCATCCAAAATGAAAATAAATAAGGAAACACAAGCTTTAAATGATACATTAACAAGATGGACTTAACTGATATTTATAGGACATTCCATCCAAAAACAACAGAATACATATTTTTCTCAAGTGCTCATGGAACATTCTCCAGGATAGATCAAATCTTGGGTCACAAATCAAGCCTTGGTAAATAGAAGAAAATTGAAATTGTATCAAGTATCTTTTCCGACCACAACGCTATGAGACTAGATATCAATTACAGGAAAAGATCTGTAAAAAATACAAACACATGGAGGCTAAACAATACACTACTTAATAACGAAGTGAGCACTAAAGAAATCAAAGAGGAAATAAAGAAATACCTAGAAACAAATGACAATGGAGACACGATGACCCAAAACCAATGGGATGCAGCAAAAGCAGTTCTAAGAGGGAAGTTTATAGCAATACAGTCCTAACTTAAGAAACAGGAAACATCTCAAATAAACAAACTAACCTTGCACCTAAAGCAATTAGAGAAAGAAGAACAAAAAACCCCAAAGTTAGCAGAAGGAAAGAAATCATAAAAATCAGATCAGAAATAAATGAAAAAGAAATGAAGGAAACGATAGCAAAGATCAATAAAACTAAAAGCTGCTTCTTTGAGAAGATAAAAAAAATTGATAAACCATTAGCCAGACACATCAAGAAAAAAAGGGAGAAGACTCAAATCAATAGAATTAGAAATGAAAAAGGAGAAGTAACAACTGACACTGCAGAAATACAAAAGATCATGAGAGATTACTACAAGCAACTCTATGCCAATAAAATGGACAACCTGGAAGAAATGGACAAATTCTTAGAAATGTACAACCTGCCAAGACTGAATCAGGAAGAAATAGAAAATATGAACAGACCAATCACAAGCACTGAAACTGAAACTGTGATTAAAAATCTTCCAACAAACAAAAGCCCAGGACCAGATGGCTTCACAGGCCAATTCTATCAAACATTTAGAGAAGAGCTAACACCTATCCTTCTCAAACTCTTCCAAAATATAGCAGAGGGAGGAACAGTCCCAAACTCATTCTACAAGGACACCATCACCCTGATACCAAAACCAGACAAGGATGCCACAAAGAAAGAAAACTACAGGCCAATATCACTGATGAACATAGATGCAAAAATCCTGAACAAAATACTAGCAAACAGAATCCAACAGCACATTAAACGGATGATACACCATGATCAAATAGGGTTTATTCCAGGAATGCAAGCATTCTTCAATATACACAAATCAATCAACGTGATACACCATATTAACAAATTGAAGGAGAAAAACCATATGATCATCTCAATAGATGCAGAGAAAGATTTTGACAAAATTGAACACCCATTTATGATAAAAACCCTGCAGAAAGTAGGCATAGAGGGAACTTTCCTCAACATAAAAAAGGCCATATATGACAAACCCACAGCCAACATTGTCCTCAATGGTGAAAAACTGAAAGCATTTCCACTAAGATCAGGAACAAGACAAGGTTGCCCACTCTCACCAGTCTTATTCAACATAGTGTTGGAAGTTTCAGCCACAGCAATCAGAGAAGAAAAGGAAATAAAAGGAATCCAAATCAGAAAAGAAAAAGTAAAGCTGTCAGTGTTTGCAGATGACATGATACTATACATAGAAAATCCTAAAGATGCTACCAGAAAACTACTAGAGCTAATGAATGAATTTGGTAAAGTAGCAGGATACAAAATTAATGCACAGAAATCTCTGGCATTCCTATACACTAATGATGAAAAATCTGAAAGTGAAATCAAGAAAACACTCCCATTTACTATTGTAACAGAAAGAATAAAATACCTAGGAACAAACCTACCTAAGGAGACAAAAGACCTATATGCAGAAAATTATAAGACACTGATGAAAGAAATTAAAGATGATACAAATAGATGGAGAGATATACCATGTTCTTGGATTGGAAGAATCAACATTGTGAAAATGACTCTACTACCCAAAGCAATCTATAGATTCAATGCAATCCCTATCAAACTACCACTGGCATTTTTCACAGAACTAGAACAAAAAATTTCACAATTTGTATGGAAACACAAAAGAGCCCAAAGAGCCAAAGCAATCTTGAGAACGAAAAACTGAGCAGGAGGAATCAGGCTCCCTGACTTCAGACTATACTACAAAGCTACAGTAATCAAGACAGTATGGTACTGGCACAAAATCAGAAAGATAGATAAATGAAACAGAACAGAAAGCCCAGAGATAAACCCACACACATATGGTCACCTTATCTTTGATAAAGGAGTCAGGAATGTACAGTGGAGAAAGGACAGCCTCTTCAATAAGTGGTGCTGGGAAAACTGGACAGGTACCTGTAAAAGTATGAGATTAGATCACTCCCTAACACCATACAGAAAAATAAGCTCAAATGGATTAAAGACCTAAATGTAAGGTCTGAAACTCTCAAACTCTTAGAGGAAAATATAGACAGGATACTCTATGGCATAAATCACAGCAAGATCCTTTCTGACCCACCTCCTAGAGAAATGGAAATAAAAACAAAAATAAACAAATGGGACCTAATGAAACTTCAAAGCTTTTGCACAGCAAAGGAAACCATAAACAAGATGAAAAGACAACCTTCAGGATGGGAGAAAATATTTGCAAATGAAGCAACTGACAACGGATTAATCTCCAAAATTTATAAGCAGCTCATGCAGCTTAATAACAAAAAAAGAAACAACCCAATCCAAAAATGGGCAGAAGACCTAAATAGACATTTCTCGAAAAAAGATATACAGACTGCCAACAAACACATGAAAGAATGCTCAACATCATTAATCATTAGAGAAATGCAAATCAAAACTACAATGAGATATCATCTCACACCAGTCAGAATGGCCATCATCAAAAAATCTAGAAACAATAATTGTTGGAGAGGGTGTGGAGAAAAGGGAACCCTCTTGCACTGTTGGTGGGAATGTAAATTGATACAGCCACTGTGGAGAACAGTATGGAAGTTCCTTAAAAAACTACAAATAGAACTACCATATGACCCAGCAATCCCACTACTGGGCATATACCCTGGGAAAACCATAATTCAAAAAGAGTCATGTACCAAAATGTTCGTTGCAGCTGTATTTACAATAGCCTGGAGATGGAAACAACCTAAGTGTCCATCATCAGATGAACGGATAAAGAAGATATGGCACATATATACAATGGAATATTACTCAGCCATAAAAAGAAACGAAATTGAGCTATTCGTAATGAGGTGGATAGACCTATAGTCTGTCATACAGAGTGAAGTAAGTCAGAAAGAGAGAGTAAAATACCGTATGCTAACACATATATATGGAATTTAAGAAAAATAAATGTCATGAAGAACCTAGGGGTAAGATGGGAATAAAGACACAGACCTACTAGAGAATGGACTTGAGGATATGGGGAGGGGGAAGGGTAAGCTGTGACAAAGCGAGAGAGAGCCATGGACATATATACACTACCAAACGTAAAATAGATAGCTAGTGGGAAGCAGCCGCATAGCATAGGGAGATCAGCTCGGTGCTTTGTGACCACCTGGAAGGGTGGGATAGGGAGGGTGGGATGGAGGGAGACGCAAGAGGGAAGAGACATGGGAACATATGTATATATATAACTGATTCATTTTGTTGTAAAGCAGAAACTAACACACCATTGTAAAGCAATTATACTCCAATAAAGATGTTAAAAAAAGTTGATTTTCTATATACCAATGAACAAGTAGATTTTGAATTTAAAAACACAATTCCACTTACATTAGCACCCCCCAAAATGAAAGACTTCGGTATAAATCTAACAAAACATGAATAAGATCTACATGAGGAAAATAAAAAAAATCTGATCAACAGCAACAAAGAATTAAATAAATGGAGCTATATTGCATGTTAATGGATAGTAAAACTGTACTGTCAGGATGTCCATTCTTCTCAACTTGACCTATAAATTCAATGTAATCTCAATAAAAGTCCCAATTATTTTATGGCTTTCAATAAAATGATTCTAAAGTTTATATGGAGAGGTGAAAGACTCATATAGCCAACACGATATTAAGAACAAAGTTGGAAGACTGACATTATTCTACTTCAAGACTTACTATAAAGCTACAACAATTGAGACAATGTGCTTAAAGAAAGAATAAGCAAATAGATCACTGAAATAGAACAAGGAGTCCATAAATAGGCCCCATGTATACAATCAATTTATTTTTGACAGGAGAAAAGGCAATACAATGGAGCAAATATAGTCTCTTCACCAAATACTGCTAAAAAAACTGGGAATCCACATGCAAAAATTTGAATGTAGACACTACCTTACACCTTTCACAAAAATTAACTCAAAATGGATCACAGACTTAAATGTAAAATCCCAAACTATAAAACTCCTAGAAGATAACATAGGAGAAAACTTAGATGACCTTGGGCATGATAATGCCTCTTTAAAGACAACACCAAATATATTATCTTGAAATAATTAACTGGTAAGCTGGACTTCATTAAGATTAAATGTTTCTGCTTTATGAAAGACAATTTTAAGAGATTGAGAAGATACAGAAGAAGAAAATATTTGCAGAAGGCACATGTGATAAAGAACTGTTTTCCAAAAATACAAAGAATTCTTAAAACTCAACAATAGGAAAACAAACAACCCAATTAAAAACTGGGAAAAAAACCTTAACATAGACCTCATCAAAGAATATATACAGATGGCAAATAAGCATAGGAAAAGATGTTTCACATCATACATCATCAGGCAAATGCAAATTAAAAAATAATAGGATATCTCCACACACCCATTAGAATGGTCAAATCTAGGACACTGACAACACCAGATGCTGATGAAGTTGTGGAACAAAAGGATTTTTCATCCATTGCTGGTGGGAACGCAAAATGGGCCAGCCACTTTGGAAGGCAAGTTGACATTTCTTATAAAGCTAGACATACTCTTACTATATGATCCAGCAAACATACCCCTTGGCATTTATCCAAAGGAGTTGAAATTTTCTATCCACACCAAAATCTGCATATAATGTTAACAGCAGCTTTATTCACAACGGACAGAACTTGGAAGCAACCGAGGTGTCCTTCACTAGGTGAATGGATAAATAAACCACAGTACATTGAGACAACGGAGTACTACTCAGTGCAAAAAAGAAATGAGCTGTCAAGTCATGAAAGGATGTGGAGAAATCATAAATGCATATTACTAAGCGAAAGAAACCAGTCTGAAAGGCTATCTTCTGTAGGATTCAAAATATATGATATTCTGGAAAAGGCAAAACTATGGATACAATAAAAAGACGAGGGGTTACCAGGGAGCAGGGTGGTAGATAGATTAAGTGGCAGAGCACAGTTTCACTGCCCTAAAGAGGATCTGAAATTGCTTTGTGTAATACCATAATAACGGATATATGTCATTAAACATATGTCCCAAGCCCATAGAATATACAATACCAAGAGGAAACCCTAAAGTAAACTCTTAACTTTGGATGATTATAATGTGATAATGTAGATTCACCCTTAGTAAGATCAGGTAAATGATATTGATAATAGGGGTGACTACATATGTGTGGGGTAAGAGGGTATATGGGAAATCTGTACCTTCCTCTCAGTTTTGTTGCAAACTTAAAACTACTCTAAAAAATTGTCTGTAAAACAGTATGTACTTATTTGATTTAGATAAGCCTCAAATAATGCTTTAGATAAGCCTCTCCCCCACCATTCAAAACAGTCTAAACTGGAATTATTTTGGCTCTGTCAAACTTTTACTATAATTTGAGCACTTCCTTTGCCAATTAACTTTTTCAGTAATTTTAGCTGTTCAAGTACGCAGAGATTATTCTCTGGTGTAAAACAAAAAGCAGATTTAACCAATGTCGAATTATTTAGTAAGCAGAGTATTTTGTATTCAGCTTTTAACTACCTTTATCTATCATATTTATTATCGAACAAATTCATCAAGTTCCTTTGACAAGTATGTGTCAAATGCTTGAATTTATTAATGGATGGAGTTTAGAAAGTTGAAATAGGATTGAGGAGGTGACTTAATCACATTGGGTGTGCATTTTCTCACTTATAAGGCAGTGGCTAGGACAAGGCATTGTCTAAGGTCATACTTACACCTAATATTCTGTTAGGAATCTGTCTAATTTTGACAATGCTCAGTTATTAAGATGAAATCAACCAAGATCTGACCATTCTAGTCTTCTAGTTCAGACCTTTGTCTGAAAGATAGAATATAATTTAAATGATTTAAAATATACCACACCTGGAAAGAATATTGCCTTGAAGGTAACCAGTCTAGGAATGACGGAACAAAACTTGCTAGGAACCATATTTAATAAAAATCTAACTCTATAAATGCAATAGGATAACGTGAGAAAATGAAATGCTATCAGGTAAACAGTGCATTAAACTTTGACGTAAACTGATGATCAATTTTTTATTTTGAGATTAAGCAAAAGACAAAACGCTTTTACACTTCTGATTATTTCAAGTTAGAGGTAAATTTAGGTATGAAGTGACTCTAAACAAGTCCTGGTCCCTGAAAATTTAGCGCTCCTATCTTCATATAGTAAATTCCTGTGTGCTCACTATATTATAATTGATTTATATTTCTTTTCCAAAAATCATAACAGCAAAATTGTATACCTTTATTACAATGCTATATCATCCATTAAGTTGCATATCAAATGGTGAATATTTTAATAACGATTTAAATTTTCCTATACCAAGAAATGTATATTAATCTGCTAACAGATTATAATCCATTTTAAGAAATTTTGATTCTTCCTATATAACATAGTAGATATGCATGCAATTGTATTGCATATTAGGGGTTTTTTAATGACGTGATAAACTTTACAGATTTATAGAAAATTAAATATTTTCATATTTAACAGAATTTTCTTGGTTCAAACTACTCTGTTTACTGAATAAAATTATCTTGATCACAAACAGTGGGCTCAGACATTTCACATAATCTTGTGAAATTCATAAATAAAATATGAGAGGCCAAACGTAGTATCACAAGCTTTAGAAGCTTGTGAAAATGAACAACACCTAATACATAATTTTACACTGCAGTTTCCAGAATATATTTTATTATATTTTAGACCGTATGCCAATACAGATGGAGGAATCAGTGGTGAGAATTTTCTGGATAATGATTTATGTTTAGCCATCAGAATTTTCTAATTATAACTGAAGTAAGGTTCAGTGTAACAATTATGAAATTTAAATTGCTGATAAAGGCTCTAGAAAGCTTTGAAAAATGATCCTTGCCTGGTACTACTCATCATATTCTGATTTAATTGGTCTGAAAATGCAGCCTGGTAATCAGTATATTTCAAAACCTCCTCTGTATAAGTATGGCTATGTAACTGCTTGAGTGCTATGACGAATAAAAGAATAAGAGATACTGTGGTTTACAGAAAAACCCAGCGAACACTGGACCTCCTTACAGACATGTCTGAAACAAACAAATGCTCAACAGGAGTCACACATCCCCTTAAATGCACTCTAATAACATAATTAATCACTGACTTTAATCTTTAGGTAAATTTTATAAATTCTTTTAACTTTATTTTTTAAGGTATGTCTAGTTGTTCATAAGAATTTAAGCCAAAGTTACTAAATTATTATTTCTTAACAGATAAAAGAAATTTGGAAGAATAAATAAAAACTAGCTTTGTTATTATCCTTCATTAAAAGGTTGCTTTGTATCAATTCTAAGCAAAGATAAGAGAAACTTGTTATTGTTACATTCAGCCTAATTCCTTTGGCATAATACCCAGAAATAGAAGCTCACATTCCATTTGTCCCAGATGGTCTTCTGGGTTGCTTAAAAACACCCTTATTATTCTTGGGCCTGGTATAAGACCTGTGCATTTATCTCAGATTACTCTGAGATTAATTTTGGCAGTATGAAGACCTACTCATTGAAATCTATAAATAAAATAGCATTACTGGGAAATGTACAATCGTCTTAATTTGAATAATATTAGCTCAAAATAAATAACTTGAAGATGTAATTCAGTTCTATAGAATTTGAAATTTCACCAACTTTCACAACTTTTTCCAACATCTTATGTCTGAAAACTTTCAAAAACTTGATTTTATAAGACTACTGTTTTACTAACCTTGAATATTCTTAGAAAATTGAATATTCTGATATTTTTGTGCTTTTGTCTTGATTAAAATGTTCTCAGGCAAGCTTGTACCCCTTGGGAAATCCCAGGCATATATATAGTCTTCTTCAGTGGAAAGACAGAAGCAGTGACAACACTCAGTTGTTTGTAAAAAAGAAGGAAGGGAATAAGGAAGGAAGGAAAGGGAAGGTGGAGAGAAAAGAATATCAATAACAATATAATAATTTAGTCCCCTCAAGATAGCCAAAAAGTATACAAATGGATGACAAGCGTCTGAATTGACTAGAACGGTGAATGTCCAAAGAACTTGGCAAATGGAAGTTTTGGGCATAGACAGGCAGTATAACCCTAAGTGTCCTATAATCTTAAGAAGGCCTGGTACTCCACGACTTGGGATATCAGAACAGTGTGTCTGAATCCAATGCTGTGTAAACATAGGCAGGAAACCCACCCACAAAACTGCTTTTCCACGCCTTGTGGGGAAGCTAACTTTCTTTGTAATCAAAAGGTTTGTAGGTTCTGTGATGCGTTAACAAGAAAAAAGAATATATGTTTACTGAGATGTACATGAAAAATAGAACAATGCAGCCCCTTATTTTCTATAAGTCATCTAATCTTCCTCAAGCTGGGAAGTGTGGGTAGAATTAAAGTTTGTTTGAACCAGTTATTACAGTCCTCTCCAATTAAAACCATTTCTTTCGAGCTCTTTTGAATAAAGTCTAAATGGTTTAGACTGTCATTTCCTCCCTTGTCCTCTACAGAAAGGAGGCTATGGGGAACTTAGATAGCCTTGTGATGCCAGGAAAGGGAGCCCCATTTTCTGCTCTGACCAACTGTCTAATAACGATTATAAATAGTAAATGATCGCAAATCTTAAACATTTTTTATAGCACCAGCATAGAGAACATCCACTGTACGTTAAAGGGATTATAACTCGGGGGTATTTCTATTACTTCCTATGTAAAGACACATAAAAATGTCACCTGTGCACTCAAACAAGGCACCACAGTTGTTGCATGCCATTGACCTAATGGCGCTTTGATTTGTTCTACCACAAATTTAGCAGTAGTAGCAGCAATCATCATCACCCTGAAAATGTTTTTATTTCTGCCATGTGGGGATGGGTGTCTAAAGTAAAATTTTCATTTGTATACAGAGAGTAAATCCCACAATCTCAGAGTTCTCATTGTGAAAAATAAGGTACAGTTCTTCAGAACTGACTTTTTAAGCTTCATGAAAGAAAAGTGTTCCTGTATCAAGTCACATAGTTATGAGCAAAAGATGTGCAATGCTGGTTCTAATAAATCAGAAAGTCATCACAGCCAGAAAAAGCTTTATCTCAAACTGTTTCAAAAGCATATGAAAGATAAGATACATTTTTGACAAGCTGACAACTTATTATGTTGTTACAGAGAATTTCTAAATTCCACAACCTCAAAATGACAATCTTGTCGGAAGTTTCTACTTAAAGAAATATCTTAGCAAAAATGAACTGGCACAGACGAAGAACAGAAATGACATTTAATCGGTCATGTCAACATGCCCCTTGGGTCAGATTAAAATTTAAAGCTAAAAATAATGCTTTTAAAACATGTTTTACTCACAGGTTTGTCGCCTCAAGGGATTGTCTTAAGGAAAGGAGGGCTGATGATAGACTTATATTTATTTGAGATTGTAAGGATTTTCAGTGACTGGTGGAACAATACCAGCCAAAAAACTGTTATTAGTACAAGCTCTCCCACCTAGAAACCAAGATTTTTATATGGCAAATATAGCAACTTCTAAAAGGAATATTTTAGTGTCAATTTCAAAGACTTTTCAGAAATGACATTGAAATCAGAGTGTCTCAAAATTCATTTCAACTTTTAAAAAGTATTGGGTTGGCCAAAAACTTCATTCAGGTTTTTCTATAAACCCAAATGAACTTTTTGGCCAACCCAATATCATGTACATGAAATGTGTTTAATATTGAACTTCATATATAATCTTAACATGAAATTAAAAAATAAACAATCCATTTTTAGTTTCTGTATTTGTAAAAATAATATGAGTTCTATTTTTGCAGCAGCTATACTAAATAACAAAAATCTGTTCTTTCACAGTGAAGAATAGCAGTGTATTGTCAGTTGTGTCTCTGTGGCTTTTACTAAAGTTATAAATTTAGCTTTGTATTGGGTCTGTTTACTATACCATGCACATTGTTTAGGAAGATGATTTGTGTGCTATAACTCTAAATTGTATCTTTTACAATGTTTTTCTCTCTTATTAGGTATTTTATGTTTTGATTTTTTTGGTTTTTTTCTTTCTCAATCCCTCTGTTTATGTCTTTTTCTTTGTAGTAGAGATATACATGTGTATGTTATACACACACACACCACACGCAAACACTTCTGATTTCTAAAACACGGTCTATCTAGGGAAGTCATAGATCATATATAGAATTTGAAATTAAGATCCCATCTCACTTTCTCTATCCTAGTTCTTTGTGTACATTCTTCTAAAATGCTTTGGAAAACTTCAACCTTTGTCATATCTGGAAATTCCTATCACGTTAACTCTTCCAAGGAAAGTGTGGAGACAACTATAAATAAAGAACTTGGCCATGTAAATAGATGTGTACTGACTATATTTTATCATTTTAGAGAATTTTTCTTTTCCTCCGAAATTTTTTAGTTCCACACTAATCTCTCAATTATATTTGATTTAAAAATGGAAACATTATTGATAAATCTCAAGTCGCCTATCCAGGAAAGAAGAAAGCACAGCTATTAGCCTATTGTGTATTTTTATAAATCTTATTATAATTGCTTTCTATATGTACTTAAATACTTTTAGGAATATAGGGTATTATTTTATATTTCTAAATCATAATTACACATTTTACACATTATTTTTCATATTGCTTTTTTCACTTCTCAATGTATTTTTAAAGATTATCACATGTTAGTACAAACCGATTTACCTCATCTTTTAACCTAATGCATTATATTCCAGAATATGGAGCAACCATACTTCATCTAACCATCCCATCACTGAAGAACATCTTTGTAGATTTCAAATTTCTGTTTGGAAATATTTATTTCCAACTTTGAGTGGAATAGCTAGTGGCCATTTTCTGCTCCACACAGAACAACTAAAAAAGTCTGATGAGATACAGAATTCATATTTTAAAGACAGCAGAGAGCTCAGGGAGCAATGAAAACCACAAAGCTAAGATTCTTTCTATACAGGGGAAAGAAAAATTTAAAAACTCAAAGCTGATTTTTACTGTGAGGATATTTACCATTTTGAGCATGAACAAGAAGCTAAGATTCCAGTACCAAAATCCCAGGAAAAGGCTGCTGCTAGGAGAGAGAAAAACTAGCAGTCTTTCAGCATTCCAGATGGTTGGCAGAGACTTGGAGGATCTCTAAGACATGGCCAGCTTTCCCCTCAAGGCAATTAGTGATTACAGAGATTCACAGGGCACAATAGCAGAAACGTAAGCATATAAAACCTCTGAAAGCAGAGCTTTTCTGAAGTCTCCTGAAACAAAATTTAGAATTAAGGACAATCCAGAGTGTAGCACCCCACAAAATACATTTGGCCCTGAGTAGAAACCAAGAAAGACCAAAGGTAAACCAGAAGTGGATGACTCTTTGCAGGCTGAAACTCAACTTTGAGCCAGCACAGTTCCTTATTTGACTTGAAAAAAATTAATAAACAAAAATCCCACACAGAGTCGGGAGACCAGCAGGGGGAGCTCTCATGCCCTGCAAGGATAGCAGAGCCCAGGAGGAAAAAGAGACTCCTCTTTACTGGTATGGACTCAGCCAATGAAAAATCGTGGACGCATTCTTTACTATAGCCACCCAACTTCCTTTTCCTCTCTATAAAACTGTTCTCATTCCCTTGCCATTGGGGGACTCGTACATGGCTCGCCAGGGTTGCAGACCCTGAAATACATTTCTGTGCTAATCCTGAATAAAGCCATCTTTGCTGAAGAACTATCTGGCAAATGTTTTGTTTCACGTCAACAGGCTAAAGTGATAACTGCTACACTATCTTTCCTGCAGAGGGAAGAATAAACTTCCGCACAGGAAGATAATATTATCTGGAGCTTTTGTAACTTTTTGTTCAGATATGCAATCCAAATTACCAGAATGATATAACCATGCATGACCAAAAACGAAGAGGAAAAAAAATAATAGAAACTGAGTTGCAGATAAATGAGGTATTAGAATCAGCTGAATATGATTTTAAAATAACTATGATTAGTATATTCAAGGAAATTTAAATATATAGAGAAACATGTTAAATGATTAAAATTTTCAGAGAATTTTTTTAAAGCCAGTGGAAACCTGGAAGTGAAAAATTAAGAATTCAAATGATAGATTTTAACGAGACTATCCAAAGAAGATAAGGAGATAAAAAGAGAAATGAAACAGATAAAACAAATAGAATACAAGATTTACCCAAACACCTACAGACTAAAATACATAAATTATAAAAGGACTAAATGTATCAAAGAACTAAGTTTTCCAGATGACATTAAACAAAATTCAACAATATAATGCTTACAAGAAACAAGCTTTAAGTATAAATACCCAGATTTGAAAAGGAAAAGGAGAAAAATTACATTGTAGAACACTAACCAAAAGAATGAAGGTATAGTTACATTAATATATGACAGAAAATCTTAAGGGCAAAAAGGACATTTCAATATATACAGGTTCCACCTACAAGGAATATATTACAATTCTAAATCTGTATGCACTCATTAACAGAGTTTTAAAATGGCTAAAGTAAATAACAACAGAACTAAAAGGAGAAATAAATCTATAATCATAGGCATAAAAACATTTCTCTCAATAGGTTACAGAACAAAGATACAAAAAAAATACAAAAATATACAGAAAAGAAATATCCAACACATCAGAATTTACATTCTTTAAAGAACATAAAATTGACTATATTGTATATAAACGTCAACATTTTTCAGAGGTTGACATTTTTCTTTTCTTTTTTTTTTTTTTGTAATGTAAGACATTTATTTTGGTTACAGTTTTAGTGTTTTAACACTGATTTGTGACATAACAGACATTAAACTTCCTTTTTTTAAACCAATTTTATATCTTCCCCTTTTCTGTCCAGAAAATTCACACTTTCACAATCAAATTACTCTAAAAGCTGACAGGAGGTAAGTAAAGCTTCCAACCAATCTGCTCTCCCAACCGGAGATGGCCTCTCTTTCCAATCAAGATAAAATCTGGACTTGGAAGGACCATCATTGTTGGCTCTTCAGTGATTTTTGTGCAGTTTCTATGACAGAAAATTTCCTGCGAGAAAAGCTAGTATCTTCACATTTTAAGATCAGTGCTTATTTCGATTAAAAGATTAGCATCTTATCATTAACTTGTGACACAGAAGGCACCAACATTCCTTTTCCAAGCATCCATCACCACGGGTGGAACACATTGCCACCTACTGGTCATCATATTGTTACACACCCTATAACTTCCAGGTGACGGTCAATGTCAATGGGGATTCTTAAAGAACGCTACGGTGTCAGAGACAAAAGGGACCTTAGAGGTCTTCAGGTTGCTTGAGAGATGGTGATTTCTGCTCTCCAGCTAACTCAGAGTGGCAGAGAAACAGACCAGCCTGCGGAAGGTGTACTGCTTTAGAATTTAGAAGAAAACCGTTTGGTGCTCTCATCCGGCCTAGATGGGGGTTCGCAAGTCAAAGAAAGAGATCGGGTCAGAGGAGGGTGTAGAGGCACCCTGAGTTCCTATTCCATCACTTTCCAGGGGTAGAAAGCTATCCAGAAACAGCTTTCCACTCACAGCTGGGCACGTGTTGGCTCTTAAACAATAGAATTTGATTTTGAGGAGCTACATCTCGTGAAGTAAATATGGGGTTTCTGGGACTAAAGACTATCAAGAAAACCCAAGTTATCAGCAAAAAAGTAGCTCCAAAGTGAAGGCACTAATTCTCCCCCTGGCCTTTTCTCCAACATACCCCTAACAAAGAGCCCTTCAAGAGATCTTGGTCAGGGCTCCCCTGGTGGTGCAGTGGTTGAGAGCCTGCCTGCTGAGGCAGGGGACACGGGTTCGTGCCCCAGTCCGGGAAGATCCCACATGCCGCGGAGCGGCTGGGCCCATGAGCCATGGCTGCTGAGCCTGCGCGTCCGGAGCCTGTGCCCCGCAACGGAAGAGGCCACAACAATGAGAGGCCCACGTACCGAAAAAAAAAAAATAAAAGAGAGATCTTGGTCAGCCAGCCTAAGTAGCTGTGACTGTCCTGTGCAGGAACCACTGCCTGGGCGTGGGAGGGGGACCCCCGGCCCAGCTCCTGGGCCTCTTCCAGAAGTGGAGCAGAAAGCTCTGACTTAGGGATGCTACATGTTTCCTAGAAGAAGAGCCACACATTCTAACCCAGTTGGGGACCCACGCTTTACTTCCTTGTCCTGAAGCAGAGTCCCCCCTTGACACCATAGCTTGAACAGTTGTCCTCTGGCCACAAAGCTAACTGGCTCTTGTGCACACGGGCTGGGTCATGGACATGCCCGGGGGCTCATTTCTTGAGGAGGAGTGTCATATGAGAGAAAGGATTCAGCTTCAGAGAGCAGCCAACCTGAAATCTCGCCTCAGTTCTGCCTTCGAGCTGGGAAGCCCTGAGCACCCCTACTCATTCTGAACCCCAGTTCCTTTTCTTAAAGGTAGCAATACATGAATAAGCCCTACCAAGTTAATAGGGTTATTGTGAGGATCAAGATAGATTTAGTGGGAGAGTTATCCAAACACTGTGAGGGACACGGGAGAGAGGATGGCCATTTCACTTAGGTGGGTCTATTGGGGCAGCTTCGTGTCTGAAAAAGAAGACAGATTCTAGTTTATTCGGGGCTGCTGAGGTCACAAAGCAAAGGGGACATCCAGGCTGCAGAGGTGCTGCTTCTACTTCTGCCAAGACAGAGACCATTACACCTGGGTGTGAAGCCTGAGGCACACCTGCTTCTCCTCAACCTAGCTGGAAGCTTCTGGTCAACTCTGGAAAAGGCACATTCCTCACCTCCATAAAGTAATAACACTGCCTGAAATGAAACTTAAAACTGAATTTTAAATATTCAACGGAAGTCCCTGATATTTCCTTTCAGGTAAGACTCCTTTGCAAATCCTTGCAAGTGATCCTACCACCAAGTCAGGCTTCTGGGAGCTTGACACACCCACCAGGACAACACCCTGCATATATTTGGTGCTCAAAAAAAAGAAATGTTTAATTCCACAAACTTTTATCAGACATCTATGTGCTAAGCGCTGGGGGCAGAGCTGAGGACCACCTCTCTGCCATTAGGGAACCTGAAGATGACAGCACTGCGCCGCTTGCCCCTTTTTGTTTGCTCTACCACCAGTAAAGGCTCCATCTGGATGTTACGCCACGTTTCCTTTCTGCCTGGCTGAGTCACTTTTGCTACCAAGGCTCCAGGACCTTTTCTGGCAGCAGAGAGCTGTAAGAACTACCTGTGAGTGGGCAGGATGTGAGCTTGGGCCCGTTCATCCCCCTACTTGTCCAGCCACTGGCTGTGTTGCTGTCTCTGTCTCTCTGTCTCTCTCTGTCTTTCTGTCTCTCTCTCTCTCTCTCACACACACACACACACACACACACACACACACACACACACACACACACCCGCGCTATAACTGGCCAGCTTCCTCCTCCTGTTCTTGGAATAGCACCAAGACAAAAAGCAGTGAGCACAAGTGGCTTGGGCTCGCCAACACTATAATTCAGGACAAAACCCTTGTAATTCTCCAAATGGTGGGGTTTTTAAATAGGCTGGATTTCAACACCCTGTTTTCTAAAAAAAAAAAATAAAACCCTGCCCAAGGCATTGCTCTTCTAACCGACCAAGTGACGTCTGAGAGCCAGGTACCCCAAAGACGCGGATTCTGGACTCCAGCCTTCCACCAAGGAGTCACATTTTTCAAACGATTGATTTAGGAGAGTCCTCCAGGGGCATGTATTTGCCCACTCAAGGGTCTCTTTGTTTCAGTATCTTTAATCCTAAAGAAATCATTAAAATGCAGTCTCTTCATGGGGATTTCCACCTAAGGACAACTGACCCTGAGCCAACTTCAGATCTCATGACGTGCCTCTGTCTAGGAGCAGGGTGTGGACGGCTGTGCGGAGACACAGGCACTGTTGGGGGGAGGGGGACCCGCGTTTGCATAGTTCCTTTACAGAGTCGGGGTCCCCACTCAGGAGAGGGCCCAGGGGTGGGCGGTGGGGAGGTCAGGAGGGGCCCCTGTGAGCGCCTCAGGCCTTACACTTCCACAGACCTCTTGCCCTGGGTCATCCAGAAGAAGCACGCCCGTCACAGGCCTTCCCCCACTCTGCACCCCCTCCTCAGGGTGAGGACATCATAAATTGTAGGCACCAGGGAGCAGGAATGCCCTCCTCAGCAAGCAAGAAAATGTACAGCCTTAAATGCATATGTTAGAAAATAACAAAGGGAAAAAAAATCACAGTGATTTATGCTTTCATATAAAGAACTTTGTAAGGAAAGAGCAAATCAACCCCAAAAAAGTAGTACAGAAACAATTAACATAAGAAAAAATACATAATTAAAAAAAATTAATTAAAATTTTAATTACATTCAATTAAAAAATTTGACAAAGCCAAAAATTGATTGTTTGAAAACACTAATAAAGATGAAAAATTCAAAAGACTTAACAAGAAAAAAAAACCCCAACATATTACCAATTTAATGCACCAAAACAAGATTTTGCTGTAGGCTTTACAGATATAAAAAGTTAATAAATTAGGGCTTCCCTGGTGGCGCAGTGGTTGAGAGTCCGCCTGCGGATGCAGGGGACTTGGGTTCGTGCCCCGGTCCGCGAAGATCCCACATGCCGCGGAGGGGCTGGGCCCGTGAGCCATGGCCGCTGAGCCTGCGCGTCTGGAGCCTGTGCTCCGCAACGGGAGAGACAACAACAGTGAGAGGCCCGCGTACAGCAAAAAAAAAAAAAAAAAAAGTTAATAAATTAAAATTATGGAAAGTTTCATACCAATAAATTTAATAATTTAGATAAAATGACAAACTACATAAAAACCACAAATTACCAAATTAAAGTAAAAGAAATTAAAGATATGAATAGTTCCTCATCTATTAAAGAATTTGAATCCAGCATTAAAGTCATTCCCATGATGAAAACTCCAGGCTTACATGAATATACTGGTGAATTCTTCAAAACATTTTAGGAATAAATTAAACCAATCTTACACTAACACTTCCAGAAAATACAAAGATAGCACATTTACCAACTCTTTGATTAGATGAACAAAAGTCTTGATACCAAAACTTAAAAGGGATGCTATAAAAAACAAAACTTGCAGGCTAAGTTTTCTCATAAATATAATAAATGCAAAAATCTTAAACAAAATATTAGCAAGACAAATCCAAGAATATATAAGAAAGATAATATACCTCAAATAAGTAGGTTTTTCCATGAAAGCAAGAGTGATTTAACATTAAAAAAAATCAATGCAATTTACCCTATTAATAGAAAATAAGTGAGAAAAATAATACCATCATCACATTAGATGCATTTGATAGAATTCAACATCCATTCATGATAACAATTCTCAAAAAATTAGGACTAGAAAGGAACTTCAATAACTTAATGAAAACCATCTTGGAAAGATCCTACAATAAATATCTTAATGATAAATTATTGAAAACTTTCTATTGCAGTCAGGAATGACCCAATGATGCCTGTTATCACCACTTGTATTTAACAGTTTTGGAGTTCCTAAGCAGTGAGATGAGACAGTTGAAAGAAATAAAAGGCACAAAGATTGAAAAAAAAAGGAAAAAGGAAATAAAACTTCCATTATTGGCAGATGGCATATTTTTTCATGTAGAAAATACAAAAGGACCAAGAGCCAATTATTAGAATTACTAGGTGAATTTACTAAAGCCACTACATTTAAGGTTAGTATACAAATATTAATTGCATTTCAACGTATCTGTCTCAAATAAATAGAAAATTAAATTTAAAAAATGATACCATTTACAAAAGCATCAAAAAACTTGAAACACTTAAAAAAAACAACTAACAGGTATGCAACACTGCTACTCTGCAAACAAGAAATATATTGAAAGAAATTTTTAAAAGACAATAGATAGAGGGAAATCTAGGTTCATAGACTGGAAGACTCAAAACATAACGTATAGATTTGTTGCAATACCAACTAAAATCCTAAAAGGTTTGTTCATAAATTCAACATGCTTGTTGTAAAATGTGTATGGAAATCCAAAGGGCCAAGAATATGCAATGAACTCTTGAGAACTATCAAAACTGAAGGACTTACACTATGAGATATTAAGACCTATTATAAATTCATGTTAATTAATTCAATGTAGTTTTTGCACAATATAAACCAATTGACCAATGGAATAGAATAGTCTAGAAATAGACTCACATAGATGCGGTCACCTAACTCATGTCAAAAGTAACATTTCAGTGCAGTGAGTTGTGGCCAACTGGATATCTTTATGGGAGAAAAAGAAGAACCTTTGCCTTTACTGTATTCCACACCCATATAAATCCTAGACAGATTGTAGATTTAAAAGTGAAAGGTAAAACAATAAGACTTTTAGAAGAAAACATAGGAGAATATCTTTATGACCTTGGAGTAAAGAGCACTTTCTTTATTTCTTAAACAGGACACAAACGATATTTAAAAATAAATAAAATGTAATTAGATGACACCACAATTAAAGTATTCTGTCCATCAAATGTTATCAATAACTCCGAAGGATACATACAGATGGTCAAGTGGCACATGAAAAGATGCTCAACATCACTAATTATTAGAGAAATGCAAATCAAAACTACAATGAGGTATGACCTCACACTGGTCAGAATGGCCATCATCAAAAAACCTACAAACAATAAATGCTGGAGAGGGTGTGGAGAAAATGGAATCCTCCAACACTATTGGTGGGAATGTAAATTGGTACAGCCACTATGAAGAACAGTATGATGGTTCCTTAAAAAACTAAAAGTAGAGCTACCATATGATACAGCAATCCCACTCCTGGGCATATATCTGGAGAAAACCATAACTTGAAAAGATACATGCACCCCAATGTTCATTGCAGCACTGTTTACAACAGCCAGGACATGAAAACAACCTAAATGTCCATCAGTGCAGGAATGGATAAAGAAGATGTGGTGTATATCTATCTCTCTATCTATCTATATACACATATACAATGAAATATTACTCAGCCATAAAAAAGAATGAAATCATGCCATTTGCAGTGACATGGATGGACCTAGAGATTGTCATATTGAGTGAATTAAGTCAGACAAAGACAAATATCATATATCGCTTTCATGTGGAGTCTAAAAAAATGGTACAAATGAACCTACTTACAAAACAGAAATAGAGTCACAGATGTAGAAAACAAACTTACGGTTACCAAGGGGGAAAGGGGGCACAGGAGGGTAAATTGGGAGATTGGGATTGACATATACACACTACTATATATAAAATAGATAACTAATAAGAACCTACTGTATAGCACAGGGGACTCTACTCAGTACTCTGTGATGACCTATATAGGAATAGAATCTAAAACATAATGGGTATATTGTATGTATAACTGATTCACTTTGTTATACAGCAGAAACTAACACAGAACTGTAAATCAATTACACTCCAATAAAAATTAATTAAAAAACAATAGGACGTTGCTAAGATGCTAAGTATGATATGTCATATAATAAAATGACATTTTATTTGAATTTTTCTGAAAAAGTTATAGAGTGAAAAGCAACACAGAGTTAAGTATTTTTATTGTGTGTATGTATATACGGGTATGTACCTGACAAAAAAACTCATTCAAAATATGCAAAGAATTCCTACAAATTAATAAGGAAAATACTATCAAACTAGTATAAGATATATAAAAAACTTGAGTAGGCACTTCACAACAGAAAATATCCAAGTAACACATACACATATGAAACAGAATTCAAGTAAAGCACAAGGGAATACACACTAAAATCACAATGAGTTAACTTCACACCCATCAGAACATCTAAAACAAAGAGTGAGACAAAGCTAGGTATCGGCAAGATTATAAACAACTAGAATTCTGATAATTTGCTGGTTCTTGTATAAACTGGTAGGTACAACCCATTTGGAAAACTACTTGTCAGTGTCTAAAAGAGCTGGAGACATGCAAGTTCTGTGATGCAGATACTGCGCTCCTAAGTGCATAATAACGCAAATGGAAATGCATTTTTCATATAACAAAACAAATGTACAGGATAAATCCCACAAATACACAATTTTAATACTGAAAGGGGAAAAAAGACAAAAGAGTACATCCTATATGATTCTATTTTTTAAATTTCAAAAACTTTAAAATTTAATATACGGTATTGGAATTTGGGATAATGGTTAACTTGGGGGTTTCAGGAGTCCTGGTAATGCTCTATGTCTTGATCTCAGGACTGTTTACATGGGTGTGTTTATTTTATAAAATTCATTAAACCCCACACAAATTATTTATACATTTTATAAGTAATCCTTCAATATATTTTACAGGGAGGAACTTTTATTTATGAGGCAGGGGGAGAGACAGAGAGGGAGAGAGAGGAGGTGGTGGAAGGGGCAATGGGGGCAGGGGGAGGAGATTAATAATTTCAGGTATACTTGCCTTTAAAGTCACTACACACTAGCTGAAGTATTGGGAAAATTCTTATGCGGGTATTTGAAAGGCAGATGCAGCTTCTCCTTGCCAAGATTAGGCTGTCACATTTGAGGCAACTTTCAAAACTGTATTTTGTACTGAAAAGTTGACCAGTTTGCCGATTTTCTTAGTTTCTGGCAGTTAGAAAATTCTCAAAAGGTAATAATTATTTTAAATTTTGGGGTTTTGTTTCTGCTTTGGTTTTATTTTGTTTGTTTTGTTTTAATATCTGGATATGTTGGTATGCAAAATCCTCAAAAATGATCAACTTACAAAACACACATGATTAATGATAGGTACATATTCAATCAAATTGTTTTTGACTCCTGAGAACTTGACTTCTAAAGTCAAGGACCAGTGGGTTGCACAATTGTACTCTACAGACTTTGAACAATAATTATTTTTCTTTTACTTGAAATACTGTAATGAAATAGCCATTCCTCTGAAAGATACAACATAAACTTCTATTCAGAGAAACTAAAACTCATCCACCTTCATTTTCTACTTCATGACAGATTTTCCATTACAGGAAAAGCTGGAGCAAAACATCTAAATTTATTTATCTCCTCCCACTTTTTTCAGTGACAACATATATTATTTTCCCTTTGTCTCTCAATAAACACAAAGGACTGTTGAATTTACTGGAAAATAATTAAGATGAATAACATTAAAAAGATATAAGAACATCTCCAAGTTATTCCTTCTACTAATAAAAAATACGATTCACAGAGTCTCACTTCCCGTAATTTTTACTGCTTACTATCACCTAGGAGGATCAAATCTAAAAGCTGATTATAGAAAATTATTTACAACCTTGGAAACACTAAAGGAATCTTTCATGCAATTCTACCACCTCAGTACCTGACAAACCTCTCTGAATGCAAAAAAAGAATAAAAAATTAACAACAAAAAAACTGTCTTTAAAGCTAATCTGTCACTTGATTTGACATGAGATTATTCTCTCAAGTCCAGGAATCCATGTAATTTCCTTCCAGGCATCTCTAGGCAAAGTTCTTTTTCATTTTACAACTTCTAGGCAATAAGTATTGAGGCATACATCAATTCTATTATTAAAGGCTCTGCAAAGTATTGCTATACTAAGGAGGGAAAAGCAACATGTTGGGGTTATGTGTGCTCTGTACTATGGAGGTTGCATGCTCGTCCCAGCCCACTGATGATAATGCTCTGCCCTAGGGATGCCTGCAGTACTCGCCTGGGCCCATGTTACCGGGAGAAAAGCCCACAGATATTTCCTTACCGAGGTCAATGTTGTGGCTGGGCCGGCCCTTGTGGTTCCTGTGATGGTCACAGAGTGCACTTTAGCAAAATACTATCAGGGAAATTTGAGGAACAAGATTTATTATCGACAAATCCTGAAGGGTACACAGCATGCCTGAAGACCACACAAGGGGGAGGTTGAGTAGGGGGAGAAAAGGGGTGAGAGGGAGGAGGGGGGGCAGGGAGAGTGAGAGAGAGAGAGAGAATGAACCTGGGGCTCTACATTTATTTGGGTCTAAGAGCAAGGTGATTAGGATTTCTCTAGGTCACTCATTATTGGCTGATTTGAAGCATAAGAGGAGGAATGAGCACACAGGAGCCTGGAAATGGGGTCACTCAAGCAGCCGGTTACCTATGTCACCCAGGACTTTCTGAAAGGGAAACTTCATGGAGTGGGTGGTCTAGCTCTTTATCTGGTTGTCTTGCTAGTAGCTATGTCATACAGTTGGTAATGCGTTTATTCAAGATGGAAGTCTTTTGAACTGGATGCCTTGGCAATCAAAAGAGTGTCAGGCACTTACACCACAGAGATGAAGCCCAAAGGAGATACTGCTTGTGTACCTTGATGAGCATATTTCAGGTATTTCTATTTCTTTACCCATAAAGTGGATATGTTAACTTAAATATTGGTATACTGCAGGGGAGGTAAGATTACATATGAAATAACTTAGCAAAAATGACTGCAATGTATCTTACACAATAGGTGAATATTCAGTGTTAGCTTTTACCTTCATAATAAACTATTCCAGTATTTAGCAGCTTAAAACAACAAACACTGGTTATCTTACAGTATCTCATGAGGATTGCAGTCAAGCTGTCGGCCAGAGCAGTAGTCAATTCACAGCCTGATGGGCCTGGAGAATCTGCTTCTAACTAACTCCCGTGGCTGTTAGCAGGCCTTGGTTCCAGGATGGCTCCTGGACTAGGCCTTCTGTTGAACACAGAACACTCCATAAAGTTTTCACATGACAGATTGCGTCTCCCAGAGTGAGAGATCCAACGGAGAGCGAGAGAACCATCAGGACGGAGGCTGCAGGGTCTGACACACATAATCTCCTAAGGGACATATTATCACTTTTGCAGAATGCTAACAGTCACGCAGCAGAATCCTCATGTGCAGTGAAGGAGGAGACTACATGAGAAAGTGAATATCAGGAGGTGAGGATCATTGCAGGCCATTTTAGAAGCTGACTCATCCAAACAATAACTGTTTATATTATACCTCATAGTTATTCACACTATTTATTGAGCATCTTAGTGTTGTGTTTTTATTAATTCATTTAATTCTCACTCTAACCCTATTAGATAGTGTTGTAATTTCATTTTTCAAGTAAGATGAAAGAAAATTTTAAAGGCAT
The DNA here is from genome assembly GCF_059928025.1 of Delphinapterus leucas. Lineage (NCBI taxonomy): Eukaryota > Metazoa > Chordata > Mammalia > Artiodactyla > Monodontidae > Delphinapterus > Delphinapterus leucas. The sequence goes on along the minus strand of NC_143131.1, from coordinate 100,195,825 downwards.
ATTATAGCTAATAAGTGGTGGAACATTATGAAATGCAACAGTCATCTCGTTAGTGTTTCACAATGATATAAACAAAAAAAGCAAATTTTTCAAAAGTAATAAAGGATTTCAGAAATGGTAGGCCTGCCTTGTGTAATTAACGCTGATTAAAAATATGATATTTTGCTAGTAAAATAAGATTCAGCCACCATTTCAGCTATTACTTCAGCCAAAGGAATTATACTATGCATGAACGATTTTTTAAATATCTATATATTGTGGAATACTCTTATGGATAGTATTTATAAATATTATATTTAAACATATTTATCTCTCACAATTAGTATTTTATGTCTTTCCTCTGTCCCCCGAGTTGAGAAATACTTGTATCCCTGTCCTCATTTTTATTCTTTTAAGTTTTCATTTTTTTAAATATATAAACCTATACAATTACATAACATTCTTCCATTTCCTAATTACATATTATCACTATTTTAATGGTGTATAAAGAGCAGTAGTATTCTTCAGGGAAAATATCCAAACTCAGTTTTTATCTGTGTACAGAAAGAAAATAATTACCAGATATTAGACATTGTAAAAACCTCTATAATTCAAAGTCCTGAGCTTTATCTTATAATTCTACTGTTTTCTTTCATGCAGCTAAAACCAAATTATTCTTCCCTAATTCACCAAAGACTTTCTAATACCAAAATAATTTTGAAAACTAATTCCTATTAAAATTTCTTTCTGAGTTTATACCACTAAGATGAGACCCACAGGAATCCATACAGCCTGTGAAAGAGGTAGGAATAAAGAGGAAATTAAGAAATTGGGTATCACAAGCTAATCACCACAACCTCCCATTGTTCATATTGCTTTACTACTGCTTTTATTTCGTGTCATTTTTTTTTCATTTTTTCCCTTTCAGAACTGAAGAATTTCTCTTTAAAGAATACATAAAATTTAAGTAACAATACTTGTATTTAAGTAACATTATTCTTTCCACATCTTTCTCACTCCAACTAAAATGATCAAAATTCATCCATATCTTTTAATATAAAGATTAGAAATTGCTCTGTCTCCTACTACTCTACGTTAAAGTTAAATGTGAAGAAAACTAGGAGCACAGCCCAAAGAAAGCTGATCCAAGTTATAAAGCAGAACATATTTATCCAACTATGCTGCAAATACACGTGTCAATTATGAACATCAGTGTGAGTTTCCTAACTTTTTACATCATCTAAACTTCCCAGGACTAATTAAAACCACACTTATGAAGGATTCTAAAACTTGAAGTGTTTTTGTTTTCTAAATGAGCTTGGAGTAAATCTCTTAAGTCTTGGAGTGCATCAAATGTAGACAGTAAAGCTACTACAATCTAGACTGAAATACACTGCCTCTGATATATTCCTCGTATACCAAAATTCCTCTCAGTGTCTCTTACTCTGCTATCTGTTACTTTGAAAGTAACATATCAGGATTATTCCCATCAGATTGTTCAAGATGGAGGCTATTATAGTTTAGTCACCCTATCTCACTCATCAACTTTAAAGTATAAGGCCTAAATAAAAGCCCAAAGTACCTTTGTGAACTCCCCCAAGATAATGGAACTTGAAACACACAGCATTTAAATTTCTACGAAAGAGTTTCTTGAGTATCAGTTGAGTTAGCTGAGGAATAGTTCTTGGTCTTCTTTGGAAAAGTACCTAAGAGTAAATAATAAAATTCATTGCCCATATTTGAAATATTTCATAAAACGCTGAGTGGAAGTGTGAAATGGACAATTCTTCTGGAAGACAATTTGTCAATATCAAGGACCTTAAAATTTTACATCTACACCTCACCTAGTTTTAGAAATTGGTATAAAAATATGACTAACACTAATTCTACATAGTTTATTTTTATAATAATAACTAAAATAATCCATAAATTATGTTTCCATATGTTAGAATATTTTTTGGTCATTATGTTCATCAATTAATATTTAATTACTTATTAAAATATTCATGAAAAGGGGATAAAAAGTTCATAAACAGTATATTTTAAATTCTGTTTAAAAATATTAGTGGTATTTTGTGTGTATATACACACACATATATATTTATAAACATTAGTAAATGATAAATTATTTTGTCCAGATTTGAAATATTTTGTAAAACATTGAGTGGAAATGTGAAATGGACTAATCTTCTGGAAGACAATTTGTCAATAATATCAAGGACCTTAAAATTTTATATCCACATCTCACCTAGTTTTAGAAATGTATGTATATATATATATTATATACATATATATTAGGTATGAACATATGTATGTATGTATACATTTCTTTCTCTGTCTCTCTCTCTCACACACACACAAACACATACACACACACTGCTCATTCCATCACCATAATGTTAGTAATTTGAGATTAGGGAATCATGTAACCCCCAAATCTCAAATGGAAACAGCTGTATCCATTCTACTTAAAGGCCTTCACTAAATTTTATAGTTAAATTGCAAGCAGCCAAACTGGGAAACAAATACAAATATTCTTAATCTCTAACATTTTTGTTTAATATACTTGGATATGAAAGCCAAATTAATTATGAGAAATAACTGCTCCCATTTTCTCAGCTTGAGGTCCATTTTAAGTATAGATATCTAGCCACACATAATTGGGTAAGTTAAAGGTTGGCCTAGCTACTTTTGTTACAGTAATTCAACAAAGGATAAATGTTGGAGTACCATGGAAACAAGGATATATTTAATTCTATATCCTGATCAAACCAATTTTGAATCACTTGTTATGCTGACAAATTTCCTTCAGACATATGGAATTAACTTAATAGATTTTGAAATATCATTTGCCCTATAAATCCATTAGTCATTTCACAGAGGTTTAAACAGCAAAATTAGTAAGCATTCCTTGGCATCATTTATACAGAATCTGATTTGGAAAAACTGGTCCTACCTCGCCCATCTTGTAGTGATAAATTTCTAGTAAAGAAAACATCCAGTAAAATTCATTTATAACCATGGCTTGTAATGAAAAATGGCAGCCCTAGGAAAAAAGTTCCTGAAGAATGTGATTTCTGTAACTACAGAGCTACTTCTATGATATTTAACAATGCAACCCTTCATTACTTTTCTCTATCCAACCATTCTAAACTGAGTTGAAAGTGAGAATATGCATCATTAAACTTTCTTGGAACTAGTGCCATTGACCTTGACCACACGCACAGTTGAAATCCTGAACTATACGGATAATAGGGACATTAAGGTGAAATAAATGTCTTTCTTTTCAGTTCTTTGGTTAACCTCTAGATATCTAACAACATGGCAGCCGTTGATCCAAACAGAATTTCAGAACAAATCTTGCCCTTTAGCCACTTGACAGCAAAAAGTAATTAGGCCCAAACTAGGTATAACTGTCCCTTACCTCAGTGAAAAAAGAGAGAGAGGAAGATTAAGATGGAGTTAGAAGTGAGGTGGCTCTCTAACTATCATAAATAACCACATTTATAAAGATAACATATCAGGTTACTATTAACTGCAGTGATTCAATGTCTTATAAAACTCAATACTTTGTCAAAAACTTTAAATAGATTATGAAATATTCTCAATTTCCAAAAACACAATAAGCCACAAGTATGTTATTTACAAAGGTATTGCTCCATTGAATAAACACTATAAATGATGACTGAATCTCCAGTGCATTCAATACAAGCTTATTTGAACCTCAATGTATAGAAATCTATTAGGAAAAACACTCTGCAAGCTATTCATCATGTGTAAGCACATTTCTCTTTAGGAAGTACATTAAAAATTTAATCTTGGACAACCAGAAATGGTCTTTCTCCACCTCCCTAACCCAGTCAACACCTGAGGCAAATCAGAATGGCTGCTAAGCAATGTGGCTCACATTTTTAGGGTAATTTAAAGAGGTCATTTACCTGGACACAGTCCAGAGGTGAGGAGTAGAATGAATACTTTGGCTGGATAGATGAAGAGGAGAAAAGGCTAATAAGATAGTTTGAAAGAGATGAGACTGCTGCTACAGTAGAAGAGTTTAAACAGCACGGAAGAGATGCACCATTCTTCTCCATTCCTTCTCTTGCTCCCTTTATCATAAGTTGGACACCCACATACAGTAGATTCCGATGGACGATTTTAGATTCATCTATGTTTGCCACATGATATCTATAGTATTATAATATTACAAAACTTTTCTGCAGTTTACCCAGAGATAAATTATATTAAATATTTCATATATGTCATTCAGTACTGTTTCTATTAATGTACAGAATGTGTATCTAATGGTTCACAGATTTGGAATCATGTCCTATATACAATTTGGTATTCACTGTGAGCAAATAATGAGCATTTTCCTATGGGATATTCTCCTAATTTTAATTTGTGTACAGTATTCTACAATATTTCTTTACTGGGCATTTAGGTCATTCCCCACTTGTACTATTAAAACATTACTGAACATTCTTTTGTGAACTAATTTTATTCTGTTTTTAGTTTATTTTACTTATTCTAACTTTATTCTTATAAGAAAGAAATAATGAGTCAATATATTTTTAAATTGTTTATATATTAGTGTTTTTCAATCCTGGCTGCACATTGAGATTATTTTGAGGCACTTTCAAAAAATATTGGCAGAGTTTCTCTTGCTTTTTAAAGTTCCCCAGGTGATTCAGGTGTGCAGTCAAAGCAGAGGCTGATATGTATATTACCAAATTGACATCCTTAATCTTAATACGAATTCACATTCCTCCAGCATTATAAACAATTGTTCACTCTGTCCAACACTCTATTGTCCTTATTTGAATCTTTGTCAAATGGGTGACAATGGTATCTCATTATCATCTTAATTTGCATTTTTGATTTCTAGTGAGAGTGAACATTTTTCAAATATACTACCCATTTATAATTTTCCTTTTATGAATTGGCTTTTAATATTTTCTGCCCATTTGTTCAACTGCAATATTCAAGTTTTATTACTGTAAATAATCATCCATGAGAATTAAATAATTATTTTGCCAAATAGAGCAAATTTGTCATTTAGCTTTTAATTTTGTTGATGTAGTAGATTATATAAAGATGTAAAATCACTAATCTATTTTTATAGTTTTCTATTATTCTTATCCTCATTTAAACTAAACGTCAACTGATGTCACTATACTTCTTAAAACTAAGATAAAACCACGCATTGAATTCATTTTCTTAGTCACCTCAGGCTCCAGTTTCCACTGAATTAGTTCAATTTAATGATCATCTTACCATCTCACTCGGGCTACTGTTGTTCTGAACTATATTTACCCAGACCAAGTACCCAGCCTCTTTCTTCAATTTATTACAAATTATTCACACATGGTAATTTTGTGTACAAATTTGGGGAAAACCATGTGACTAAATTCAATGTTAAATGTTCCTCTTCTTAAAACCCTCTTGGCTTTTTGATGGATTACATCTCCTATGTGGATCTAACTCTTTGCTCTCCTCTAATCCACAGATCTTTTTCTACAAACACCAAATTAATATTAATGCAGAATGGCTTAAATACTTCTTTTGTTGTCTTAGACCTGACTAAGTCCTACAACTTTGTTTTGGTCAGAGTGGACTACCTACTGTAACAAACACTTCCCAAATCTCAGTGGCTTAAGGCAACACGTTTTTTTAGCTATGATCAGTACTATGGTAGAGGTAAAAGGGAGGCTAAGTTCAATTGTTTGGGAACCCTGAATTCTTCCATCTTGTGTTTCTACTATCTTCTTTGCTTTCAAACCGCAGAGGTCAAAAGAGAGAAAGAGAGCTTATGAAAGGCATAAATGCTCTTAACTGCTTTGGTCTTAAAATAACATACATCACTAACACACATATTCAATTAACAGGAAATAGTGATATGGCCCCGTCTAGATACAGTGGGGTCTGGATATGTGGTCTAAGTGTGCTCAAGTAAAAGAAGAGACATGAACATTGGTAGACAGTAGCAAATCTCACAGGCATATTAAAGCATTTTCCTAAATAAGTAGGGTTTCCTCTAGAAATAAATTCTCATCTCAGATGTTAAGAAAACTAATTGTTTGTATGCTGCATTGAAAGACATTCAACACTCTGAGATCAGAAAAATATTCAACAATATTTTATCTATTTACTTCATGATTTCATTATCTGTATTTAAATACTTATACTCCTGGAATATATTTTGGAGTGCAATATGGATAAAACTTTATTCCAAAATGCTCACCAATTAACCAATACTATTTAATGGTTAATATTAACACTTGACATGCTATCTTCATCATACAGAGAGAGAGAGAGTTTCTTAGATATCACTTCTATTTCTATATCTATATTACCCCTGGACAAACTATAGTTGACTCTTGAACAGTGTGGGAGTTAATCCAAGTATAATTTATCAAAAGCCCTCCATAATTAGGGTTCCTCTGCATCTGTGGGTTCAACCAACTATTGACAGTGTTGTATTGCAGTATTTCCTCTTGAAAAGTATATGTGTATAAAGTGGACCCATACAGTTCAAACCCACAGAGTTCAAGGGTCTACTGTACAATTGTTATTACTGTAGCTTTATAATTTAATATATACCATTAAAACAACCTTTTATCATACTCATAAAATTTTCCCTCCTCTGCTTATTTTTCATATATAGTTTATATAGATCAAATTTTCTCTCTGGAGTCATATTCCTTCTGCCTGAAGAACTTCTTTTAATATTTCTTGTAGCACAGATCAGCTGGTTATAAATTCTCTCCACTTTTATATGTTTGGCCTTTATTCTCCTTCATTTTTTAATGCATTTGCTTTTGTTATTTTGGGGGGATTATTTTGTTGTTTTCTTTAGTTGAAATTGTGATTGAAGATATTTATAGATTCACTTGCAGTTATAATAAGTAATACAGAGAGAACCATTGTACACAATGCCCAGTTTCCCCCAATGGTAACATTTTGCAAACTATAGTATACTATCACACCAGGATATTGACATGAATACAATGCACTGATCTTATTCAGATTGCCTCAGTTTTACTTGTACTCATTTGGGTGTGTGTGAGTGTATGCATTAAGGTCTATACAATTTTATCAGTTGTGTAGGTTTGTGGATTTCTTTTCCATTTTTGAGAAGTATTTTTTCTGGATATAACTGACTTCAAAAAAAAAAATCTCTTTAAAGATGTCACTCTATTTTCTCCTGGCTTGTCTGGTTTCTGATTAGAAGTCAGCTAATACTCTTATATTTTTCCTGCATATATAGTGTGTCTTTCTTTCTCTGTCTGCCTTGAAGTTATCCTTAATGCTTGACTTGTAGCAATTTGACCAAGTTTACATGGCTAATAAATAGATGAAAAAAGATTTAAACTCATGTCTAATTTACAACCAAAACTCTGAGTTCTTTGCACCACATGAAACTGGATAGGCTTTATGCCATTATTTGTAAATATTAACAGCAAAAAAAAAAAATCTAACTCTAAATAATTATTCATATTGTTCATCCATATAAAGCACAATTCAGCAAATTTTAAGAAATACTCAGATTAGAAGCAAAGATTTAGTTGGTTCATCAAAATCTGAGATTAAGGAAACTGTGGTCTGGAGGAATGACCTGAGAAAAGGGACTGTCACAGGCTAAATAATGACTCCCAAAGATACCAAGGTCCTAATTTCTGGAACCTGAGGTTGTTAATTTATTACAGCACCAGAGACTCTGCAGATATGACTAAGTTAAGGATCTTGATATATGGAGATTATTTTGCATTATCTGGATGAGCCATAAATGCAATTACAAGTGTTCTTATAAATGAGAGGCAGGGATATTTGAATACAGAGGAGAAGGCAATCTGACAAGAGCGGGGAAGGATTTGAAGATGCTATATTGCTGACCTTAAAGATTGAGGAAGGGGCCATGAGCCAAGGAATACAGCCTTAGAATTTAGAAAAGTTAAGGAAACTCTACAGGAAGAGTTATTTAGGTGCAAAGCCAGGTGAAGAAGCCATGCTATATTTTCAGTCATGTAACCTCCCTGAATACTGTATTAAGCTCATTAGTTTGTATTCAGTTGTGCCTCAGATAAGTTATATAAAGACAAAATAGAATTAATATAATCACATATAAATATAATTAATGGACATAATTAGCTAAGGATAATTTTATTTTAAAATAATTATATAAAATGGTAATAAGTCATATGAAAATAAATCTTCCAAATAAATATCAACATAATATCTTTTATATAATATACAAAACAAATTATTCTTGGATTTTTACAAGTTCTTTTATTCATTCATTGTGGCAGAAGCAACTCGCTGTCCAAAAAAACATATTGCTTCCCATTCTTTAGTGTAGAGTTGTTAGCAGGGAAATAGCTGCCCAGCAAGGGACTGTATTTCTCAGTTGCCCTTACAGTCAAGTGTGTCCTTGTGACTGAGTTCTAACTAATGGAATATAAGAGGAAGGTATCACTTCCAGGCCCAGCTCATTAAAAACATGGCATATTCTCCTCCATGCTTTTCTCCTTCTCCCAGCGGGATAGATGATCATCAGTAGTTCTGGATACCTTCAGTGAGAGATGGTGGAGCTACAAGTTAGAGGGAGCCCGAGTCCATAAATTGTCACTAATTGATAGTTATACATGTTTTCAAGTATATGAGCAAGAAGGAATTTTGTTTTGAGCCATTATATATATTTGTTATGATTTGTTTGTTAAAGTTGTTATTCTTACCCTAACAATACACTCACCACTTATTTATTTATTCAACAAATACTGAGTAAATACTATGGACCACATATGCCTCTGGATCTTGAGGACAGGTCAATAAACAAAGGCTTTTCCCTCATGGAGCTTACATCTACCGTCAGAAAAACAAACAAGTGGATCAATCAATTTCAGGTAAAGACTACAGAAAATTATAGTGGGATATAGGTACAGAGAAAAATGTAGTATATTTAAACAGGATGGTCAGGAAAGTTTCTCCAGAGGTGACAATTAAATAAGGGCTGAAATAAATGACAGAGAGAGCATATGAATATTATCAAAAGGGTATTTCAGTAGGAGGGAAGCAGTAAGGCAAAGGCCCTGAGGTAGGAATGAGCTTGGTGTGCTCATACAACATCATACAACAATGAAACCAATATGGTGGAGCTCCAGGAGTAAGGGGGAGAATTAGATCACCAAAAGAAAGATGATGTAGGATCTAGTGGGATTCTCATCCCAAGTGTATTTGGAAGCAGGAAGTCAAGAGGGAAAGGAAGAAAGTGATATGAAATGCTATACTTTTTAAACACCTCACTCTGCCTATACTGTGGAGAATACCCTGTGTGGGATTAAAAGTTTAGGTAGGAAACAAATGAAATAGCACACACAAAAGTAACAATGGATTAATCTGTGGTAGCACATATTCAGATTGTGAGTGTAGAAAAAAATGAGAGATTGAAGAAGTGAGGTATAAAAGAAAGATATAAATAAAGGATGATTCCAAGGTTTTTGCCTACAGTAACTGGATATTATGGTGGTGCCATTTCAGAGATGGGGAAAACTATTGGAAGAGAATGTTTGGGGAAAGAAATCAATAGTTTGATTTTGGGTCTGTTAATATTGTAATGCCAATTAAAGATCAGTCATTTGTAGATCTCCAGTAAGCAGTTGGATATATTAATCTGGCATTCAAGAGACAGATGAGAGCTGGAAACACTAATTTTGGAGTCATCAGCATGAGAGCTATGGGTTTTAACTAAGGACATAGCATCCCTTGGGGAATTTGGAAAATTTGTGGAGGAGTTTTAGGCCCTCTCACAATTTAGAAGGTGCTTCTAAAATTTAGCAGGTGTGGCCAAAATTGCCAGACTTTTTTTTTTTTTCGGTACGCGGGCCTCTCACTGTTGTGGCCTCTCCCGTTGCGGAGCACAGGCTCCGGACGCGCAGGCTCAGCGGCCATGGCTCACGGGCCCAGCCGCTCCGCAGCATGTGGGATCTTCCCGGACCGGGGCACGAACCCGTATCCCCTGCATCGGCAGGCGGACTCTCAACCACTGCACCACCAGGGAAGCCCAATTGCCAGACTTTTAAATGTCATGTATGTAGAAAACCTGTTTATAATGATTTGTTCCTAGATCCTAACTACTGATATAATTACATAAACACAAAAGTATATCATATGATTTGTATGATTTTACTACATAAACTCACACATATACAGTCAACTAATATTTGATAATGGAGGCAAGGATATAGAATGGGGAAAAGACAATCTCTTTAATAAATGGTGCTGGGAAAACTGGTTATTTACATTCAAAAGAATGAAACTGGATGTCTGTATTACACCACTCACAAAATTAATTCAAAATGGATTAGAGACTTAAATTTAAGACCTAGAGGATCTCCTAGAAGAAAACATAAGGAAAAAACTCCTTGACACTTGGCTTGACAAGAATTTTATGGATATGACACCCAAACCACAAGCAATAAAAGCAAAAAGAAACAAGTGAGAATACATCAGACTAAAAGTCTTCTTCACAGAAAAGCAAGCAATTAACAAAATGAAAAGGCAACATATGGAATAGGAGAAAATATTTGTAAACCACATGTCTAATAAGGTGTTAATATCCAAAATATATAAAGAATTCATACAATTCAACAGCAACAAAAACAAATAATTTGATTTAAAAAATGGGTGGAATACTGAAATACACATTTTTTTCAAAGAAGATACTCAAATAGCCAACAGGGACATGAAAAGGTATTCAGCATCACTAATCATCAGGGAAATGCAAATCAAAACCACAATAAGATATCACCACACACCTGTGAGAATAGCTATTATCAAAAGGGTAAGAGATAAGGGCTGAAGAGAATATGGAGAAACAGAACCCTGTATACAATCGGTGGTAATATAAATTAGTGCAGCCACTATGGAAAACTGTATGGAGGTCCCTCAAAATATTAAAAACAAAACTATCATATGATCCAGCAATGCCACTTTTGGATCTATATCTAAAGAAAATGAAATCCCACTACCTCAAAGAAACATCTGAACCCCTATGTTCATTTCAGCATTATTTACAAAAACAAAGAAATAGAAACAACCCAAGTGGCCATCGATGATGAACAGATAAAGAAAATGTGGTGTATATACAATGGAATATTATTCAACCATAAAAAAGGAAATCCTACCTTTTGTGACAACATGGATGAACCTGTCATGCTAAGTGAAATGAGCGAGACAAAGACAGTTACTGTATGAACTCACTTATATGTGAAACCAAAAAAAAAAAAAAACCCCACAACAACAACAACCTAATAGGAATAGAGAATAGATTGGTGGTTGCCTGGGGGTCAGAGGGATGGGGAGAGTGAAGGTGGTCAGAGGGTACAAACTTCCAGTTATGTCCTGGGGTTGTAATGTTCAGCATGGTGACTGTATTTAACAATACTATATTATATCGTATATTTGAGAGTTGCTAAAAGTAGATTTGAAAAGTTCTCACCACACACCAAAAAAATGTAATGATGTGAGGTGACGGATGTGTTAACTAACCCTATTGTGACAAGCATTTTGCAAGACAGATAAAGTCACTACATTGTACATCTTAAAAAGAACGTGTAATTTTAGGACTAATTATTTTTATGTTTGGTTGCTTATACAGAGTTCATATTTGAAAGAGAAAACATGTAATTGGTTGGGACAACAGGTTAACTGTGGAAATCCACATATTTGGAGCCTACCCAGCAGGTAATTGGGACACTGGTGTGGACTCCACCCTGTGGTAGTCAACACAACAAGGCCCCATTAGAGCTGTGGTCACCTTCCAAGCCAGTGATAAGTACAGCCTCTTTAAACCTGTAAGTCACAGCCTGAACATCACCAACTTACCCAAATTTCAGGGTAGCCAATTACCCAAATTGTAGGTCATGATCCTCCAAATAAACAAACAGCCTCAGTAGCATAATTCAGTAAACACAAATGTAGAAAATGACAGGAAATTACACTAGTAATACTGGGCTGTTTTACATAATTTGCAAACTTACTGAGTGCCTCATGGGAATAAACCCCAAAAAAGGAGAGCCCTGATCTTCTAATGGCCAGGCTGCAACCTCCTGGGGAGGAGTGCCAAACCCTCCTTTCTGCTCTGAAGCAGGATTTCAAAAATGTTTAGACTCTGATGAAGCATCAGTCATTCCGTTTAACAAAGAGGAAAGCCTGGTCACAAACCCAGAGCATATAATGATTTTAATTCAAAATTCATAATTGGCTCCCTGTAGCCTAGAGGATCAACTCCACACTTTTTTATTGTGTCTCAGTTTGAAACAAGTATCTGGGTACAATTTGGTTTTTTGGAGTAAGCCCAAGATGCACAAATGATGAAATGAAAAAAATGAGACAGGGAATGGCGAAAATTCTATAAAGGATGTGTTAACAAGTAGGTTAGCTCTGAAGGTACCTGGGGCTCAGTTCCACCGCAGACTCTCTGTGTGTAGACCACATCTTAAAACTGTATAGGCACTGGGGCATTTAGTCGTCTACCCGCCCCATTTGCTGAGAGTGCTCCAAGACGTAGTAACACCCTTCCCAATCTGTACTGCTTGAAAGCGAGCCATGTTCCCTGGTTGTATAGACAAAGATCTCAGGCACAAAAGAGAGAAGCAGATACTTCTGTGATGGAAAGGCATCAGTGTTCCAGACACTGTCTCATCCTTCAGCTGCAGGTCAACTCAGGAAGGCTGAGGGAAGATGGGTGGGGCATTCATGAGTTTGCTTCACATGGCATAGCAGACCCTTGTGGTTTGGCATGGAACTCAGCAAACTTATCTCTGCCTATTTGATCCTATAATTCACCCACACCAAACTGTCTGCAGTTTCTTGAATGGACTACATCTTTCCAAAATTCCAAATCCCCAATTGTACAATCTGCTTCTCTTCTCTCTGTGCCCACTGCAGCTGGTTCATATTTTATGAGGGTGCTTATCTATCATTATGCAACAATAACAATTTACATACTGAGTCTATCACAGAGAGTGGCATAGAAGGAGCACTCATATGTTTGTTGAATAAAGACAAAAAGAACAGAACAATCCCTTGGATGGTGGTGAGATTGCTGACAGAACAAATAAACACACTTAGCCTGCTGGGATCACATAGAATAATCCCATCTGCAAGGGAGGCAGAGAAAGTACTTTGCCAGTGTATTGAAACACAGTGTTCCAATACTTCTGGACAACACTGTGACAGGTAGACAAACTAAATCCTTAAATATGGCTAAGAGAAACATGGGTGAAGCTTTTCGAGCTCAAGTTTGGGGTCTGCCCTGAGTCTGAGGTTCTTAGAAGGACCCAAATGATATGTTGCTTTTATTTTATGCCTAAGAGATATTGTTAAATACCTACCAAACTGGATGTATTCTCCACCAGTAGATTTGGAGAGAGCTCCAGGGAGCCCCACTGCTCCTGCTACTAGGCAAAGTTATCACTTCTGCCTCCATAAACATACAATGGATTTTCCCCCCCTAATTCAATTGAGAGACTCAAATGTTCAGATTGAAATGATACAGAGACAGGATGTTGTGTGAGATTTGTAGGGTGGCTCATGAACCTAATACCTTGCTTCTAAATCTAGGAAGCAGAGTTTCTTTGAGCTCATCTGAGTCTTATAAAATGGCCTGATCTCTTTAGGCTGGTGCTAGGTCTTGGCAGGATACTCATCTGGGCACCAATAGTTGTCACAGGACTCTTCTATTTCCCTGGGACCTATTCAGAAGGCATGCTGTAAATCTGTAGCAATAAGATATACCGATACTGGAGTTTTGTGAGGGTAAGGACAGATTTTAGAATTGATGTATCTTAAATACACCTTTAGCAGAAGTGAAAGCAAGCTGTCAAAGCCAGTCTTTTTAGCCAATAAACTGGAATTTCTTTTTTTAATTTTCTATTTGGAACTAAAACATCCTTTTGCCACATAGGCAGCAGCATGTTCACAAGTTGGTGATTTGGGGTCAGGGTCCTGAGCTATGCATTGGAGGCGTGTCTCCAAGGTTTCTTTGAGCAAACAGAAGAACAGCACCTGTACTTTTTTTGCAATGGTACATATGAAACAAGAGCTGCCTAATGATTCTGTGAAACACTTTGTTGAAAATAAACTCCCTATACTAAGTGCTCAAAAGCAAAACATAGCCAATGAAGGTGACAAGGACTTCTATAGATGACACTGAAGAACCAGGCCAAGATCTTCACACAAAATTAACTCTTTTATTCAGAGACAGCCTAGCTCAGAATGTAAAAGAGGAACAAATGACCCGATGCTTGTGCTAAACAAATGATAGAACACAATAAAAAAAATCAACACAAATGATTGCTTTTCCGGCTATGGAATGTTTGGGAGTTATAGTACAGAAGACCAACAGAGAAAATTGTTTTACCAATATGCCTCTTAACAGTCAAGTGAATGTTAATCCTCCTCATTTATAGAGTCTCATAAATACATATGACCGAAAAGAACAGAATGTGTTAATGACTAAACTCTGACTCATTTCTCTCACTCTGTACATGGAGTCTGTTGCCAAAATCTATCATTTCTTAAATGTCTCCTATAATTATAACTTTCCTATTTACTATCTATGTGGTTTACAACACACATACACGATGTCCGTGGAGTCACAACAGCACCTGGACACCATTTCACAGAATAATAAAACTGGCCCCGGCTTCTCTGGTGGCGCAGTGGTTGAGAGTCCGCCTGCCGATGCAGGGAACACGGGTTCGTGCCCTGGTCCGGGAAGATCCCACATGCTGCGGAGCGGCTGGGCCCGTGAGCCATGGCCGCTGAGCCTGCGCGTCCGGAGCCTGTGCTCCGCAACGGGAGAGGCCACAACAGTGAGAGGCCCGCATACCGAAAAAAAAAAATTGGCCGTCAGCAGCATTAGGAAACTGGTTCAATGTGACTCAGATAGTAAAAGGTGTAATCTCAATTTCTCATCTGGAAGGTTATCTTTAAGGCACTATCTAACTCTAAAATGCTATGGTTTGATAATTCTACACCCTCCTTTTCTTCATCAGTCTGCCACTGTCTCAGCATTAGACTTGACCATTTCTCACCTAAGCAACTACAATTTCCCCTTTATCTTCTTCATTTTGGCCTCCTACAGTGTCACACTGTACTCTAGACATGAAAATAACTCTCTTGGCTCTTGTGTTCATAGCCAAGATGCTCGGCCTATTTTCTCAAGTCTCCCAACAAAGAATGAATTGTATGTCTGGTGCCACGTCGTTTGGGCCTGGCCGCTTCTCCACAGCTTATCATGGGTTCATTCACAGCTTTCCCTCTTCCTGATCTCCCACCCTGAGGTTCCACAAAGCTGTCTTATGTGCAAACATACGCATTTTATTTCACTCCACCTAGCTGCCTACAGCTTCCTCTGCTTCTGTTTTCATTTAAACAACTTTTAAAGTTCCCCTCAGAAAAGCAGTTTTCCCAGCTCCCGACTTGGCGTGGCCTAGTCCTGTGTGAAAATGGAAATGGCACGTTAGCGCTATCTGCTGCAGACAGCAAACGCCCGCAGGGCGACGACAAAGTTTAATTATCCGTACTTTGTAGGAAACAGAAAATTAGCGCTCAATATGTGTTAAATAAAGGAGAACAAACATTTTTATTTTTGTTGCCACTTGATATTTTTATGGGTCATGTTTTGAAATCATTTTGCAGAAAATACAAACTGGAACAGATTTCAGGAGGCTTTCACAATGGTTACCTTAAAAATCATCCCCACCCCCAGAAAATGAAGCCTCTGGATATTTGACTTTGATGACTTGACATTTAAGGGAAATTTATGGAAAGTCACGTGATTTTTAACAAGTTCTTATATGTTCTTTCCATTTTGCACTGTGGGTCTGTGGGTCACAAAGTACAAAGAAATCTTCCAAAGTAAAAGTAAAGGTACACGATTTTTATTTTTTTGGCCACCATTGTATCTCTGGCACCTCACTGACTTAGCATAAGCCCACAATGAATATTAAATTGAACTTTAATAAAAAATGCATTTTTTATTTCTAAGTCATGAGCAGGATATGAGTTTTAATTGCATAATTTCAATTCTGTGCATGATACATTTCACGGTGAGGGAGGGCGGCTGCTAATTTGAAGGTGTTTGGCCCAGGCAACTAGGCTCAGCCCTGCCTAAGAGTTCATGAACCTCCTGGAAACAGAATTGAAGGCCCTAGTGATTAAAAACTATATCCAGGTCACACAAAAGGTTCTGCAGTTGTCTTAGGTACACGCTTCTGATTCATTTCTCATTTCCAATAAGCTTCAAAAGACAAAAATCTTCCATAACGATATCCTTCATGGCTATGTTTTCTTTTCTAATCCCATGGCCATTAGCCTAACCCAAGCCCCTAGCTTTTCACAGAGGATTCACTGTAGCAGACATCACACAGACTTTCCTGATTCTCAGATTTTGCAATTCTGGTACAGTATTTCCTGTAACATAACACATTTTTTTTAAACAAGCATATTCTATCACACTTCCCAAAATTACTGTGTTCCTTGATTTTCCTGTTTATCAACACAGACCCTCGCTATCTGACATTTAATACTTTCTGTAACCCAGCTTAAGAAATCCAGCACCATTCTTGACTTCTCCCTTTCTGTTGCCAACTCCCCTCCTAAATTAAGCTCTAACCTACCACCAAGTCCTATCTGTTTTACTCTCATGTCCAAGATACTAGCATCTCTCTCTCAGACTACAGCAAGCCTGTATAGGTAGTAGCTTGATGATGACAGTGATGGTGATGAGTGACCCACCCAATTTACTGTATACAAAAGAACCAGAACATCTTATAAAAAATAGGTCATATTTGATGATCTTGCTTAAAAGCCTCCAAAGAAGTTCTATTAATTACCTAAGAACGAAATCCAAATTCTCTACTCTGATCCTCAATGCCCAGCATGATCTGGGTCCTGTCTATCTGTCTAATTCATCCTGAGCCACTTGCCCCCTTCCTTACTTGGCTTCAGGCTTTAACTTTCTGTTAGTTTTCAGAACTCATCAATCTCTTGCTGTGTTCCCTGTTCTCTCCTCACCCCCTCACCTACTTGGCTCCTTCTCAACTTTTAGATCTTGGCTTGAAGGTCAACTCCTTGGAGATGTTTTCCCTTACTCCCCCACCTGAAAAATCCTCCCATCTCCAATATTCACTGTTGTAGCATCTAGCTCATATTTTCTTCATCACATTAGTAGCATTACGACTACCATTACTTACCACAAACTTGCTTCTTATATGTATTTGCTTACTTGTTTGTTTGCTGCACTCAACTAGAATGTAAGTCCTACAAGGGCAGTATATCACATCTGTCTTGTCTACCACTGACTCACCAGAACTGGATAGAGTCTAGTGCATGGTGCATGCCATCATTTTTTGTGGAACATTCTATCAGTGGTTTTAATTTTATTCAACTAATTATTTGTCTCTACTCCCAGATTCTTGCTCTCCACTGTGTTCATGACAATTGCCTCGTCTTTGCATCAAGGTATACTATTTCCATCTCTGAGATTTCACTCATCCCCTTTGATGAGAATATTCAACCCTTCCAGCTTGGTCTGCCAAAATTCTGATGAAATCATCTTGCCCTCACTGATCTTTTTCTCCTTAGCATTTCTCTATCACTTAAATATTCTCCACAAAATTCTAATTCTTATATATGCACCATTATATACAATACAATATTCTAATTCCTTAATATGAATTGCCATCATTTCCTCAACTAAACTCTGAATACATATGTTTGTATATATATTTACTTATTCCTAGAGTTACTATGTCAAAGAACACAACATTGGTTTAGAATCAATTGATTAGAATCAGATAACTTCATATGTATTAGATATATTTATTAGATATCTTAGATAACTTCATAAGAAGGATCTTAAAGAAAGCTAAGACCCATGTGTATATACTAAAATTCTAAATATCCACCCCAGCAAAGCTTTCATCTTTAACACCTTAACATCTATTTTTTAAAAAATAAATTCATTTCTCTAGTCCAAAAGACACTTTTGTAAGTTTTATAAGAATTGGGTTTTGCTTGGGTGGTGATGACACCTAAGCTTCCCAAAGTATTCCATACTCTAAAAATTGCAGGAACACAGCATACTGGAGACCATATGGAAACAAGTTCTGCAAGAATTCTGTATAGTTAGCATCTGCTTCTGTCATAACTGGTACAGAAACTGAAACTTGGCTTTTGGTTTCTTCTCTCAGGCTAATGCTTCAAGGACAGTTTAATCAAGGAATACTACTAGAAAGTGTTTTGCCAAGATCTTAATAGCTGAGTTATTTTTCAGTAAAAACACATGTAATTCTGAGTATCAGTGCTACTGACTCATGCATCTTTATATAACAAACTCAGAGATCAAGTGTAAGAGTAACTTTTATAAACATTCTTGACCCTCAAAGCCAAAGGAAGATTTAAATTTGGGACCAGAGCTGTTTCTGAAGCTCTGCATAGCCTCAACTTCTCCCATATACCAATTTTGCTCTAGGGGCCACTTATTCTCCCACTCAACAAAAAATTATGGGCAGCCAGCTCTTTGCCAGGTTTTGTTCTGGGTGCTAGAGACATTGAGGTAAAAGACGGGCAAGGTCAGTGTTCTTCAAGGGGCTTTGTAGCATTCTACTGGTAATCTTAGTGCATTCTTTTCTGACTGACAAACGTACTTCAAGATCTCTATTTTTCTCATCCTTTCCCTCTCTCAATGCTGGAAGGCAATACAAAATCTTTTTTTGCCATAATTTACCTCCTAATTCTCTTTTTAATTCTTAATATTTCTTCTAAATTCTCAAAAATTTCTCATCATACTTAATAATACCGTGTTTATAAATCTAAAATGCCATAAATTATAAGAACACACCACTATTTTATGTACCACTAAGAGCAAAAAAAATACCTTTGATAATTAAATTATGTTACAATACTTTTTATCACTTGCAATTTTTTAAAAAATTTTTTATTGAGGTATATTTGATTTACGATATTATTCACCTTATTCATTATTACTATGATTCATTTTATATTACAAAAAGAGCCCATTTGAATTTATTTAGACGTAAATGTTTACTAAATCACTGGCATTTATGTAAAAAGAAATATAATAAATTATTTCTAAAATGTCTTCACATTTAGAATCCAAATTACTGATCAATTCAGAATCATTAAAGTCCATAGTTTTCCATATAAAAGATCCCTTTGTGCCATCAAGAGCCTTGGTGAAACAGCGTTTTTTAATTGTGCCTCATTTCTGTCTTCAGGATTCTCTTGTAAGCTGCAGATTATATATCGATATTTATATATCTATTTATTGATATAAATTTGTATGCCCAAATATGAGCAGTAAGAAATACATCACAATTGCTGCCTACATGACCACAGTTGCATGATACCTTTTGATCTCACACATGTTAAAATGTACAAAGAAACATGGTTCTTAGAAATGATGAAATATATCACACCAAAAATGTAAGCCAATTTTTTTAAAATGTGCATTATAGCTACAAATTTTAAAAGAAAAATACTCCTGATTCTATCCACAAGTATCTTCAAGGGCAATGTTAGTCTCATGCAGATAAGCAGTGAGTGTATGGCAAGTCCCAAAACTGTGAAAAACTGCCCAAATGTGATCCTTCTCATCACCTCCTAAGGTAGAAACAAGAAATGTGTTCCCATTCAAAATTACCAGTGTCTGCTGTTTGCTCTGTCTGAGGAAATGTCTTGAAAGTGAAACGAAGATCCAATACTGCCTACAGAATCAGCTTTGCCAAGAACCTTAATTTAGCGCTGTAAAATCCTAGAGCCAGGAGAGAATTTGTAGAATGTCTAGTCGCAATATCCTCCTCTGGCACTGAGGAAGCCCAGGCCTGCAGTCACAGAGATAGACACTAGACCTCAAGCTTCCTGAGTCTTGTGCCATAGCTCTTTCTCCCACACTCTGCAGCCCTTCTTCTCTGGGAGCCATTCTAGCACTTCCAGAAGAGAAGTAGTACCCCATTCATGCTCCCAATGTGATACTGTTTGGCACTGAAAGGACACACTGCAATACGGTTCTTCTGGGTTTGATTGAAAAGGACTGAAAAATGTCTTTTCAAAACATTCTTAAAGCAGAATTTGAAATGATCTAAGGACCTCTAGGAAAGACAGAGCTGACTAATGGGTAGGAATCACCAATCTGTAACAAAGGTCGGTGAACTATACTTCTTGGGCAAAAGCCCCACCTGCCACCTGTTTTTAAAAATAAAGTTTTCTTGGAACACATTTGTGCCCATTTGTCTCTGTATTGTCTATGGCTGTTTTCAAGCTATAACAATCGTTGAGTAGTTACAATGGAAACCACGTGGCCCATAAAGCTGAAACTATTTACTATCTGGCTTTTTACAGAAAAAGTTGTCTATCTCCTTACCTAGAAGATAGGCTTTCAAGGACAGAGGCCAGGAATAATAACAAGCTGCAGCTTCAGGCTCCAGAATAGATTTTATGGGTTGATGGTACAGAAGAAATTATTCTTTTTAAACATCCGTTTAACCAGGGCACTCATTATCCCTACCTCATATTCATACTTCATCATCCCATAGAATAGAACATGAACACACAGAACAGACACACAAACACACATGCACACTTCCAGAAAAAAGGGAGTGGCTTTTGTCCAGTTATCTGCCAGGGCTAACCTTGTTGTCACAATCTAATTAAGTGAAACATTTATTTCTTCAGCTATGAAGAATTCTTCAATTACCCTCTTGATTCATTCATGTTTCCCAAAACCCATGTCCAGTGTATTTGAGCCCTGACTCCAAATTTTCAACACTCCCACTCCTGTGTCATCCAAAACAGTAACCTATTCCTCTGCATTACTACTACAATAAAATTCTTATCTGATAGACACTGATAATGTACTGAATACATCCTGCAAGTAGTAAATCTCCATAAACATAATTGGGCTACAGAAGTTCTATTAATAAAAATATTATAAATGAAGATACTGCTTTTATTTTTATCCAAAAATTAATGAATATATATGACTTTTTTAGAATATAATCTTATAGTTATCAGGAGCAGAGACTTTGGAAATAACTGTGCTCTTCACTTAGCACAAAATTATCCACTTATGCTAAACAAATCAAGGGACTGCCTTGATGGTGAAAACTCAACAGGATTCTTTTAGCATTATCCATATAAATAAATCAAGAATTTAGCTCACAAAAGAAGAATCAATGGATTTATTTGTAAATCAATTTATAGATAGTGATTCTAGATAAGAAGTAAAGATTCTTCTTTAGAAAATGTTGTAGAACTTATAAAGTTAGGACTTGGGAAATAGTACAACCCCTAAATTGATGTGGTAATCTACTAGATGGAAAATATACACCCAAATAAATGCCTATTTAAGTGCACAATCTCCTATGGCCTTAATGTGCCACCTGCTAATTTATTACAGGCAGTCCCTACAAGAATAGAAACATCTTGAAATGCAATTCATTAAATGAGTCCCTCAACCATACTTAAATATATATATATATTGTGAACTCTAATTGACTCTGTAAACTTTCCAACAGAGAGCTTTATGTATGCTAATAGTGTTGGCCAGAGAACATCCCCAACAATTTTGCCTGGGTAAGTAAACCTAAGAGAGACGTTGGCATTCATCCCCACTGAGGTTCTCCTAAGCCTGCAAGAATACCTTTAAATGCTGGAATCGGTGAAAATACTTCTTTAGATATTCACACTTGCCAATCCCTTCTTTTCCTCCCAGCTTGATTTGTAGTATTTTGGTTCATTTGCTCTCAATCCAAAAGGAAATAAAATAAGCTTACTGAGGATTTAGGAGAAAATATAAAAGACCTGGGGATGCTGAGAATACAAGAGAAACAAATATGGCACTGGGACATAGAGTTGCAGAAAGAAGGAAAACAGATTTACTTGAAGGAAGAAAAATAGTATCCAAAAAATAAGAAGCTGGATGGAGTGGGAGAGGAGAAGGCAGGGAACAGAGGAATGAGGGTAACTACGGCAATCAGACGGAGAACTCCTAGCTTTGAGAGCTTATAAACATTGGAATGATTTAACAACCTCCTTGAGAGAGTTGTGAAATGTTTTGTTCCTGGAAATGTTTAGACAAAATGTAGGTAAATTGATGCAGAGAAATAATTTAGTTGACATCTCTAGATGTCCTTCCAACTCTGATTCTATGATTTTGTAACTTAAGAATGACTGAGGTAATGCCAAAAAAATAATAAGAACCCAAGCTTATGTTAAGCATACACACAAGATTTATGGTCTGCCTCAGAACTTTTTTCCAGAGTAACACGGAGTGAATTTCAAATGCATCATTCTCTGCCGGCAATCATTTGTTTAAGTGCTAAGAGTGACAGTACAATTGTGTAACAATATTCAATCTATACATGTAACTGCCCTTCTGGCTTTCTTTGTATTCTCAGTCCAATTTTCTTAAACTCCAAATCAGATAAATGTCTCATCAGCTTTCCAGTAGTCTTCCTAAAGATATCACAATTTCTTCAGATTCT
Organism: Delphinapterus leucas; assembly: GCF_059928025.1. Lineage (NCBI taxonomy): Eukaryota > Metazoa > Chordata > Mammalia > Artiodactyla > Monodontidae > Delphinapterus > Delphinapterus leucas. Next base: position 100,173,275 of record NC_143131.1, on the reverse strand, counting down.
ACTAGATTATTTCTATATCCTTTTTTTTTTTTTTTTGTGCGGTACGCAGGCCTCTCACTGTTGTGGTCTCTCCTGTTGCGGAGCACAGGCTCCGGACGCGCAGGCTCAGTGGCCATGGCTCACGGGCCTAGCCACTCCGCGGCACGTGGGATCTTCCCGGACCGCGGCACAAACCCGTGTTCCCTGCATCGAAAGGCAGACTCTCAACCACTGCGCACCAGGGAAGCCCAATTATTTCTATATTCTTAATGACAGACCCAGCCTCAGTTAAACAAGCTAAAGAATTTTTTTCAAATTTCACAAAATGTTGACCTATTCTAATGCAATTTTATTCTACATTATGAGGTATGCCTTCCTGGGAAGCAGCAGCATACTTATGTTTTCATTTAAATATGATATAATGGGTTTGATTTGGGGGATGTGAGTTAATTCTGCATTTTCTCTCATTTATCTGAGTTTTCAATGGTATTCTATATATTCTCCTTTTGGTCCATCACACACAAAAAATGTTCATGTTAATTTACCACCATGCAAATCAAAGGTAGGCTCTAACAACAATCAAGCTTCATGGTAGCAGCATTCTTCAGAATGCTATCCTTTATTACTCCCTAATGTATAGGCCCATTTTTTTAGGGGTAACATTGTATCTGAAGGCCGACTTTCAATTACATATGGTATTCAAAAGCTGTGCAGTATTCAAACCTGGCTGAAATTTCCAACAAGATTATATTTAGACTATTTCCCACTATCATTTTAAGTGAGGATTTTTTTTTTTAACCCACTCTGAATAATACTGAACTACCCAGTCATTATTCCTTTGGCCAACCTCTGCTATTTTCTGTTCCCCTTTTCCTTTTACTCCAGTAATTGCTTGCTTTCAGTTCTTTTTATAGGCCAACCAATTCATCACATGTATTCAGTATTTTCTCATAATTTTCACTCTAAATACTGTTTCTGACATCTCGCCAATATCCTATTGGGTCTCCCTATTTCTGCTTTTATTTAAATGCTAATTATTTCAGTCTTGGGCATTTTGGAAGAATTAATGAGTACATGAGAAAACTGATGTTCCTAAAATTTTAAGATCATTAACCCAGCTAGTTATTAACTCTCAAAAAAGGTCCTTATAGGAAAGAAGGTGATTATTGTTCCTGTAGCATCTTTAATTAAAAAAAAAAAAGGAACTATTTTCTTTGGTACAACTGGTTTTCAGACATAATAGGATTCATGAATTTAAAACAAATTTAGGAAATGTCAAAGAATAATTTTAAGACATTATCTGTCAGTGAGCCATTTTATTTTTATACAAGGGAAACTAATAAATAGATTAATTTCTTTAATTACAAACAAAAGCAGAAGAGGAGAGAACAAAACTGTCTGAGAAGAGTAAACCATTTTTCCCCCCCTTGGGTAAGCGACAGCTAGCAAAGAGCCAATCAAGATATTCACAAGGAAACAATTTCACCCATTTACAGATTCTCTGAAAAGCACAGCGAGTTCTGCAGTGAGGCGCAAGCAAGCCCATCCCTGAGTAATGGCTCTGGGCCCCTTCTCTTACGAGAATTTCTCAACTCCCCCCAGTTGGATCAAACTCAGCTCCCTAGTCTATCTGGCTGTCAGGGCATCCCTCTGATACAGAACAATGACCTGAAGATTACTTGGGGGAAAGTGGCTTTGTATTAGCATGTAAGTATGTGAATATAAACAGCAAAGTTGGACAAAAAGCTGATGGATTTTACTTCTTGTGTCATCTTGATATGACCCCTTTAGTCTTGGAGCACTTTCTTGCATCTGGCACAAGATGTGAGGGGATCTCCTTGTACTTTTCTTCCCCCAACCTGGGTCAGCCATTTCTCTAGAGATCCTCATTTCTTTCTCTTGGTGAGTGTATTTAGAAAACAAATTCTGAGCACTAGGTGTGCTCATTGCTATGAGTATTCTTATATCTAGACCTTTCCAGTTCATAGAGCAAGAAAATACACCTATGCTTTCAAATCCAGGTCAACACCACCAGATCAGTTAAAGGTTCACTGTGAAGCTAATGAGCTCCTTCTAATGTTCTATACCTAATTTTGTTATTTCTAATTTTTCTTAAAGAGATTCTCCACAATTGTATAAGCTTCAAGGCTCAAAAAAACTGTATACCTATATCCTCATACCCTAACAGAGGGTCGCCTTCATATTCTACAATACCATTCTTGTCATCTGCCTTCTTTAACAGTGAAAACCCTGATTCCTAAAAAGATCAATATATAAGCTCACCTACTTTATCTTCTAATATACATAAAATAGTTTTGTAATTACAATAGCAATACCTACAGCAAACCTGCTAAGTTTAAGATCTGATTGCCATTCTGCCCTTTGAATACATTCTACAAAGGGTTGTTTAAAGTTATTTGAATTTTTACTGTGTGTAGTTATCAATTTAATAACACATTAGGTTCATTTATATGTGTTTCTATTTAATTTTAGGGATTTTTACTAACTATATAATAATTTAATCTTAGTTTCATTAAATATTTACATGACTCAAAACTCAAAATGATAAAACTAGAGATAGCATTCCTATCCTTAACCTCTCCAATCTGTTCCTACGCATTCTAAGGCCTGCTCTGAAATCTCATATTATCCCTGACTCTTATGGGGAAGAGTAGCCATACTCCCTTAACTTTATAATACTTAACTTGTTTTATTGTCCTTAATATTACCTATCACTACAGGACATAATTTTATTTATTTATTCATTCATTTATTTATTTATTATCTGCTTCTACTAGAATATAAATTCCCTGAGAATACTTTGTTTCATTCACTGCTATACCCCAAGAACCTAGAATAATCCCATGCATAGGTACTCAATACATATTTGTTGCAGGAATTTCACGAATGAGTAACATATTTATTTATACAAATTGGAGCCACCCTATAAAGACTGTTCCAAAACTTGTCTTTTTTACACAATATTTCCTGGAGATCATTCCACATAAATTTTTCCCTTATTTGTGGAAGGCTACATAATATTCCATGGTAAGGCTATAGTGTTATTTAATCTGTCCTCTGTTGAATGGCATCCAGGTTGTTTCTAGTCTTTCACTGCTGCAGACCCTGCTGTAATGAACATCCATTTACTTATAGTTGAGTTCATTTTTATATTTAATATATTTAAAATATTAATCTTCAACAAAAGTTGGTGTATAATAGAGAAGAAAGAAAGATTGAGATCTATTTTACAAGTTAAATATGATTTCAAAGACATTTCCTACTTATGGTAGCTTCAGATTAAGCTGCAGACTTACAGATGATATATATTGGTTTTACGCATTCTCAACGGTATTTGGGTGCAAATGCTTGAGAAGAATAGAATAAAATGATTTCTAAGATCCTATGTAACCCCAGGATTACTCCAGGGTATCCTATGCTCTTTTGGCTCTATAGAATATACCAGATTTATTTTAACCCATTTTTCCCAGATCTTTTAAGATATTAATGTGTAAAATGATAGAAGTCTTTTGAAATAGAGTATTTACATCTACAGGTAGTACTAGGGTTCTTTAATTCGATCAGATGTTTACAGCAAAAATAATGACAGTAATGGACCACATACTGAATTAAAAAAAAAAAAAAACTGAGTTCACAATGATACTGTGAGAAAACAAGAGAAAGAGGACAAGCTGTACATGTGTAAAGGGAAAGTCCAAAATGTGAACAATTTGGAAATCTAGGAGAAAGGTATTCAAGTGTACTTTAAAATTTTTCAAAAACTTTAAAAATCAGGGAAAAGGAAACAAATAATGAAGATGACTCTGAAAGGCAAGGAGCAGGTACGTGGCGAGATGCAGAGACATCTACGTCTCTCTCACCCTTCTGTTCCTCAACCTACCTTCCCTCTAAAAAAAAATAAGTTGCACTAAACTACCTGTTCTGACAAAAGCAAACGTAATTCCATATACAGTTTGCTATGGATAATGCATTCTCAAGAACTACTTTATTTTAAAATACTAAATGTTACATTTGGGGATTTCCTGGGAAGTGGAAGTGGCATTTGAAACTAATACAAAAATAAATGAAAATACTGTAATAGCAGGATATTTTATGTGTCTATTTGATAGGCAAACTGCAACACAATCCTAATTAAATATAGTCTCTTTAGAAATACATACTGATGACAAAGGAGGCAAGAATATACAGTGGAGAAAAGACAGTCTCTTCAATAAGTGGTGCTGGGAAAACTGGGCAGCTACATGTAAAAGAATGAAATTAGAACACCCCCTAACACCATACAAAAAATAAACTCAAAATGGATTAGAGACCTAAATGTAAGGCCAGACACCATAAAACTCTTAGAGGAAAACATAGGCAGAACACTCTATGGCATCAATCACAGCAAGATCCTTTTTGACCCACCTCCTAGAGAAATGGAAATAACAACAAAAATAAACAAATGGGACCTAATTAAACTTAAAACCTTTTGCACAGCAAAGGAAACCATAAACAAGATGAAAAGACAACCCTCAGAATGGGAGAAAATATTTGCAAAGGAATCAACAGACAAAGGATTAATCTCCAAAATATATAAACAGCTCATTCAGCTCAATATTAAAGAAACAAACAACCCAATCCAAAAATGAGCAGAAGACCTAAATAGACATTTCTCCAAAGAAGACATACAGATGGCCAAGAAGCACATGAAAAGCTGCTCAACATCACTAATTATTAGAGAAATGCAAATCAAAACTACAATGAGGTATCACCTCACACCAGTTAGAATGGGCTTCATCTGAAAATCTACAAACAACAAATGCTGGAGAGGGTGTGGAGAAAAGGGAACACTCTTGCACTGTTCGTGGGAATGTAACTTGATACAGCCACTATGGAGAACAGTATGGAGGTTCCTTAAAGAACTAAAAATAGAATTACCATATGACCCAGCAATCCCACTACTGGGCATATACCCAAAGAAAACCATAATTCAAAAAGACACATGCACCCCAATGTTCATTGCAGCACTATTTACAATAGCCAGGTCATAGAAGCAACCTAAATGCCCATCAACAGACGAATGGATAAAGAAGATGTGGTACATATATACAATGGAATATTACTCGGCCATAAAAAGGAATGAAATTGGGTCATTTGTAGAGACGTAGATGGACCTAGAGACTGTCATACAGAGAGAAGTAAGTCAGAAGGATTAAAACAAATATCGTATATTAACACATATATGTGGAACCTAGAAAATGGTACAGATGAACCGGTTTGCAGAGCAGAAATTGAGACACAGATATAGAGAACAAACATATGGACACCAAGGGGGGAAAGCGGCTGGGGGTGGGGGGGTGGTGTGATGAATTGGGCGATTGGGATTGACACGTATACACTGATGTATATAAAATGGATGACTAATAAGAAAATAAATAAATAAATAAATAAACAATAAAAGAATGTGTCTTGGTTTAACAACAACAACAAAAAAGACATACTGAACACACATTACTTTAACATTAGCATTTATTCTAAATCCAAAGGTGATTTAGGTAATGTAACATAACATACATTTCAGGAAAGTGTCATATTAAACTAAGCAGGGCTGGCCTGTTTATCCTTCATTCCCAGGCTTCTCTCCTCCCTTTTAGAAGATTCCCACATCTTCAGGGGTTCGCCATCCAAAGCACGTGTTATTTATTCATTCACTTTGTTTCTCCTCACTACCGAAATCTTACCTCTGCCTTGTATCTGCTCTACTCAACCCTCTGCTTCCTGATTCTTAAGCACTGTACAGAAATTCACCTGTATCCCTTTCCTTCATGGTCCACAGTATTTGCTAGTTAGCATTATAAATCATTCCTGCTTAGCATGCTAATTAGGAGAACAAGTGGACCCCTCCATAAGTATGTGAACTGTAGCCTTCTGACAAAACCACGGCTTTCTAATACCTCAATTACATCAAAGTTATTCCTCAACTTCCTCTGTAAACCTATGGCCCTGTGCACATCTCATACCTCAATTACATCAAAGTTATTCCTCAACTTCCTCTGTAAACCTATGGCCCTGTGCACATCTCATACCTCAATTACATCAAAGTTATTCCTCAACTTCCTCTGTAAACCTATGGCCCTGTGCACATCTTTGTAAAACATATTACTTAATAGTGAAATTATTTCTCTAGGTCTTTATCGTATCCCAATCAGACCAAGTTCCTTAAGAGCACAGGTCATATCTTGAACATTTTAGTATCCCTATACATAACCCAACACTTAGCACATTATAAATGCTCAGTAAAAGACTATGTGACTTACTTACCAAATTGAAAACAATTTATTTCTGGAAACACTTTAGCCTGGAAGTAGACAGTGCATTTCAGAGAGAATTCTTTAAGAAAAACCAAACTAATAAGAGGAGTAACAAGCAGGGAGACCAAAGACCAGAGCCTTTTCCAGTTGCCAGAAAAACTCCCTGTTGTTGAAAGCAGGTAGATTCAAAATAGCCTTTTGGTTGAAACAAGGGTAGCCTTATGGGAGAAGTGTGCTTAGTGCCCAACCTTGAGATAATCCAACAAAGAACCCATTTCAAAAGAACAGAATTTGAGCCATTTCTGTTAAGCCGTCACTTTTACCCAGGTGATTCTTGTTACAGTCAGAAAGCCGGGGGGGGGTGGAAACAACTTTACCCAAAACAATTTTCAAGAAAAAGAGTACAATAGATTATATATGACCACAAATCTCCTCCTGGAACTTAAAACCTTAATCTATTTAATATCCTGGTCCTACAAAAAGCAACAGTGCCTCTCAGAAATAAGGAGGAAAGAAGAAATTGTCCTGAGAGGCAAACACAATCACGGAGTTGACATCTATTGTATACTGCAGTAAAGATTAAATTCTAAAACTTTCAACTATGGGAAACAACTTACAATATTATAGTTCTCTAGACCTGACCGATTATAAGAGTGAAAGAAAACTGGGGTGAAGGCAGAGAACCAGAACTCTAAACCCAGCATCTGTATCTCCTGTTCGCCCAAGCAAAGCACTTGACTTACCTGCACCTCCGATTCTTAATCTGAAAACTGAGTACGTTGAACTTGCTGTGATTTTAAGGTTCTTTCGAGGCATATTATTAAATAATTCCATGTTTGATTTGTTTTTTTCTGAGAATAAAAGTAAAATGGGGGTGAAACTGCCCATAAACTGTATTAGTACATATGAGTTTTGAGTGATTCCTTGGCTGCACTGCCCAGAGCTTGCTCTCAAGACCAAAGCTGGGCTCTCATGCTGGGCGTTATTCTCAGGGGGTGGGAGTGCTGGCTGCAGATAGCTCACAGCTGAGTCTCTCTCAAGGAATTAACCTCAGGTGCAGGGTGTTGACTGGTAACAGACACTTCTTCCCAAGGAAAAAGTAGCTACCAATCAATGCAGAGATACAAGGACTCAGCCCTCTTGCCTCAATTTGGGACAACTCTGAAAGACAATCCCAGGTCTAGAGCACCCCAAGGACTCAAATAAAACCCATTACAACCACAGTGCAAATTCTCCCCCAACCCAATCCTGCTTCCCTCACTCCCTTTTAGGTATTGTGTCCAAGAGTATTCCCCAGTGTCCTCCTAACAGCACATCTCCATCTCAAGTCTGTGTCCTGGGGAATCCAAGTGGTCCTAGGAAGCAAATTATAAAACGGAATTTAGGGGAGCTGATAATGAGGATTCCTTCATTGGTGGTAGATAGAATACTTATTCCTGGCATGCTAAAGTGGTACAATTATTAAAACTTTTACCTGTGGTAAACTGAAATGAGACAGTGTGTCAGAAAGCACTGACAGATACAGTGTCTTAGGTATTTGAGAGAATTAGGGAAAAAATAATTATAAGAACTATAGGATCTGACTTTTGCTGGCTACTACTGATGCACTGTAAAAATTCAAGGATACTCTGAGAGGGATTAATCTCAAATTTAAAACTACCAAAATCAAAGGGCCTCCTTGGAAGCATATAAAGCATATAAAGTAGATGCTTATCTACTGCAGCCAGAGGGCAGAAAAAGCTTAAGATCAGGTTCAACAATGAATTATAAGGAAAGCAAAAGTCCAGAGAAGAGAAACTGAATTCTCAATCACAGCAGGTATGCCACTAAAGATAAAACCCTGAGACTTGTGGCTTCCCTGGTGGCGCAGTGGTTGAGAGTCCGCCTGCCGATGCAGGGGACACGGGTTCGTGCCCCGGTTCGCGAGGATCCCACATGCCGCGGAGTGGCTGGGCCCGTGAGCCATGGCCGCTGAGCCTGCGCGTCCGGAGCCTGTGCTCCGCAACGGGAGAGGCCACAACAGTGAGAGGCCCGCATACCGCAAAAAAATAAAACACCTGAGACTTGGAATGGGGACATCTGGGTTGAGGCACTTGAGAATCTTGACCCCTCAGATCTGTCTAGCCCTGCAGAAGTAGCTTACCCTTCTCAAAGAGAACACCCACCCTCCTCAGATTCTACCCTACTGACACTCCCGGCTACAAGACTAATAACTAGGGTCAAATCACTACATAACCCAGCCAAGGACATTCTCGGCCTGCTGAGGAAGAACAGGGATGCAGAAGAAGCTGCAGGACCTGGCGAATGTGAGTCGGGAGGAGCCAGGAGAATATGTATGGAGCTGGAGACTGAGGGTGCTGGATCAATGAGTGTGGAGCATGAAGTTAGGTAAGGGAGAGTTTATCCATACGAGGACACTATCCAGTGACACAGGAGTTCGTAATCTGGCAGGACCCTGGGATATGGTGCTAAGACACTGTTATCCACATCTTGGATGCCTAGAAAAAGCAATGGCCCACACTAAAAGAAAAAGAAATGGGAGAACAACTGGGCTAGTGGAAAAGGGTGCAAAAAGATTAGGAGAGGTAATATGCCAGGGGGGACATTCTAATACAATGGGGGAAAAAAAAAAACTAGTCGCTGACCAGCTGTGCTCCATGGATGCACTTGAAGGACAACACTGTTTCCTAAAGCAATAAGGAATGCGTTGGTGAAAGAAGCACCAGAAATGGTGAGAAACTTACTGGTAGCTATTCTTTCTAATGCAGGGATAATTGTAGGAGATGCTGGATAGTTACTACTGGATAGTAACCAGAATTTTATAATCCTAAAATAATACAGGACAGGATGCAATTGATGGAATTCAGAGTACGCCACCGCAAAATATGCCAGTCTGGCTTGTGGATTATTTTGAGCAGAAAACAAAGCCCAAAAGACTCAGGAAGAACCTTTGAACTCCACCATAACTGCCTAAAAGAATTTAAGATAGGGCTTCCCTGGTGGCGCAGTGGTTGAGAGTCCACCTGCCGATGCAAGGGACACGGGTTCGTGCCCCAGTCCAGGAAGATCCCACATGCCGCGGAGCGGCTGGACCTGTGAGCCATGGCCGCTGAGCCTGCGCGTCTGGAGCCTGTGCTCCGCAACGGGAAAAAAAAAATGAGGGGCAAAGTGGAGTTGCAAGTTTTATTTTATCTTAAGATGCCAGTGGAGTACTGTCATGTTAGGTGCCAGTACTTTTTAAAAGATTTCCAAATCTCTATTCTGGGATGCAATTAAATTGCTTTAAAATATTTGATCTTTGTAAGAATTTATTTTAAACTTTGTTAGACGGGACCAAAGCAGTCTTTAGAGTTAATTTTGCCTCACTGATGAAGCAATAAATACTCTTCTGGGTACCACACCCAACCCCTGCCCCCAAGTGGCTGATGGGAATTCCAACAATTTCTGGCCCTCTCTGTGCTCAGGGGATTGTTTTGATTGCTCCCTTTTGGTGTTTCTTTTTTCCCCTGCTTTGAGAAGTCAGCTGAAGATCCCAGACTCTCAAAGATGTTTGGAGCGCTCTCTCTCTCTCTCTCTCTCTCTCTCTCAATCTCTCTCTGCAGCTCTCTCCTCTCCAGTATTTTTCCCTAAGAACTCTAACCACATCAGCCCTCCCAAACTCCCAAATCTGTCTCTTTAGCTCAAAATACTTACATGTGAGAACACAAGACTGTATTAAGGAAATGAAGCATCATGATCAAATTGACCAAGTTTATGCATCAATCCATACAATCTGTGTGAATTTTCTCAAATAATTACAAGTTGGTATGATCCCCTTTCCTAGAAATCCCAGACATTTCTGAAATACAGAACAAGTACACTTCCCAGGAAGTTTTATTAAGATGTCTAATTAGCAGAATATACTATAAAAACACATATACCTATAACCATTGAGATTTCTGAGACAATTTCAATGTGCAAAACCCAATATTCTTACACCCCAGATAAACTGCCAATACCTGAGTTCCCAGCATTCTTCCTGTGGCCTCTATATTGCATGCTTTTGTAGTAAACAAAGATGGAATTCCTGGCCAACAAATGTCCCTATTTTCAGAGAACTTGTTGCTCTCCCACAGTTGTGGGTCCTGCAGTCATGTTGGAATCACATACCCTTGTACCCACAGGAGTAGAGTTATACAAGTCAAGATAAGCTCAGAGAATTCTCCACCTACCAAAATTTGGAATGAAACCTAGAGATCCCAGTTAATTTCTTTGATGCCTGAACTGAAATGACCTTTACAATTACCTACAGCTGTTACATGGAAAAGCCAAGAAAGTTGATCTAAAGAGAGAAGAGAGTAAAGATGAGATGCAAAGAGAAACAGATGATTTGGGAGAGAGTAAATGAGGTTATAATAGCCTTACAGTCCTCAGTAATCTCTATGTGTGAGACACATCTGTTTCCTGACATTGAGTTCCAATAAGAAATTATTTTAATAAATTCTCCTTTTTAATTTAAACTATTATAACAGAAAAATTCACCTAGCATGCCTTATGGAATGCAATCAAAGTGCAACTTTATTTATCTCCCCTTGTTCTTTAAACTTCATTCAGTGAAAGAAAATTTTTCTCTTGTCCTTGCATGAAAATTCTTTCTCTAGTAAACCCCATAAGTTTTTGTTCTCATTTAAAGTATAAAATGACCTCCAGTCACTTTAAAATCCAAAAACTGCCTCACTTCTCTAATTATCAAGGCGTAGGTAATAATTCAAACTCAGTTTTCCTCTCAGGCTACTACTGATGGTTAGCAACTTACAAGTGGAAAGGGAGAGAAGCTGAGGGGGTGCATCATCTTTCTTTCTCTACTCACCATGTCTCCTCTGCTAACTGCAGTTTCTGACATCCCCAGGTTTGAATCCAGTTGGGAAAGAGGGCCTGGGGTCACGAGCAGTCACACCGGAAGTGCAGGGATCATCTGGCAATAGGCCCCTCTCAATGACAGATGTACAGATGCTGACCTATTTCATCAGAACCTTTGTGAACTTTCTAGAGGAATACCCTTCTCACCTCATGCTTAATCTCTTGGGCTGCAATACCTGCAGTGTGACAAATACACGTATTCTTTTGGTAGTCCTTTCCTCTTTGACCCCCAGATTCCCAGGAATCCAGGTAATTCATACCACACAAAACTCCCTCTTGGAATACTCAAACTATCTGGGAAGTTCTCTTGGACAGAATTATAAATGGCTTCACCACTTCTGTCTTTCCTGTGAGGTCTATTCTTGGTGCATGGGAAGAACACATTCTTTGCACAGCTGCCACTAGGAGTGGGTTACATTTCAAACAGTCCTCTGTTCTCTTTCTTTGCCCTGCTGCCACCAGCTGACAGCAACAGCCCCTCACCTAGACCAGCAGATACATCTTAGTTTCTGAGTTGTCCTATTGAGGTAGCACTACCCTCACTTCTTTCTCATGGAGGAGTGGAAATAAAGGCAAGAGTTCACAACTCCCTTCTTCCCTAGATCACTTTATGCAGTTGGCCTGGGTCATGGTCCCTGAGAGAGGTCCAAGAGTTTAAAAACAAACTGTTCATTTTTTTAAAATTTCAATATAGGACCTTTTCTTTGTGTGTAGCTCCCACTGCATCCTGGTGCCACAGGCAAAAGTTAAATTTTATCATGTATCATTAACATTAGTTGGCTTCTATTACTATCCTTCCCACCCCTGACAAAGAACCATTAATGAGGCACTCACAGTATTCATGGAAAATGTCTACATTATAGGCTTTATGAACCTGAAGGTAAATCTCACTGTTGAATGACTGTGAATGTTCATGGAATGTAACTATTTGCTGAATCAAGAATTTGAATCACGTTAGCTAACAAATGATCTAGCAAACTATTCCACAACCTTATCCATATGTTATCTTGATTTTCTTTACCCTGAGTAAAATAGAAAGTAAATCTTGTGGAATGGTTTAAGGAAAAGATCATTCTTATTTAGAAAATAGAAGTTGTAAAAGTATCAAAAAATCAAAGGCTGGGATTGTAGAATATGACTGTGGCTTAAATCTATGATTATTAGAATGCACCAGACAATTCATTCATTGAACAAATATTAATTGGGCAGCTAGCATCTGCAATCCATTATGATGGGAGCTAAGTATAAATGCTGAATAAAATGAGCATGGGGCTTCCCTGGTGGCGCAGTGGTTGAGAGTCCGCCTGCCGATGCAGGGAACACGGGTTCGTGCCCCGGTCCGGGAAGATCCCACATGCCGCAGAGCAGCTGGGCCCGTGAGCCATGGCCGCTGAGCCTGCGCGTCTGGAGCCTGTGCTCTGCAACGGGAGAGGCCACAACAGTGAGAGGCCCGCGTACCGCAAAAAAAAAAAAATGAGCATGATTCCTGCTCCTTTGAAGCTTACTATCTATATACACTCTAGTTAAAAACAAGAAAAATAATTCATGAAATTATTTCCTCCAGTACCCTACTTACTCATCAAGAAAGAAAGAAAATTGTGATTAAAGGTAAAATCTGCTTAATTTATGGTGTGCAAATATGCACAGGAAACATGTGCCTTTAGTCAAAAATGTGAATCCTTAGAAAGCCATCTGCCATACAAGTTCTTTTCATGGGGCAAACATAAAAGAACTGACCTTTAACAGAGTAAAGGTATAGAAAGGCAAAGAAATATTTTTGCTGTGTGTAATATGAAGTTAACAGGAAAAAGAATAAAAATAAGATAATCACATTTCTGCAGAATTGCTATCCTCCAATCTGAAGAAACTAACGAAGGATGGAGGGTGTAGCCTGGAACAAGTGCTCAGTGTCCGCTGAAGAAAATGCCTGCAAATACACACCCACACACACACACACACTTCATACGTAGTACACAGAACAGCTCTCATTCATCAATGCTGCTTTCATTTTGTACACTCAAGGAGGATGAAGGTTGATAGTATAATAATGATGACACGTAAGATACTATAGGGTTTATTTTGCTAGCAGAAATCTGACTTTAAATTTTATAAACTACCTTATTCCTCTATTTATGGGTTACTTGGACACTTCATTTATATTTTGCTTTATTAGAGAGATATATAGGATATGGATTCTGAAGAATTATTCCTAAGATTGTCAAGAGACCTACCAGTTGCACCTAAAGTCAGCTGATATACCTGGCTTCCACCAGTGCTAATACCTAGGAGCAGTCAGACAAACTCATGAATCATGAATATTTAGAAACCTGCTTTAAAACGCTTTATCAAAAATGAGTGTCGGTAACCTGCATTGTTATTTCTGGATATTTTGCATGTACTTTGCCAGGGTCTACTATGATTTAATACTAATTGGTGATTCTTTTCTAGATTTTGGAAACCAGAACAGCCTCTTGAGGAACAATTCCCCATTAGGGTTAATTTATAATCCAGCTCAGGATACTCTTGAGATCAAAAGGAGGAGCTATTACAAGATATGGAAACAACCCAAATGCCCATCGACAGATGAATGGATAAAGAAGATGTGGTACATGCATACAATGAAATGGTACTCAGCCATAAAAAAGAATAAAATAATGCCATTTGCAGCAACATGGATGGACCTAGAGATTATCATATTAAGTGAACTAAGTCAAAGAAAGACAAATACCATATGATATCATTTATATGTGGAATCTAAAATATGACACAAATGAACTTATCTATGAAACAGAAACAGACTCACAGACATAGAGAACAGACTTGTGGTTGCCAAGGGAGATGGAGGATAGGGGAGGGATGGATTGGGAGTTTGGGATTCGCAGATGCGAACTATTACATATAGAATGGATAAGCAACAAGGTCCTACTGTATAGCACAGGGAATTATATTCAGTATCCTCTGATAAACCATAATGTAAGCGAATATTAAAAAAGAACGTATATAGATGTAAACCTGCATCACTTTGCTGTACAGCAGAAACTAACACAACATTGTAAATCAACTATATTTCAATAAAATCAATTTTTAAAAAAGGAGGAGCACTAATAAATATGCCAAATCAAGAGTTATAAATCAGCAAGCAGCAACTCATGGTCACTCTAGCTGAGTTTTCAATCTCCAAAGGCAGAGTCTAGGATATTTGCTTTTCTTGAATAGAATACTAAAAATGCAACTTCAAAGGAAGCAGAGGTGTCACAATGTGAGGAGATACACAATGTGTGGAGGCTCATGGCTGAGCCGTGTGTATCTTCAGCTGCTTAAACTGCTAAAGATAGTAGCAATGGAAGAGAGGAAAAAGACTTGATCTGACACCTCACTGCCCACACAGTGTCTACCTCCCCCAGATGGCGACTAACTCATAGGCTCTCTGAGTTAATAACTAGAGTGCTCTGTATGACATCAACTCATGAACCGTGCAATCCCATAATAGGAACAACCAGACCATGTGGGAGCAAGAGCACATCCAAAAGAGCAAATTTTGCCAACTCACTTATCTAGAAATTGTGATTTTATGGGATTGCTTTGGGGAAACTTAGACTTAGCATAATTTGCCAGTTATTTGTCTTTAAATATATTTCCTGTATTTATATCTATACCACAGAACCTTTTATGTCACCAGGACTCTGACATTAGGATTATTGATGTAACTTAAGGGTATCTCTCTGATCTACCCAGCAGGATCCTAGGTCACCTCTAAATCCAGAAGGCTATAAATAAGTGTAATTTTTTCACTAATGATCTCTCAGAAATTTTTGTGTTATGCCAAGAGTATTTGTCTTTATTATTGGGACAGAAAGGCATGACTGTATTTGAATAAATTACTTTCTGGGAATTATCTTTGCTACTGATACATTATCAAAATTTAAAATCATGAGTTTATAACACATTCTTTCTACCCACTCATTCGTTTGTTCATTCATTCATTTCTTCAACCAATATTTGTGCCTACTATGCACTAGGCATTGTGCTCTGTTGTAAGGACACAATGATGGATAAAGCACAGCATGGCTTCTGCCTTTGTAAAGCTTTCCACTGAGTGAGGGAGACAGACCACAAACAAGTAAACAAACCTACAAGTGAAGGCTACGGTCCAAGTCACTAGAAAATAAAAAGGGGATATGTTTAGATAGAATAGTCAAAGAAGGCCCTTGGAGAAAGAAAGTCTTCACTTGCTCCATTCTTTCTTACTATCTTTAGATTCTCTCTCTTGTTTTTGTTTTTTTTTTCATTTCTTCAAATTTCTAATCTTAAGTGACATACCCTTATGAATTTGTTTTCTTTCTCATCGTATTTATTTGGTTGCCTTATTAATTTATTCTACACTTTTACTCCCTCTTATCTGTGTATGTGGCCTGTCAGCTAGGAAATCTTACGGAAATTCACCATTTTTCTCTGGTATAAGGAAATTTAAGCCAAAACTTTATTCGTCATTAACCTCATGTTCACAACTTTGTCACATTATACTATTTAAGTATTTTAACAGTATTTAAAATACTGTTTAAGATGTGAAACAAGGGTCAGAGCATATTCTGTAACATTTTATTTGAACTTTCTTGTATGCCCTACATTGTTTTCGCTAGAAAAAATAATTGACTCAGTTAGTGAGGCTACTTGTCCCATGAACATAACTTGGGTTTCTTTTCTTTTCCCTCTCGCTCAAAAGTGTTATGGGAGACTTCTGAACATTGACAAAGCATCTGCAACATCACAAAGAGGCATAAGATATTTCTAATCGTTTTATGTAGCCAATTCAACAAATTCATTAAACTGCATTCAGTGGGGAATACAAGCATAACCTTGTCCCTCTAGGCTCATGGGCCAGCAGAGTGGAGAAATGTGTTTTCATTACTATGTAACACAAATTTGTCCAAGCTTCGTTAGTCTACTGGTAGTAAATGGAGTTCATATTAACAATAATAACTCTAATTTCACTAGTTCTTATCTGATTGCTGAAGCACGGCCTTCGACTCCATGCTGAGGCCCCACTAATATTTCTGGTGTCTGCCAGGTTCTCTATTCTGTTCTTCCCATATGGCACTTGTGTTCTGCAGTTTCTGACAGGCACTGCGATCTCACATCCAGAACGTGGTACCTTCAATGTTTATTTATAACCTACTCTTTTCCTAGTACTCAGCTTTGTTATCAACCTGGCTTACTGTGCCTGTATCATTCTATCCTCAACATACATCCTCTCCAAAGAGGCACCTCAGGCCCTGTGCAAGCAGATGTGAGCTCTCAGGTCATCCAATCAACTGGAAATAATTGGCTAAACCCAAGATAGATGGTCTCTGTTTACTTGGACCACAGCACCCCTAGGCTGTGGTCCGGAGTTAAGAGAGAACAGCACAAGGGGGAGTGGGAGAGGGAAGGACTGGGAGTTTGGGATTAACAGATGCAAACTATTATATATAGAACGGATAAACAGCAGAGGGAACTATGTTCAATATCCTGTGATAAACCATAATGGAAAAAAATATGAAAAATAATATATATGTATATAACTGAATCACTTTGCCGTACAGCAAAAATTAACACAACATTGTAAATCAACTAAACTTCAATAAAAGAGAGAGAGAGAGAGTGATGCTCAGCTTCCCCAGCTATCAATCTCATTAAAGGGGTTAAGGTGGAGCCTCCAAGTTTGGTATAAGTTTGTTCCTCAACTAAATGACTGGAATTAATACCAAGCCTACTCTAGATCTTCTACCACCTTTACCAGAGGTCAAGAGGAAGTCTGTGTAATGAGGCTGACTACATCTCAAGATGGCTTTAACTATCATCTTGACCCTAGATCAGTGGATTCAAGAAGGAACCCCAAAATCTAACCACTTCCTGTCCCCAAAACTCACACCTTTGCCACAATGTGTGTTGATTCCAACAGGACTAATCACATTATTCCCTTTATTCTCTATAATGTTACCATAAGAATCCAGAATCCCAAGATATCATCCATCACCTGCACCCTAATCTCCACTAGTAGATACAAAACACATCCTCTCTTTCCCCCACTTCCACCCAAACTTCAAAAACTCTTCCACCCTCTCCTCTGAAATTCACCATTCAGCATCATCAAAACCCTCCATCTTAATATTTCTGAATATTTTCTTCATTTTCCAGCTTTAACAAAAGGCTGATTATTCCCTTAGAATACTCCTTCCCTTGCAAGCATTTCAAGTGTTGGATTTTTTTTTTTTTTTCTCTTTTTGCTTCCCACAGTCTTTACAGTATTGAGCTTGGAGATTCTCTGGGCTCTAACTGCCACTTCTACACTATTTTCCCTATGACCTCCATGTTAGTAAATCCAGCACTCACTCTTAGTTTTCATCCCAAGTCACCCCTATTGCAGTGAATAACTTGCATTCCCTCCATGTACTTATTTCACTTGTCATCCGAGACATCATCTTCTCTTGGTTTTCCTCCAGCATCACTAATCACTTCTTCTCCATTTCCTTTGATAATTCTTTTTCTTCTCACTGATTTCTTAATGTAGAAGAGCCCCAAACTCTCTCCTTCTTGGTGACTTCATTAAGTTCCATGGCTATACATTTTATGTATGAGATATATATATATCCATCTCAGCTCAGACCTCTCTCCTGAATTCTAATCTCATACATTCAATAATCTTCTCAGCAGCTTCACTTGGTTGTCTAATAGATATCTCAAACTTACTATATCCAAAAAGTTACCATATCCAAAATTGAACTGTTAATCTTACCCTCCACACTTGCTCTATCTACAATTTTCTCAAGTGAGGACAATTCCATACTTTCAGTTGCTCAGGTCAAAATTCTTGGAATCATTGTCAATTCCTTCCTTTCCTTCACAACCCGTATCCCAAATACCAGCAAGTCCTATTGGCTCTGCCCTCAGAATATAATTAGAATCTGACCACTTCTGAACTCCTTCATTGTTACCATCCTAGTTCCATTCTGTATCATGCCTAGCATGGATTTCTGTTTTTCCCTTTGCTCCCCTCCTGTCTGTTCTCAACACAGCAACCAGAATGATCCCTGCAAAATGTAAATAATATAATATTTGTCATTCCTCAGTTCAGAATCCTCCAATGGTTACCTTTTGTTCTAAGTACAAGCCAGTGTCCCTGAGGGCCTATAGGGCCCTACATAATGTAGCCTCTGCTATCTCTCTCACTTCATCTCCTAGTTTCCTTCCCCTTGTTACAAACTGGGCACACTCAAAACTAGGGTCTTGCACTATCTCTTTCCTTTCCTTAGATGTTCATTCTCCAGAGGGTCACATGGGTGATCCCCTCACTATCTTCATGCTTTTGCTCAAATTATCTCCTCAACAAGGTCTATATTACCCATTCTATTTCAGATTTAACCTGTCCCCCAATACCAGCCAGACTCCTGACTCCCTTTGTCCAGCTCTCATTTTTTCTCTTTTTCATAACCTTATCATTTTTTAACATACCATGTAGCTAACTTACTTATGATGTATATTATTCATTATCTGTCCCCCTTCCCATAAGGGCAGGAATTTTTGTTTTGTTCACTGACATATTCCAAGTTCTCAACATAGTGCCTGGCATAAAATACATGCTCAACAAATATCTGTTCAATTGGATTAAATTTGGGACCCAACAAAAGTACTGTAAAATGTGGTCTGTATTTTCAAAAAAGGATAAATAGAATATTCTAGGGAAGAAGATAAAGGAGATTATATTTCTTCTAGAAACACTGAGTAAAGCTTTATGAATAGGTAGAATTAACAAGTCTTGGTGACAGAAAAAATAATTACAAAATATGAGAGAAATGGAGATTACAAGGATTCTATTCTTAATGACTTAATGAAGTATAATAGAGAATGCAAGATGAAGATGTATGCAAGATCTCTGATTTGAAAGTATATTTGAGAAATTCATGAAACGTGTTGGAAATGTGTGTTTGTAGCTCAGGAGAGAGGTTTAAACTGGAAATGTGTATTTGTGATTTTATGGTTAATGGGTACCTCTATGAAGTATGTGACCATTAAGTTCAGAATATACAGAGAGAAGCAAATAATAACAGAAGGAAATGTCTTGGAAATATTTAGAGAGGTGAGGGAAATGATGTCATAATGCACTTGAAAAAGAGGAGGAAAAAATGGAAGTAGGAGAAATATAAGAATGGTCAGAGACATAATGTCAGTGTTCCAGATCTTTGGTAAGTCGAATCTGAGCTATAGAAAAGTTCTATACACTTAATAAAGAATAGATCAAGATCATTAGAGTGGAAGGCATGAAAGATTGATGAGATCAGAGTGATCAGAGTCATTAACATGAATGCTGAAGTTTGAAAGGACAATGACAGGTCTTGGCTGAAGAGAAAACTATATATTTGCAATGTATTACGGCTACGAGTGCAGAAGATACCAAGCAAAGTGATAGAAAAATGTGGTATATTTCTGTATAATTACTTAAGCAGATGACACAATAGTAACCAGTTTTTACATTTTTAGTTAATGATCTGACAAATAAGTGGTGGAGCTCTGAAAGGGTTGCAGGGCTCTATAATAAGCCAAGTACATGAGAAAATAATAAATTAGCTACCCATAGAATCATAAGGAGAAATTACCATCCACTGTCCTTAGGTGACAATAGATTCAAAAGTCAGTTTTGTTTCATATGATTTAATATCTTATTATGTGGTGTTTCATTTATGTGAAATAGTTAGACTTCCTTACTGGGACAGCAATAACTGTTACGACGTTACTTGCTATGAAAATAAAACAATAAACTTGATAGTGATCAGTGACTTCCATTACATTCAGAACCTAGGTTCAATTGCTGGCTCAGGACACAGAAGTATACAAGGTCTACAAAAGATGAACAAACATTTTAATATGTTTTAGAAGTCCTAGATTTGTATATGAGTACTTCACTTGCAATTCACTTCTCTATATCTATTTTAAATGAGTAGGTCCTATTCCTGTAAAGATTAAAAGATTAAAGGTTTCATCTTTGTTCTCTATAAAAGTCAATGGCTGAGTTTTTTTCTTTTTTGTCGTCATAAATCTATTTTCTATTTGATGTCTTGGGGTTCAGCCACATGATTCCTTACACTGTGAATGATGATTTTACAGCTGAACCTTGGAACTCTCTCTCTAAAAGCACAGCTCAACATTAAATATTAAGACATTACATTAAAAAGGTAAGAGACACAGGCAGCAGCAAAGATAATTAAAGTTACAAAGAAAACACTAGACAGGAAAATAGGTGATCTAAGGATGATTCTGGGTTGTCAAGAATTTTTTAAAATTTATAAGAACAGAAAAATCCAGGTTCCTTCGCACTCATTTCTCTCTTCCTTTACTCTGATGATCTAATATCTGCTATCAGTCTCAGTCTCTAGCACTCAAGGCAATCCTTAAACCTCAAATGAAGGTATACGGATTTTCTTTAAAACTTTTGTTTGTGATTATTTTGCCTTCAGAATAGAGGAAATGGGAGTTTCTAGTTGTCAAGTATATTTATGTAGCAAGTGTTGTGTTTGTGAATATCTTGCCTTGAGAAGAGATGGGAGTTTTGAGTTATCATGTTGATTTTAGTGTTGAATAGATTGCTTTAAGGAGACAGGCATAAGCTTGCAGTTGTTAGCAACTGCTAACAATAAAATATGTCCATTTCTAGCAGGGTGGTACTTTATTTCACTAAGAAGTCAAAAGTTAAAGATTTAATAAAAAATAAATCTCCCACTTGTGGTGACTGAAATAGAAAAAGGCACTCAAAGAAGATCAAAACCAGTGAGAGGAGCAGAACTTCACCAAAGGGCCAATCCTGTTGTTCTGGAGCTTGTTAGAGAACCAACACAACTCCTTACCTTAGGATGAATTCCAAACTCAAAGAGGAAAGGGTTGTATTTAAATATTGAGAAAATTGGGTGATATTAAATTTGTATAAATCCCTTGGTTGAGGGAGGTTTAAAGAAAAGAGGCTTCTGTGATTGGAACATTCATTAGTGCACCCTCTAAACTCCTTTATCAGGACTGTGACTTACTTTTGGTACTACACCTCAGAGAGGTCAGCAGTATACTTAGTTCCCTGAGCGTAGCTGATGGCAAATGACCACTAAAGAGCGCTGTACTCCCCAAGGGGCATCTATTAGTGCACAAGGCTTGTAAGCAACAGGGACCAACTTCAGAGGCTGTGAAAACTATTCTTATCTTTGGTAAAGCATGTCTGGAGACTCTCTTGGATCAGCCCCTGACTCTTATTTATGGACTGGCTTCACGTTCTGATGGTAAAGCCCTTCATTTTCCTAATTTATTCTTGAAACTTAACCAGGTGAAGAGGCAACTCCAACAACAAACTTCTCTCACTAACAAGAATTTTTGTTATTCCCTTCTCTCTACTTTTACTAAAGTTAGAAATCATACTCAAATGAGAATTTAATATTTTTTTCTAATCACAAAATGAAAATGAAGTATTTGTAAATCCACAGGATTAAAGAACACTCTCGAAGGTAGAGGATACAGTGTTTCGTACCTGACATTATTCCATTACACAGCAGTGTTATTAATCTTTCTTGCTTTTTCACTGAACTTGAGTGATCAGGCATCCTGTCTGTTGCTTCATTATAATGTGTTCTTCAACAGTGAGCCAAAGATAGATGTCAAGCTTCAAGTAGAGGTTCATTTACCTTCATGTACTTTGCAGGGAAAGCCTCTGATGATTATGTAAGATGCCATAAGAATTAATTATCAAATGGATGAATGAATTTTAAAATGAGGTTATAATTCATTGACCAGATTCTTGTTCACCATTCTTCAATTAGGGTGGGTGTATTCCATCTTGGATTAACATTCTTCTTTCTTTTTAATTGATCTCTTGTCATTCTTGAACAAAAAGTCATTTGTTAGTGCAAGAAGTGAAGTTAAACAAGGAGCCTACTGATGTTGAAGGATTCTATCTCATAGAAAACATGGCATGCAGAGTGCTTGCACTAGATAGAAATGGATTGCACATACACATACACACACAAATACACCCTGCTGAAATTATGTTAATCAGGGTTGATATTCAAAATACAGTACAGTATAGACCCAACAACTAGAAAGAATGAAATGCCTAATCAGAATGAGCACAACATACCCATTGGTATAGCCAGATTTATATATTTTGATTGAATATTAGCTTTGGGAAATATGATTTATTCTCCTTATCTTTAATTCAATTTAAAATTAAAATGTCATTTATAACTGTCAAGCAGGAAATTCTATAATTTTATAATCTTCATTGATATTTGCAGTGTAAACTAGGAAATACAACCTCAAATGCTAAGAGGCAAGGCAGGAAGTCAAAGCCAGGAAATAAAGCTGGGAGGGAGTGGCAAAGTGTAAAACAGGAGAATACATTCCCCAACCAAAAATATTCAAATTCAAATATTTATAAAACTTCTGGCTAAAAAAACAACATGCTCAGATTCTGTCTCATGTTCAGTCTTATAAGCATTCCTAAGTCCAATAAATATCTTCAAACGTTGTCATATTTTCCAATCTAACCATCTATTTCTGAAATACACTGCATTCCTCATGATGGCCTATGTCTTTATGTCAAGAAAGTAAAATCATTTATAATAAAAATAAATAAAAATCAAAGACAAAAATTTCCCTCATGTATCTCTTAGACTATAAACTGGGAGGTCAGGGATCATCACTTATATCATCCTTACACCTAACATGGTGTTCCTCATTTTATGTTACACAATGCAGAATGAATTTTTTAAAACTTTGCTTATTAGCTCTTTTAATATTTTAAAATAAGAAGGCTATAATTTTTCCAAATGAATAATAAAGTATAAATATAAGACTACTTCCCAAAAGTCGCTGTAAATTATGAAGGGCAACAGAAAAGTGTACAACATTGTTACTAAATTATAGGTCAAATTACTCAATACTAATAAAAGCTATATGGAGAAAGAATAAGTATGATCGCAAATACCACCCACAATTTCTTTACCCTATCAAAAGATTTTGCCAACTGAGTATAATTCATGAGCATCTTGAAACCTACAAAGTTATCCAGAATTGGCAAACCAACCTATTCATTCATTCAATGGGATTTCATGAGAACCGTAGCAAATTTGTTAGAGCACCATGGAATCAATGCAGAAATTCCTTGTGTATGCTTTGATTCCAAAGGGACTTCAAGGAAATTCTGTCAAGTATTGATGAGGAAACTCACAGTTCAAGACTGACCACTGGAATAGAGTATAGTACCCAGTTTTCCTTAGGCTTGATACTTCTCCAGCAAACCATGCACAATGGGGTCATTCCTCAAGATCATGTATACACTGCTCTCTTTGTATCCTCATCCTTGGGGACGTTGGTTCCAGGACCTCCACAGATACCAAAATTTGCTGATGCTCAAGTCCCTTATATAAAATGGCATAGTATTTGCACATAACTTATGCAATCCTCACAAATACTTTAAATCATCTCTAGATTACTTGTAGTATCTAACACAAGGTAAATGCTATGTAAATATTTACCAGAGCATGGCAAATTTAAGTTCTGCTTTTTGGAAAGTTCTGGAATTTTTTTCCCAAATATTTTTGATCTACCAGTTGGTTGAACCCATGGTTGCAGAACTAATAGATGCAGAACCTGTGCATATGGAGGGCTGACTATATATATAGAGAGAGAGAGAAAAATACAGTGCATGTTATATATACCACTTCTCAAATCCCAAAAGTCTAACTATTTCTTCATTTGCCCCCAGTGGCCTATTTGTGTATCTCAAACCTCGATATTTTAATTTTGTGGCTAAAAATTAATTCAAGAATTTGAAGAAAGTAGGCTGGGAGCAATAGATAGAAAAAGGCAAGAGGATTAAGTTATAACACAGTGACATTCATACCTGATGACCACATTCCCAAGGTCACTGGACAAATGATAAAAATAAAATGCAGACACTAATGGGAGTTTCCTCCAAGGCAACAGGAATTAGAACATACCTCATACCAAGAAAATGCATCAAACAACACACTTTGTAAAGCTTGATGGCACAGAATTAGAAAGTATGCCATATACTACTTATAATTCACATTTTTAAAGGTACTTTGAGATAACACTGGTCTATCACACTAACTGATGACAGTTTATTTCTTGCTGCTATGGCAGCATGTATGTGGTGGTAGGTGATTAAAGGCCGGCATCTCCCTGTTTTGACATTTGATGAAGTCTGAAAAAATATTTCTTAAACAGAATTTATAATAGCAACATTAGTCAGGTTTTCAAATCACTTGATTCTCAAGATGATACCACAATTTTTTTATCTTTCCACTGACTACAAATCTCTTAAGGAGAAAAATGTCATGTAATGGGTAAACTGTATGTTTATTTACATTTCTCCTCTTAAATAGCTACCAACTTTTAAATGCCTTGATATAAGAGAAACTATTAATTGCTTCAATAAAATCTCTCTCAAAGATAAACTTTTAGCTAGTGAAATGCAGGGTAAATCAGAGAATAAATATACTTATTCCAAAATATTAACAAAAATCTATTGAGAAGTCCCATTATATCCTGAAATAGGATACGTAGATAGATAGAGATATATCTTCACAGAAATCATTACTCAGGTTCATTTCTATTGATGTCAATGAATTCTTGATTAGAAAAAAATCTTCACATACATTCTTCATTCTAAGGTATCAAGAATATGATTCTATCTCTGTCATTTAAACTAAATAATAACATGATAATTCTGGTATAACCAAAGATTTTATAGTCAATCCTAACTAATTTAATCTCTTGAATGTCTGTGGATTGAGTGAGGCAAAGATTTCTACAATCTAGACAAATGCAACATTGAAAGCAATTTTTACATGCAGGCTACCAACTAAACCTTCAAATGAAAATGCAGACAGCCAGCCTTGAATATAGATCGCCTTGTAAGCCCCTAAACGGAGGATCCACTTGAGCAATTCCCTGACTTCTGACCCATGAAAATTGTTAGATTAAAATGAGAGTTGTTGTAAGTTTACCTCAGGAAACAAGAAAAATCTCAAATAAAAATAACTAACCTTACACTTAAAGGAACTAGAGAAAGAAAAACAAACAAAACCCAAAGTTAGTAGAAGGAAAGAAATCATAAAGATTAAAGCAGAAATAAATGAAATAGAGACAAAGAATAGAAAAGATCAATGAAAATAAAAGCCAGTTCTTTGAATAGATAAACAAAATTGATAAATTTTTAGCCAGATTCATCAAGAAAAAAAGCGACAAGGCTCAAATCAATAAAATCAGAAGAGAAAAGGGAGAAGTTACAATGAACACCACAGAAATACAAAGGATCAAAAGAGACTACTATGGGGCTTCCCTGGTGGCGCAGTGGTTGAGAGTCCGCCTGCCGATGCAGGGACATGGGTTTGTGCCCCGATCCGGGAAGATCCCACATGCCGCGGAGCGGCTGGGCCCGTGAGCCATGGCCGCTGAGCCTGCGTGTCTGGAGCCTGTGCTCTGCAACGGGAGAGGCCACAGCAGTGAGAGGCCCGCGTAAAAAAAAAAAAAAAAAAAAAAAAAAGACACTACTATGAACAACTATATGCCAATAAAATGGACAACCAAGAAGAAATGGATAAATTCTTAAGAAGGTTCAAGCACCCAAGACTAAACCAGGAAGAAATAGAAAACATGAACAGACCAATTACCAGTAATGAGATTGAACCGCTAATTTAAAAACTCTCAACAAACCCAACTCCAGTACCAGATGGCTTCACGGGTGAATTCTACCCCAAACATTCAGAGAAGAGTTCACACCTATCCTTCTAAAACTATTCCAAAAAATTGCAGAGGAAGGAACACTTCTGAAATTGTTCTATGAAGCCAGCATGACCCTGATACTAAAACCAGACAGAGGTATCACAAAAAAGAAAATTATAAGCCAATATCACTGATGAACATAGATACAAAAATCCTCAAAAAATATAAGCAAACTGAATCCAACAATACATTAAAAGGATCATCCACCATGACGAAGTGGGATTTATCCCAGGGATGAAAGGATTTTTCAATATCCACACATCAATCAGTGTGTTACAGCACATTAACAAATTGAAGAATAAAAATCATTTGATCATGTCAATAGGTGCAGAAAAAGCTTGTGAGAAAATTCAGCATCCATTTATGATAAAAATTAGTAAAGAAGTAACAAGGTCTTTTCAGCTCTGAATTCCCTACCTCTGGTTACAAGGATGTCTCTCTGCCTCCTGGTGCAGGGAGGGTACCTTTCACATGAAAGATTATTTTGTGATTTCATACAGGCAGGGTATCTGTCAGAGTGTCCTTGCACTGGCTGTTTCTCAAGTAACTTTAACTCAAATAATTAATATGCCATTTTGGCGTATTTGTGGGCAATCTGCCCTGGGCCTCAAAAGTTCCCTCCTCTGAAATTTCCCTGGAAATTTCACGTATTAAAAGCTGAGCTGGTAGATTGCTCTATGATTTCACTGAATCAGTGATCCTAAGTAATTCAGTGATTTCACTGAATCCTAGTCCTAAAAATAGGTCAGTTCAGTTAAATTCATTTCAGGAGGCTCCCAAAGTTAGGCCTACACTACACATGCATTCAGGTATTTAATAAGAGGCATGTCTATGGAAACAAATAAACAAACAACAAAAAAACCAAAGGTTAATGACTGGAGTGGACTATAAACCAGCTTCTGAACCCAGGGAGCAGCTAATCAAGAAAATTCTAGATATCAGTGTCAAAGCATGTTTTGTAGTTTGAAATGTCTCTGATGTTATCAGATATTCAGGTAAACTTTCTAAGTGACCCATACAGCAACAGGCATGAAGATTATTTAAACATGAGCTGTTCTGGCAATTTCTCTGAAGTTTATATCAAGTCACCTAGCTTCCCTTTGCAGGGCTTCAGGAAAAAGGGTAGTTTTAAGTTCTTAATGATCCCAAATCAAAAAGATATAAGAGGGACTTCCCTGGTTGGCCAGTGGGACTTCCCTGGTTGGCTCCCAATGCAGGAGGCCTGGGTTAGATCCCTGGTCAGAGAACTAGATCCCGCATGCATGTCACAACTAAGAGTCCGCATGCCGCAACTAAGAAGTCTTCATGCCACAACTAAGAAGACTGCATGCCGCAACTAAGAAGCCTGCATGCCGCAACTCAGAAGCCTGCATACCGCAGCTAAGAGTCTGCATGTCACAACTAAGAAGTCTGCATGCTGCAACTAAGGAGTCCTCATGCTGTAAGTAAAGATCCCATGTGCTGCAACTAAGACCCAGTGCAGCCAAAATTTTAAAAAAGATGGAAGAGAATTGGAAACATTAGTTTGGAGAGTCATAGCCAGATATTGAAGGAAACTAGAATAATTCAGGATTTAGTCCAGTTTGCAGGAAAATAACAAATCTCAAAGACAATTAATAGAAGCAGAGTCTGATATTCACATGCATGTATTATAGATTCTACTGAAACATAATTTTTCTCTCTGAAATCACTCTCATTTTCTATGAAAGATAGCCAAATTAAGACAAATTTGTTTGCAAGATAAATCTAGATTCAATCAACTTGGCCTGGTTATTTGCATAAGTGCAGCAAGAATAGCAATTGATCATATAGGCTCTTTTTAATCTTCTTTGCTGGACCAGTTCAAAAGAAATTTCAGACTGAACTTTTATTTATTATTTTTTTATTTTTTGGTTGCGTTGGGTCTTCGTTGCTGTGCATGGGCTTTCTCTAGTTGTGGCAAGCGGGGGCTACTCTCCATTGCGGTGTGCAGGCTTCTCATTGTGGTGGCTTCTCTTGTTGTAGAGCACAGGTTCTAGGCATGTGGGCTTCAGTAGTTGTGGCATGTGGGCTCAGTAGTTGTGGCTTGCGGGCTCTAGAGCGCAGGCTCAGTAGTTGTGGCACATGGGCTTAGTTGCTCCATGGCATGTGGGATCTTCCCAG
The DNA here is from genome assembly GCF_059928025.1 of Delphinapterus leucas. Classification (NCBI taxonomy): domain Eukaryota; kingdom Metazoa; phylum Chordata; class Mammalia; order Artiodactyla; family Monodontidae; genus Delphinapterus; species Delphinapterus leucas. The sequence continues at coordinate 100,145,121 of NC_143131.1, read as the reverse complement.
ACCAGGGCTCAACCTCATGTCCTCTGCATTGGCAAGCAGATTCTCAACACTGCACCACCAGGGAAGCCCCCAGACTGAACCTTTAAATGTCTCTCAGGGCCAGGAAGATGAGCCAAGTCAAGGACTTGCAATCAGACTTGCCTGCAATACCTATAGATTTGAGTAAATTGCTTTCTTTGCAAGGTCCCCAAAATATCTTGAGGTTCCTGCATCTTCCCGGAAGTGACCTTCCTTACTCACCTGGTAAGGCTGCTGGTAACCATATAAGTAAGGTACTAGGTTGCTTTTCCAAGGGGCTTTATTGGCTTAATAAAGACAACTTTAGTTCCTTAGAGCTGTCTGGTCATACATGAGTCTCCATGTGTCTCTCTCAAATATGACACTCCAGTCAAAGCCTTGCTGATATAACCAGTTTCCAATTGTGTCCTGCTAAAAGGGGAACAGATTCTTACTGAACTTATGCAAATAGCCATATTGCCAAGAAAATAAGAATTCTCATTACAAGTTTCAGAATTGTGGAGGGATCAGGTAGAAAGAAAAGATATGGAGATCTTTTCATCTTTGTTTACAAAGGTATACTTTATCAAATTACTCTGAGTCATATTTAGCTTAAGAGGAAAGATTTTCTTATATCTGGAAAACAAGATTAAAGAATCAGCAATTAAAAAAAATAAAAATTACAATCATCCTCCTCAGTCTATTTAGTACCATTTCATTAGTTCTTGCTCTCCTTGATCTTTTGTTTTTATGAAGCTATCATTTTCTCCATTAGGTTCTATACATTTTTACCCAGTTCAGTGGTATGATTTGAGAGTTATCAGAAACTTGTATTCTAGAGTACTTGTTCCTTTCCATGAGTTTCCCTGAAGATTTAACACATTTGCAGGAAGCTTTTATAAAAGCATCTGAGTAAAACAATAACTGTCTGCAAATGATAAAAGACTTAAAATGCCTATTATTAAAGATCTGATTAATTATAATGGAATTGACAAGGAAATTTCGTTATTTTTGTGACATACTACATTTAAGATAATAACTACAACAGAATTATGATTGATAACATTATACCAGGACATATCCAAATTTTAGGAACTTCATATAATTTATAGAATATTTATATCAACATTTACCCATACAATATAACCTAAGGTTTATCATCACTTATTTGAGAAGGCTCCCATGTAATTTAACATATCAAAATAAGCCTAACTGGTGGCGCAGTGGTTACGAATCCACCTGCCAATTCAGGGGACACGGGTTCGAGCCCTGGTCCAGGACGAGCCCATGTGCCACAGAGCAACTAAGCCTGTATGCCACAACTACTGAGCCTGCGTGCCCTAGAGCCTGTGCTCTGAAACAAGAGAAGCCACCGCAATGAGAAGCCTGCTCGAAGGGTAGCCCCAGCTCACCACAACTAGAGAAAGCCCACACGCAGCAACAAAGACCCAACGCAGCCAAAAATAAATAATTAATTTTTTAAAAAGACTAATTAACTTAATACCTCTCTTTTATAAGGAGAGAAAAAGAAATCTTTTGAGGTATTCCAAGGGCCCTCAGGAAATCCCCAAAGTTATTTCTAGGTCAATAAGACTTCATTTAGAATTTGATTTGGGGAAATTTTTCAAAAATATAAAAAGCCTTGGATACTTGACTTAACAGAATCACAGATCATTATGAAATAATAATTATCTATTTGACCAAAGTGACAATAAAAAATTTCAAAGGAAAATACAAAAGGTTACAGTGTCATAAGTTAAACTTACCTCTTTTAATATTAAGATGACTCAATTTTAAACAATAAAAGATCTGATGAAGACTGTGAAGCACAGTTAGTAAGACTGTGCTTACCCTTGCCTTTTAGGGAAAACAAAAACAAAAATATTTTCACAAAAATCTTATCAGGAGCAGACCAATAGTCTACTTAAACTTTATCCTTTTAGCAGATGGAAGAAAATCAAGTTTTTGTTTTATATTTGTATATTACTGATATTAAACCTTATTTTTATAACCTTTGTAATACATTTATTCAATTTCAGCTAGCTTGACAACAAAAGGTAAGATTCTCTCTCTTTCTCGTTCTCTCTCTCCAACTTTTTGTCTGCATTTAGTTTGTCCTTCATAACCAGAAGTTCTAGTTTAGACAAAATTACTCTCATTTTCCTTAACAAAAATATATCTCCATATCCGGTGCCCTTTTTTAGGCAAAAATGTATCTTACTCTCCTTGCATACAGAGTTGTTTTCCTAATTAATTCTAGTTGTTTTCATTACATACATTAACTAGAATTTTTAACCCTTAAGAACCTTAATTTTTAGTGAATTAAAGAAGTAAACAATTGGGAATTCCCGGTAGTCCAGTGGTTATGACTCCACACTTCCAGTGCCGGGTGCCGGGCGCCGGGCGCCCGGGTTTGATCCCTGGTCAAGGAACTAAGATCCCACAAGCCACATGGCACAGCCAAAAATAAAAAGAAGTAAACAATTATGAACTATCTTTTACACCAGCATTCTGTGGATCACCAAATTTATGAATACATTTCATAATTTCTAGAAACATATGCTACTTCATATACAATGTTTCAATAAAGTACAAGACTTGTTTACTAATAATACCAAATTTATTTTTAGTTTTTCTGTAATAGGAAGTCAAACATAGATAAACCAATGTTCATTACTTAAAGTTCCATAATTTTATATTATCTAGAAATTGTCTAGATATTCAATGATTTTCCATCTCTTAACCTAACTTAGCAAAATTTGAAGGGTGGAAGTTACCAAAGAGACTTGGGAAACTATTTAACTAGACATATCATTGCTTAAAAGTTCACCTAAAAACTCTTATCTCATTTACATCTATTTAATTCAGTTGTTCTTAACAATTATACGTAGATTACTCATGAAAATTTCATGAGACATTAGTCATCGTACTGACAAATTTTGTAACAGATAACATGAGCTTATTTGACTTTTAGTAAACTTAGTTAGAATAAAAGTATTGTATGTAATGCTGATAACTCTAAAGACATGTCTGTATCAAATAAGCCTAAACTTAAACTAGCTTGCATTTACTAAAGATTAATGCTAGGTCATGTGAACTTGAAAATCATTTGGGTTAGTTTCTGTTATATTTTAATTCATTATAAAATTGTGGTTGTTTTAAAGCCAGTTAAATAGAGCTCTTTTACATATTAATTTTGACAATACCACCCAGAGACAGAAAAATACCATATCTATAATATACATAATATAGACAAATATACGGACACAAACACATAAATAACAGTTGGAATAAATTAAATTTGCTTGCTCAGATGGCTAAAGTTTTTTACTACTTGGGGAGAAGACTTTTAAGATTTATATTTGCCCTTGACAAACAATCTTAAGGAGGCTGTGGTTCAGAGTTTGGGCAAGGAAGCCCTTTTAGCAGTTTGTGTTTAAAAAGCCTCTTTCCCTCCTTTTTTTTCAGTCTCAGGCAAGTTTTTGTTATCTCCTTAGGTGTTTCCATTTCAAATATATGGTAATATTTACACCTGTATGGGACAGAGAAAGAAAATGTTAAGTTTTCTCCTATGAGTTTTGGAATATATTTGTCTAAAATCTTAGGGTAATTACTATTTAAATTTTTTCTTCTTTTTCTTAAGTACAGGACAATTTTGTTTCCAATATCCTGGTCTTATAATATCTACAAGTATTTTGAGAGGAACAGATGATTGGTAAAGGGAACAGGGATTGGTAAAGATAGGTTGGTCTTAACTTGCTTCTAGAGGGGCATTTCTGGTTTTACAGAGATTTATAAGACAAAGATAGTTGCTTCTATTAGCTCTTGAATATTGGCTTCTAGCTGACCAACTTCCTGATTATTTCTAAGAGGGCCTGGAGAATTGCTGAGATGGGGCAGTTTTTAAGAAGGGGAAATTACCTTGGATTTTTCCTTCAAGTCTAATTTGTGTTCTTTCATCTTGTTAAGGAGTCCCTAAAACTAGCTGTTTTATACATACATACACATACACGCACACACACAGACACACACACATATCTATATATATAATGTTAATCCACTTTTTAATTTGTTTTAGGATGAAAACTCTCTATAATTTCCCTTCCAAGTATAGCCAACTCAAAGGATCCATCATCTGGCCATTAATGAGTAGGATCTTATATTAATGTCAAATAGCTACTCAAACTAATAAGTCTTTTTATGGATCAACCAAAGACACAGGAGGCATCTCACAAGAGAGCATGCAACCCTCACAAGATCTGAAAAGTTTGCTCCCAGAGTTAGTTTAAGAAAGTAAAAGCCCTTCATTGCTGTAAGTGATAAGAATAGTGTAGTGAAAATGGTGTCTTCAGTTTCCCAAGAGAATGTGTGGAGTCAAGTCAGTTTAGCCAGAATCCCCTATTACCCCTGATGTTTTCCCTTAATAATTTTCCATTCACTTATCCTCACCCTGCTTCTTAAATATAAATCTCCATTTATCCTTGGTGTATCCAGCGTTGAGCCCAATCTCCCTCCCCTACTATAAAACCCATTATAGTAGTCTCCCTGAATAGAGTCTGTGTTAATGTTCTTTACCACATGTCATAATAACTTTTTCTTTAACATGTTAGTAGTCTGAATGAATTGGTAAATTTTCATTTCATGTGTTAATTATTGTTTTAATTATATATAAATTATATAATATATATAATTATATGTCTGAAAAAGCATTATGTGGTTTTGAAAAAAAAACCTCTCAATAACCTCTCAAAGCAGATATTTAGGGAAAATCTGTGGAAGACTTTGAAATGTACCCAAAAAGATTAGTGAGAGTCTTCAATAAAAAGCAAGCACTTTCTAGGACACAATATTCCTAGTTATCTAATTCTATTGGATCTGTGACTTTTGTTGACTTTTTTTTTTACAACTCCATAAATTGTAGACAACTGACTGAAATGAAAATGAGTCTTGACAATAGACATGCAGATGAATTCTTCCAATAGAGCACTTCCGCCAACTTGTAGAAAAAGCTAACATTGTACCTATTTGTAAATTCATTAAAACATTCCTGCCTACCTATTCCTGTGTGTTATTTTGAATTCGCTTTTGAACCTATTGTAGCATCGTTTGGGTTTCCTCAATAATGAATGAGTATATAGGGACTTCCCTGGCAGTCCAGTGGTTAAGACTTCACCTTCCAATGCAGGGGGCGTGGGTTGGATCCCTGGTCAGGGAGCTAAGATCCCACATGTCTCACAGCCAGAAAACCAAAACATAAAACAGAAGCAATATTGTAACAAATTCAATAAAGACTTTAAAATAATGGTCCACATAAAAAAAAATGAATGAGTGAACAAAATCTTTGACATTCTATATTTGTACAAGAGTCATGATTTTACCTTAAAAAAAAAAATTCTTTAACGGGTATTACGGTTGACCCTTGAACAACACAGGTTTGAACTGCGCGGGTTCACTCATATGCAGATGTTGTTTCAACAGTAAATACTACCCTACTACACAATCCATGGTAGGTTGAATCCACAGATGTGGAACCACAGACACAGAGGAAGCACATACACAGAGGAACAGCATATAGAGAGGGTCGATATAAATTATATACGGATTTTCGACTGCACGGAAAGTGGGCACCCCTGACTCCCACATTGTTCAAGGATCGACTGTATTATTATTCTCAATTTTACAGATGGAGAAATTGAAGTTCAGAAAAGCTAGATAACTGGTCCACAGTGGCACCACTAATAATCTGACTCATGATTGTGGAAGTCAAAGTGCATACTTTTCCCATACACTATACCTGTATTAATATAAACAAAATCACATGGAGTTTGTGTGCTAGAGCACTTCACAGGACACTGAATCATATGCAGCATGAAAACCCAGCCAACTAATAATTACTACTGATTAGACAATTAGTGACTAGAACTGCTAATTACATTTCAACATTGTTGCTGTATGGTAATAAAAACAAAAATAATAGCTCAGTGAAGCATACACAAAAAAGCATTATACAAACCTAGCCATCAAACGTGCCAGTAAATCATTTCAATTATAACTTTAAGAAGTCTCAGGTATATTTTTCTTCTCTCCACTGATTCCTAGCATTAGCAGAGATCATTAACTGATTTTGATTGGTTTCATACATAGTAAAAGAAAGAGAAAAGGGGAGAAGGAGGAAAAGAAAGTGGAGAAAGAGGAGGAACAGCAGGTTTCAGCATGTGATAAGCTAAACATTGTTTACTTATGAGATATGAAATTCTGTTTTGCAATTGTGTGACACTGGGCAAGTTTTAATCTCAGTTAGGTTCTTTATATTGTATATAAAATGGGCTTAAGACCACCTACCATTAAGCTGTTTAGATAAAATGAGATAGTTACTATAAACTATCTGGCACATAAGACTTCAATACATTTTAATCCCCTTTGCTCAACTCTACCCCTATCCAGATCATTCCATAACCCCCAAAACACAGTGAAGCAGTAAAGAACAAGAATTTAGAATACACTTTACTGTTAATTAATGCCCGAGAGTAGACGGTGAACCTAAACGTTCAACCAGATTTTGTTTCCAATGTATACCTGTAAGATATGAATCATTAATGACAATTTACATAACAAGTAACTTCAAGACTTACATTTTGAATGTAATGAAAATGTGTTTGCCTTTAAAAAATGTAAGACAAGCAAATGCCATATGACTCAGAAGTTCTGATCTCCATCAAATAGCATCTGAGAGAAAGATTAATAGTGGTAAAAGTGTGACATCCTGGAGGGACAATTTTATGCTATGGTTATCTTTGTACACAGCTGAAGTGACAAGCTAATATATAGTCTTAAATCCATTTAAGATGACAGAATGCTCTGTACTTCCTCACTTAGCTACAGTTTTTTGAGGGGGAAAGGATGGGTGTTTGTTTTAAATCACATTCCCAATTTAGTTCATGGAGGATAATGGCAAAACACTGAGAAGATTAATTTTTATTTTCCTAGCTTCTTACGTCTTCCTCAGTGATCTCATAGCTCATCCCCCAACTCTTCCAAAATGTTTCACCTTCATGAATTCTCTGAAATAAAAAAACATGGAAACTAAATATAATAACTCTAAACTTTCTGCCAACAACCCAAAACTCTTCATGCTATATACTAAATATAAAACGTAAATGTAAATATAAAATACTAAGTAAATAATAAAATAAATGTTTTTGAGAGGCCAATTCATAAATTGTTAAAAACTGTTATAAAGTAAATGGAGAGTTTTCCATCATACAGAGGGAAAAAGAATTGCCTTAAAGAGAACACAGAAAGAGAGCATAGATGATGAGTCATTCTCTGGATCTCTGGCAATCAATAGAAGGTTAAAAATCACCTTGGACATAGAGATATCAAACATGAAACAGTTTCTTCTGAGCAGAGGTCTATTTCAGGTTTACTGTGATTCAACTGAATTTGAACACATCACCATGAGGCCACCATAAGACAATCTACAGGTATGTGCCGGCAGCATGGCCTATGTCTATCTTTTCAGACATTCTTGATCACCTGGAGAGTAATGAGAATTAGTCATATAGTCCCATCACCATCAAATGCCAAGAACCAAAACTCTGTCACTCGCACCCCTTTCCTAAGTTACTAAATACCTCGGCAAGTTCACATGGGCACTTAACATGATGCTGGTTATACTCATAATGCTTATCATTGAATCAGTTAGTACAGATGAAACTATCCCACCTATACCCAGGCAGAGTTAGTCCCAAAGACAAAACTTACCCCAGTAAATAACTGAGATCAGAGAAATTAAAAGTCCAAGATTTAGAAAATAGCTTGACCTGTCAAGTGCAACTCTCAATTAACATATGATGAGTCAGTGGGTAATTTAATAATACATCACCCCTTTTGAGGTCCTCCACTTCAACCCCATCTGGTCTAACATCAACTAGTATACTGAAAATCATTCCTGACACTATCTGTAGTTAATGTAGACCCCACAAGTTAAGGGCTGAGTCCTTGGAAGACTGCCCCTACTTAAGATGCCAACCACAAGTTCAAGTGATCCCCAGGTCATACTTACTACTGACAAACTGGCCACAAATCTGGGTTCCCATTAGTCTTCTCACATTTGATAATTTGGTAGAACTCAGGAAAGCGCTATACTTACAATTACAGTTTTATTATGATGGATACAACTCAGGAGCTGCCAAATGAAAAGCCACAAAGGACAAGGTCTGAGAGTGTCCCCAGTACAGAGCTTCCATGCTCCCAAACCATGGAATCAGGGCACATCATCCTCCAGGCATACTGATGTGCTCACCAACCAGGAAGCTCCACTGAACCTCATGTAGAGTTTTTACTGGGGTTTCATTATATCCTTGGCCACATGACTGAAATCAATCTCCAGTCCTATTCCTCAACCCGGAGGTCAGGCTGGCTCAAAGTCCCAACCCTCCAATTACATGACTGCCTATGACCAGCCTCCTTCCTGAAGCTATCTAGAGGGCCACCATGAGTCACCTTATTAACATAAATTCAGGAATGATCCACGGGGATCATGAATAACAAGGACACTCTTATTCTCAGGAAATCCTAAGGATTTACAGTCTCCCTTCCAGGATTCAAGGACAAAGGCCAGCCAAATTCTTTATTATATAACACAGGGACATTATACATGTTGTAATATGAAATGAGCCAAACAAGGCCTGAACGTGGAACTGATGATTGAATAGTGTAGTACAGGGAAACATAAGTGACTTGCTTCTTCTGCACCAGAACCACAGATCAGCTTTAGTACTTAATTAAAACTGTCAGCTCTCTCATTTCTTATCCTGTTTTTAGAAAATAATGGGACTTGCAGCCTGAAAATGAACCACTCCAGGGGTACTGACACCATGTGGGTGGACCTGCATAATCTATAACATTTAGCACCTTCACATTCATATTAGGAGTCTATTTAGCAGTCTAAAAAATTCATGATCACTAGCCAAAAGGGTTTTCTCCCTAAGCATTGATGGGCTTAAACAACACTATTCTCTTAGTGTTACCAAATTTGAAATAGCTGATGCTCACAGCAAACTCTTCCAGATAAATGTACCTATGAAATCTGCAACAAAAAGGTATCAGATCATCTGGTCCCTCACTGTACCTCAGAATGGACAAGATGCCAATCCTTCCAAGCTATAATTTGTCTCACATGTTTTCAATACCTCTTCTGGGGATGAGGTCTGTGAAACAGTTTATCCTGTCCAGCCCTCCAATTCAGATAGCACATAAGACACTGGAGCTGGAATTGGCAAGACTAAAAGCTAAGTACCAGCTACACCACTCACTTTGAAAATTTTATTTGACCTCTGTACTTCAGATTTATCATCTGTAAAATGAAGATAATGACAATATCATAATTATATAGTAAGGATAAAATGTGATAATACGTGTATGACTTTAAGGTACTTTGGAAGATGAAATTGTTAAAACAGGGAGAATCCTGATTTATATTCTGACATCATTTTCATCAAGAAAATTATCATTGGCTTTTTTTCTGATACGCTGTCCTTTGGGAACAATGTACAATTACACACACACACACACACACACACTCACCCATGCAGACAGTGATGTCTCTTGACTCTACAAAAGGCTGCTTAGAGACCTAATATGCATAGTCATATTAAGTCATATCCCTACCATTGGGCAAGGGAGGTAAGGATGGAAAATAACCTGACATATTTAAAAAGCCCGCCAAAAGGAATCCAATACTATATAATGCCCAGAGCTTGACCGCACCTACAGCTCCTTCAGCTTACCTTCCCGCAGAGATGAATGGCTCTCCATAGTTAAGTCAGATACTGCCGTTTGTGTGTTAAAAATGCCAAATTTGACCCCCAGACTCCTGACAGCTAAAGTGAAACATTCAGAAACACCAAATACCTATATTTAGAGTGTTCTCCAAAGATTTCATTCTAAAATTGACAGCCATATGGTTCCAACCCAAAGACTAGATAAGACAGTTCATATTTGACAATGATAGTCAACCAGTGTGTTTTGATCTTCTTTAAGTCATGCCTCTTTCCATGCTTCCTCCCATAACTTCTGTGTGTTCATAACAAAGATAGTTATAAATGTCTTGGCTTTCTATTATTTGCAAATTATAATCAATAAATATTGAATATGTTTGTTAGACAGACTATTTTCTAGCACCACATCAGCTCTCACCATTTCAAATTCACCAGAGTCCCTGAATTCCAACTCTCTTTTCATTAAGTTATTCCTAGAACATATGATTTTACCTTCTAATGAAAATGCTGCCACAGATTTGTATAATAATTTCATATCCATAATTTCTATGATTCTTGAATATATATTCGTATTCTAATAGTCATGTTGCATATTTCTTCAGTCCTCAAATAATGTATGCCTGAGTGACCAGCACCACGCTAGGTATCAGAGGCACAGCAGTGAAAAAACATGAATGTGGTACCTGCCCCCAGGAAGCTCACTTTCTGTTGGTGAAGATACACAGTAAAAAAGAAAAAGAAAGCAAAAAAAAGAAAAAAAGAAAAAAGTAAGCAACTGATATAAAATAATTTAATTTGAAAGAGGTGCTACGAAGGAAACAAATGGGACTGGGAGAGAGAATAAGGAAGCAGGAAAGCTCTCTTAGAAAGAGAGCCTCAAGGAAGGATTGCGTAAGGAGGTGAAGTTTAGGCTGAAGAATAAAGGGTAAGGAAGACCTTGCTACTGAAATTAAAATCTGCCAGCAAGAAGGAAGTGCATATATAAGGCTACAAGATAGGAAAGGGCTTGGGATGGTTTAAGAGAAAAAGAAAAGTTCGGTGTAGCCAGGGGATAGGGATTGAAAGCAGAGTGATAGACAACAATCTGGAAGGGACAAAGAGTGGTTGGGTGGATAATGAAACTATTTTCAAGCCCTGAGATATGAGATACAGGGATGTAAGAGGGGAAACTGCCTCTATTTACTGCAAGAAAACCAGCACCCTCTGAAGCTAGATTTCAGTTTAGGCAAGGAAGCCAAAGGAATGCTTTGTGACAGACAACATGAGGATGAAGAGGGAATTTGCTGACAAGCAGAAAGGAGTTCTGGAGGCATTGTGGGAGTTTGGGTGTAGAGTGGGGGTCAGCTCAGGACTGTGCTGAGCAATACAGGGAAAAGACTCCAGGTGGTGAGAGATGGCAGGAGAGACTTGTCCTTCTGGTGGTAACTGGGATAAATAGGGATGTGAGGCAAGAGGGATTTGTCCTTACAGTGCTGTTGATGGCAGAGAACAACCAATACTGCTATTTACCTCCACAAGGAATCTCCAGAGATACCTGCCCATGAGACTGTGGACTGTTTCAGTGAGATGGGGTTGGGGACTACAGTTAACTTCTGAAGGCTATTCCACTAGCTCATCTAGTGGCAGCTCCCACAATGCATAACAACTCTCAAAAATACTGAGACGCAGGAGGCAAGAACGTGGGGAGATTCACGTAATCTCAATGTAATGAGATTACATTGCACAATGTAATGGTGCTCGTGACCAGAGGCTATTTTATGTTTCTTCCTTTTATTGCAGTCCAGCTTTTAAATTATTCCTGTAATTTGATGGTATCATAATACATAAGATAAAAATACATATTTTTGAACTACACAGAGTTCATCTATTTGCATGCTTTCCAACTGTGGGCCAACAAAGAAATTAATAAATTCAGTGGATTGGAAAAATCTACCACCTAAGAACAATATCAGTGGTTGATTTAAAGGTTGAGAAATGGTTAGGAAATATATTCATAATTGCAAACATCCCTATAGAAACAAAGAAAATACTCTGAAGTTAAGGAGGAAAAATATAGTCAGAAGCCATCATGATTGAGGGAAATGGTAAAGCTGTAGTTTTAGAAATTCCCAGCTCCATTAGGATGAAAAATGTCTTAACAGGGCTTCCCTGGTGGCGCAGTGGTTGGGAGTCCGCCTGCCGATGCAGGGGACACGGGTTCGTGCCCCTGTCCCGGGAAGATCCCACATGCCGCGGAGCGGCTGGGCCCGTGAGCCATGGCTGCTGAGCCTGCACGTCCGGAGCCTGTGCTCCGCAACGGGAGAGGCCACAGCAGTGAGAGGCCCACATACCGAAAAAAAAAAAAAAAAATGTCTTAACAGCTTATATATCATTCAACAGTTCCACCATATAGGTCTCCTGAAAAAAGCATTCCATTCCCATTCCCCAGCACTTGTTTTAACATATGTTTCATACATGAAAATCTCTACCCCATGATCAACACTTATCATCAGTTTTCCAAAACTGAAAAAATGCAAAAGTATTTTTTCACCTTTAATTTTGCATATTTGTCAACTTAGAGAAGCTACCACGACTTTATGTGTATACAGGAAAGTTTAACCTAGGCAGCTTCTCATAAAACATAAATATAATGTCATTGTACAACTCTTCTATTGGCATGGTGTTTGGCGTTAAAAAGAGAGCTTATATATTAAATACCTAAGTGTGTGTATATATATATATATATATATATATACACATATATATATGCTTCTATATATTATGTCTTATATCCTTAGGTATTTAATATAAAAGTGCCCATTTTATGTGTATATATGTATGTATATATATATAGAAAGAAATAGAGACAGAGACAGTGAAACAGAGAGAGACAGAGACAGAGACAGACAAAGAGAGTGTAAGCACACCACAAATGACTCAAGTTATGAAGTCTTGTCTCTCGGCAAGAGTCCTACTAGGTTAGGCTGCCCTCACTCAGGCTCCTATTTCACCTAATATTCCACAGCACACATTGTGAGGATAGGGGCTAAGGATGCCTTGAACAACTGAGGAAATAATTCTCTGAATGCCTTCCTCAGCGGTACACATTGCCTCTGTCCCATTTTCACTGTAACAACATTATGGAGCAAGATCTTCACAGCAATTACTTGGCTTGCAACTTGGAGGTATGTTCCTCCCCTTCCCCATACCCCATCCAAAACTCCCATTACCAGGGACTGAAGCAGTCAGCCTGCGCTAGTCCACACTAGAGAAGACCGACCTGCAGCCAAAGAATTGCATACACAACATACAAGGAAAAATGCTACTGCATTCAGCTGCTAAAGCTGAGCACTGGTCAAAAGGTGTCTGCATCATCAAAGAGGGAGAGAATTGAAACTAGGAGGCCCGGGTCCTCGTGGAGAGACTGATAAGCATAATGTGGCTCTAATGTGGCAAGGGGCATCAAGATGCACTCCAGAGTACAGGGCTCTGATAATATGACTTCCTAATTACCTCTGCATGGGTGAGACATTAACCAAGCTGCTTCCACAGAGAAGCCTTCAGCCATAAAAAGAAACGAAATTGAGCTATTTGTAATGAGGTGGATGGCCCTAGAGTCTGTCATACAGAGTGAAGTAAGTCAGAAAGAGAAAGACAAATACCGTATGCTAACACATATATATGGAATTTAAGAAAAAAAAAATGTCATGAAGAACCTAGGGGTAAGACAGGAATAAAGACACAGACCTACTAGAGAATGGACTTAAGGAAATGGGGAGGGGGAAGGGTAAGCTGTGACAAAGCGAGAGAGTGGCATGGACATATATACACTACCAAACATAAAATAGATAGCTAGCGGGAAGCAGCCGCATAGCACAGGGAGATCAGCTCAGCTCGGTGGTTTGTGACCACCTAGAGGGGTGGGATAGGGAGGGTGGGAGGGAGGGAGACGCAAGAGGGAAGAGATATGGGAACATATGTATATGTATAACTGATTCACTTTGTTATAAAGCAGAAACTAACACACCATTGTAAAGCAATTATACTCCAATAAAGATGTAAAAAAAAAAAAATCTAATGGGGAAAGTAACACCTTCCCCCACACCAGGTCAGTTCCTGCTGAAGTGACTGGTGACTAATGGGAATTCTATCCTCTGAGCTGCATGTAGGGAAAGGGTAGAGAGAAAGAGACCACCATGGCAGCTGAGATAACAATGAGATCAAAAGGTGTAGCTGTGAGAGGAAGCAGAACTGATGCCCTGAAACATGGCTGTAGGCTTGCTGGATAACCACGTCACCAACAGGCTCATTGTGCAACAGCATCTAGAATGCGTGTGCCTCTCTTGAGCCAAGCTTCAGGTCAGCTCAGACTCTATAAGTATTATTAAGTCACATATGGCAACCAACTCTTGAGAAAATGAAACACTTTAATCACAAAATAAACTTCAGGTGCACAGAGAGAGGAAGAAAACACAAAACCAACCAAGGAATCACTGACAATAATCCTGTTTTTGCAAATGAGAGAAAGCAAAATGATCCAAAACAATGCTGCTTTATGATGATCTGAAATGTTGCCAATACCACCATCCAACAGAGATATAAAATAACTTTCACTTTCAAGAGAGCAATAATTAGATGATGTTGTTGAATTGAGAAGGCCATACTGTCTTAAATATAGTTTTTATTACTCTAAAAGACATTAATGTTGTTAGCAGAAAAATTATAAAGTTCAGATTAGTATGAAAAAAAACATAATGCTACCTCCAGAGGTAACCAGTTATTTATTATTTTGTCATTCCTCTCTTCTCTTTTCTATACATATTTTTACATAGTTGATATACTAAATATGAAACATTATACCCTGCTTTTTCAGTTATTATAATGTTTTCCAACCAACTTTATATTTTAATATACCTGGTTTACTTGTTACAAATTATTTATTTTAGGTCATATAAAGTGCAATATAGTCTACCATGTAGATGTACTACTTAGTGATAAATTTTAAAAATATAGTTTATGAGGGCTTCCCTGGTGGGGCAGTGGTTGAGAGTCCGCCTGCCGATGCGGGGGACACGGGTTCGTGCCCTGGTCTGGGAGGATCCCGCATGCCGCGGAGCGGCTGGGCCCGTGAGCCATGGCCACTGAGCCTGCGCGTCCGGAGCCTGTGCTTCGCAATGGGAGAGGCCGCAACAGTGAGAGGCCCGCCTACCGCAAAAAACAAACAAAAAACAAAACAAAACACAAATATATATATAGTTTATGAGCTCTTACTACGTTCAAATAACTGAGCTAAACAAAAAAATCTAATGAGTGGAATTTCTGCCCTCAGCAGAATCAGAAACGGGGAACCCCAGTGACACTACACATAAATGAAGAACTAGAGCTGCAGGGAGCTTCCGCCCTTACATTGTGCCAATCATCATTTTGATTACTGTTTGCAAATGAAAGAAAGCAAAAAGATCTAAAAACAATTCTTTTGTGATTGCTCCTTCACTCCTCTACAGTCTCCTGGTGTCTATTAAGACCCACTTCAAAATCACATTTCCACAACTCCCCCCATTTCCCTCTCCTCTAGGAAAACTCCATCGTTCCCCACTTGTGCTCTCATGGGACTTTAAATAAAACTCTGTAATTTAGCACATTTATTATGTTATTAATTTACTGTAATTGCTTGACCCCTTCAGGAGTCCATGAACTTTGTAGACAGAAATATTTTATATTTCTTTGTTCCTCAGAATCTAGCAATGACTAGTAGAGAGCAAGGGTTCAATCAGTGTATTTTTCAGTGATTGCAACTGAATAAATCTAAAGTGAAACACTTTTTTTTTCTGAAAATTATTAATAGAGATAATAAACATCTGAAGTCTAAAGTTGTTTTTAAACTATGTTCATGTATGTACTTTTATAGAATTCTCAAATCAGTGTTTAAGATATCATCTCTTTCACTTTCTGAAACGTGCAAAAGATGCATAATAATATTTGTGTTTCCAAAGAATGGAATGCCTATTATTTTTGTGAGTATATCAGCAACTTGGTATTGTGGTGGTTAAAACTACAAATAGAGTCAGGTAATGACAGAAGTCACAGGAGAGACAAATTAAGCTCTAGCTTAAGAGAGGTTTAAGAAGATTTCCCTTTAAGTCAAGAGTACCAAGGAGAACTATAAAATTATTCATCCTCTTTTTCAACTGTCAAACATCCATGTCAATAAATTCTAGGAGACAGCATAGGAGAACAGAGGACAGCTCAAATGGTTTATTCACAATCACAAAACAAATCAGAAAGGAAGTGGTAATCCGTGATTATACAACATTTCCTCGCAAGGATTTGGGACATCTTGAGATTATTTGAAAAGCTTTTTAATCCTTGGGGGGTAAAAAATCTGCTCTTAGAATTAATGGGAAAGATTCCAATACTGTTTCTTGATTCTCTTTTTCTCTTTTTTCTAACTTTATTTCATATTCTTTTCTATGTATTTTAAATTTATAGAACACAGAAAAATAATTTTTAAATAAACTGCCATATAGTATAAATGCATATTTTATAAATAACATTAGAATGTTGGAAAATAAAATATACATTCAATATGTATGACATACTGTGCAGGAATACATGAGTTTCCTCACAAACAATTCAATTTAAACTTTACTAAATAAACACAATTTGAATTTTGCTCGGTATTGATCCCAAGGGAAGTTAGTTCAAGCTCTTTGGAGGGGAGTTATCCGTTACAGCAATCACCACTCCAGAGAACCAAAGAAGCAGTTGAATCAGAAAAACTATTTGCAAATGGCCAAATTGAATGGACTCTAACACAGAGAAAGTATAAGCCCTATTTTTTTTTTTTTTTCTGCTAATATACAGTGGTTTCTCTTTAGCCAGACGATCAGAGGCTGGCTGTGTTGTTAGGAAAAATCCATTCAAAGGCCTGGAAAATGTCTTTCTAGAAACGCCCTTTCATTCACTAGCCCTGGCAAAGGACAAACATCCCTGGATAGCCTGGAGCTGAGATCATTCTTTCAAGCCACCTGATCTCCTTAGGCAGCCTCCTGTTGGGGATATTATGAAGACTCCCAATCTGGCCAGAGTCACACTTTCAGGGTTCGATATAGATACAGCTCTCCCAGGGAACACTGATTGCCCTAGAGCAATCATTAAAGTGTGGGGGCATTTGGGCACGGCAGTTGGAAAACAGGTGCTAATTGCTGATTAGACAGCCCTGGCTTGGTTTAAGCACAGAAGGTTACAGCTCTACTGTGACATTTCACATAGCAGAGAGTGTAAACCAACAAACAACTCACCTGTATTTTATTAGGACTGCAGCCATTCTGATTGTCCACTTGGAACCAAAGCTAAAAAATATAGCAATCTGATATAAAGCATTCATATTTACACACCATTTCCATCACTTTTTAAAAATTAAAAATATTTTCTTGGCCCTTATGAAGATTTTAATGGACCTTAAAAAATTTATCTCAAATAATAACTATGAATTTTCAGGAATGCCTCATTTAACTCTGTTTGGAAAACTTTATTCAATTATTCTCCAATTCTGTAAGCCCCAGAAAGAAAAACACACCATTATTCCTGTTTTCATTTATAAAAATGTTTTATTAAATACACACAAGAAAGATTTATAAGTATATATTTTAAAATTAATAATGAAATGAACACTGTATACCCTCCACCAAGCTTAGAAATAAAACACTACAAATATCTTTGAAGCCCCTTGTGTAGCCGTTCCCAGGCCCAACCCTTTTATTCCTTGCCATTTTTAAAGTAAGTACCAACCTGAATTATGTATTTATCTTTCCCTTACTAATCTTTATAGTTTTACTATACAATTATGGATCTCTAAATAACATAGTAAGTTTTGTATTTTACATATTGCAACAATTCTACATGTATTCTTTTGTGTTTTTTTTAGCTCAATGTTAAGAGATTCATTCATGTTGATATTTATAGCTGTAATTAACTCATTTTAACTGTGCTATATTATCCCACCATATGATTATACTAATATATTTATCCGTTATGGTATTGACAACATTCAGGTTATTTTCCGTTTTTTGCTATAATAAGCAATGATACTTTGAACTTCCTTCTTCTTGACACTGGCAATAAATTTTCAAGGATACATAACTAGAAGTAAAATTTCTAAGACATAGAATACCTGTCTTTTTTTTTTTTTTTTTTTTGCGGTACGCGGGCCTCTCACTGTTGTGGCCTCACCCGTTGCAGAGCACAGGCTCCGGACGCGCAGGCTCAGCGGCCATGGCTCACGGGCCTAGCCGCTCCGCGGCATGTGGGACCTTCCCGGACCGGGGCACGAACCCGTGTCCCCTGCATCGGCAGGCGGAGTCTCAACCTCTGCGCCACCAGGGAAGCCCACCTGTCTCTTTTTGTGTATTGATTTCATATGATATGTTTATGACTTAAGTGGAGTTCTTTTAATCCACTTGTTTATGACAAAGACCACAAAAAAAGTTTTTTAAAAAAATCATTTTATTGGGGTATAATTCACATAGAATAAAATGCACACACCATTTTATAAGTTTTGACATATGAATACACCCATGGAACCATCACCAAAATCAAGATAATGAACATACCTTTCACCCCCAAAAGTTTCCTCATGACCTTTTGTAATACATCCCCCCTCCTGCCTACCACCCCACTCCCAGGCAACCACTAGTCTGCTTTTGGTCTATAGATTAGTTTGCATTTTCTAGGAGTTTTAATAAATGGAGTAATAGAATGTGTACTCTTTTAGTCTGGCTTTTTTTCCTTCCAATTCTGAGATATAATTGACACACAGCACTGTATAAGTTTAAGGTGTATAGCAAAATGATTTCACTTATATACATCATGAAATAATTACTACAGTAAGTTTAGTGAACATCCATCAATTCATATAGATACAAAATAAAAGAAAAAAAGTTTTTCCTTGTGATGAGGACTCAGGATTTACTCTCTTAACAACTTTCATGTACATAACACAGAGCAGTGTTAATTATATTTATCATGTTGTACATTACATCCTTAGTACTTACTTATAAGTGGAAGTACCTTTTGACTAACTTCATAAAATTATGCCTTCCCAACCCCCCAACTCTGGTAACCACAAATCGGATCTCTTTTTCTATAAGTTTGTTCCTTTGTTTCTTCATTTTTGAAGTATAATTGACCTACAGAACCATGTTACTTCCTGGTGCACAACATAGTAATTCATTACTTCTATATATTTCAAAATCTACTTACCATCTGTCACCGTACAAAGATACTACTTTATTAATGACTACCTTCCCCACACTGTACGTTTCATACCCGTGACCCATTTATTTTGCAGCTGGAAGTTTGTACCTCTTAATCTCCCTCACTTCTTTCTCTCATCCCTCTATTCCCACCCCTCTGGCAACCACCTGTTTGTTCTCATGTCTATGACTCTGTTCCTCTTACGTTTGTTCATTTGTTTTGTTTTTTAGATTCCACATACAAGTGAAATCATATGGTATTTGTCTTTCTCTGTCTGATTTATTTCACTTAGCATAATACCCTCTAGGTCCATCTACGCTGTCGCAAATGGCAAGATTGCAAATGGCAAGATTTCATGGTTTTATATGGCTCAGTAATATTCCACTGTATGTATCTTCTTTATCCATCCATCTATCAATGGACACTTACATTGCTTCAATTATCTTGGCTATTGTAAACAATGCTGCAATGAACATAGGGGTGCATATATATTTTTGAATTAGGATTTTCATATTCTTTGGATAAATATCCAGAAGGGGGTTAGCTAGATCATATGGTCATTCAGTTGCAGCTGGAACTCAGCTCATGGTGGTTTACACCAACTCTCCTGAGAACCAATCTCCTAGAAAAAGTACAGCTCAACTGGAATTAGGCTTTATTTCTGTCATTTCCTTTGCCTGGAACAATAGTGTAACTAATTTATTTTTTGTTAGTAGTACACTATTTCTTTATTGGCTTATTAAGAGACGTTATTGGCTTGTGAAATCATAATTCCCACATTGAATCTGTAACCAAGCAGGACCCTATGGGCCCTTGCCAGGACAGACCCCTCCCCAATATCCTCTGTTTTAGCTCCTCTCCGAAGTACCCAGGTAACTGTCTTATGCACATTTCCCGAGTTGTTTAACAGATGCTAAAACCCCACCAAATGGAAGACATTAACTACTTGATGACTATGACCTTGGGCACATCACCCCCAGACCTACTGGAGCCTGAGGATTGATAATGTTAACTCCTGCGATACCACCCTGTTGCCTCACCATCAACCAATCAGAGAATTGTGCATGAGCTGATCACACACCCTGCAACTCCCCTCCCTCCCTTAAAAAGCATTTCCTGAATCCCATCAGGGAGTTTTGAGCTGCCCTGGACTCCTTCTGGCACCTTACAAGAAACACCACACTTCCCTTCACCACAACCCAGTGTCAGTAGATAGGCTTTACTGCACATGGGTGAGCAGACCCAAGTTTGGTTTGGTTACAAACCTGTTTTTTTTGTTTTGTTTTGTTTTGAATTTTATTTTATTTATTTTTTTATACAGCAGGTTCTTATTAGTTATCTATTTTATACATATTAGTGTATATATGTCAATCCCAATCTCCCAATAAACTGTTTTGGCAAAGATAATCTCAGTCTCTGAGCATAATATGCTGCCCTACAAAACAAAATGCTCTTCAACTTTATTGAATAATGCCAAACGCTGTCACAAATGATTGATATTTCTACCAGCAATGTTTATAAAAGGTTTTATTTTTCTACATCTTCATTGACACTTGACAGTAATAGACATTTTAACTTTTGCCAGTCTGGCATTTGAACTCATTGTGGGTTACCATTTGCACTCAAGGTTGATCAAAGTTTTATTTATTTTATTGGTCATAAAGTGGTTCATCTTCTTTGAAATGTCTTTTAATATGCTTCTGCCTATTTGATCTTGTGTTATTTGACGTATTATAATCTGAATTTATTTCATGTTTGTTAATTACCATATCAATTTTTTTTTTTTTTTTTTTTTTTTTGCGGTATGTGGGCCTCTCACTGCTGTGGCCTCTCCCGTTGCGGAGCACAGGCTCCGGACGCGCAGGCTCAGCGGCCATGGCTCACGGGCCCAGCCGCTCCGCCGGCATGTGGGATCTTCCCGGACCGGGGCACGAACCCGTGTCCCCTGCATCGGCAGGCGGACTCTCAACCACTGCCCCACCAGGGAAGCCCCATATCAATTTTTTACTAGAAAAATATTCTTTTGTTAGTTTTATGTGTCAGAAGTACCTTCTCAATCGGTGGCTTTTTTCCCCTTTTTTTGATTCTTTCCTTTTATAAAATTCTTAACTTTAAGTTAAATAAATTTACTAATGACTTTCTTTGTGGTTTGTGCTGTTCCCGTCTTTTAAAAATTCTTCTAAATTCTGAGGTCATAAAAGTACTCTACTATATGTTCTACAAATATCTCAGCTTTTCCTTTCTTATTCAAGTATGCTTCCTTCTGGAATTTCTCTTCTGCATTATATAACTTATAGATCCAACTTTATATTTTTCACATAGGTAATTAATCCCAGCACCATTTATTAGACAATCCATCCTTTACCCACTGATCAACATGCCCCCTCCACCATAAGTCAAATTTTCATATACACAGGAACCAGTTCTGAACTCTTTATTTGGATTTACTGTTCAATTTGTCTTTGTGTGAGTAAATATAGTACTACCTCATTGACTACAGGTTTTAATGTCTTGATTTATGGTAGAAAAAAGCCCCTATGTTATTCTTCATCTATTTTAGCCTATTTTAGCCCTTTACTATTCTGTAATTATTTTAGAATGAGATTTTCAAGTTCTATGAAACCTTTTGTGATTTTGATTCAAGCTGTATTAAGTCTATAGATCAACTGGGGATGAATAATAATGTTCCCTTCATAAACATGGCATATCTCTACATTTATTTTGATATTTATTACTACACTTAAAGGATTTTCTATATCTTTCCACATAAAAGCTTTGTACATCTCTTGTTAGATTTCTTCTTAGGTTATCTTACATCTTTTGTTCCTATTTTAAATAGTAACTGATTTTAAATGATATTTCTATTTCTTCCTGGTGTATGAAATTAATCTTTTATGTTTATTTTGCACCTAGAAATTTTGCTAGAATCTTATTTATTATTCTAATTTTCTAAGTATAATTTTATTTTTTCGTGAGACAATCACAACACTTTTAAATGATACTATTTTTGTTTCTTTTCTTCTAACACTTAAAACCTGTATTTTTTTCTCTTGACTTTCTTCATTATTTAGGATTTCCGGTACAATGTTGTGTGAAGATGGTAGTAAGAGCCCTTGCCTTGATCTTAAATTTAAAGGAAAGTATTTTAATATTTCATTATTATATACAATCTTTTCTTTAATATTTTCCTTAATCAAATTCTCTTGGGAGTTTCCTCTATACCTAATATCATAGGAGCTATTAGTACAGTGTATTATAAATTTTATTGTACACTTTCTTCACATATTGAGAAACTGTTTCCTCCTTAAATCTATTTATATAATAGAAATAGACTTTCTAATATTAAACCAACCTTATTTCTGGGCTAAACCTAAACTGATCACCATGAATTATCTTGTTTACACAATGCTGGATACAGTTTGCTAGTAAGTTATCCAGGATTTTTGCACCTTTGTTCATGCCTGAGATTAGCCTGTGATTTTTTTTCCTCCTGTATCTCTTTTCTGGTGTGTATCAAGGTCGTATTAACCTTATAAAAAGAGTCAGAAAGTGTTGCCTCTTTTACTATCCTCTGGAAAAGTTTGTATAAGATTGGAATGAATTGTTTTATCAATGTTTGATGGAATTTGCCTACAAAATCATTTGAACCTGAAGTTTTCTTTGTGGAAGGTTTTAAATAATTGATTTTATCTTATTGATAGTTACAGGACAACGTTTTACCTATTTGAGTCAATTTTGGTGGCTTTTCTTGAAAAAAAAGATTTTTCTAAAAATTTTTCATTACATAAATTATAAAGTTCTTTAAAACATTGTCTTTTCATCTTTTTCATCTTTATTGCATCCATACTTATATCCTCTTTTTCATTCCTGGCATTTGTGTCTTCTTCATTTTGCTAAATGGAGTTTGCCAAAGGTTTGTCATAACTTTTAAGCTTTTCAGACTACCAACTGTGGATTTCTTGGATCTTTTCCATTGTATTTTTGTTTTCTTTTCATTCATTTTGGCTCTGTATTCGTGATTTATGCTTGAGTTGGTCTACTTTTCTTTATTTTTTTAACTGAAGTACAGTTGACTTACAATGCTTCAGATGTACAGCAAAGTGATTCAGTTTTTTATATATACACATATACATGTATATACATATATATATGACCTGTAATGGAAAAGATTCTGGAAAAGAATATATATACGTGTAAATAGGATATATATGTGTATATATATTCTATATATACACATATATATAAAAGAATATATATATTCTTTTCCAGAATCTTTTCCATTATTGGTTATTACAAGATATTGAATATAGTTCCCTGTGTTATAAAGTAGGTGCTTGTTGGTTATCTATTTTATATATGGTAGTGTGTATCTGTAAATCCCAAATTCCCAATTTATCCCTCCCCCTCATCTTTCCCCTTTGATAACTGTAAGCCTGTTTTCTATATCTGTGAGTCTATTTCTGTTTTGTAAATAAGTTCATTTGTATCATTTTTTTAGATTCCACATACGGGTGATATCATATATTTGTCTTTCTCTATCTGACTTACTTCACTTATATGATAATCTCTAGGTGCGTCCATGTTGCTACAAATGGCATTATTTCATTCTTTTTTATGACTGAGTAGTATTCCATTTTATATATATATATAACTATACATATACATATATATATATATATATATATATATATACCACATCTTCTTTATCCATTCCCTGTCAATGGACATTTAGGTTCCTTCCATGTCTTGGCTATTATAAATAGTGCTGTATGAACATTGGGGTGCATGTATCATTTTGAATTAGAGCTTTCTTCTTTTCTGGATATATGCCCAGGAGTGGGATTGCTGGATCATATGGTAACTCTATTTTTAGCTTTTTAAAACCTCCATACTGTTCTCCATAGTGGCTGCACCAATTTACATTCCCACCAACAGTGTAGGAGGGTCACCTTTTCTCCACTCCCTCTTGTTCTACTTTTCTTTAACTGCTTCTTTTATACATTTTCTAATTTCTTCAGTTTAATTTCCAACCTTTCCTCTTTTCTAATACAAGCATGTAAGGTAATAAATTGACCTAGAATTATTGCTTTAACATTTACTTTTTTGTTGATATAAAATTCAATAGAATAAAATTCACAAATCTTTAATCTTCATTTTGATGTTTTGACAATTGTATATGTCCATGTGATATGATTCATATTGAGATCCAGAACATGTTCATCACTCTAGAGTATTCCACGATGCTCCCTTTCATCAGTCTTCCTCCCAAAGGCACCCTATATTCTGATATCTTTCACTATAGATTAGTTTTGCCTGTTCTTGAACTTCATATAAAAAGAATATTATAGTAATATATTCTCTTGTGTCCATACTGTTGCACATATTCTCTTGTGTCCATATTGTTGCATGTAGGTTGTTCCTTTTTATTGCTGAGTAGTATTCTGCAATATGAGTATATCACAACTTGTTTATTTATTCTTCTGTTGATATATACTCAGGTTGTTTCTGGTTTAGGGTTCTTATAAATAATATTTTTTGTATAATGTCTCTATTTTTTTTCATTTTAAAGAAGGAGTTTATCATCTTGGCATTTACTGTAAGAAATTTTTATATTTTCTGGACACAGTTCTTTGTCAGATATTTCCACAGTCACTGGCTTGAATTTTTACTTCTGAATGATGTATTTTAATTAGCAAAGTATTCAATTTCCAGGAAGTCTAGTTTGATTTATCTTCTTTTTGATTTAGTGTTTTTTCCAGTCCATCAAAATATCTTTGACCACCTCCAAAGACATGAATATATATACTTCTATTTTTTTCTTCTGGAAGCTTAATGATTCTAACTTTCATGTTTACGTATATGATCCATCTTAATTTGTGCAAGGAATGAGATATAAGTCAAAGTTTTAACCAGTCCATTGAAATTTTTATTTGATTACATTTAATTTCTAAAAATTTTAGTTTTTTATTTTTAATCTGCTTAATGAGTTTCATAATATCTTCATTAGTATTTTTGATATATTTGTTTTTCAAAGGTTAGTTTTTCTTCTGTGGCTGTTAATTCCAATAACTGAATTATTTGAAGTCTCATTCTTGTCATTTGCTTCTTCTAGCGTTTACTCTTTGGCTTTAAGGGGTATTGTGTTTTGTGATTTTTTTTTTTTCTTTTTAAAATCTGAGCTAGACTTTTCTTTGGGGGAATTCTTGGAGCCTGGATTGAAAGTGTGTTCCTTGTTCCTATTCTTATTTCTGCCAGGTCCTCAGGAGCACTCCTAATCAAGTATCGTCCAAACTAAAGCTTTAGATGAAGATTTTTGTTCACAAATGAATAGCGTGAATTTTAACTTTAAACCCACTGGGAAAAGGACTTGGGTTACAAATTTTCTTCTTTGTATACTATCATGGTTGAGATAAGAGATTATCATTCTTGTCCCCCTCAGTGGGTGACGTTTTCCTTTCACTGAGGATATAGTTTTGGGGGGTCCCACATTTGGGCAAGAGTTTCCTTTTAGATTTCCCAATGTGTGCAGGCTAGTCTTTACATTCTTCTTCCCAACATTTTTAAGATTATAAAAGGAGTCTTCAGGGTCATTATTAATTAATAGTTGCCCCAAGATAACCAGCTATTTTGTGCTTGCTTAACTTTCTGGATTCCAGGTTATATTCTGTTTTTAGCATCTGAATATTTTTTCTTACTTTCTTGTTAGTTTGATAGCACATTTAAAATATAGCTAATATTTTTCAATGTCTTATTTTACTTTGAAGTAAAAAGTTCGTTGAGGATTTCTACTCCACTATACTGTCAGAAATTGAAAACCCATATTTTCTTTCAAACTGTTTACAGTCTCATCAGCTATCAATGATGCCATTCATATAGTTGGCAACAACAAGAGTAAAAGACAAAATTAGAGGTATACTGCACTGATTAATAGTTCACTAATTTTGATCTAAATATCTTAACTTCTAATTATCATGAAGAGTATTTTTTAAAATAAAGGATCATTTTCTGCAGTCAGTATATCCAAAGATAATTCAAAAATGGCAAATGTACCAGCTGACTAAGCAGGAGGGAAACCAAGTCAAACAAGCGGAAGAACCAGACAATAATCATACTGGTGCATACTTGCTGAATGACAGTCTGAGTACATGAAGTATCACTGTGGACCAGAGCGCCCAGAGAGTTCTGTTGATTAAAATCTTTAACACTGCATTTGATGCTTAAAGTAGCATAGAAATGAACAGAGACCCTTTAATATTTTAAGGCCATGGCCTCTTACCAACCTCAACGCAAGGATTTGTTAGAAAGCCACTGCATTTGTAAACTTAATGCCCACTACCAGAAAAGAAATGGAATCAAATATCCTCTAGAAATAAGCAAAAACTTGGTCAGTTTAGGATTATAGATTGGTGGCAGGGATGTCTCAAAGGAAGAACTTTGGTAGAACTAATGCTTCAGAATATCTCACTGGAACAAGCCATTGACAATCAAATGGTTCAAACATTTTAAATTAGCCCACTTAAATTTATTTAAAAAGTATTATCGAGTTCTCACCAGTTCTCATGTGGTAGCAATAATGTCAACACTGCCTGCAGACTTCTCTTCATCTTTCTTTTTTTTTTTACCTGAATCCTGTTGAATAGTATGTGTTTTCCAGAATTCAGTGACTTAGAACATTCTATTTCAACTAAATGATCATAAAACAGAAATATAAACATACTTAGCCACACATTTTTACCTTTCTTTTAGTAAAACCTCTAAGCAAATATATTTTCTTTATACTTACTACTTAATCTTTTCTATTTTCCTCCCTCAACTTAATAAATTATCTTTCTCATCAATACTATTCACATTTAGCTCACTTTTGAACTCTGTTTTGTAGACTGCCTTTTTGGTGCATATTTCTCTTTGGAAAGTTCTGCTTCTTGATGTTTTAACGGGGGTAGTATTGTGTAATGGGCAGGTCCCTCTCCCACTTGGGTGTGATGTCCTATCCAAGAAAGGTCTATGAATGAACAGCTTATAAATTCTGCTTTAGACCTCAGGAAAAACACTGAAAAGACACTCTATTCCTTTGATCTATGTTCTGCTGACCTTCTGAATGCTAGGACCACTAGGACCAAGATTAGGAGGTAAGCCTAAAGGAAATGTGCCGAAGAGATCTTTTATATCAAGCAGGAAGAAACACTCTTGGTTCACATATACATCTTCTCAATTCACCAGGACCAGGGGAGTCTTCTCGGTCTTGAGTCAAAGCCCTGTAGCAATATGTCTCCACTGGGGGACTAGGAAAGTGGAAGGGAGAAGGGCACTCCCCATGCATCCACTCCCCTCCAACTCCAGAGATTCTGACTATGTAAAGCATTCTGGCGAATAAAGGTGAAAGAAGAAACACAAATGAATAATAACTTTTCCCAAAGCCTCCTTTTTACATCCCATGTGAACCTGAAAAGGAGGTAGAAGACTGACTGAGAATTTGTAGCTCCAAGGTCCAAGCCATCTCTCATTCCTTCATACACAGGCTGTGTATGAAAAGATGATTCATGGCAAGAAAAAAAAACAAATAAAACTATCTTCACTGAGTTATTACACACATAAGCAGTTACTCAATACATATTTTAATTCACAGTTTTGCATTTATTTTTGCTTACATAGAGTATGTTGGGTGACTCAGACAATTAATATTCTAATTTTAAATGTTTTCTTAATGTGTTGCATCAAAAAACAAAGAAGACACATCTTACTGTGCTCTAAGATGGTCTCAAAAGAAACTATCCTCAATTCTTTCTAATCTTCAACCAGCTCACTGTTTACAATCAATTAACTTTTAACTCCCATGAAACAGTTAGCACCAAGATCACTTTCAGAGATATACACATCACACTCAGGCAATCCTCATTGCTCCCTTTGTGCTATACCTCATTTCACTAACAGGACAGAAGTTTGGGGAGTTGCCACATTCCAACAGGAACCTGACCAGGGTTAATGAGGCTTTTTCACGGTAGCCCAAATTCCACTGTACCACTGGACCTCATCATCATGCTGAGAAGCCAACACTAATTATAACCATGCTGCTATCCTTGAAACTGCAATATAAAGAATCAAGACTGAGCACAGGACAGCTATCAGTGGACTCAAGTGCCACCTATAGGCTATATCTCTATTTAGTTCTTTTCCTAGGACAAAATTAAAGGCAATATACCAAGAGAGGTGGTAAATCACACTGCTCACCAGAAACTAAAGCTGATTCTTATGCTTGGGCTCTCCTATAGTTTAACTTTAATTCAGTGGTCCATAATTACTCCACAAAGGGCATAATTTAAAATATAACAGAGACCAAAGTTTTTATATTATTATCAGAGGAAGTGAATTATTTATTTACTCTATAGTATTGTGGTGATATTACAAGCTGGTATGTTTAAAAGATGATAAAATATTAAGAAGCTAGTATATTGGCGTTAGACTATTTCCTTCTTGTGCTTTTTAACTTGCTTAGATCATTAACATTTGATGGTTAATATAAAGTATCTTATTACAGTATGTCTACATAGTAGTCAATGAGGTGCTTAGAGAGCATTAGAGAAAATTTGTCTGTATAATAATTACCTAAAATTATCATATTCATTAAGTACCTACTTTGAAATGGGCACTGTGATAATAAAAAAAATCTATGCTGGGAGCCTTGCATTATGCAGTTTGGCTATCTAACTGAATTGAAATTACTTGCATTATAAAATTTGCCTACATTAATTGAAATTAAATGATTAAAATTAAATAACTAAGAAATATTTGCTTAGCTTCTACTATATCCTCAACACTGAGCTAGTTAGGAGCAAAACAAGGAAATGAAAAGGATTTTTCCCTATTATCAGATTGTTAGCAATATAATTGGGGAGAGGAAACATATACAGATGAAAATGTAAAGGAAAGTTTCAGGGAGTAGGTGTTATAAGAATTGAAAAACATAAGAGATAGAAGAACTAGGAATTTAACTGAGCCTAGAATGAATAAATTGAAGTGGAGAAGAGCGGAAAATGGAAAAAGACGTATGGTAGTATGAATGCATAAGGTATATGTTCTCAAAAAATATTTATGGTCAAAACCATATTTCTTTAACATCTGCTCTGTGATAGAACTTCTATACACTTCTTCAGTTCTCATAATAACACTGTGAGTTGGCTACTATTATTATCCTTATTTTATAGATGAGGATATTGAGGTTGAGAGAGGTTGAGTAATTTGATCAAAGTCATTGAACTAAGTAGTAAAATCGGGATTCAAACCCAACACTTTATCATTCCAAAGTGGCTATTCTGAACCACTATGGCAGTAATAAATAAACCATCTATCTTTAAAGGATACAGTGTACGGCATGAAATAAATTTAGGAAGTATAACATCCAGGAGACAGATGGCATATTCAAATTGGGTTGCTGAAGTTGAGTTTGATGCAGAGAATATTTACAAAGGTGTGTACAAGGTGTAGAGAAGCCACAAGAATAAGACAGGATCCCAGCACTTGCAAAACTATTCCCACCCTTCAGCCTGAAAGGTGGAGTGGAGAGTGGCAGTTACCAAACCCCAAAAGAACAGAGACTTGTGGAGAGGGATGCCAGATAAGATGCATGGCTTTTAGTAGAAAGGAGGAATCTGGGGGAATAAATTCCCTGACTTCATTCTCCTTCCTTCCCATTTCCTACCAGGGTTCCCATTTCCTACCAGGGTTCCCATTGATGTAGTTCATGCAGATCAGCCGCCAGGGCCACAGATAGTTGAAGAGGGGTGGAGAATGGATCTGGAGAAGCAAATGGAAGAGAGAAGGCACAAGAATGTTCTGTGAGGTTCTTGAGTGTTAGGCTAAATTATTTAGACTTTGTTCTGTTGAGGATAAAGGATCAATAAATGTCCAGGGGTGAGGGAATTGCATATGAAAGAACTGCTCCGTGAACACTACCTTTTCATTAATGTGGATAGAATGAAAAGCTGGCAGCAAGAACACTTCTCAGAAAAGCCTTTGCAGAAAGTTCTGGTAGGAGACTTTATAAGCTTAAGAGTGAGTAGTGCTCACACAAGAGAAAGGAAGAGGCTTAGTGAGCTATGATATTTAAAAGGAATGGACCTCCAGTCGCACAGATCACATGGTCCA
Source organism: Delphinapterus leucas (assembly GCF_059928025.1). Taxonomy (NCBI): domain Eukaryota; kingdom Metazoa; phylum Chordata; class Mammalia; order Artiodactyla; family Monodontidae; genus Delphinapterus; species Delphinapterus leucas. The sequence goes on along the minus strand of NC_143131.1, from coordinate 100,114,966 downwards.
TTGATGAGAGAGTCTCCCCTCTGTTTTCTATTTTGTCCCTTGTTGGATTTATTTTAATGGATTCCTGCCTTTTGGTCCATCAGCAAAGCCCTTGGGTAACTGATGTCATTCATTACAAGAGTAATATATGCTGAAGGGTTAAGACAGTAGATCTCAGCAGTGATGACCTTACTTGAGTTGTTCAGGGGGAGTAGGGAGAAAAATGAAAAGAAAACACATGCCAAAAGATTACAACATGCCATTGGCTATGCTCAGCAATTTTATATTTAAATTTCCCACTACAACTGGGAGTAGATATTAGTATCATTTTACAAAAAAAGAAATCTGTTGAAGTTCACATAGACAATAATAATCATTATAAATAACAACTATAATAATATGTTATACACAAGACTTTAGGGTATGTAAATGTTAATGAAATCTGAGTCTGTATCCTTGTTTTATTTTATGTTGTGACTTAGTAAACCTGATTGAAACAACCTCAGTATCACACTTTATGACTCATTTTAAAATACATTTTTCAAAATATATTAATTTGATTTCTAAAATAATCAATTTGGTAAGGTAATATAAACAAAAGAGGTCCAAGAGATAGATAGTGTCTTTCCCACAAATGGAGTATGTCAGAGCCAGTATCAAACTTTGCATCTTGTATGTTCTTCTTTTAAATTCTTAACATTATGTCATGGTTTCTTGATTTAATACATTATGTGAATATGTGCATTTTATGCATGATGAAGTTAAAAAGGGATAAAAGCCTCAAAACCAAAGTTGTGGGTGAATACCTATAAAAGCAGCATAGTTTCATAGATATTTCCTAAATACACATAAAAAAATAAGAGACTAATGGTGGAAGTTGAAGTTAAGAGAGAGAAAGTGAAAGGTTCATTTCAGGACTATAGCTTTTACTAGTTTCCACACCTCTCACTGATGCCACCAAAGTGAAGAGATTACTGGAATGGCAAGTAAAACAATAGAAAATTGAGTGGGCTCAAACCAAGTAATCTGAAGTGCTATTCATTCAAAGTTCCATCTTTTGGGAAGAACAACCATGTTAAGAAATGAATCGAAAGGAATAACACTTGAATAGAACACCTAAGCAATATTTTCAGCTCAAATTCAGAAAAATGCAGCCTGTGTCAGAGAAATTTTTGTTTGTAGAGATAGAAACACCATAATCCAAAGAGATCAAAGCCTGTTTAGGAGAATCTAAAAGTTGGAAGTTTTGAACTTTTCTATGTATCTAAGTAAGTTTGTCCTTTAATTGAGAGCTATCACCATTAAACAATGGCATTTTTTTCTTCGCTTTCATAAATTATCTGTGTAATTATTTTTAAATAATACATCAGAAACCAACAAAATTAAGTAATGCCTCATGTAGGTCCCTGCCTCTATTTCTAGCTGCTTAGGGATGTATCAAATTATCCTTGCTTTTTTATTCAAGAGTTCAGGGCACTCATTCCTGTGTTCAGAACATTCAGAAACAGTTAAACAAAATAAGTTATTCCTAGTAATCCAATAGTAGCTGCTAGGTGCAGCCCAGAAAGTAAAACTTCAAGCCCATACAACTGGAAGAATGACTTAGGTAGCAAAGAATGGTTAGGTAACAAATGATACTAAAAAGCAATTGCCAGGAAAGCAAATTAATATTAATTCTCAGCAATTCAAAGTTGACAGCTTTTCCTCTAAGAAACAGAAGCACCAGGAGAGAAAGGGAGTTTTCCCAACACCAGAAAATAAAAGAAGTTCTCAAGGTTTTCACCAAAAAATGCAATTTCTGGCTTATGTTCTTTAAAATTCCCAGGTAATGTCCATATGGTGAGTCTATAGAGACAGAAATTCAGGCACAGAACTACACTCCCAGCCTTATCAAAGACTCTGATGTACACAGGTAACACGGAAACTGAAGAGCTGCCTAATTTCAAAGAATCCTGTGAGACTAGACAACAGACATGTCAGGAATAAGCAGTATGGACTCAATATGTATATATTACTATACATGTGACAACATTTTAAAATAAAGTTATATGTGGTATTGGATTTTAACTCAAAATGTAAAGTAAATATACTGATGAATAGATGGTTGAATAAATAAATGGGGGAGAACAGGCAAATCATCCTTACAGAATTCCAAATAATATATATAAAGATACTCCCCTGTCCAGGAAGTAGTTTAACTCTCCCTCCCCACAGATGAGCTGGACTTAGTGATTTGCTTCCAAAAGATAGGTTAAGGAACAGGAAAAACAGTAACTTTGTAGTAGAGAAATCTAGCAATCATAAAATCTAAGTATGAACACAAGGACTTCTACTTCTAGCCAAATGAAGCAATGAGGGCCAGAGCTACCCGACTGGCAGAAATCAATTAAACTGCCAGACAGAATAATTGAAACAATGGCTTTCAAAACTCAGGTAGCAAGCAAAAACTGTCAGTGATCCCAAGAGACATGAAACAAATTATGAAACACCACAGTTGCCCATCTTACTACCTATAGATAATTTACAGACCACAATACAGAGACAGTGAACCTAGGCCAAGGTTCACAGAGACCACTAGATCTCCCTGAGTTGTGGGGATAAATATGGAAGTCTGGGGAGACAAAACTGGCTAAAAATCATAGCCACAGTATCTAAGATGAGAGGACTTCACAGAGAGAGTATTGGAGCTCTTCAGAGGGTTACCTTAAAATCTTCAGCTGTGTACTGACAAATACATACATGTGATAGATCTACCTGAGGAAAGAACCAACAAAAAAGAATTCGAGAGATAAATCTAGGGAACTCACATAGAATTTTCTGTTTCCATCGAAGAAAAAACTAATTACACTGACCAAATTAAAGGTCTATGAGAGAAAAAATAGTTTGCTTTATATCTGGATCCCACTAGCAGTCTTGATGTCCATATGTCACTTAATACATGTAAATTGTGAATAGAAAAAAAAAGCTGTTAAAGGGAATTCTCCTAGGGAATTAAAATTTTACAGTTTTACCTTATAGGTTTCAGCAATATTTGACTTTCTAAAATAAATAAGTGATATTTCCTTGCTAATTAGGAAGAGGAATCATTATAGATTGAATATAATGAAATAAAATTGAAAACAGAAAAACCTGGGAGCCTAGAATGGATTCAAGAGTTAAACAACAGGCTTTGAAAAACCACTTTCTTTCTTCAAGCATCATAATCTCATATTAAAGGGCCCTTAACTAGAGCCAGGGACACACTTGCTCAGCCATATTCAAGAGGCTAAACTATATCCAGCACAACTATCAGTTAGAAACCAAAGGTTAGAACCTGGTTCTGTGAGAGTGAAAATCAGCTTTGCCATGACAGCACTTTGGAGAAATACATCAAATTCTGGGCAAGAGGCAACTGAAGATCAGAACTCCATTATTAGTTGGAAAGCAGTGATGTAGAATACAGAGGATCCAGAATCACAGCATGGAAAACACAGAAGGTGAAGTAAATGTCTTTGGAACAAGACTCCATTCTGGCTAGAGCAGTCAGAAGCAACTTCTCTTAGAAAAAGTAGAGGTCCACCTATAAAAGTCTATGGGAATCCATTTATCCAGTGAGCTACTTTAAATGTTACACTAATCAGTAATACTATATACTATTACCCAGTGTGATATTCTGAACTAAGCTGAGAATTGATGCAGCAGCACATACTTTTCATGCCCAGATTTACTCAGAGGCATCACGTTTAAAACATCAATAAACATTACTCACTAAGAACCAGCTTCAGAAGGATGCAACAGGATAACGATTTTCTCCCATTATGAACCACATTGATAAGGAATTACCTTGTCTAGATGTACTAAATGTCATCACCTCTAGATAATTTGTATACAATAAAATGATAAAGCAAAATATTTTCATTTTTAATGGGGTACATATATTGAAAGTCTGATTGAAATATTAGTGTTTCACATATGCTAGAAATTCTGAAATCTTATTAAATCAAGGCTAACTATGCTTACAATGTCTCACCCAGTCAGGTTTAAACTAGTAATGCAGAGAGATAAAACACAAAGAACAGGAGTTCTTGTATTGGGGATTTGAAAATTAAGTCAGTAAGTTGGATATTTAAGCACATAAAAGAATAATCAATGACTGAAAATTTCAATAACATGTATGAAGAGAAAAGTAAAAGCACTCCATTGACTTTTTATCAAATATTAGAAAAATAAATATATTTGTGGGACTGATAAATGGATGAGAGTCACTTGTTTAGAAAAGCTAAAATTAAATTCCTGATAACAGAAATTGCCACTTATCATTTGGAAGTGATCCTATGTCTTCTCATGGGAAGATTGGAGACTGGACTCCCAGAGAACAGTTTGTTTCCGGGACCTAGAGATGGGAACACTGTCTGGGTGCAGTGAATCTAACGTGTCAAAATTAAAAGAAGGTACCAATCCAAAATCATGCAAGAGAGAAATGATTCAAAAAGGCAGGAAGGGAACCCAGAAAGCCCCCTAAATCAGAGGAAACCAAAGGCAGATATGAAAGATCATGCACAGTAACAAGGCTCTGAGCCCAAGCTGCTGAGAGCACATGCAAAGCGTTGAGGCACATATGATGTGGGACAGGGGGCCTGAACAATCAGTAGAATGGTTAGGTAGGGTTCTCTCTGGATATCTACTAGTGTGTGATGAAATGTGGTGCTTTCTGTACGACAGGTATGGATGTGGGAAGTGGCTTCAGGAGGACTTACACACATTTACCAAATGCTTAAAGAGAATTCTTGGACTGTTTTTCCAGGAATCAAGGGAAAGAAGGAACTCTCCAGCTGTTATCACAACCTGGCACAGGCTAGATTTGAAATAGCACATAACATACACAGTAACAGAGAATTGTGTTCTCTGTAGAGCACAGAACCAACATTTCATATAAGATATATGGTCTGATAAGGTCTTTTAATTACTAGAGCTATTTATACCAAATTTTCTTTCTTTTTATTCTGAGGATAAATGGACATTTATTTCTAACACGCACTGATTATATGCAAATACAAGTGAGTCATGGCCCATTGCTGAAAAGCACAATTTCTGGAAGTAATGCATGCTAATTACAGTACTTATTGAAAATCACTATTTTGACAACTATAATTTTGCCACCACCTTTCCAAATCCTAAACTGAAAAGTATCTTGTATCAAACATATTTTAACTAAAATATACTTTTTAAGGCTGCTAAAAATCTCTGAGGCTGAGTCCTCTTTTATGAACCATGTTGATTGATCGGGCAAACAAAATAAATCATAGTAAGGGATACCATGTGACACTTTCAAAATATTCTGTTGAATAGTGCAACTGCCCAGTAATTGTTTTATTCTTAAGATTATTACTTCCCCATGGTGCATTCAATAATTAATAACAAACTTCTATAAAACAATACCCAATTAATATTTATTGAGGGCAAACTATATACCAGGCATTGTGCTAAGCAGTTTACATGCAACTATCCATTTTCCCTTCTTTCTATCTATCTATCTATCTAATCTGCTTATATAGCTACTAGACCAACTATATAATTGTGTTCTAAATTCTACTCCTTTCAACTAACATTATGGTATGAGCAATTTGAAAAGAACCAAAAATATAAATTAGAGAAAATAATCTAGCTCTATATAAGTTAACAGACATAAATTCACTAATAAAGACAAAGCTCAAACAACTTAAAATGTTCAAATATGCCAAGCTTACTTGATGATAATTATGTGATAATAAACTATAACTCATAATCAATTTCAAAGTGAAAGGTTTGTGAAAAGACTTGTAGTAGTCATAACATTTTACAAAATACAAGTAAACGTTTCCATTGTTTATCTTCAAACAGAATACTATAAAATAATCCTGAGGAAATGTAGGTACTTTGCATTGTTATAATTAAGGATTTATTCTAACACCAAATGGGAAAACCATTATTACTATACATAAGGAACTAATTATATAAAAATTGGGGGGGGGAAATATTTGTTGAATGGGGTATGCTCTTTAGCTATTGTTCCAAATGAAAACTCTCCAAAACTCAGTGATTTAAAACAATGAACATTAATTATTGTTTATAAATCTATGGGCCAGTGAGGGGGTTCTACTGAACTGAGCTGGACTCAGCTGATCATGGCTGGCCTTGTTTTTTATATCTGTAGGCAGCTAGTATGTTGGCTGGGAACTGGTGCTCTAGGAAGGCCTCAATCACACTTCAATTATTGGCTATAGGCTGGACAACAGGGCTGTGAGGATAATGTGTCTTTAGCATCTAGCAGGATAGCTTGGGCTTCTTCACATGGCATGGACAAAGATTCAAGAAAAAGAGCAAAACCACCAGGCCTCTTGAGGCCTCAGAACTGACACAGTATCACTTCCAATGTCTTTGGCCAAAACGAGTCACAAGGCCAGCCCAGATTCAAAAACACTCCATCTCTTGATGAGAGGAGCTTTAAGGTCACATTGCAACGGCTGTGGATCAGGGGTGGGTAAAGTATTTTGCTCTGTTTCTAATCTATTTTATCACATGGTGGATGAAAAGGAAAAGAAGGTTGTTGATTCCCCATGTGTAATGTTAATATAGATCATACAGGGGTGTATAACACAGCACTTTTCTCTGAGAACTGCCCACCCCAACTATAGAGGTATCCTGTAAATAGCAAGGACTTTTCTTCTTTGATGAAGGGAACATGGCCTTCTAGACAGAAATAATAGAATAGGGGGACATATAACTCAAGATGGGGCAATCAAATTAGTACTCAATAATTGAACTGGGTGATTTACAGACTAGTATTTGAGATTAATAGCTGAGCCCTAGATAAGGGAATCCTGTGTTGAGATTCACAAACCTGGTCTAGACTTCATCTTTCATAATATCTAATTATTAGTATTTCCTTAGATTGTGTGGAATAAACCTAGACCATTCCATTCAATTCCCTTTCTTGAACAACCATGCTTATATTGATTTATATTACCTAGAACCAAAGTAGCTTTAAAAAAAAGAAACATGGTGTTGAATAAGCTTCTTTTTATTTTTCAATCTTCTCTTTGTTTTTAAATTTTTCTCCTAAAGCAAAGCATCTTCACAGACATTAAGAGACAACAAAGACCAAGAAATACCTAGTTTTTTCATCTATTTTTAGTATCTTTTATGGGTAGTGGTTTTTTCCCCTGGACACCATAACAGAATTCACTTAAAGCACTGTATTATTAAATAATCACACATACTCCAAGAGTGAGAGCCATGAAATGGGAGAATTTTATAAATGAATGGGACCTTAAAGACAGGAAAATCCTAGCGATTTGCTCAAAATCACATAAGAAATTAGTGAAAGAACTGCATTATATTTCACTGATGTTTCTACTATCCTCATGAAATGAAGTGGTTTTTATAAGACATTGAAGATTCCAACTATTAATTTGGCAACTAAAAATAAACTGTGCTGTGACAACAACTCTACACTTGCATTACATGTAAAATAAACAATAATAATACCTATATATTATAGGGTGTTTTGAGAATTATAAATGAGTTAATACATATAAAACTGATAGAACAGCAATGGTTTATATAACAAGTACTCAATACATATTAATACTAAGCATTTTCACCTGTTATTTAAGTATATTATTTTTAAAAATCAACTGATTATAATTTACATAAAATAAAATTCACCATGTTAAGTAGAAATTTCAGTGAGTTTGGACAAATTTTTATACCTGCATAAACACCACCACAATCAATATAAGCTACACTTCCAACGATCCAGACTTTTATCATTGTACTTCCCAGCCAATATTTACCCCAGGAAACTATTAACTTGTTTTTTTGTCACTATAGATTAGATACCTGTTCTCTAAGTTTCAGATAAATGGAATGACACAACACTCATTTGTGTCAGACTTCTTTAACTTAGTATTGTTTTTTAGACTCATCCCTTTTTTTAATATCTTAAGTAGTTAACTCTTTCAATTGCTAACTAGTATTACATTATATGTATGATCATACCATAATTTAAGCATTCACATATTGATATGTAAGTCCTCCAACTTTGTTCTTTTTCAAATTGTTTTAGCTATTCAAACTCCTTTCTCTTTTCATTTGAATTTTAGAATCAACTTGACATTTTAGCAAAGACAGATGTGGTGGTTTTGATTGGAATTGTGTTGAATCTATACACCAATTTAGGGATAATTGTTATCTTAACAATAGTGCATCATGAACACGGTATATCACTCAATTTATGTAGGTCTTTATAAAATTTCTCTCAGCAATGTTCTTTAGCTTTCATCATACAGGTATTGGATATGTTTAATTTGGTTTTAAGTCTTATACTTATCAGATGTTACTGTAAATGATTTGCATTTAATTTCTAATTGTTCATTGCTAGTATAAAGAAATAACGTTTTATATTGACGTTGTATATTTCAACCTTTCTACAATTACTTGTTAGCTCTAGTAATTTTGTGAATTAAGACAATTTGACTCCATTCTTTCTCATTTGTATGTCTTTTCTATAATATTCTTGCCTTATTATACCAGCTAGGATCCTAGTAAAATAATGAATCACAGTGGCATTACCCATGTTACAGTATAAGCATTCATTATCTCACCTTTAAGTATGATGGCTATTGTGAGTTCTTCATAGTGCTCCTATCAGATTGAGAAAGTTCTCTTCTGTTCCTAGTACATGAAAAATTTTTATCATAAATGTGTTGCATTTTTTGATGAAAAAGCTCCATGATGTTGGGCTTGGAAATGATTTTTTGGATATAACACTAAAGGCACAAGCAACATAAGCAAAAATAAATAAGTGGGACTACATCAAACTAAATACCTTGTACATAGCAAAAGAAACAATCAACAAAATGAAAAGACAACCTATAAAATGAGAAAAAATATTTGCAAAAACACATATCTCATAAGGTGTTAATATTCAAAATATATAAGGAACTCATACAACTCAATAGGAAAAATATAAACAATCTAATTTAAAACTTGGCAAAGGGTTGGCAAGGATGTGAAAAAAGGTAACCCTTGTGCACTGCTGGTGAGAATGTAAATTGGTTGCAGCTACTATGAAAAATAATATGGAGGTTCCTTAAAAAATTAAAAATAGAACTACCATATGATTCAGCAATTCCATTTTTGGGTATTTATCCAAGGGAAACAAAAACACTAACTCAAAAAGATATAGGCATCACAATGTTCATTGCAGCACTATTTACAATAGCGAAGACATGGAAGCAACCTAAGTGTCCATTGATGAAAGAATGGCTAAAGAAAACATGGTATGTACAGATATTCCTCAACTCACCATGGGGTTCCATCCCAATAAATCCATTGTAAGTTGAAAATACTGTAAGTCAAAATTCATTTAATACCCTTAATCTACTGAACATCATAGCTTAACCAAGCCTAGCTTAAACATGCTCAGAACACTTATGTTAGCCTTTAGTTGGGAAAAATATCTAACAAGCATATTTTATAATAAAATGTTGATTATCTCATGTATCATATTGAATATTGTACTGAAAGTGAAAAACAGAATGGTTGTGTGGGTAGTGAATGGTTGTAAGTGTATAATATTTACCCTTGTAATCGATCACAAGGCTGACTGTGAGCTACAGCTTGTCGTCCCTGCCCAGTATCATGAGAGAGCATCATACAACATATCACTAGTTCAGAAAAGATCAAAATTCAGATTTGAATTTTGAATACAGTTTCTACTAAACTAGTATTGCTTTTGCGCTATCATAAAGTTGAAAATCAGTAAGTTGAAACAGTAACTCAGGGACCATCTGTATATACAATGGAATGCTATTCAGTCATAAGAAAAGAAGGAATTCTTACCATTTACAATAATACAGATGGACCTTGAGGCATTATGCTAAGTGATATAGGCCAGAGAGAGAAAGACCAATACCACATGAGCTCACTTATAAGTAGAATCTAAATTTTAAACAAAGAAAATTATATTCATAGATACAGAGAACAGATTGGTGGTTACCAGAGGAGGGTAGGAGGTGGGTGAAATGGGCGAAGGTGGTCAAAAGATACAAACTTTCAGCTATAAAATAGTCATGGAGTTTAGTGTACAGCATGGTGACTCTAGTTAATAATACTGTAGTATATATTTGAAAGTAGCTAAGAGTAAATCTTCAAAGTTCTCATCACAAGAAAAAAAAATTGTAACTACATGTGTTGATGGATGTTAGCTAGACTTATTGTGGTGATCAGTTGCAATATATACAAATATTGAATCATTCTGTCTTACACCTGAAACTAGTATAATGTTATAAGTCAATATATCTCAACAAAAATTAATTACACCTAAAATATTTAATGTATGAAGAAATATCAGAGAAAGAAGATAAGTTAAACATTGCTTATATAATCTAAATCTAAATCAGCTGTATTTCATTATACAGAATAATGTATAAAATTCAGAATTCTCAGTAAAACTAGAATGAATCAGGATGGGGTCTTCTTATGCAAAATTCTGTTCTGTCAGGTCTATTTTCCATTGTTCTCAACCTCATTCACTTACCACATGGGCTGGGTTCTGGGAAATTTTAAACTAGGAAAGAAGAGAATTTGGCAGCTATTGCTTGCAGATGCTATACTGAACTGGAATATGTATACAACAGACTCTAACACAGGGATTAGGGGCTCCTACCCTCTATGCAGTCAAAAAATCTACATATAACTTTACAGTTGACCCTCTGTATCAGAGAATTCAACCAATCTTGAATAGCATAGTACTGTGGGACTGTCTTTACTGAAAATACATCCATATATAAGTGGACCCACACAGTTCAAAGCCTTGTTGCTCAAGGGTCAACCGAGGTTGCTTCTCTGTAAACTAAAATAACTGGGAGAGAATTCCCTGGTAAAGGCCACCATGAAAGTTATCATAAAGTTGACATATTTGGTTTCTGAACTTCTTTCCAAATCTGACATTCCCATTTCTTTGATTTGGCTCTGAAAATAGGTAAGTGGAACTATATCAAGGAATCAAGAAGAAATAGTGAAAGACAAAAAACACACACAGAATAATTCCTACTTGCTCACTGGTATAACCAATGTGTTAACTAGGTAGGCTAATTTGAGAAGATGCTATGCCAATATAGAGTATTCTAGACAACACATTTTAATTTTATCTAATTGAAATGTGCCTTTAGTTACCAAATAAATTTTTTAGTCTTTCTGAACTACACTTAATTTATAAAAATTATTTATGAAGTACCAATACTTTACAAGACTCCTCTAATTACAAATAAAAGTAATATATCAAAGAAATCTGCTTCAAGTTTAGAGAAATCTTTACAATTTAATTACAGAATATTTAATGCTGATTAATACAACACTAAAAAGTAATTTCATAAGAGGTTGTATGCAGAAATATGTAATTAAATTAGAGATAGAGAAAATATTTCAGAAAGTTAAATCATATATTAACCTATGGAATGGAGGAGAACAGTATTACAGTGAATAATGGTAAAACCACATTTTTATAGCTAATTAATTCATTTACTGCCCCTCACCTTTCTTTTTAATGCATAAAATTAAATTTTAAAATAATGTAAAAGAAAAGTCAAATACAGATCTGTTATTTTTAATGAGACCTACATGTGCATTTGGTTAAGCAATAAATTCAATTTCCATACTACTGTCTGTAAAATCTTTTATTAGGGCAAGGTCAAAAACAGGGAATTTGGAAATAAGATTCCCCAAATTGTTTCAGTGCTGAATGATATCACTGTTGGACAAATTTGATCCAATTTGCAAGATTAAAGTTGTCTTGACTGATCAAGACGTAAGCCCCTTTTTGTTCAATATTGATGATAGGCTATTCTAAAAACAATAGAGAAATTATGATCTTTTTTAAAATCAGGTTTTTTTTCAAGTTATTAAAAACAGCTCTTCATCTTCAATGGGTGAATTTAATATTTCAACAAGCAATATTTAAAAAGCTTAAGTAATGAATAAATTTCACATTAAGTTTCTTTGCAATAATTACTGAAAATGCTACAAACACCACTATGATGTAAAGCTCATTTTTTATGTTTTATGGTACTGAAAAATAGCAGCTAATGACTTATATTGATGAAAAATAATTTTGGACAGAAGACTGTTTTTTATATAGACTGGTTTTTAAAACTCTCCCACATCCTCATCCAAAATATATGCACAGAAATTCACAATGATCAATAAGTCTTTTAGTTTCAATGCTGTGGTATTAGATTAGTTTAGTCTTATGTGAGGTCAATTTCCTTTCCAAACATTTTCAATTAATGTCTATGTACTTCGATAAATATAGAACTCTGGAGAAATATTTAGATAAATTAAATTTGCAGAGATCTGACTAAAATCACAAGCCACTCCTACCAACATAATCACTTCCACAATGACCTGGAAACTGGTTCCATATTTCAGCATATAGCCCTTGAACCTTTCATAACCATATGTGGCATATTCCAAAATGTCTAAACTCAGCCTAATCTGACACAGTGTTGTGATACTCAAGAGCTGAAACACTTGAACAAAACATATATGCCAGTAAGCAAAGTTAAACCAAGTAAAGCGTTCATAGAAACAAGGGTTATCTAGTTAACTACTTCCACCTGGGATTGTAAGAGGGAAAAATAAGAAAATATGAATCCAGGATATTACTATTCCATTCCACTTTTTAATAAAATGTTCATCAGATAGCACAACTTCCTCTGGCATTTTGAAAAATAGGTCTATTAACAGCAACATATGAATTTTTCCTCCTCCCGATGAATATTTTGAAAAGTTTTGTCATTACACTAATGGAAAATACCTTTCAATAATCAGAGAAAAAATGGCTTTTGCAATGACGAATTGCTTAAAGCAAAACTAAAGTGTTTGTATATTATTTCTTAAACCTGACAAATATTGGGCAACTTGAATATGTCAATACAAAGTACATCCTCTAATTTTAAATTTTATTTTATGGCTAGAAGGAGGAAGTTTTAGATGAAATAATGCCACTGTAACAATGAGACTACCAATTTGATAAAAGTACAATTTGGCCGGGGTTTAAGTACAAGCTTTTTATAAGCACCAGTTTTGAGAGTATAAATATGTGTAATTTACATTAAATTGATTCACAACTGTGTATATGTTGATCATGTGCCAAATTCCTAAAAATAGCTAAAATTTATTTTATTTGTAATCTATCCACAGATCTTACAAATTGAATTATTATATAAGTATTAATTTTCAGTGTTTTTGAAAGCACGACAAAAGTAGCATTTTTATTTAGGTACTAATTAACCAGAAAAAAAAGTTAGATGTTTTCAAAAGCCACTTCATCAAAATAAAATATTGATGTTACCTTGCTACCAAGAGTCAATTTGTATTGTCTCAAATGGCTTTTCCTTTCCTAAGCAATTCTCCTTTTCCTACCTCTTAGAAATCATTCAATGAATAAAAGGACAATGTTGCAAATATACATATTGTTATTATTTTTTAAATTTCCCTTGGGTATTATCTTAACCATCTTACTGAAGAACTACAGAAACAATAGATAATAGTTCTCTAATGACAATAACTTATTTACTTCTAGTTTCCATAAGCCTACTTATTACTGGACTGAAAGTTGGTATAGGGTGATATAAGAATTACCAATTTCCACAATTTTCCTAGTGATAAGAATGCTAATAAGCTAACTTTTACTATTCAACTTAAAGAGCAATATTATTTCTCTACATCTAAAGGAAAATGTACAAGATATGTTAATTGTGCTTTTTCATTTTCGTGGTGTTGGAAGACTTATTATCAGTAAGTCATGATGACAAGGACTGAGAATAGATTCTGCCTTTAAGATCTTCAAAAGCTACTAGGGAACTTAAATAAGTACACAGACAAATAAATTATAAAGCAAAATAAGAAATGAGAGACATGAGTACGTACTACAGAAATTCAGATATGAAAAATGTTTTCTGTCTGAGGGGAAAGGAAGGGAAAATCAGGAGACCCTTATCGCAGATATCAGTTTGCAGATAGCCTTAGTACAAGGAAAGAAGGGAAGAATCTAAAAATTAAAGATAGCCAAGTATATACCGAAAAAAAACAGAAAGAAAACTTCATTGGTATACATTCAAGTTATTTAAAAGTTTTTTATGGCCTTTTTTGTGTTTAGGAAACCACAATTTAAAATGCCCATTTTCACCTTACTCAATAAGGACCAAAAAACATATTTTTTCACTTATTTATCTCTTACAAAGCTATACCTTGCATATAGTAGTTGCTCAATAAATAATTGCTAAACTAATGAAATACCTACAGTGAACATATTTCATGGAATACTTATTTAATGGCATAAATAAATGGTATAATCTGTACCAAGAAACTGGATACTTCTATCATAGACATCAGTTTTTCTATGCTAGGCAAATAAATTAGTTGTCAAATGCTTTATAATACTGTATTCCTAGTTTTTCAACATATAAAAATTCCATGGATTTATTAAGCAAACTGGATGTTCAATAGCTCAGGCATTGTACATTTTATGTTGCACAGTGTTTTATAAAGTGTCAACTTTGTTCCAAGCAGGTAAATAGACAACTAAGCTCATTTTAAAACAGACTTCCATGTCTCTGTGTGCAACATGTGTCACAAATGAAGAAGAGTTGTGGGTATGAGAAGTAAAAGAATGTTAACATTAAAATATAAAGAGCAGTAGCAATCAGTTCAAGAGCTGTAAGAGAGATTATAAGAAATTTAACCTTAATCACATTTATTAATCCCATAAAAAATAAAGTCTACCAAATCATCCCTTAAGACAGTCTCTGTACTATTTCTCAACAAGAGTAAATAAAACTTTCATGGTGGATGCTATTTTTATTTTGAAACATTTGTAATTTCCCACTTGTTCAATACTTCAAGCACAACAAATGGGATACCCATTATTAATCTAAATAATAAGAAAAGAACTATAATATTTTACTAACAGTAAACTTTCGTATGAAATACCCCATTTAAATGGCATGTCCTTTTTCATTTTTATTATTTAAATCACATTTTTTCCCTTAAACTTTAGAATTATTTGAGAGGTTACAGTTAAGAAGAATAACCATTTCTGTATTTTCCTCCAGGATCAAATGACTCAAACAGACTTCCTTTTCAGGGAGAATTGAAGACTAGGTAACATAACTGAGTCTGCCACTGAAACAAATGTTTTAATGTAGGCTAAAACATTAAAAACATTATTTAAAATATATTAATAACTGGGGAAAAAAAAGAAGTTTGAAAGGTTTCACCATTTTCCCCACTCCTCCCCAAATAAACCTGACTATGAACGGGAAACAAGAACACTGAATGCAAATATTCCACAGGGGCATTTGTCATACATGGTTGGCCTTGAAACCTGGTTATCAATGACATAATGTTCAGGGGATCCAAGATAAAAAGTAGGCCCTGCCCAAGATGTAGATGTCTAATTCAAGAGAGGATCTTATCATTAATTTATCCAACAAAGAATTACTGACTGACTTCTCTTTGGCATCCCTCTATGCTCTGAAAATATAGCCGTAAGAAACATAATCAAAACCCCCTCCAACAAGGAGATTGTATCAATACAGATAAGTCTAATATGTTTTAAAATATATTTTAAAATATTAAGTGTAAAATATTCAAACATAAAAAATAAGAAAATAATTTAAATATTAAGAATAAAAGGCAGAACTGACACTGTAAATAAGAAGCTATTAAAAATGACCAAATAGAACTTATAAAAATAAAAAATATATTAAATGAAAATTTTTAATTGATGGCTGAATTAAATAGTTGATTATACATTATATGTATATACATAATGCTGTCTCTATATATCACCATTTTTGTGTGTTGTGTGTATAATGTACAAAGAAATGAAGATATAAAAAATAATTTAAGAATAATGTAGAACAGAGAAAAAAGGTTCTGGAACATAAGAGTTCAAGAATGAGATAAAAACTAGAATGTAAAAAGATAATTTTTGAAAACAAAAATACTGAGATTTTTCCAAAACTTTTGAAGGATACTATACTGCTGATTCAGGACACCCAGTGAATCTGGAGCAGAATAAACAAAAACAAATCCATACTATTACTTAACATAGTGAAAAACCTCAGAGCACCAAAGACAAAGAGAAGAATTTAAGAACAGTGAGGAAAAAAATTTTGAAAAGACGGATTCCCTACATAGGAATAACAACAAGAGTAAAAGCTGGCTTCTCAATACCAGGTATGAAACCCAGATAATAAATAAATATGCTAAGGGAAAATAACCGTCAACATAGAATTAATTATATTCCCAGAGAAAATAACTTCCAAGCACTAGGGTAAAATATAGGCATTTTTTGAACACACAAAAACTTAAGAGTTTGCCATTAATAGAACCAAGAAATTCTAAAATTTTCAAGCAGAAGGAAAGTAATCCAAAATGGACATCTGAAATGCATGAAGGAGTACTGAAAACAAGATAAATTTGTAGATTAATCTAAACAAACATTGACCATATAAAACAAATAATGTTGTCATGTGGGATGAAAAACAAATGGGATAGAAATAAAAGTCGCATGTGAAAGGAGAGAAGTGTGATAACTTTCTAAGTGTGTTAACCTCTAAGATCTTCAAATTAAGGAAGAGTGTAAAACTGCTAGTTGCCTTTTGATTTTGAAATATTAAGTATAGTGTTAAAATGTCTAGGATAGCTATAAATAAAAAGCACAGGCAGTATATAGCTTCTAAGTAAACAGAGGTTTAAAAAGATAAGAAAAAAAAACAAAATTAAGTAAAAAAAATATAGAAAAGCAAAGAAAACATACAAAAAGTGGAATTAGAAAGCATGAAATAAGACAGAAGAAACAAATCCAAAATAAAAGTGACAACAATAAATGTAAATGGAGAAAATGTTCCATTTATAGAAAAACTTATCAGACTGAAGTAAAAAAAAAATACAACTATTGTCATTCATTTAAAACATAATGATAAAGAAAGAAAAATAAAAAATATATATCAAGCAAATGTTAATCAAATAAACTTTGTGTGCTTTTATCAATATCAGAAAATATAGACTTTATGGCAAAAAAACATTTCTAGAGATGATGTAGATGAGGAAGATTTAGCATTTCTAGACTTGGATGCATCCAAGGTAGCTGCAAAATATATGAAGCAAACTGACAGAAATTTTAAATAAGGAATTGAAAAATCACCCATTATGATTATATTTTCATACACATTTCTCTTTAATTTATAAACCAAGCAAAACAATAAAAATCAGTAAGTGAGAGAACAAAACATAATTTACAAATTTGAACTAATGGCACACAATAAATGAAAAATACACATTCTTTTCAAGGATGCCTAGAACGTTATAAAAATTGACCACTGGGTAATGCAGCAAGTCTCAAGAAACTGGAAAGATTTATGTTATAAAGACAAGCTTTATTTCCACCTGTTTATAAGAAAGTTAATTTTAAAATCATATAAATCAAAGATAACACTCTTCTAAAATTTTATGAATCATAGAAAAATTATAATTTAAAATAGCAGATATTTTACCACTGAGTTTTAATGAAAGTACTACATAAAAAAATTTATAGGATGCAGCTATCATGGAGATGCACAAAAATGTACAGTTTCAAACACATATTAGGAAAGAAGAGACTGAAAATTACACATTAGGCACCCACTTTAGGAGATTAACAGATAACTAACAAAGAAAGCCCAAAGAGAATAAGAAGAAATTAAATGATAAGTGTAAGAGGAAAACCTAACAAAAAACAATATATATAATAGAAAAGATAAATAAAATGAATAACTGATTCTTTGAAATCTATAATAAATTTGACAAACTTCTGTCAAAATGTACCATAATGAAAAGGAAATAAGGCACAAATAAACATTAGGAATGAAAAAGAAAAATCCACATAATTATGAATGCAGCAGATACTAAACAGATAATAAAAGAATATTATGACTACTTTATCTCCATAAGCATTAAAATGTAGATGAAACTGACAAGTTGCTGGAAAAGTTCCTTTTTTTCAAAATTTACTCAAAAATAAATAGAAAACACCAAAATCCTATAAACATTAAGGAAAATGAACTAATCATTTAGTTCATTAGATAACTCTCATGTTCCTATAAATGCTCTACTTGACCAGAAATGCAGTGTATTAAGTCAGCCAGTCCCCAAACGTCAAGCCAACACTGGGCCTTCCCACCCTAAACAGGACTGACTCTGTGGCCCAGCCAATCAGATATTTTCTTCCACCTCATTTTGCAATTCTCTAGAAGGAGTCAGTCTGTTTCATGAAGTGGTAAATGTTTGTATCACCTAATTTGTTTTCTTTAACCATTTTTTTTTAATCAAGAAAAGCCTTGAAAACCAAAAAAAGAATGACAGAGAATAGATGATATGAACAATGACTGACTACTCATCAAAAAATAATGAGGGACCAAAGACAATGGAATAATACCTTTATAGTACTGGAAGAAATAAAAACTGTCAACCCAGAACTTTATCCTTTAATGAGGGTAAAATGAAGACATTTAAAACAATTCATCACCAGCAGACCTGTACTATAAGAAATGATAAAGAAATTCCTTAAAAGAAAAAGTAAACTTCAAGGAGAAAAATATTACTAAAATTTAAGAAGGAAATTTCTCAGTACATAATATTAGTTCTTAATAGTAACATTCCTAAATATATATATGCACCTAAGTGAGCTTCAAAATACTCAAAGCAATACCTGTCAAAACTAAAGGAAGAAACAGACAAATCCATAATCATAGTTACATTTTTTAACACCTATCTCTTTGCAATTGATAAAAGAACTAAACAAAATAAATCAATACAGATATAGAAGATGTGAACACTCGCAACCAACTGCAATATGTTTTCAAGAAACAGAACAGGTTGTACAATGAGAAGGACATTATCAAATAAGTATTTTAAAGAAAATGCCCAGGGCTTCCCCGGTGGCGCAGTGGTTGAGTCCGCCTGCCGATGCAGGGGACACAGGTTTGTGTCCCGGTCCAGGAAGATCCCACATGCCACAGAGCGGCTGGGCCCGTGAGCCATGGCCGCTGAGCCTGCGCGTCCGGAGCCTGTGCTCCACAACGGGAGAGGCCACAGCAGTGAGAGGCCCAGGTACCACAAAAAAAAAAAAAGAAGAAGAAAATGCCCAGAATTTAAAAACATGAGTTTCTAAATTGATAAGGCCTATCATTTGTCCAACATAATGGGTGCAAAAACATCCACACAAGTCATGTCATCATGAAACTTCAAAACCCTGCAAAGGCATGTGTCCAAAAGTTCTCAGAGACAAAGCAAAGAGCAAATAAAACCAAAACAAACATTGCATCAGGAATCTATTTAAATGCACAGTTTCAGACATAATGGAGTAACTAGTATTGGATTTAACCATCTTGCTATAAACAATGTAAAATTAAACAAAATATATGAAGTCACTCTTTTCAGGGTTTGAGCAATAGTCATATAAATCAATAATCCTTGAGAGAAGGGAAAAACGTAAGGTAAATCACATTCTCCCCAGGGGCACTTTTCATACATGCTACAGAGAAGTGGAGCCCAAACAGAGCAGGGATCTTACTGGGAAAAAAGATTGGAGCTCATTGTTGCTGCAACAAATTACCATAAACTCAGTGGCTTAGAACAATACCCATTTATTATGTCATAGTTTCCACGGATCAGAAATCTGGGAACAGTGTGGATCTTAGCCAATTCTCTGCTTAGGATATCACAAGGCCAAAATCAAGATACTGACAAGAGCAGGGTTCTTTTCTACAGACACTCGAAAGAATGACCCTCCAAGCTCATTTAGGTTGTTGGTAGAAATGAGTTTCTTAAAGTTAAAGAACTAAGGTCCCTATTTCCTTGATGGCTGTCAGCCAGGAGCTTCTTCAAGATCCTTAAAATCATCTGCATTCCCGATCACATTGTGCCTTCCAGCTTAAAGGTCTGCAAGGGTAGGTCAAGTACCTTTCATACTCAACTCCTTCTCAGGTACCTTTCATACTCAACTCCTTCTGACTTCCCCTTCTGTCACATCTGACTAAATAGATATTTATATTATGTATAACCATCTTCAAATAAGATACTGGTGAACTATACCCCATTTTCATTGAAGAAGAAGCAAGAAATACTGGTGAAGAGAAGCTATATTATAATTAAAATAGCATAAGCATTAGCCATGGGTCTAAGGTCTGTATACTAGAAGTGCATTTGGTAGTAACAGAAAACTCATGTATACACTGTGGGCTGCAAGTAATCAAGGGATAAGCAAGAAAAACATTTAATTATCTTACCCAAGGAAAAAATCCAGAGATAGACAGTTTTGCATGATGTCATCAAATACCCAGGCTCCTTCTATCTTTATGTCCTACTATCCTTTCAAGGACTTGCTTCTCCCATCATAACTGCAAAATAGCTGCTGAAGCCTCAGGAATTAAGCCTAGGTTCACTGCAAAAATAAGAGGGAAGTGGAAGACATCAGATGCATACGTTCCTTTTATCAATAAGCACTTTCCAAAACCCCCAACAAGAGTTCTGCTTACATCTCATTAATACAAAGTGTGTCGTATGCCCACTCCTAGCTGCAGTAGAGATGGAGATCAGATATTAAGCTGTATAAGACTTGCACGGAGGGAGAGAAGGGGAGAGGCAATTAGGAACATGTCATTTGTTTTTCTGCCAAATGTGTCTACTACAGGTAGAACACTTTCATTTTTACTTTGGGTAGTTTAACATCCCAAGCCTTTATCTCCACATATGGAAAATATCGAGCTCGGGAGAAGATGGCGGAAGAGTAAGATGCGGAGATCACCTTCCACCCCACAGATACACCAGAAATACTACACGTGGAACAACTCCTACAGAACACCTACTGAACGCTGGCAGAAGACCTCAGACCTCCCAAAAGGCAAGAAACCCCCCAAGTACCTAGGTAGGGCAAAAGAATAAAAAGAGACAAAAGGATAGGGACGGGACCTGCACCAGTGGGAGGGAGCTGTGAAGGAGGAAAGGTTTCCGCACACTAGGAGCCCCTTCGCGGGCGGAGACTGCGGGTGGCGGAGGGGGAAGCTTCGGAGCCGCAGAGGAGAGCACAGCAACAGGGTGCGGGGGGCAAAGCGGGGAGATTCCCGCACAGAAGTTCAGGGCCGACCGGCACTCAACAGCCCGAGAGGCTTGTCTGCTCACCCGCCGGGGCGGGCAGGCCTGGGAGTTGAGGCTCCGGTTTCGGTCGGAGCACCGGGAGAGGACTGTGGTTGGCGGCGTGAACACAGCCTGTAGGGAGTTAGTGCGCCACGGCTGGCCGGGAGGGAGTCCGGGGAAAAGTCTGGAGCTGCCGAAGAGGCTAGAGACTTTTTCTTCCCTCTGTTTCCTGGTGCGCGAGGAGAGGGGATTAAGAGCGCTGCTTAAAGGAGCTCCAGAGACGGGCGCGAGCCTCGGCTAAAAGTGCGAACCCCAGAGACGGGCGTGACACGCTAAGGCTGCTGCTGCCACCACCAAGAAGCCTGTGTGCGAGCACAGGTTACTATCCACACCTCCTTTCCGGGGAGCCAGTCCAGCCGGCCACTGCCAGGGTCCCAGAATCCAGGGACAACTTCCCCAGGAGAACGCACGGCGCGCCTCAGGCTGGTGCAACGTCATGCCGGCCTCTGCCGCCGCAGGCCCGCCTCACACTCCGTGCCCCTCCCTCCCCCCAGCCTGAGTGAGCCAGAGTCCCCGAAGCAGCTGCTCTTTTAACCCCGTCCTGTCTGAGCGAAGAACAGACGCCCTCCGGCGACCTACACGCAGAGGGAGGGCCAAATCCAAAGCTGAGCCCCTGGGAGCTGTGAGAACAAACAAGAGAAGGGGAAATCTCTCCCAGCAGCTTCAGAAGCAGCGGATTAAAGCTCCACAATCAACTTGATGTACCCTGCATCTGTGGAATACATGAATAGACAATGAATCATCCCAAACTGAGGAAGTGAACTTTGAGAGCAAGATTTATGATTTTTTTCCCCTGTTCCTCTTTTAGTGAGTGTGTATGTGTATGCTTCTGTGTGAGATTTTGTCTGTATAGCTTTGCTTCCACCATTTGTCCCAGGGTTCTATCCTTCCTTCTTTTGTTCTTGTTGTTTTTTGGTTTTTTTTTGCTTAATAATTATTTTTTATTTTAATACCTTTATTTTATTTTACTTTATCTTCTTTCTTGCTTGCTTTCTTTCTTTCCTTCCTTCCCTCCTTTAGACAACGAATCAACCCAAATTGAGGAGGTGGACTTTGAGAGCAAGATTTATGATTTTTTCCACTTTTCCTCTTTTTGTGAGTGTGTATGTATATGCTTCTGTGTGAGATTTTGTCTGTATAACTTGGCTTCCACCATTTGTCCTAGGGTTCTGTTTTTTTTTTTCTTCTTTTTTCTTAATAATTGTTTTTTTATTTTAATAACTTTATTATATTTTATCTTATTTTCTTTTACTTTATCTTCTTTCTTTTTTGCCTTCCTTCCCTCCTTCCTTCCTTCCTTCCTTCCTTCCTCCCTCCCTTCTTTCTTTCTTTCTTTCTTTCTACTTCTACTAATTCTTTCTTTCTACTTTTTCTCCCTTTTATTCTGAGCCGTGTGGATAAAAGGCTCTTGGTGCTCCAGCCAGGAGTCGGTGCTGTGCCTCTGAGGTGGGAGAGCCAACTTCAGGACACTGGTCCACAAGACACCTCCCAACTCCACATAATATCAAATGGTGAAAATCTGCCAGAGATCTCCATCTCAACACCAGCACCCAGCTTCACTCAACAACCAGCAAGCTACAGTGCTGGACACCCTATACCAAACAACTAGCGTCACAGGAACACAACCCCACCCATTAGCAGAGAGGCTGCATAAAATCATAATAAGTCCACAGACACCTCAAAACATACCACCAGACGTGGACCTGCACACCAGAAAGACAAGATCCAGCCTCAACCACCAGAACACAGGCACTAGTCTCCTCCACCAGGAAGCCTACACAACCCACTGAGCCAACCTTAGCCATTGGGGACAGACACCCAAAACAACGGGAACTACGAACCTGCAGCCTGCAAAAAGGAGACCCCAAACACAGTAAGATAAGCAAAATGAGAATTCAGAAACACACACAGCAGATGAAGGAGCAAGATAAAACCCACCAGACCTAACAAATGAAGAGGAAATAGGCAGTCTACCTGAAAAAGAATTCAGAATAATGATAGTAAAGATGATCCAAAATCTTGGGAATAGAATGTACAAAATGCAAGAAACATTTAACAAGGACCTAGAAGAACTAAAGATGAAACAAACAACAATGAACAACACAATAAATAAAATTAAAAATACTCTAGACGGGATCAATAGCAGAATAACTGAGGCAGAAGAATGGATAAGTGACCTGGAAATAACTACTGCAGAGCAGAATAAAGAAAAAAGAATGAAAAGAACTGAGGACAGTCTCAGAGACCTCTGGGACAACATTAAACATACCAACATTCGAATTATAGGGGTCCCAGAAGAAGAAGAGAAAAAGAAAGGGACTGAGAAAATATTTGAAGAGATTATAGTTGAAAACTTCCCTAATATGGGAAAGGAAATAGTTAGTCATGTCCAGGAAGCACAGAGAGTCCCATACAGGATAATTCCAAAGAGAAATACGCCAAGACACATATTAATCAAACTGTCAAAAATTAAATACAAAGAAAACATATTAAAAGCAGCAAGGGAAAAACAACAAATAACACACAACGAATCCCCATAAAGTTAACAGCTGATCTTTCAGCAGAAACTCTGCAAGCCAGAAGGGACTGGCAGGACATATTTAAAGTGATGAAGGAGAAAAACCTGCAACCAAGATTACTCTACTCAGCAAGGATCTCATTCAGATTTGATGGAGAAATTAAAACCTTTACAGACAAGCAAAAGCTGAGAGAGTTCAGCACCACCAAACCAGCTTTACAACAACTGCTAAAGGAACTTCTCTAGGCAAGAAACACAAGAGAAGGAAAAGACCTAAAATAATGAACCAAAAACAATTAAGAAAATGGGAATAGGAACTTACATATCAATAATTACCTTAAATGTAAATGGACTAAATGCTCCCACCAAAAGACACAGATTGGCTGAATGGATACAAAAACAAGACTCATATATTTGCTGTCTACAGGAGCCCCACTTCAGACCTAAAGACACATACAGACTGAAAGTAAGGGGATGGAAAAAGATATTTCATGCAAATGGAAACCAAAAGAAAGCTGTCATATCAGACAGAATAGACTTTAAAATAAAGACTATTAGAAGAGACAAAGAAGGACACTACATAATGATCAAGGGATCGATCCAAGAAGAAGATATAACAATTGTAAATATTTATGCACCCAACATAGGAGCACCTCAATACATAAAGCAAATACTAACAGCCATAAAAGGGGAAATCAGCAGTAACACATTCATAGTAGGGGACTTTAACACCCCACTTTCACCAATGGACAGATCATCCAAAATGAAAATAAATAAGGAAACACAAGCTTTAAATGATACATTAAACAAGATGGACTTAATTGATATTTATAGGACATTCCATTCAAAAACAACAAAATACACATTTTTCTCAAGTGCTCATGGAACATTCTCCAGGATAGATCATATCTTGGGTCACAAATCAAGCCTTGGTAAATTTAAGAAAATTGAAATTGTGTCAAGTATCTTTTCCGACCACAACGCTATGAGACTAGATATCAATTACAGGAAAAGATCTGTAAAAAATACAAACACATGGAGGCTAAACAATACACTACTTAATAACGACGTGATCACTGAAGAAATCAAAGAGGAAATCAAAAAATACCTAGAAACAAATGACAATGGAGACACAACGACCCAAAATCTATGGAATGCAGCAAAAGCAGTTCTAAGAGGGAAGTTTATAGCAATACAATCCTACCTTAAGAAACAGGAAACATCTCGAATAAACAACCTAACCTTGCACCTAAAGCAATTAGAGAAAGAAGAACAGAAAAAAAACAAAGTTAGCAGAAGGAAAGAAATCATAAAAATCAGATCAGAAATAAATGAGAAAGAAATGAGGGAAATGATAGCAAAGATCAATAAAACTAAAAGCTGGTTCTTTGAGAAGATAAAAAAAAATTGATAAACCATTAGCCAGACTCATCAAGAAAAAAAGGGAGACGACTCAAGTCAACAGAATTAGAAATGAAAAAGGAGAAGTAACAACTGACACTGCAGAAATACAAAAGATCATGGGAGATTACTACAAGCAACTCTATGCCAATAAAATGAACAACCTGGACAAATTCTTATAAATGCACAACCTGCCAAGACTGAATCAGGAAGAAATAGAAAATATGAACAGACCAATCACAAGCACTGAAATTGAAACTGTGATTAAAAATCTTCCAACAAACAAAAGCCCAGGACCAGATGGCTTCACAGGCGAATTCTATCAAACATTTAGAGAAGAGCTAACACCTATCCTTCTCAAACTCTTCCAAAATATAGCAGAGGGAGGAACACTCCCAAACTCATTCTACAAGGACACCATCACCCTGATACCAAAGCCAGACAAGGATGCCACAAAGAAAGAAAACTACAGGCAATATCACTGATAAACATAGATGCAAAAATCCTCAACAAAATACTAGCAAACAGAATCCAACAGCACATTAAAAAGATTATACATCATGATCAAGTGGAGCTTATTCCAGGAATGCAAGGATTCTTCAATATATGTAAATCAATCAACGTGATACACCACATTAACAAATTGAAGGAGAAAAACCATATGATCATCTCAATAGATGCAGAGAAAGCTTTTGACAAAATTCAACACCCATTTATGATAAAAACCCTGCAGAAAGTAGGCATAGAGGGAACTTTCCTCAACATAATAAAGGCCATATATGACAAACCCACAGCCAACATCGTCCTCAATGGTGAAAAACTGAAAGCATTTTGTAGTGGGATAACTGAGGACATGGAAAGGAGACGTGACTCATGAGCCCCCCCCAACCCCAACAAACTGGGGGCTGGCGAATAAGCCAGAAATGCAAACAGTCCTGATTGCTTTGAGCCCCCCCGGCAAACCAGGGGCATGCGAATAAGCCAGAGTTGTGAACAGTTCTGAATGCTTCAAGCACCCCCCTGGCAAACCGGGGGCCTGCAAAAGAAGCATTGAGTGCTTTGGGCACTGATCCATGAGATGTCCTCAGTATAATCAGCGTGGTGGGAACGCAAGGAAATGTCCTTGTGCTACTTCAGTATAATCAAAATAATGGTGGGAACTTTATGCTGTTCTTGTGCTCAAGGACGAAGCACGGCAGGTGCTCACGAAAGCCAATTATTGCTTGTATAATTAATAAAATCATGGGTTGCTGCTTTGGCACTTCTAAAATGTTAAGAAAACAAGTCTTAAAGTGTAAATCTAGATAATGCTTTAATAAAAGTTACCACAGCAAGACAGACGGCGCTGTTTTGCCTGAGCGAGCGGCAGCCCTCTACTGCTGTGCTTTGGCACAATTCATCTCGTGTGATGAGCTTACTTTCGGCCCTGTCCTAAAAAACTACAACACATTTCCACTAAGATCAGGAACAAGACAAGGTTCCCCACTCTCACCACTCTTATTCAACATAGTTTTGGACGTTTTAGCCACAGCAATCAGAGAAGAAAAGGAAATAAAAGGAATCCAAATCGGAAAAGAAGAAGTAAAGCTGTCACTGTTTGCAGATGACATGATACTATACATAGAGAATCCTAAAGATGCTACCAGAAAACTACTAGAGCTAATCAATGAATTTGGTAAAGTAGCAGGATACAAAATTAATGCACAAAAATCTCTGGCATTCCTATACACTAATGATGAAAAATCTGAAAGTGAAATCAAGAAAACACTCCCATTTACCATTACAGCAAAAAGAATAAAATATCTAGGAACAAACCTACCTAAAGAGACAAAAGACCTGTATGCAGAAAATTATAAGACACTGATGAAAGAAATTAAAGATGATACACATAGATGGAGAGATATACCATGTTCTTGGATGGGAAGAATCAACATTGTGAAAATGACTCTACTACCCAAAGCAATCTACAGATTCAATGCAATCCCTATCAAATTACCAGTGGCATTTTTCACAGAACTAGAACAAAAAATTTCGCAATTTGTATGGAAACACAAAAGACCCCGAATAGCCAAAGCAATCTTGAGAACGAAAAAAGGAGCTGGAGGAATCAGGCTCCCTGACTTCAGACTATACTACAAAGGTACAGTAATCAAGACAGTATGGTACTGGCACAAAATCAGAAAGATAGATCAATGGAACAGGATAGAAAGCCCAGAGATAAACCCACACACATTTGGTCACCTTATCTTTGATAAAGAAGGCAGGAATGTACAGTGGAGAAAGGACAGCCTCTTCAATAAGTGGTGCTGGGAAAACTGGACAGGTACATGTAAAAGTATGAGATTAGAACACTCCCTAACACCACACACAAAAATAAGCTCAAAATGTATTAAAGATCTAAATGTATGGCCAGAAACTATCAAACTCTTAGAGGAAAACATAGGCAGAACACTCTATGACATAAATCACAGCAAGATCCTTTTTGACCCACCTCCTAGAGAAATGGAAATAAAAACAAAAATAAACAAATGGGACCTAAGGAAACTTCAAAGCTATTGCACAGCAAAGGAAACCATAAACAAGACCAAAAGACAACCCTCAGGATGGGAGAAAATATTTGCAAATGAAGCAACTGACAAAGGATTAATCTCCAAAATTTATAAGCAGCTCATGCAGCTCAATAACAAAAAAACAAACAACCCAATCCAAAACTGGGCAGAAGACCTAAACAGACATTTCTCCAAAGAAGATATACAGACTGCCAACAAACACATGAAAGAATGCTCAACATCATTAATCATTAGAGAAATGCAAATCAAACCTACAATGAGATATCATCTCACACCAGTCAGAATGGCCATCATCAAAAAATCTAGAAACAATAAATGCTGGAGAGGATGTGGAGAAAAGGGAACACTCTTGCACTGCTGGTGGGAATGTGAATTGGTACAGCCACTATGGAGAACAGTACGGAGGTTCCTTAGAAAACTACAAATAGAACTACCATATGACCCAGCAATCCCACTACTGGGCATATACCCTGAGAAAACAATAATTCAAAAAGAGTCATATACCAAAATGTTCATTGCAGCTCTATTTACAATAGCCCGGAGATGGAAATAACCTAAGTGTCCATCATCGGATGAATGGATAAAGAAGATGTGGCACATATATACAATGGAATATTACTCAGCCATAAAAAGAAACGAAATTGAGTTATTTGTAGTGAGGTGGATCGACCTAGAGTCTGTCATACAGAGTGAAGTAAGTCAGAAAGAGAAAGATAAATACCGTATGCTAACACATATATATGGAATTTAAGGGAAAAAAATGTCATGAAGAACCTAGGGGTAAGATGGGAATAAAGACACAGACCTACTAGAGAATGAACTTGAGGCTATGGGGAGGGGGAAGGGTAAGCTGTGACAAAGCGAGAGAGTGGCATGGACATAAGTACACTATCAAACGTAAAATAGATAGCTAGTGGGAAGCAGCCGCATAGCACAGGGAGATCAGCTCGGTGCTTTGTGACCACCTAGAGGGGTGGGATAGGGAGGGTGGGAGGGAGGGAGACGCAAGAGCTAAGAGATATGGGAACATATATATATGTATAACTGATTCAATTTGTTATAAAGCAGAAACTAACACACCATTGTAAAGAAATTATACTCCAATAAAGATGTTTAAAAAAAAAAAGCTTATCTTTATCAGCTTTGAACTGTAGAAGACATTAATTTATTCTTTCCCAGAGAAAAGGAAATATGTGCTGGTGGATAAACAGTTGTTATCCACCAACTACATTGCTATAGAGTATCACATTACTACAATGATTAACAGTAATTAAGTTATTTGAGAAAATGACTGACTGCAGTGATTTGTTCTAAAATCAGCCTAGACCTAAGTTGTTAATTATTTCCACTATGCCTAACAGCAATTCCAAAGGCTCTAACTTCAATCAGAGAGCATAATGTAATGAACTTGCCAAAGAGGCACTTTTACGATGCATATTAAATGTGATGAAAATGTGAGAGTTGGAAACTTAAAAAAATTAACACAGGGAACACTGCAATATAAGGGTCCCACACTATTGCTAATTTTCACATTACGCATTTGTCAGATTAAAGGAATGAAATAAGTATTGCTTACCTATGCAGTAATTGAGGAACTTTATACTAATGCATATATCTGTAAAGGGCACAAAACTCAATAAAAAACATTATTGAGTATTATTGTGAGATGAGTTATAATTAGAAACATTAAAAGCGCACTTATTACAAAAACTGATGGATGAGTGCTAAGTTCTAGACTTTTTTTAAGAGCTGTCATCAAACCCATTTTACTTCCAGGCTTCTAATAAGCCCAGAAATCGCATAGATAGGCAGTAGGCTCAATGGAAAAGCACAGGATTTGGAGTCATAGAACATTGGAAATTCTAGTCTGGCTCTACCATTTACTTACTGTGTTAGGCAAGTTATCTAGCCTCTCAGACCCTCAGTTCCTTCAAGCATACACAATAGGAATAATAACAGTACCGACCCCCATAGGATTGTCATTCAGACTGAATGAAATAATACACATGTGAAGTACTTAACACAATGCTTGCCAACAGATCTCAGTAAATGGTACCTGCCTTATTGTTGGGCTATTTTCAAATTGCAGAAACACACTGTTGTGCCAAATCAGAATGACAACTAGACTTTCGAGATCCACTTTATATTCTGAAACACTGAAATATTTAAATACAAGTGCTCAAATAGACAACTATGTTTATCATTTAAACTCATTAAGAAAAAATATTATTTCTTATACTTCTTTGTAGTCCAATAGCAGGACACTTTGCACCAATTAAGTGCTTAGTAAATTTTGGTGAGTTTTTTCCAAACAAATCATAGTTCATCGACTCTCTATAAGCAAATATTCCTCCACAGTTTTATAAAATTTGTAAGAGGAAAATATGCATAGGAAAATATGCAAGAACATATTTTACAGTTATCTCAGGAATTTACTGGAAATTCAGTTGTGCAAAGATAGACTGGGAATTCTACAAGTCTATCTGTTCAAGTCTCAGTACACAGTTTAGATATTATAAAACATTCTTGATTTCTCCATTTTCTTCACCCTGACATGCAATCAGTTACAAGCTCATGAACATCTCAGACTCTACCCACTGCTCTCCAGTTCCACTGCCACTTCCCATGTCAGGAGCCATAACTTCTCACCCAGATTTCTATAGCAGCCTCTTACCTCGTCTTCCCTCCTGGCCTTCTCTCTCTCATAACAATTTTATATGTGGCAGCTGGTGTAATCTTTCTAAAATGCATGTCACTTCTCTCCCTAAAACCCTGATTTAATACCAGGGCAACTATTTCCCTCAGATAAAATTCCAAAGCATTAGCATTGCATTAGCATTGCATATAAAGTCCTCATGGTGAGCTGCTCTGTACTTATGTCTTCAAACACATCTATGGCCACTCACCCATCCCCACTCCCTGTTCCAAATACAAATCACACTCCAGTTGGAATAAACTGCTTCAATTCCTCAAACACACCATTCTTTCTAACATACTCATTTTCTTCCATCTTGAGCACTCTTTTTCTACTTCTTCAGCTGGTTAACGGCTACTCATCCTTTAGGTCTAGGCTTAGAAGTCACTTCTTTTTACAAAATCTCTCCAGAGCCCCTAAGTTTGGATTAGGTCCTCTCTTATAAGTGATTATAGCAATATATGTTTCTTTATTTAACCATTTATTCACTCAAGAAACATTTGTTGAGTGCCTACTACTTACAAGCTCTGTTCAAGACACTGGGATTCAGTAATAAAGCCCAAATTCTCCAAGAACTCATATCATAATGGAGTAGGCAGAAATTTTTTAAATAAGCAACATTTATCAGATGGTCATAAGTGGCTTGGAGGAAAACGAAATTAGAATAAGAGGAATAAGATGTGCCAAACTGAGGTGTGATATTTTCTGACAGGATGTCAAGGAAAGCTTTAGAGAGAAGATAACATTTGAACAGAGACCTGAAAGAGATGAGGGAGTGAGCACGGTGAATTCTGAGGAAAAGGAGCTGCAGGCAACGGGAAGAGCACATGGTATGACCCTCGGGTAGTGAACAGCTTGGCTGCATGCCTTATTTGAGGAAGAGCAAGGAAACTAGTGAGACTGGAACAGAGTAAGGAAGGGAAAAGAAAGGAGGTCAGAGAGATAACAGGGAAAGGCAGATCATTTCAGACTTCGGTGGCATTGTAAGACCTTTAGATACTTCACCACACGAAATAGAAAGCCAAAAGACAGCTTGAGGAAAGCATAAAATGGGGACCCATCTGGTATGAGTAGAGCACAGCATCAGCAGTAGAAACCAGGAGACCTGTTAGGTTATTGCCATATACATGATGAGAGCTGATGGTGACTCCACGTAGCAAGGAGTGGTCAGTTTCAGTGGTCAGAGGTACTTTGAAGATAGGACCAATAGCACTTACTGACAGACGGGATGTGAGAGATGAAAATCAAAGGTGTCTTCAAGTTTTTTGATCT
This sequence comes from Delphinapterus leucas, assembly GCF_059928025.1. Taxonomy (NCBI): domain Eukaryota; kingdom Metazoa; phylum Chordata; class Mammalia; order Artiodactyla; family Monodontidae; genus Delphinapterus; species Delphinapterus leucas. The sequence continues at coordinate 100,083,267 of NC_143131.1, read as the reverse complement.
GAGCAACTAGATGGATGGAATTCCCATTACTGAAATGAGGACTGTTGCAAAAGAAGGTGGAAGCATGAGAAAGGCATAGAAAGTAAAGTGGGGTACTTAACAGTCATTCAAGTAATGACATCAAGTAAGTAGCTGTATAAACAAATCTGCAGTTTGGTGGGGAATTCAGGATATAGACATTCATTAGTGAGTCATCAGCAATCCTATACGAGACCACCTAGGAAAGGAGGGGAAATAGAAAAGAGATGAAGCCCAGGGACTGAGCCCTCATTTGGGAAGATGTGGAGAAACTAGTGAAAGAGACTGAAAAGACATGACTGGTGAAATAAATATAAAGAGAGCATGAAACTCTGAAAGCTAAATGAAGAAAGTGTTCTAAGTAGGAGTGATCACTGTCTCGACTAAAGTTTACAGGTCAAGTAAAGTAAGATTAAGAAATTATCATTTAATTTGGTAACATGGAGGTCATTGGTGATATTTATACGAGGTATTTTGACGGAAATGTAGGGTGAAAACGTAACTATGTAAGGTTTGGGAAAGAACAGAAGGAGAGAAAACAGAGTCATTGATTATTGGTCAATTTTTCTGAGGAATTTTTCTATAAAGAGGCCCAGAGACAAGTAGCATGGCTGGAAGGAAACATGGGTTCAAGGGAAGGTTTATTTTTGAGTTAGGGGTTTGTGTGCTAATAGGAATAAATGAATGAATATTCTGTAGCAAGAGGATCATTTTAATATTTATCAAAGGGCACACTAATATTGAACATTTGTGATATGCCAAAAATATAAGAATATCCTGTGATCAACTTTCAGGTACAAAGGTTTTATCTGTGAAGCAATAATAGTAAAACAAACAACAACAAAGAGACCAGACTTCTAAGTAGTTTCAAACATTGGTACCTGTTTTTTTATCATGAGGATTAAATAGTTCATTTTCAAATATTAAGGCAATATATTCATAGATTTCACTCCTGCTACAATTCTCTTTAAAACAGAATGAAGAATAGAATCTGTATATTACTCTCTTTTGTCTTCCATAGTGAATTTTTTTTATTATCTACACCAAAGACTTGGGGAGAGAAAAAGATCAATGGACAAGAGAATATAAATATGAATATTCATTTACCTTTGGTTTTATAATGCTCTGTCCTTCCAAAGGATTTCTTAGTGATTAGCTTAAATTTTTGATATGAAGATCAGTACAAATGTTTTTTGTGAGAACCCACAATGCTGTTCCTTCCAGGAATAAGGGGAAGGAACAATAAGGGTATCTGTCGGGGACTGGTAATAACTCAGCATGTAGAACAATAGAATGACAACCATAACCCCAACAATGATTACCAGTTACCAAAGAGCTAGTATCTGTTCCCTGTCGTGCTTGGTGCTTTCCAAGCATTGTCTACTTTTCACAAAAATCTCTGACTCAAAATTATTATCCTCATATAAAAGATGAGGGAACTGATACTCAGAGAGAATATAAAATTTGACGAATCCTTCCAATTTAGTAAGCTATAGAGCTGGAGAATCAAACTCAGGACTGATGGCTTCCAGAACATACCTCTTTCCAACATGCCAGCTGCTTCTCTACTACCAATGTTCTGCAATTTAGTAGGTTAAATCTATGTATAACTTTAAAAGATCTCTCTCTCTCCCTTTATATTTTACCCTACTATCCATATTCTCCTAAAAATGATTCTATCATTACCGCAGATAAATATTAAACAAATATACCAACCCCTAATAATAAGTATCTGTCCTTCTAGGTTTCCATTGCCTTGAAAAGTACAGACTAAAGGCAATTCTGCCTCACACTTGACCCAAACAAAACTGTGATGCCTATAAAGGGTATATAAGTAAGAATTCTTATTAGTATGCTATGTACCCTTTGCTTAACTATTCTGAATTTTTCTTTCTTACATAATTGCATGTAAATGTAATGTTAAACATTAAACAAGCATCACATTGCTGTGACAATAAAAGATATTTTTTGATTCGGTAACAATGAGAGAAGTTGCAAAATGGGAAAAGGAAGGTCTGAGTGGAGTCTTTTATAGGCATATAAAATTAAAATGACAGAGCCCTTTATAATCCTGCCAAAATGTAAATTCTTGAGTATATGATAGACTAAAAGCTTCGTCTTTTTAAAACTGACAAAATACATCAGACTTTAATTGACAGTAGAGTGATAATGGAAAGGAGATGTGGCTTAATTGGAGTTCTCTCCCTGAAAAGACAGAGCTTTGTAGTGTCATTTTAATTATTTCTAGCCATTAATCCTGCCATCATCTACTACTTTCTCCATATATTACACCAGGAAGCACTCCCTGCTGTAAATGCTATGATATTTAAAAAGCAAATGCCCACTGAAAACAAAAAGGCCCAGACTAGATTCATTGCCGTAGCAAACTGCTCTGGAATAACATAAACTGACTTTTACATCATGAATGTTCAGGATGGAGAACATGGCTAATTTCATTATTAACAATAAACACTCTTGTTCAGATGCCCATTTAATCTAATAATGACTCATCTGTTGCGTTAATTATTTAAGTAGTTAATTAGTTAATGTGATACTTAAGTTTCCCTTTAGTATGAGTCTTTGATTATCACTACACCGCTTTTACACAGCTGGATAAACACAACACTAAAAACACACTACATTAATGGCCACTGGTAGCAATTGTAACTGACAGTCTTCCCCAAAATGTGAAGTACTATAAAAGGAAGGCATGGTCTTAAGCCTTCTATGAACCATTCATTTCAGGTATAAGTCACAGTCATTACTTTTTTTTAAATTTTGCTTCTTCAAGAACCCACTGACTCAATATATTCCTTTTTATAATAGATCCTTTTTAAAATTTTTACTACATATAACTACAAAGGCTGTATAATATTTTGATGCCCACTGACCTGAGTAAGTAATTAACACACACTGAAGTCCATGCATTTATCTATTTGTAGTATTCCGATTTTACCCACCCATTTTCTGAGGCTTTAAGTTTAATTTACAAACAGTTAAAATTATGTTTAGCCATTTTTAAAGGTAAATGTATCCAATTAGTATTTTACTTCCAATCATAATTTCTAAGTATCATGCTATGTAATTAAAATCAATAAATGAACCATTACAGTCTAGCCCAGAAATATGCCAAAAAGTGTATTCTATGGGGAGTTGAATATAGCCTCAAAATTGTAATTATCTTAATTTTTCAAGTTCTCTCTCATTCCTCCAGTTCTTTTTATAGACATTTACAGATTACAACTCTCTGATATTAAATTAAAAATTAATTTTTATTGAGTTGCATAGAGTTGACTGATTTTCCCAAGTGCTTTCAAAGCAAGTATTCCACTGTATTCCTTTGTAACAGATTACCAAATGTAAGTTGTTGATAGTCATTGGAGATCCTTTTAAGATTAGAAGTTATGTAACATTGAATTAAAAATGCAATGCCAGAACCTATCCACATAGGACTATCCTCAAATAGTAATGTTTTCTAAGAACTCTACTTTTAGGATAAAAATATTAGGAATTTATTTTAATAGCTAACTTCCAAGATAGCTGCTTGTATAACTACAAATTCAACCTAGGTTCCTATACGTGTGGTCTCTAGAATAAGAACAGATGTCTAGACATGAACCTTACATGAACTCTATGCCTAGATGTGGAAAAATCTTCAGTGGAAGCAAACTTGAGTTATACTCAAAGAATTAAGGCACAAAAGTGAAATCATCTTACAGAAATTTCCAACGACCAAGACTAAAGACAAGGAGGATATTTCTGGCCAACCAATCACAAACAGAGAATAGAGTGGTAATTAGGAGTATGTGTTCTGGAATCTAAACACCTGAGTTCAAAGTCTGAACCACCACTTGTTGGTGACACCACTTGTCAACTTAGTAAGAAAATAAACTTCCCTCTGCAGCAATTTTTTCATCTGTGAAAGAGGATAATAATTATCTCTACTTTATAGGATTGGTGTGAGAATTAAATGGGATAATAAATGTACAGCACCTACAAGAGTTATTAGCATATGATAGATTTTCAATAAATGTTAGATATTTATAATAATTATTATTATACACTTTTCCTTTACTCAATCCATTCTGCATGTACTCTGACTACTTTGACCTAGTATGTGGGTGTGGTACATTGCTGGGCTATATATAATTCTTAGCATTTATACTTCTGGAAATATTAACCCATAACACATTATGATACTTTTTTTTTACATTCCAAAAGTAGCTTGTGAACATTGGAAATAAAAATAAATAAAAGAATTTCCCAGGGACTTCCCTGGTGGCACAGTGGTTAAGAATCCGCCTGCCAATGCAGGGGACACAGGTTCAAGCCCTAGTCCGGGAAGATCCCACAAGCCGCGGAGCAACTAAGCCTGTGTGCCACAACTATTGAGCCTGCGAGCCACAACTACTGAGCCTGCGTGCCATAACTACTGAAGCCTGCATGCCTAGAGCCCATGCTCTGCAACAATAGAAGTCACTGCAATGAGAAGCCCGTGCACTGCTCACCGCAACTAGAGAAAGCCCGCATGCGCAACAATGAAGACCCAGTGCAGCCAAAAATAAATTAATTAAAAAAAAAAAAAAAGAATTTCCCATCCTCTGTCTCCACTGCTATTCCTCATACGTAACCAATATAGTAAGAGTTTGGTGTACATCCTTCCAAACATTTTTCTAGGCTCTTCGTTATCTTTAAATATCTTTTCTAGGCTATGGTTTGTTCTACAAATAAGGAACGACTTAGATTATGGGAATGTTAGATTATATGTGCTGGGCATAGTTTATATTCTCATGGCTTGACTTTTTCTAATCGTCAGTCATTTTTTTTTTCATCTCTTCACTGAAACACAGATAAAATAGTCTAATTGATTATGAGAGGAGGTTGATTGGAATGGGTATATAGAGAAAGGCAGGAAAAAAGTAAGACTGTATGATGTATATATAATATGGATGTATATTATATATATATATATACATACAGAGGCAAACTAATACCAGAAATTTTATAAATAGATGATGTGCCTGTGAAGGGAACATAAATTCATAATCACTCCAACACACTTCATCAGACATTTAATAAACACTCAACGGTTCTGTTAGTACCAGGACAATGAAAAGAAAATAGAGCAGCAAGCAGGAACCACTCCCATGAAATGAAATTACCAGCATAAACTTGATGATTAAAAGATGAAGCACTGCAGCACAAAGCTGCATAAAATAGATTATTGTGTGGCTTGGAAAATTCATTGTAAGAAAGCGAGATGGAAGTTGGGTACTTGAATTGACAATCACTTGTATGATTTCAAATATCTCTGACAAAAGAGACTGAACCCCAAGAACACCCTCTAAATATCCGAAGCTACAAGTGCTTACAGAACAAAAAGAAACTTCAGAGTTTGCCTTTATTTTAGCAAAGGGGAAAAATTACATTTGAAGCTCAAAGTAGTTTTTATTTTAAATGAAATTCACTAAATATGTATATAAACTATATAAATATTTGATCTCAGTGAAATGCAGTATCTATGAACTATTTTAATTAGTTATATAACATAGTATTCGTTCTAGAGAAATGAAATTAATCTTACTTTTCTTTCTCTCCCTTTAAGGTTTAGTTCAAATATGTGCCTTCATAATCCTCAGAACCCTGCGGTTCTAATTTAACTCAGGAAGAGAAATCTTTTGAGAAGGTATACCAGCATTTCTTAAAGTTAAAAAGGGGTTTTAAATATTGGATTCACATATAGTTTCATGAATTTTGACAGTTAAAACAAATGATTGAAAAGCATTTCTCAGTGTCAGCAAGTCTTTTTTTAGGGGCTTTGATAAATTAGTTGAACTAAACAGTTTTAAAGTGGTATGAAATGTGGAATTTTACCATATCTCTTCTAAGATTTCTCTTTATGCTGTACTTTAAGCTGACTTCCCCAAACTTTGAAAGTTAGTAGGATAAACACAAATAGTATTAAATCTGTTAGTTTCAAAAATCACATGACCTCCACAAACCCTTATATAGCCAGGTTTTAAAAAACAAAAAAGCAAATTGATTATCCTTCAACACACAATGTCTTTCAGCCCGTTGGTATTATATAATAAATTTCGGCATTGCTGCATTTAATGAAATAAATCTTAGTAATTGACAAGATCAAGGCCAAAATGTTTCATGCTTTGTTACTAAAAAGCAACTAAGATGAAAATCATTTATTAGCTATTCAGGATAATCTAAACAAAACAAGGAACACTAATTTTCAAAGCACTGAATCTGCTCAGACATCAGGCTCTCTCCTGCCATTAGAGTACCATCTCCTACTACATTCCTCCCTGCCTCTTACCTTAGAATTGTCCCAAGATGCCACAGTGGATCAGATGGTCCACTGGTCCACTGGGTACGATTTGCCTCTGATGTACTGTTTCCCTGAATTTCACGTTAGAGAAATAGCACAGTTTCTTTCTTCACTTTTGCTTACTGTGCTTGTTCTTGAAGGCTCAGCTGAAAGTGCTATCTCCTCCATGAAGCCACTCTCAACTACAAATTGGCATGTGCCATTGGCACTTGCCATCTGCCTCTACAAGGATTAAATCACGTGCTGCTGCAGCTGCTGACTTTCAACACCCCCTGAAAGGGGCTCAGGTGGAGCTCAGAGCAGAAATGAGGTGCTCTGTGCTCTGGGGAAAACTGGCAGAACACGTCTTCAGATAGATAATTTCAGGAGGAGCCAATTTTATGAGCCCAATTCTTGTATCTCCTCGTATCTAGAAAAGCACTAAAATCCTTCATGGTGACGACTGCTCCTCGTGACTAGCAGAAACCTTCTGCAAAAAAAAATGTGCTCGATTGCATGTACTCCCCCTTCACCAAACATATATACTGACCTTCCCCCCCTACATCTTTGGAGCAGTTTCTCAGAGCTATCTGAACTGTTGTCTCCCGGGATGCAGTCCTCATTTTGCCCCCAATAAAACTTAACTCGCTACTCTCGCATTGTACATTTTTTTAAGTCGACACCTCCCAAATTTCCTTGGTGCCTCCTAGCTCTGAGCATAAAACCTCATTCATTCCTTCCTCTGTGAAGCCACAGCACTTTGCTCATGATGCTTTTCAGGCACCACAAGGATTTCTTTGCACAAAGACCTGCAATAAAATATTTTTTATCCTTTCAAATGGGGGGAATAAAGACTGGTCATGACGTATCACCCGTTTATCTGCTTTGAGTTGCACAAAATTTGAGCGGAGGTGAGTTACTGATTGTACAGGTAAGTGGCACAGGAAGAAGAAAACTAACATTTCTTCAGCATGAAGTTTGTGCCAGGATAGCTATTTTATGACTGTTGACAACTTTAACTCTAAAAATAACACTTTATGTTAGGTATCATTATACAGCTGAACCTTGAACAACTGGGGGAGGGGAGGGATTTAGGCAGACCCACCATCCATGCAGTGGAGAATCCCCATTTAATTTACTGTAGTCCTCTGTATACACAGGTTCCTCACTACATGCAGATTCCTCCATACCTGTAGCTTCCTCCTTATCCACCAGTTTCATATCTGTGAATTCAACCAACCGTGTATGGTATTGTATTTACTACTGAAAATAAATCTGCCTATAAGTGGACCCACGCACCTTCAAACCCCTGTTGTTTAAGGATCAACTCTGCACATTTTTCTGATTTGAAAATTGGAACTCAGAGAGTCACTTGCCTCACCTAGTAGTAAATCTGCTTTGCTAATCAAATGAGTTAAAGTGTAAATCAGCTCATTGAAGGTTGATAGGCAGTATGGCATAGCAATTAAAAGCATACGTGATTTTTGAAAGCAAATAAATTTAGGCTTGAATCCCAATTCTGCCAATTATGAGCCAAGAAACCTTAGACAAGATCTACATCGCACTCAGCCTCAGCTGCTCCAAGTGCACTATGGGGACGATAGTGGTATCAACCTCCCAGAGATTGTGTGTAGTGTGTTAAACTCCCATGAGACTACTAGCACAACGCAGTTATATAATGTCCAGTCCATCCTCTTGAAATTATACCATTTCCTTCTTGTAAAACTTCTTTCAAAGGAGAAGTTGCTATTCTAAAGTGTGATTTACTGTTTAAGTATGAGGAATTTTAAAGGATTGTGGTCTCTAAAGTTATAAAAGAGAGGCCTTATTTCTTAGCAATTCTGGGCCCATAACCTCCTTCTCACTTCTTAAACTAAATGTGCAAACTTCTCCCTGAATTCAAATTACTGTTGGTGAAAGCAGGATGGAAAATAAGACATGTACATCCCTAAGAAACAGAGCAGGGGATGAATTTATTTGAACTAATTTTATGGTGGTTTTCAAAGCTTTAATTTCATGTTGACTTTAGTCCTTTGCTTGTAATAGGGAGGATTCCTCGCGAATCCAGAAGTTCACACTTTAATAACTACATTTACTGTAGGCAGGTTGAAACATACAGCAACCCAGTAAAGAGTGGCTGGGCTCCAGATACAGTTACCTTACAATGTCTCCATCTCCTAGGACAGTAAATAAGAGGACACATCAGAGACTGCCACCCTGCCACAGGATTAATGTACAACCAAGGAAACAACAAAGTTTAATCCAAGTGATGAAAATGTGCTTGTGCCACCAATTCATAACCATTAAACATTCATTTTGAAGCCTGGATGCTACTGAGCACTGCTGAATGATGACCTTTCATCAGCTCATCACTCTGATCCTATATGACTTCAAGAAAATCCTATAACCATACTGCTCCCCAGTTTCCCTCTCTTCTATTCCACAAAGATCTTGTAGGTAATAATGAGATCGCCTAGGTTGTGTCTTAGCTTTCTTTTTACAAGCCATAAAACTGCTTTACTATTGTTAAAAGATAAATTGAGACATCTTAAATTTTCAGAATTTATTTGAGCAAGAATTGATTTTAATTGGTCAGTGCCAAACTGGTAGTGGTTAGGAACAAACAGGAGCTGGGGAAAACTTTTATAGAGAAAAGATGGCAGCAAAGTAAGTATATTATTAATTGGTGATAGCTTAGCACCTAGTTGGCTATTTGAGATTGGTTGTCCTTAGGTTTTGATTTCACAACGTTGAGGTATTTACATTCTTAGACTTTGGTTTGCTGAGGTAAATGCCATGGCATTAGAGCCACTTCAGTCTAATGGCCTCCTTGTTTAATTAATTGAACATTATTTAAAATATGTTTGCATTTTCTAGTTATATTAGATAAGACCCAAATTAATTTTAACAAAATAAAAATTTACAGGTGTCATAATAAATTAAAAACAGTACTTCTAAGAAGCAGGAAAAAATATGTCATACTTAGGGAAGTACATAATAAAGAAGGACTGAACTTAAAACGTCTTGGCTCTTTCTTTATAATATTAAAAGAAATATTTTATGGAAAAGATAGTCAGTTGGATTTACTCACTTTTGTATCTATTTAATCATGGTCAGAGTCTCTCTTTCACTTTCCGCTCTTAAGCAACCATTTTTCCAAGCTCCATTTGAAACATAAACCACAACTGTGCTAGTACTTTTCCCGTACAATTATCTGCTTTACCCAAGTTTAAGTTATTCAACAGCTATCATATTAATTATGTCTATCTGTTACATTATTCCCACAAGTCCCATAGACATTCTTTGAAATGGAGCATTCATTTTGTATTTGTACATATTTCATTATCTTCCAGAACATTTCATTAAGAAAAGCAATCATAAGGATTGACTTTCATGATAAAAAGCTTTATATTCACAGTCCTTCCTTTATGCTTGTTTAGTCATACTCATTTTCATAATGCTCTGTGATGGAGAATAGGAAAACTGCTGCTTATCTAGATTGCCAATATTCTGCTACCTCTGCCACATTTTTCTCTCACTTAAAGCTACAGCGAGGTTAATAGATATAACTGTTTTAAAATACAATTATTTAGTTATTTAAAGCACAGAATTAAATCATATAGAAATCTAAAATGACCAGTTGAGCCTATTTTTTGGCGTATTTTAGACACATGATGCTTCCTGTATATTTCTTCAATGGCAGAAATGGCAAAAAATAATACATATTTAAATTATATGTGATATATAATGTATGATATTATATGTGTGCATGTGAGTGTATATATATATATAAATGTATTTATTTATGTACTCATATGCTCTTAAATGCTTAAATCAAGCTTACTTGAAGCGAAAAGGTGGAAGACGTTTCAGTCAACCAGTATTCTTTCACTTAACGCTTAAAGTTTGCCAAGCATTTTTCCAGGCTCCAAGCAAAAGGGTTACAAAGTTGAAGAAGATGCAATACAATGACAAAGATATGCACAGAGTATTTGGCAAAACAAAGTGAAAATTCTTTTAGCCAAAGGAGGAAGAGAAGTTTTCTATGGCTCTCAAACTGAGACTTAAAGTTTAAATAAGAGCTGGACCAAAAATCTGGGAGAGACATTTAAGGCAAGGAACTATAAAAGTATCCATTGTTTTGAGACTCAACGCTGTCAATAGTAATTTGGTAAAATCAAATTCAGTGGGATGGTGGAGGCAGAAATCAGAATGTAGAAAAGTGTTTGAACAGTGAGGAAAAGAGGACAACAAATGATGACTACTGCTGCTGTAAGAAGTTTGGCTATGAAAGACAATGAAGACAAAAGAATTAGAAGTTCTGTGTTTGTCTGCTGAAGATGTGTATTACTAGGGTATTCTTCTATGCTAAGGTGAAAGAACCAGAAGAGGAACAAAGGCTAAAAACCTTGTTAATTGATAAAGTTCCCAAGGATTAAAAAAACAAAAAAAGAATAGGAGGGGATTGAATAATTTGCTTTAAGGGGAAAAGAATAGTCCTCTTTTCATTAGGAGGGAAGAAATCACAGTAAATGTCAATAAAAAACTTATGTAAAGAAAGAAAGTTAAGGTACTCAACAGATGATTTTGTGTTCTAAAAAGAGGCAAAGTTGTCTCCTGAGATAGAAGGGAGTTTGGATGCTTAAGGAGTGTTGTGACAAGGTATAGATAAGAAACCTGAAAGATGAAAGATTGTCAACCAGCACTAGGGACCCAAAGCCACTGAGGAAGTAAACCATGAATTCACAGGGGCACTAACTTTCATATTTGGGTGATTTCCTCAAGTTAATTAATAGCTCAGCATGTGATAAATAGGGTGGATGCTTTGAAAACTTGGGAGGTTTAATGTTAAGCCTATGGTAATACAGTGGTTGAACTCATTATGGAGACATGGGTGGATGGAAAATCAGTAAAGTCATAATGAAATGATGACTCTGGAAAACAAAAAGTTTTGACACTGGAGATCTTGATGGGATTGGTGATAGAGCTGAAAAGACAGAAGTTCATGATGAAAGTTTGGTGTGTTGTAATAAAAGACTTCAGAGGTGATAGGACATGAGTGCCACGGGCTGTGCTGTGTTCATATGTTGAAGTCATAGCCCCTACCACCTTAAAATATGACTATATTTGGAGATAAGTTCTTCAAAGAGATAATTAAGTTAAAATGGGGCCATAGGTGGGAGGTTGGCTAATGTAATATGACCGCCACGCTTATAAGAAAAGTTGATTAGGACACACTCATGCACAGAGGAAGACCATGGGAAAGCACAGGGAGAAGATTGTCATTTACAAGCCAAGGAGAGAGGACTCAAAAGACACCAATCCTGCCAACACCTTGATCTTGGACTTCTTGCTTCCAGAACTGTAAGAAAATTAATTTCTGTTGTTTAATCCACCCCCTCTGTGGCACTTTGTTATGGCAGCCCCAGCAAACTATTACAATGAGCAACAGGGACTCCCACAGCAGTGATGAGGACGTTACCCCAAAAGACCCTCCATATCTCCTGCCACCATAAGCAAGATCAGAGACATTTACAAAAGCAGGCATGTTAGAAAAACGGTGTATCAGCTGGAAATTCTAACCATTAATTATATGTAGTAAACGTGTTTTAGGCTAAATATATGCAAATTAAATGTGTTAATACAACTTTGGGTTTGAGTGCTATTTTTTGTTTCTATATCCATCTTGGTTATAAGGCTAGAAGCTCCTTGAGAGCAAGGACTAGGTGTTACTATCTTGGTATTTCTGATGTCTTCATAGTGCCTGCACATAGAAAGTGCTTTGCAAAATTAGTTAAGGTAAACTAAAAGATATAGTCCTTGGAATATAAAAGACAGTGTGCTTTATTTTGCTATATAATCTCAGAAATAACACATGCAACAATACATGCTAAAGTGCTTATATGTATAAAGTTTATTAGCTAAGTTCCTCTTGGCAGCAAGTATAGGCAACAGAGGTTATAAATATATAATTTGATATTATAAATTACAATAAAAGAAATTTTAAAAGATAAGTTGGTTATGATTCCCATAAAGACAAAGTGTGTATTTCTTCATCCCTTTTAATGGTAAACAGAGCAAGAAAGACAGAATGGTGAAGTGGTACTTTCATTGTTGCCATGTTTCTAGGCACCCTGGATAGTGTGCCAAAGTAACAAGAGGTCAGGTGCTAGTAAAGACACATAGCATAAAACAACAGTAGAACTGTTCATTAGCTAGAGTGCTTGGAAAGTGTGTAGCTTTCTGAAAGACCATATAAAATACCTTTGATCTCACAATTTATGGCCAAAAAGTCCTTGATCATATTAACACTTTTGCTTTTAGACTGTGTTTCACTGTAATCATGATGGATTTTCTTAAGATGTACCTTTTATGTTCAGGTACAAATAACATAAGATATGATTAATGCTTGGCACTAAATTGGATTTTTTTTCATACGTGGGAAAACACTCATAAGGCAGACAGCAGCCACATTAACATTCACAAGAGAGTGGGTTTTTCAAGGAATCAGCATAAAATAAAATATTGAAAATCTAGTGCAGTGTCAAGTTCATATGGGCAAATGAGAAAGTAGCTGTCTCAGCCTAAGTCTCATGGCTTTAAAAGTTTACTGCTGCTATTTGGGATAAAGTCTGAATATTAGAACTGTATTGAAGAGCCATGAGCACTAGATGAGAGGCAAGGCCCCTGGAGACCCTTGAATCTCACTCTGAAACACTCATTTAACATTGAATCCCTGTATTTACAGTTAAGGTGCCCGCAATGAACTGTCTGCTTCCTAGTAATTCTATCAAACCACTGAACTAATCAAAAACAAGAAAACAAACACCTACAGGGTGTTTTCCTTCCTAAAATTGATTCAAACTTAAATACAGGAAGAATAAATAAAGTTATTTTGGAAATGGAGGTTGCAGAAATTTTTATATGGTCATGGGATTTCAGCATTAGAAGACATTTTAAAAGGCATTTCGACCCCACCCTCATCCAAAGATCAAACAACTCTTCTGAGACAGGAATTCTCAAACTTAGGTTGTCTCAGAATTAACTGGAGGGTTTCTTAAAACACAGATTGCTGCACCCCACCCCCAGAGCTTTTGATTTACTAAGTCTGAAACGGGACTGGAGAACTTGCATTTCAAACAAGTTCCCAGGTGACACTGAAGGTTCTGGTCTGGGGGATCACACTTGGAGAACTTCACGATTTTTAGTCTTTGATCATCGTTAGTGGTAAGAAATCACTAACTCAATTCAACAAACCAGTAACCCACTGTCTGCTCTCTGACTGGCATTGTGCTAAAGTGTACAAATGTAGAAAATAATTACTGATCTTGAAGAGATTTAGTTTAGTGGGAGAAACAGATATATAGAGCATTTCAATATAATATTAAATAAAAAGCTAGACATAGACACAGGGTGTTATGAGAGTATAAAGGAGTGCCATCTTCCCAAACTTCAGTTCAGGGATGCCTTCCTAAGGCATGTCAAATGAACATGGCCTTGAAAGGGGGATGTTGAGTAAGGAACTTCAGTCTGAGGGAACAGGAAAATAAAGGTACAGAAATATGAAATAGCCAGGCAACAGGGGTTTCAAAGATACAATTTGTATGACAAATTATAATTTAAAAAAATTTTAATGAGTTGGCTACCCTAACCATAAAGGACCTGTATGCATTTTCTTAATTCTTTTTTTTTTTTTTTTGCGGTACACGGGCCTCTCACTGTTGTGGCCTCTCCCGTTGCGGAGCATAGGCTCCGGATGCGTAGGCTCAGCGGCCATGGCTCACGGGCCCAGCCGCTCCGCGGCATGTGGGATCTTCCCAGACCGGGGCACGAACCCGTGTCCCCTGCATCAGCAGGCAGACTCTCAACCACTGCACCACCAGGGAAGCCCTTAATTCTTTTTAATAACATTTAAAATATCAATTATAACAGAAGGTTCTACATACGTCTATTAGTTAATACTAATAAAACACATGACTATTAGAGATCTCATTAGAAAAATTATCTGATTATGAGAATAAACATACTATGCATAAAGAGCACCTACTGTATGAACGTCCCAATGGCCTAGACAATTCCTTTCTACTTAAAGGGACAGGAGTGTTGTTTATACGTTGCTTTCCCAAAGAAAGGCAAAAGCATTTCACCTTCTTTTCAAATGAAAACAAAAAGAAAGTTGGCTTCCCATAGGCACTTTTAATAAGACATACAATTGACCCTTGAACAAGGAGGGGGTTAATCCGAGTATAATAATATATAGTTGGCCTTCAGTATCCATGTTTCCTCCACATCCTCTGATTCAACCAACCAGGGATCATGTGGTACTGTAGTATTTACTATTGAAAAATATCCACATGTAAGTGGAGCCAGGCAGTTCAGACCCATGTTGTTCAAGGGTCAACTATACTTATAGTTGAGTCAGCCTGCAGGGGCCCTTAGAAGTCTAGTAATGACGGGTCAGTTATACTCTTTGTCAAAACTTTTAGAAGGGAAGTAGACCATGGTACCCTACCATCCTCAGCGCCCTTTCATCAGGCCGCCTCCTGCCCTGCTGGAACCCTAGGGGAAGGCAAAAGGGCCTTTTCACCTATGAATTTCAGTGCCATGGTGGAATTTGTTGTGACAGAGAATAATAAAAGAACAGAGAACTATTAAATGAGTCAGAAGTTCTCAGGGCCTGAGGGAAGCCAGCAGTCAACCCAATTCATACTCAAATTGAGCATGATGGTATGACAAGGGGAGAACTCGTAATGCTCATACAATGTTGAGTAAAAGATTCTAGACACTATTGCATTTATACAAAGATCAAAAATAAGCATAACCAAATTATAGAGATAAATGTCAGAATAATGTGTTACCTTTGGGGAAGAAAAAAAGATTGTGATTGAGAGGGAGCAGAGGGAAGCTCATGGGGTGTGGCAACATTCTATTCTTTCACATGGGTGGTGGCTGCTTGAGTATTATCTTTTGACAGTTCATTGAGCTGCAAATTTGTTTTGTATACTTTTTCTATATGTGGGTCGTATTCATAATAAGAGTTTCAAAAAACTAAAAAACAACTTGTGTAAACTTCCCTTCCTCTTACTTGGTCAGAAGCTTTGCTCCTAAATATACATAAGACCTTCAATCCTCACAACTCACATAAACACAGGCCACAGTGCATATTATATTTGGGGTAAATGATCTGTTTTCCAAGTGAAACAGAAAGCTGTTGTTTTAATTCAGATAAGGGATGATTAGGGACAGAATTGAAGCAGAGAGGTGGGAATAGTGAAATAGGATAAATTCAAGAGAACTTGCAAAATAGCCCTAACAGGACTTAGTGACTAATTAAAAAGAGGTTAGGGTAAAAGTTGCAAATAACTGCAAAATTTCTGACTTGAGTGACCATGGGCTGGTGATGTTTTTAACCAGTAGAGAAAATCTGGGATGCCATTTCTCCTCTCTAGGCTATATTACCTGCTAAGCTAGAGATGTGCATAAACATAAATATCTCCTTTAACAAGGAAAGATTCCATTTCTGTGTTTTCCTGCCTTAATTGAAAAAAAATTTTTTGACTGTTGTCTATACAGAACTTGAAAATGCTTTACCAGTGACTAAGGAGCACTGAAAGAAATTTTTCTTTGTTTTATTTTTTACCTTCACGTTTTACAGATTGATGTGCTGACACTAAGACATCAGACTAATTTAAATATAAAACTAAGGTAAAACCGATTAGACTTGGCCATCAATTGAATAAGGAGAAGAAAAGGAGGCAATGACAAATAGTGGCACTAAGATTAGATGTGAAGTCCTTCTCCCTAAAAATGTTGTTCTGCCTGATTGGTGGCTGAAGTTCCATTATTAAAGATCCATCTATGCTTAAGAATTTTCTTCTCCCTGATGTTTTCTTTGAAATTTCAAATTTTCATGAGAGTGATGTGATGAGTCTATCATATGACTGTTATCTTTCATTGGCAAGTTGGAATGACTATACACAAACATTTGTGGAAATTAAAATTAATTTAAATATATATTTAGCACAATGCCAGAGATATAGCAAGTGCTAACTACTGTCTCTGGCACCGAGGTCAAAAAGTAGCAGTTACAATGATTTTATAAGCTTAAACTCCTTGAATTTATGGCCAGGATTGTTTGAGTGACTTCTCCTCTGAAGAAATTAAAGAGTGAACAACTGCCATCCTTTTGAGTTTATTTGAGCTATATCAAAAGCCGGGAACACCAATTATCTGTTCTAAGCTCCCACTCATAAAAATATGCAGTAAACCCTTAGCTAATTACAAATAACTATTTAGAAGTCACACTGGGCTGATATAATGATAACAGCTAAATAAACACCAAAGTAGTATGTACACTGGCAAACAAATATATTGCCAAAATCTCTGCAGGATTTTTGATTCCTACAGAGACAGACTAAACTATACAGCAACATTTTGGAGAGTAAAACATGATTCTAAAACTGCTACACAGTTGAATTATCTGGGAAGCTTTTCACAATCCCAGTGTCAAGTAACAGCTAATACCAATTAAGTCAGAATGTCTGGGGTAGAAGCTAAGCATCAATATTTTTTAAGACACCCAATTGATTCCAATGTGCTGCAAAATTTGGGAGCCACTGGAGTAAGGTTACAGTTTTATATCCAACATAACTGTTTAAAAAGCATTAGAAGATGTTCATTACAAGTTTAATTTGTGAAGGGAATGGGAATGATTCTTTGATCCCTTTCTCCCACTAGTCTACGATCACCATTCTCCCTAGCCTATTCCCTTAACAATCCAACATTACCCACCTTTTGAGAGGAGAAGAGAAGTGAGAAAGATCTTAAAAATATTAAAATTTGCAGTCATTCAGCATTAGAAGATTTGAGTATTACAATTCTGATTCTCATTATCTCAACTGTGTATCACCCACTTTGTGTTCAACACTCTGGTTGAATATCGGTACCATCTCCACTTGCCTCTGATTAAGGTCAAGATAAGAGGCTCTAGGGCAGCAGTCCCCAACTTTATGGCACCAGGGACCAGTTTCATGGAAGACAATTTTTCCACAGATGGAGGGTTGGGGGGCGTGAGGGTGGTGATTGTTCAGGTGGTAATGCGAGTGACAGGGAGTGGCGGATGAGGCTTCACTCACTCGCCCGCCGCTCACCTCCTGCTCTACGGCCCAGTTCCTAAGCAGCCCGGGGGTTGGGGACCCCTGCTCTAGGGCACTAATGGCTCCCTGCAAGCTCAGCCTAGACTCTGAGAAGTGAGAGAGACATGATTAATAGTAAGTATAAGGAGTCATTCCTTCCTTCTTCCTACATCTCAAGGGTCTAACTCCCTCTTCAGTCAATCCCTTTCTCAGGATCAAAAGCCCCACTTCGGATTTCTGCTGTCTTCGTTGTGTCATGGAGCTCTTTATTAGGGGTTCCCCACAATTTTGGGTGCTTTTATTCTAGGAACTCCAACAGATTCTCACAGTGAAGAAACTAGAAAGCTCCCTGTGTGGCTCCAACAGCGTGAGACAAAGAGTAATCATTGTGAAATATGCCCCAAACTAACTCCATAACCAAGGCCTACCGTCCAGGGGAAAAGATATTTCCATAGCCTTTTACAAGCTGGAAGAAGAGAATTCCTCCCACTCCATCCCCCTTTGGTATTCCTGCCTTCCCAAAGAGAAAAAAAAAAAGTCAACAATGGTTGGGAATTCAGTGAAATACATTGGGAATACTGCATCCAAGGAAGGCAGTAGAGAAGAGGGGTAGTGGAAATCCATACCAGTGGAGAAACAATTGTGAAGATCACAGCCCTGAGACACAGGTCCACTAAAACACTGAGATTTAACCAGAACACTATGGAGCACACTTTCTCCCCAACAGCTTACTATAACACAGGGCTCCAGTATAGTAACAGTGGATTACAACTTAGAGAGCTGCAGGACAGATTCCCCATGAGGAGGAGTACTTAGGAAAGCCCAAAGTCAAGAGGGGATAAAAAACAAGGATGGTAGAGGAACTTGAATTCTCTGGCATCTATAGCTGCAGAAACATTAAACAAAGACAAAATTCTAGCCATATTAACGTATGTCCTCTTACTAAAGGCCTATTTACCTCAGCCCCTATTGCCCTATCCAACAAGTCTGGCTTTCAAAAAAGATTACACAGCATGACAAAAGACGAGAGAAAACACAAAGAAAATCAACAGACTCAGATGTGACAGAATTGTTGAAATTACCAGCAAGGGAATTTAAAATAACTATGATTAATATGTTAAGGGCACTGTTGTTATAAGTAGACAACATTCAAGAACAGATAGGAAAAATAAGAAGTAAGATGAATACTCTAAGAAACAAAAACAATGTTAGAAATCAAAAACAACTTGGCAGATATAAATAATCCCTTTGAGGAACTAATCAGTAGAATCAGTATGGCTGAGGAAAGAATCAGTGAGCTTGAGGAACTTTCAAGATGATGGAGAAGTAAGACGTGGAGATCACTTTCCTCCCCACAAATACATCAAAAATACATTTACATGTGGAACAACTCCTACAGAGCACCTACTGAATTCTGACAGAGGAATTCAGACTTCCCAAAAGGCAAGAAACTCCCCAGTGCCTGGGTAGGGCAAAAGAAAAAAGAAAAAACAGAGACAAAAGAATAGGGACAGGACCTGCACTACTGGGAGGGAGCTGTGAAGGAGGAAAAGTTTTCACACACTAGGAAGCCCCTTCACTGGTGGAGACTGCAGGCGGCGGAGGCGGGGAAGCTTCAGAGCCACAGAGGAGAGCACAGCAACAGGGGTGCGGAGGGCAAAGCGCAAAGATTCCCGCACAGAGGATCGCTGCCGACCAGCGCTCACCAGCCTGAGAAGCTTGTTTGCTCACCTGCTGGGGCGAGTGGGGGCTGGGAGCTGAGGCTCGGGCTTCGGAGGTCACATCCCAGGGAGAGGACTGGGGTTGGCTGAGTGAACACAGCCTGAAGGGGGTTAGTGTGCCACAGCTAGCTGGGAGGGAGTCTGGGAAAAAGTCTGGAACTGTCTAAGAGGCAAGGGACCATTGTTTCGGGGTACATGAGGAGAGGAGAGTCAGAGCACTGCCTAAAGGAGCTCCAGAGATGGGCACGAGCCACGGCTATCAGTGCAGACACCAGAGACCGGCATGAGAGGCTAAGGCTACTGCTGCAGCCACTAAGAATCCTGTGTGCAAGTACAGGTCACTATCCACACCTCCCCTCCTAGGAGCCTTTGCAGCCCGCCACTGCCAAGGTCCCATGATCCAGGAACAAGTTCCCCGGGAGAACACAGGGCGTGCCTCAGGCTGGTGCAATGTCACGCGGGCCTCTGCCACCGCAGGCTCACACTGCATTCCGTACCCCTCCCTCCCCCCTCCTGAGTGAGCCTGACTCCCCTAATCAGCTGCTCCTTTAACCCCGTCCTGTCTGGGTGGCAACAGACGCCCTCAGGCGACCTACACACAGAGGTGGGGTCAAATCCAAAGCTGAAACCCAGGAGCTGTGCGACCAAAGAAGAGAAATGGAAATCTCTCCCAACAGCGTAAGGAACAACAGATTAAATCTGAACAATCACCTTGATGTACCCTGCATCTGTGGAATACCTGAATAGACAACAAATCATCCCAAAATTGAGGTGGTGGATTTTGGGAGCAACTGTAGACTTGGGGTTTGATTTCTGAATCTAGTTTGTTTCTAGTTTTATGTTTATTTTAGCTTAGTATTTAGAGCTTATTATCATTGGTAGATTTGTTTATTGATTTGGTTGCTCTTTTTTTTTTTCCCTTTTTCTCTTTTTGTGAGTGTGTATGTGTATGGTCTTTGTGTGAGTTTGTCTGTATAGCTTTGCTTTTACCATTTGTCCTAGGGTTCTGTCTGTCCCTTTTTTTTTTCCTTAGTATAGTTTCTAGCACTTGTTATCATTGGTGGATTTGTTTTTCGGTTTGGTTGTTCTCTTCTTTCTTTCGTTTTTTTAATTTTTAATTTATTTTTTTAAATATTTTTAATTTTTAATTTTTTTAATTTAATTTTTTTAATTTACTTTTTTAAATTTTTTTTATTTTTAATAATGTTTTTTTACTTTTTATTTAAATAGCTTTATATTATTTTATTTTTCTTTCTTTCTTTCTTTTTCTCCCTTTTCTTCAGATCCCAGTGGCTGACAGGGTCTTGGTGCTCCAGCCTGCTGTCAGGCCTCAGCCTCTGGGGTGGGAGAGCCGAGTTCAGGACATTGGGCCACCAGAGACCTCCCGGCCCCACTTAATAACAAATGGCAAAAGCTCTCACAGAGATCTCCATAACAATGCTAAGACCCAGTTCCACACAACAACCAGCAAGTTACAGTGCTGGACACCGTATGCCAAATAACTAGCAAGACAGGAATACAACCCCATTCATTAGCAGAGAAGTTGCCTAAAATCATAATAAGGTCACAGACACTCCAAAACACATGACCAGACACGGTCCTGCTCACCAGAAAGATAATATCCAGCCTCAACCACCAGAACACAGGCACCATTCCCCTCCACCAGGAAGCCTACACAACCCACTGAACCAACATTACCCACAGGAGGCAGACACCAAAAACAACTGGAACTATGAACCAGCAGTCTGCAAAAAGGAGACCCCAAACACAGTAAGTTCAGCAAAATGAAAAGACAGAGAAATATGCAGCAGATGACAGAGCAAGGTAAAAACCCACCAGACCAAACAAATGAAGACAATATAGGCAGCCTACCGAAAAAAGAATTCAGAGTAATGAGAGTAAAGATGATTCAAAACCTTGGAAATAGAATGGAGAAAATACAAGAAACGTTTAACAGGACCTAGAAGAACTAAAGAGCAAGCAAACAATTATGAACAACACAATGAATGAAATTTAAAATTCTCTAGAAGGAATCAATAGCAGAATAACTGAGGCAGAAGAATGCATAAGTGACCTGGAAGACAAAATAGTGGAAATAACTACCACAAAGCAGAATAAAGAAAAAAGAATGAAAAGAATTGAGCACAGTCACAGATAACTCTAGGACAAAATTAAATGCACCAACATTTGAATTATAGGGGTCCCAGAAGAAGAAGAGAAAAGGAAAGGGACTGAGAAAATATTTGAAGAGATTATAGTTGAAAACTTCCCTAATATGGGAAAGGAAATAGTCAATCAAGTTCAGTAAGCACATGGAGTCCCATACATGATAAATCCAAGGAGAAACATGCCAAGAAACATATTAATCAAACTATCAAAAATTAAATACAAAAAAAAATATTAAAAGCAGCAAGGGAAAAGCAACAAATAACATACAAGGGAATCCCCATAAGGTTAACAGCTGATCTTTCAGCAGAAACTCTGTAAGCCAGAAGGGACTGGCAGGACATATTTAAAGTGATGAAAGGGAAAAACCTACAACCAAGATTACTCTACCCAGCAAGGATCTCATTCAGATTCAATGCAAAAATTAAAACCTTTAAAAGCAAAAGATAAGAGAATTCAGCACCAACAAACGAGCTTTACAACAATGCTAAAGGATCTTCTCTAGGCAGGAAACACAAGAGAAGGAAAAGACCTACAATAACAAATCCAAAACAATTAAGAATATGGTAATAGGAACATATATATCAATAACTACCTTAAATGTACATGGACTAACTGCTCCAACCAAAACACATAGACTGGCTGAATGGATAAAAAGACAAGACCCGTATATCTGCTGTCTACAAGAGACGCACTTCAGACCTAGGGACACATACAGACTGAAAGTGATGGGATGGAAAAAGATATTCCATGTAAATGGAAATCAAAAGAAAGCTGGAGTAGCAATTCTCATATCAGACAAAACAGACTTTAAAATAAAGACTATTACAAGAGACAAAGAAGGACACTACATATTGATCAAGGGGTCAATTCAAGAAGAAGATATAACAATTGTAAGTATTTATGCACCCAACATAGGAGCACCTCAATACATAAAGCAAATGCTAACAGCCATAAAAGGGGAAATCGACAGTAACACAATAATATTAGGGCACTTTAACACCCCACTTTCACCAATGGACAGGTCATCCAAAATGAAAATAAATAAGGAAACACAAGCTTTAAATGACACATTAGACAAGATGTGCTTAACTGATATTTATAGGACATTCCAACCAAAAACAACAGAATAAACTTTCTTCTCAAGTGCTCATGGAACATTCTCCAGGATAGATCATATCTAGGGTCACAAATCAAGCTTGTTAAATTAAAGAAAATTGAAATCATATCAAGTATCTTTCGGACCACAGCACTATGAGACTAGATATCAATTACAGGAAAAAATCTATAAAAAATACAACCACATGCAGGCTAAACAATACATTACTAAATAACCAACAGATCACTGAAGAAATCAAAAAATATCTACAAACATATGACAATGAAAATATGACAACCCAAAACCTTTGGGATGCAGCAAAAGCAGTTCTAAGAGGGAAGTTTATAGCAATACAATCGTACCTCAAGAAACAAAAAATATCTCAAATAAACAACCTAACCTTACACCTAAAGCAATTAGAGAAAGAAGAACAAAAAAACCTCAGTTAGCAGAAGGAAAGAAATCATAAAAATCAGATCAGAAATAAATGAAAAAGAAATGAAGGATACAATAGCAAAGATTAATAAAACTAAAAGCTGGTTCTTTGAGAAGATAAACAAAATTGAAAAACCATTAGCCAGACTAATCAAGATAAAAAGGGAGAAGACTCAAATCAATAGAATTAGAAATGAAAAAGGAGAAGTAACTGACACTGCAGAAATAAAAAGGATCAAGAGAGATTACTATAAGCAGCTATATGCCAATAAAATGGACAGCCTGGAAGAAATGGACAAATTCTTAGAAAAGCACAACCTTCTAAGACTGAACCAAGAAGTAATAGAAAATATAAACAGATCAATCACAAGCACTGAAATTGAAACTATGATTAAAAATATTCCAACAAACAAAAGCCCAGGACCGATGGCTTCACGGGTGAATTCTATCAAACATTTAGAGAAGAGCTAACACCTATCCTTCTCAAAGTCTTCCAAAATATAGTAGAGGGAGGAACACTCCCACACTCATACTACGCGGCCATCATCACCCTGATACCAAAACCAGACAAAGATGTCACAAAAAAAGAAAACTATATGCCAATATCACTGATGAACATAGATACAAATATCCTCAACAAAATACTAGCAAATAGAATCCAACAGCACATTACAGGGATCATAAACCATGGGGGTTTATTCCCGGAATGCAAGGATTCTTCAATATATGCAAATCAATCAATGTGATACACCACATTAACAAACTGAAGGATAAAAACCAAATGATCATCTCAATAGACGTAGAAAAAGCTTTGGACAAAAGTCAACACCCATTTATGACAAAAACCCTCCAGAAAGTAGGCATAGAGGGAACTTACCTCAACATAATAAAGGCAATATATGACAAACCTACAGCCAGCATCGTTCTCAATGGTGAAAAACTGAAACCATTTCCACTAAGATCAGGAACAAGACAAGGCTGCCCACTCTTACCACTATTATTCAACATAGTTTTGTAAGTTTTAGCCACAGGAAACAGAGAAGAAAAACAAATAAGTGGAATCCAAACTGGAAAAGAAGAGGTAAAAGTGTCACTGTTTGCAGATGACATGATACTATACATACAGAATCCTAAAGATGCAACCAGAAAACTACTAGAGCTAATCATTGAATTCGGTAAAGTAGCAGGATAAAAAATTAATGCACAGAAATCCCTGGCATTCCTATACACTAATGATGAAAAATCTGAAAGCAAAATTAAGAAAACACTCCCATTTACCATTGCAAAAAAAAGAATACAATACCTAGGAATAAATCTACCTAAGGAGACAAAAGACCTGTATGCAGAAAACTATAAGACACTGATGAAAGAAATTAAAGATGATACAAACAGATGGAGAGATATACCATGTTCTTGAATCAGAAGAATCAACATTGTGAAAATGACTATACTCCCCAAAGTAATCTACAGATTCAATGCAATCCCTATCATCTACCAATGGCATTTTTCACTGAACTAGAACAAAAAATTTCACAATTTGTACGGAAACACAAAAGACCCAGAATAGCCAATGCAACATTGAGAAAGAAAAACGGAGCTGGAGGAATCAGGCTCCCTGACTTCAGACTATACTACAAAGGTACAGTAATCAAGACAGTATGGTACTGGCACAAAAACAGAAATACTGAACAGGATAGAAAGCCCAGAGATAAACCCACGCACATATGGTCACCTTATCTTTGATAAACGAGGGAAGAATATACAATGGAGAAAAGACAGCCTCTTCAGTAAGTGGTTCTGAGAAAACTGGACAGCTACATGTAAAAGAATGAAATTAGAACACTCCCTAACACCATACACAAAAATAAACTCAAAATGGATTAAGGACCTAAATGTAAGGCCAAGCACTGTAAAACTCTTATAGGAAAACATAGGCAGAACACTCTATGACATAAATCATAACAAGATCTTTTTTGACCCACCTCCTAGAGAAATGGAAATAAAAACAAAAATATACAATGGGACCTAAGGAAACTTCAAAGCTTTTGCACAGCAAAGGAAACCATAAACAAGACCAAAAGACAACCCTCAGAATGGGAGAAAATATTTTCAAACAAACTGACAAAGGATTAATTTCCAAAATTTACAAGCAGCTCATGCAGCTCAATATTAAAAAAAAAACAAACAACTCAATTAAAAATGGGCAGAAGATCTAAATAGACATTTCTCCAAAAAAGATATACAGATTGCCAACAAACACATGAAAGGATGGTCAACACCACTAATCATTAGCGAAATGCAAATCAAAACTACAATGAGGTATCACCTCACACCAGTCAGAATGCCCATCATCAAAAATCTACAAACAATAAATGCTGCAGAGGGTGTGGAAAAAAGGGAACCCTCTTACACTGTTGGTGGGAATGTAAATTCATACAGCCACTATGGAGAACACTATGCAGCTTCCTTAAAAAGCTTAAAATAGAACTACCTTATGACCCAGCAATCCCACTACTGGGCATATACCCTGAGAAAACCATAATTCAGAAAGGGTCATGTACCACAATGTTCATTGCAGCTCTATTTACAATAGCCAGGACATGGAAGCAACCTAATTGTCCATTGACAGATGAATGGATAAAGAAGATGTGGCACATACATAGAGTAGAATATTACTCAGCCATAAAAAGAAACGAAATTGAGTTATTTGTAGTGAGGTGGATGGACCTAGACTCTGTCATACAGAGTGAAGTAAGTCAGAAAGAGAAAAACAAATACCGTATGCTAACACATATATATAGATTCTAAAAAAAAAAAAATGGTTCTGAAGAACCTAGGGGCAGGACAGGAATAAAGATGCAGACATAGAGAATGGACTTGAGGACACGGGGGAAGGGTAAGCTGGGACGAAGAGAGTGGCATGGACGTATATACACTACCAAATGTAAAATAGATAGCTAGTGGGAAGCAGCCACATAGCATAGGGAGATCAGCTCGGTGCTTTGTGACCACCTAGAGGGGTGGGATAAGGAGGGTGGGAGGGTGACGCAAGCTGGAGGAGAAATTATGATAAATGCATATGTATACCTGATTCACTTTGTCATACAGCAGAAACTAACAGAACATTGTAAAGCATTATAGTACAATAAATGTTAAAAAAAAATCAGTGAGCTTACAGATAGATTAATACAAGCTTCCCAAACTGAAATGTAAGAGGAAAAATGAACTAAAAAACAACAAAGCAGAGCATTTAAGAACTGTGGGACAATGTCAAAAGGTGTGACATGCACCTTTAATATAATTGGAATACCAGAAGTGGGAAAAGGAGAAAAAAGATAACTGGGAAAAAAAAATAATAAACTCCAAGTATTTGGAAATTAAATAATACAAATAACTCATGAGTTAAAGAAGCCTCAAAAAGTGTTGAAATATACTTTAACAAAAGGAAAATAAAATACATATATTAGAAAATAGGAAAGGTATAAAATCAATAACCTAAGCCTCCACTTTAGAAAACTAGAGAGAGAAGAGGAACTTAAGCCTAAAGTAAGCAGAAGAAAATAATAATAATTTAAAAAGCAGAAAGCAATGATATTGCAGACTTGAAAATAAAACAGAAAAATCAATGAAACCAAAAGGCACACTTTGAAAAGATCAATTAATTGATAAACATCTCTACTCAGACTAACCAAGAAAAAGAAAAAAGAGAAGACACAAATTACCAATATCACAAATGAAAGAGAGGTCATCAACACTGACTGCATGGAAATTAAATACATAACAAAGGTCTAGTATGAATAACTCTATGCCTACAAATGTGATGACTTAAATGAAATAGACTATATATGGATGGTAGCATATTTAAATGGATGCAGAAATTCGTCAAAGCTCATCAGAATTTGTACTTAAAATGTGCACATTTTATTGCATGTAAAGTGTACTGAAATAAAATAGATTTTTTAAAAGACAAATTTCATGAATTTGAAATTTGAAGAATTTCCTTCACCTCTGAATCCCATTTCTTCTTGTTTTGAGTGGAAATATTAGAGGCAGTATATAAGAAAGTACCTCACAGGATAACATTTCACATTTAGGGCTCAGTGAAAGTGAGTTTCCTTTTCTGTTCCCTGAATAAAAGTTATCACTTAAAATATAAGAATTTTAAAACTAAAATTCCTGCAACAACATTAACTTAATCACAAAACATTTTATATTACACACCTTAATCTTTAGCACAGATTTTACAAATAAAATGGCTGACTTCAAAGATAACTTCTTCACCTCCCTAATCCAATTCACCCTTGAAGACTATATTTAGGAATTATTTCATCTAGGAAGCCTTCTCTCACCAGTACCACTCCTCAACTTTTTCCCGCCAGGAGAGTGTAGGTGTCTCTCCTCTCTGCTTCCATGCTGATACCTCTCCATATCAATAACGTTAGCCTGTTACCACCTGTCTGTTACCTAACACAGAGTCTAAGATGGAGACTATTGCCTAAGTAATTTATCACAGGTTGCTCACAGAAAAAGGGGAGAACACATAATTGTGCAGGGGAAAAACCCAGGAGAGAATTTGGTCTTGGGTCTCAGCTAGCACCTAGCTTCGGTCCGACCCCTGGGGAACCCCAGAGTATTAATTGCATCACAGGGTTGATCCCATCCTAAGGCAAGGGACCATCCTTTTCCCCCTCAACAACCCACACCCTCCTGCCTTCCAGTCAAGATCACTACCCTTGGCCTGTCCTGAGAAAGGGCATAACCTCTGTGATAAGATGGCAATTCTTAGAAGAAAGAGGCAGCTGTTAGCCATTAGCAGCCATACTCACAGCAACTGGGGGAGAGTGTACCAAGCCAGCAAAGGGAATCTATGCTGGACATCAAAAGTAACCATTACACCACATAACATTTATCACACTCCAGTAAATGTTTAAAATACTGTGCTAGAACATGAGCTCTTAAATCAGAGTGCCTGTAGATTTGAATCCTACATATAGTTATGCATCTTTGTGCGAACAACTTAACTTTTCTAAATTTTCAGTTCCCATATCTATAAATAGGGATAATAATAGCAATATCTATAGCATACTGTTGTCATGAGAATTAAATGAAATAATACCTGTAAAGTGCTCAGAAATAATATATGTAATATATGAAATATATATGTAAAGTGTTCCAGTGCCTGGAACATAAGAACTTAATACATGTTAGTTGTTATTGTTTTTACTGCTGCTGCTGTTGTTGCTGTTACTATGTTATTATTTTAGTTATCAGATTAAGGGCCTATATTCCTCACTAGCTAATCAATCAGATGAGAAAAATAAAAACAAACTCTGACATACAAGAACTCACCTAAGACTAACAGCTAGATCTAGGTGCTATTACAAGATGGCCTGGCATTCACAGCTAAACTGTGGCATTCTTTCCTTGAAATTAACCTCACAGAGCACTGACATCAGATAAGGTGTGACTGTAATAAAGTAAGATGAAAATGACCATTCCATGATCTTGTCAGAACAGAGAGCAAACGAGATCACAGTGTGAACAACAAAAATTACCAAACATCCTCATCTCCTGGCTAACATGACTAACAAATGCTTCTTTGCCAATTATAGGCTTAGCCTCACATTATTCTTCCTGCCGTCTGGATGAGATTTATTTAAAAATCCAATTATATAATCACCCTGCTCCCAGACAGCACCCAATTCATAGCGAACCCCACTTCCTTGAAACTTCCTCAAAAAATAACCTGACACAAGCACAAAGCCTATAATAAATCCTTCTTAACCCTCTTCTATTGTGAAGTCCCATGCTTCTCCATAGTTTATGATCTCCCCCATTGCAATACACCAATAAATTAACCTTCATTTGACTACAGATATATTTCTGATGGTCTTTGGTCAGAAGGCTTTGACACAGAGATTATTCACTCCTGTACTCTCAGTGCCTAAGTTGTAGTAGGCATTTCATAAGAGTTTTTTGAATGAAGAAATTAACCCCAGATACAAGTTAGTTCCAAAGATCTTGATTGTGTTTAATGGCTGATGCCGGTGCTTTTCACATTTGTAGTCGGTACAATAACTGAAGATACACAGATACCTACTAAGCATAGGACAAGAATGTTAGGTGAAATTGAGATACACATCTAAATATCATAGTTTTAAGCATCTTGCCATCAATAGCAGTAATGAAGAACAATAAATGAAAGGCTCAAATACAACTCTAAAATGACAAACTGGTGAATAGTACAGATTCTGCAATGACAGATGCTACTACAAATCAAAGAACCATAATCATCTTATGTGCATTGTGTAAAGAGGGCTGTCCCAGGTTGTCACGGTACTCTTGGAAATCAAGTTTGGACAATTGCCATCTTGGTGCAATGCCCTATTTTGGTGTACAATTGTATGTAGAGAAGAGAAAACTGACATAATGAAATTCCAGTAGTAACTTAAACTGGCAGCCAATCCAGCTGATAGAAAATAATTTGATAGATTAAAACAGTGTAAATGATCCATAGAACACAGATATTTTTGTGATAGTTGGAAGAAACTCTCATACACACATTAAATAATGAGGCTCTGTATCATTTCTAGGAGAAATAAAAAAATCTCATCATCTACCTTTATACTAATCTTTAAAGCTGATTGTCACTTTTTTCCCTTCAAGTCTTTAGTATAAGGTAAAATGTGGTCTACATTATAGTTTGATCCCCACTAAATCTGACTCTATGAGATGGTCTCATTGATGACATTATTTTTAAAATAAATTATTCGTTATAGGTAGAAATGAGAATTATTGCCATTTTTAATTGATGTCAATATTCTAATATAAGCCCACGTATATATTCAGAATAATATTTTCTTGGAGGAATATATGGAGTAATGATATAACACCTAATTTATACTTTAATCTAAGCTGTTATGTTTTTGACATGAATTCTGCACATTGTAATTTGGGGCATGGCAATTTTACACTAGGAATACACGATTTTTTCTATTTAAAAATTACTAAAGAGAGGTTATCACAGAGAAGAAAACTGAAATCACCCATAAGTTCAACAGTCAAACATGCCCATAGTTAACAGTTTGACGATAGTCTCTCTCACTTTTCCTTCCTCATTTTTCTTTACTATATTATCTAAAATAGTATCTACTATAAATGCCATTTGTAACCTTATTTTTTACTTAATAAAATCATATAAATGTTTTTATCTCAATAAAGGCATTTCTACACCATTACTTTAATATATGTACCCCCTTCATATTAAGACACTTTAGCTTCCAATTTTTAATTTAAAAACAGGATAGTATAGCTGATTCACTTTGTCATACAGCAGAAACTAACACATTGTAAAGCAATTATAATCCAATAAAGATGTAAAAAAATAAAATTTAATTAAAAAAAGTTTTAAATGATAGGATTCCAGAATGAACAATTTTTGTAAATCAATATCTCATATTCTCCTTATAGAAATCATCCAAAACCAACAAGGAGAATTTTTAATGCAAACATTCTTTCCATTGAAGACTGAATAATCTCCAGTTTCTAAACTATATGTAAGGATCATCTAAAGTAGCTAAGGTTAAGAGAATGGACAGTGAAGAATCTTGGTATAAAATTCAGAGTGGAATTTCCTTAATGGAGAACATACCTAAAAGTGCTCTCAAAATGCATTTGTAAAAGTTAGAGGTACAAATTGATGTTCAAAAACTGTATCTCCTGATATATAGGGAGTGCGGAACTGGGTATAAATAGGTTAGTAACTGAATTTCTCCTCCACTGTACTTGCTTCATTAAAGTAGAATAAACAGGCTACTAAAAAAAAGAAAAGAAAAAGCTGTAGTTAAATGAAGCAGACTGCTCTTTGGCAACAGAAAGGAAGAGAACTTTTGCATTGTGAACAAAAGTAAAACTGGAACACTATCTTGACCTCCACCTGGCCCTCTCAGGGAATTTCTTGAAAAAAGCTAATGTAGGAAAAAAACATTCATTCAATGATAAAACACAAGGAACTATAACAGTATCAAAAACATATACTATAGATTTTTATTCTTGACCGAGATGGAGTAACAGGGACCAGATTTATTTTCTCACCTTAAATAATCAGAAAACCATATAAAATACAGAAAAAAATGGTTTTTCAAGACATTGCACAACAAGCAACAAAGGGCAGTGATCCCTGAAAGAGACAGGAAACAAGTAAGATGAGCCCTGTGATTTACTGCCCAGTTTACTGTGCTGAGAGTTTTCAAGCACAGAGGAAAGAAACCCAGAAAGCTAAGGAGACAGAGTTGGGGTTCAAGGATACCAAGGCAGCTAGAGTTCATGAAACAGAGTACTTGAGGGCACATAGCCTCACAGCAAAAGAATTCTAGAGATCTGTGTATATGTATAAGGAAATTACCAAGGCTGAGGAAGAAGTCCATGGAAGGATTAGAGGTAACACTGCCAAGCTCACAGAATCTAATAAGTGTTTGTTCATACCAACCAGATGGAAAGTCTCAAGATTCATGGTGCATAGTGTAGACTATACAAAATCTTCTTGTCTCAATAGTGGAGAATAATTAGCCCTAGAACAAACATTGCTCTACTATCTAAAAAAGCTTCCAACCTAACAAAGCTTAAAATCAAGGCCTAAAAGGATGAAATCCACAATGTGAATTTCAAAAGTTATCAGACATGAAAAGGAAGAAAACATGAGCTGTAATGAAGAGAACAAAAAAATCAACCCAGAACTGACACGTGTATAAGAATTAGACAACGACATTAACACACTTATTATAATTGTATTCCACATGTTCAAAAAACAGAAACATGTAAGATATAAAAAAGGTCCAAATCAAACTAATAGAATTGAAAAGTACAATGTCTGAGAAGAAAAATACAATGGAAGGGAATTGCAGCCCCGGGAACCATGGATCTGTTTACTATCCACAGTTTTGTCTACTCTGGAATGTCATATAAATGGAATCATTCACTATGTAGCCTTTTTGAGTCTGGCTGTTCTCACTTGGAATAACACTTTCAAGATTCATTAGTATTCTTAGACTTATCAGTAGTTCATTCTTTTTACTGCTGAGTTATATTCAATTGTACAAATGTACCTAAATTTTGTGTACAAAACTCATCAGCTGAAGGATATTTAGGTTGTTTACAGTTCATGCAATTATGAATGAAATTACCATAAACATTTATACAGATATTTTTGTGTAAACCTCTATGCAGACCTTCATTTCTGTTAGATAAATACCTAGGAATGGAGTTGCTGGATCATGTAGTATGTGTATGTCTAACTTTATAAGAAACTGCCAAATTGTCTTCCAAAGTAGATATACTATTTTATATTCACAACAATAATGAAAGATAGTTCTACTGCATATATATATATACATATATATATATATATTTGTGTGTGTGTGTGTGTGGTACGTGGGCCTCTCACTGTTGTGGCCTCTCCCATTGCGGAGCACAGGCTCCGGACGCGCAGGCTCAGCTGCCATGGCTCACGGGCCCAGCCGCTCCGCGGCATGTGGGATCTTCCCGGACCGGGGCACGAACCCGTGTCCCCTGCATCAGCAGGCGGACTCTCAACCACTGCGCCACCAGGGAAGCCCCTGTTCTGCATATTAATCAGAATTTTTTGGTGTTAGTTATTGTAATAGGTATGTAGTGGTTACCCCTTGAGGATTTAATCTGCATTTCCCTAAAGCAAAATGATTTTGAATATGCCGAAATGATGTTGAGTAATGACGTTGAAAATCTTTTCATGTGCTTGTTTGACATTCCCATCTCTTTGATCAAGTGTCTGTTCAAATCTTTTACTCATTTTAATTCAGTTTTTTGTTTTTTTTTTATTTTGGGCTGTGAGAGTTCTTTATTATACTTATTAAAAATATTTTATCAGATCTATGTTTTACAAATATTTTCTCCAAATCTGTTTCTATTCATTTTTGTAACATTTTATATCACAGAGGAAAAGTGGGTTTTTTAAAATTTTGATAAAGCCCAATTTATCAATATTTCTTTTTGTAGTTTATGGTTTTTGAGTCCTGCTTTAAAAAACTTTATCTCACCACATGCCAAGAGGCTTTATTCTACATTACCTTCCGGAAATTTTATAATTTTATCTTGTACATATACTTCTATTATTCATTTTGAGATAATTTTTCTATATGGAGTGAGGTACTTGTCATTGTTCATTGTTCTCCATATGGATGTCTAAATAGCTGAGCATTATATGTTAAAAACTATCATTACTCTATTGACTTGTCTTGACATCTTTATAAAAAATCAATCAACCATAAGGGCAAGTCTGTTTCTATATTCTCTATTCTGATTCATTAATCTATGTGTCTACCCTTGAAAAAGTACCACATTGACTTCATGATTGTCACTTTATACTAAAAATTGAAATCAGGTAACATCAGTCTTCTATCTTTGCTTCCATTCAAAAATTTGGATGTTCTAAGTTCTTTGCTTTCCATATAAAAATTAAAATCAGCTGGTCAATTTTTACACTCTCCCCACCAAAAAAGAGCTTGCTGGAATTCTAATTAGAACTTCATTGAATCAATAGGTGGATTTTTGAGGAAGTAGATATTTTAACAACACTGAGTCTTCTACTCCATGAAAATGGTTTAACTTTCCACGAAAATAAGTCTCCTCTGACTTACATAGTTGGAGTCAACGCTTTATAGCTTTCAGAAGAGACATTTTTTTACGTATTTTGTTAGAATCATTCTTATTTTTCATGTTTTTAGTATTAGTGAAAATACCATATTTCAATTTAAATTTCCAAATGTTCATTCCTAGTATATAGAACTAGAATTAATTTTTATATTATCTTTGCATAACTTTACCTTGATAGACCCATTATTGTTTTATCAGTTTTTTTGTATAAACTGGTGTTTTCTAAGTAGTTAATCATGTCATCACCAAATAGAGATGCTTTTATCTTTTCTTTCCATTATGCATGACTTTTTTTTCCCCCTGCTTTCATGCACTAAGGTCTATACTATAATGTTGAATAGGTGTGGTGAGAGTGAACTTTTTTTTTAATCATCTTTATTGGAGTATAATTGCTTTACAATGTTGTGTTAGTTTCTAATGTATAACAAAGCTAATCAGCTATATGTATACATATATCCCTATATTCCCTCCCTCTTGTGTCTCCCTCCCACCTTCCCTATCTCACACCTCTATGTGGTCACAAAGAACCGTGCTGATCTCCCTGTGCGATGCAGTTGCTTCCCTAGCTATCTATTTTACATTTGGGAGTGTATATATGCCAATGCTATTTTCTCACTTCGTCCCAGCTTACCCTTCCCCCTCCCTCTGTCGTAAAGTACATTCTCTACATCTGCATCCTTATTCCTGTCCTACACATAGGTTTGTCAGACCACATTTTTTGTAGATTCCATATATATGTGTAAGCATATGGTATTTGTTTTTCTCTTTCTGACTTACTTCATTCTGTATGACAGACACTAGGTCCAGCCACCTCATTACAAATAACTCAATTTCGTTTCTTTGTATGGCTGAGTAATATTCCACTGTATGTATGTGCCACATCTTCTTTATCCATTCATCAGCCAATGGACACTTAGGCTGCTTCCATGTCCTGGCTATTGTAAAAAGAGCTGCAATGAACATTTTGGTACATGACTCATTTTGAATTATGGTTTTCTCAGGGTATATGCCCAGTAGTAGTGGGATTGCTGGGTAGTTCTGTTTTTAGTTTTTTAAGGAACCTCCATACTGTTCTCCATAGTACTTGTATGAATTTACATTCCCACCAACAGTGCAAGAGGGTTCCATTTTCCCCACACCCTCTTCAGCATTGTTTGTAGATTTTTTTTTTTTTTTTTAGGTACGCAGGCCTCTCACTGTTGTGGCCTCTCCCACTGCAGAGCACAGGCTCTGGACGCGCAGGCTCAGCAGCCATGGCTCATGGGCCCGGCCATTCCGTGGCATGTGGGATCTTCCCGTACTGGGGCATGAACCCGCGTCCCCAGCATCGGCAGGCGGACCCCCAACTACTGCGCCACCAGGGAAGCCCTGTAGATATTTTGATGATGGCCATTCTGAGCAGTGTGACGTGATATTTCATTGTAGTTTTGATTTGCATTTATCTAATGATTAGTGATGTTGAGCATCCTTTCATGTGTTTGTTGGCAATCTGTATATCTTCGTGGAGAAATGTCTATTTAGGTCTTCTGCCCATTTGGATTGAGTTGTTTGTTTTTTTAATATTGAGGTGCAAAAGATGCTTGTATATTTTGTAGATGAATTCTATGTCAGTTGCTTTGCTGGCAAATACTTTCTCCCATTCTTAGGGTTGTCTTTTCGTCTTCTTTATGGTTTCCTTTGCTGTGCAAAAAATTTTAAGTTTCATTAGGTCCCATTTGTATATTTTTGTTTTTATTTCCATTTCTCTAGGAGGTGGGTCAAAAAGGATCTTGCTGTGATTTATGTCATAGAGTGTTCTTCTGATGTTTTCCTCTGAGAGTTTTATACTGTCTGGCCTTACATTTAGGTGTTTAACGTATTTTGAGTTTATTTTTGTGTATGGTGTTATGGGATGTTCTAATTTCATTCTTTTATATGTAGCTGTCCACTTTTCTCAGAACCACTTATTGAAGAAATTATCTTTTCTCCATTGTATATTCTTTCCTCCTTTATCAAAGATAAGGTGACCATATGTCCATGGGTTTATCTCTGGGCTTTCTTTCCTGTACCATTGATCTATACTTCTGTTTTTGTGCCAGTATCTTACCGTCTTCTTTACTGTAGCTTTGTAGTACAGTCTGAAGTCAGGGACCCTGATTCCTCCAGCTCCATTTTTCTTTTTCAAGAATACTTTGGCTGTTCAGGGTCTTTTGTGTTTCCATACAAATTGTGAAATTTTTTGTTCTACTTCTGTGAAAAATACCATTGGTAGTTTGATAGGGATTGCACTGAATCTGTAGATTGCTTTGGGTAGTAGAGTCATTTTCACAATGTTGATTCTTCCAATCAAAGAACATGGTATATCTCTCCATCTGTTCCTATCATCTTTAATTTTTTTCATCAGTGTCTTATAGTTTTCTGCATACAGGTCTTTTGTGTCCTTAGGTAGGTTTATTCCTAGATATTTTATTCTTTTTGTTGCAGTGGTAAATGGAAGTGTTTCCTTCATTTCTCTTTCAGATTTTTCATCATTAGTATATAGGAATGCAAGGGATTTCTGTGCATTAATTTTGTATCCTGCTACTTTACCAAATTCATTGATTAGCTCTAGTAGTTTTCTGGTAGCACCTTTGGGATTCTCTATGTATAGTATCACGTCATCTGCAAACAGTGATAGTTTTACTTCTTCTTTTCTGATTTGTATTCCTTTAATTCTTTTTCTTCTCTGATTGCTGTGGCTAAAACTTCCAAAACTATGTTGAATAAAAGCAATGAGGGTGGGCAACCTTGTCTTGTTCCTGATCTTAGAGGAAATGGTTTCAGTTTTTCAACATTGACAATGATGCTGGCTGTGGGTTTGTCATATATGGCCTTTATGATGTTGAAGCAGGTTCTCTTTATACCCACTTTCTGTAGCCTTTTTATCATAAACCGGTGTTGAATATTTTCAAAAGCCTTTTCTGCATCTATTGAGATGATCATATGGATTTTATTCTTCAGCTTGGTAATATGGTGAATCACACTGATTGGTGTATATTGAAGAATCCTTGTGCTCCTGAGATAAACCCCACTTGATCATGGTGTATGATCCTTTTAATGTGCTTTTGGATTCTGTTTGCTAGTATTTTGTTGAGGATTTTTGCATCTACATTCATCAGTGATATTGGCCTGTAGTTTCCTTTTTTTGTAACATAATTTTCTGGTTTTGGTATCAGGGTGATGGTGGCCTCATAGAATGAGTTTGGGAGTGTTCCTCCCCCTACTATATTCTGGAAGAGTTTGAGAAGGATAGGTGTTAGCTCTTCTCTAAATGTTTCATAGAATGTACCTGTGAAGCCACAGGGTCCTGGGCTTTTGTTTGTTGGAAGATTTTTAAGCACATTCTCAATTTCTGTGCTTGTGATTGGTCTGTTTATATTTTCTCTTTCTACCTGGTTCAGTCTCGGAAGGTTGTGCTTTTCTAAGACTTTGTCCATTTCTTCCAGGTTGTCCATTTTATTGGCATAGAATTGCTTGTAGTCATCTCTCATGATCCTTTGTATTTCTGCAGTGTCAGTTGTTACTTCTCCTTCTTCATTTCTAATGCTGTTGATTTGAGTCTTTTCCCTTTTTTTCTTGATTAGTCTGGCTAATGGTTTATCAATTTTGTTTATCTTCTCAAAGAACCAGCTTTTAGTTTTATTGATCTTGCCATTGTTTTCTTCATTTCTTTTTCATTTATTTCTGATCTAATCTTTATGATTTCTTCCTTCTTCTAAATTTGGGGGTTTTTGTTCTTCTTTCTCTAATTGCTTTAGGTGTAAGGTTAGGTTATTTATTTAAGATGTTTCTTGTTTCTTGAGGTCGGATTGTATTGCTATATACTTCCCTCTTAGAATTGCTTTTGCTGCATCCCATAGGTTTTGGATCATCGTGTTTTCATTGTCATTTGTTTCTAGGTATTTTTTTGTTTCTTCTTTGATTTCTTCAATGATCTCTTGGTTATTTAGTAACGTATTGTTTACCCTCCATATGTTTTTATTTTTACAGTTACCTTCCTGTAATTATATCTAGTCTCATAACGTTGTGGTCCGAAAAGATGCTTGATACAATTTCAGTTTTCTTAAACTTACCAAGGCTTGATTTGTGACCCAAGATATGATCCTTGAGAATGTTTCAAGAGCACTTGAGAAGAAAGTGTATTCTGTTGTTTTTGGATGGAATGTCCTATAAATATCATTTAAGCCCATCTGGTCTAATGTGTCATTTAAAGCTTGTGTTTCCTTACTTATTTTCATTTTGGATGATCTGTCCATTGGTGAAAGTGGAGTGTTAAAGTCCCCTACTATGATTGTGTTACTGTTGATTTCCCCTTTTATGACTGTTAGCCTTTGCCTTCTGTGTTGAGGTGCTCCTATGTTGGGTGCATAAATATTTACAACTGTTATATCTTCTTCTTGGATTGATCACTTGATCCATATGTAGTGTCCTTCTTTGTCCCTTGTAATAATCTTTATTTTAAAGTCTGTTTTGTCTGATTTGAGAATTGCTACTCCAGCTTTCTTTTGATTTCCATTTGCATGGAATATCTTTTTCCATCCCGTCACTTTCAGTCTGTATGTGTTCCTAGGTCTGAAGTGGGTCTCTTGTAGACAGCATATATACGTGTCTTGTATTTGTATCCATTCAGCCAGTCTAAGTCTTTTGGTTCGAGCATTTAATCCATTTACATTTAAGGTAATTATCAATATATATGTTCCTATTATCAAATTGTTTTTGTTTTGTTTTTGTAGGTCTTTTCCTTCTCTTGTGTTTCCTGCCTAGAGAAGTTCCTTTAGCATTTGTTGTAAAGCTGGTTTGGTGGTGCTGAATTCTCTTAACTTTTGCTTGACTGCAAAGGTTTTAATTTCTCCATCAAATCTGAATGAGATCATTGCTGGGTAGAGTAATCTTGGTTGTAGTTTTTTCCCTTTCATCACTTTAAATATGTCCTGCCACTCCCTTCTGGCTTACAGAGTTTCTGCTGAAAGATCAGCTGTTAACCATATGGGGATTCCCTTGTATGTTACTGTTTGCTTTTCCCTTGCTGCTTTTACTATTTTTTCTTTGTATTTAATTTTTGACAGTTTTATTAATATGTGTCTTGGTGTGTTTCTACTGCATTTATCCTGTATGGGACTCTCTGTGCTCCCTGGACTTGACTATTTCCTTTCCCATATTAGGGAAGTTTTCAACTATAATCTCTTCAAATATTTTCTCAGACCCTTTCTTTTTTTCTTACTCTTCTGGGACCCTTATAATTCGAATGTTGGTGCATTTAATGGGGTCCCAGTCGTCTCTGAGACTGTCCTCAATTCTTTTCATTCTTTTATCTTTGTTCTGCTCTGTGGGAGTTATTTCCACTATTTTATCTTCCAGGTCACTGATCCGTTCTTCTGCCTCAGTTATTCTGCTATTGATTCCTTCTACAGAATTTTTAATTTCATTTATTTTGTTGTTCATCATCGTTTGCTTGCTCTTTAGTTCTAGGTCCTTGTTAAACGTTTCTTTTATTTTCTCCATTCTATTTCCAAGATTTTGGATCATCTTTACTATCATTACTCTGAATTCTTTTTCAGGTAGACTTCCTATTTTCTCTTCATTTTTTTGGTCTGCTTGGTTTTTACCTTGCTCCATCATCTGCTACATATTTCTCTGTCTTCTCATTTTGTTTAACTTACTGTGTTTGGTGTCTCCTTTTCGCAGGCTGCAGGTTCGTAGTTCCCGTTGTTTTTGGTGTCTGCCCCCAGTGGGTGAGGTTGTTTCAGTGGCTTGTGTAGGCTTCCTAGTGGAGGGGAATGGTGTCTTGTTCTGGTGTGTGGGGCTGGATCTTGTCTTTCTGGTGGGCAGAGCTGAGCCTGGTGGTGTGTTTTGGGGTGTCTGTGAAATTAGTATGATTTTAGACAGCCTCGTTGCTAATGGGTGGTGTTGTGTTCCTGTCTTGCTAGTTCTTTGGCATGGGGCATCCAGCACTGGAACTTTCTGGCCATTGAGGCGAGTTGGATCTTAGCATTGAGATGGAGATCTCTGGAAGAGCTCTCGCCGACTGATATTACACACGGCCAGCAGGTTTCTGGTGGTCCAATATACTGAACTCGGCTCTCCCACATCAGAGCCTCAGGCCTGACACTAGGCTGGAGCACCAAGACCCTGTCTGCCACATGGTCTTATCACCCTCTTGGACATCAGCACAAGGTGGCAATCAGCTGTATTCTTTATTTATCCCTCTGATTTTTCTGGAACCTTCCCTTCAAGGAGAAATCTCTGGGCTCTGTGGGAACTCTGAGTGGTGACCATCAGGTAAATCGAGACCAGACCAAGTTCAACCAAAGTTGTGATACTTATTTCCCTTGTCGGAGTCTACATGGTATTAAGAGGCACCATGAGAGGAGTATATTAGTAGCTACCATGTCTTAGGTCCTGTGGATTACCTTTTCCTTCAGTGGCATCACCTTCTGGCAGGTCCTGAGGAGACCAGACTCCTGTCAGAGAGAACTGGACCCCACAATGTCCCAAAGCTAATGCCCCAGTGGGTCCTGAGGAGACCAGCTTCCATCAGTGTGGACTCGACTCCAGGCTGTCCTGAGACCCAGGCCATCAGCATGGACTCAGCCCTGAGTGTCCCAGAAGCCAAAGCCCCAGGGGGTCCTGAGGAGACAGGGCTCCTGTCAGCTGTGTGTGGAGCCAAGTCTGCTGGCAAAACCAAAATAGGATTTTTAAGAGGTAAGGAGAGGGGCTTCCCTGGTGGCGCAGTGGTTGAGAGTCCACCTGCCGATGCAGGGGACACAGGTTCGTGCCCCGGTCTGGGAAGATCCCACATGCTGCGGAGCGGCTGGGCCCGTGAGCCATGGCCGCTGAGCCTGCGCGTCCGGAGCCTGTGCTCCGCAACGGGAGAGGCCACACAACAGTGAGAGGCCCACGTACAGCAAAAAAAAAAAAAAGAGGTAAGGAGAGTGTGGGGTCAGTGTATTGATACAAAGGCTAATAATAATTATAATCATAGCAAACATTTTCTAAATAGATAATATGCTAAAAACTTCCATGCATCGCCTAGATTCCCCAGAATAGAACTGGTAAACACATTTCATTATCCTCATTTTACTATTGAGGAAATGAGTCTAACTGAGAAAATATTTTCTCTGAAAGACTCAGAGAAAATTGGTCTGTCAGTGGTTTTTGACTGAGGGTGGTTTTGTGCCACCCCTACCCCCCCAGGGCACATTTGACAATGTCTGCAAACATTTCATCACAACTGAGGGGTTAGGGGCACATGTTGCTGACATGTTGTAGGAGTAGGCTGTAGATGTTACTAAACGTCCTAAAATGCACAGAACATTCCCCTCAACTGAGAATTATCTGGCCCCGAATGACAATAAGTATCCCTAATGTAAATTATTCTGAGAAAGAATGGAAGAAATATGTGGTAAAAATGTATAAGAGCCTCAATGGCTGAATTTAGCCATGATACACTGTTACCCTATGGGTCATTCATAAATGTGCTGCTCAAAGGGGGAAACTGGCAACCAATAGCCAGAAAAAGATCTGAGACAATATCATGCGTTAATTCAAGTGGCAAGATAAAGACATGGCAATAGATGGAGAGAGATGTCAGTATAGAGGGTAACTGAAAGAACGGAAGACTAGAATAAGGAAAATGTAATTCTGAGGATACAAACAGTTAAAAAAATCAAATTCATGAATGTTGGTCAAATGAGATCACCACACTTTAAAATAGAGAAAAAGATGTCGTATTGAGAGAGTAATATTGAGGGAATTCATGCTTGATCCTTTCTACTTCTTCAGCGAAAAAAGATTCTAGAATTCTGCAAAAATAAGTGAAAAAAAGATTAGGTGGAGCCTAAAGGAGAAAAATGGAAATCAGGAACATTTACTGTAGGTAAAAGGAAAAGGAACAATTTTAGAATGAGTAAATTCTGATAAGCCAAACTTTGAGGGTTTAGTTGAGTATAAGTAGTTTAAGAATATGTAAAAAAAGGAGTTGTAGGATTTTTGCTATTACCATTTGGAGTAACAAAGAACATACTTAACCTCATACCATAAACAACTAATAGGTGGGGAAAATATGTGAAATAATTGTTTTCAGACACTGCATAATAAACAATGCTGACATATGATCCTAAGAGTACAAAAACAAATGAGTGAGCCTCAAAATCACTTTGGCTCTCTGTGTAGTGGAACATTCTTGATCCTGAAGCTGGGAAGAGAATCCTAAGCAGAGCACAGAAAGTTTGTGACTTGAGGAAACAAAGATTAGAGTTTGGGGAGTACTAGTTGTGCAAGTGTATATGTTTAGGAATTGCTCGGAAAGGGAGCAAGGGATTTGGGGATGATAGAACTGTTCTATACCTCAATTGTGGAAATAGTTACATGAAAGTTGATTTTTAAAAGCAAGAGAGAGTTCAATTGTGTTTAAAAATTAGAGGATGGCTCTGCCAATACAATCAGGATTCTACTAAAAGTTTCATCATGCATCCTCATTGTCAAGAATAGAAGCTACATCTAAGATGTTCAAGACATTTTAAAGAAGCATGGGTGGGGAGAGAGTGGTAAAGACAAGCAGACATGTGCATACCGATGAAAGTACACAGTATCACCTATGAGGTGCTCTTGCCAAACAATCAATCAATAAATAAAATTAACTCAATCTGACAAAGTCTCTAGATCTAATTAGCCATTGGTAGAAAATGCAATGGACAGAGAAGTCCCTTGATCAGACACCATGAGGACCCAGAGCAACATCCTAAGTGTGGGAAACTCTCCAAGACAAAACACACAACTTTTAGAACTAAAGCAGGAAATAAATTAACAGACAATTCAAAGATGTATTAGAGAATCAAAATTATCAACTTTGGATCCCAATTTGGACAAATAAATTGTAAAAAAAAAAAAAAATCCCCTCTAAGACAATTAGTGAAATGCGAAACATATTTGATGATATTAAGGAATTATTGTTAATTATTTAGTTGTGAAAATAGTATTTCAGCTAAGTTTAAAATATTATTTATCTTAAAAAGATAGATACTTAAATATTTACACATGAAATTATGTGATGCCTGAAATTTGATTAAGTATAAACTTAGAGGGAAAAATGATGACCACCACAGCTCCAGGAAATAGGCTCTATGGAAGAGTGTGGCAGATCCAGCTAGCCGCCTGGCCAATATCTATTAACCCTTTTCTTTAGTATTTTAATCAGAACAGACAAGGTTATGTTGCAGTAACAGATCTGAAATCTCAGCTTAACAAAAGCTCATTTCTTGGTGATGCCACATGTCCCATATGGGTTGGCAAAGGGGACCAGGCTGATGAAGACTCTGCCCTCTTGTAAGCTACTGTCTGAAACACAGAGCCTCTAGATGACACCAGCACCTGAGACAAGACTGAAAAAACTTAAGTGGACTTTTGACTTCCTCGTTTAGAAGTGACATACAACACTTTGCTCACATTTCATTAGCCAGGACTGGTCACATTGCCTCATACAATCAAAAGGAGGCTGAGAAGTGCAGGCTTCAGTGTACCAAGGAGGGCAGAAGAATCAGCTATGGTAAGCACTGGTAACATTTATAACATTTACCAACAGAATCACTATTTTTTCTGACTAGGAATGTGTCAGCTTTAAATTTCCAGACTTCCAGGCTTCTAGGATTGGCCACGTGACATGAATCTGGCAAATGAGATGTAAGTGGAAGTTTTCACCAGTAAAGCTTGATAAAGAAAGTGGACTCCACATGTTTCCTTTGCCCTCCATACCCTCCTATTCTTCCAACTAGGACATAGGCACAATGCCTGCAGACACTGAACCACGAGGACAAGAGCCATGTACTAAACATGGTGGAACAGGAGCTAGGAGGAGCTCTAACTCCTTGATGACTTTTTTTTTAAACATCTTTATTGGAATATAATTGCCTTACATTGTTGTGTTTCTGCTGTATAACAAAGTGAATCAGCTATACGTATACATATATCCCTATATCCCCTCCCTCTTGTGTCTCCCTCCCACCTTCCTTATCCCACCCCTCTAGGTGGTCACAAAGCACCGAGCTGGTCTCCCTGTGCTATGCGGCTGGGACAACGTTACTCCTTGATGACTTTTTGAATAGCCAAAATATCCCTGAACTGATCACCTTCAAACTACTTTACAGACTTTTTGCTATAGATTGACAGATAGATACATACATAGATAGATAATAGATAGATATAA
This sequence comes from Delphinapterus leucas, assembly GCF_059928025.1. Taxonomy (NCBI): domain Eukaryota; kingdom Metazoa; phylum Chordata; class Mammalia; order Artiodactyla; family Monodontidae; genus Delphinapterus; species Delphinapterus leucas. Next base: position 100,039,466 of record NC_143131.1, on the reverse strand, counting down.
ATATTGATTGATAGATGATACATACATATATATATTCATACATACATACATACGTAGATACCTAGATAGATCCAGACTTTTGCTATGTTTGGTCAAACTCAATCTTATATAATGCAAAGTTTCTTCTAGGTTCAAGAGAGGATATAAGAGAACAAAAGATTCTCACTGATTTCCCTTTTAATAAAATAATCGAGCAACTCTAGTGGAAAAAATGAATAATCACAATTGAAGAAGAAATTAATAACACAAATATATGGAGGAAGATAACTCTATGGTCATTTGGGGGCAAGGTCTCCAACACCTGATGAAGGGAGGGGTATAGGATGCACAGAATATTCTTCTTCCTGAGGGAATGATAGGACAATGGAGGCAGGCAGGTCATGGGAGTGTCACAAAGAGAACGCTTACACAGAGTTACTGTAACATTTCACTAACCACAGAAAGGTAGCAGGTTTTCATCACACTCTGGGCTGGTGAATGATGGCCTTGCATACGGGGCCCTCAGGGTACATAGCCTATTGACTAATGGGTATCCTGTTCAATATCTTCTCTGGTTTATCACCCTGATCAAGGCTGAGAGATGCTTATCAAGCTAAACAGATTGATTGCTGACCCTCCCAATATGAGTGCAATTTTCATATGTAATGTTTATATATTCTGAACACAGGTAACTCAGATTCTCATCAATATTCAGTGATCTTGGGAAAATAATAGCCCTTACAAGGCAACTTAGTGGAGAGAGGAAGCCCAGAACACAACAATCTCAGGCTTTTTCCTGCATCCTCCCTTGACAATTAAAAACAACGAGGAACACATAAATTAACTTCAAAAGAAGACCCAGCTGTTTCTACATACTAGCAACAAACAAGTAGAAATAGAAATCAAGAAAATAATTCTCTTTATAACAGCATCAAAAACAATAAAATATTTAGTAATACATTTAACAATGGAAATGTAAGACAGTGAAATGACATCTTTACAAGAAGTTAAAGATGATCTAAATAAATGGAGAGACATTCCATGTTTATGTTGGAGGTTTACTACTGGTAATATGTCAATTCTCCTCAAACTGATCTATAGATTCAATGCTATCTCTATCAAATTCCAAGTAGGCTTGTTTGTAGAAAGTTACAAGCAGACCCTAAAATTTATATGAAAATGCAAAGGACTTAGAATAGCCAAAAAAAATTTTAAATAGAACAAAGTTGGAAGATTTAACCTACCCAATTTCAAATCTTATGATGAAGTCATCATTCAATTATAAATTAGATTTCATCAAAATTAAAAACACTTCAAAAGACAACAGGAAATTGAAATAATGAGCTACAGATTAGAATAAAATATTTGCATATCATATATCTAAAAAAGAACTTTAGATATCCAGAATATCTAAAGAACTCTTAACTTAAAAGAAAACAAATTATAAGTTACAAACAATGTAATTTTAAAATGGTCAATATATTTCACCAAAGAAGAGTATATTAACAACTAGACATTTATCCAAATAAGATATATAAATGAAAAATAAACACATGAGAAGATGTCCAACATTATTAGACATTAGGGAAATGGAAACTGAAACCACAATAAGAAGGCTATAATAAAAAAAACTGACAATTCTAAGTGTTGGCAAGGTTATTGGAGAAACTGTAACACTCCTAACATTTGGTTGGATGTAGAATGAAACATGGCAAAATGGTAACATTTGTCAGATTCTTGAAAAGTTAATCATATATCTACCATAAAATGCAGTAATTCTACTACAAGATATATACCGAAGAGAAATGAAAATACATGTCCACACAGACTTGTACGTGAATGATCATAGAAGTATTATACAAAATAACCAAAAACTGGAAATAATCCAAAAGTCAATCAATAAGTGAATAGATGAAAGGAATGTCAAGTATCTATACAATGGAATACTATTCATCATTAAAAAGGAAAAAACTATGAATACATACTACAATATGAATGAATCTCAAAAATATTATTCTAATTGAAAGAAGCCAGACACAAAAAACTTCATATCGCATGGTAATATTTGTATGAAATTTCTTGAAAGGCAAATCTATGTAAAGAGAAAGTACATCAGTGATTGCTCAGGGCTGGGAACTGACTACAAACAAGCACAGGGAACTTTTCGTAGTACAGAAATATTCTAAAACTGGATTGTGATGATGATTACACAGCTCTAATGAATATACCAAAACTTATTGTCTTGCATACTTAGAGTGGATAAATTTTATGGTATGTAAACTATATCTCAATAAAGCCATTTTAAAAGAAGAATAAGGAGGAGGAGGCAGAAAAGGAGGAGAAAACATCAAGGGAAGACATATTGAAAGTTTGTGTGGAGTAGAACAAAATTTATTTTGTGTTGTCCCAGTTTTGAAGAATTAGAACTAATGAACAAAAGTGTAAAAAGGTAGATTTGATTTCATATAAGGAAAAATTTGCTTGTCACCCTCTTCAAAGAAAAACAGCCTGTATTATAAGATTGTTCTTCATCTCTGGAAGGTTAGTGCTCTCTGTAAAGAATATTATAAAATCAAGTTGGGAACAAAACTGAAGTAAACTATCACTATGACGCCTCCCAAAGTTATGATTTTATGTATCCAAACCTAATAAATAATGTACACACAATTCTTGATTTTCATATCCTAAAACTGATATATATTTATATAAAAACTGATTTTAAATGGAACTTCCTATGCTTCAATGGATTGTCATAAATCTGGCTGCTTCCCTGCCTTAATCCACCTTGACTTCAGACTAAACTGATCCCTTTTTAGAACAAGCTTGGCAATTCAGGTTTTATAGGTAAGGGAAGAAATTCCTCCACTGCTAAGTCATGAATGATGGTGATAGCCCATGGATCTTAAAAAGGGAAATCAGTTAAATAATTGATCTATAGCTATCCTTTCTATGAATTTCAAGGGAGAGTGAATTAATACTCATGAAGTAAATTTCTAGAGCACCTAGTATAAGAAAGTTCAGTTCTAAACATTGCAAGGGCCTCTCAAGAATCTCACAGCCTAGTGAAAAACAAAATATACAATTATAATACAGAACAAATATGATTTTTTAAATGAGATTAAAAGTTACAATTAAAATTTTAGGAGTTTAGCAGAAGAATCCTATCAATGAAAAGAAATAAAAGATCTAAGCAGCTCCAAAGTGAAGGAAATATTTTCAAATGTTTGTTCAATGAATGTGGATAAAATTCAGACTTACCAAGATAAAAATCAAAGTCCTCTAATCTCAAAATAAATGAAGGAAACAATAGGAAACATCAATAAAATTAAAAGTGGTTCTTTGAGAGGATATACAAAATTGATAAATATTAGCCAGACTCAACAAGAAAAAAGGAAGAAGACTCAAATCAATAGAATTAGAAATGAAAAAGGAGAAGTAACAACTGACACTGCAGAAATAAAAAAGATCTTGAGAGATTACTACAAGCAACTCTAGGCTGATAAAATGGACAACCTGGAAGAAACGGACAAATTCATAAAAAACCACAACCTTCCAAGACGGAACCAGGTAGAAATAGAAAACATAAACAGACCAAACAAAGGCACAGAAATTGAGACTGTGATTAAAAATCTTCCAACAAACAAAAGCCCAGGACCCTGTGGCTTCACAGGTACATTCTATCAAACATTTAGAGAAGAGCTAACACCTATCCTTCTCAAATTCTTCCAGAATATAGCAGGCCTCATTCTACGAGGCCACCATCACCCTGATACCAAAAACAGAGAAAGATGTCACAAAGAAAAAAAACTACAGGCCAATATCATTGATGAAAATAGATGCAAAAATCCTCAACAAAATACTAGCAAACAGAAACCAACAGCATATTAAAAGGATCATACATCATGATCAACTGGGGTTTATCCCAGGAATGCAAGGATTCTTCGATATACACAAATCAATCAATGTGATACACCATATTAACAAATTGAAGGAGTAAAACCATATGATCATCTCAATAGATGCAGAAAAAGCTTTTGACAAAATTCAACACTCGTTTATGATAAAAACCCTCCAAGAGTAGGCATAGGGGAACTTACCCCAACATAATAAAGACACTGTATGACAATCCCACACCCAGCATTGTTCTCAGTGGTGAAAAACTGAAACCATTTCCTCTAAGATCAGGAACAAGACAAGGTTGCCCACTCTCACCACTATTATTCAACATAGTTTTGGAAGTTTTAGCCACAGCAGTCAGAGAAAAAAAAGAAATAAAAGGAATCCAAATTGGAAAAGAAGAAGTAAAGCTGTCACTGTTTGCAGATGACATGATACTATACATACAGAATCCTAAAGATGCTACCAGAAAAATACTAGAGCTAATAAATGAATTTGATAAAGTAGCAGGATACAAAATTAATGCACATAAAGCTCTCCCATTCCTATACACTAATGATGAAAAATCTGAAAGAGAAATGAAGGAAACACTCCCATTTACAACTGCAACAAAAAGAATACAATACCTAGGAATAAATCTACCTAAGGAGACAAAAGACCTGTATGCAGAAAACTATAGGACACTGATGAAAGAAATTAAAGATGATACAAATAGATGGAGAGATATATGATGTTCCTGGATCAGAAGAATCAACATTGTGAAAATGACTATACTACCCAAAGCAATCTACAGATTCAATGCAATCCCTATCAAACTACCAATGACATTTTTTGCAGAAGTAGAACAAAAAAATGTCACAATTTGTATGGAAACACAAAAGACCCTGAATAGCCAAAGCAATTTAGAGAAAGAAAAATGGAGCTGGAGGAATCAGGCTCCCTGACTTCAGACTATATTACAAAGCTAAAGTAATCAAGGCAGTATGGTACTGGCATATAAACAGAAATATAGATCAATGGAACAGGATAGAAAGCCCAGAGATAAACCCACGCACATATGGTCACCATATTTTTGATAAAGGAAACAAGAATATACAATGGAGAAAAGACAGCCTTTTCAATAAGTGGTTCTGGTAAAACTGGACAGCTACATGTAAAAAATTAAATTAGAACACTCCTTACACCATACACAAAAATAAACTCAAAATGTATTAAAGACCTAAATGTAAGACCGAACACTGTAAAACTCTTAGAGGAAAACATAGGCAGAACACTCTATGACATAAATCACAACAAGATCCTTTTTGACCCACCTCCTAGAGAAATGGAAATAAAACCAAAACTAAACAAATGGGACCTAATGAAACTTAAAAGCTTTTGCACAGCAAAGGAAACCATAAACAAGACCAAAAGACAACCCTCAGAATGGGAGAAAATATTCTCAAACAAAGCAACTGACAAAGGATTAATCTCCAAAATTTACAAGCAGCTCAGTAGCAAAAAAAAAAAAACAAAAACAAAAACCCAATCCAAAAATGGGCCGAAGACCTAAACAGACATTTCTCCAAAGAAGATATACAGATTGCCAACAAACACATGAAAGGATGCTCAACATCGCTAATCATTAGAGAAACGCAAATCAAAACTACAATGAGGTATCACCTCACACCGGTCAGAATGGCCATCATCAAAATATCTACAAACAATAAATGCTGGAGAGGATGTGGAGAAAAGGGAACCCTTTTGCACTGTTGGTGGGAATGTAAATTGATACAGCCACTAAGGAGAACAGTATGGAGGTTCCTTAAAAAACTAAAAATAGAACTACCATATGACCCAGCAAGCCCACTACTGGGCGTATACCCTGAGAAAACCATAATTCAAAAAGTGTCATGTACCACAATGTTCATTGCAGCTCTATTTACAATAGCCAGGACATGGAAGCAACCTAAGCGTCCATCGACAGATTAATGCATAAAGAAGTTGTGGCACATATATTCAATGGAATATTACTCCGCCATAAAAAGTAACAAAATTGAGTGATTTGCAGTGAGGTGGATCGACCTAGAGTCTGTCATATAGAGTGAAGTAACTCAGAAAGACAAAAACAAGTACCGTATGCTAACACATATATATATGGAATCTAAAAAAAAAAATTGTCATGAAGAACCTAGGGGCAGGATGGGAATAAAGACACAGACCTACTAGAGGATGGACTTGAGGACACGGGGAGTGGGAAGGGTAAGCTGGGACAAAGTGAGAGAGTGGCATGGACATATATACACTACCAAATGTAAAATAGATAGCTAGTGGGAAGCAGCCACATAGCACAGGGAGATCAGCTCGGTGCTTTGTGACCACCTAGAGGGGTGAGATAGGGAGGGTGGGAGGGAGACACAAGAGGGAGGAGATATGGGGATATATGTATATGTATAGCTGATTCACTTTGTTATAAAGCAGAAACTAACCACCACTGTAAAGCAATTATACTCTAATAAACATGTAAAAACAAAAAAAAAGTTCTCTAAACTCACAGAACATTTATAATTAGAAGTTACACCATGAAATATTTAGTCGTTTCAAGTTCAAGTTAGAAGAAATGATTTTTGATTGAGTTTCTGGAACATAAACCACTCTGCTTTCTGGTGGGAAACATAAATGACTATATAAGTTGAATATAAAATTCATGAACATCTGGAAGCCTGCTAAATGCAGACAGAATGTCACATAAAACAAGAAATCAAAGAACTTCTTTCTGGCTCAAATGTCTTTCGGAGGGAGAAATCACTTTCCCTGGCACAAGGGTGCTGGCACAATTGACAAAATGTTGAGATGGCACATTTCACCATATGTGCTTCTTTGGATCTAATCAAGCCCCATGAATACTGGAGTCACAAACTCTACTTTTGGTCTAGGGCAGTATATGACAGACTTTTAAATCAGTGGCATTAAAAGAGGTAGTGCAGAAGTTTAAATACAGCAAACAGAGAAAACTGCCTTAGCCAATCGGGATGAAGTAAATTCGTGATAAAAAAACTCAAATCTAAGTGCATTAGGGGGCAGGTCCCCAACATGCTGAGAGAAATATCAACTCCATTACAACAATGCTCAAACCACATCCAGTCTGTAGACCTGTTTTAATTGTCCAAGAGTTTTCTCACCTAAATGTAAGCCAACATTTAAAACTGGGACATCTTCTGGAGAAATACTTATTTCTGCTTTCTCTTAGAAATAGGAAGATCCAATAATTCCTCCACAGCTACAGCCTGCTGGTGCACATAACCACTTTCCCTTTTTTTGGAGGAGGGGGACATGTGCTCTCCAGTTCACACCCTCCCCCACCCCATTTATCACTACCACTTCACAATGAACACATGTACCCAGCACTGTGTTACTCTTTCTTTTCAACTACCTGGTCCTTGTGGGCATTTGAGATCATATTCCCTGCATCAGAAAAGCCATCATAAGTCACAAGTCACCATTTTTATTCTGCTTTTGATGACCCAAATCTTTCTTGTCACTGAACGCCTGAAGCTCAGTGAAAGTCTTTCCCAGCTCACTGTACCCTATCACACCCACTACTCCTCCTGCATCAACTGGTGCTTCTCTATATCTGTTAAAGTTTGAGGATAAGAATCACTCTTGTGTCTGCAGTCTCCCTGAGTTGAAACATAGACTAGGGAGTCAGGGAAACAAATATAAAAATTCAACTTTATTATTGATAACACTGAACTGAAGAACATGGTTTGGATCAGTGACCAAATGGACTTCCAACACATTCACCTTCACCTTTGAACTTAACTGCATCCAAAATGGTGGACGTCTCTGCCTCAGGGACACAATCTGCCCTGATAAACTCTAATGTGTGCTTCAGGCTGCCTCCAAAAGAAGGAAAACCCAGCCTCCAAAAGAAGGAAAACCCAGAAGGAGGAAAACTGGTCCTGCTCAGTACCTTTTCACTTCCACGGGTCACCACTTGAACCTTGGTTAGGAGTAAGGGTGTGGGGAAAGAAATGATCCCTTATTTTCCCTCCTGGGGATTAGAATACATATTGTTTCCCCTTTATAGAAATATAAGGAGTAGAGAATAAGCATCTCACACATGTATATACATTCCTCCGTTTTCTGTTCTTTTCACCTATTTGGTTTAACAATCAAGGAAATGATGGGTGAAGGGTTTGCCTCATCCCTCAGGGAAGGAGATGAACTTCAGGACAGTCCTCTCCCTTGTCCATAATACCAACAGTTGCTCTGCTGTGGCCAATTTGGCTTTCCCTCATGAGGAATATAAATCGAGTAAGAATACTACATTCAGTAAACATTCCTAAGTCCTATTGTACCTTAGGCTAAAATGTACTCCCTATTTTGTTTCCCATTCTAACTTGGGTCCAGTTCCACTGTCCATCATAGCACACTAGAGGTTCCACAATGAAATCAAGCAGAAGAATCACTATTCTCCAATAATACAGTGTCAATAACATAAAGATGACCCAAATTTGAATGTAAATACTCTCTCATTGTGAAGTTCTCAGGAAGAAATTAAGGCCTCAGTGTTGTCATCCCACTTTTAACTAAAATCAATCAATCAATAAAAAATATTAGAATCAATTTTCCTCAAGAGCTTCTCTAGAAACGGCCTGACTAGTTGAGTTGTAGTTTGAGTTGTATTCCGCGGGAATGAATATGATCCCTTCAAGACATCAAAAGTTAAATTCTTTTGCCCATGAGCCCCAGTACTAAGAAAGTACAAAGACTTAATAGGACATATAAAATTATTAGAATGCTGGTTTAAAAACAACCTAATCCTAGCTCCAAAGTGATTATCCCAGGAAAGTAATTCAAAAATAGTGTTCCCAGAAACCAGTAAGAAGTGGTCCTGAAGATGCTCAGTGCTATCTGAGGAAAGCAGAGTAAATGCAGAAAAATTTAATTTCTGTTACGCCAGACTCCCAGCTCGTCTGTCACTTGTCCATGGTCCAAAACCAGTGAATTGTGAAGTCTGCCATAAGGAGATTAATTACTTTTAACAAGGATGGAGGGGAGGGGTATCCACTTTTGCATTCTCTATCCTTAATCAGAGAGTGAGGGAAACTTCTGGCAAAGCTTTGAAATTTGCAGTGGTCACAGGCCCAGTCACCAGGTCTTACTGAAGTTCTTTCAGTCCCATTCAGTATATCAAAAACTTTGTAATTTCAGTTACCTTTGAATCTCAATTTTCTGCCCTCACCCCCATCCCAGGGCTGCATTTAAGGATGTCCAGCAGGCAGACCTGTTCCACAGGGACTATTGCCACTTGCTCTGCGATGTCCTAGGCCTTTGAGACTTGCCGGGTAAGGAAGCTTTCCATATTACTCCAACTCAGTATCTGCTGGAGAATCACCATCCACAGGCCCTCTCTTTCCTCACCTTTTGAAGAGTCTAGACTTCAAGCAACACCTTTTTCTGCTACGCATTTTTCTGCAGCAGGGAGGAAGGCTCTAATGTTTTTCTTTCTATCTGCTTTTCTCCTACTCCCAGGAGGCTCAAACTAGCTTAGCCTGCTTCTTAAATGGATTCTTCTCCTTCTCTACCACATGTATGGCCATTCACAAGATCTGAGTATCTGCTTTGCTTTTCATTTGTCTCTATTATTCAGCCCAGTTATCTGCTTTTCTGACATAATTTTCTCCAGCTTTTGTCTTGTAAGGTATCCTGTCATGAGAGAAATATAATCAGTGAGTTCTGGTGCTGCCATGAACACCCCCTGTTCAAACAAATCTTGTCCACCCTCACTTCCTCAGTTAAATCATTCTAATCACTGTCTCATCATACAGGTGTCCAAACTAGCCTGGATTAGATCTATTATTATCTTTCCTTTTCAAGGTATATTAGCTCTCTATACTAGAGTATATAGTACTCTCTATAGGTACTTTCCCTTCAAGCCCTTATTTAATAAGTTTATTTCCCTTGGGAGAAAGGCAACATCTTTACCCCCACGTACAATAATCCTCATCTTCTCAGTACTTCTCTTTTTTATTTTAGGCTGATTTTTCAGTAATTCCCTTTCAAATCTGTCCAAGTATTCTTTTCCCATATGGTTATTCTCATTAAGGACTCTCTATTAAAAACTTTAAGAGGACATTTTTCAAGAGTTTGTTGGATCTGGGATCCCTTAGCGTTAATAATTTTAATACACTCTCAGTGACCCTGTTACTGTGCTACAGCTATATTTCTTTAGGCCCCCATCATCCTATCTAATCCCAGAATGACTGAAAAAATTCTCTCTTTTATAGTTCTACTTTCAAGAACAATTAAATTGGAGCTTACTTTTTTCAATTTGTCATATCTAGCTAGTCAGACCTCTGAGATTTCAATCATACTTCCAAGAATACATCTCTCTCCCTCCAATTTAATTTGCCTGTTCTGCTTTATTTTTCCTTTTTTCCATTCTTCCCAAAATTCCTGTTCTAATAATAAAACGAAAGCATACTTTTAAACCAAGACATTCTTCTTGAATTCCAAATGAAGACATTCCAGAAAGAGAGTATATAAGGTACACATTATTTGAATTTCCTCTTTAGGCTTAGGATTCACAATAATTTTGTTGCTTTTTTGCACTATTCCCTGTATAGTAAGAGTATCCATCTTTTTTGTTCTTTAGTAAATTTCTCCAGTCTTCTAAGGGTAAAACCAGGATCTAGGTCTATGAAATAAAAACTATTGTCAGAGTTGTTATAATTAGCATTTTCAGAGCCCATATGAGTCCATGAAGTGAGATGGGAGTAGACAATTCTCAGTGCACAATCCACGTGAGTCTAAGCATTTAGCTCCTCCACAGTTCTTTGCCTTGGTGATGAATGCAGTTCACATAAATAGGAATGGAATTTGGGGCAGCTTATCAAGCACTACATTTGTATTCCAGGCATAAAACTCATACTCGTTATTTGTAGCCAACATGGACTTAGCTGCCTTTGCAAACCATCTACAGACCTGACTGAGAAATACACTAAAAGCAGCACAATTATTCCACCCACCAATGCCTATTAAGCATGTATGCTGAAGGTCTGCCTGTTTTGATGCAAGCCTTAAAAAAGAGTAAAATTTCTCCTTTTCTTGGATAGGAATAAACAATGGACCTGAGATGGTTGGAATGTTACCCTTCTGTTCAACCAGCTTAGCAATAAGTACTTGAGAAGATTTATGGGTTCGTTTATACCCATTTTTGGAAACATCAGAATGAAAGCGAATGTTGCAGAGAAAGATGTACTGGTCGTTCACAACCTTCTAATATTCAAGTGACAGATGATTTCCACCCAATGAGCCAGACAAATTATCCCTTTGTAAAAATAAATTCCATATCTTATAAGGATGATCTTAAAATAAGAATTTTTTATCGAATTACGTCTTAAGAAAGTGAAAATATTAGCTATACATTGGGGAAAAAAACATTTTCAAACGTAAAACTCAAATACTAGTGTCAAAAATACATATTAAAACTCAAACACGATACTCTGTAATAGCCTATATGGGAGAAGAATCTAAAAAAGAGTGGATATATGTATACATATAACTGATTCACTTTGCTGTACACCTGAAACTAACACTACATTGTAAATCAACTATACTCCAATAAAAATTTTAAAAAACTCAAACAAAACAAAAAGAAAAGTGAAAATATCCCCATGAGCAAAAAGCAGACAAAGGACATGAATAGGGATTCCATAGAAGAGGAAACACATATGGTCAATGAACTGAAGAGTTGCCCAATCTCATTAATAATCACAGATTGCAAATCTAAGCCAGAGTAAGGTATCATTTTGTATCTACTCAGTAAGCAAAAATCAAGAAATCTAAAAAAACAATTCTTAGAGAGTATGGGAGTCAGTAAGATTTCTTATGGAGTAATGTCAGCAACACGGCAGAATAGGAGGACCCAGCACACATCCTACCACAGGAACAAATATTTGGCAGGTATCCCATGGACAGAAGTGCCTTTATGGGAGCTTTGGGACCCAAATAAGAGGTTGTGAAACCCTGATGGAGCCCACAACTAAAGAGGGTCACCTGAAGAAGACAGGTCCACACACAGGCAACAGACCCAGTGACTCTGGCCCTAGCCAGAGACCAGAAACAGGCCCACCCTGCCACAGACTCAGCTCTAGCCTCACTTGCCCACAGTCCTACTACCAGTCCCTTCTTTCAAGGGACCTAGGAGGAACCACACCCATCTGTACCACTGGTAACAAGCCTGCTGGCCTAGGACCCAACTGCTGTCCCTGAAGCAGCTCTGTGACCTGGCTCCACCCCTGCTCTACTGTGGTCCAGAGGCCAGCCTGCCCAAACAGGGACCAACCCAGTGACCCAACACGTGTACACTTAGGAACCCAGTAGAAGCCACACCCACCTGGCCTGCCAAATACAGAGTCATATTTTTTTAAATATGAACATTTACACACTATAAATCCAGAAATTTTACTTCTCTGAATATAACCAATGAAGATCTTGTAAATATATAGAAGGTAAGAGATCAAGAATTTTCACAGGGTCTTCCCTGGTGGCGCAGTGGTTGAGAGTCCACCTGCCGATACAGGGGACACGGATTCGTGCCCCGGTCCGGGAAGATCCCACATGCCGCGGAGCGGCTAGGCCCATGAGCCATGGCCGCTGAGCCTGCGCGTCCAGAGCCTGTGCTCCGCAACGGGAGAGGCCACAACAGTGAGAGGCCCGCGTACCGCAAAAAAAAAAAATTTTCACAGCAGAATTGTTCATTATATTAAAAAACACAAACACATTAAATGTTCATAACAGGTGAATATCTAAGTTATGGTAAATCACAGTGAAATATTATGCAGTAGTGAGAACAGGTGACCTCCAACTCATGTGAAAATAAAAATATTAGAATAATACTAAGTGAAATGAGTCCCAGAGAACTATAGATGGCATACTTTCAAGAGGACAAGGCTCTGGAAAAAAAATTTTGATACGAAAATTAAGCAATATATTGTTTAGGCATATATGGTAAATATAAGCCTAGGAAAGTGGTTATATCAAGAGGAGAAAAAGACAGGATTGGGGATTAATAAAAAACATATAGAAGTTATGGTTAATGTTCTAATTTTCACATCAGATGGTCGTTTTATGTATGTTAATTTATTATAAATAACTAACCTAATTATAAAGCAAATAAAAGTGGGCCATGATAAGTCAATAATAAAAGTGTGGCATGCACTAAGGATTCTGAGTAACTCAACTTTGTATATCTAAAATACAGTAAAGGAAATATATACCTATATATGTACACGTAATGTTTATATGCACTAATAAATTATTTACAATAGCAGATATCTTTTGCTTTCATTTGTAATTTTCTGAATACTGGAAATGAGATATTCTAATTATGTAAAATTTGATTCTTAATAGGCTTTCAGTTAACATTGTACAGTATTCAACAGTATGTTAGCAACAGAGAAACTCTATAATTGCCAATTATGTTCCACAATACAATTTTTTTTAATTGAAGTATAGTTGATTTACAATATTGTGCTAGTTTCAGGTGTACAGAAAAGTGATTCATATATATATATATATATATATATATATATATATTCTTTTTCAGACTCTTTTCCCTTATAGGTTATTACAGAATATTGGGTATAGTCCCCTGTGCTATACAGTAGGTCCTTGTTGGTTATCTATTTTATATATAGTAGTGTGTATGTGTTAATCCCAAACTCCTAATTTATCCCTCCTCCCCCTTTCCCCTTTGGTAACCATAAGTTTGTTTTCTATGTCTGTGGGTCTATTTCTGTTTTATATATAAGTTCATTTGTATCATTTTTTTTAGATTCCACATATAAGTGATATCATATGATATTTGTCTTTGTCTGACTTACTTCACTTAGTATGGTAATCTCTAGGTCCATCCATGTTGCTGCAAATGGTATTATTTCATTCTTTTTTATGGCTGAGTAATATTCCTTTGTATACATATGCCACATCTTCTTTATCCATGTATCTGTCAATGGACATTTAGGTTACTTCCATGTCTTGGCTATTGTAAACAGTGCTGCAACGAACATAGGGGTGCATGTATCTTTTCAAATTATGGTTTATTCTGGATATATGCCCGGGAGTGGGATTGCAGGATCATATGGTAGCTCTATTTTTAGTTTTTTTGAAGAACCTTAATACAAATATTCAATCAGGAAATAAAAATGATACCACTGGAAATTCCAGAAGAAACACATGTGATATCAGCTGAAACAATCAAGGTATTAAATGAATCATTGAAAAGATGTAGCATACTATACTTCCCTCACTCCCAAGAAATTCTACTGAATTTCTATCTGCAAACCTTGAAAGGAACACATTTAAAATATAGTTAAATTTTTTTTGTTATGCTGTAGCTCTGTATCACTGGTTTAAAAAAAAAAAAAAAGAAAGAAACCACTCCCCAAAATCTTGATTTAAAACTTCACAAGTATTACATAGAAGTAGGACAACTTTAAAAGACAAATTTTGGAGTTTCACTACCAGTAATGGAAGACCAGATAATCTGGACTAGTTTTCTTGCTGAAATAAAATGGAAACTTTGGACAAAATTAAACAAAATCTGTGTAATGGCATCAAAGAACTCATAAGGCAGTGAAGACCTACGGGGACAGATCTCAGAAGAGAAGAAAACCCAGATTGGGTTTCTTGGATTTTGAGAGCTGCTTGTGTCCTAAGGATGTTTGCCCATCTTAACAGAAAAGTCTGAGATGCTGAGCAAAACTTTCGCTACATTCATGAGGCTAAGAGGACAAAAATTGGAAATCAAGGATCAACCAAGGGCAGAGAGGGGAGGGTCATCTGGCACACCATCCAGACCTTGGGCTGGGACTGAAAAGTCTGACATCCTAGGAATAGTTAGGAATTACAAATAAAACAATTTTCATACAGAGTGAAGGCCAGCTTTTAATTATTTCAACCCTGATTGTATAAACATGACCTGGAATTTCTAGTGTCCCTAACTACAGGCCAAACACAAATATAAATTCTCTCTTATAGAAGATAAAATTATCCTAATCCTTAAATTATATCCATAATTTTTGGTACGTAATATCCAGAACTTAATGAAAATTATCAGGCAAAACAGGAGGTGCTATGTGTCTAAAACAACTTTAGACAACATGGTATGTCTAAAATGCAGGAGAAACAATATATTATAGAAATAGTCACAAAGGGGATCCTGAAGCAAGTGCATTAAGATAAATAGGTCTATATAATTAAGTAAATAGAATAGAGCAAATAATTAAAACCGTAACAAAAATAAAGCAAATAGAAATCTGGAATCAGTATACTGGCTCCAACAATACTAAATATGGCTATAGAGAGAATTAGTGACCTAGAAGAAGGGTATGAACAAAATATCCAAGCTATGATCTAGGGGGAGAAAAGATGGAAGACACAGAAACAAATGTGTAAATAGCAAATGGTATACAGTGGAAAGCTTTTACATACATGTATTTGGGGGCCAGAAGGAGAAAGAGAAAACAAAATAGAAACAATATTTGTAGATTTGAAGATATATTGACTGAGAGGTGTCCAAAACTGATAAAAAAAATATTGTAACAGATTAAAAAAGTACTATGAACACTAAGCAGGATAATTACAAAGGAAATCACATGTGGGCACATACTAGTAAATCTGCTGAAACCTACAAGCAGTGAGAAAATCTTAAAAATAGCCAGAGGAAAAAAGAATATACAGTCTTTTCAAGTACATAACATTATTGACCCAAACTGACCACTGATAAGTAGCACTTGATCAATTGTTTTGCTGCCTTGATAAAGGTCAGAGTGTAAATACCCCTCTGTCAGTTGTAGATATTCACTATGTGAGTCTACTTGACAACACCAGTCAAGAGTCTGATGTTCCCACAGACAAGCCAGGTAAGAATACCATCTTAGTCAGGGTTTGTCTGTGTAACATTTTATAATATGAATGCACAAGAGAAAGCCTAATCTTTGGCTTCTCCCTTATACCTTATTTTCACTTTGTCTCCAGCCAAAGCTTATCCATTTTCACCATTTTGACTATCAAAATCTACTTGGATTATTATAGTATTTCTTTATACTTAATAGCCTTTTATTGCTTAGTGTATCATCAAGGTCTTTTGAGAATCCCTACATGTTTCTCAAAAAAAAAAATCTTTTTTATGTTTTTTATATTCTTTTCTTCCTTCCCACAAGGAATGACTTAAATACCATCCAAAATGCTACATGGAGTTAACATTTCAGTTGAAGATCAGTGGCGCTAATGGTTGGGAAAGAATCATAGGATAGGAGTGGTAACCCAAGTTCTTTAAGCCAACAACATCACAGAAATGGCACTGAACTAGGAATCAGGAAACCAGGTTCTATTTCTGGCTTTGATCCTAAGGAACTTTAGGCAAGTTTCTTAGCCTTTCCTGGCATATTTTCTTACCTGTTGAAGGATCTCTTCAGTCCCCACAAATACAAATGGTCTATGACATAATGCAAACCAATACATGCTTTTTAGCAAAAATATGTTATATATATTTCAGGATATCTTCCTCCAAACTTTACAGCCAAAGTTATAGCCTTCAATTCTAAAAGATAAATTTAAAATAGATAGCGACTAAGTGCTAAAGATAGGAGTCAGTGACTATCCTAGTCTCCAACTAATATTTTCTAATGTGGTTGCCTGAACACATAAATAATATACACTTGCTATTTAATGGTACTTCTACTAAGTTTCTAAAGTCTTTGAAATTTATACCTTCAAAGGTAATCATTGCCTTTTTTCTCTCCCTCAGATACTCTGTCAACATGGAAATAAAGGAAATTTTCGTCTATTAATTCTTCTAAGAACCTATGTCATTTGCATCTTAAAGATTTCATTAAAATTTAATGGGATTAACATGAGAATCAGACATCATGTTATTTTTTAATCTCCTCCTGGTTAGGCCTTTGCACTGTATTAGTGACATCTAATTATTTAAACTAAAAATTCAAAAATGTCTGTATTTGACAGATATTTCCATAGTTATACCATTACACAGACTGCTTATAAATTGTATGCTTAAATTGAATTGCTTGTAAATTATAATTTCACACAATCTGGGAAAAAATAGAAATATCATTTTGAAAGATTTTCCTCAAAGAGACATCCTTTTATGTAACAGTTCCAGTGTGTTTCCTTGACAACACTGTTGCCAAGAATGTCTCTTTGAAGCAATAAAGAATTTGTGGTAAATGATTGATGTCTATTTTAAAAATAGAAAATGTGAATATGCCATATGTAGTTAAACATGTCACTATAATCATACAACCAAGTATAGGTTGCCAACATACCAGTTAAAGCTATATTAAATGTTGTTTATTTTAAAAAATTAAATTCAACAAATATAAAACTTAAAAAATTAGATTAAATGATAAACTCCAGAATAAGCAGATGTACTAATGTCACAGGTGCTTTAAGAATAATTGATGTAGATGCCAACCTTTTCCAAACGGCGACAAAATTTTCTTAAACTGAATTTGTCATTCATTGAGGCATTCATTCATTATTGAGCTATGAACTATACTAAGTGCTGAATTTTAATTGGTAAAGACCTCTTTGGAAAGTAATAACGGAATAGAGGAAGCAGCATCTACTCTGTGTGGTAAATAGAGAGAATCGACATTCTGTCTTCATCTCACACTTAACATATTAAGACAGAGACACTTCAAAAGGTTACTTAGTCCCTTCTGCCGTAGGGTGAGGCAATCAATCTTCTAGATTATTTCCCAAGAAGCATTGTTCTATAACCTAATATTTAATCTAATATATGCGGTTGATGTTCCATTTTGGAGTCATGAAAAATAAAACACAGCTGAACTTTCCAATTGTAGGAGGAAACGTAGGAATAATATATTTTGTCTTTAGTTTTTTTTTTAAGCACATGCATTCTTAATCCACTACAGCTGGATGTTAACACCAAAACGACTACCCTTTAGCACACTTTCGCACCACTAAGACTGATCAGCTGAACCAACAAGTACAGTGTGCAATGACCGTCACCCCAAATTAGAAAGTAGAACTTCTGAAGTGCATATAAAATGGGATAAGAGAAGATGACTCTGGCCTAAAATCGCTGCTCTAAAATCACCTCAAACTGTAAACTGGTCAAGATGATGCAGCAACTTCACACTTCATTAACTCTTTCTACTCCAAAGAGATAGATAATGGGTAAAATATAACAAGAGAAAGGATGTGGATTTAAATATGTTAAAGACATATTTATCAACTTAAAAGGAAACAAAAGTCCGATTAATAAGCAGGAGTCAAAGCAGATTTTCTGTGTCCCAAATCTTGAAGCCAACAATAGATGCTGGGAGTAAGAGGAATTTTTTAAATCCTCCACACAAAAATGAAGTGCTGAATCTCTAGCCCTAACTTTCACCCAATTGTGAGAGAGAGCTATAAAAAATTGCTACCAAATGTTGCCAGGAGCTACAGCTCATGCTGTGCTCTAGGCTTCGTGTAGCTGAACCCAATCTTTCAATGGCTTTTCAATTGACAGCTAAAGAACTTGGTTTGAAATGGAGTCAAAAGAACTGCTCAAGGTAACTGTAAGTCCTCTAAACAAGAAGACTGAGTCCAGAAGGCCATTCATCAGCATCCATGAAACTGTGGCTAATGTGTCAGCTTGAAGGTGGAGTAAAACTGCAGTCTCTCCACAGTTCTTCAAAGCCACCTCTTTATTTAGCTTATATTCTACAATCTTGATTTATACTTACTAACATGTCACTTCCTAGTGTCCTTCAACTGAAACATCAATGAATTTTTCTATTTTCCCCCCAACTGCTGTCTATGATATCACAAGAACTCTATCTTTTTTTAAATAAGTAATACTATTACTTATTATTTTAGTTAAATCACTTCTAAAATGTTTACAGTGTACCTGGCACTCTTTTTACAACTTTATAAATATTCACTTATTTAAGTAATAAGGACCCTAATGTAAGACATAGGCATCACAGGGAACATCCTGGGCATAAGCCAGAGTAGGACACACAAAACAACACCAGGTATTTGGAAAGTGGATGATTGACGGTTTCTCCAAGTGTTTGTTAAACATCTGCTATGTGCCAAGCATCCTATCAGGCAGTGGCCAAAACTATTTATCTGCATGGATAAAGAGTTACCACCAGAACCAGAGAGAGAAGGAACTCCAACCTGATGCTAGAACTCTCTACATATTTTTATATTTTCATCTATAATGAACTGAGCATTGTTCTCATTATTGGCTCGGTCATCTTCAAAAAAATCTTGCCGAAGTACTGAGTTCAAGAATCTTTCTAGGGATGGATGGATAGACAGGGGAGAGCAAGCTATATAGACATAGATATAGATAGAGGTATACAGATGTAGAGACTAGATAGATAGATATAGATATATAGATATATAAAATATAGATTTTTTTATAGAGAGAGATTTTTATACAGAGGTGGATGGTTTCAACCTAACCTTTATATCAAGATGCTTACTCATGGGAAAAACAATGCAAGAGACCGTCTTACAGAAGACCGACGAAATTAAGCTTATTTTTGTCTGGTTTGCTTCATGTTATAAAATTTGCATTCCACTTGTAAAACAAGATGTGACTCTGATAACCATGAGAATTCCATGATAGAAGGCATTGTGTGGCAACATGAAAAAATGGTTTAGTTTTATCCTAAGTAACACTGTGCTTTTTAACATTTTATGCTTTTCTGAAGGATGAAATCACAAGTTACATAGAGAATAAATCATTGTCATTAGTTTTACAAGGAAATCTTCAATAGGAATTGTTTTACATAGTAATTTCCCCTTGATCATTAAAATATATTATCAACTAACACAACTCTTCATAAATACGTCCATTTCACAAAGCACTTGAACACAAACCATTTCAAAAATCTTTTCATCAATCTGTACTTAACACAAATAGGAATGAAGTTTTCTTCAGTTCAACCCATTTTGGATAAGTTATATTCTATTTCCGTGCCTAGTTTTTCCCTTCCTCTGTCTATTATGGTTGGCCGGACCTTATATTTTACAACTGCATAGCATATTACAAGATGCTGAGCCTTTAGTAAGTACATTCAATAAGTGTCTCCATTACATATATGATCTACTAAACAATACTAGTCAGCAGTCTGTCATTATTTCTTATTCGACCATCAGATAACAAGTATTTATTGAGCACATAGTATGTCCCAGGTTATGAAGAGCCATAGATAAACAAAACAGTCATGGCCCCTGCCCTCACTGAGTTTCCAGACTAGCTCTTAGGAAGACCTACGTCCCAAGGTAACTGTGATTCATTTCATTGAATTAGTCCATTTCAGCATCAAACAGCTAAAATTCCAAATTGTTTTCCCATAATACATATGCTCTCTTCAAAAACAAAACTACACAATCATTAATAGCAGTTGCTTTCATGGTTTAGGAGAAAACAAGTAATAAACATTACACAACTGCCATATTATTACAAAAATAAATCTTCAAAGTATATATAGAGACCCTGTTGAGGTTTCTGGAGCCCAATAATGTTTTTGAAATCTTTTGATTATAATATATCTCCACTGTCATTAAAACTGAGAAATAATTGCCCAAATCTCCTGAGAGTTAAGATGAGTTATCATGACAACTTAATAAAACATGCCATGGTTTGACAAGTTTTACGATAATCCCAAGACTTTGCCATGGTTGTACCTTTTACCTGAAACTAAAAAAATAAATAAATCTTTTCTTCCCTGACAGAAAAGATTTTTTTGCTTGAAGCTACCAGCAGAAACTGAGGGAAAGATGATATTGCATTCACTCCATGGTGTGGCTCTCAGAATACAATAGAAAGATAAGATCAAAACTTGAAGTTTCAATTAGTGACCTTCTTCCTGGTAGAGCCAATGACCTTGTTAGTGTACAGGCTAACTCCTAACAACTAACTCCTTGTTAGTGTATAGGCTGAGGGTACAAAACCCCCAGAAGCACTTGTTCTTGCAGAGTAGCTAAGGGGAACCACACACATTCTAATTCAAAAATCATGGTCAAAAAATACATCGACATTGCTAAAATGATCACTCTCAGTTGTGGAAGAGGATAAAAAGTAAGGAAGACATAGATGTTTAAAACCTTACAGACTGCCCCTGCCTAAAAAATACAAATTGGCCTTTAGAAATAAATTCAGTTTTGAATACTTGACGTGTGTATTTCCCTTCGAACTTTTAAATCTGAGTGTTCTTCCTAATCATATGTTCATGAACAGTATCAAATTCCTCCAAAGTCTTTTTTTGTTGCTAAGAACCTATGCTGTATCTCCCTACTGTTCATGCAACCCTCAGTGTGAGTCATGCCAAAAACAGATGGCATCTCCTCCTATGAAGCAAGCAGTTGGCCACACAGCAAGAAAAGTGCCAATTTCTTAAGTTTGACAGGTACCCTTCAGTCTGGTTGCATCTCTGTATCATAATTTGTTAAGCACATAACATCTTTTAGGCCATTTTGTCAGATTTCAGCCTGCCCCTCACCTGCAACCAGCACCATCTCATACATACAGAAATATACTTCAAGAATTAAGAAATTCCAGCACTTTTAGTTTCAAAAAATCATATTCATATAATATTTTATATAAGTTTAACATCAAAATTAATAAAATCCAATATAAGCCAAAGAAACTGTTTCTAAGATTCAAATACAAAGAAATGTCATTTAAAGTTTATTCTCTGTTTTCTATCTTGCAAGTCTTTAACCTTGGAAAGTACGTTGTCAATTCATTTTCCACTACTATTCTTTTCTGTATTACCATGAACTATTTTTTCTTGGGTCAATGTGAAATATCACTGCTCCTAGGGATTATATTTTGAAGTGATCATCAATAGCATTAGTCACAGTCACCAGGACATATTATAGTAGAAAGTTAAAAAGTACTTGATGTACTTTGTCATTTTCTAATACAGCAAGGGCAGCAATTGAAGGTAATCATGTTATAACAAGATGTATATATTGGACAACAGAACATTCTAATGGAATTAAATTTCCATTTTGTAAAGGCAATATGTGAGATGAGTTGGGATAGATGAATGTTTAGAAACCATAAATAATCCTTTCAAACCATGACAAGTAATTTTACTTGCACACAAATGGATGATTTTTAAATGAACAGAGATTCACTTTTTGGCAAGTACTTTACAAAAGATCTAGTTTACACCATCAAAAACTATTCAATTGAATATAGAAATAAATGGCCTTTACATTTTCCCATCCTAGGAAAGTCTTCCCAATCAATGAGAACACTTTTTATCAAGCAAAGCGTCTATATTTCAATTCTCACAATTAACCATTTCCTGTAAGTATACTTTCATATCAAAACCCTAGCCCATGAAGGAAATGCAAAATAGGGAATAGAAAGGCTCAAAGAAGCAATACTACTAGGCACTCTTAATCTCACTCTCTAATCTCCAGTCCCAATTCAGTAGATAGAGAAGGCACTCATCCTCACCAGGAAGAACAATGGCTAGATAACAAAGAAGACAAAGATCATTTGTATTTTGCTTGTTCATCTCTCCCAACCTTCCCACTATTCCAACACTCAACTTCATTGCCTTCCTTTGTTCTTCATTTATTCCAGACCTACTTATTAAGCACCTAGTATGTGTCAAGGATTTTCCTAAGTGAGGACTCAAATATAACAAAAGCAAACATGGTCTGGGTACCCCTCATGGAATATGATCTAGCAGAGGAGATAGACCTAAACTCATAAACATACAAATTGAGGTGAAATTATTACCATGATTAAGTGCCATGAAGGGAAGAGATGTGGTGTCATATCAACTCATCACAGGAGGGCTTGCTGTGATCAGGGAGGAAAGGTAAGTTTTCTCTGAGGCATCAAGCTTAAGTGGACATTTGAACTTGTTGGGAGTCAACAAACGTGGAAGGATGGGAGGGAGGACAGATGAAGCATCTCAGGCAGAAGGAACAGTATGTACTGAAGGAGAACAATCAGGGCACAGTTTAGTGAAAAAGCAGGCAGAGCTGGGGAGTGGGATGAGGCCTTACTGGGAAGAGGTGGGGTCTGATCATGTAGGGTCTTAAAGTTTATGTTAAGGGTTTGGATCTTTATCCTAAGAGCAATGAGAAGTCATCAAAAGATTTTCAAGCAAGGGGTTGGGGTGGTAATATTTGAAATGAATACTTTCACTAGAGCATGAGCAACAGAAAGGGGGAAGTGAGTAAAGAGAGAAGAAAAGTAGGGAGTAGGTCATATAGATGCCATTGGAGTGGTTCAGGAAAGAAGATGGTAGCTTCAACAGGACAATGGAAGTAATAATGATCCAGAGGTAGGGATATCTGTGGGAAATATTTAAGAGGAAAAACTTACAAAATTGGGGAATGGATTAAATATAGCATATAAGGGCTATAAGAGGTATTAAGCTTTCTGGCTTTGGTAATGTGTGGAATATGGCATTATTTACTGAGAAAGATAACAGGAGGGAAGGACTAGGTTTGATGAGGGATTCAGGAAATAGGAAGAAGGACAATTTAAGAGTTGATCTGGACAAAAATTTCAGGTGTCACTGAGGTGAAATTGTCAAGAAGACAACTGGGGAGATGGGTCTGGAGTCTAGGGGAAGAGGTCTGGCTGAAACTGCTAATTTGCAAGTCTTCTGCACACTGGTGAGAATTGAGCCTTGAATGTGGATTAGATTTCCCAAGGCAAGAGTCCCGAGGGGGAAAAAGAGAGCCTAGAAACCAGCTTTGAGAAAACTCAACATTTAGTAGGTTGACAGATCAGAATCAGCCTGCAAAAGTGACTTTTCTCTCTTTGGCTGCCTTCTTGAAACCATATGACTTAAAAGGCCAAACAGTAGGAGCCTAGGGAAAAGAGTATTTAAGGAATGGTGGAGAGATAATACACAATGAAAGCTAGTGAAAGGTCAAGGAAGATGAGTGTTGACAAATGTCTCCTGGGAAAGGTCATTTTTGAATATGTGACAGCTGTATTGGTGGAGTAATATGGAAGCAAAACCAGAGTACACAGAAGGATGAATCGGAGATAAACAAAGAGGCTCTTGAAAAGTCTGCTGTTACTAGCCTTCTGGACTCAAACTTGGGCCAGCCCTTCACAGCCCTGGTCATCCTGAAGCTGCACAGGGCTCTAACAAGGCTCCACGTTCACCTTAGTCCAGAAGTTCTCCACCACAGCACTCAGGAGTCCCAGCAAACCTGCTGATTCAGACTCTCTAGCTGCACACATTTGGCCTTGGTTGATGTGCTGCTAGAATTAGAAGCCAGCTCTAACTTTACGTTGTAATCCAGTGTGCCTCAAATTTTAGGCATTCATATACAACTGCCACAATTACTGTCATGTGCGTGTACCTCCTATGCTATCATTTACTTAGAATGTTTCTTTAAATTGGGCCACTTTAAAACATAAATTAATTTATCATTAAAGGATAATATATGCTAAGACCACAGGAAAAACTGTCATTTATCATAAATGTATGGTTACTGTAAATAAATTTTAAAAACAGAGAAAACAAAATGTTAAGTCCTAGCTAGATACTTCAGCTCATTGAAGACTCTGAACCTGACATATAAATGAACAAAAGGTGAGAGGTGCTGCTTAGCAGAGAGATGTTAAAAATATACTCACCCCAAAACATAGTTGAATGTTTTTATTAGATGTTGGGGTTATTCCTTGCACAAGTTCTAAAACTGTGGTGTTTTCAGTGTACAAATTCAGAGACATAGAAAAAAAAAAAATGTGACCTTCTGTCCCAGCTTGATTTATACTGTCCTGTCTCATAATTGTCATGAGAACTACTTAGAATCTCCTCCTTGTAAGGTTACTCATAGAATTAATATTTGCCACAACCTGCAGTTAGTTATCCTTAGGGCCAAATCTAAAGAACTTAACATCATAATAGAAAGTGTCAGTTCATTCAAGAAACATTTAGTGAGCCATGTACTGCCCCAGGTGCTGGGATTCAGGCATGAATAAAACAAAGTCTCTATCATCCAGGAGTTTAATACCAAGAGGGGAGATGCACATGTAAGCAAGTCATAATTTAGAATCAAAAGCACAACAATGAAGTTTAGAAAAGGAAGTGGTTAACTGTTTACCTATCTCGGCTGGGTGGGAGGAGGGAGATGGGCAGGTCATCAGGAAAGTCTTTCTGGAAGAGATTCACCTACACACTTCAGACTATCTTTGCTTATTATGTACTGAGAATTTTTAACTGAGTGCCTACAGCTACTGGATCTATTTTTCATAAATTCCTTACTTATTACTTATACGAGGTTTACTTTATTCAAGTTTAAAAAATATTTCACATTAATTACTAGTTTAATTTTTCTCCTGTGGGAGATGGAGTTTTCAATTATCAAGGAAGCATGACCTGGCTAAAAGAGCACCACATCGCAACTCAGGAAACCCATGAGCTCAGTTCATCCTACTTGTTATCCCTGTAACCTTGGAAAACCACAATTTCTGAGCTTCAGTTTCTTCTTTCATAAAGTAAGGATAATAAAAGCTGAAATTCTTTGATTTACAGTAGGCTAGAATTTCTATTTCTCTAATTTCTATTTTTCAGTACGAATCACTGTGAAACAAAAATATTTTAGAGGGATAATTTAATTAAAAGTAAGTTGATTCTAAATTATGAAATGATATCAGATAATTATGAAATGATATCAGACATCCAATATAATGGTATGATATGACAACCAATATAACTGGTTTGAGGAAAGAATTCAACCCAAATTTATTTCAGTTAATTCTGGGGGAGAAATTTCTTTAACTATGACAAGAGATTAAAAACATATCATTTAATAGTCTTTCTGAAAAGCAAGCTACATAAATAATACATGGACTCTGATTCCATTTATTGTAAAATAAAACAAACCTTTATAACTACATTTGATTCAAAATGCATTGAAAAAGTCCACTAAGCTATATTCCAAACTATTGACAGTGGTTCTATATAAGGAGGTCAGTGGGTAGGAAAGGGAGGATTACATATGGCAAAGGTCAGCTAATGAGGAGGAAGTGAAGATAAAGTGGGCAAGAGATAAAGGCAGTGTTAACTTTTTGTTCTATATAATTCTGTGTTGCTTGAATTTTTATAGTGAGAATTATACATGTCTCATTTAGTTAAAGAAGACACATTGTAAATAATGAGGATTCTGGATTCAAGGAGACAGACTAAGCCTCCACATTTCGTTGAAGAAATAACATCATAAACATAGTAAATGGGCTAGAAAGGCATAGATGGCAGAGTAGGAAGACCCTGAGCTCACCTCATCTCATAGGAGCACCTAAATTACAGCTATTTACAGAGCAACTGTTGATGAGAAAGACTGGATAACTAGCAAAAAAGATCTTCTACAGCTAAAGATTTAAAGAAGGAACCACAATCAAGATAGATAGGAGGGGTGGAGTCATGGTATAGTCAAGACCCACACCCCAGGTGGGTGACCCACAAAGGAGAGGATAATCATAATTGTAGAGCTTCTCCCCAAGGAGCAAGGGGTCCGAGCCCCATATCAGGTTCCCTAACTCAGGGGTCCTGCACCAGGAAGACAAGCCCCCAGAATGTTTAGCTTTGAAGGTCAAAGGGGCTTACTTTTGGGAGAGGCAGAGGGCTGTGGGAAATAGAGGTTCCACTCTTAAAGGGCACATACAAAATCTCACATGCTCCCAAACCCAGGGAAGAAGCAGTAATTTGAAAGAAGCCTAGGTCAGACCTACCTGCTGATCTTACAGAGCCTCCCAGAGAGGCAAGAGGCCAGTGGAGTTCACACTGGGGACATAAACACTGGCAGCAGCTATTTCTGGAAGCTTGTTCTACCACAAGGACACTGTTGATGGCAAGAGCCATCTTGGAATCCTTTCCTCTAGCTTATTAATGAAGGGACCTGACCTTGCACACCAGCCTGTGGGCACCAGTACTGGGATGCCTCAGGCCAAGCAGCTAGCTGGGCATGGACATAGCCCCACCCACCAGCAGGCTGACTTCCTTAAGACCCCCTGAGCCCACAGCCAACCCAAGACCTGGTTCCGTCCACCAGAGGGCCTAGGACCTGGCCCCACACACCAGTGTACCAGCACTAGACCCAGGAGCCCCCATTGCCCCATAGCCAGCTGTTGAGACCTGGTCCCACCCACCAGCAGGCCAAAAGCAACTCCTGGATCCCCAGGAACCCACAGCCAGAGACCCCAGGACCCAGCTTGGCCCACCAGTGTGCTGGCAATAGCCCCAGGACCAGCCTTACCCACCAGTGGGAAGGCACCAGCCCAAGGACAATCTGGGACCCAGCCCTACCCACCAGGTGGCCAACACCAGCACCGGGATCCCCAAGTCCTGCAGCCAGAGACACCCAGACTTAACTCCACCCACTACTGGGCAGGCATCAGCCCCAGGACCACCCCAACCCCACAGCCTCCCATGTCAGTACCCAGCCCTTCCCACCAGCAGGCCAACACCAGCTCTAGGACACTTTGGGCCCCTCAGCCACCACCATAGGATCAAGACCCATCCATGAGCGGGTCAACACCAGCTTCAGAACATCCCAAACCCTACAGCCAGCCAGGTCAGGAACCAGCCCCACCTACCAGGATGATACTAGATCCAGGACACCCAGCCCTGCTATCACCCACCCCAAAAGTAGCTCCCACCACTGGGCCAAAACTAGTCCCACAATCCCCCAGTGATCCACAGCCAGCTGCCTCATGACTCAGCCCCACCCAAGAGTGATGGGCAGCCTCCACCCAAAGCAGGGCCTGGCAATCAACCAAACCAGGGGACAGACACACCTTCCAGACTGCCCACAGTAGTCAGCCTGCCACAACAGAAGGACTCATGCAGCCCACATAGGGAGCACCCCTAGAGCATACATAGCTTTGTTGACCAAAGGGGAGTGTGCTGCTGGGACACACAGGACATCTACAAAAGGCCTCTTCTCCAAGGTCGAGAAACACAAACAACCTACCAAATACACAGAAATAAAAACAGCAAATTAGGCAAAATGAGGTGACAAAGGAATATGTTCCAAATGAAGGAACAAGATAAAAGCCCAGAAGAAGATAAACACACACACACCACACCACACACACACACACACACACACACTAGAATATTACTAAGCTATTAAAAAAATAAAATCCTTTCATATGCAATAACATGGATTATCCTAGAGGGTATTATGCTACATGAAATAAGTCAGAGAAAAACAAATACTGTATGATTTCACTTATATGTGGAATCTAAAAAGCAAAACAAATGAACAAACATAACAAAACAAAACAAGAGTTATAGATACAGAGAATAAAGAGGTGGTTGCCAGAAGGTGGGGGTAGAGGAAGAAAAGAAATAGGTGAGGGAGACTAAGAGGTACAAACTTCCAGTTGCAAAATAAACAAGTCACAGGTATGAAATGTACAGTGTGAGGAATAAAATAAATAATTATGTAATATCTTTGTATGGTGATAGATCGTAACTAGACTTATAGTGGTGATCATTTTGAAATATGCAGACATATCAAATTACTCTGTTGTGTGACAGGAACTAACATAGTGTTTTAGGTCAATTATACTTCAAAAACAAATACACATAGAAAAAGAGATCAGATTTGTGGTTACCAGAGGCAGGGGGTGGGGGGAAGGGAGAATTGGAGGAAGGGGGTCAAAAGGTACAACATGATAAATATAGTTAACACTGCTGTATCTTATGTATGAAAATTGTTGAAGAGAGTAAATCCTAAGAGCTACCATCAAAAAAAAAAAAGTTTTTTTCTATTTCTTTAATTTTGTATCTATATGAGACAAGGGATGTTCACTAAACTTAATGTGATAATTATTTCATGATGTATGTAAGTGAAGTCATTATGTGGTAGTACACTTTAAACTTATACAGTGCTGTATGTCAATTCTATCTCAATAAGAAAACAAAGCAATAGATAGATAGATGCTAAATGAATAGAACAATAACAATGTGAAGAATGGGGCATGGTTATCACTCAACAAGGATTTCAGCAAATTTCTGGGAGACAAAGTAGATTCAAGTAAGTTGATAGTATAAGTCCAAGTCTGATGACAGAAGAAGACCAAAGTCCCAGCTCAAAGACAGTCAGGCAGAGAGAAATAATTCTTTCCTACTCAACCTTTTTTTCTATTCAGGCCTTTAGTGGATTGGATGAGGCCCACCCACATTGGGGAGGGCAATGTGCTTCACTGTCGACAGATTCAAATGCTAATCTCACTTGGAAACACCCTCACAGACACATTTAGAAATAATGTTTTACCAAATATTTGGGCATTTCATGTCCCACTCAAGTTGACACATAAAATTAACAATCACACTATTTAAGCAATGTCCAGGAAAAACCCAAAGACAACAGGGGAGACAAAAACAAGGATACCAGAGGAAATTTTAGCCTCTGACATCACAGTCACAGCAAACAGCAAACACAGCCTAATTTCTAGCCAGATAAGCATAAAACATTCCACTAAAGGCCTATATACCTAAGTTCTTTTACCCAGTACATCAGGTCTAGCTTTCAACCAAAAATTATAAAGCGTACTAAAAGGCAAAAATAAACAAACAGAAAAACACCATAGCTTGAAGAAATGGAGCAAACATCAGAACCAGAATCAGATATGGCAGAGATTTTGGAATTATCAGACCAGGAATTTAGAATAACTATGATTAATATAGCAGGTTCTAGTGGAAAAAATGGGAAACATGCAAGAACAGGTGGGTAATGTAAGCAGAGATGGAAACACTAAGAAAAGAAAATGACAGAAATAAACAACACTGTAACAGAAATGAAGAATGTCTTTGGATGGGTTCATCAGTAGATTGGACACAGACAAGGAAAAAAATCAGTGAACTTTAAGATATGTCAGTAGAAACTTTCAAACTTGAGTGTAAATTAAAATTAAAAAAAAGAATTTAGAAGATGGAACAGAATGTTCCAGAACTGTGTCACAATTACAAAAGGTGTCACATATGTATAGTAGGAATTTCAGAAGGAAAAGAAAAGGTGAAAGAAACAGAAGAAATAGTTGAAGTGATAATGGCTAAGAATTTTCCAAAACAGGCACCAAACCACATATCCAACTCAGAGAACACCAAGCAGGATAAATACCAAAAAAAAAAAAAAATACACCTGGGAATCTCATATTCAAACTGCATACAAACAAAGACAAAAAGAAAATCTTAGAGAAAGGATAACAAACGAAAAAAAATCTAGGAAAATAAAAGCTATACAGACGAATCATAACTTCCAAGCATAGGAAACTAAAATGTGCATGATTTTGAGAGATTGCTAAAGTATAAGAAAAAAATACTCCACTTGGCCTTGATGCTACATTCGCTCTCAAGTGTCATAGGGTAATGGCATTTGACCCACAGAGAAGGAAATGGAAACATATTAACATAGCCATAATGATGAAAAGACTTTTCACTGATTTTCAGATTCGAGAATTAACCTATAGAAATGAACAAGATTAATTATGGTTACAGTATAAATTGTAAACGTTTTCAATATGAAAAAATGTAAAAGTAGAGGTATAGCTGTCAGAAATTGACAATGGAAAGAGCAATATGTAAAAAAGTTACCAGCACAAAAACATCTATCTTACAGGGCAGGGATTCAAAGTAGACTATTGAAAGAGGATACATAAAAAATATATGGATGCATAAAACAATAGATAGGTAGATGGATACATAGAGAGATGATAGATAGATAGATAGATATGATTGGAAGTTAGAGGAACTAATAGAATGTTTATAAAAACATTATGATTACTTAGAAGTATGGAAAGAAGAGAAAGGAGCAAAGAGGCAGGAGTTGTACAAGAGAGATAAATTCTTACCCTTAGGGCTGTAGATAATGTCAGTAACTATTCTCAGTCATAAATCAAAAAGTAAAGGAAGAAGCATATTATTTAGAATTATGGAGGCAATGACTAGGAGAACTAAAAACAAAAACAATTAAAATAAGGTAGTTGCCTCTGGTGAGTAGGACTGGGGACAGCGTAGAGTTAAGGGCAAAAAAACTTATTTATTATGAACTATTCTGCCTTTTTTATTTTTTAACATAGACCATATACTTCTCTGATAAAAGTAAAACTTTAACGACTTTAAAAAGAAAGGTTTAAAATAAAATTTAAACCTTTAATAGCATAAAAATCCTTTCATGAGAAACCCAGTCATGGTGCTTTTAAATGGACTTCATTCATCTAAGCTAGCAGCATAGAACCCTACCAGAGAGGGTGATGCCTCTAGGTAGTTGGTCTTTTTACTGGAACTTCAGATACCCAGAGAAGGTAAAATAAACTTGACATATCCCTTAGCACAGTATGTTCACTACTGAAAGAAAAAAAAAAAAGAAAGAAAAGAAAAGCTGCCTGTAAAGTAGTGAGAGAAGATGTCCCACAGCGAAAACACTTCTCAACAAAGGACACTAAGAGAGGAAAGATTAATACTGGACTTTGCCGATCGGGATGAATAAAAACTAAGGAGGGAAGAAGAAACCTAGAGATATGCAGTATAGGACTGGATTGTGGATTGTGCTACAACTGAAGAAGCTATTTGGGCATCAAGAATGGGAACATAATCATCATGCTTTAAGTTCTTAAAACCTGAAGATTGTTATAAATTTATAATTATCAGTGAGTTGTTGTAAGGAGACAAGTTCAAATGCCAAATGTAGTGAGCATTCAGGTTTGCCAACAAAAAGGAAAAGAAAAAAGGATTTAGAGTTCAAGGACCCAGATTCAAGTCCATGCTTTGCAACTTACTAAGTACGGGACATCGGCAAAAATCATGTAACTTTTCCGAAACGTAGTTCCCTTTTCTGTCTGTATCTCTATTGCTATCTTTATTAGGGATAAAAAATAATAACAAGAGTAAGAGCAGCAGTAACAATAGCAACAACAACAACAACCAACCATCCCAACATCTCTGCTAGGTCTATTCTCATGATAATATGGTTTCATGGTTAATTTTATATGTCATCTTGACTGGCCACAATGCATCCAGATTAAAAATTATTTGTGGGTGTCTGTAGGACTGTTTCCAGATAAGCTTAGCATTTGAATTGAATAGACTCAGTAAAGTAGATTACCCACCATGGGTGCATTATCCCGTCACTTCAGGGCCTGAATAGAATAAAAGGCAGAGTAAAGACAAATTCTCCCCATTTTTCCTGCCTCATTGATGGAGCTGGAACATCTCATTTCATCTTCTCTGGCCTTCAGACTGGGATTTACACTATCACCCCCGCTGCTTCTCAGGGCTTTGGACCGAATTACACCACTAGCTGTCCTTGGAGACCCAGGAGATTGGCAGATGGAGAATCTTGGGACTTCTCAGCGTCCATAATCACATGAACCAATTCCTCAAAATAAATCTTTTTTCCTACTGGATATGTTTCTCCAGAACCCTGACTAATACATATGAGATATAGACTTAAAACTTTCAAAAGTTATGTAAGTATCAGTTATGATAATTGTCATCTGGGAGCAAGTTCCTTCTTCCCATGCTGCGGTTGACTACCGTGTGTCTATCCCTGCTGGGAACTGAATAACTGAGGCATGGAGAACAACGAATGGAAGGGGGTCATGACAATAGCAGCTAGCTTGAAATACCACCAGGTTAACTAATCAACATCTATTAGTAAATTCTGACCTATTGAATGTAAATCTTGCCTATAATTTGCTGCTTATACCTGCAGGGTACTATGAGAATTACTAAGAAACATAAATGATATAACTAATCTATCACAATAGCCTAGAAATAGTTGACAAAACATTTTCTCATGTGTCCTTGAGGAATTTATAATTTTAGGGATGGGGAGATAATTTTGATTAAAAGAGAAATCTATTGCAGAGAAGGAAGAAATAAATAAGTTGTGAAAAATGTTTTTAACATGGAGTTGGTAACAGGTTTTGCAGAAGAAAAGTTATAATAGAAACGTTTTGGTTTATATTTATTTAGCAGAAATAAAATACGTTATGCATGATTTCTAGCAAATGTGTACCATTCAGCAAGGCACTGGGAACATAAAAAAGATATAGAAACAAATTATATGCAGAAGATTTATATTCCTGTGTCCTCAAATACTAGGTGAGTCAAGAATACAAGTTTAACTAATTAGGGCAGAAGTTTCAGTGTAATGAATGGTTAAGGATATGCTGCAGGAATGAGTAAGTCCTACAACCTCAGTGGTATAACGTGATAAAGGCTTATTTCTCACATAAAGTCTGCTGTGGTTCCAGGTAAATTTCCAAGACACTGTCTTTCCTGTGGTAGCTCAGCAATCAGGCTACTTTCATCTTGTGTCTCCATGACCAACATGCCAGAGAAAAAGAGAGCTGAGGACTCTTGCTTAGACAATCCAATGTTTTGACCCCAAAGCAAATCAAATCACCTCCACTCATAACCCCTTTGTCATAATTAATCATATGACCCTGCCCAGCCTAAAGGAAGCTGAGAAGGCCACTTTCCAAGGTGTCTGGAAGAACAAAAGAACAGATATTCATGAATACTAGTAAAGCTTAAATGAACAGGCACCATCCCCTACTATTCTGCTTAGTGACTACTTTCTCCTATTAATGATACTATTATGCAAATGAAGTAAACAGAAATTAGTGGCAAAACACAAGGTCTAACTAGTTCAATTTGGAAGGAAGATCTGGAGAAGAGTCTGGATTAGAGAACCCAATGGATCAAGGGAATCTTGAATAATGAAGATATATTGAACTTTCACTGAGATAACTATGATCAGTGTAGATAAATCAAAAGTTCCTGAACCCATGTTGTATCTCCTCTTTATCACTACCTTGACAGAACTCATTCATGAGTTGTTGACAAGCAAGGAAGCTTATGCTTGGAACACTCACTCAGCACCTTGCTTCCGCCAAGGACAATCTAGGCCACCCAGAGGGAACGAGAAGCCATCACTTAAGAGTCATAAAAGGAAAAAGTAAACAGGACAAAATGAGAAGTTGAAATAGAGGATGATGTTACTTTGTACAAGCAAATTTTCGAGGGCAAGATGATTCACTATACCAAAAAAAATGAGAATAAACAAGAGTTTATAGAACTTTGTCAACTGCATTACTTGCTGTCTGTGACCAGTTGCCTCTAGGCTCCAGCACAAATCTCTCTGGATGACATTTCAAGGAAAAAATTCAAATAATTTAGGTAACTGGACTTGGTTTGTGCTTGTTTGTTTTTGGACATATGGCTAGGAGTTCGCCTCAGTTTGCGTAGCTGATAAAAAAGAGGGTTTGGGGTCTGTGTTGGGTATTTTCTGTGCTATACTTGTAAATGTTGCATTTATGTGCTGGTAGCTTTTATGGTAGCTTTTGATTCAAGGTCATTGATTTATACTGACATCAGTAGCATTTTCGAGCTATGGGGGTATACAAAAAATGGTTACAGGTTACACCACTAAATTCCCTTCTAACTCCTAAGGCATAAATGTGTCCCTTTTAGGCTTGGTTTTTAATATCTTTTGCAAAGGAATTCCTTTTTTAAAAGCCCTTTCTTTAAAAGAAAAATCGCGATTTTCATAGAAGTGGGTTTTATAAGTACAGAGGGCTATTCCGCTCATGTTCAGAAAGCCATTCATTGGCCCCGAGGGAAATTCTGTCATGGAAGGATTGACAAAACTTGACACGATGGAGAGCAACTTAGTGAAACATGAAAAACCATCACAGTCATAGTCCCACTGAAACACCTTTTTTTTTATATTCAGTAGGGAATAGAAGTTACAGATTGATTCCTATCATATTCTGCCTTCTCCCTGTTTTATAATTAAGAAATTTACTTGACTTTTAACAGGCCTCAATTCCCTTACCAGTGTATTAAGACCAATGAATAAGATGTTCTCTGTGGCTGCTTACCGTAGCAAAAATCTAGGTAGCAAAATTCAAGATGTGGGACCGTCAAAAGAAGCATGTGGATTAGTTGCTAACATCCTCCCTTTCTTGTAAGTCAATATAAACTACCACGTCAAGATGAGACCCCTAAATTCTTAGCATGATAATCATGCTTATGGGATCTGGGGAGGCACGATGCTCTTGGGAAGTCTGGTGTCTTGCCTGAGTCTAGTAAATGACATCGAGGTTGGCCCAGGAAAAAGTAGAAGGAGAGTACTATGAAGCCACCTGGACCCAAGAAAGGTTAAGGCCACTAGAACTTCAGAACATCTGATACTTTCAAGAAACTCTCAATCCTCTCCATCCTTCTGAAGGCAACGCTCAGACCTCAGACAGAGGCAACAATTGAGGCTCCTATCACATCCACTGTGCTTGGTATTTATTCCCTCATTCTACTTTTTTCCTTCTATTTACTATCATCAAACATGACTTTCCAAAGGCTTTCCTGCCCATTTATCCCCCAAACTAGATCCTCTCAGTGGATATCTATAGGTCCTGCCATGCTAGGATTCAAAAAATTCTAAGACACGTAAGTCATCTTCTGTTTATCCTTAAACCCATTCTGGAGGCTCAAGAAGGTTATGACTCTCAATTTAAAAACTGCTGTGACTAACAACTCCAAATCTCTTACTATATTCAGCAAGAGTTCATTAACAAGTAAACTCAAGGCCTGACAGGTTATTGCTTTTATACAAATGAGCTTATTAACCATCACAGTTAACAATATATTTGTTAGGCACTGAGCATTTCCTTAAGGAAGCTCCTAAATAACCTAATCATCAAAATTAATAGATTTCTATTGAACTGTTTACATGTTATTACTGGTAAATCTCATTAGCCAGTCAATGAACATGTTAAATTATC
This sequence comes from Delphinapterus leucas, assembly GCF_059928025.1. NCBI lineage: Eukaryota > Metazoa > Chordata > Mammalia > Artiodactyla > Monodontidae > Delphinapterus > Delphinapterus leucas. The sequence goes on along the minus strand of NC_143131.1, from coordinate 100,003,759 downwards.
AAAACAAATAACCTGAACTAAACATAACAATTGTATGTTGCATAGACACTCTCTTCATTTTAACTGGGTACTTTCAGTTAATAAAAATATTTTCAATCCTATGTCTGCTAATCTGTAACAAATTGCTTCTTTATTCTCTATACTGTATTTGCACATTCACAAAATGCCCTCCAGATACTCGTTTTTGCTTTATTATTCCTTAAAAAATACACTGGCATTAACTTTGGCATTTTGTTACTTCATTCCTTCAGCCAACATTTATCAAGCACTTCTTTGGGCTGAGCACTGGGTATCTCTTCCCTGAACAACCGTAGTCACCTCCTCACTTGTTCACCCACAGTAACCTTGAATCTTCCAAACTATTTTCCACACTGAAGCCTGAGGCTGAGGCTTCCCAAGGCTCTTAGGACAAGACCAAAATGCTTCTTTTGGCCTCAAGGCTCTTCATGGTCTGGCCTCTACCTGTCTTTCCAGCATCATTTAGAACCACATTTTCTCTCACTCTCTGTACTTCAATCATGACCATGTTCTTTCAAATCCTCACGCTTGCCAGGTATTCTCCTACCCCCTGGTCTGTGAAGATGTTATCTGCTTTGCGTCCAACACCCTTCCATTACCCTTCATGAATCAACTGCTAATCATCTTTCAAAATTCAGATCAAGTACCACCTCATTAGTAAACTCTCAGCTGACCTTTCTGAGTGGGTCAATTATCCCTAGTATGTGCTCTCAACACACCCTTTGTCTAAATGACCACATTTGTAATGCCAAATTTATTGCTGTGATAATTTAATGTCTGTCTCCCCTACTAGACTCAGAAGTCCAGAAGTCAAGATCACCATTTTATCTCCACTTAAAAGTATAATGATGGGCACAAGCAGCTCTCAACAAATATGTATTGAATTAATGAATAAACAATAAATATCAGGACATTTGAAATTTCTGTATGATTAAAGAAAACAAAAACAAAGCTCTGCACAAAATGGCAGACTGGGTATGGTGGAAACCTGTCATTTGTGGCAGCCCAAACACCTCCGGACACCCTCCATTGTAATAGTTCTCCATATTGTTGAACCTCACGTTTCTCAAGATGAATCCAAAATCTCTATTTCCCAGAATCCCATTCTTTTAGCATGTAGACTTATAACTAGTTTCCATCAAACAGATGTACCAGTGAGAGACCTGGAAGGCAGATTTGAAGATAATGAGGCACCAGGCTCTTCTGGCAAAAACAACTGCAGAGGCATTTGATATTCCACACCATACATAATGGGTGTTCTGATACTGGATCCTGGCTTTGTTGGTGTTGAGGAACAGGGAGAGGCAGCAGTGGGATTTCTACAAGGCTGAGCTGAGAGGAGTTTGGGCATTTCTCTTAGCTGTGTTACTTCTGACTGTACAGCCTTCACTAAAGATGGTTTACTGACACTCTTAGAAACTGCATGAGCTAACTAATTCCTTTCAGCTTCAGCTAGCCGGAATAGATTCTTTTGTCTAGCCAGAAACCCTAAACTGATACCCCTGAAGAATATATTTGCAATGTGTCCATAGCAAACAAAAGATTTCCATAAAAAAAGCTCACACAAATCTAATTTATAAGCAACTCAAAAGAATTCACAGAAGCACACTGGCCAATAAACAAATGAAAACATGCTCAGCCTTATGTATGATCAGGGAAATACAAATTAAATAAGTCACGGAATATTGTTTTTTATCTATGAGACTGAGAAATACAAATAAAGATTAAAATATCCATCATAAAAAGGGATACAGAGAAATGGGTGCTTTCATTAATTATTTCGAAGGAGGGAGGGTGTATAGTCATATATTTAAGCATTCTCATTAAGGTACAAACAAGAAAGTTACACACTATAGTCAATATTATTTAAAATTGTTCTGGAAGTTCTAGACAATGTGATAAGACTAGAAAAATGAGTAAGAAGTATCAATGTTGGACACCAATAATTTTGATATGTTTTGATATGTTTCACTTGCATAATTTTCTACCTAGAAGAGTCAGGACAATCAAGTATTCTAATTATTTAGTGAGGTAGCTATATATAAGGTAAAAAATACAAAAAACAAAAATCAGCCTTTTTTACAATTCAGAAATAATTAGAAACTATAATGAAAAAACTCCATATCCAAAAGCAATGGAAGTCACTATAACACACAGAAAAGATTGTGAGATAAAAGTATACAAAGCCTCATGAAAAACAATCTATAAAAATGTACTATAGACATTAAGAAGAAAATTTAGATTTATAACACAAAGGCAAAGATATGCTTTTGGATATTTATTGTATCAATGTTCATGTAACCAAAAAATAAAGGAAACAAATGTCCATCTAGAGGAAATACAATTGGCATTGTGATTACAATGAATCCTCTCCAAAAGAAAACAAAAACAAACAAACAAAAAAAAAACCTGTTAAAAAGAATGAAATAGAAACTCAAAGAAACAGAGAGTAGAGTGGTGGTTACCAAGGGCTAGGGAGTGAGGAGTGGGGTAAAATAGGAGATGTTGGTCAAAAGGTACAAACTTCCAATCATGAGAGGAGTAAGTTTTACAGATCTATTGTACAACATGGTGACTATAACTAATAATAAGGTATTGTATACTTGAAAGTTGCTAAGTAAGTATGTCTAAATGTTCTCACCACAAAAAAGATACGGTAATTATGTGACTTGATGGAGGTGTTAGCTAATACTATAGTGGCAATCATTCTGCAATATATAAGTGTATAAAATCAATGCAGTGTACACCTTAGACTTACATAATGTTATATGTCAATTATATCTGAAGGGGGAAAAAAGAATAAGGTAGTTCTATAAGTATGGCATGAAAACTCACCAGCCAAATTTTGGTTATTTTTTTTAAGATGTAGAACAAAATGTGATCCAGTTTTTTGTTTAAAAAATATGCTTGATTGTATATATAAAAAATACAGACACAGTTCCATAAAGATATTGTATCAGACACCTCTTGTGCACACCTTCAATCATCCCATCACCTACAAGCTCTTCCTATAGCCCCTGCTGCTTCCACACAGGTTTTGACCAGCCTTACACAGGTACAAGGTGACCAGACCTCATTATAGTCCACATCAGGTACACCTTCCTGCCCAAGGGTGAATTCTAAGAAGCATTTCCTATGGCTCCTTAGAATCTCAGGGAGCAAAGGGGACAAGAGAGAAACTTTCACTTTTTGCTTTGCACACTGTGTATGATTTAAATTTATTATCTTTTTAAAAAGCATTCACTTTTTTTTTTAACATCTTTATTGGAGTATAATTGCTTTACAGTGGTGTTAGTTTCTGCTGTATCACAAAGTGAATCAGCTATATGCATATGTATATCCCCACATCTCCTCCCTCTTGCGTCTCCCTCCCACCCTCCTTATGCCACCCCAATAGGTGGTCGCAAAGCACCGAGCTTAAAAAGCATTCACTTTTGTAAATGATGAAGGTGTAGAGAATCAATAGGAAAATTACAAATTCAATAAAAGGTGTGAAAAAGAGAAGAATCTAGCCAGATGGATGGCCAGGATGAACAGAAATTTTGTGGAGTTATTTATAAAGACTGAAAACACAAGAGTAGCAGGATTAGCAGGGATGATGAAGTTCAATTTTAAACATAGTGAGTTTGAGACAATAACATCCAGGTAATAATGTAATAGTATGAAGATTATTTTTCCATGATCTAGCCATATAAAAGAAGGACTTAGTGTATTTAATCATACATAGTCTAGCTGTTAATTCTGTTCAAACAAGATTTGGTCAAAATATGAGTTTTTAAGCAATACTCAAAGTTAATTACATCATAAGATTTTTGAAGGTAAAATTTATAAAACTAAAAAATACAATTTTTTCTACTTTTACAATTCTGATCTTCTGGAAGGAGGTTTACCATTTAATTCTTAAGCATGATTGTCATTTGATATAGTATCTGAAACCACTGCACTATATTGTATGGTTTAAGTACAGTGAAGTTATTCTACTCAGTTGTTGAGGCAAGGCTTCCAAGGCTGGACTTCGAGTATTTATCCACTCAGTTTGACCCCAAACACCTATTCCCTTTACTCCAATTACCCAGATGTTATCATTTTCTATGTGTGCCGTGAAGTGAAAAGTTCGAACTCACTGGATTAAAATAGTTACAATAAATAAATAAATAAATATTATTTATTGTTTTATGAACCCACTCAAAATATTTTTCCATTAGTTTGAATAGCATATCAAAAATGTTATTTTGGGGGCTTCCCTGGTGGCGCAGTGGTTAAGGGTCCGCCTGCCGATGCAGGGGACACGGGTTCGTGCCCCGGTCCGGGAAGATCCCGCATGCCGCAGAGCGGCTGGGCCCGTGAGCCATGGCCGCTGAGCCTGCGCGTCCGGAGCCTGTGCTCCGCAATGGGAGAGGCCACAACAGTGGGAGGCCCGCGTACCGCAAAAAAAAAAAAAGTTATTTCGGTACCAAATAAAATATGAGGCATATATCCCACCCCACACCTACTACTTTTTTATCTATTATTTTGTAGAAGAAAATATAAACATATATTTTTCCAACATAGTACTCCACAGGATCATGGGACAGGGATGATGGTATGCAAAAGATCCCCCTTGCTGGTCTTTCCTTTGTCACCCTTTATTTCAGCTAAACTAAAATTAACTTTTCCTTTCCCATCTACTTAACAGTACCACCTTGCTTTGGTGAGTCAAAGAAAAACATATCATAATTAAAACTCATGTTGACATGACTAAATGCTGGGCATGTATTCAAGTCGTTTGGCCAAAATAGTTCTTTGTAAATGGTGAAAAGAGTCAAGCATAGTTTTAGTCCTTCCGGCCCTACAAACTAGGCCATCACCACCACCTCCTTTCTAGATACCTAGTGAACCTCAAATTCATTCTGCTCCATCCCATCACAATAAATCCTCAAGACATTACCTAGTAAACTCCTTTAAAACAAGATATAAACTTGTGATAATCTCAATAACTATCTCTCCCAAGTATATATATTTTTTTATAAGAGAAAAACCTTTTAAAATGTTTCAGATATTAGTATCACGTTGATCAAGTATTCTAGGCAGGAGAAATCTTTTCAAATCCTCGAATTTATACTAGTTAGGTAGCTAGCTGACCCATGCATTATTCCTACAACCGTCTATGTGTAGGTTAAGACTTGGAGAGTAAAAATACAACGTGATGGAAGAAGGAACTATTATTTTCTTCAAAGGGAAAATGAATTTGTGCCTAACTAGCTGTTCCTCTTGAATTTGCTAGCCACCTATCATTCCTGGTCTGGTTACTTTTCCCCATGTACCAAAGCCCCAATCCTAAAGTCAACAACATCATCCAGATTTGGACATTGGGTACCTTTTTTGTTTGTTTGTTTTTTTGTGGTACGCAGGCCTCTCACTGTTGTGGCCTCTCCCGTTGCGGAGCACAGGCTCCGGACGCGCAGGCTCAGCGGCCATGGCTCACGGGCCCAGCCGCTCCACGGCATGTGGGATCTTCCCAGACCGGGGCACGAACCCGTGTCCCCTGCATCGGCAGGCGGACTCTCAACCACTGCACCACCAGGGAAGCCCTAGGTATTTTTTTAACATAGAAATAAAACAGTAAGTAGGACCACTAGTCACCATGTCTGCAAGAGAACTGAAAAACTAATATATACTTCCTTGCTCCACAGCTTGACCACCACTGCTTTCCAAAAAAGGATTATAAATATTCTATTTTTCACATTCGACAACCGTGAAAATCAAGATACGCATTTAGTGCTATTTCTCTCTGAAATATACCACTCTTTACATAGAGCTATGCATAGAGGAGTGAGACATATAAAGTTTCTGTCCCTTGCACACAGGTTAGCAGAAGACAGAGATGAGGTTTTGACTCATGGCCATTGAACAGCAATTGTCAAGGGTGACTGAGAAATCAGAAAAGACAGGCGATCAGCTAAATTTACTAACTCAAATCCTAACCCAATTTGTAGTCAACCTAGATAGAATATTTTTCAAGAAAAAAGGTAATATATCATACAAACTGTTCAAATACCAAGTTTAGGATTGTGAGTTCTGTTTCCCCTATAACTGTGAACTGCCTTCAATAGTCTTTACAATGAGGGAGACAGGGAGACGCTTGACTTTCCACGACTTGGGCTTCTACAGGGTGAGTGAGACTTCCACTTCACATCCCTCCACCCAGAAGAAACAGTCAGAGTAACAATTTTACTCCAGCCCCTTACTGCTTCCTCCATACGAGGAGTTTTCCACACAAGGAGGTCACAAGATCTAGACTTGGAAATGAGGAGAAAAGGAGTAGGAGTCACATTTTGCCTTTGGATCCAAGCTGCACGTTCCCCGTCCAATTTGAACTCTAATAAAGTTGCTGTTCTTTCACTCTCACTTGGATAAGAGACGAATAATTATGTTCTCCAACACACTTCTAAACTGGAGTAAATAAAAGATAATTCAAGCTTTCAGTTTTACACTTTTGATTCACCAATCATTACAATTTTTTTTTGAAAAAACACCTTCTAAAGATCATCAAATATTTTAAGCTATAAAAATAAGTCCAGAGTTCCCAATTCTCCGACCAAACTTATTCAAGATGCAAGAAAATCTGCTCTGCTAGGAGGCTGCCCTCCTCTAAGCTCAGCGATGATGCAAAACACATCTGCAGTCACTAAAACCACTTTCAAATTGAACTGCCTGATGTTTGTAAAGAGCAATGCCTTTAAAATGTCATAAGAGCTAAAAAAAAAACTGGAGAAAACTGTTTATTCCAAACAAATATTTTCAGTTCGTCAACAGCAAATGTTTCTGTTTAATTCAAAGACCCTGAATTAGAACAGCGCACAGGCCAAGGTTACCTCTCATGTAATAAAATGTTAGACTGAAAAAAAGAGACTAACCAGGGAGCTTCATGTGAACTTTGATTCCATAAATCAGTCACTGGATTCAACAACCTCACTGCAGTTTAGTGGAAACTAAAGGCAGGTAATCTCCTAAAACCAAAAATAAGAAATAAGGGGAAAAGCATGTCAAGTCTCAAGGCCCCCAACACCCTCTCCATTACCCCCGGCGCTCCCCACCACCACCCCCTCTTTCCCACCACCATCCTAACCCTCGCACTGAGACCCCCTCTTTCTCATCTTTAGCCTCAGACTCCACTCAGGCACACAAAGGGAATTCTTCACAGGATTTACCCCTCGCTTTCTCTTTCTTTCAGATCGTTTAGTTGACCTAAAATTCACAGTTGGTGAGAACGTTTGAAAAACTCCTTATCGGGTAAAGTACTACTAACCTAATCCTGGGTAATAATAAAACATTTTTAATATCAGGCTGATTTAACACAGTAAATGGTCTGCATATTGAAAGAATGAATGAGCAATTCTCCCTGAATTAAAATAGGCAAGCATTTATCCCCAAGGTTCTTGTAATAAAAGCAAAGTATTAACTAATATGAAAGGTTGTCTGTAGTCTTTTCATTTCTTTTCCAAGATGCACCATTAAAGAAATATCATATTATCACTTATATGTGGAATCTAAAAAAAAAAAAAAAAGATACAAATGAACTTATTTACAAGGCAGAAATAGACTCACAAACTTATGGTTACCAGAAGGGAAAGGTGGGGGGAAGGGGGGAGGGATAAATTAGGAATTTGGGAATAACATAATATACACACTACTATATATAAAATAAACAACAAGGACCTACTGTACAGCACAGGAAACTCTACTCAATATTTTGTAATAACCTATTCTTTTTCAGATTATTTTCCCATATAGGTTATCACAAAATATATCACAAGATCTTCCCTGCAATTGCCAATTTTTTTAATATATAAAATCTTAGTTTTACTATCAACTGTTGATTAGAAGAAACTTCTCTGTACTTCAGCAACTAATCTGCAAAATGGGGACAGACCTTGTCCAGGTGATGCATTTCAGGTGCATGTATAAGGACAAATATAAAAATAAGAGGCTTAATTCTTCCTACTGCAAATAAGAGAAGAAATTTCCTTTCCCTCCTTTTCTCTCTGAGCATTTAATTTAGAAAATTTGTTATTGTAAGTACTTTCTTCTCTGTTTGAAGTGTATACAAATCCTCTTGAAAACTAGATAGGCTTTTCGTCAGCTTTGTGACCTAGGAATGTCTTTCTCTAGGACCTGGGAGCCATCTCTTTGAAATGCAAACATCAAGAGAGATAGCACCCCTATACCCCAGTTTCAGTGAGAGAGTAGAAGTCTAATTTTGGTGGGCCTCTTGCTCCAGGTACAAAACTATCTCCTGTAATAAAGATATGAGAAGTTTGGTTTTCCTCTGGATAAAGCTAATTAGCTAACACAGATGGTCACCTCAATTACCAGGTGAAGTAAGGATGATCTATGTGTGACAAGTGGTGGTGTCAAGTCCTCTTACTTGAGGACTAGTTATAGTTTATCTTGAAAAAATGCACGTAGTGGGTTGTCTTTGCTTGACTACAAAAAGGGTGAGATTTCTTTCTGTCCTTTCTAATCTGTTAGTGGATTACCTGTGATATGTCTCACATTCTGGTTTAATAAAAGTGTTTCTTTCTCTACAATCTTTGTGGAAAGGATTTCCAGGTTGGGAGAAGATTTTGGTTTAAATTCTGTTTCCCCAACACATGGGAAGAGCCATGAACAAACCCTCCAAGTGGCATATGGTTATGGCCAGTGTGGGGTCCCAAAAAGAGTGAAATGACACACATGAGCAACTGAATTGACCATTGTGGCTTCATTGCCTCATTTGAATAATCAACCCAACCAAATATTAGATGCATGTTCAATACTCAGTAACGTCCTATTGATTGTTGAGACATGCTATTTTAAGAGTGCCCCTATTCCTAAATTTGCTGGCTTTTGTTTTATTTATCTCTAATTAACCAGTCATCCCCTATAATGGCTCTCCATTAATTTCATATGTCTATCCTTAATGGAGGTCATAAACTAGTTAGGTCGTAAACATTGACTAACACAAATTCACAGAAGTATTTCATTTGCCTCCACTATGTTTGAAAAGGATTTGAACTTGAATGCCTTTAGGTTTATGACCCCTGCTGTAGAACATCAACCTCCTTATGGTCAAGATATTAGCTAATATTGCTTATGCCTGCTTCGTAATGGGCATTCTTAGTACTTCTCCTGCATTAATTTCCTTAATTCTCACAACTACCCTTGGATAGATCATATTAAAACCTCCAATTTACAGATGAGTTGCTGAGGCACAGAAAAGTTAGTAACCTAAGGTCATAAAATTTGTAAAATATGGAGCCAGAATTCAAACCCTATCTGACTATCTAGCTCTGAACCAATGACTTCAACAATTCCATAATGCTCCTCGTGAACAAAAACCCGAACTTTATCATGCCACCTAAGGGATGCACAATTTTCCTAATTGTTTCTGGTTTATCTAAGTCTGATTCTGTTCCTATAAGGTAAACTGGCACAGAGTTCCCCTTTAGTATATTTCTGGTTTCTAAATACTAACATAGACTCAGATTTTGAGCCCTTAGGATACTCATTGCAGTCCTGGAAGTGATGAAGGAAGTACAAAGTCAGAGAAGCCTGTGAGTAAGTGTCCTGCACTTTAGCATCTTGTTGCCCAGATATAAATTTCTTAGGCAGCCACTGAGATCCCACACTGGTTTAGAACAACAGAATGATCACCTATCTAGTGCAGTAAAAAAAGATCTGATATTTTATTCATAATGTTTCAAAGGGTAAAATAATAAATCTCCATTGCAATGGTAGCACTTCTCACTAACAATCCCTTTACCAAAATACTCAGGAAGATCCTGGAGATTAAACCAAATGGTCACTAGGGACTGAGTGTTAACATCCATGAAGGGCAGAGTGAAGAGATGGGGCATGAAGAGCAATGTTACAATTGATACCACAGCTGTAGGCCAGGATTCACCGAGAACTATCACCACCCTGAAAGGTGGGAATAGAAAAACTCCAAAAAAGAAGACTATAAAGAGAGCTTTTCTCTGGGAAAGAAAAAGCAAGACCTTGGCGGGAAAGCCCAAGCCTGTACCTCTCATGGGTTTAGAACCAAAACATACAGTTCCTTAGAGGTGTGGAAAACTCTTGAGCTAAAAATTTAATGTAAACCTGGCACTACCCCTGAGGTGTTTGTCAGAAGCAAATGTAGGGCCATTCTGGAGTGAAGCTCCCAAAATCCAAGCCACAAGGAATTTTCACAGAAAAAAACAATCCAGACTAAAAATAATCTCACATTTTAAAATTATAAAGCTCATAAGGAAACAATTTCCCAAGACACATGAATCTTGAGACTAAGCATTAAAAATCTTTGGAGACAATTATCACCATAGAAAAAAATTATTTCAAAATCTGATCTCTTTGATGAAAGTTTAAAAAAATGCCTAATGGAAAAAAGTTGGAGTATCCCTCCCTGTGTTATCCTTACCCAACCCTAGAACTAATTCAAGTTGAACTTGAAGCTAATTCATTATTACTTAGAAATGTCTGACTCTAATCAAAGTAGGGTGCTCAGTTTCAGTTGGCACTTAGGTCAACACGATATGAAATGGAAAGTCATAAATGTTAGGACAGAGAAAATCCCCTTTGTCTTTTTCTCTGAGAAAGCTGGCATAGAATTATTTTATTTCTACTATTACTCTTTTGTTGAAGTCTTCTCAGCTTAGGCACTAAAATTTGCCATTCTTAGAAATATTTATATAAAAGTCCATGCTGTGTTTACCTTTATGTTCACTCAATAAATACTCAGTGAAAGTTTACTGTGTATTTGTTCTAGATGCTGTAGACTGGCTGCTCAAGTTAGAGGGCAAGACTGAAAATAATTATTAGGAGTTAAACTCAGCAAAGAAATAACACCCAAGGTCAAGTCTATCACTAAATTCTCCAAGGGGTGAGTATATACAGGGAAGAGCAGAGTCCTGAGGCATAAGGCAGTGATTAAAGTCCAGGAGCAGTAGGAAAAATCTAAGCTGAAGAGAAAGAGTCACATTTCAAAGAGGAAAATGAACATAAGTTATTGAGAGATTCAAGAAAGTACAAAATTCAATGTCAGAACAACGGGAAACCAGGGCCATTGAACTTGGTGATTGGGAAATCACTGGAGATACTCATTAAACAGCAAAAATTAAGACCTTTACAAACAGGAAAAAAATGAGTGGTAAGGAAATGGCGACAATTAGTAGAAAGCATTCATTCCAGAAATTCAGCAGTAAATAAAGACGATGACAGTTGTAGGGAGAGCAGCAGCTTATAAAAAGTTGCCTTTGAAGGAATGGAGTAAAATTAAATCAGTAAAAACGGATGACACTAATTCAAGAGGAGGTAACTAAAGTTACTTCTTTCAGGTATTAGAGTCAAAGATGGAGGTAGAGTACAGATGAACTGGTTTGCAAGACAGAAATAGAGACACAGATGTAGAGAACAAATGTATGGACCCCAAGGGGGGAAAGCAGGGTGGGAGGGGGTGGGATGAACTGGGAGATTGGGATTGACATATATACACTAATATGTGTAAAATAGATAACTAATAAGAACCTGCTGTATAGCACAGGGAACTCTACTTCACTTTGCTGTACAGTACAAACTAACACAACATTGTAAAACAACTATACCACAATTAAAAAAAAAAAAGATGGAGGTAGAGGATTAACACTGAGGAGAAGAGACAGCTCTTCACTGGGCAAGCTCTCACAGATGTTAAGACATCATATGAAACAACACAGAAGCTCCTGTGAGAGGGGCTCAATCAGCACTGCAGTTCATATTCCTCTGTGGTGGAGGAGGGGAGGAGGGGAAAGCTGTGGGAAGGCCGTAAGGCTCCACAGAAGAGAGACAACAATCTGTGCGGTAGACCAGGCTGGAGGACCTTGGCTGTCTCTGAGATACTTATGAATGAATGAACAAATTAATAAATAAATAAATAAAACTAAAATAAAAAATAAAGCACCACTAAGAAGGAGTGAATCAGGTCCACTAAATTGGCTAGCAGGGTGCTCTCCCCAAATTAACTTTAGCAACTGAAAATGAGGCCTCTCATTATTTACAAAGCAAGGAAAGCTAACACAGAGCTAAGTTAGCTGGAGCTACTCCCACCCAAACAAACAAATAATCAAACACACAAACAAAAAAACAAGAAAAAAATTTCTAAAAAGCAATTATATAACACTTCAGTAAATAAAATATTTCTTTTTTGTATATTCTTTGGAAAGTATTATCATAAGCACTTTTACCTTTTCTTTTGCATAGAAGAAAGACCCTTAGCTAAAAACACTTCTACAAAATTTGGATGTCAGTTTAAAGGTGAGGAAGAGGGAGCACCAGAGTATGTGCTTGGGTAAGAAAACTAAATCTACAAGAATGACATGAGGCCCAAGGAGAGGCACTTTACACATGGCCCTGAGTGAGAGCAAAACTCAGAGTCTATTAGCACCGAGGATTCACTTGCAATAATTAGTAGAACATGCAAAGGGTCATTAATGATTAAAATAATGATTTTTCGTAGGACAATTATGATGAAGCTCGTTGTGTGTAAATATGACTATAATGCAGATTTAAAAAACTAAAGTATATCAAATCTTTATCCCTGCTCATTTTAAAAAATTCTAACTCAGGCTAATTTTTCCTACACACTGAGTCATTTCTGAGCCATTAGTTGCAAATGTCAAGTCTTTTAACATAGATAAAAGAACCCTGTCTGCTACTGATATCTAGACAATATTATTTTGTGCCAGGGCCCGTATGTTTATTTGTTTGACTTGTTTTGTTTTGTTGTGGTTGTTTTGAAATACAAAGGCAGGTTTCTCAAGAAATACTCACCGGAAAACAAACCAATGCTTTCTAAAAACAACAAAAACCTGGGTTGCTCTCTACAGGCAGTGACTTATTTATTTTACCCACATTTGCCAGCTTGAAGCTGAATATTTTATATCCACCTGCTCAGGTGAAAAATCAGCAACACTTATTCCACTGAGACTCAGAGATAAAAAGCAATTTGATAAGTTTACCATATACTCAATCACCAGCTTTTAGCTCTGTTTGGTATTTTTGAAAAGTCTGATATGCTAGTTAGCAAAGCACAACACAGATTCAACAATGCCCCAGATTGTCTTTATGATTTTTTGTTCTCTATTTATTTATTTAATGGCTTTTTATAACTGTGCCCATTCTTGAAGCTTTGAGGCACACACAGATATGTATGTATACCCACACACACAAATTTTCAGCAAATAACTGCAATGACATCAAAGAGAAAAATTAACAGGATTTAAAAAAAGCATTCTTGCATTACCTTTCCATCTACATAGGCTCTATAGAAAAAGCAGTATTTCAAGTTCAACTGAAATCCCATGGACACAGCCTTAGGATACTATTACTGCATAAAAAAGACAGGTAATCTCTAAAAAGACAGAAACATAGGCTCAAGGATTCCCTCTTCTGCGAAAACTTCCCTAACCACATTGCAAAAAAACGAACCATTAGAACGTGCATAATTACCAAGGATAATCTCCTTTGGGGAGACTCTTTTTTTAGTTTAACAATCCTTGGCATTTCATTTAAGTTTCTATAAGTCATTAAAATACTAACTTTTATCTTGGTTTTACTGTTATTACTAGTATAGAAATTCTAGGAAATATTAAAAGGTCATTTTTCCTATTTTTTCCCTGTGTAGGGGTCCCCAAGACCACACCCAGCTTCAAAGATTCACTAGGAAGTCTCATAGGACTCAGCATACAGCTGTGTTCATGACTAATGCTTATTAAAGCAAAAGGTTACAAAACAAAACCAGCAAAGGGGAAAAGCCCATGTAACAAAGTCCAAAGGAAACCAGGTCCAATCTTCTAAGAGTTCTGTCCCAGTGGAGTCGTACAGGACTTAATTCCACTAGCATCAAATTATGACAACACATATGCGGTGTTGTCCACCAGAGAAGCTCGTGAGACTCCATGCCCAAGGCTTTATGGGAGACTGGTCGCATGCTCCCAGAAGTAAAGCAGGTGTTCCGCATAAACCATACTGTTTACACAAACAGATTGGGCACAGAGAGCCACTCTTTTATTAGGTAGGGAATAATGATAACATTCCAGAAATCCAAGTTCCCAAATACCAGCCAAGAGACAACCCTGTAAACAGTCCTTTCTAAGGACCGTAGCCTCAGGCCTGCTATGTTAACGCTTTTCTGCCCATACCCTTAGAGGTGGGATGGCCACAGTTTTGTGTCCAAAGCTGGAACCCTGTGGAAAACTTCAAGCTTTGAGGTGGGGTGGGGTGGGGGGGAGATGTAGATTCATGGAAGAGTATTAAACTAGATTTTCTTTGAGGAAGAAGAGATGACAGTATTGAATGAAAAAGGAACAACAGCCCAGTGTGTCTTTTCTGAGATGAAGAAAAAAATGAGGATGGCCTTTTATCAAGTAGCAGGGTCCAATGCCCATCTCCAACACAGGATTGAGTATGGTAGCATTTTTCTTGAGGGCAGGTGATACATATGGATACCTTGCAATCTAAATATTAAGGGCTTAACTTTAAAAACCAAATCAAAAGAAACTAGAGCATATTCTTGGCAAAAAAGAGCAGAAATACCTCATGCTCTTGTAGACTTGAAATTCAAAGACCCAAGTGACAGACTTGATATACTGAAGACCCATGTCCAGGTTTTCTGAGTTGTATTATTTTTCTGGGGTTCTTATATGACTCCCAGGAAAATAATCCTCCCCTTCATACCAACAACCCCACCAAAACATTTTTTAAAAAATTTTGTTCTACCAAAGGAGATTCAAAGAGAATCCTTGAATTCCTTTTCTTTTTTCTTTTTTTTTGTTTGCACAGGCTCCAGACGTGCAGGCTCAGCGGCCATGGCTCACGGACCCAGCTGCTCCGCGGCATGTGGGATCTTCCCAGACCGGGGCACGAACCCGCGTCCCCTGCATCGGCAGGCGGACTCTCAACCACTGCGCCACCAGGGAAGCCCTGAATTCCTTTTCTTTGAGAATGTTTTCTTTTAAAAGAAAAGGAAATTGATATTGGTCATCTAGCCAGAGTTAATTTTTATATGAATGTAAAAAATACAATTATGTGATTCTCTTTGAATCTCCTTCGGTAGAACAAAATCATTCCAGTTAAACACATAATTACGTGGAAACTTCATGAGGAAGTACTACCAACTTATTTACTGATGAAGAAACTGAGGCTTAGAAAGAAAGATTGAGCAACTTGCTTGAGTTCCTAGAACTAGGTATTAGTAGATCCAGAGCTCAACCCCATTCTTGATGCCTTCAGAAGCTATTCATGTGACAACAGTACTACAGTACAGTATACTTTTTTTTTAACATACACCCTAATAGAATTTAGGAAAAAAAATGGGCATGACTCATACATACATTTAAGATGACATCTATTTTACACTACAATTCAAGTAATTGTAAGAGATGAAATGCCCTATGTATTATATTGACACCACATTTATGATTGTATTATTCTTTAAAATATACCCAATGGAATATAAACGTGACTGCAATTTGATCATCATCCGTTTGAAGAATTAATGAATACTTTTGTAACAGTTGGAAGTTTTGAATCACTCCTCTTTTTTTTTGACATGTATTCCATTCAACGTCACCAACAGAATTTTATCCTAACGTAATAATTTTTATGCTTAAACATCTTTCACGGATCATTTTATCCTACTCCATAATAAAAATATAAGGTTCTAGTAATGGATAGTTGTTACCGCCATGGAATGCTAGGAAGTAAAAAAAGAAATTTTTCCTGAATGGCCAGTTTGTTGTTTAGAATGACTTTTCTTAGATAAAACTGTTGCTTTTTTAAGGAAACATTAGCATTACACTCACTTTCTCAGCACCAACGCCAAGATTTCAAATCATCCTTTTGCTTGGAAGCCTAAGGGTTTCTGCACCCAAGACAAAGCAACACTTTAAGGTTGCAGTGGGTGAGAGGTTTCTGTTTCTCTACAGTGAAAGAAAAGGCTATTGTGAAACGTACACAAGATGAGAGGCCACAGCCCCACGCACACACCTTGACCGCAATCACACCACTTTAGGGCAGACCAACTGAAGAATAAAATACAAAAGAGAGTTGAGAAGTTAACAGTGAATTGTCTTAAAATAATCTGAGGGCCCAAATGCCCCCGGGAAAATCTTCACAACCCTCTGGGAGTACATGTACCCTTGTTTGAAGAAACATCCTACCTATATGCTAGCTTTAAATACTGAGATATTACGTTGTGGTTCTTGGGCTAATTATATTTCCTCCACCTTGAGTGTAAAATGGTTCAGGCAGAAGTTGTGTCTTCTTTATCTTCTTTAGCAATGTCCTATAGTACCTAACATGGCATTTACTAGGTTGTGTCTTCTTTATCTTCTTTAGCAATGTCCTATAGTACCTAACATGGCATTTACTACATAGTACATGCTAATTAAATATCTGTTGGATGAATAAATGAATGCTATTACAAAGTAAACAAAATGTAGTTGAATGTCATACATTAATGAGTTAAAGCAGATTACAAATAGTATTTTTGTAGGATCTCACTTTGGTCAAAAGAAGTATGTACGAATATGTATACATCTGTATTGGCAGATATTTCTAGGTGGCTGAATTTTTGGCCACTTTTTTTTTTGTAATCTCTATTTTCTGGTTTATCTACAACCGACTTACTTAAGCTTTATAACATTTCATAAAATGCACAAACAAAGTGATAAGTAGAAAAGATAGAACAACATCTGTTTAGGGAGTAATGTCCTGGAAACAGATGCACGCTGTCCTCAGCCCCAACAAAGGAAAACTGTTGGTTAACAAAGAATATTATGTCCTCTCTCCCTGATTTTCAGACAAACCATCATGGTCTTGAGAGGGGTCGGGGCATTTAGTTAAATGACAACCCACACTCAAATGCACAGAAACTCTGGCAGGCATTTTACTCATGTTCAAGAAGTAGCTTTTTTAAAGAACAGCTGCCTTATTGGTTAAAACACTGAGGAAATTTGTATTTCTCAGATTAAAAAATCCAGTAAATTTTCTACAACCACTTGGCTATAACAAGGAAAACACTTTAAGTTAGAAATGCTCCTAGCATATTGATCAGGAAAGAAAATGGATTTATCGTTAGATGCACAAAGACCAAATATTCTCAATTTCACATTACTGTATTCTTTTTAATAATGTGAATTTGGTAAACATATAACTAAACATTATTTACTGTTGATGAGTTTGAAGGATTTTTCATATAAATAAATTCACAAATCAAAAACAATTTAATTGAATCAATAATAGTCACGTATTAAGGTAAATATGACATTAACATTTATCTCTTTTCAAACTACTTCTGAATTTACATTATTTTAGACATTTAGGAAATTAACAGCTAAAAATATTCTGACATAGCTCAAAATTGATTGGTTTTTTTTGTTGCTGCCATTGTTTTATTATTTTCCAGTTTGAGCAGATAGATTCTGCAACAAACTGAATGTTTATGACCCCCCAAAATTCATATGTTGAAACTTAACCCTCAGTGTTATTATAACAAAGAATATGACCTCTTCTAACCCCTCCTCAATTCACAAAGTAAGAAATAGAACATAAAAATAGGAAAATAAAGCATAAGGAATGGAAACTACAGAAGGGTGTCATTACATGTCAAATCTTTCTAAACTTTCAACTAAAATTTCTACTAGATACATCACAGGTAGGACTATGGAAGAAGGGCTGAATCACATCCTCTCTCATGTCCTGGAGAAAGAAGACTGAGAAGCCCAGGAGGTGAGTGAACAAGACCCTAGAATGAACATACTACTGCTGCTACAAGGAGAGGGGAAGCAGCTGAGATGAAAAACATAACTGGAGTTTGTCAGAAGCCACGGAAGACCTTCCTAGCCCTAGGGCTGAACTGAGAGAGGCATCTAAGCCACACCATCTCCTGGCGTATAGGTGACTATATGTTCCTAACTGCTGGTTGCCAAACTAAACATGAAGAGAAACTCTTCTAGACAGAGAAAGGCTCTCCACTGCAGCTCCATCTGAGTACTTTTGAGACAGGCCTGGGACCTGGGACCCTTTGCTGCAGTGCTGTAATGCTTGCACTCAGACACACCTCTCCTCAAGCCACAAAATACAAAGAAACTGCATGGGACTAAAAATACCTGCATGCATGCACAGTTGGGGCAAATTCTGGACCAAAAGATACAAAAAGACGAAAAACCCAACTGCCGTTTCTGAAGAGCCGGGAGCAAAAACAACTGGGTGTCAGGATCAAAAGCAGGGTACTGCTCGTGCCCCCCTGCACTCAACATCTCCTAAGGGGTGGGCAAACCACCTAAGCCACCACTCAGGCCTGACCACTGGACACTCCCCTGCCCTCACCCCAAATAAGCAACGAGCTCATCCCACCTTGGGGAGCAAGCAAGGGAACCTGTTACTTGTTTTCGCTCCCTCCTGCAGCCGGCGCAGGGGTCTCAATAAGGCCTTGCCTGAATTTCTTGTCTGGCCTCAAGTCAATTTCTATTGATTGGGAAAGGCCAAGAACCCTGGTCGGTATCACTTTGCTCAATGCCTTATCTCCCTGCATCCCACCACCACACAGGAACCTTGGCTTCTGGATTTCTGATCTAGAAAATTAATTGACAATGTGAAATTTCATCTTCATTTTCATCTAGGCATGCAGTACACAGAAATGGACATGGATTTCTTACCAAACTCACTTCATCTGCCACTATGAACAAATGTAGACTTCCTTCTGTAAGGATAAATAAATAAATAAATAAATCTTAAGTTATGTGAAGCAGTTCAAATGAGAGATGACTCTGCAGAATCAGAATTAATAAGTTCCTGATTAATAAATTCAAGAAACCACTAATATATTTTTTATTGATTATCCATATAGCACAGGGAACTCTGGTCAATATTATGTAACAACCTAAATGGGAAAAGAATTTGAAAAAGAATAGATACATGTATATGTATAACTGAATCATTTTACTGTACACCTGAAACTAACATAACACTGTTAATCAACTATACTCCGATATAAAATAAAAAGTTAAAAATAAATAATAAAATTAGAATGAAAAGAAAACATATTTTTTTAATGTTTTGAGTTTTCAACAAGTTTCAAGAGAACATTGCATCCATGAAACTAAATCAGATAGTCACCACAAGAAATATACATATATCTGAAATCATGTAAAACTGTACATAAATGGAAACTTTTAGTGGAAAATTTAAGACTGCATGAAAGCAAAAAATATATAATTAGCTACCATAAAAACAGCAAATTAGTGAGGTAGGAAACAAGTTCAAAGTTTTCTTGAAAGTTTTAAAAAAGATGAGAGCAAAATAATGAAAGAAAAATAAGAGTTATGGAGAATAAAGTTGCTAAGAGAAAAATCTTAGAAGTTTTCACCACACACACACAAAGTTATAACTATGTGCAGTGATGGATGTGTTAACTAACTTATTGTCGTAATCATTTAACAATATATATGTATTTCAAATCATCAAGTTTACAAATTAAATTCACACAATGTTATATGTCAACTTTATCTCAATAAACCTACAAAAAATAACAACAAAAGACTACCTGTTAATCCAACGTTTAACTATATTGTAGTTTATTTTACTTTCTTCCTCTTTTCAGGAAATTTTACATTTTTTCATACTCTCACTATTGCTAATAACTCTGTAATAAATAATCTTGTATATAAATTTCTGTATGTACCTCTGATAATTTTATTAAGGTAAATTCCTGCCTGAGTCAGAAAAACATTTTAATTAATTTAAAATTTAAAAATAAATTTAAAAATTGTTTTCCAGAAAGACGAACTTTTTATGTTTAATCTTTGTGAATAATTTTATGTGTGTGAGATGTATATACATATATATATATATATATATATATATATATATGTGTATCTAGCTGGGTGGGCTTGCTGGATGAGTTCCATGTTTAAGTGGGGCTCTGGGTAGGCTGCCTGGTCAGGCAGGACTGCTAACTTTGTTCTGCAGTCAGGTGAGGCCACTGGCTGGATGCCGCAATCACCCCTGGTTGGACCGGGCTGCCTACTGTGTTCACTGGCAGGGTGGTACCATTGGTTGCACTCTGTGATTGGGCAGGGCTATGAACTGGGCCCCACAATCCCTCCTGATCAGGTGGGTTACCAGGCTGTGTTTCCTAACCAAATGGTGCTGCAGATGCAGGTGGGCCCACAGGCAGGACACTGTGGTCGGACAGGACCTCAGGTTGTGCTGTGCAATCAGGTGAGGCTACAGGCTGTGTCCTGAAGTTGGACAGGGCCACAGACTGGGCTTAGAGATGCTATGGGCCACTGGCTGTGCTCCACTGTTGGGCATTGTCGCTGGCCTGGCTCGCTGGTCAGAAGGTCCTCCAGCAGTATCTCGCTGTTGGGTATATACCACAGCCATTAAAGCCCATTGACTGGGGATCAAATCTGGCAGAACTGCCAACTGAACAAACTGACCAGATGGAGCCACTGACTTGGCTCTGCAAATGGGTAGAGCCACTGGCTGGCATTTCTGCTCAGGCATGACTATAAGCAGGAATGTGTCCAGCCAAGATTTGAGTGCTGGTTGTTGTAAGCCCTGCCCCCCTTCTCTGTCTATTTTTGATCCCCAAGAGGAGAACCCCACAGGTTTTTCCGGTGATCCTCTTGAGGCGAAACCAGAGTGAGCCTTCTGGGATGCATCTCTCAACACTGGAGAAGCTGGATGTTCACCTTGGGCTCTCTTTTCCAACTGGAGAAACTGTAGACCTTGGGCGGGGAGAGTGCACTGCGCAGGTCTGGGGGAGGGACAGTGCAGTCAGAGTGTAGCCTCCACTGATCCTTTCAATGTGGCCCTTTTGGTCTATGGCCCAGGGGGTGCTTCAGCCTCACTCCCAGGTTCTGGGATTTTCACAGTGGTGTCTGTGGATAGTTGCTTGTTGCTCATCTTGTGAGGAGAAGTGAAATCAGGAACAACCTATGTCACAATCTTGATGATGTCATCTCAAGACCTTAGGTAGTCATTTAACATAATGCTTTTGAATTAGATTTATGACATTTGAAAATGCCACCATATAATGTTAAATGGAAAAGATTTTTAAACTGAAAAAATTGACGTGGAAATGCACTAAAATGTTACCAGCACTTATATCTGGATATTGAATTTGAGGTGTTTTTTACCCTCTTATACTAGTCACTCGGTGCTTTTCAAATTTTCCATGAAATTTGAAAAGAACATTTTTATAATCCAAATAATTTATATGCATATAAAATTTGTATAAGCATAAAATATCTTTTCAACACAGAGCAACTTCTGATTGTGTCTGTCATATTCAAAATTTCTCTCATACAGCATCTTTAAAATATTAAATGCTCTTTTTTCCCCTATACCTATAGGTAGAACATATTATATATTTGTAAATATTTTGTGCTCTTTTTATATACACTCGGTAAGCTCTAAGAATAAAATAGTGTTTGAGCTGCACGATTCATCTTAAAGGACAAAGAAAAATATCTTACAAGTTTAGGTACACTGAAGGGTATGTAGTGGACAAGGATTACATCCTGCTATGAATCTGGTGAGTTGAACATGGGATAAATTACAGAATTTTCTTTCTGCACAAAGCAATTTTTCCCAAACTTAGCTTTTATTAATGTTCATACTCTTCTTATTTTCTGTTCATTTAATGGTAAATTACCAGGTTATCTGAAAGCAATAATAAACTAACTTCTCTTTTGATTCTTCTTAAGGCAATTTATTTTAAATTACAGTTGGAAAATAAATGGAAAAGAATGCCCCTCTGCCTCTCTGAAGTACTTCTTATGTTATTGCTTTCCCTCTTATCATTCCCCCCATCAAAACAGTGTCCCCGTCTTTCCATTAACCCTCATCACTTTAACAGCATCCCCTTTATTTCTATGAATGCAGTGGGCACCAACTACAGTGAGATGTCAGTGAACAACAGAAACATTAAGCCTTTAACCCACTATGTTAGAAAAGTCACTTACTGTCAAAAATATGATACATTTCAAATTGGAAGGCAGCCCTCTCGAACTCTACAACCCCTTACCTGCTCAGGCTCCTGCTTGAATTTAGAATCAGCATCACAACTGGGATGTACCTGATTCTGATATATAACAAGCCAAACTCTCAAAAAGAGATTAAAGATATGAGAAGGCGTGTGTACACCACAATCAAACAACTATTTCACAAAGCTGTTGAGCAGAGAGAATTGACTTTTTTAAAAAGAGGCCTGTGGACATCCAGGTAGGGCTTCTGTAGGTACCCACCTGTGCCAGGGATACTGCAGGATCAGGATGAAAGGTTAATGAAAGTAATTTTCCTAAGAAGGATCCATTGATGTTAACCAATATATTAAGGAGAATATCCACTTGTCAGTCTGTGGCTAGAAACCTAGCAGCCTAGCACGTGTCTACTGATCAGCTCCTCTCTCCAACAAGAATATCTACATTGGGAAACAACAGCTACAACGAGAACATTCACAGTGAACATACAGTCAGTGCAACGGGAAGTAGGTGTATTGGATGATCACTGGGGCACAAGAATCATCAGTCTGCGATGATCTCCACTATGAGAAACACCCACAAAGTCAACTAGTGAATGATCTCTTTCTGTGGGATCTCAGCTAAAGGAAAATCTGAGTACTTCTTGACCATTAGAATTAATTTTGTTAATTGAGCTTTAATTTACAAACAATGAATTGTATTTATTTTAAGTGTACAGCTTGATATGTTTTGATAACTTTATAAGCCCACATAAATGCCACTTTAATCAAGAGAACTATTCCACTATATATGAAATAGATAAACAAGGACCTACTATATAGAAGTATATTCAATATCTTATAATAACCTATAATAGAAAAGAATCTGACAGCATTTCTATACATACACACACATGCACACACGTATATATAACTGAATCACTTTGCTGTACACCTGAAACATTGTAAATCAACTATACTTCAATTAAAAAAAATAAAAAATAACAATTCCATCATTGCTAGAAGTTTTCTCATACCCTTTCCAGTTTATTGTCTGTCCTTCCCACACAGAGGCAACCATTATTCTGATTTCTGTCACCACAGATTTGCTTTGCCAGGCCTTGAACTTCACATATATAGAATCATACTTATGTCTTCTTTGTGTCTGACTTCTTTTGATCAACTTAATGTTTTCGAGATTCATCCAGTGCATTGCTTTTATCAGTAGTTTATTTCCTTTTACTGCTAAATAATATTCTATTTTATGGACATATATCACAATTTGTTTATCTATTTTCCTGTTGATGAATATTGGCTTTGATACCAATATTTGGTTAGTATGAATAAAGCTTCTAAGAATATTCTTGTACAGGTCTTTTTGTAGACAAATGATTTTGTTCCTCTTGAATAATTCTTAGGAACAGAATTGCTGGATCATAGTAGAAGTGTATATTTAACTTTATAAGCAACTGTCAGTTTTCCAAAATAGTTGTACAATTTTACACTCCTACCAGCCATGTATGAGAGTTTCAGTAGTCCCTTATCTTTGCCAATATTTGGCATTATCAGTCATTTTAATTTTAGCCATTCCAGTGGGTATATTATGGTATCTTACTGTGCTTATAATTTTCATTTCTGTGATGACTACTGACATAGAGCCCATTTTAAGGTGATTATTGGCCATTCCTATATCTTCTTTTAAGAAGTATCCAAGTCCTTTGCCCATTGTTTATTCGGTTGATTTCTTTCTCACTACTGAGTTGTAGCAATTGTCAGACATATGTATTGTGGTGGTTTCTCCCAGTCTATGGCTTGCCTTTTTATTTTACTACCAATTTTTGTTTTAACAAGAATGACAATAATATTTTAATTTCTATGAAGATCCTGTTTACTACTTTTTTATTTTATAGGTAGTGTTTTTTGTGTCCTATGTGTGTCCTTTTATTTTTTAATAAACTTATATCACAAGACTATTCCCAGTTTATTAAAATATGATTGTTAATAGCTACATAGTAGTTCAGCAAAAAAAGCATTTTGTGGAAATATCAGTCATTTCAATTTTTCATCAATATAAATAATACAATTATATTTTTTCACAGATTTCTCTGCATGCATCTCTGATTATTTGCTTTAGACAAAATGCTATTATTGTAGATAGTGGATCGAAGGGTACATATTTTGATACCTATTGCTAAATTGGGTTTACCAATTTGTACTCCTACCAGCAGTATAGAAGAGTGCTTACTCTCAAGTTTCAAATATATGAAAATAAACATATATTTAAAATATATTTTTATATTTCTTTTATGAATCAATTTTGCCTGTCTTTTGAACATTTGGCTGGGGAGGGAGATTCACTAACATTATTAACCTTTCGATTTTCCTATATTGTAATTTTTTAGATTCATCATTGATACCGACTTGAAGAGTTTTAAGTTTTTGTGTACACAGGGATATCAGAATTTTCCTTTATGTTTTCTGTATTAGAGTCTTTTAAAAGACATTTCCCAGAATGAAATCAGGTATACTTATTAATACGAGTGGGTCTCTTACTACCAATGGTCAATGATGTCACCAAAGTAATGTAAAAACAGATACATACATTGATTCAACAGGAAACAACTCATATGCACTGAAACCCTTTCCAGTCACTTTACTGGATAGCTCCAATGAGACTCTCACCTGCAATGCCTGACTTCCCAAATCAATGGGGGCCATATTAGGTTCTCACAGAGCTATCTCCCTGTACTCTGTGTTGGTCACTTGACTGCTCCCAGGCTTCTGTGAATGCCCTAGCTCTATTTCTCCCCCTGAAAACATCCTCACACTCTATGAGTAGTTTACTCAAGTCCTCTACTCATTCAGCTTGAAGTGAGCAGAAGTACAGCTTCAATAACCCTCTCTGTTATGGACTGAATTGTGTCCCCCCCCCTAGAATTCATGATTTGAGGCCATAACCCCCAATTTGATGATATTTGGAGACAGAGCCTCTGGGAAGGTAGTTAAACTTAAATGAGGTCATAAAGGTAGGGCCTGAATCCAATAAGCTTGGTGAAGACGAAGAAACGCAGACAGCTCTCCATATTCACAGAGAGGAAAGGCCATGTGAAAACACAGCAAGAAGGCAGCGATCTACAAGCCAGGAAGAGAGACATCACCAAAAACCAAACCTGCCGGCACCTTTATCCTGGACCTTTAGCCTCCAGAACCGTGAGAAAATAAATTCCTGCTGTTTAAGCCACGCAGTCTGTGGTATATTGTTATGACAGCACTAGAAGACAAATACACTCTCCAATACAATCTTCTCTCTAAGAGTACTCTTATTTCTTCTTATATACTCTTGATGTGGGTAATGGACTCAGAGTCACCAGATTTGTTTTGAATATCAATCATCTGAAGTTCTTCATAGATGATCCACAACCTTTCTTTAGAATACATCGTCCCTGAACACTCTTTGTCCTCAGTTTCAGAATTACAATTATGAAACTCATGAAAAAAATAGTACTTAGCCTCCTACACTATCTCAATTCGATTCTTGGACTAATCAAAATTCACCCCTGGTGCTGAGAAGGGCCAGTCTTTTCAAAAGCCCTTGGCCACCAATATTGGATCAAAATGAGAGTCTGTTAGCAAGGAAGAAGGATGGGAATGATGTTGGGTAGGCAGCCAGGAGTGCCCACAACAAGGAAGGTATTTACAGGTGGCTTTAAAAGATAAATTTCCTCTGATCAAACTGAGCTAAAATACAGAACTCTGAAGCCAATTCTTAATCATATGTAATAGTCAAACTGTAAATAGCCTTAGTCATGTTTAGAATCAGCTTTTTGTGCACAGACATAGAAAGAAGATTGATATTCTATGCACCTCTTCCTATCTTTTGGACTTCTGCTTTTTTCCCTTTAAATTCTCTTAACACTCCACAGCTTAAGAGGGAGAAGGAAAATGAAAAGGGAGAAGCTTCTGACAAGTCTGTAGTGCCTTTGAAACGCCCATTCTCATCTATTAGAGATCATAAGAAGCAAGAAGCCACTTTCTAAGTAGCACAAGCAAGAGTAAAGCAACATCTTCTTATGAGAAGTCAGGAGGAGAAAAGAGAAGAGGAAGCCAGGAAGTCAAGCATGATGGGTATCCCCTTCTGCCCTTCTAGGCATACTCTCCACCCACTCTACCCTGCCTTTTTTCCCAGCAAGCTGAACTCTACAGATGGTACCACCTGGGCCCCTTGCCCTCTGGCTTCCACATTGGTTTGCTAATGTTTGGCACTGGTAGGAGATGGAGGGTGGGAGAAGGGAGAGGTAAGGGAATTTACCCCCCTGCATCCCTCCCTGGTGATGCTTGGCTGTGGCTATGTTCTTGTCCCCAAGGTGGCAACTCCTATCACATGGACTCCCTCCCCTGACTGCAACTCTCCCCACCTTTTCATAGCTACCACCTCCTTTTGTCCATTCAGGTGCAGGTGTAGCATGCTTCACCAAACAATGCTTCACCATTCTTTGTCAGTTCCCTTAAGCCTACTGACACCATTGCAAATTGCCCCTTTGTTAAGCTGCTTTTTTACTTACCACTTTGAACTTGCCATGGGTTTGCTGCATGGACTCTGACACCTCAGATCACAAGTTCAGAAGAAGCATGTATCTGAGGCAAAGTAGATGAAAATCCTGAAATGCAAGGCAAAAAATAAATCAAGTTACCAGCAATCTGAGCGCCAGACTAAAAACCTGATTCTGATACAAGATTGCATTAAATAAGGAAACTCTACTCTGCTTATTCTAAGACAAACTGAAGCCAACAAACTGATGGGAGAGAAAGGTAGTAAACTGTGACAAAAACACCGGTAGAAGGGATTGGTCACAGGGTCAGAGACGGAGTGCAGAAAAACTGACCTCCACTGATCTACAGACCACCTCTCACTCTTCTTTCTTCCAAGTCTTCCAGTCTCTATCCCCAGATTTTCTCCCATTGTATAATTTTATATCCATTCTTCTTAAGCCTTCAACTATCACTTCCAGACAGAATAATGCAAAAGGCTTTTTCTAACCTAAACTTTACTCTTCAGTTACAGCCCTAACTGCTTGGATATCCCCTGCCACTCAAAATTAACTCATCCCAAATTTATCATATCTTCATCCTCTCACAGTAACTGGCCATTCCTCTTGACCTGCCTTTATAGTGGTGGCATCAACTGTCTCCCGTTCCACCATGCTCACGAGTTCAGGCATCTTTTTACTACCTTCTCCCACAAACCCCAGGTCTAAGTCTGTTGCCACACAGAAAATCCAGATGGCGAATCACTGTATATATTCTCCTGTGGGTTTCAGTCTTCCTCTCCAGCCTCGTCTCTCGCCTCTTCTCTTCATTATTGTCATCCTATTCTCATACTATAATGCATGCCTTGCCTCTACATTATTTACTCTAATAGAAAAACCTTTGCCAAATAATCCTATCTGACACATGGCAAGTGCACTTCCTTCAAAAACTCTTCCCTCTTTTCTTTCCCCAGCCAAATGTCCTCCTCTTCTGAATATTTGACTTACACAACTCTTATAGACTTGTTCTCTAGTATGTATTACAATCATGTACTATGCATTATAATCATGTACTACTGTTATGTATTATATTATTTTGTATAATAACTATTTAATATAATAATGTATTATGTATTATACTCCTGATTTTAAAATACAGAAATATTTTCTGTGCTAAATTTCAATTGCTTGAAAGTAGGAAAGGTCCTATTTGCTTTATCCTCTGCAGCATCTATCTTCAATAAATAATGTCTGAACTGCATTGTGTTGCATTGAGTTTTCTGATATGCATATCAAATTTTCAGGAAAATTATTTCTAAAATTAAACAAAGACTATCAAAAATCCAAAAGCCGTGCCGTATATACCTCCTATATCTTGGCACAATTTTCATTTTTTAAAACATTAGAAAATAATTAAAGAAAACTAGATTAATTTCACAAACAATATTTAACTTAGAAATGTTAACCCAGTCCCTGTAACAGTGACAAATTTGTGTCTATAGTTCACCTTAAGGGATTTGGTAACAATACATTTTTCTCTCCCAGACAAATTAAGTTATTCTAGACAAGCATGCAGTACTTTTTTAGCAAAATGTAGCCGCTTGTGCCTGCATTGCAATTTTACTAATTGGCACATATATGACGTAGAGACTGAAAAACGAATGTTGTTTTGCAAGGAGGTTTTCTGTTTTCACAAAAACACCCACTCTTGCTGATAATGAATAATTTGGACCTAAAAGTTTCCCCCAGAAAACTTTGAAAAAATCCTTTAGTTTGATCAATCTTCCTCCATGTTTTTCTGGTTATTTGGGAAAGCTGCATGAAAATATGTTCTTTGATTTAGCTATTCATTTTCTTAATAACCATAACTGAGTATTAGCATTATAATTTCTTGAATAATGTTCATCAGATTCTCCTCTAATGACATCAATGCCTGTTTTCTTTTTTTCCTGAAGCTCTCACTCCCCAAGGACCATTCTCCATCGTGATATTGTTTGTAACCATATGCAGTGGACCTCTTTGTTTGCTTTTCAGTTTTGCTTTGTTCGCCTATCTTCTTCATAGCCCATTCTTTTGTTTTCTTTTGGGGAAATTCCCTTCCCCACACCCTCAGTCCTTGTGGTCTGGGTTCGTGGAGCTGACTCTACCCTAAGCACCAAAAATGGGCACGTTCCGGCCGGAGAAGTCAGATCATTTTATCTCCTGACTACGGTGCTTAGTTCACAAAGGAATAATGAATCAAGTTGAATTCACAAGAATCAGGCCAGGGACTGGTGGGAATCCTTAGAAAAGGTACTCTCTTTCCATTTGGGTTGCTAAACAGGAAGGATATAGCTTAGACATTTCTTGGTGGCGGGGCTGGGGGGGTACCTGAAGAGGAAACCAATACAGGAAAGCAGAACAAGAGGTGGAGAAAGATTTCTGACATAACTACTTGTGCACCTGGATTCACGACTTCTCTGGATTTTTAATTATGTAAGCCAGTTTTTTTTTTTTAATTAAGCCAGTTTGTAAGTTAATAAATTCCCTCTTTTTTATATTTTAAAAAGAAACTGACTTTCTCTCCCTTGCAAATGAAAAGATTCATAGCTGGTATACCATGGGGCACCATATGCTCTTCAACCGCCTTCCTCTCTAACCAATGACCAGTGTCAGCCTGGCCTCCTCCTCTGCTCTGCAGCTGTCATTATCACGCCTCTTTCCAGGGCCTGATATATAACCTTCATCTGCAAAGTCCAGAAACACCTTTGGGCTTTATTCTAATTATCCTCAACTTCTCTCTATCTACCAGTGCACTGTGCAATGTCATTTTTCAAATGTTGATTCATCCCTGAACACGTTTTAAGTCCATCTGCTTCTTTCATATTTCCCAAAATATGCTTTAAATTTTTAAATTATTTTAAATAGAGACACAGTAAAACATATAGAAATAATTCACAGCAAACATATAAATTAATAAGGTCACTGATGGGGGCTTTGAGATCCATATCCTGCAAATCGGTGATTCTAAAATAGGCAGAGCAAGTAGCTAGTATAGGTTGAGGACTTAGAAGGCCCCCACTTGACCTCCTAACTGTACCACCTCATTTCTATCCTAGCGCCTGTGAAACCACCATTAGTAATTTTACCATTTGATATATATATATATCTACATATATCTATATCTAGATATAGATATACACAATGGAATATCACTCATCCATACAAAAGAATGAAATAATACCATTTGCAGCAACATGGATGGACCTAGAGATTATCATACTAAGCAAAGTAAGTCAGAGAAAGACAAATACCATATGATATCACTTATATATGGAATCTAAAAAATGACACAAATGAACTTATTTACAAACAGAAACAAACTCACATAGAAAACAAACTTATGGTTACAAAAGGGGAAAGGAGGAGGGGGAGGGATAAATTAGGAGTTTGGGATTAACATATACACAATACTATATATAACATAGATAAACAACAAGGTTCTACTGTATAGCACAGGGAACTATATTCAATATCTTGTAATAAACAATAATGAAAAAATATGAAAAATAATATATATATATGTATAACTGAATCACTTGGCTGTACACAAGAAACTAATACAACATTGTAAATCAACTATACTTCAATTTTTAAAAATGAAAATAAAGTAATAATAATCTTGCCATTTGATTTTTAAAAAGTGAGCTGGACAGTAAACACATTGCCCAAGTTTTGCCCACTAAAAATCCAAATTTATGGCATGACATCCATGAGTATATCCATGGGAAAAAAGAGAAAATACGACAGTGTAAGAAAATCCTAGAAAATCCACTCCTCATGGGCTCTGAAAAACACCACCATTCAGTTTCATGTTGCACATGAATAAAATTTTCATTAGGTCAGACTGATACACCTACAGAAGATCGTGATTTTCTACAAAAGATTATAAAACACTGGAATAGGAGTTGAAATAAACTGCTCTGCCTTGCTCAAAAAAAAAATGACATGTGTAAATTTTCCAAGCTTCATTTTCATCATCAAGCCTGTTGACAAGGGACATTATATTATTAGACTTTTATCTCGCTACTCAGAAAGGATGATCGAAGCAGCTTTAATAACAGATCAGTTTCATTAATAAAACCTCTGCTCTACTCCAATTTACATGAGCTTCATTATGAAAAGTAACTGGCCACTCTGAATTTACTGAGGAGTCAGCTAATGCTGAATATAAAAGCACAGAAAGATTTAAGAGGAAGACCTGATTCAAGGTCATATATGTTGTAAAGAAAACTGAGTGATCCTTAAAGGGGGAAAAAAGTTGGGCCTACTTAAAAAGCACTCAACCTGCAATTAAGCTTTAAATTTTGAATAAATAAATGTCTTGCTGGACAGAAAAATCTAGTGCCCCAAACCCAATGGACACAAGAAAATGGTTTTGTGACCTTGTCACTGTCAGACATCAATGTCATAATAATTGAAAACTGGTTACTGGCTGATTTTGTCATCCCTCCTCTTGAACATCCTATTCCAATAACTCATCTAACGTAACTGTCAGAGCTGGGGAGTGATGACAAGGCCCCCATCACAAATCTGTGATACACAGTTACATTTAAAAGGTTCTTATTTCACATGCAATACTGAACAGACGTTTTAAGTGAATAAGATCACTGGAGCTCTCAATTCCAATACAATGTTTCTGACAGCTAGTTCAAAATGCACGTGGGTGAGGGGCTTGGGCTATACATTTTGAAAGAGCAAATGATAAGGTTATAAGATAATACTAGTACTTCTTCTTCCCCAATCACATTATGGAAAAGTGATAGTGAACAACCTTTAGAATTCCCTCCAGTTGAGAGTGTACAAATAAGAAAAGTGAATGTATTCCCTTGCTTGCATTTAGTAGTAAGGCTCAATGATGTATGTTTTGCCCTCATCGTGGAGACTGGAAATTATATATATATATATATATATATATATATATATATATACATATATATATATATACACACACATATATATATATACATATAAAATACCTGAAATGTGTAAATTTTTTATATATTATATATTTAATATATAATATGTGTAATACCTGAAATATGCAAAAATTTAATATATTTTTTATATATTATATATATTTTAGGACAGATTCTGAAGGTATTAAGAAGGTCTAGGAATTCAGAGGGTTCCACAGGTACATATGTGTCTGTTTTACACAGATTATTCAAATCTGACCAAAAATAACATTTTGTAGAAGGCTCTCTCCTCCAACAATCGAAATTCCATCCAATCCTGAATCCCTGTTCAAGGTCTACCTTCTCTGTGATCTTCCCTAATAAATCCAGCCCACATCCTCCCTTCTCTCTCAAATGTGATTTCTACTTCACCACCACCGTCACACATTTATTGAGTACTTACTGAAATACAGGACCTTATTCCTGAAGTCATCAGGCTTCATGTTCCTAAGCTTGAAACAGTTTAAAGTTTGCAGTGAAGACAGATGCAGACACACAAAAAAGTATAAGCAATCGCCCACAGTAGCTGTAGATCGCGGGGTAAGTGAACACAGGAATGCGCAGGAGGATGGGGTCACAAAGGCTGCATTAGTCAGAGGGAAGAAGGGTTTATGGAGGAGGTAGACTTCAAGTTTGTCCTGGAAGAAGGGCCCCTCTCATACAGCCACAGCGTGAACAAGATGTAGAGGCAGAGAAGGACCAACATAGGACCGATGGGAAGGTTTGGGGAAATCACACGTTCTCTTCATCTGTGGATTTATCCGTCACTAAAGGTGATCTCACCTGTGCTTGAGGGAAAACTCGCTAACCAAAGAGTGAAAGAAATGCAACAGCATGTACTTCTAAAATAATTTAGTTTAGGTAGCATTAGCAAGACAGCAAAAGGATGACAAACCACCACTGGGTTCCACACTGACTAGGGTCCATTTTTACTGGTTGTCTAAATTTGGGCCACAAGCTCAATAACGTGAGAACGAGTCCAGTTAGCTCTCACATTTGAGGTAGGAGCCTTTCACTTAGGAACCATAATGTAAATAGTAAAAAAGGGACTTTCCTTAAAAGTCACAATTGAATTTGAAATCCCCGGTGGGGGTTGGACTAAAGCAACATAAAAAAATTAATAGGACTTACTCCCAAGTGCTTACTCCCTACTGCCCTTTAAAACATACAGAGATTCAGAGATTTATGCTTTGCTAAGAGCTATTCTGCAGAAACCCAAGTTTCCCTCCCAACAGCCCAGTGAGTCTCAATCTTGGTGACATATTAAAGGCACCTGGAGAGCTGTTAAAACCCACTAAACACAGTATCTACCTGGTCCACTAACTCAGAATCTTCAAGGGTGGAGCCCAGACAGGCTATCTTCCCGTGCAGCAGAGTTAAGAACGACTGACATCTCCCTTCTTACAACCACCAAGGGCCTCACAGTCAACCATCTGCCCATTTACCATCATTTTGTGAAAACAGGGGGACACAGCACAGCATATATAAACTTTTAAACTTAAACTTTTGTCTTCACTATCAATACTGGGCATAATTGACTAAGCAATGAGTAAAAGAATCAGAAAAAAAACAAGCAATGTAGGCAGAGGTTTTAAGGAAAGTGTTGAAAGAAAACAAGAGAGACAAGAAAAATAAGAGTAATGAATCATTTTTAGAAATAAAATGTCCTGAAATGTACAAGTGTAGCCAATATTAACTCAGTTAATATTTAGGATGACATAGGTATTAACCACTATGACGACAGTAATACCTACCAGTTTTTAATTCTTGCTAGAGGTCACTCAGAGTATTAAATGTTTTGTATATTAAACTCAATCTTACAACAGTTCTGTGACAGAGAGTTCCCTATTTTATAGATGAAATAAGGCTCATAATAATTAAGTGATTTTCCCTGATGTAGCCTAGCTAGTGCCTGTACCAGTTTTCACACAGATTTACTGATTCCTAAAGTGTCACAAAAGCAATTTGATTCAGTTATCATACACCAGTATCATCCAAGGGCTCGGCTTACAGCCCTGAGCTGTAGCTGAGAGGGGAGGTGGGGGGATGGGGTGGATATGAATTGATATAAATGACTTTTGAGTCCAGTTAGTCCTAATTTAGGGCAGAAATCACTTAATTTGTAATTTGTTGATCCGGGGTTAATTTCTGACTTATTGGGTGGGCTGTTTAAATGTCATTCCTGTTTGACCATCATTCTGACTTATTGGGTGGGCTGTTTCAAACTTCTCTTCCTATCGGCAGCTTTCACTCATGGACCCAGTTTGCCAAGAATTCCCAATATTTTTGGAGCAAGAAAGACTGTAACTTGTTTTTGGAGCCAATTCTTTTCATGGTTCTAGTCTTTAAAACATTGTTCTTTTCCAAAATAGGTGGACACTGGTAACGAGCCAGACTTAAGGTAAAGGATAATACTTTAAAGTTTCACGTAATCATTTCAATAAGTTCTTGAAAGTGTTTTTAGCTTTAACAAAGCTCTGTATATGAGTGAGTGCATTCTGTTTATAGAATGGAGAATTAAGGAGCACACTCCAGCCTAACTCATCCACAAAGGGCCAAAGCAGAGAAAAAAACCAACTCCCTATGCATAGCACGAGGCCCCCATCCTGAAAGTACTCTGCTATCTAATTTAAAGCCTGCCTCACTCTAGTTACCAAGAGGAAACATGCCACAATTCCAGCTAAAGATTAGAATGTGTTTCCCAGAGACCGAAGGATAACCCACTCCCACACTGAAGACAGACCCTTGAAAACCCTAACTTACTTTCCTTATTTGTTGCTTGACATGTCATCCTGCTTCTCATAATTTATCCCAGCTCTTTCTATGGAAAGTATAGTATTTGCTCAAAAAGGACAAAGAAATGGTAAATCATCAAACACTGATCACCAAGTCAAAGGAATGGATATTTCTTTTACTAGGGGAAGGCACAAAAAAGATTATTAGGTATTTGTAGTTATAAATAACAGATGAAGTTTTTCCTTTTATGCATAAAAACCTGGCAATGTCATGATTATATACTCAAAATGTATTACACGTCTAAGTATTAAAATGTGAAGGATAATAATCTCAGGATATGTTGTTTTCTGAATATCCTAATCTTAATTGCCATGAAATTTGCATTTCATATCATTTGAAGTCTGAATATGAGCATACTTGATATGAATCCAATATCAGTCACAATTTTTCTTTATTTTGTTACTCTCGTCCTAGATTTAAAAACAACACAGAAGGCGGGAGAGGGGGAAGATGGCGGAAGAGTAAGACGCGGAGATCGCCTTCCTCCCCAAAGATACACCAGAAATACATCTACACGTGGAACAACTCCTACAGAACACCTACTGAACGCTGGCAGAAGACCTCAGACCTCCCAAAAGGCAAGAAACCCCCCACGTACCTGGGTAGGGCAAAAGAAAAAAGAATAAACAGAGACAAAAGGATAGGGACGGGACCTGCAGCAGTGGGAGGGAGCTGTGAAGGAGGAAAGGTTTCCACACACTAGGAAGCCCCTTCGCGGGGACTGCGGGTGGCGGAGGGGGAAAGCTTCGGCGCCTCGGAGGAGAGCACAGCAACAGGGGCAAAGCGGAGAGATTCCCGCATAGAGGATCAGGGCCGACCGGCACTCCTCCGCCCGAGAGGCTTGTCTGCTCAACCGCCGGGGCGGGCGGGGCTCGGAGCTGACGATCCGGCTTCTGTCGGAGCGCAGGGAGAGGACTGGTGGCGTGAACACAGCCTGCAGGGGGTTAGTGCGCCATGGCTGGCCGGGAGGGAGTCCGGGGAAAAGTCTGGACCTGCCAAAGAGCCAAGAGACTTTTTCTTCCCTCTTTGTTTCCTGGTGCGCGAGGAGAGGAGATTAAGAGCACTGCTTAAAGGAGCCCCAGAGGCGGGCGCGAGCCGCGGATATCAGCGCGGACCCCAGAGTCGGGCATGAGACGCTAAAGCCGCTGCTGCCGCCACCAAGAAGCCTGTGTGCGAGCACAGGTCACTATCCACACCTCCCCTCCCGGGAGCCTGGGCAGCCCGCCACTGCCAGGGTCCCGTGATCCAGGGACAACTTCCCAGGGAGAACACACAGCATGCCTCAGGCTGGTGCAACACCACGTTGGCCTCTGCCACCGCAGGCTCGCCCCGCATCCGTACCCCTCCCTCCCCCCCGGCCTGAGTGAGCCAGAGCCCCTGAATCAGCTGCTCGTTTAACCGCATCCTCTCTGAGTGAAGAACAGACGCCCTCAGGTGACCTACACACAGAGGCGGGTCTAAACCCAAAGCTGAACCCCGGGAGCTGTGTGAACAAAGAAGAGAAAGGGAAATTTCCCCCAGCAGCCTCAGGAGCAGCGGATTAAATCTCCACAATCAACTTGATGTACCCTGCATCTGTGGAATACCTGAGTCGACAAGGAATCATCCCAAATTGAGGAGGTGGACTTTGAGAACAAGATATATTATTTTTTCCCCTTTTCCTCTTCTTGTGAGTGTGTATGGTTATGCTTCTGTGCGAGATTCTGTCTGTATAGCTTTGCTTTCTCCATTTATCCTAGGGTTCTGTCCGTCCGCTTTTTGGGTTTTTTTTACTTAAAAAAATTTTTTTTTCTTAATAATTATTTTTATTTTAATAACTTTATTTTATCTTACTTTATTTTATTTTATCCTCTTTCTTTCTTTCTTTGTACTTTTTCTCCCTTTTATTCTGAGCCGTGTGGATGAAAGGCTCTTGGTGCTCCAGCCAGGATCAGTGCTGTGCCTCTGAAGGGGGAGAGCCAACTTCAGGACACTGATCCACAAGAGACCTCCCAGCTCCACATAATATCAAACGGCGAAAATCTCCCAGAGATCTCCATCTCAACACCAACACGCAGCTTCACTCAACGACCAGCAAGCTACAGTGCTGGACACCCTATGCCAAACAACTAGCAAGACAGGAACACAAGCCCACCCATTAGCAGAGAGGCTGCCTAAAATCATAATAAGTCCACTGACACCCAAAAACACACCACCAGACGTGGACCTGCCCACCAGAAAGACAAGATCCAGCCGCATCCACCAGAACACAGGCACTAGTGCCCTCCACCAGGAAACCTACACAACCCACTGAACCAACTTTAGCCACTGGGGACAGAAACAAAAAACAACGGGAACTACGAACCAGCAGCCTGCAAAAAGGAGACCCCAAACACAGTAAGATAAGCAAAATGAGAAGACAGAAAAACACACAGCAGATGAAGGAGCAAGGTAAAAACCCACCAGATCTAACAAATAAAGAGGAAATAGGCAGTCTACCTGAAAAAGAATTCAGAATAATGATAGTAAAGATGATCCAAAATCTTGGAAATAGAACAGAGAAAATGAAAGAAACATTTAACAAGGACCTAGAAGAACTAAAGAGGAAACAAGCAACGATGAACAACACAATAAGTGAAAGTAAAAATACTCTAGAAGGGATCAATAGTAGAATAACTGAGGCAGAAGAACAGATAAGTGACCTGGAACATAAAACAGTGGAAATAACTACTGCAGAGCAGAATAAAGAAAAAAGAATGAAAAGAACTGAGGACAGTCTCAGAGACCTCTGGGACAACATTAAACGCACCAACATTCGAATGATAGGGGTCCCAGAAGAAGAAGAGAAAAAGAAAGGGACTGAGAAAATATTTGAAGAGATTATAGTTGAAAACTTACCTAATATGGGAAAGGAAATAGTTAATCAAGTCCAGGAAGCTCAGAGAGTCCCATACAGGATAAATCCAAGGAGAAACAGGCCAAGACACATATTAATCAAACTATCAAAAATTAAATACAAAGAAAACATATTAAAAGCAGCAAAGGGAAAACAACAAATAACACACAAGGGAATCCCCATAAGGTTAACAGCAGCAGAAACTCTGCAAGCCAGAAGGGACTGGCAGGACATATTTAAAGTGATGAAGGAGAAAAACCTACAACCAAGATTACTCTACCTATCAAGGAACTCATTCAGATTTGATGGAGAAATTAAAACCTTTACAGACAAGCAAAAGCTGAGAGAGTTCAGCACCACCAAACCAGCTTTACAACAAATGCTAAAGGAACTTCTCTAGGCAAGGAACACAAGAGAAGGAAAAGACCTACAATAACAAACCCAAAACAATTAAGAAGATGGGAATAGGAACATACATATCTATAATTACCTTAAATGTAAATGGATTAAATGATCCCACCAAAAGACACAGACTAGCTGAATGGATACAAAAACAAGACCCATATATATGCTGTC
Source organism: Delphinapterus leucas (assembly GCF_059928025.1). Lineage (NCBI taxonomy): Eukaryota > Metazoa > Chordata > Mammalia > Artiodactyla > Monodontidae > Delphinapterus > Delphinapterus leucas. The sequence continues at coordinate 99,965,947 of NC_143131.1, read as the reverse complement.
TACAAGAGACCCACTTCAGACCTAGGGACACACACAGACTGAAAGTGAGGGGATGGAAAAAGATATTGCATGCAAATGTAAATCAAAAGAAAGCTGGAGTAGCAATTCTCATATCAGACCAAACAGACTTTAAAATAAAGACTATTAGAAGAGACAAAGAAGGACACTACATAATGATCAAGGGATCGATCCACGAAGAAGATATAACAATTGTAAATATTTATGCACTCAACATAGGAGCACCTCAATACATAAGGCAAATACTAACAGCCATAAAAGGGGAAATCCACAATAACACATTCATAGTAGGGGACTTTAACACCCCACTTTCACCAATGGACAGATCATCCAAAATGAAAATAAATAAGGAAACACAAGCTCTAAATGATACATTAAACAAGATGGACTTAATTGATATTTATAGGACATTCCATCCACAAACAACAGAATACACATTTTTCTCAAGTGCTCATGGAACATTCTCCAGGATAGATCATATCTTGGGTCACAAATCAAGTCTTGGTAAATTTAAGAAAATTGAAATTGTATCAAGTATCTTTTCCGACCACAACGCTATGCGACTAGATATCAACTACAGGAAAAGATCTGTAAAAAATACAAACACATGGAGGCTAAACAATACACTACTTAATAACGACGTGATCACTGAAGAAATCAAAGAGGAAATCAAAAAATACCTAGAAACAAATGACAATGGAGACACGATGACCCAAAACCTATGGGATGCAGCAAAAGCAGTTCTAAGAGGGAAGTTTAGCAATACAATAGCAATACAATCCTACCTTAAGAAACAGGAAACATCTCAAATAAACAACCTAACCTTGCACTTAAAGCAACTAGAGAAAGAAGAACAAAAAAACCCCAAAATTAGCAGAAGGAAAGAAATCATAAAGATCAGATCAGAAATAAATGAAAAAGAAATGAAGGAAATGATAGCAAAGATCAATAAAACTAAAAGCTGGTACTTTGAGAAGATAAATAAAGTTGATAAACCACTGGCCAGACTCATCAAGAAAAAAAGTGAGAAGACTCAAATCAATAGAATTAGAAATGAAAAAGAAGAAGTAACAAGTCATACTGTAGAAATACAAAAGATCATGAGAGATTACTACAAGCAACTGTATACCAATAAAATGGACAACCTGGAAGAAATGGACAAATTCTTAGAAATGCACAACATGCCAAGACTGATTCAGGAAGACATAGAAAATATGAACAGACCAATCACAAGCACTGAAATTGAAACTGTGATTAAAAATATTCCAACAAACAAAAGCCCAGGACCAGACGGCTTCACAGGCAAATTCTATCAAACATTTAGAGAAGAGCTAACACCTATCCTTCTCAAACTCTTCCAAAATATAGCAGAGGGAGGAACACTCCCAAACTCATCTATGAGGCCACCATCACCCTGATACCAAACCCAAACAAGGATGTCACAAGGAAAGAAAACTACAGGCCAATATCATTGATGAATATAGATGCAAAAATCCTCAACAAAATACTAGCAAACAGAATCCAACAGCATATTAAAAGGATCATACAACATGATCAAGTGGAGTTTTTTCCAGGAATGCAAGGATTCTTCAATATACACAAATCAATCAACGTGGTACACCATATTAACAAACTGAAGGAGAAAAACCATATGATCATCTCAATAGATGCAGAGAAAGCTTTCGACAAAATTCAACACCCATTTATGATAACAACCCTGCAGAAAGTAGGCATAGAGGGAACTTTCCTCAACATAATAAAGGCCATATATGACAAACCCACAGCCAACATCGTCCTCAATGGTGAAAAAGTGAAACCACTTCCACTAAGATCAGGAACAAGACAAGGTTGCCCACTCTCACCACTCTTATTCAACATAGTTTTGGAAGTTTTAGCCACAGCAATCAGAGAAGACAAGGAAATGAAAGGAATCCAAATCAGAAAAGAAGAAATAAAGATGTCACTGTTTACACATGACTTGATACTATACATAGAGAATCCTAAAGATGCTACCAGAAAGCTACTAGAGCTAATCAATGAATTTGGTAAAGTAGCAGGATACAAAATTAATGCACAGAAATCTCTGGCATTCCTATACACTAATGATGAAAAATCTGAAAGTGAAATTAAGAAAACACTCCCATTTACCAATGCAACAAAAAGAATAAAGTATCTAGGAATAAACCTACCTAAGGAGACAAAAGACCTGTATGCAGAAAATTATAAGACACTGATGAAAGAAATTAAAGATGATACAAATAGATGGAGAGATATACCATGTTCTTGGACTTGAAGAATCAACATTGTGAAAACAACTCTACTACCCAAAGCAATCTACAGATTCAATGCAATCCCTATCAAACTACCACTGGCATTTTTCACAGAACTGGAACAAAAAATTTCACAATTTGTATGGAAACACAAAAGACCCTGAATAGCCAAAGCAATCTTGAGAACGAAAATGGAGCTGGAGGAATCAGGCTCCCTGACTTCAAACTATACTACAAAGCTACAGTAATCAAGACAGTATGGTACTGGCACAAAAACAGAAATATAGATTAATGGAACAGGAAAGAAAGCCCAGACATAAACCCATGCACATATGGTCACCTTATCTTTGATAAAGGAGGCAGGAATGTACAGTGGAGAAAGGACAGCCTCTTCAATAAGTGCTGCTGGGAAAACTGGACAGGTACCTGTAAAAGTATGAGATTAGAACATTCCCTAACACCATACACAAAAATAAGCTCAAAATGGATTAAAGACCTAAATGTAAGGCCAGAAACTATCAAACTTTTAGAGGAAAACAGAGATAGAAAACTCTATGACATAAATCACAGCAAGATCCTTTTTGACCCACCTCCTAGAGAAATAGAAATAAAAACAAAAATTTAAAAATGGGACCTAAGGAAACTTAAAACCTTTTGCACAGCAAAGGAAACCATAAACAAGATGAAAAGACAACCCTCAGAATGGGAGAAAATATTTGCAATTGAAGCAACTGACAAAGGATTAATCTCCAAAATTTACAAGCAGCTCGTGCAGCTCAATAACAAAAAAACAAACAACCCAATCCAAAAATGGGCTGAAGACCTAAACAGACATTTCTCCAAAGAAGATATACAGTTTGCCAACAAACACATGAAAGGATGCTCAACATCATTAATCATCAGAGAAATGCAAATCAAAACTACAACGAGATATCATCTCACACCAGTCAGAATGGCTCATCAAAAAATCTAGAAACAATAAATGCTGGAGAGGATGTGGAGAAAAGGGAACACTCTTGCACTGCTGGTGGCAATGTGAATTGGTACAGCCACTATGGAGAACAGTATGGAGGTTCCTTAAAAAACTACAAATAGAACTACCATATGACCCAGCAATCCCACTACTGGGCATATACCCTGAGAAAACCATAATTCAAAAAGAGTCATGTACCACAATGTTCATTGCAGCTCTATTTACAATAGCCAGGAGATGGAAGCAACCTAAGTGTCCATCATTGGATGAATGGATGAAGAAGATGTGGCACATATATACAATGGAATATTACTCAGCCATAAAAAGAAATGAAACTGAGTTATTTGTAGTGAGGTGGATGGACCTAGAGTCTGTCATACAGAGTGAAGTCAGAAAGAGAAAGACAAATGCCCTATGCTAACACATATATATGGAATCTAAGAAAAAAAAAATGTCATGAAGAACCTAGGGGTAAGACAGGAATAAAGACACAGACCTACTAGAGAATGGACTTGAGGATATGGGGAGGGGGAAGGGTAAGCTGGGACAAAGTGAGAGAGTGGCATGGACATATATACACTACCAAGAGTAAAATAGATAGCTAGTGGGAAGCAGCCGCATAGCACAGGGAGATCAGCTTGGTGCTTTGTGACCACCTAGAGGGGTGGGATAGGGAGGGTTGGAGGGAGGGAGATGCAAGAGGGAAGAGATATGGGAACATATGTGTATATATACCTGATTCAATTTGTTATAAAGCAGAAACTAACACACCATTTTAAAGCAATTATACTCCAATAGAGATGTTAAAAAAACTCTAATGCTAAAATCATAATCCAAAAATAAAATCATTACCATTCTATTAGCTTGCTAATCTTTCAGGCTTAAGAATAGACTAGTGCATTTTAGCAATATAAGGTTAAAATACAGTTAAGGTTGAACTTTGTATTTTTCCACTTAAATGTCCACTTTCTTTACATGCTTATAGGTTAACTCATTTACCTCTTTATTTTCTTAAATTTCTACCTCTTTTTAAAGCAAAAAAAGGGAGACAAGAGAGAAAACAAGAAAGAAAAACTGACAATGCTTTCTGCATTACTGATGCAATGAAAATAACAGAAATAGTGAGATAAAAATAAAACAATTTCATGTACATGTTTCAGGCTAATTTCTTTTCCAAGAAAAACATTAAAAAAAGAAAAAAAAAAGAATGAGCCACAGATTGCCCAGTCTATCTTCTCTATTAAAATAACTGCAAAAAAAAAAAAAAAGGAAGAGAGGGCTAATGGATCATTACAAAATAAAGTTGTCCCTAGTCACATTACAGTATGCCAAAAATTTTTTAAAAGTCCATTCTTCATTCTTCTCTCTCCCCATTTACCTTGGTTCTTGAAATCACTGATAGAGCAGGATCATGGGAAAATAACAGTACCTGAAATTGTGATTGTATACACATAAACAAGTGAACTCTTTATAGGATTGATGGATACATCAGACCAAAAATGTCAAATCAGTTCAAATTTTAAATTATTTTACTTAATTTCTTTGGATACTGACCTCTAAAACTTGTTTGTTTGTATAGACACAACCTGTATCGTTGCTGAGGTAGAAACCAGTAGCTCACAGCATATCATAACCACAGCAGCCCAGTTCAACTCACCAACTTAAAAAGGGAGCAAACTCCACCATCTCCTAGTCTAAGAATTAGCTTCGAAGCTCTACCAGCTGGTAGAGAAGGCAAAACAACAAGGAAGTAGATTTGCAACAGCCTAAGACATCCTCAAAAAGGCACACTTAGTTTTATAAATTTATATAAAACCAAAGCCCCTCCCTTCCTTGTCCCTTCTTTGACTTTATCCTTGTTCTCTGGGACTACCTCCCTTAGGGTGTAACCGAGAAAGACCCTATGGGACTCTCCCATAATAGGACTCTTCACCATGTCCTCCACCTGCCTTTTGTCTGTACAAAAACTTTAGTCAAAGAATAAATTTAATCAGAGAAGTGAGAAAATGCAGAAAGGAAGGAAAACAGTCAAGAAAGACAAAAAAATAATAGTTTAGCCATTAAAGTCAAGGACTTTTAATTCCTCCCTAAGGGCTCTAGATAATATTCTAAGCCAGGTCCTTTGAGCTGTTTTGCAGATACTGAAACCCCCACCAGGTGGAAGAAGTTAACTGTATGGTTGCCCACAAGCACGTAGACCACGGACTGGTTGGAACCAGAATGTTCATGATGTTGACTCCCAATTACCTCACCAACAACGAGTCAGAATAATGTCCACAAGCTGACCCCCTTCTTCACCCTGTCTTTAAAAACCTTTCCTTGAAAGCCTTCAGGGAGTTCAGGTGTTTCAAGCACTAGCTGCCTGGACTCCTTGCTTGGCGCCCTGCATTAAATGCAGCACTTTCCTTCACCACAACCCTGTGTCAGCAGATTGGCTTTACTGTGCACAGGCAAGTGGACCCAAGTTTGATTCAGTAACAAGGGTAGTGATGCCAGCCCCTTATTTCCATGAGCAAATATGCTTTACACATCCACGTTTTGTACTATCATGCCCCTGTTGATGGAAGTAGTTTGGTGCTTGGCTTACCATGTTTGCTGACTGACTTGTCCTTCCAGACCAGTAACCCTAGGCTAACTGGTTTTCTCCCAATAACATGAAAACAAATTTTGCTTCCAGTATAATTGTGGAAAGAATTGATTGTACTTCCTGATATATCTTACAGACACCACCTGCTGTCAAATAAATCTTTCTGACTTATCACTATGCTTGTATTTTTGGGTATGTTTCCTAGGATGAGTCTATTTTTCATTAGAGCATTGTAAAGGGATAGATGAGGTTGAAAAAAATACTCTTTACGTATGAAGATAAGGAACAGCCTCCTATTTAGAAAGATACTTAAGCTGAGCTCTAAAAGGAGGAAGAAAGCACACTGAACAGATACATGGGGGAGAAAATTACAGACATGGGAAGAGGTAGTGTAAAGGCCCTGAGGGACAAATGAGTGTGCTTGATGTGCAAGGAATAGCAAGGAGGCCAGTGTGATGGAGTAGAGTGGAATGGAGTGGAGTAGAGTGGAGTAGTGTAAGGGGAGATGGTAGAAGATGTTAGGAACTGTAGACCAGAGCAAGAATTTTTAAAATATGAAACCATCTTAAAGTTTTGAAAAGAGAACTGACAACACCTGTCTCTCATTTTTAATGCTCTATGGAAAAGAGGTTATAAGGGCAGGGTTAGAGCAGAGAGATGCATTAAAATGCTATTGCACTTCTAAGCAATAGATGAGGTGAACCAGCATAGTAGTGGTGGAGGTAGTGAGAAATAGTTTGATTCGAGGAATAATTTGAAAGGAGAAAGAAGAAGGTTGTGGATAGATTGTTGCATGTGGGGTATGAGAGAAAGAGAGGTAAGGATGACTCCAGATTTTTTACATGATCAACTAGAAGAATGGAATGGAATGGAATTGCAGATACTAAGAAAGAGAAGAAAATAGAGGAACAAATGTAGAGAAAGAAAGATTTTACAGTATGGAATTAAAAATAGAACTATCATACAATACAGCATTTCCACTTCTAGGCATATATCCAAAGGAGATGAAATCACCATCTCAAAGAGATATCTGCAGTCCCATGTTCATTGTAGCATTATTCACAGTAGCCAAGACATGGAAATGACTTAAGTGTCTGTTGATGGATGAATAGATAAAGGAAATGTGGTGTATAGATAAATAATGGAATATTATTCGGCCATAAAAAAGAAGGAAATCCTCCCATTGTGACAACATGAATGAATTCTGAGGGTATTACGCTAAGTGAAATAAGTCACACAGAGGAAGATAAATACTGTATGATATCACTTATATGTAAACTTTAAAAACATTAAACTCAGGGTAACAGAGAGAGAATGGTGGTTGCCAGGGCTGAGGGATGGGGAAAACAGGGAGATGTTGGTCAAAGGGTATAAATTTTCAATATAAGATTAATAAGTTCTGAGGATCTAATTACAGCATAGTGACTACATTTAACAATATTGTATTATATACTTGAAAGTTGCTATGAGAATAGAGCTTTAATGTTCTCACCATACAACAAAAACAAAATGGTAATTATGGGAGATGAAGGATGTGTTAACTAACCTTATTGTGGTAAATATAGCACAATATATATGTATATCAAATCATCACACTGTACACCTTAAACTTACACAATGTTAATGTCAACTATATCTCAATAAAGCAGGACATTTTTTAATTTAAAAACATAATTTGGTTTTGGACAAATAAAATTGGGATTCCCATTAGTCACCCAAGAGGAGATGTCAAACAGGCAGTTGCCTATGCAAGTCTGGCACTTGGTAGGAGAAATCTGGGCTAGAAACGCATATTTGGCAATATCAGTATATAGGTGGCATCTGGTTGGGATAGAGTAAGTAACTCTGTTGGTAAGGGATTATAAAGAAGACTGCTCTGAAGACCCTTGTTATTCCACATCCAAAAGGTGAGGGAGAAGACTCAATTTCAAATCATTCAGTCATGCTTCTTAATGTCAGAGGTCTCTTTTGTAGCTATATGCAATTGGTAGTTATCATTAAGTAGTATCATTTTCAGAGGAATCAGTGCTAGTGAAGTTCACATCTTATTTATTTGCTGCTAAGCACCAGCTACTAGTCTCAGCCGATCTGAATCTGGACAAAATTAGTTCAAGTAACGGGAGAGTTGGACTTCGGTAAAGAGCATTGTGACTTTGAATAATGTCCTTTAAGATAACCCAAAGGCTCTGCCCAGCCACCTGGTGTTTGAGAAATTGGTAGGGCTGCTCTAGAGCATTTTGATTCTGACAAAGGGTCTTCAAGGAAGCCATAAGCTTGGGTTCATATTATTCAGTTTAACAGACATCCACCCTTAAAATAAAGACAAATATTTATTTATTTTTTTCCCAGTGTAGTAGCCTAGATAGACCCAATGATTCCAGACTCCAGACCTTTGTAGTCCCATCTCACATTGAATAGGGCTGACCTGTATAACCAATAGGATATTGTGGAAATGATGGTGTATGACTTTGAAGCTCAGATCATGGAGACCTCAGAGCTTCCACTTTGCTCTCTCTTGAATTACTTGCTTGGGGGAAGCCAGCTGCCATGTTTCAAGGACACTTAAACAGCTCTAGAGAGAAAAGCTCTTGGCAAGTTGCTAATACCTCCTGCCAACAGCTAGCAAAGAGCGGAGGCCTCCTATCAACAGCCATGGAGCTAGGCATCTTAAAAGAAGATTCACCAGCTCCATTCAAGCTTTCAGATGACTGCCGCCTTGGCCAATAGCTTGACTGCAGCTGCATGAGGCCCTTAGCCACGACAACCAGCTAAGTTGTTCCCAGACTCCTAATCCACAGAAATGAGAATAAGAAAGGTTGTTGCTCTAAGCTGTTAAATTAGGGAGTAATTTGTTACGTAGCAATAGATAATGAATACCTCCATAGTCTTTTCTTTCCTGTGCCTTCTTTCCCCTTGTCTACACATTTGACTTGGGGTTTGCTTCACTCGTAGGAGGACAAAAGTTGGAAGAGTGAGTTCTCAACTGTGACTGCATACTGGAATTTATTTGGGAAGCTTTAAAAACACTCACACTTGGTTCCCATCCCCAGAGATTCTGATCTAATTGGTGTGGGATACAGCCTGGACATCAGGATTGAGTAAAAATTATGTTCAAACAATACACCACCTGATTTCACATGAGATATAGAGCCAATTTGACCTGCCAAACTTCCTTCCAAAAGTGAAAGGTAGGGTAAGTGTTTTATGGGTCAGAGTCTTCTAGATATGGACTCTGCAAAAAAGAGTCAGCAATTAAGGTATGTCTCCCATCATTTGGGATGCATACAGAGCAAATAAAGCCACAGCAGAAGGTACAGAGGAAACACCAGGTAGATGTGGGCTGCTTTCCACCTGTACCCACTTAACACTTGCTGCTGTGTACCTACAGTTTCATAAAGGGTGACTTGAACTATTTTCTTCTTTTTACCCAAACTTTTACCACATTCAGTCCTCCTCATACTCCATACACACCACATCCACATCAGTTAAGACACTTTTAACAAGTAAAAAAAAAAAACCCAATCAGCTTAAAAATAAAAATGTATTCTTTACGTGTAGCTGATTCACTTTGTTATACAGCAGAAACTAACACAACAATGTAAAGCAATTATACTCCAATAAAGATGTTAAAAAATATATATATCCATTGACAGAAAAAAAATGTATTCTTTCGAATGATACAAAACTCAGAGGTAAGACAGTCCAGAGTTGGTTAATTGAGTAGCTCATTGGCATCAGGCACTCAGGTTCATTCCCTCTCTGCTATACTCAGGTGTTCCTCGATGGACACAGTTTCCTCAACTCCAGGAAGAAAGAGAGAAGAACAAAAGAACAGAGAACCTCTCTTCCAACGTATCCTCTTTTACCAGGAAAGGAAAAAACTCACTCGCACACACATACACACACACACACACACAAGATTTCCCATACATCTCATTAATGTGAAAACTAAGTTATATGCTCATTTCAACCAAAACAGGAAAAAGAATAGGAAAACATGATTGCTAAGGCTGGACATGATCTACCTCACAGGGCTAAGGATAGGATCATACACACATGCTTCCCTCATACCATCAATATCCATGTATTCCATTGATTAGAAAACTTTCAATTGCAAATAGCAGATATGTATGTTAGCTGTTGTGTGCTACAAAACATACAAGCACAAAATCTCAGTGGCATAAAACAAAAATCATGTATTTCTCAGAGAGCTGCAGGTTAACATAAGATATTTGGTTCTATTAATCTCAGCTGGACCTGTGTTTCTTTTGATAGGCAGCTAATCCAGGCTGGGCTTGGCTAGGTGGTACTGCTTTAAAGTTCAGCTGAACTTAGCTCCTCACTGCAGGTTGGGCTGAGGTCTATCCAATATGCATTCATTCTGGGGCACAGGCTAAAGGAGCACAAGGTACCCAAAGAAGCTTTCTCATGTCAGTAGCAGAAGCCCAAGAAGGCAGGCAGAAATGTGATACCTGCTAAGGTCTAACTCAGAACTGACACCGTATCAAAGTCAAGACATGAGGAAATGCACACCATTTCTAATGGAGAGGACTGCAAAGTCGCATGGCAAGGAGCTTGAATAAAAAGAGAGGTTAAGGACCAAGGTTGGTATTTCTATCTACCACAGATACTAACTCTGGCTCTATTTACCAAAAATAAAATTATTAGAAACATACTGAGGACTCACACAATTGATGGAAACTTAATGATCAGGCTCATAAAATAAACATCTCTAAAACCGAAGGAGCTGGAAGCACAACCATCATTTTTAGCAGTAATAATCTGCCAGGATACTGCCACCACTGGACACTCTATGTCACTGCCACTCCGGTGAACCCAGCTGTCCTTTCTCGTATTTCCTAATTTAAGGTTTTAAATACCTGGCAGGAGCATCCAGTCAGCTGAGTATAGGTCATGCCCAAGCAGTATTATCAAGATAAGGACCTAACCTTTTGCATTTCCACATTGGGAAGTGGACACTGCCTCCACCAAGACTACTCATAATTAGAGATTCCCTCAAGATATGACAGGACTTAGAAGTCAGAGAGAAAAAGACACAGTGTTAAGGGGCTTCACTAAACTGGAAAATAATAGGGATTCTGTGAATGGATAAAAGATATTCCATTATAACATCAAAGCATCCCTTACAAAGGGAAGTATTTCATGCCCAACAACAGGAGGGTGAATCTTTAGATCATTTATGATAAATCATCTGAGGCCTAGCTAGCATTTACTAGTAATACATATTCAAACAACAGTTTCTTTTGGATCAAAGAGGAGAGAGATCTGTTAGCCCTGCAAAACTCTAATTGCTTTGGGCCCCTGAATATACTTAAGGAAATTAAATATGTTCTCAATTTTATACTCAGCATTTAAATAATCTAATATACATGCTGATATTTGGTCACTTCATGTTCAAACATGCTGAGGAAAAACTGTTGAGCCTTGCCATTTGCAGCAACACAGATGGACCTAGAGGATATTATGCTTATGGAAATAAGTCAGACAGAAAAAGACAAATACTAAATGAAATCTAAAAAATAATGCAAATGAATGTGTATACAAAACAGAAACAGACTCGCAGATACAGAAAACAAAATTGTGGTTGCCAAAGAGAAGAGGGAAAGGGGAAGGGTCAAATTAGGGGTTTGGGATTAACACATACAAACTACTATATATAAAACAGATAGGACTTCCCTGGTGGTCCAGTGGTTAAGACTCCATGCTTCCACCGCAGGGGGCATGGGTTCAATCCCTGGTTGGGGAACTAGGATCCCACATGCCGTGCGGCACGGCCAAAAATCAAAAAAAAAAAAGTAAAGTAAAATAAAATAGATAAGCCACAAGAATTTACTGTGTAGCACAGGGAACTATACTCATTATCTTATAATAACCTATAATGGAATATAATCTGCAAAAATACTGAATCACTATGCCATACACCTAAAACTAACCCAATATTGTAAATCAACCATACTTCAATTAAAAAAAAAAAAAACATTGGGCCTTGACATGTCCCTCAAAAGGCTTTTTTATGCTGAGAGTTCTACACTGGGATAGGTGTTTAATTCTACTCATAGCTTTAGGAGATCTTTAAATTCAAATTACTATTATTATGCTTAAATAATGTAATTGTACTCAAGGGACATAGACTGCAGTATCAGATTAGGTCATGAGATTATTACAGCCATAAAGAGAGCTGTTTTTAATAAATGGCAAGTTTTATTATATGTCTGTAGTAGATCAGGTCTATATCACAAAACAGCCATTTGGTTAGTGAAGAGAAGTGGAGAGGGAGCAGAAAGGAATATTAGAAAAGAGACTGAAGGGAAAGGAGGAGAGCCAGGAAAGGAAGGAGGGAGGGAAAAAGGGAGAGAACAGGAGCTGGGGTCAGGCACCTATCACCTCTCATTGCTCTCCGCACACAGTGGTCCTCTGGGTTATTGGTGCATTGCCGTAGTAAGATGGCACAGGATGCGTGCAAGGAAGGTGATGCCTGTTCTCTTTGGAAATTTTCTTCTTAAGCAACTGGGGACACTGCCAACAGGTGAAACATTATGGCTCTCAGTTAACCACACCAACCACAACCACATTGGTAGCCCAGGCTCCTGCGATCCCGAGCCTGCTCTTTATCTTCCTTTTTCTGAAAATAGGCAGAACAAGGATATCCTCATCACAAGGTGCCCACTCAAAGGAATAGGAGTGGAGAGAAAGGAATGCAAAGGTAGGGCAATATTCTTAAGACTCTGACTTCTCATCTAAACAACTTTCTGGCCAGCTGTGGTTTTGTTCCCATCACTGCCCTTCTAGAACTCAGACTGTCCCCACATAATCTCCTTGGCCTTTTAGTTACTCCTGACTATATTCAGCGGAGCCCCACTTCCTCTCTCTGTAGACTACCAGACTGAGTGCCTAAGAAAGAAAATGGAACCACTATTTTCTACACTGAAATTGATAATAGACCCAGGAATCTTCATACATATAATGAAGAAGCTTTCCCAACAATGCCCTGAAAGGTCTCACCATATAGGAAGGAGAATAAATGAAGTAAATTAATTCCATTTAGTTGTATGAGCTGATCAACATGGCACAGTTTGGAGAGTTCATCAGTAAAATAAATGGCTTTCTAATTTAGGATATTCTTAAGCTTTTCCATTAAATAAGTATTTCTGCATGCATACATTTAAATAGGCTATCTAGTTCTAATTAGATCTAAAATGAAAGTGGAGAAAATAGCTGAAATGTTCACAATTTATGCTCAATAAACTACAGTAATTAAATTATCAGAATAGTTCTTGCACAGAAGAAAACTTTATGTTAAAAATTATATACCCTTTCTCGGGGGCTTCCCTGGTGCAGTGGTTGAGAGTCCGCCTGCCGATGGAGGGAACATGGGTTGAAGCCCTGGTCCTGGAAGATCCCACGTGCCACGGCGCAACTATGCCTGTGAGCCACAACTACTGAGCCTGTGCTCTAGAGCCCGTGTTCCACAACAAGAGAAGCCACCGCAAAGAGAAGCCCGTGCACCACAACGAAGAGTAGCCCTTGCTCGCCGCAACTGGAAAAAGCCCACACATAGCAACGAAGACCCAATGCAGCCAAAAATAAATAAATAAATTTATTTATTTTTTTAAAAAATCATATACCCTTTCTTTATATAAAGAGATCCTAAGACTAGATAGAGGGTCATTCTTTCTCTATTCCTGACTGAAAATGGGCAGACAGTATTTGAAATCATTTTACTTTCTAGCCTAGACAACTCAATGACAAATGATGGCTTTCGGCCTTCCCTGGTGGCGCAGTGGTTGAGAGTCCGCCTGCCGATGCAGGGGACACGGGTTCGTACCTCGGTCCGGGGAGATCCCACATGCCGCGGAGCGGCTGGGCCCGTGAGCCATGGCTGCTGAGCCTGCACGTCCAGAGCCTGTGCTCCCCAACGGGAGAGGCCACAGCAGTGAGATGCCCACGTACCGCAAAAAAAAAAAAAAAAAAAAAAAAATGATGGCTTTCAATACCAGTGATGGATTTTAGTTCTCAATTGCACTAGTGCTAAAAAGTCCTGATTTCAAAAGAAAAAGAGACCTTCCTATTTTAAATTCCATAAAACCATTGAATAAGTATAAAATTCTTACTTTCTTGCTTTTTGGTACTTATAGCCTCCAAAAGAATTTTTGTCATCATGTTATTCCTTAATTTTTTCCAATAAATGTTCTTACAAGACTCAAATTTACTCAATTATTTGCATGCTTTACCTCTATTCAAATTCCTGCCAAAATCCAAATTAATTCTATTGAGCATTATTTCCTGTAGTAAAACAATAAAAGAATATTGTCTAAATGCTAGTCTGCTGTTTATTCATTTTCCTCATACAGCTTCAGTCCCCCAGAGTTTGACATTTCAATAAATCCTTAAAAGGGATTATAATGCTGCTTGCTATATTTTGTTTTCTCCAAGAAAATAAATTAAGAAACTTTCCCACCTTTACCCTCTTAAAAAATTATAAAGAAGCCTATCTTTCTTCCTCTAGAAAACAGGCTTTGAATGTGGAATTAATTCCAAGCATCTGGAATAAAGAAACAGTCCCTGGGTAACAGAAGATGATTTCAATGGATTCTAGCGAAAGCTTTCCTGTAATTTGTTTCCTTCAAAACAATCTGATCACCCTCATTCTCATAGGATGCTAAAGCAGAGAATCCCATATGTGCTTATGCAATATTCAAAAGATCCCTGAATTTTTTTTTCTGCAGCTCTAACTACAGCCCTTGGGTTTGCCTGTCATTGGAGGCAATCTGTTCATAGTGGATGGAAAATGCAGTCCATGATGTGGTTCTTAACAGCGCAAATTAAAGACAGGTTAACATTTTAGTCATGATTGGGGGGAAATTTAATATGCAGGAGTTAATTAATGTGAAAACAACTAACTGAATTAAGAGCTATGCATAGCTGACTTGCTCATATGGAGCAAGTTATGTTGAAGAACCCAAATCAATCTATTCTCTTCATGCACTCATTACTTCCAAATACTCACATTGAGCAGGTAGAGCCTGAGCGTTGTGCATGGCCTACGACTGCCTGGTTTTGTTTTGTTTTGTTTTGTTTTTTTGCAGTACGCGGGCCTCTCACTGTTGTGGCCTCTCCCGTTGCGGAGCACAGGCTCCGGACGCGCAGGCTCAGCGGCCATGGCTCATGGGCCCAGCCACTCCGCGGCATGTGGGATCCTCCCAGGCCGGGGCACGAACGCGCGTCCCCTGCATCGACAGACTCTCAACCACTGCGCCACCAGGGAAGCCCTGATTGCCTGTTTTTTAAAGCTGATTCCATCAAGTAGTTCATGCCCACCACACAGGTCAGATTTACTTCACAGCTGCCCCAAATCATAAGGGCCTCACTGCCTCTGGCACTCAGATGTTCACAGTGCATGGCCAGTCTTACCAAGGAAATAAACCCCTGCAGCCAAGGTGTTTCTACAGTTTTTAAATCTGTATTGGTCCATGCAATTGATGAGTGTCAAGAAACTTAGGATTTGTAAAAAGAATGAAATTTCCTCCCAGAAAACAGCTATTGGCTCAAAAAAAAAGTTTCACTTCAATCAAATGCTTCACTTCAAAGCCAATATAAACCACCCTTTCTAGGACCACGTCAGTCAGTTCAGGTGTTTAAAATCCAGAAAAATATTCAAAGTGGAAAGCAGTTTACACCTCCAACTTCCTAATGGAGTGCCCACAGGCTAAGTGCCCACTGGACAGTTGAGTGTTTTGCCACCACTTTCAATTCAACTTGTGTCAGGCCATGTCCTAGGGGCAATGAGGTGAGGAAGCCAGGAGACAGCAGGAAACAAGTGTAGTTAGGGAAGAAGAGAATAGCACATGGAGATTTACAACCATATGTCAAGTTGGATAGGAACGAGAGTACAAAGACTGGCCACAGACTAGGGAAGGCTTAGAACATACAGTGATCACTTGAGGGTTGAGGAGTGTTTTAAGGGACAGGATGAGTGTGGAGTGCATCACTTCTATCAAACTTTTTCATGGTCCCACTGAACTCAGAAATATAGTCTAGCCATGGGCCCAGGATAGGAAATAAGTGGATTAGGAAATTGGGTTTCAGGAATACATGACAGTCCTTGACACATCAGTCTAGAATTTAAATAGTTTTAAGTCTATGCATCCACCAAGCCTTCACTCAAATCCAGCTCTTTTGTGAAAATTTTCAATTCCACCTCAGTCAGATAAAGATCTGGCCAGCTTCTGAATACAAACACTGATCTCTCATTTGACAAATAACTCCCTCTTGTGATATCTCTTTACTTTTATCCTATTGTTTTCTAATTATCATCTTGTTTTTAACATTCTAAGAATAGAAGTTTTGTTTCCAAATAATGAGTCACTTATAGGCAGGGAGTATGCTGTATTTCTAGTTCAGACACATATAAACACACAGGCAAATACTTACACACTGCCTCTTCCCCTTATGCATATTAGGTATATTACAGGAATGTGGTGAATGAGAACATAAGAATCAGAATGTATAAAACTAACTCATCAATGCTAAACACTTTTGAGTTTACAACACAAGGTGCAGTGTTTGGGGAACTAGAGATCCAAAAGATGTCAACCAGCGTCTACCTCCTCAACGGACTTTGTAAAGAATGAATATATGTATAAAGTCATTCTTTAAATAGCAAATAGGAAGTTCTACATAAAATGGTGGTTTGACTCCATGGATTTATTTCTTTAAACAACTTTAGCATCATAACATAAAAGAATAAAAAACATTATAAACTTTAAAGGACAAAGGAAATGGGAAAAAAGGCAACGACAAACAAGATATTTTTATTAAAACTTCAGAGGGTGGAAAACAGATTGGGAAGTGGTAAATGACTTGAAGCATAAAGAAAGCTGAAACTTCCAGAGAATGATAATGATGACAAGTAGATTGAGACTCTCTTTAGAACCCTGGAAAGCTCTCAAGAATTGGAGGCACCAGGTATCTTGGGAGGCAGAGAAAAGGATGGGGCTACATAAGGATTCATTTGATACTACATACCTCCTCTACCCTGCACCAAGTGAGTTTCCCTCCCCATGCCCTCAAGAAAAGAGAAAATGTACTCTTTAGAGAAACTGAGTCCAGGAAGACTTGGGACTCAGACACACCCAGGCTTAACAGAGTGAGAACAAGGTGTATGTTGAAAACAAGGAATTAAGAAAATGCCTATTAAATAAAAAGATTATTCTGACACTTGTGAAAGACTTTTTTCAGGGAGACTATTACAATGGGGTTTGTAGTGGGGGAATAGAGACTGGGTCAACTCTGAATAGAGCAAGAAAAAGTGGAAATATATAGCCAAAGAGCAGGGTGGAAATCAGTGGATGGAAAATTACTAAGAGGAAACATCAGGAGTAAGGAGAGATTCTGCATAATCAATTTGACAGGATTATTGCTGAAGGCAGGCCAGGGTGATAAGATATCTAGAGTGCAGGATAAGGAATTTGGTGAGATGCCAAAGCTAAGAGATGAAAATTTTGATCAGATATCAAGAGTGCAGGATTTTCTCTTTGGTGGGGCTAATAGTGGACTCCAGGAGGGCTTGTACCAAGGAGTACTTCCCAGAGCTTCTGCTGCCAGTGTCCTTGTCCCCACATTGAGCCACAGCTGCCCCCCGCCTCTGCAGGAGACCCTCCAACACTAGCAGCATTAACCAAGAAGAACTACAATCCTGCAGCCTGTGGAACAAAAAGCACATTCACAGAAAGATAGACAAAATGAAAAGGCAGAGGACTATGTAACAGATGAAGGAAAAAGATAAAACCCCAGAAACAACTAAATGAAGTGGAGATCGACAACCTTGCAGAAAAATAATTCAGAATAATGATAGTGAACATGATCCAGTACCTCGGAAAAAGAATGGAGGCAAAGATAGAGAAGATGCAAGAAATATTTAACAAAGATCTAGAAGAATTAAAGAACAAACACCTAGAAGAATTAAAGAAGAAACAAACAGAGATGAACAATACAATAACTGAAATGAAAAATACACTAGAAGGAGTCAATATTAGAATAACTGAGGTAGAAGAATGGATAAGTGAACTGGAAGACAGAATGGTAGAATTCACTGCCACAGAACTGAATAAAGAAAAATGAATGAAAAGAAATGAAGACAGCCTAAGAGACCTCTGGGACAACATTAAATGCAACAACATTCACATTATAGGGCTCCCAGAAGAAGAGAGAGAGAAAGGACCCGAGAAAATATTTGAAGAGATTATAGTCCAAAACTTCCCTAACATGGGAAAGGAAATAGCCACCCAGGTTCAGGAAGTGCAGAGAGTCCCAGGCAGAATAAACCCAAGGAGAAACACACCAAGACAAATAGTAATCAAATTTACAAAAATTAAAGACAAAAAAAATTATTAAAAACAACAAGGGAAAAAACCCACAAATAACATACAAGGGAATCCCCATAAGGTTAACAGCTGATTTCTCAGCAGAAACTCTACAAGCCAGAAAGGAGTGGAACGATATGCTTAAAGTGATGAAAAGGAAGAACCTACAACCAAGATTACTCTACCCAGCAAGGAGCTCATTCAGATTCGACGGAAAAATCAAAAGCTTTACAGACAAGCAAAAGCTAAGAGAATTCAGCACCACCAAACCAGCTCTACAACAAATGCTAAAGGAACTTCTCTAAGTGGGAAACACAAGAGAAGAAAAGGACCTACAAAAACAAACCCGAAACAATTAAGAAAATGGTCATAGGAACATACATATCGATAATTACCTTCAACGTGAATGCATTAAATGCTCCAACCAAAAGATACAGGCTTGCTGAATGGATACAAAAACAAGACCCATATATATGCTGTCTACAAGAGACCCACTTCAGACCTAGGGACACATACAGACTGAAAGTGAGGGGATGAAAAAAGATATTCCATGCAAATGGAAATCAAAAGAAAGCTGGAGTAGCAATACTCATATCAGATAAAATAGACTTTAAAATAAAGAATGTTACAAGAGACAAGGAAGGACACTACTTAATGATCAAGGGATCAATCCAAGAAGAAGATGTAGCAATTATAAATATATATGCACCCAACACAGGAGCACCTCAATATGTAAGGCAACTGCTAACAGCTGTAAAAGAGGAAATCGACAGTAACACAATAATATTGGGGGACTTTAACACCTCACTTACACCAATGGACACATCATCCAAACAGAAAATTAATAAGGAAACACAAGCTGTAAACGACACAGTAGACCAGATACATTTAATTGATATTTATAGGACATTCCATCCAAAAACAGCAGATTACACTTTCTTCTCAAGTGTGCACGGAACATTCTCCAGGATAGGTCACATCTTGGGTGAGAAATGAAGCCTCAGTAAATTTAAGAAAATTGAAATCATATCAAGCATCCTTTCTGACCACAAGGCTATGAGATTAGAAATCAATTACAGGGAAAAAATGTAAAAAACACAAACACATGGAGGCTAAACAGTACGTTACTAAATAACCAAGAGATCACTGCAGAAATCAAAGAGGAAATCAAAAAATACCTAGAGACAAATGAAAATGAAAACACGACGATCCAAACCTATGGGATGCAGCAAAAGCAGTTCTAAGAGGGAAGTTTATATCAATACAAGTCTACCTCAAGAAACAACAAACATCTCAAACAAACAATCTAATCTTACACCTAAAGGACCTAGAGAAAGAAGAACAAACAAAACACAAAGTTAGTAGAATGAGAGAAATCATAAAGATCAGAGCAGAAATAAATGAAATAGAAACAAAGAAAACAATAGCAAATATCAATAAAACTAAAAGCTGGTTCTTGGAAAAAGTAAACAAAATTGGTAAACCTTTAGCCAGACTCATCAAGAAAAAGACGGAGAGGACTCAAATCAGTTAAGATTAGAAATGAAAAAAGAGAAGTTACAACGGACACTGCAGAAATACAAAGCATCATAAGAAACTACTACAAGCACCTCTATGCCAATAAAATGGACAACCTGGAAGAAATGGACAACTTCTTAGAAAAGTATAACCTTACAAGACTGAACCAGGAAGAAACAGAAAACATGAACAGACCAATCACAAGTAATGAAATTGAAACTGTAATTAAAAATCTTCCAGCAAACAAAAGTCCAGGACCAGATGGCTTCACAGGTGAATTCTAACAAACATTTAGAAAAGAGCTAACACCCATCCTTCTCAAACTCTTCCAAAGAATTGCAGAGGAAGGAACACTCCCAAACTCATTCTACAAGTTCACCATCACCCTGCTACCAAAACCAGACAAAGATACTACAAAAAAAGAAAATTACAGACCAATATCACTGATGAATATAGATGCAAAACTCCTCAACAAAATACTAGCAAACAGAATCCAACAACACATTAAAAGGATCATACACCATAATCAAGTGGGATTTATCCCAGGGATGCAAGGATTCTTCAATATATGCAAATCAATCAATATGATACACCATATTAATAAATTGAAGAATAAATCCACAAGATCATCTCAATAGATGCAGAAAAAGCTTTTGACAAAATACAACACTGATTTATGATAAAAACTCTCCAGAAAGTAGGCATAGAGGGAACCTACCTCAACATAATAAAGGCCATATATGACAAACCCACAGCAAACATCATTCTCAATGGTGAAAAACTGAAAGCATTTCCTCTAAGTTCAGGAATAAGACAAGGATGTCCACTCTTGCCACTATTATTCAACATAGTTTTGGAAGTCCTAGCCACGGCAACCAGAGAAGAAAAAGAAATAAAAGGAATACAAATTGGAAAAGAAGTAAAACTGTCACTGTTTGCAGACGGCATGATACTATACATAGATAATCCTAAAGATGCCACCAGAAAACTACTAGATCTAATCAATGAATTTGGTAAAGGTGCACGATATGAAATTAATGCACAGAAATCTCTTGCATTCCTATACACTAACAACAAACGATCAGAAAGAGAAATTAAGGAAACAATCCCATTCACCGCTGCAACAAAAAGAATAAAATACCTAGGAATAAACCTACCTAAGGAGGTAAAAGACGTGTACTCAGAAAACTATAAGACACTGATGAAAGTAATTAAAGATGATACAAACAGATGGAGAGATATACCATGTTCTTGGATTGGAAGAAACAACATTGTGAAAATGACTGTACTACTCAAAGCAATCTACAGACTCAAGGCAATCCCTATCAAATTACCAATGGCATTTTTTACGGAACTAGAACAAAAAATCTTAAAGTTTGTATGGAGACACAAAACACCCTGCATAGCCAAAGCAATCTTGAGGGAAAAAAACGGAGCTGGAGGAATCAGACTCCCTGACTTCAGACTATACTACAAAGCTACAGTAATCAAGACAATATGGTTCTGGCACAAAAACAGAAATATAGATCAATGGGGGCTTCCCTGGTGGCACAATCGTTGAGAATCCGCCTGCTAATGCAGGGGACACGGGTTCGAGCCCTGGTCTGGGAGGATCCCACATGCCGCGGAGCAACTAGGCCCATGAGCCGCAACTACTGAGCCTGCGTGTCTGGAGCCTGTGCTCCACAACAAGAGAGGCCGCGATGGTGAGAGGCCCATGCACTGCAATGAAGAGTGGCCCCCGCTTGCCACAACTAGAGAAAGCCCTCACACAGAAACGAAGACCCAACACAGCAAAAATAAATTAATTAATTAATAAACTCCTACCCCCCAACATCTTCTTTAAAAAAAAAAAGAAAGAAAGAAATATAGATCAATGGAACAGGATAGAAAGCCCAGAGATAAACCCACGCACCTATGGTCAACTAATCTATGATGAAGGAGGCAAGGATACACAGTGGAGAAAAGACAGTCTCTCAATAAGTGGTGCTGGGAAAACTGGACAGCAACATGTAAAAGAATGAAATTAGAACACTCCCCACACATTAGAACACCATACACAAAAGTAAACTCAAAATGGATTAAAGACCTAAATGTAAGATACTATAAAACTCTTAGAGGAAAACACAGGAAGAATACTCTTTGACATAAATCACAGCAAGATATTTTTTGACCCACCACCTAGAGTAATGGAAATAAAAACAAAAATAAACAAATTGGACCTAATGAAACTTAAAAGCTTTTGCACAGCAAAGGAAACTATAAACAAGACAAAAAGACAACCCTCCAAATGGGAGAAAATATTTGCAAATGAATCAATGGACAAAGGATTAATCTCCAAAATATATAAACAGCTCATGCAGCTCAGTATTAAGAAAACAAACAACCCAATGAAAAAATGGGTAGAAAACCTAAATAGACATTTCTCCAAAGAACACATACAGATGGCCAAGAGCCACATGAAAAGCTGCTCAACATCACTATTAGAGATTTGCAAATCAAAACTACAGTGAGGTATCACCTCACACCAGTTAGAATGGGCTTCATCAGAAAATCTACAAACAACAAATGCTGGAAAGGGTGTGGAGAAAAGGGAACACTCTTGCACTGTTGGTGGGAACATAAATTGATACAGCCACTATTGAGAACAGTATGGAGGTTCCTTAAAAATCTAAAAGCAAAATTACCATATGACCCAGTAATCCCACTACTGGGCATATACCCAGAGAAAACCATAATTCAAAAAGACACATGCACCCCAATATTCATTGCAGCACTATTTACAATAGCCAGGTCCTGGAAGCAACCTAAATGCCCATCGACAGATGAATGGATAAAGAAGATGTGGTACATTTATACAATGGAATATTACTCAGCCATAAAAAGGAACAATATTGGGTCATTTGTAGAGACGTGGATGGACCCAGAGACTGTCATACAGAGTGAAGTAAGTCAGAAAGAGAAAAACAAATATCGTATATTAGGGCATATATGTGGAATCTAGAAAAACGGTACAGATGAACCGGTTTTCAAGGCAAAACTAGAGACACAGATGTAGGGAACAAACGTATGGACACCAAAGGGGGAAAACGGGGGGGCCGGGGGAGCGGGGGGGTACTGTGATGAATTGGGAGATTGGGATTGACGTATATATACTAATACATATAAAATGGATGACTAATAAGAACCTGCTGTATAAAAAAAAATAAGTAAATAAAAATGACAAAAAAAAAAAGAGTGCAGGGTTTTCACTAAGCTGAACCAGCAGGAATATTTCTAAAATTTGATCAACGGCAGGGCCCAAGAGTGAGGCCTAGTCGAAAAGAAGACTCAGAGGAGCCTGACTGAAGTTTGGTCTTTGTCACTATGAATGGTGAGGGAGGGAGTGGGGCACAGGTAAAATACCAAGAATTGGGCCCAAAAATGGCATTATATTTCTCAGCAGCATGGCTAAAAGCTGGAAAATAATGGAATAATATCTCTAAAACTCTGAGAGAAATTGTTTTTCAATCTAGAATTGTATATGCAAGTAGCTTGATTCAAGTGTGAAAGTCTCCTGAAAACATTTTTTGATTATTCTTAAAAAATTATTTTCCATGTTCCTTTTTTTTTTCAGGGACATACATAGGATATGCTTCAAGTAAAGCTGTAAGCCCAGAAAAATATACCATGACAGCTTGCTGCCTGTGAGGGGAGCAGAATATGTGACCCCAAAATATGTCACCTTGGCATGTGGATTATTATGAGCTGAAGGTAAACAAGACCCAGCAGACCTAAAAAAAAAAAAAGCAACTTTTACTCCCCTAATTACCTAAAAGAATTTAGATGGAGGACCTGGCCCAGAAATATAGCTATTACCAAAGATAATTTTTTATCCGAAAGACAAAACGTAGGCAGGGCAAACATCTAATTACCAAGCATCTGCTCTTCTTATTCTCCTGTGAATTTCCCTCTTCCCCTTTGAAGCCCCAGCCCCTACCCCATTCTTTAGCTCAGTATGGCATATAATCCTCAACTGCCCAACTTGCTCTTGGGGCTCAAATCTTTGGGGGTCCCATATATACAAAATTAAATATTTCTCTTGATAATCGATCTCATTTCAATTTAATTAATTATTTCAATTTTAATTACTTTAAAAACCTAAAGGGGAAAGAGGGAAAATGTTCTGCCTCTATACCTGCAGAAAATTATTTAGCCTTTAACAGTTTAGGGAAATTAAACTATAACCAATTATTTTACAAAGGGTTTTGGAATAAGAATTATAAACGAGAGAAGAGGAGACCTCTAAAAAGGTGGAAAATAACACTTTCCTCGTGTTTAAATTTTTTAATTAACATTATCTTTTATTAAGCTTGTTTTGCAAGATAAGTATCCCATAAATGCTTCTATCAATACCCTCTTCAGATCTTTTAGTTTCATTTTTGCTGGCTCCAACATTCAATGCAATCATATACTTGTGTGACCTTTTCGGTTTGTAAGGCATGGTAACCTGATAATTTTTCTTTTAGTTTTTCCATGTAAACACTTCACTGTGTTCAATGGGGCATAAGAATAGGAGCCTGCTTTTTATTCAGTTACCATATCAGTTAAGTCACCTTTTGTTGCATAATAGACACCTTACTGATGCTAACTTGGTAAATAAAGGAAGTTATTGAATCACATGGATTAAAAATTCATGTATGACTTGAGGCCAGGGCTTGAACTACATCAGCATAACCAGGCTTTCTCCTTCTCTCCACCCTGTTCCTTAATGTGATGGCTTAATGTGATGTCAATGAGGCAAGATAATTAATCCACACCTTTCATGTTCAAGTCTAGCAGAAAATATAAAGAGCATCTCTTTTAGAAAGCTCATCTTAGAACCCAAATAATTTACTTTGATTGGCTCACTTAGGTCAGGTGACTTTCCCTGAAACAAACACTATACCCTGGGAAATCAGGGTCACAGTTTTCATGCCTTAGAGTCTCATCTGGACACTTGGCCAGAGAATAGGTAATCCAGTTTCCCAAAGGAAAATTGGCATATTTTTTCCTGTAGAGGGGGAATAGATGCTGGGCAAGCAAAAATAGCATACATATGTTACAGCTCTTAATACATTCAAAAGCCCATTGTTCTGCTGTCTCCACCGAGCAGAATTCCCAAAGAAGAATTCACCTCAGCCCAACTAAATGCTTCTCTTGGTAAGAAAAAAAAAAAAAAGTTAAAAATTAACACACAATTTCTTTTTAAACTTATGATCAAATCACACACAAATGCATATTTTTCAAGTTCTACATAGTCATTTGGAGTCTTTATAGAGTCCTTGCTCAATGTTTTTAGTAGCTTATAGTTATGACAGAAACTAACTATAAATGTAAGGAAAAGTTGTGATTTTCTTTCCTCAGAGGATGTGCATTTCTACCTGCAGTTTTCTCTTGAATATCATCACATTCTACCCTCAGCTTTGATGATAAAGTATAAGGGTTTTCTTTCACATGGATGCCCCCCGGGTTGCTGGCTATAATCAGCCCCCCGGGCAGGAAGCTGAGTATTCTGGGGAGTCATGCTGCATGTCTCTGAGATCAGATGAGGAGAGCAGCTCCATGGAGACCTCCTGCATATTCCAGGAAATGTCTAAAGTGATGTGGTTTTCCTCTTTCCGAATAATTAATTTTCAAAAATTGGCATGAGGCTGTGCTATTTCTGTACTTGCATAAGATAAACCACTCTTGTTCCGTTTAGCTGCACATCTGCCTGTGGAGCACTGGGTTAATAAGTTACCCCTGCCATTGCCACCCGTGAAGGACTGGCTAGGGCTTTATTTCTACAGAAACAATCCATTCTCTGCCAATGCATCTGAAGGTCAGACAAAGAAGCATAGCTTTTCTAGTTTCAAACCTCACATTTTCTTTTCTAAATGAAAGTTTATCACATTTGTTTATCCAGTACCTAGTAGAATCAAGTATCCTCTCTTTAAGAGATCATAGTCTGGTAGAAATTCTGATATGTTATTATGCTATACAATGATTTAGAAATGTATTCTAGAATCCTAGTATATATGCATAGCTAATCTCCTAGATTAAAAGTTGCCTTTGGACTTCCCTGGTGGCGCAGTGGTTAAGAATCCACCTGCCAATGCAAGGGACATTGGTTCGAGCCCTGGTCTGGGAAGATCCCACATGCCGCGGAGCAACTAAGCCCACGAGCCACAACTACTGAGCCCGTGTGCCATAACTACTGAAGCCCACGTGCCTAGAGCCCATGCTCCGCAACAAGAGAAGCCACCGCAATGAGAAGCCCGCACACCACAGCGAGGAGTAGCCCCCGCTCGCCGCAACTAGAGAAAGCCCGTGCACAGCAAAGAAGACCCAATGCAGCCCAAAATTAATTAATTAATTATTTTTAAAGTTGTCTTTGATATTAAGTAACCACCAAAAAAAAAAATTCACTTATGTATTCATGAATTCTGAGAAATATTTTTAATATATCTACATATATACATTTATGTTTATATATATATTTATTTTTAATACATCAAAGACATTTTGATACATTTACTTAAAGCATTTTTCTCCTATTGAACAAATCCCTGTTCTTTGGTTTCGTCAAATCATAATGATTATAATAATTTGCAAATTTAAAAAATTAATTTTAAACTTCCTTAGGGTATACATGGTTTGATAATTCTTTATATATCTTTAGATTCCATTATCAACTTCTCATAATTCTTTCCTGATAAAGTGGATTGGTGATGAACGGAAAGGACAACCCTAGAGGGGAAGCAAACTTCTTTTTTGTTTTGTTTTCTGGTCACTTCTTGAATGGGATTTCCCATGTATGGCTTGGATCTTGCAGCTACAGAGAAGTAACTCATGGAAGAAGATATTTAGGAGCTAATTTATATAAGACGAATAAATCTAAGACAAGAAGAAACCTTTAGGGTTATAAATTATAGGATTTTTCCCTATTATAGATCCAAGTACAATAAATAAAAATTGGGATTTATTTTCCCAGAGATTAAAGTAGCAGAAACGAATCTCCCATGTGGAACTTGCTCTTAGGCACAGCATCGGATTTCTCCCTTGATGTGTAAAGCAAGAAGTAATGGAAAAAAATATCCCAGCTGAATGAAAACCACAAGTGTCTCTGATGCCCTGGCCCTAATTGGCTTTTATTCCTCTTGCAAAAACATTTTTACCCTATAACCAAAATAACTGTCTAAGGCACATTGTCTGCAGTCCTTTGCAAGGCTTTTAAAATACTTTCAAATATAGTTTAACCCACCAAAGAAGCAACAGGTCAGATTAGGATTTGAGGCTACAGTAGTAATTACAGGTCCCTTTGGTTGTTTAACACATAACAACTCGTCTGGGGAAGCCTGGTATTAGAGTAAATTAAATTACAAGATAGACTTATTAGACAAGTGTACTTTGACTAGACTTTTGACAAAGAATCCAAATGATGAAAACATCATCCACTATCATTTGTTTCACCAACCCACAAAATCTTCACTCAAATATTAGGGTCAGTTATATATTTATCAACTCGTGTGTGCTCTGAAAAGATAAACTAACACATAGGGAATAGAAGTGTAAAGTGGGACTTTAAGTTATGTATCAGGGAAACACATAAGTCTTTGAGAATCTACACTGAAGATCAAATTTAAAACTTTCACTTGATTCTGGAAGGCTGAGAAAGCCCAAGGAAATAAAGTGCTAATAAGTGAGGAAGTAGAAATATGCACTGAAATGCAACAGAATAAGGAAACAAATGTTATCCAGCTCAAGAAACACTTAAAAAGATTCAATGTAGCTGGATTCTAAAATAAGACTTAATATTCAGGTTTAAGAGGTATTTAATTTTTTCCCAGCTCTGTCCACTGAAAGGTCCTAGAAGCCCAGAAGTAATTACAACCCCGGAGCAATTAGCACACCCAGATCTTTATTCCTAAATACCATTCTCTATTAAAAGGAATCAGGTAACCCTGGAGAAATGACAGATTCCAGGGTTGGTTCAGGGAAGGTACAAGATGAACCTGAACATTTTGTGCCAGAAAGTAAGGAACTGCTAAAAATACACTAAAAGTTAAAAAAAAAAATTGACATGTCAAAAGGACACATAGAGCCAGCTCAAAGGCATTCCCACTGGGCAAGTCAGAGACAATTTAAGCATCAAAATAAACAAGGCCCATAACATATTATAACCCATTGAATAAAATAATAATCCATATTGACAATAAATAGATGATTGATAAATAAATAAATAAGTGGTATAGATAGATCTTTCTAACTAGAATGCCAACTAATAAATCTGGAAAGATCCAATTTGAAAATCACATGCAACTATCATGATAAAAATTTATTTAGATAAGGCTAATGGATAGATTAGTCTTGGGTGATAAGGGTGGTGAGTGAGTTTGGTGAGAAACAGGATATTTCTATAGTTCCACCCCACAAATTATCACAACTATCACACCAACAGTGGAGCACAGCCAGCAATCGACCCAGTAGTGAAGCCTAGGCTGCAACCTTCACATCTTCAGGGTACAGCTCTTGGCCCCAATGATCACACAACACAGCCTGAGGCCCTGCACCAACTTAGTACCCTGTCTGTGGCCCCACCTGAACATAGAGTCAAGCCAGTGGCACCACCCTGCCAGGAAACACAGCTTGTGATACTGCCCAACCAGAGGTGATTGCAGAGCCCAGCTGGTGGCCCCACCTGACAGCAGAGCACAGCAAGTATCTCTGCCAGACTAGGGAGCCCACCCAGCGGCCCCACTTGAATGTGGAGCCCAGCCAGCAGGCCCAACCAACTGTGGAGTCCAACCAGCAGTAACTGCCCTGACTTCAGAGCATGGACAGTGGTCTCATCCAAATTTACCCAAGGAGATGAAAGATCTGTACACTGAAAGCTATAAAGACACTGATGAAAGAAATTAAGCAGATACCAAAAAATGGAAAGATATTTCCTGTTCATGATTGAGAAGAATTATATTCTTCTTGTTTTGGATTTTAGAAAGTTTATTAAACATTTTTGGATTGTCTGGGCTATTGTTCTCCATTGCCAGTGTTCACAGAGTATAGGAATTCATGCTTTGGGGTTGAGAGAGAGAGATTTATCCTGCCTTGTAGTCTTGGCTATTTCTTATCACACTTAGGGGGGTTGACAGTTTGGAGGAAGCTGGGAGTAGAAGACGTTTCCATTCACTACTGTTTGCGGACACACTGGAGGAGGTCAGACATGCTCTCTGCAGTGGCCCTGTAATTGTCCCTACTGGAGAGAAGTATTCTTCTTAATATTTAATATTATTAAAATTTTCATACTACCCAAAACCATCTATAGATTCAATGTAATCTTTATAGAAAAAAAAGGCATTTTTTTACAGATATAGAAAAAATTATTCTAAAATTCATTTAGAGCCACAAATAATCAAAGCAATCTTGAGAAAGAAGTACAAAGGTAGAGGCATCACACTTCCTGATTTCAAACTATATTAAAAAGCTATAGTAATCAAAACAGTATGGTACTGGCCTATACATTGACACATAGACCAATTGAACAGAATCAAGAGCCCAGAAATAAACCCCCATATATAAGATCAACTATTATTTGACAAGGGAGCCATGAATACTCAACGGGGAAAAAATATTCTCTTCAATAAATGGTGATGGGAAGACGGGAATAAAGACACAGACCTACTAGAGAATGGACTTGAGGATACAGGGAGGAGGAAGGGTAAGCTGAGACAAAGTGAGAGAGTGGCATGGACATATATACACTACCAAATATAAAATAGCTAGCTAGTGGGAAGCAGCCGCAGAGCACAGGGAGATCAGCTCGGTGCTTTGTGAACACCTAGAGGGGTGGGATAGGGAGGGTGGGAGGCAGGGAGACACAA
Organism: Delphinapterus leucas; assembly: GCF_059928025.1. Taxonomy (NCBI): domain Eukaryota; kingdom Metazoa; phylum Chordata; class Mammalia; order Artiodactyla; family Monodontidae; genus Delphinapterus; species Delphinapterus leucas. Next base: position 99,936,317 of record NC_143131.1, on the reverse strand, counting down.
GAGGGAAGAGATATGGGGACATATGTATATGTATAACTGATTCACTTTGTTATAAAGCAGAAACTAACACACCATTGTAAAGCATCCAATAAAGATGTTAAAAAAAAATGGTGATGGGGAAACAGGATATTCACATGCAGAAGAATGAAAATGGATCCTGATCTTACACCACTCACAAAAATTGACTTGAAATTACTTAAAAAAGTAAATGTAATACCTAAAAACTGTAAAACTCCTAGAATAAAATATAGCAGGTAAGCTCCTTGCCATTGGTCTTAGAAATGATTTTTTGGATATAACTCCAAAAGCACAAGCAACAAAAGCACAAATTTTTAAATGACTACTTCAAACTAAAAGTGTCAGAGTATCAAGAGAAACCATTAACAAAAATGAAAAAGCAACCTTTGGAATGGGAGAAAATATTTGCAAATCATGCATTTGATAAAAGGTCAATAAAAAGGTAGGAATGTAAATTGGTGCAGCCACTATGGAAAACAGCATGGAGCTTCCTCAAAAAAATTAAAAATAGAACTACCCTATAATCCAGCAATCCCATTTCTGGCTATATATTCAAGGAAATAAAATCATGATCTCAAAGATTTATCTGCACCCCCATGTTCAATGCAGCATTATTCATAACAGCTAAGACATGGAAACAACCTAAGAGTCCATCAACAGATGACTGGATAAAGAAAATGTTGAGATATATATATATATATATATATATATATATATATATCTTTTAACATTCCCACCAACAATGCATAAGAATTCTCCTTTTCCTACATCCTTGCCAGCAATTGTTATCTCTTCTCTTTATACATACAATGGAATATTATTCAGTCATTAAAAATAAGGAAATCCTACCATTTGCAAAAAATAACATTAATGAAACCTGAGGGCTTCATGCTAAGTGAAATAAGAATGACAAATACTCTATCCCACTACTGGGCATATACCCAGAGAAAACCATAACTCAAAAAGACACATGCACCCCAATGTTCATTGCAGCACTATTTACAATAACCAGGTCATGGAAGCAACCTAAATGCCCATCGATAGACAAATGGATAAAGAAGATGTGGTACACATATACAATGGAATATTACTCAGCCATGAAAATGAATGAAATTAGGTCATTTGTAGAGACGTGGATGGATCTAGAGACTGTCATACAGAATGAAGTAAGTCAGAAAGAGAGAAACAAATATCGTATATTAATGTATATATGTGGAACCTAGAAAAGTGGTACAGATGAACCAGTTTGCAGGGCAGAAATAGAGACACAGACGTAGAGAACAAGCAGAAGTAGATTCACAGATGTAGAGACTGGGATTGATATATATACACTAATATGTATAAAATGGATAACTAATAAGAACCTGCTGTATAACAAAGTAAATAAAATAAAATTTAAAAAAAATTTAAAAAAGAATGATATACTCTATGATCTGATCTCCCTTATGTGTAGAATCTAAAAACATTGAATTCATAGAAACAGAGTGTACACTGGTTAATGCCTGGGGCAGGGGATGGGGGAATGAATGAAGGTGGCCAAAGGGTATAAACTTCCAGTTATAAAAAGAGTAAGTGGGGCTTCCCTGGTGGTGCAGTGGTTGAGAATCCGCCTGCCGATGCAGGGGACATGGGTTCGTGCCCCGGTCCGGGAAGATTCCACATGCCGCAGAGCGGCTGGGCCCGTGAGCCATGGCTGCTGAGCCTGTGTGTCCAGAGCCTGTGCTCCGCAACGGGAGAGGCCACAACAGTGAGAGGCCCGCGTACCGCAAAAAAAAAAAAAAAAAAAAAAGAGTAAGTTCTTGGGATCCAATATAAAGCATGGTAACTGCAGTTAACAATGCTGTATTGCTAAGAGAGTAAATCTCAAAGGTCCTCACCACACGCACCAAAAGAAACACCTATGTGAGGTGCTGGATGTGTTAACTAACCTTATTGTGGTAATCATTTTGCAATATATACACATATCAAATCATCATATTTGTATGTCTTAAACTTACACAATGTTATATGAAAATTATATTTTGGTAAAGATAGAAAAAAATTTAAAACACAAGCAGAATTTATTCTCTCTCTCTCTCTCTCTCTCTCTCTCTCTCACACACACACACACACACACACACACACACACAGTTAAAAAGCAGTTGAAAAACCTTAGAAGCCCTGCTTCTAAGGCCTTTCAACTGCTTTAATCAGGCCCTAGAACACCCCAGATAATCTCCCATAGTTAAAGCCAACTGAATAAGGATTTCAATTACATCTGCAAATTCCCTTCACAGCAATACCCAGATTAGTGTTTGAATAACTGGGGATGTAGCTTAGCCAAGTAGACACATCAAAAATAAAAAGAGAAACCATCACATTATGAAAACTCATATATATAAACGAGGTTAAAAAAGATTATTTAAATGTAGAAACTATAGCCATTCATTCAATACTACTGCCATCATAAAAAAAAGTCTAACAATAAAAGCCAGGCAAACCTTGTAAAAGAATAAAGATGTTTCAATAGGCACAAAACAGACATTTAAGATGAACGTCGTTCTTGAGACAAAAGTAAGAAGCTATCAAAGAGTCAAACATAGCCATCTATAATATACTGTTTCAGAAGGAAAGCTTTAGCTCATAAGTCAGGTTCACCACGATAAACAACCAGAACCTGGAAAATATTGGACATCATAAATGACACAGAGACTGAGAAACAAGAAGTTGTCATATTTTATCATGGTTCAAAACAAAATGACTCTCAGTCCTATGCCTTGAAGGGGACAGAGGTTAGAAAAAACGCTAGCAGTTGTTTTATGACCTTTCCAGCTTTGAAAAGAAAGGCCCCTTAGGCCAAGCAAAGCCCATTTTTCCCCATGATTTGAAGACCAACAACATTTTATCCTGGTGTGAGAGGTTGATCTCGCTGTTTGACGGCACACATCTTTTCACAGATGGAGTTGAAGGCAGTGCTTTCCCAGAAGCACGACTCTTTTCCTCCTTTACCCTGAGCCTGCAGTGCCTGGGTACACTTCACTCCAAGTGACTGTTCCCTACAAGCTATAGTTCATCTTTTCTTTTCTTTTTTGAAACACTATATTGGAGAAGAAAGCTGCAGAGCAGCTTTTGTGAGACTCTATTATCAGAACAAAAGGAGGAAGAGCATGCATCAGTAGTTCATTCTTCTTAATAATTTTTATGGACTGAATGTTCTCACTGAGAAGTTAGAGAAGTCACTTAGAAATTCATTATGCAGGGAGAAAACTCAAGATGGCTCCTGGCACTAAGCAATTTTTTTTTTCTATTAGATCGCTAAAGTAGTTACCCCGCACCTGGGTGTGAACAAAGCTTAATAAAACCTTGTAAGTGATAACACTATGCTCTCAGATTATTATCTTCAGGATGTCTCTGTACACAGTGCATATAGTCATCTTCAGTATCACTGCCTACACTGAAACAAGCAGAGGCCAGGAAGACCCTGCTGAGATGGAGATATTATTGGGTCGCTGATCGGTTCACTTTACTAAGAGGTCCACTCCTACCCACTGGCCTCGCCTGTGAGACCAGACTCAGCTTCACGGTCTGCGTGTTAGTAGGGTGGGAAAACTCCCATAAAGTTGAAGCTTGAACTTCAATTTACCCAAACAAGCCCTCTCGTGGGGGAGGGTGAGTAAGCCTAAAGAAATAACGTTACTGAGAAGTTAAGACTTCTACAGTAGAATCCCCTCCTACCAGCACTAAAAATGAGGAGTAGGACACAACATGGCATAAGTATTTCCTATTGGCCAGATAAAGAGGTGAGCATGTGAGATTCATAGGAAAGTTGGTGAAGACTCATAGTCCTGGATTTGTACAGAGAAAGGACCACAAGGAGCTTGAGAGGTCAAGGGTGAGTCAAGATCACTAGATGGGTAACCAGGACAGAGTGCTAGTGGCACAGCAGGCCAGTACAAACAACAGCAGCAGCACATGTTTTGTACAGCATCCTGGAGAGATAACAGGAACAGTGGCTACAGCACACAGAAGCAGAGGCACAAATCTTATGTAAGATAACCTTCCTCTTGGGGTCCCCCAGAAAGACTAGAAAGGGGAAGGTGTAGGTACCTGTTGAGGCCCTTGAGCTCTCAGGTTTCTTGCTGCCTCTGGAGGTATTGGTTAAGTCCCCCTATGATCTTAGCTCCGTAGTTCTTGCCTTATGCATTTTCAGACTTTATTTGAGCATTTGTTTTTCCAGACTGGGTCTGAAAACCAGTGTCAGACTAAGTGTGATTTAAAAACCAGACTGGGTCTGGGATCAGACCCAGACCACCTTCAGGGACTTGAACCTTTGGTTCACATCCCCCAATTAAAAAGGGTTACAGCAGGCTCTTGGAACGAGCTGGAGATCTGAAGTTAAAACTGACCTAGGGAGGTTTCTCTATAGAAGCAGTTGGCATCTTAAGGTGGACAGTTCTCCCAAGATCGTGGATCAAGATCTTAATCTCCAATATGAAAGCTTTATTCCTTTTGCTTTTTCACTACTTGCCTTTTCTCTCTGTTAATGTACAGGAAGATAAGGTTCCTTATCTCCAGTATCTTTCACTGAATGTACTGCTAAGGTCATAGCTGCACAACAGAATTCCTTAAAACGTTCTTGCTAAGGTGGTTTAGATAATAAAATTGCAGAACTAGAAGGAGTCTGTGCCATAGTAAATATCTCTTACCGTACCTACATAGACACCTCTGGTATTGCAACAAATACAAGAAATTATCAAACAAGCCACTTGGCTAAAACAGGTTGATGCTCCTTCGGGTACCTTCTTTGATTTATTTGATGCCAGTTGGTTTGATTCTTGGGGGCCCTGGCTAAGGAGTACACTCAGTCTCTTGGTATTATCCTCCTAATAGCTATCATTATAGTTTCCCTGGTGGGCTATATTCTCTCAAAGGTCTTAAATGCATGTTTGCAGCCATCAGCAGTACATCAAATGGTCTCGCTGCACTTGGAAAAACAGAAACAAAACAAACAATGAGATGAACAGCAAGAACAATTCTTTCACGATCTGGCATTATAACCTAAAACTTTTACAAGGAGACAAGAAGGAGCTTAACTCTGATGGTTACTGAGAGTGGGTTAATACCAATTTTTGGTCAATCTCTCATGTATGAGAGGGTGAACAAAAGGGTGGAATTGTTAATTAATAAACAAGGAGGGCATTAGACTGACGTGGCTTTAATGCTGTGGTGACCTATATAAGCAAACCAAAATCTCAGCCTATAAATGCCTCAAGACTACAAAATCAAAATACTGAGGACAACTAATCACAGTCAACTAGGCTTTAAGTTATAGCCAATAAATAATTTCCTTACTTTGCTTCTGCCTTTTCTCTATAAAAGCTTCTCCCCAAGCTTTTACTGGTGGACCATTCCTAAACACTTCTGGTTTGGTATTGCCCAATTCAAATCAATTTTTGCTCAAATAAGCTCAAAATGTTTACTATGCCTCAATTACTCTTTTAACAGCATGAACACTCCAGTCCTTCACAGTCCCCACAACTCTCAGTTGTCTTTTAACAGTTGTGTTTCACATTTTTGTGACTCAGTGACATTTGAGCTTGAAAGCCTCTGCTATAAGTGAGTATGAGGTGGGTCCAGTGGTAGATGATTCAAGGAAAGGCCAATTAAACTGTAGGTCACTCTTCCTGATACCCCAATTAACACATTTAATAAAAAGCAAGCTATGCTGTATTTCATGTCCTTCCAGGCCTTTCATCCAGCATTCCAAAGCTCATGATCAGAAAAATATGCAGTCCCGATAGCTCTCTTCTTATAAAATACGTATATTCATAGAATCTTTTCTGTTCGTTTCACAGAATCACAGCATACATACATCTCTTTTTTGGCTTATTTGTTTAGCTTGAAATATCTTTTCTCAGTATAGAACAATGGATGAAGTATTTACAAATACTGACACAAAATTATCTAACATTTTTCTTTCAGCTTAGCAATGTACAATAAAACAACAAACAGAAAGCATTAAGAGCTGAATTATTCTGAAATTGGTCACACAGAACTCCAAAATACTTGTCAGAAGATTTTAAGCAATAGATATTAGGAAGGTAATGCATATATTTACATGAAGCTAAGAACATTTTTGTACCCTCCTACAGTTGAAATATACTGAGCCACAACAAGCCTCCAGACACAGCTCACTTCTATAATTTAAGTCCCATTTGCAATAACTTCATAGGACAGCATAGACATTAAAACATATAATTTGTGTCGGCAGCAAAGAGATTCCATTATTCACTTATTCATCTTGAGATTCTCAGTTACAAACCAAAGAAATTGTTCTAGCTCATTAAAGCAGAAAAAAATACTTCATTAAAAGGATGTAAGTTTCAGAATCTCTGGGAAAGACCCAGAAGCAGGCTTGATGTTCACTCTTCCAAGAACAATCTCCAAAATAAGACACAAGACTGTTCCAGCACCAGGGCTACCACCAGGTACAACATCACAGTTTGCACTGGTGGTTCCAGGTACTAGAGACAACTCCTAGAGTCTTTTGGACTGTGCCTCTGGAAGGCTGGATGTCTTGGCCTGCGTCAATGTTTGTGCTTGGCTGCAAAGCATGATGGCTAGAAAAGTAAGGTTATGGGCTCTGCCACTGTGAGCTGTGGGCTAATAAGGCGAAGAACTCCCCACACACAAAAAAAGGTATACAAAGGTGCTGAGGAATCAAATGACCACTGCCCACCCACCCACCCCTGCCAAAGCAACAGGGCATTAGATACTGGGTGAGAAAGTGTTAAGGAAAAATAAAATAACATGTTAAGAAACAAATTCTTGTGGAATTTTTAGTCTGTTGGGGAAGACAGGACAAAAATTAAGCAAATAATCACATTAATAAATGTATAACTACCAACCGCATAAGTGATCCAAAGGAGAAAGTTCTGGTTCTCTGAGAGCTCGTATCAACTGGAGATCCAGAGGACTTCTTAAGGAAATGATTTCTGACCTGGGATCTGAAGAAGGAATAAGAATTAAACTGATGAAGGGAATTGAAGAACATTCCAGAACATTCCATTCAGGGGAAGCACATATGCAGACAGTTGTGATGAGAGGGAACACAGCAAGTTTGAGGAGGAGGAAGGACCATGTATTTACTTGAGATTAAGGTTAGGGTGGGAAAAGAGTTGTGTAAATAAGGTTTGAGAGGTAGATGGGGCTAGATGAGGCAATATTTATGTCTTCATTCTGAAAGCAAATGTGGAAGGGGAGTGCAAGAGTACTCTAATCAGATCTCTCTGATAATTTTGTGTCAACCGAGCACTGGGAGGCTGTAGACAACATGTGGTTCAGGAGGGAGGTGATTGTAGTCTCACCTCTTACAAGACACTTGGAGAAAACCCACCAGCCACTTTACAGTAGACTCTTGTTGCTCTTTCTTCGGCGTGTGTAAGTTCTGTTTTAATCAGTTTTGCTATATCTGTTATTTTGCAAAATTGAATTACATACATGCTTAAAACATTTTCTGATTTTGAAAAGTTTAATGTCATAAATATTCCTTTCTTGGAAACTGCATCTCTGATGACACTCTAGAGCATTTGCAATTCATAGCCTAATGTATCTGGATAAGTTGAAATTCCCTGAAATTCAGAATTTATAATAAAAGGCATTATGGTTTCCAAATAGTAGTGGATGACCAGGGAATTACAGTATTTAGGGCTGCTTTTCAGACTTCCACCTGAAAACTGCCTTTCCCTGGTCGTCTGACCTACTGTCTCTTCGCCAATTAATTCTTAGTTAATTTCTGCATAAATAGCAATAGAAAGCTCTATAAGAACTTCATTAATTTTTTCTTCAATTACTTGAAATTTGGTTAGAACTGAAGATTTCTTTGCATTAAAGCAGCCTGAAGTATTAGCTTAAAAAAGTGTGGTTTGAAGCCAGGAGACTTGATGTTAAGTTCTGTTTGCATCACTTCCCAGATATATGACATTTTGAAAGTTATTGGAGTCTTTAGCCTTTGTTTTCTCAACTGCAAAAGAGAGGGCCTCCAGCTGAGTTGTAATGAAGATAAAATAAGAGGATATTTCATCAAAGCGACTCGCATGCTAGACAAGTGTAGAAGCATAAACATGAAAATGATTTACTAAATAAACAGGGTTCGGAAATGCAGAAACATTGGGGTGCTTCATAGCAAAGAAAATATTCAAAAATTTTGCAGCATTTTAAGAATATGCACAAAAGTAGAGACCGGAACTGTTTTGATTGTGCCTGTGTTCCTTCTTTCGGGATTTTCCTTGTTGGTCTCTGAGTTTAGAGCACGTGAAAACCCTGGATCAGTCTCCAGCAGCCTCCCAGCTGGGCCACACCCCAGAAAGCAATCGTGGCAGTAAATTTAAACAGAGTCCAGGAGTAAGCAAGGCATATCTCTTCAACAGCCATGTATGCTTAGGTTCTTTTGGTGCACTATGTTTCATTTCATTTTATTAGCTGTTTATCAGATATACAGGGCGGAATTAATAATACGCCTCAGCTCAAGGCACTTTATAATCATCGATCCATATGAGTCTCTCTAGTTTTAACAGTTATTTATTCTACTTATCCACATCTCCAAGGTAACCATTCTGCTGTATTTCTTTTTTTTTTTTAATTAATTTATTTATTTATGTATGGCCGCGTTGGGTCTTCATTGCTGCGCGCAGGCTTTCTCTAGCTGCGGTAAGCAGGGGCTACTCTTCGTTGCGGTACACAGGCTTCTCATTGCAGTGGCTTTTCTTGTTGCGGAGCATGGGCTCTAGGCGTGCGGGCTTCAGTAGTTGTGGCACACGGGCTCAGTAGTTGTGGCGCACGGGCTTAGTTGCTCCACAACATGTGGGATCTTCCCAGACCAGGGTTCAAACCCGCGTCCCCTGCATTGCCAGGCGGATTCTTAACCACTGCGCCACCAGGGAAGCCCTATTTATTTCTTTTTATTTTAAAGTGCTCTAAAATGTGTTGTGTGATTTTGTTAGCATTTATTTTAAACTATGTAAATCCTTATAGATCTCATTCATTTTCTTACTCTTTTGGACTAAGTACTATCTTTTTAAGATCCAATCTTATTTCTATGTGTACATCAGATATGTTCCTCCTAAAGCTCCATAACCACCCATGGTATGTATTCTCCAAGTCTTGCCTATTTACTCTACCCAAACTGCCACCAACTCCCACCACTGTAAACATTACTGTAATAGCTATCTTTATATATTTCACACTATAAAAACATTTGAAATTTTCTGTGGGATAAATTCTCAGTAGCAGAATTGCTGTGTCATAGTACGTATGTACACTTAATTTATCTACATCATGCCAGACTGTTCTTCAGAATGGCTGTATCAATCTACTCCCCATGAAGCTTTCTGCATAGCTGCTTCCCTGACAGCACTCAGCATTATCCAGTTTTCTAATTTTTGCCAATTTAATACTGTTAATTTAACCTGAATTTCTCTGATTACTATCTTCAGCATGCCTTTGAGTACTTGGTTTTTTTTTCTTTTTTTTTTTTTTTTTTTTTGCGGTACGCGGGCCTCTCACTGTTGTGGCCTCTCCCGTTGCGGAGCAAAGGCTCTGGACGCGCAGGCTCAGCGGCCATGGCTCACGGGCCCAGCCGCTCCGCGGCATGTGGGATCTTCCCAGACCGGGGCACGAACCCGTGTCCCCTGCATCGGCAGGCGGACTCTCAACCACTGCGCCACCAGGGAAGCCCGAGTACTTGGTTTTGAGAGTTTTCTTTTCTGTAAATTGCTCCCTCATAGCCTTTACCTGTTTTCCTATTGCGGTAACTGACTTGTCAATTTACAGAAATTCCCTGTTAATTATTAATTCCTTTCCAGTTTTAAACATTGAAAATACCTTCTCCCATTTAGTCATCTATTAATTTGGTCCATAGTGTTCTTCATGAATGAAAAAACCTTAATTTTCCTGAGCATAATGAAGCTTTCACAGATTATTTCTTCTTTTCTAGCCTCATCCTTGGAGATCTTCCCCTGTGGTCCTCTCCCTGCCTGAAGTCTCACCTGAGGGTGCTGGGGACAGAATGACAGCTGCCCAAGTACAGAGGGTGGATCAGTTTTGTTTGATGCTCTTTCTGCACAACTACAACAATGCCTGGACCAGGGTTAGTGCCATATATAAGTGCCAAATGGATGAAGTTAGAAAGTCTCCCAGAGCTATGGAGAGGTCATTTCACCTCCTGGATTCTTTAAGGTGCACAGTTCCCCCACGACTTACTTGGTTTGTGTACAAGAAAAATCCTTCTTGCTCAGGGAAGGAGGGCTGCAGTGGGGTGGAGCAACAGAAGCTGTTTGTCAGTCTCTTTCCATGATTTCAATCTCCATATTGTTCCCAGTGGATCGTTCCCAAAAGTCAGTATCTGGAAGATTTTACATAGATATGCATATGAGTAAGTATCTTGCTGGTACAAACCAATCCAAAATGTACATTCCCACAATATTTCTGATTGTTTTCTTTATTGGTGTATAACTTACATGCAATAAAATTCTCCCATCTATACAGTGTATTTGCAGGGGGAGCCTTAATTTTGATATAATTGTATTTAGCAATCTTTTGCTTTGTTTTTCCTTTTGAAATTTTTTGAAGTGTCTCCCCATTCCTAGATTGTAAAGATTATCTCATACATTCTCTTCTATCAGCTGTATTCTTTTCCCTTCTAACTTACACGTTTAACCTATCTGGCGGTAACTCATTATGTAGTCTTAGGTAGGGATCCAATTTTTCTCCATATAGTGAGACAATTTCCCCAAAAAACTTCAACTAAACATTTTCTACTGATTTGTGGTAATTCCTTTAAAGTTTATTAAATTCCCATGGATATATGAGTCTCATTCTGAGTGCATCATTTTCTTCCACTTATCTGTTTATCTGATCTTATAGCAATAGCACATTGCTTTTACTACTCTGGCCTTGTAGTATGTCTTAATATCTGGCAGGGCAAGCACTTCATCTTTACGACTTCTCTTTAAGCAGCAAACAGCCATGAACTTTTATTTCTCTCTACAAATTTTACAGCAAATTTAATTGTTTCCCTAAAATATCTAACTGGAATTGTTACTGAAATTGCATTGCATTTATATACTAAATTAAAGAAAATCTCTATCTTAATAATATGAATTTATCCCATCCAAGAGCATGAAATGTCACTCCCTTTCTTCATATCATCTTTCATGTCCTTCACCCAAATTTTAAAGTGTGACAGGAAAATTATTTGAAACTTGGAAATAAGACCACAAAAAGGTGAGTGGGATATCCTTTCAATATCACATGAGGGCAAAGGTCACAAATGTATAGTTATGAAATGTATTTAGTTTATCTCATTGTTTACCATTAATAAAAGGTCTCAAACTTCGTGAGGTTACATGTTAACTTCTAGAGTTTTTTCCAGTAGATGCAAATAATTTTGTGTCTAATGAAAGTGATGACTCCAAAGATTTATGGTCTGTGTTTGGGACATTAGTTTTATAACTAATTCAGCAGTCCCGATATTTCTCTGCTAAACCGCCTATAAATACCTGGCATCTTAAGTTCTCTTTGAACTGGCCATACACCTTATTGGTCCCCTTATTAATGAATGGGTTTTAAATCTTTAACATGTTGATTTTATATTTGCATGAAAGTCGTGGTTTTAACTTTTTGAAAAGCACACTTTGGTGAGTTCCTTCATAAAGGTCTTACATATTCTAGGTTACTTTACCTCTTAGATAGCTTATAGTTTTATTGCAATTATGAATGGAATATTATTTTTCTAGAGTTTCCTGATTAATTATTGCTGGTATAGAGAAATATTTTTGATTTTGTAAGTTGATGCTGTATAAAGCAACTTTGCTAAACACATACTGGTTCTAATAGGTTGTCTCTGGATTCTATTAGTTCTTTTAGGTACGCAATTACAATATCAGCAATTAATGAACAGCTAGATACTATACACTAATAAATTTTTAAAGATAGATAAAGTGGATAAATCCCTAGAAAATTATCAAATGCCAAAATTAGCCCTAATTTTACAAATACTTCCCTTGAGGTTGATCCTAGTTTTAGCTTCTGACTCTCAATAAAATTCATATTTACGTTGTGTACATAAATGACCTCATTTAATATACACTAAAATTCTGTAAGTTAAGTGCTATGCCCATTATATATTGAAGAAAATAAATATATAAAGGGTAAGCACATCGTACAAAGTCACAACATTAGTTGTGGTGGCTCCTTCTCAAAAATTCAGCTCTTATGCCTTGAAACCTGGTACAATTTTCTGAGGCAGAAACTGTTGTGTGTCTCTCTGCCCCTATCCTCCAGGTCGTTGTATTACCTAGAAGTTCAGAAAAAAATAAAATTGATCATAGCAAAGAAATGTTCATCAGCTAATAGGGTAAGTATTCACATGAGGTTTGATTTTTGCTACCCTTACATCTACAAAGGAAGACCAATTTGTTATCACAGAAAAGTGAGAAATAGAAAATGATATCTCATCAAGGGTTTTGCTTTCTCTTTGGAGTCCGGAGGACAAGCAGGTTCCTATAACTGATGAAGCTGCTTTTAAGATGTACTTGTGGCAGTGTTCTCAGATTCGGCAAATAAATATACAGGGTGCCCAGTTAAATTTAAATTTCAGGTAAGCAATGGATATTATTTTAGTATAAGTACGTCCCATGCAATATTTAGGATATATCCAGTATGTGTGTATGTGTGCATACTACATATCCAGTGTATATTATATATAGTATACATTATAATCTTTATCACAACCCTGAAAGATGATTATTATTCACCTTTTAATATTGATAAGGAAGCTGAGGTTCAGAGATATTAAGTAAATCATTCAAGGCCACCAGGTGGTAACTGGCAAAGCTGATCAAGACCATCTAAAACCCATGCTCTTATACTGCTTCCCCAGTTCCTCAAGTAACCCTGTGGGACAGCACCATGTTTCAGTTAACCCCAGTCCCATTCCCAGCCCTCTCCTCCCTTGCTCCACTCTATGGCAGGGGTTGGGAAAACTAAACTCTCCCTTTCCAGCTTCCATCACTTCCAGAGCAGGCCATGTGACACAGTTCTGGCCAGAGAAGTAAAAGCAGAAGTTGACTGGGGCTTCTGGAAAATCTTGGCTTTCATGATCAAAGGGACAAACATGAGTCACTGATCTGCCCCTCCTCCTCTTGCCATGATCACAGATTTGATGACGGGCGATGTAGCCCTCATCTTGTGATGACTATTAAAGAAAGGCCAGGGGGTCTATAGAGTTGCCAGCCAACCCTGATACTATCGAACCTCTGAACCAAGGAAGAGCAACACCTACCTCCAGACTTCCTATTAGGTAAAGATAAAACTATTTGTTTAGCTACAGTAAGTCAGGGTGTGAATTTCCTTTCCACACTAATTATCTGGATGTTAGGGATTCTCAATAGATTCAAATTCAGACAACATGAATTGGATGCCTAATACTTCCAGGCTCCTTGATAGATGTCATCATCATAATTTAACCCTTACAATAGCCTTGTGTGGTGGGGATTACTGTACCCATTTCACAAAACTGTGGTTCAAAGAAGCCTCGCAGCCTGTTCAAAGTCTACCCTAAGCTGGTAGCAACATCAGGATTCAAACCTGTGTCATCTGAATCTGACTGTAGGCTTTTCTCTTTTAGATGACTGGAAACACTCGTATGATACTGAAATAACAGTTTGGTTTCATTTTGAAAGTATGCATTCATCAGGAATTTTCCAGTTTTCAGAGATGAATAATCATTTTATAAGGAAATTTCACTTTTACCAAAACTCATATTCCTTAAACTCACTGAATACATTAAACTAGCCTATGGTTTTTCATTTTTATGTAGAGCAAGTTATGTTCTCTACTAGGGAGAAAAGATGTGTGATAAAATAAAGGTTGAAATCCAAGGAACATTCTTTTAAAAACCAAGTACCAAAAACTACTACGTTACAAATGTGAAAAAAAAACATGGAATATGATTGTAATAGTTACATCTCACATTGGCTGAGGATGGAATATGTAATGCTGGAGAATTCTTTTACCATTGCATTTTACGCTGAGTTCATAGCACTACACTGACTGGCAATCTCTCTTCATAATGAGAGTCTTTCGGCAGAGGAAAAGAAAAATAAGTTGTCATCTTAAAAAAAAAAAAGTACAATAGAAAGGGACAAAGATTTGTCAAAGGGCAGCACAATAACCATTATGGGAAGGCATTACAAAGTCAAAGAGAGCTGGGTAACCACTCATTTGCCCACCATCTTAACAGGATAAATTCCTCCAGGCTCTTAAAAGATAATGAGCACACCAATTATTTTCTCAGGGCACAGGAGCAGGTCGAGGAATTACTGCTGTGCTCTGACACAACAGCACAAGCCAGACAAGTCAGAAATGTCATCGTCAAGCAGTCTAAGGATATTTGAGCAGAGAAATGTTAATCACAGGTGAGTCTTGCCAGTGGCTCTCCAATCCCAGATGTCAGGGTTCATTTTCAGTTCAAGCATGATGCTCTCAAATCAAATCTGGTATTAACGACATCCCACAATAAGGAGATTTGCAGCAACCATAAATCTTTAGATCTCTAAGTTAGTTGTCTATTTGTCCTTGTTGTCAGAGAGCACATATTTACTCAGCTTTCAGAGCAAAATAATTCATATAGATGCCAGAGATAGGGGAAGATAGCATTGATTCATGGACATGGGTTGCTGTGCAGTAGGTCTTTTGACGTAATAATAATTGCTATTTGTTTTGTACACTAAAAATAATTTCCAGGTACAAATATTACAATCTGTTCAAATCTGTTAAGTTTTCAGGGTAAGTAACAAGAGTTTTGCTGGCTTAAGCAGTCCTCTGAAGTTCTTTTGTTGTTTCTATTGCTGTTCCATTGGGCTTTTAACTTTAAATATTTTATTTAAAAATTTTTAAACCTACAAAAATGCTGAAAGAAGAGAACAATACCATTCATCTAAATTCATCAAAATATTAATATTTTATCACCCTTGGGTTTTTTTTCTGGGAATTTTCTTTTTTATTTTATTTTATTTTATTGATTTACCATGTTGTGTGAACATTTCTTTCCTTCTTTCCTTCTTGCCTATCTCTGGACTAATCATATTTTTTTATGTAAGAATATATATACTTTCTTGCTCTACCATTTGAAAATAAGTTCCAGACACCATGACAGTTCATCCCTAAATATCACACATCTGCTAAGAATGAGCGTTCTCCTATATAATCAGAGTATCACTTTCATATATCCACATTCAAATTTCCCCAGTTGACCAAAATTGTTTTTTTTAATTGTTTTACTTTTTCAATCTAGGATCAAATCAAGGTTCACACATTGCCTTTGATTATGTCTTTTAGTATCTTAAATCTTTTCCTGAAGAGCGTTCTTTTTGTTTCTGTTTCTATTTTCACAACATTGAAAAATTCAGGACAGTTGTCCTATATTATGCCCCACATTCTGTATTTAATTGTTCTTCACCACGAGAATCAGGTTAAATATTTTTGGCATAAGTACTACATAGCACACAGGGGATGCTGTATACCTCCCATTGTGTCAGGTATCTGTTCTAAAGGTTAATTTTCCTTGGCAATGAAAACACATAATCCATGGGATAATACCTCTTGCCACCTCCAACAACATTTTACTCAAAAGTTTTAGTATTCTTTGATGATCTTTGCTTGAATTGCATTTAGGTGCAAAATGGTGATTTTTTTAAAAAATTCTCTTTTTCTACATTTACTATAATCTTCTGTAAAGAAGAGCTTTCCTACTTATTTCTTCTCTCTCCCTCTCTTTCCCCTCTTCTTTCTATCACTATAGATTTATGTTCAATGTGATATAATCTCTTACCATCATTATTCTTTTCAATGCTCAAATTGTCCCGGTTTTTTGGGGTTTTTTTTTGTTGTTGTTGTTGTTGTTTGGTTTTTTTGCCATACGTGGGCCTCTCACTGTTGTGGCCTCTCCCGTTGCGGAGCACAGGCTCCGGACGTGCAGGCTCAGCGGCCATGGCTCACGGGCCCAGCCACTCCGCGGCATGTGGGATCTTCCCGGACCGGGGCACAAACCCGCGTCCCCTGCATCAGCAGGCGGACTCTCAACCACTGTGCCACCAGAGAAGCCCTCACTCAGACTTTCTTATCAGATTTCCCGGAAGTGGGGCAGAAGGGGAGGAGGGAAGGATGAGGTTTAAGATGTCAGCAAACATCAAATAAATGGGGTCAGATAAAATTTAAAATATTTTTTAAATTTGTTTAATTTAAAAAATTTTAAAAATAGAAAAAAATTTTTTAATTTTAAAAAATAAATTAATTAAAATGTTTTTAAAATGTTTAAAAATGGGGTCAGACTATTACACTGGGCTACACTTACATTCTTTTACATAAGTCTATGAGATAGAGATCTGTTACATAGGTACCATGTGTGCCCAAATCACCTCCACAGGGTACATGTGAAGTACCTGGAATAAGAACACAAGGCACTTCTAGCTCTTTAAGTGGGAAACAACCTCTATTAATACACAGTAGCAGCAGCAAAATCATTATTCCTTTGCAAGTTACTTGACATTTTCAAATTGTTTCTAAATCAGTTATGGACAGGGCTATCAATTTTCTGTTTAGAAAATCAACTTTAAAAAGGATATGTGCTTTCATGATGTCAGAGGGCTCCTCAGAGGGTCAAAAGCATTTAAACTTCTCTCTCAGTCAAGACATCAAGATAATTCTAAGAGCCTCTATATTTCATATAAATGTCAGATTAGAGCAGCTCATCATTAAGTTGAATTAATAGAAATAACCATTACATTTAAACACTCAAAAAATAAAGCTACAGATCTTTGTCAAAACATATAATGATAAAACAATAATATTAGCAGCTAACATGAATTGAATGTCTTTATGTTCCAAACACATTATAGTCATCCTCATAACAGTTCTTTGGATTTAATATTAATATTATCTCAAGTTTGCAATGAGGAAATTTAAGCCCAAAGAGGTGAAATAATGTGACCAACATCCCACAGCAGGTAAGTGAAGAAGAGAGAATTCAAACACAAAGCAGAAAAATAACATTGAAAATTCAACATTTCGGGACTTCCCTGGTGGTCCAGCGGTTGAGATTCTGTGCTCCCAGTGTAGGGGCCCCAGGTTCAATCCCTGGTCAGGGAACTAGATCCCCCACACGCCGCAACAAAGACCCCACAGGTCACAACTAAGACCAGGCACAGCCAAATAAATAAAAAGATAGATATTTTTTTAAAAAAAGAAAATTCAACATTTCACAACTGTAGAACACAGATTGATTTCCACTAAAGATAGAAAGCGCCAAACTGGCTCAGATTTTAACCTAATCAGCATAAACTTTTATTCTCTTCTCTTCTATTTTTACCTTAGAATAT
Organism: Delphinapterus leucas; assembly: GCF_059928025.1. NCBI lineage: Eukaryota > Metazoa > Chordata > Mammalia > Artiodactyla > Monodontidae > Delphinapterus > Delphinapterus leucas. The sequence continues at coordinate 99,918,882 of NC_143131.1, read as the reverse complement.
TAGGGTCCAGCATCCAAGACAGCCAGTAGCCAAATGACCAGGGATGGGGCAGATGAACTGTTTGGACTTTTCCAATCCAAAGGATCACGTCAACAATCAGTTTGGAATTCAGTGAAGTATGCCCTGTTGCGGTCTTGAGGTGATTTTTTTTGGCTGAAATCCAGATTTCTCTGTGTTGTAACCACTCTGAAAAAACAGAATAAACCCCCCACCCAAAATCTGGTTGGAACGTCAAGACTGATGACACACAACAAGAAGGTATGAAAGGTTTATTACTTACAGGAAATGAGAGAGGTGTTGAGTTCAAAAGTACCTATAGACTAATGGGTTAAAAAAATTGTTCAACCACTGTTTGACCTTCAGCTTTGGAGATCTCAATATCACATGTGTAGTGTAATAGTCTACATGACATATTTTTCAGAGCACTTTTACACACATCTCATTGAATCACCTCAATAACTGAGTGTGAATGACAGAAAATTTACCTATGCAAACGTGAAGCAAATATCTCATGTAATCAATACGTGTATTCCAGTAGGCAGAGGGTGCTAAACACCTTTATAACCCCTTGGTGCACGGCTTTGCTCACATGGCTGTGGCAACCAGCTGTGCCGCAGATATAACCTTTGACAAAATGACACACCTCTGCTGCACTGCCCGTCACTTGCTTTCTGGCCCAAGCTTCTCTGTCCACTGAGATTCTGGGCTGTGATGGGTCATATGCAAAACTGTAAGTACAAGGAAATTAACACCCCTGGAGCAAACCTTGATTAACATAGGATAGGAACTGGGAAATAAACACTCACCTTTCCCCATCCCTGGTGGACGATTCTGAGGCACATTCTGTATAACTCCAGTGGGGCCCTGCTAGCATTGAGCCCCAGCTGCACCCAGCCACCTTCTTAAAATTGCATCCTTGGATTCGCTTCCTTTCTTCCCTGTTCCACTCTTCCCAATCTGCTGTGCTTATCCTGCTTTATCAGATTTGGCTACAGTAGTTAATTAATAAATCGTTAATATACACTTCAAGAAAAATCACATTCCCTGGGGACTATTCATCAAGCCCTTGTCATAGAATCTGCTTTAGAAGGGAACCCAAACAAAATCAGAGAGTTTAAGTAACTTAAAAAAGAGTCAGTTAATGTTGCAGTTAGAAAACAGGTCTTCTGTCTCCTTATGGGATGTGATTAAAAGCATAGGCACTAAAGTCACATTCAACTGGGTCTGAAACTAACTGGTGTACTTTAAGAATGTGACTTGATTTTTCTGATGCTCAACCACTTAATTGGAATATTAATATAAATGATAATAACAATGGCCAGTCATTTTTGAGTGCTTCCATGTGTACACTCTGCATATATTAACCTTCTAATCCTCACCGTAACCTTATGACATATATATATATATATTTTTTTTATTCAAGACCCATTTATTCTCTAATTCTGCCCACATGGAGACACCCTCCTTGAAAAGGCATTGAATCCTTCCATTCACTTTAACACCTTGTGCTGAAAACATGCGTTCTGAGGTTTCAACTATGAGATCCACATTCTTAAAGCACTGATTCTTAAACCTCATCTAGATTTCTCCCCTTGGATGGGGGGAGATGACCCAACCACAGCGAAGAACAGCTCAGGACTGTGGGCTCTGCTCGCCCAGAAGACCTTGCAGCTCCCCTGACCAACCGGCTGGATCCAGGACTAGGGCCCTGAGACGAGGGGTGCCTGCTGGGCTGCCGCCAGCGCCACCGCCCCCAGCTCCTGTCCTCTTCACTAGGCTGGCTGTCTGTCACCTCTAGTTTCCCTGGAGTTTGGGGATTCCAGAAGGTCTCTGCTCACACTTCTGTATGACGCCTGCTGCCTCAGCACTGCTGATCCACACTAAGGGGGGAAAGCACACAGAACTGCTTTTCAACACACCAACATTCCACACAAAAGTTATTTTATAAGCCTGCGGGTTCTTTTTCAGCAAAGGAGATTCCCAAGGTCATGACTTCCCCCGGCTCCCCACTGCCCTTGCCGGCAGACTGGATGTGCATGGCCACCGTGCTGAGTTGGGCACACCCCCCTGGCTCCACTCCGGAGCACTCTCCTGGAGAACAGAGGACGGTTCCCTGGGCTCATCTGTCCTGAAGCCAGCCCTAGAGTGACAAGAGCCACACCTGCAGGTCTATTCCACTGACCAGCCGCACAGGACCGAGCTGGGCCCACGGACCTTGGTCTGGATTGTGTTGGCTGGTCATTCTTGCCTAGGTTCACAGGCCAACAGCCAGTGTCCTTCCTTCCCTGCTCATCACTGCACCAGTGGCTCACTCCTACCTGCTGCCGTCACAGGCCTGGCAACCTCGTGTTCGGGGCCAGCCAAGAACTGAGACCCCAGCAGGCCCCTAGTTCCCAGCAGGCAAACTCCCCATTAAACTACCGCTGCCTGGCCGTGTTCTCGAGGCTTCAGAGCCCGGAAAGTGCGGAGGGCATAGCAAGCCGCGGCGCCCCCAGCCCCGGACCCGCCATGCTCCGCGGAGGCGCTGGGTCCTCGCCGCACCACTACCCCCAACACAAGCGACCTCTGCGCCCGCCTGTCTCGCGGACCCGGGTGCGCCTCCGGCCACCGCGACCCAGGACGGAAGCGCGGGGCGTGGCGCTCGGCATGCGGCGGGCGCGCGGCGGGCGCGGGGACGGGCGCGCGACGGACGCGGGGGCGGGCGAGGACCCCGGGTTCCGGCCCCGAGGCCGCGCGGACCCGCCAGGCCCACCTCCGTCCCCGCCGCCCGGAAAGCGAGCTATAGTAATAATAATATTAATAATAGTATTACTAATATAATAATATTAATATATTATATTAATAATAATATACAATTATATATTATATAATATAATAATGTTGGCATTCTATTATTATTAATAATTATTATTATATATTATTGTCACCATTTTGCAGATGAAGAAACTGGGGTACAAAAAGCTTACTATGCCCAAGATCATAGAGCCAATAAGTGGCACCTCAGGTATTCCAACTCCAGACGCTCAAACTCTAGGGCTCACACATTTAATCATTATTAAACACACTTAAACACTATTAGCCTCCTCACAGGGTTGTAATAATAAAATTTAAAATAAAGCATCTAGTACAGTGCCAGTTGCATTAACAGTGCTTATAAACATTAACGCAAAAAGGAAAGTAAATACTTTTTAAAAAGTTTAAATCCTGATTTAAAAATTGACAAATACTTCTTTTCTGTTAATTTATCTTTGTTTCTCTAATTTCCTTTTTTCTTGGACTCTCTTCCATTAAAATGTCACTGCCCTTCCACCACTGTGACTCACTGATGTTTTATCTTTCCCTTGTTCCTGCTCCCCAATCACCTGCTCCAACTTTACCCATTTCTTCCTTTCAAAGCTCATTTTTCTCAATTTCAAGGCTGCTGACAGATCAGCTTGTGAAACATTAGAGAGTTTATTTTCATACCATTCCCTTCAGAATATCACCAGAATAAACGTATTTGTGGTACTTGAGACAAACACCCCAAAATACATGGACAGTTGCAATCAGTATTTGTCAGACCCTTCAGCATGTAAACAGAGGCTTCTCAGTGATCAAAAGGGATCAAGAAAAGGATTTCCCTGCATTGTGGGTGCTGCTTACAGTCTGAGGTACAAGCAAAAAATAAATAAATAAATAAAATAAACACTTTATTTGATTCACTACCAAGATCACCTTTCTTTTAATTAATAGCATAAGTACTAACTCACCTTAACTTTCCTCACAAATGATACCAATGAGGATAATTTGCATATGCAAAAGATTCACTCAGGGAGCTTTAATTAAGGTCCCTGATAACTTCTCTGATTGCATTTTTCACAACTGCCAAGAAACAGTGAACTGCAGTGCGGATTTCTTTCCCCTGGTGGAAGAATATTTTTTATAGAATTCTGAATGATTCAATGATCATTAGTGAAACATCAGCAGATGACACATAGATGATTCCACAACTGATGCACTTTGTCTCCTTAGGCAACCTTGAATTATCCTAAGTTTTAGGAAAGCAACATCTATAACAGCTTGACTCTTCTTTGGAACTAAGCCGAGTATGAATTAATTTAATTTATTTTAATTATATTAGGTATTTCCCAATGAAGAAACATTCCCAGGCACCGTAAGTAAACTTGCAATTTAGGATCTCCTTTTGATATAGCCAATATTTTATGATAACTGTAAATGGAGTGTAACCTTTAAAAATCGTGAAACACTACATCGTAACTTATATAATATTGTACATCAACTATACCAAAATTAAAAAAAAGAAAAACCTTCCATCGAACAACCTTTTCAAGGTGGTTGGCACATTGACATTTCCAAGGTTTGCATGGTTCCTCTATTCCTGTGGAAAACAGCCATTTGCTCTGACTTCTGCACAATGGTTAATTAATAAAAAAATTAATCTACACATCAAAAGACCTTAATGGATCCACATCTCACACTGAAGTATTCCCCCAGCTGAAGAGTTTACATGTTGCTTACTCTTTCAGTCATCACTTGTTTCAAATGAGTAATTAAAGGAAAAGCAAAATTCTCAGGACCCACATATTCAGTGGTATCTGTGTTTGTCTAATGTCAAGGATGTGCATATCCTTGCATCTTAGGAGATAATATTTTCATGCCAAATATCAATATACTTCAGTGGTAATCATATGAATGTCTATAATTTCAATTTTCTCTGTGTGTTCCCAGTCTAGTTAACTCAAATATAGAACCCCATATTAAACATTCTGAAACATTGTGTCCTCCAGCTTTATCAGTTGAAGAAGTTGTACTGAACTTCAAAATATAATGAAATAAGATGTTTTTAAAGGGGAATTCTTAGCACCACTTTTACAGAGCACTCTTGGTACAGGAATCAAAATTATTAGCAGTGCCTTTTTTTTTCTTGTTTTAAGAGACTTCTCATTTCTGGCTGATGGTTACACCTCTAACTAGATTTCATGCTCCATGCTCAGAGAAAGAAAAGCACACACAGCTCTCCTAACATCCAAATAATAATCTCTTCACTGATCATCACAAAAGTCCAATCTCTATCCCAGAACCTATTAAATTAACTACAAAATCTTTGCTGGACTCGAGTTCTCACCAAAAAAGCCTGTCTGTGAGGACATTGTAGTCATTTAACCTCACTATTCTACAGGATGTTCCTACATTCCATAATGTACCTGAAAGGGTTAAAAAAAAGTCCTTTCCTGTGATCCTGTGAATTAATCATAATGACTGCTCTCGATGACAAAGAAGGTCCCACATGAGGAGAGATCTGAGTGTAAGAACTACTGCTTGGTAAAAGCTCTGGCTTAGGGATATGCCATCATTTAGCCATAGGAAGTTCAAGTTACTATAGTTCAAAAACAAGAAAGGGATTACTTGCAGAATCCAATTGAAGATGGTAACAATCCAAGAGGCAACTGATTCCAAGGGAGGCACTGATGCCAAAGCTAAGCAGGGCTCTAAGAGAATAGCCAACATTGGAGGTCAGAAATCGGGTCATAGAGTAAGGGTATCAGGAGGGGGCAGCAGGCAATCAGCTCAGAGGACACCTGCTCCCCAGGAGTGACACACCCCCACTGGTCCTTAAAGACCTACCACAGCAATGGTGCCTGGCAGGAAATATTCACGAGAGATGAAAGCTTTTCCTTTTGAAGCTTTGATGGCTCTCCACAGCCTAGTACTACCCAGAATCACCCTGTGCTGCTGGAAGGCATGCAGCTAACAAGTGAGAATGGCACTTTCGTCCATTTGTTTCTCAATTCTAGAATGCTATCATTTTAAAAGAATATTCGAAAGAGATCTTACAGTGACCTCGGAGAAGAGGGACATACTGGGTGCAAATATGTTGCTGTCATGCACACTCATTTAGTGCTGACTCCACCTCTCCCAATATCACCTCCCCCACAACCATCACTATCAGTCAGTTCACCAGGAACCAATAAGCAATATTACCCAAAGCTACCAAAAATTTAGTTTTAAGTTCGAAATGGTTTCAGAGGGTGTCAAAATTGTTAATGCTACAGGGCCTAAGCCAATGCTTCTCAAACTTTAATGTGCACACAAATCTCCTGAAGGATCTTGTTAAAATTCTATAGTTCTGGGGTGTTAACTGAACTTTTGTAACAAGCACTCAGGTGATGTCAAAAGCTGCTGATCTATGGATCACACCATTGAGTCCCTTGGTGACTCAGAACCCCCATAATTGTCCAATACTCTTGATGCTCCTTCAGATTGGAATTCAGCCTAGAATCAAATCAAATTCTCCAAATCAAGGGTTCTCAAACTGAACTCCATGGGTCTCCAGCTCTGGCACCAGACTGCCTAGGTTTTAATCTCAGTTCCTCTGCTTACTGCCTCCATTTCCTCATCTTATAGAATGAGTATAACATAGAACCTGTCTCATCAGGTCATTGCTGGAATTAATTGAGATGACTCAGGTAACATGCATCACATAGTTCTTAGCATGGTAATCAAACAACAAAGGTTAGTTGTCCTTAGAGGACCCCAAGAAGAACTTCAGGGCGCTCTATGAAGCCTTCAAAGTTATTTCTAAAATATTCTATGTGCTGAAATTCATTTACCCGAGAGAGAGTCTATGTCTTTCATAGACTCTCAATGGGATTCACAACCCCCAAAAGTTTGAGAACTGAATTTAACAGCACATTAAAAGTACTATACACCATGCCCAAGTGAAATGCAGTGATGATTTAACATATGAAAATCAGCCATTGTAATACAGCAAATTAACAGAAGGAAGACAAAACCACGTGATTATGTCAACTGATGTAGAAAAAACATTTGACAAAGTTTAATACCCTTTCATGATAAAAACACAGCGAACTATTAATAGAAGGGAAGTACTTCAACATAATAAAAGCCATATATGAAAAACCCACAGCTAACATCATACGCTGCAGTGAAAGACTTAAAGCTTTTCCTCTAAGACCAGGAAGATGGAAAAGATACCCACTCTCATCACTACTATTCAACATAGTACTAAATGTCCTAGCCAGAGAAATTAGACACACAAAAAAATAAAATAAAAGCCATCCAAATTTGAAAGGAAGAAGTAAAATGATCTCTGCTCACAGATGACATATTAGGCACAAAAATTCCTAAAGATTACATACACACACACAAACACAAACCTGTTAAACCCAAGAAATAATTTTAGCAAAGTTGCAGAATATAAAATTAACATACAAAATTCAGTTGCATTTTTATACATTAACAATGACCAATCTGAAAGAGAATTAAGAAAATAATCTCATTTACAACAGCATCAAGAAGGAGAAAATGCTTAGGAATAAACTTAGCCAAGAAAGTGAAAGACTTGTACATTGAAAACTACAAAACACTGCTTAAAGATATCAAGGAAGATTGTATTTGTATATAAATGGAAAGACATCCCATGCTCAAGGATTGGAATATTGTTAAAATGGCCATGCTACCCAAAGAAATCTACAAATTGAATGCAATGCCTATCAAAATCCCAGTAGCAGAAAAATATCTTATGATTCTTATGGAGCCTCAAGTGGCCATAACAACCTTGAAAAAGAACAAAGTTAGAAGCCTCACACTTCCTGATTTCAAAACACAGTACAAAGCAACAGTAATCAAAGTGGTATGGTACTGGTAGAAAAACATTTAGACCAATTTAACAGAATAGAGAGCTTAGAAATTAACCCTTGCTTATATGGCCAAATGATTTTTGACAAAGGTGCCAAAAATGCACAATGGGGAAAATACAATCTCTTAAACAAATGATATTGGAAAACTGGATATCTACTTGCAAAAGAATGAATTAAAGAACTAAGTACAGGACCAAAACTATAAAACTCCTAGAAGCAAACATAGGGTAAAAATTTCAGGACATTACATTTGGCAATAATTTCTGGGATATGACACTAAAAGCACATACAACAATGCAAAAGTAGACAAATAGGACTACATCAAATTTTAAAACTTCCATGCAGGTAAGGAAACAATCAACAGAATGACAAGGCAACCTATTGGAATGGGAAAAATATTTGAAAATCTTATATCTAATATGGAATTAATATCCAAAATATCTGAGGAACTTCCACAACTCAACAAAAAACCCCACAAAAAACTGATTTTTTAGGTGCAAAGAACTTGAATAGACAATTCTCCAGTGAAGATATACAAATGGCCAGCAAGCATATGAAAAGATGCTCAACATCACTAAACTTAAGAGAAATGCAAACCAAGACCACAATGAGACATTATCTCACACCCATTAGGATGGCCACTGTCAAAAGAACAGAAATAACAAGTGTTGGAGAGGACATGGAGAGGTTAGAACCCTGTGCCCTCTTGCTGGGAATGAGAAATGGTGCAGCCACTATAGAAAATAGTACAGAAGTTCCACAAAAAATTAAAAATAAAATTACCATATGATCCAGCAATCCCACTTCTGGGTTTCTCTGCAAAATAATTCAAAGCAGGATCTCAGAAATAAATCTGCACACTCTGCAACATTATTCACAACAGTCAGGAGGTGGAAGCAAACAAAATATTCCTTCACAGATGAATGGACAAACAATGAAATATTATACAGCCTTAAAAAAAAAAGAAGGGAATCCTGTCAAATGCTACAACATGGATGAATCCTGAGGACATGATGCTAAGCAAAATGAGCCAGTCACAAAGGACAAATACTGTATGATTCCCCTCTTATGAAGTATGTAGAGTAGTCAAAATCATAGAAACACAAAGTAGGAAAGTGGTTGCCAAGGAAGGGCTGGAAGAAGGACGGTGGGGGAATTAGTGTTTAATGGGTATCGAGTTTCAGTTCTGCAAGATGAAAAAGTTCTAGAAGTCTGTTGCACAACAATGTGAATACACTTAAAACGCTAAACTGTACGTTTAAAATGACTTAGATGATAATCACTGTGTTTTTATTACAATTTTTTAAATATATACTGACGTCTGAGTGCTAACCACAGAGAATATCATTTAATTTGTCTGGGATGCAGACTGGACACTGGGATTTTTTAAGGGCCCCCTGTAATTCATCAGTGCCATACAGGACCATAGGCCTAGTATCAGATGTTATGATTTTTCCAAGAGAGGCTAAAATCAAGATTTTTATCTTTATTTTTAGTGTTTATATAAACACTGCTGATTTTTTTTTAATGCTGGCAACTAATTTTTTAAATTCTGTGCAAACCAAACACACCACTTGCTGCCTCTTGGGCTACCGATCTCCAAGTTCCTTTCTAGTTTAAAATGTCTGTGGATCAAAATTAAGTTTCCTGTGTCTCAGTAGGTGGCCTCCTTACCAGGGGACTCTACTCTGGCTTCTGAATCTTCCTATGTGAAGTACTCATCAATAAAATGGGTCACTATGCACAATGGGGTGTCCCAAGAAGTGTATCATGGTTACAAGTCCTTAGCATGTGTGGGTTATCGTTTTGGTCAATAAACTAGACTGGAGGTTTTTGAACAACAATTTCAGGCAGAGAAACCTGTTTTTTTTGAGGGGGTGGGGGGGATGTTTGTTTATTTGATTTCCAGTTTGAGAGAACCCTGTAGTTTAAGCTGAATAGTACATGGATTCCTAAATACATTTACCATACAAAAGCTGAATTGCTTTGATGTGAGTAGGACTGGAGAAGTGGGAAGTGAATGACTGTAATTCATTTCCTGCCTTATCAACAGGCTTTTCTGTCCTGAGTAAACTCGGCTCCACAGAGCCTCCATCCAGGTTCAAAGGGAAAGGTTCAAGGGCTGAAGGAGGGAAAGCAGTGAGCTGAACATCTTCATCCCCTGCTCCTGAGTAACCACTGCTCTTACCCACTGTACTGAGCTTCTACTTAAGCTTTTGTTAGAAAAGGGGTTCAAGTGCTTTAAAGAAAGAAGTTAAAAAACCCTGACCTAGGGGCTTCCGTGGTGGTGAAGTGGTTGAGAGTCCGCCTGCCGATGCAGGGGACACGGGTTCGTGCCCCGGTCCGGGAGGATCCCACGTGCCGCGGAGCCACTGGGCCCGTGAGCCATGGCCGCTGAGCCTGCGCGTCCGGAGCCTGTGCTCCACAACAGGAGAGGCCACAACACTGAGAGGCCCGCGTACCGCAAAAAAAAAAAACCCTGACCTAGATGAGGGTATCTAGAATACTCATTAATTTTTCAGATAATACTAATAGAAAAGTAACTGCACAAATAGAAAATACAAGCACCAATGAACAGCGAATAAATAGATGGAAAAGAAAGTGGAATTCTGAGGCTATCCAACAAACCAAATCATATGTGAGTGTTTATAACACAACTTCAACCTAGAGAAAGCCTAAGTAAAAGCATGGGGATGTAAGGTCCCTTGCAGCCTGCTCACTGACCTTCCGCGTGGAGCAACACTCCAGGCTAGATTTTAGTGTCTGTGAGAGTGAAAAGCATGCTTAGCAGTGAGGTTAAGTAAAGGTCTATAACATGAATCTTGAGGAAAGAGTAAAATAACCAAGATTATTCTTTCAAGATAAAAACACTATAAAAGATTGAATATAAAAAGACAAAGGCTGCAGAAGCAGCAAAAGAAAAAAATAGGTAAATTGGACTATATCAAAATTTAAAACGTTTATGCATCAAACTTTTGTACTATCAACAAAGTGAAAAGGCAGCTCTTGGAATGAAACAAAATATTTGCAAATTATATGTCTGACAAAGGGTTAATATCAAGAATATAAACAGAACTCCTGCAACTCAACAACAAAACAAATATCTCAATTTAAAAATGGGCAAAGACTTGAATAGGAATTTCTTCAAAGAAAATATACAAATATCTAATAAGCGCATGAAGAGATGGCTTTACATCTCTAATATTAGGGAAATACAAATCAAAACCACAGTGAGATACTACTTCCCATTCATCAGAATGGTTATTATCAAAAAAACAGAAAATAACTATTGGTGAAGATGTGGAGAAATTGGAACTCTTGTGCACTGCTGGTGGGAATATAAAACAGTGCAACACTGTGGAAAGTAGTATGGCAGTTCCTCAAAAAATTAAAAATAGGATTACTATCTGATCCAAGAATTCCACTTTTGGATATATACCCAAAAGAATCGAAAGCAAGGATGTGACAAGATATTTGCCCACCCACATTCATAGCAGTAGTATTCACAATAGCCAAAAGGAGGAAACAACCCAATTGTGCATCAACAGATGAATGGATAAAGAAAATGTGGTATACACCTACAATGAAATATTATGCAACCTTAAAAAGGAAAGGAATTCTGACACATGCTACAACATGGATGAACCTTGAAGATATTATGTGAAGTGAAATAAGGCAGTCACAAAAGGACAAATACTGTATTACCCCACTTATATACAATACCTAGAAAAGTCAAATTCATAGAGACAGAAAGTAGAATGATAGTTGCCAGGGGTTGGGGGAAGGGAGGAAAGAGGAGTTGTTGCTTAATGAGTACCGGGTTCCCATTTTACGAGGTGAAAAAAGTCCTCGAAGTGGACAGTAGTGATGGTTGCACAACAGTGTGAATGCCACTGAAGTGTATACCTTTTTATAAAATGGTTAAAATGGTAAATTACATGTTATGTATATTTTACCACAATGTTTTCAAACATTTTTTAAAAACAAAGACTGTAACAATCATGAAAGCGTATTAGTCCGCATACCAAGTGAGTTTCATGAGATGCCAGCCATACTGACTTAACATATTTCTTCTTTACAATATCATCCCACTTCATTTGATAGACATGAGAATCTGTGATCCACCAGGGTGAACTCTGAGTGCACCTGCAATGGCAGGACTGGTCATAGGGACTGTGACTTAGAGAAGGAGATCAATGGAAACAAGAAGGAAAGCTTAGAAGGGCTGGTTGAACACAATTAGGTGAGCAGGAATACTGAAAACATTTCAGGCCAAAGGGATTTTAGTGAACCTGATGATTCTTGAGTATTATTGGCAAAGCTACTTATAACAGACATCAAACTACTTATTGTAACAGGGGAGATAAAAGTCAACTGGTACAGTTTGTGAGAATGAAGTCTTTAGACAACAAACAGGACAAAAGTGTAGACAGTAGGGATTGTTTATCAGACACTAAATGTAATACAGAGAGAAACTAAAGGATCTCATTCCAAAAACACATAAAATTGCCTCATGGATGCTGAAACAATCTTGCGCTTGGAGACAGCAATGATTTCACACATTTTACAATATTAGAAGGTCTGGCCCCCCTTCCACTGGAAAAGTGAAGATTCTGATTTTTTTCCATCCCCTCTGCTTCAGATGGATCTGAGAAACTCAGACTTGTTTGGCATGACGTGTACCACCATTAAATATGCTTAAAGGAGTTTAAATATCAATGGATAATGAATAACGTAAAATTAACAATGAATAAAAGACATACCAAATTTGATACTTCCACGAATTGAGAAATAATAGCAAATTCACAGCAAATAAGAGAAAACTCCAACAAAGTAACCTGGAAAAAGCTCCAAAAGATTTAGTTATAATGTAAAAAAGAATTTTCAAGAAAATGTGTCAATTAAGCTTTTGGCAAGATTTAAGAGCAGAGGCAAAGCTCTCAAGTTCAGGGTGGTGCTAGAGGATCCAAGCCCCTGCTGTGCCTGAGGTAGGCAGTGAAGGAAGAAGATAAAGACATGATGTTTCATGGGAGGTAAGAACAGCTGGAAGATACACAAAGAGCTGCCAATGAGCTCCATCAGCCAAGTGGTCCCCCAGACCACTGGCAGCACAGTGGGAGCCAGACACCTGCACACAATGCCTGAAGCACACACCAGAAGGATGTTCTGTGTCCAAAGACATGCCAAGCTTCGGAGGCAAAGGCCTGTCCAGGTGGGCAAAATGTAATTGACCTATGTGCTTTTCTTCTTTTTATTCCTCTTGTTATTGATGTCAGGTCACTGAATATTCATATCTTAAAAGCTATGTTTCATTTCATAGAGATAGCCATTTCAGGGTTTGGGATTTAGACAAATGAACTACTTCACAACTATCCATAAGACCCACATCACTTTACTTCTCAGTATTCAGCCTTCCTAAATCTTCCTAGATGGCTACATTTTACCCAAAAGACATCTCTCCATTCACAGGAGCAGGGTTTCATGGGGGAGCAATTGCTCACACTTTCTGTGACTCGCCAACCACGTTTCTTGTGAGTAAAGGTCACCACGGCTTAATAACCCTTTCTGTGTAGAATATGGAGAGGAATACAATTGCATTTTATAACCAGATCTACGTTTGTCCTTGTGACATAGGAACAGAGGAGAATAAAACATTCACTGACTGTCAAGCCTCAAAAGATGACTTTAAATCGCCCAGCTTTATGTTTCAGTGGCCTTTTTTATTGAAACATAATCAACTCATATTTGATGAAACAGACACAAGACTATGGGAAGAACAACGATTCCAAATGTGGAGAAGGTCTGGACTTCTTACTGTTTGTTATTTCAGTAATTTAAGCGTTTTGAGATTCAGGTCTATGAAACTCCTTTCTAACCCAAGTCAAGGACTTGGTCTCTCTCCAAAGTTTTTTAAAGAAAACACAGATTCAAAGTGAATGCCCATCAGTCATGTGGGGGAAAGGTGGCTTTTGTAGTGAAATACGGATCTGAATCTCAGCCTTATCACTTATTAGTTACATGACCTGACATTAGTGTCTTTACCTCTCTGAGCCTCAACTTTCTGTCTGTAACAGGGTGCTGATAATGCTTACTTCTGCTGCTTGCTGAGGATATTAAATGGGGTAATGAAATCAACATTACCTGGCACAGAGCCAGGGACATGGTCAATGTTTTAAAAATTGAAGGTAAAAAGAGGTTAGGAAATTTCTGGCTTCTATATGTTCTGAGGAGAAGGAAGAGGATGGGGAGAGAAGGAAAGAAAAGAAGGAGTATCACAGCACAATGCACTGATATCCCTAAGATATGTCACTATCCTAACATCCTTTCTAACAGAAACACAGAATAGAATCAAAGACCCATCTTATGCAGCCAACTCAGAAAGCAGGTATAGGACTCCCACCATAACATCAGGAGTCCAACGGGTTCCACTGTAATTAACTTGGATTTGTACTAAGACCATTCAGATATGAGGATAAAATCATTTCTTAAATAAACTAAAGGGAATTTAAAGCTATCCCTCTACCCCCAGTCTCTACTGCAAGGGCTAAAGAATTTCCATATTCGTCTCCCTTTCCCACTCACTTCAGACATGCCATGTCCCACTAAGATGCATTTACCCTACTTCCCTCTCTTCCATCTCTGTTTGGGTGAAAAAAATCATCCATTCCTGTATTGGTTCAGTCTCTTGGACCATTTCTAATCGATTTTCTTCATATCTCATCACAGAATGATAACTTTAGGCAAGGCTTGAAGAGTAAACTGCAGCCAACCAGCAAATTCAAAACAAGCCCAAGGTCAGCAGCACACCAGTGAGACCAGGGTCCATTACTTAAACGTTAGAATCATTTCACATGAAAATGAAAAGGAGGGTTAATCAGTTAATGAAACTGGCACGGTAGCATCCAGAGAGGCAGGGGAGGACAAAACACTGAATGAGTTCAGAGACATTATAAACAAAGAGGGTCACTGCCTACATGTTCCTGCTTCTCTCCTTAAGATCTGAATGTCCTTTGAATCCTAACATTTAAGAGTGCAACCCTTTCCAGCTCTGGGAGGCTTGAATGCCTCTAGTGAAATGCCAGCACTAATGAAAGTCTAATACCTTTCCACCTGCAGCACCTGTGCAGACAAATTGTACCAGGCTTCAGACAAGCTGAAGAGCCTCCGTGTGCTGTAGATGGAACAGCTGGTAGAGTCAGTGTTCATTTGCTGAATGGTTCCTGTAATCCCAGCTTGAGCTGGATAGGAAACTCTACAAAGGTAGCTAACTTGGAGCTTCCACGCAAGAAACATCTGTCAACTAAACAACTTTGTGTGAGATGCCTGCCTTCTCAGCTGTGTTGAATGATGACAAAGACTGCCACCAGATGACTGACAATGGTAGTCAACACATCCTTTCTGAAGTGACACAGCACGACTCCATCGCCACTAGCTCCAGTTGTTAAACAACATCTGGCACAGAACCGGAGTCATTTACCCAACCCCCTCTTTGGAATAAAATGAACACTTGGTTATTCACAATGCATTTGGTCCCCTTCCATTGAGAGGTGTTTTAGCTACCTATTTGTTCTATCTATTGAGTGTATTCTGCATCATTGTATCTACTCTACAAAGCCTGTAAGCATTATTATCAAAAAGAAAGATGAAAAAAACCTTTTCAGGAACCTTCAAACCACCCAACTAACTTCAAAGTATTATCTTACTCCCAGAATTACCCCAGTGGGTACAAGCATATACTATGGAAAGAGTGTATTTTTCAATAAAATATTCCCTTTGTGTGTATGCATTGGTTGAAACATGCCCTATCTTCTTATGAAATTATTAGTTCGTTACTAAAATTCTTCAATTGAACTATTTCTTGAGATCTGTTCCTTTGCTGACTCGTACCCACTATCACTGATCCTAATCCCACCCTATACCAGAGATTCTCAGTAAAAGGAAACGAGAAGATTGTACATACACAAAGCCTATGTTCACACCTTCTCTCCAAAACTAATACACCAATAAAGCCAATAAACCAATTGAAAATCAACAAAGAGAAAAAGAGATCCTTCCATGCTCCATGCCCACCTGATCTCACATTGTCCTACTTCTACTCTCAGCTTTGTCTTCCATTTCTAGATCGTTTCCTATCTTTTGGGAAAATCTGAACTTATCTTCTGAATGAGAAAACTAAATGCCTTTAGTGAATACTCACCCCTACCTCCTCCTTCACTACACAAACTTCATCATGCATTTTCAAGGCAAGCACCTTAACTGAGCTCCCCCTGACTCTCCACAATGAGGGAAGGAGACTGTCCAGAATTTCCCATCAGAATGAATTTGGATGCAAAGAGCCATCCGAACTTTAAGGCTAGAAGAGGTTGTTCTGAATTTCACTCTTTGAGGAAAAGGATTTCTTTAAATGACGGTCCTTTAAAATGTTAATCTATTGGCAATGTGCTTCAGCATCACTTTAGGGAAAAACAAATGACACTTTGTTTCCTATAGACACTTTACAGTCTACAAACTGAGTTGATTAGCACTTGATATTTCAGTACAACATGATGGCCCAAAAGCTAATAAGAAACTTATTATGAATGCCTTCACAGCCTAAGACAGTAGCCTACAATTCCTTCCCATTACTGGTTCTGTCCTCCAAGCCTAATGATTACTCCTGCACATAACTTTACACTTCGATTTTTTATCATTACCAAGCCATCAGACATGGATTAGGAGAAAAGTCAAAGTAATAGGAAGTTATATCCCAATATTATTTTTGAGCAACTAACAGTTCTCACTTGAATGAAATGAATTTTATTTTATACCAAACTCAATGATATAGCTGTCGTCTGGAACTTCAGTGCTATACTCTATTTACTGGAAGTTTAGCTCATTGGATTCCTGGATTTCAGCACAGAAACCCTGAGTTCCACTCTTCAGGCCTGCCATTGAGTTACTATGTAATCATGCCTGAGTCATTTTTTGATTTGTTTGCTCTTTCTCCATTTGTAAAATGGCAATAATCCAAATTCTCCAAGTCAGGGACCTCATTTTAGGATTTATTTTTAAGCTATGTTTCTAGAAGCCTTAAAATTCTGCATAGTTGTTTCAGGTGTTACATATAAATAATTTTGTCCAAATTTTTTATTTTTAATGTATATTTTAACACTGTGGGAATATTCTAGGAGTCACTAACTCACAAGTGATATATATTAGATTTTAACACATTTTGGTGAACCCCCTTGCAAGATATGTCTGGTTAACTCATTCTTGTCTTCAAATCTCAGTGTAAAACTCCTACCAAATTTGTGTATATAAATGACCTTACTTTAAATATGTTATTTATTAGTAAGTGTGTAGATTAGCCCTGGTCATTTTTTTGAAACGGCAGTACCTGGTTTGCTCTCATTTCTAAAGATGTGTAATCAAGTCCTCATGTATGTGAAAGCCTTTGCCAAAGCCTACATGCTAAACCAGTCCATATTGGGCATGTGCAGTACCTAGTCTTATCATGCAACCTTTGGGCAATGAGGCAAGACGGTGCTAGTGGAATACTGAGAAACTACTAGAGCCAGGTTACAAGGGCTGTTTGATTAATGGCAGATTTTGCAATCATGTTGGGGAATCATGCTGGATTTTCAGGGTGAAAAACAGTTTTCGGGTTCATAAAGTGTTAGATGAGACACCATTCTGGGTTTCATGCAACTGGATAGGACCTCAGAGAATGGAAAATCCATGTTACTTGAACATCTCACAGACTTGCCTATAGGTACAATTTGCTAAGTACATATCATTTAAGTTTATCACAGTAAACTGTCCCTTCTCTAAGATTTATATAATAAGAGAACTCAGTTTTCCCATATCAGTAACACAGTTCTACAATAACATGCCCCTCCAATTTCTATACCATGTAAAATTCAGATTCATCTACCTGGAACACAGTCTTATCACATAATAGTCAATTACTCAATAACTAATTTCCAACAGATAATGTTTTAATATTATTTAATTATAAATCTTTTAGTACTTATTAGAAGTTTTGTGTGCTTCTTCTCTGACTTTGATGCTTATGATAAGAAATACAAGGGCTTCCCTGGTGGCAAAGCGGTTGAGATTCCACCTGCCGATGCAGGGGACACAGGTTCGTGCCCCGGTCGGGGAAGATCCCACATGCCGCGTAGCGGCTAGGCCCGTGAGCCATGGCCGCTGAGCCTGCGCTCCGCAACGGGAAAGGCCACAACAGTGAGAGGCCCGCGTACCGCAAAAAAATAAAAATAAAAATAAATACAAGCAGTAGTTAGGTATTGTTGGTGATGCAATTTTGAAACGGAATTTCTTACTATACCTCCCATGGATTTCTGGGTAAAAACTGCAGAGTGTCCTGAGAGCACACAGAAGTCCATTACCATTTTCAACTACCTGCCTGTCAAATCAGTATTTTTATAATATAGTTTATACTTTGGAGTTCTAGAGAAAATTATATTTGTAAAAGGAATCAATCACTGGGGAAAAAAAGTTTGAAAACTGCTATTTTGAAGATACAACCACTGGCATCATTTGTAAATCAACCTGATAAGTAGAACCAAAACATCCAAAGTGTATTCCATGCTGTATTTTGTCCGAGTTATGAGTAGGCATCCCCACTGAGAGGGAGACTGCTTACTTCAGCCCAACTCAAAACACAGATGGAACAGCTCTCCAAAATCAAATATGCGGTCAATGCATGAAAATAGAAAAAGTAAGTTTTGTGGGGAGACACAAAATTTGGTTTTCATCTGAAACAGAAAGAATACACAGAGGTCTCATGATGATACTATCATGTCACTGATATTTATTATAAATATTGGAGGCCTCTGGCCTGGTTTTATATTTATGATAAGGAATTAAAGCAGTTGTTAAATGCTGAGCTGTGATTACACATGGGTTCCAGCTACGCTCTTAGCCTTCTGGTCTGATTCAATCTTTTTTTTTCTTTTTTTTTTTAACATCTTTATTGGGTTATTTATTGGATATTTTTTGGATAATTACTTTAAAATGGTGTGTTAGTTCATGCTTTATAAAAAAGTGAATCAGCTATACATATACATATATCACCATATCTCCTCCCTCTTGTGTCTCCCTCCCACCCTCCCTATCCCACCCCTCTAGGTGGTCACAAAGCACAGAGCTGATCTCCCTGTGCTATGCGGCTGCTTCCCACTAGCTATCTATTTTACATTTGGTAGTGTATATATGTCCATGTCACTCTCTCACTTCATCCCAGCTTACACTTACCACTCCCCGTGTCCTCAAGTACATTCTCTACATCTGCGTCTTTATTCCTATCCTGCCCCTAGGTTCTTCAGAACCTTTTTTTGTTTTTTTTAGATACCATATATATGTGTTAGCATATGGTATTTATTTTTCTCTTTCGGACTTACTTCACTCTGTATGACAGTCTCTAGCTCCATCCACCTCACTACAAATAACTCAATTTTGTTTTTTTTATGGCTGAGTAATATTCCATTTTATATATGTGCCACATCTTCTTTACCCATTCATCTGTTGATGGACACTTAGGTTGCTTCCATGTCCTGGCTGTTGTAAATAGAGCTGCAATGAACATTGTGATACATGACTCTTTGTGAATTATGGTTTTCTCAGGGTATATGCCCAGTAGTGGGATTGCTCGGTCATATGGTAGCTCTATTTTTAGTTTTTTAAGGAACCTCCATACTGTTCTCCATAGTGGCTGTATCAATTTACATTCCCACCAACAGTGCAAGAGGCTTCCCTTTTCTCCACACCCTCTGCAGCATTTATGGTTTGTAGATTTTTTGATGATGGCCATTCTGACTGGTGTGAGGGGATACCTCATTGTAGCTCTGATTTGCATTTCTCTAAAGATTAGTGATGTTGAGCATTCTTTCATGTGTTTGTTGGTAATCTCTATATCTTCTTTGGAGAAATGTCTATTTAGGTCTTCTGCCCATTTATGGATTGGGTTCTTTGTTTTTTTGATATTGAGTTGCATGAGCTATTTGTGAATTTTGGAGATTGATCCTTTGTCAGTTGCTTCATTTGCAAATATTTTATCCCATTCTAAGGGTTGTCTTTTCATCTTATTTAGGTTTTCCTTTGATGTGCAAAAGGTTTTAAGTTTCACTAGGTCCCATTTGTTTATTTTTGTTTTTATTTCCATTTCTCTAGGAGGTGGGTCAAAAAGGATCTTGCTGTGATGTATGTCATAGAGTGTTCTGCCTATGTTTTCCTTGAAGAGTTTTATAGTGTCTGGCCATACATTTAGGTCTTTAATCCATTTTGAGTTTATTTTTTGTATGGTGTTAGGAAGTGTTCTAATTTCATTCTTTAACATGTAGCTGTCCAGCTGTCTCAGCACCACTTATTGAAGAGGCTGTCTTTTTTCCCTTGTATATTCTTGCCTCCTTTATCAAAAATAAGGTGACCATATGTGCATGGCTTTATCTCCGGGCTTCCTGTCCTGTTCCATTGATCTATATTTCTGTTTTTGTGCCAGTACCATACTGTCTTGATTACTGTAGCTTTGTAGTATAGTCTGAAGTCTGGGAGCCTGATTCCTCCAGCTCTTTTTTTCTTTCTTAACATTGCTTTGGCTATTCAGGGTCTTTTTTTGTTTCCATACAAATTGTGAAATTTTTTGTTCTAGTTCTGTGAAAAATGCCATTGGTAGTTTGATGGGAATTGCATTGAATCTGTAGATTGTTTTGGGTAGTATAGTCATTTTCACAATGTTGATTCTTCCAATCCAAGAACATGGTATACCTCTCCATCTGTTTGAATCATCTTTAATTTCTTTCATCAGTGTCTTACAGTTTTCTGCATACAGGTCTTTTGTCTCCTTAGGTAGGTTTATTCCTAGGTATTTTATTTTTTTTGTTGCAATGGTAAATGGGAGTGTTTCCTTAATTTCTCTTTCAGATTTTTCATCACTAGTGTATAGGAATGCAAGATATTTCTGTGCATTAATTTTGTATCCTGCTACTTTACCAAATTCATTGATTAGCTCTAGTAGTTTTCTGGTAGCATCTTTAGGATTCTCTATGTAAAGTATCATGTCATCTGCAAACAGTGACAGCTTTATTTCTTCTTTTCCAATTTGGATTCCTTTTACTTCTTTTTCTTCTCTGATTGTTGTCACTAAAACTTCCAAAACTATGTTGAATAATAGTGGTGAGAGTGGACAACCTTGTCTTGTTCCTGACCTTAGAGGAAATGGTTTCAGTTTTTCACCATTGAGAACGATGTTGCCTATGGGTTTGTCATATATGGCCTTTATTATGTTGAGGTAAGTTCCCTCTATGCCTACTTTCTGCAGGGTTGTTATCATAAATGGGTGTTGAATTTTGTCGAAAGCTTTTTCTGCATATTGGGATGATCATATGGTTTTACTCCTTCAATTTTTAAATATGCTTTACCACATTGATTGATTTGCATATATTGAAGAATCCTTGCATCCTGGGATAAACCCCACTTGATCATGGTGTATGATTCTTTTAATGTGCTGTTGGATTCTGTTTGCTAGTATTTTGGTGAGGATTTTTTCATCTATGTTCATCAATGATATTGACCTGCAGTTTTCTATCAATGTGACATATTTGTCTGGTTTTGGTATCAGGGTTATGGTGGCCTTGTAGAATGAGTTTGGGAGTGTTGCTCCTTCTGCTATATTTTGGAAGAGTTTGAGAAGGAGAAGTGTTAGCTCTTCTCTAAATGTTTGATAGAATTTGCCTGTGAAGCCATCTGGTCCTGGGCTTTTGTTTGCTGGAAGATTTTTAATCACAGTCTCAATTTCAGCACTTGTGATCGGTCTGTTTATATTTTCTATTTCTTCCTGGTTCAGTCTCGGAAGGTTGTGCTTTTCTAATAATTTGTCCATTTCTTCCAGGTTGTCCATTTTATTGGCAAGTAGCTGCTTGTAGTAATCTCTCATGATCCTTTGTATTTCTGCAGTGTCAGTTGTTACTTTTCCTTTTTCATTTCTAATTCTGTTGATTTGAGTCTTCTCCCTTTTTTTCTTGATGAGTCTGGATAATGGTTTATCAATTTTGCTTCTCTTCTCAAAGAACCAGATTTTAGTTTTATTGATCTTTGCTATTGTTTCCTTCATTTCTTTTTTATTTATTTCTGATCTGATCTTAATGATTTCTTTCCTTTTGCTAACTTTGGGTCTTTTTTTGATCTTCTTTCTCTAATTGCTTTAGGTGTAAGGTTAGGTTGTTTATTTGAGATTTTTCCTGTTTCTTGAGGTAGGATTGTATTGCTATAAAATTCCCTCTTAGAACTGCTTTTGCTGCATCCCATAGGTTTTGGGTCATCATGTTTTCATTCACATAACTGATGTGTCTTAGATGCTTAACATGAAAGCAAATATTCTAAAATCAGCAGTGTCCTTTTGATTTTTGTATCACTTCTATATTATATAATTATTTAAACAATACTGTAGCCAATTAATGTGCATAGGGAAAAATGAATCAACCGTAAAGAAAACTTAAGTTTTTCTATTATTTACTATCTTTTCATAGAAGGCAACTTGACAACTTTTTTTTCCTCAAGAAAATGACTTCCTATGGGTTCTCCCAAAATCAAACCCAATCATAAGCATTCCAGTTCAAATAGTTAATATGAGAAATGGAAGAAACTCCAATAGGAAAGTGAGATAGGGAAGAGAAGGCAAGCATTAAATACTGTGTTATAGCCATGTAGTAGTGTGGAAAAGTGGAGGTAATCCACAGAGAAACTCTGGGAAACACAAGCTTCCCACTTGAAGGGCCAGGGAGCTGGGGCATTTAGATACCCACTCCCATCAGTCCTTGGTTGAGGACTGCTGCTGGGAAGCTATTAATTCCCCTCACTTCCTCCCTGCCATCTACACAGGCAGAACAGACTTCAACAGCTTCAGAAGTTCCTGGGCTGAAAAATGCCAAATAATGGCAGTTGAAAGTTTGCCACATGCACAAAATGGTAGGGTCTAAGAAATATAGGAGGGACATTGAACAAATTTCCAATAGCAGGCAAGTGTCAAATGCAAATTCAGAGGGCTTCACAAGTGATCTTAGCAATTAGAATGGATAATAAGAAACCTCTCTCAACAAGAGCCTGAGATGCACTATTCTTATCATTTGAATACTGAGTGCTGCTTTCCATTTTTTTTTTTTCTTTTATTTTGCGGTACGCGGGCCTCTCACCGCTGCAGCCTCTCCCATTGCGGAGCACAGGCTCCGGACGCGCAGGCCCAGCGGCCATGGCTCACAGGCCCAGCCACTCCGCGGCATGTGGGATCTTCCCGGACCGGGGCACGAACCCGCGCCCCCTGCATCGGCAGGCAGACCCTCAACCACTGCGCCACCAGGGAAGCCCTGAGATGCACTATTCTTATCAATTGAATAATGAGTGCTGGTTTCCATTTTTTTTGTGAGTGTGTGGTACGCAGGCCTCTCACTGTTGTGGCCTCTCCCGTTGCGGAGCACAGGCTCCGGACGCGCAGGCCCAGCGGCCATGGCTCACGGGCCCAGCCACTCCACGGCATGTGGGATCTTCCTGGACCAGGGCACGAACCCGTGTCCCCTGCATCGGCAGGTGGACTCTCAACCACTGCAGCACCAGGGAAGGCCTGGTTTCCATTTATTAAACAGTTCTTTTGTGCCAGGTACTGTACCAATGGCCCAACGTCCATGATCTCATTTAATGCCCACAACAATCCTATTATTACATCACCAGTTTATAGATGAGGAAGCTAGACTCAGAGGGATTAAGTAATTTACTGAAGTAACAGACACCAGCCCAGGTCTCTCAGTTGCCAAAATATTTTTTCTTTCTGCCTCCCACTGTTTTCAATGTCCCTAGATGGACAGATATATTTCCTTTAGCTTGAGTATGTCATTAGCTCTGGAAATTCTATCTACAAAACATCACAGTCCCCCGCCTTTCAGAGAAAGACCTGTGTCTTCATATCTTTGAAATTCCAGCCTGTGTACCAAAAATGGAGAGACTTCTCACCTGGTGCCCCTGCCGTTTTTGCCGCATGGACTTTTACGAGAAGCTCTCATTTAGTGCTCTGCACCTGCCCCTTGGTGGTTAGCACTTTCAAAGAGCTGCAGGCTCCATGAATTACAAAATCATCTCTGCTTCTATTTCCTTTCCCGTCTGATTTCCATTTGCTCTGCCTGGTCATGGATGGGAAGTTTCTTTTTTTGTAGCATCATTCCAGTCTGACTTTTCTTTCACCTCTTCACATTCCACATTCCATCAAGTGGCAATTTTATTCTAAGATCACCAGTTAGATCTTTAAAATAGATTTTCAAAGAATATCTGACTGTTAGAACTTCAAATAGCTCAAATATAACCATTTTCTTCAATAAACCTAAATTCTAATCTATTTTAAATAGCATTTTGAGCAAAATAATAATTCATACTCACTTGTATTGGTCCCTTTTTACTCCTGAGTCTCCAAGTCATTCTTAAAACCTTCAAACTTTACGTCCTCTAATGCTATCACAGCACATTTTTAATTATTGGTATCAAAAGAAAGGGACTATCATAGGGGAAAAGCCTTCTATGTTATTTTACCAGCTTAATTTCTACACAAAAGCTTTGAAGTAATCAACAAAAAGAAGAAATGTGAATCCAAATATGCCACAAACTAGGAAGACAGTCCAAGAATTAACAATGAAGGTCAAATCCAAGTACAACAAATCCCATGGAGAATACTGATATGTTTTGCTGTAGTGACATTTCATGGTTAATTGGTGGTTTGTTAAAGATTACATTTCCAAGATCAAAAAGAATAAT
Source organism: Delphinapterus leucas (assembly GCF_059928025.1). Taxonomy (NCBI): domain Eukaryota; kingdom Metazoa; phylum Chordata; class Mammalia; order Artiodactyla; family Monodontidae; genus Delphinapterus; species Delphinapterus leucas. Next base: position 99,894,430 of record NC_143131.1, on the reverse strand, counting down.
GATAAAACACACTCAGAAATGGAAAGCAAGAGGGCTCTATAAACAGTAGCTGTTTGGAAATTATAAATGGTACTAAATGACTAATAAGGAAGATAAACAGCTTACCACTTCTCAGGGAATTTTGTAACTTTCAAACCACAGAGTGTTGTGGGCAGAATTTGATCAAAGGTCTCTAGAGTACACTTTCATCCTCATGAGGTTGAGGGCTGTGAGTTGGAAAGGCCTTTAGCGGTCATCTACTTCCAGCATCCTGCCCCAGAATTCCTCAAATTCCATTTTTTCCCATAAGCTGTTATTTCCATCCAGGTGTTACATGTACCAGGCCCCTTTTCTACAGCAATGGCCCTTTCAGGTCTTGAGGTAATTTTAAATAATACAAAGAAAAATCTGCCTTGCAGAATCTTAGGAGGCTTCACCGATTTCACATTGCTCTTAATGGAACGAAGGCATGGCATCATCTGCCTAGCCTCATATAAAAAAGGAGGAAAAAACCAAAAAACATTCATTGCCCCATTGAATCTGCTGACCTACATAGTCCCATGTGTGACACTGGTCCCACACAGAAAAATTTGAGCTTACTGTCCACGCTGAGGCTCAGTTAAACCCACCCTATACACAGTCACCTAAGTGACTTTTCTAGAACACAATCTGATGGAGTCACTCCTCTGCCTTCACCTTCAATGAATCTCCATCGCCTACAGAACAAACTCTAAATGACAGAGCCATGGCTCTCTTTCCAGCCATATCTCCTATCAACCCCCTTTCTCAGAGTTCATGCCCCAGCCATACTGAAGAACATACAATATTCTCTTTATCTTAAGGATTTTGTACAGAGTGGTCCCTCTGCCTGAAACTTTCTTTCTTCCTTCCATCTTTGCCTGGGAAGGTCCTGGAAAATTTCTACTCACCCTGCTGATCTCCACTATCACTTCGTTCAAGAAGTCCCTCTGGGTCTCCCATTCCCTACCTCCACCACTGGGCTTAGTTAAATTTAGCCTCCTGTGTACACCCACAAAGACCCACTTCCTCTATCAAATGACTTATTTCCTATGTTGTAATTACCTATTTCTTTATCAGTCTCTCTGACTGAACTATACACTCCTTAAAGACTGAGAATTTGTTTTCTTCACTATCATATCTCAAAACCTAACAGAGTAACTGACACATGACAGTAACTCAGTAAATACGTGTTGGATGAATGAATGAATGAATGAATGAACGAAAGAACAACACACTGACCAGCTGTATGAGGTCAATCTCTAGTCCATCCCTCCCTCTCTTACCTGCAACCTAAAACAAAGCCCAGTACTTCTGGATGTCTTCCCTGGTCCTGGAGCATTTGTGAAATTACAACAACATCATTCCCATCCCAGAAACCTCCACTTCCAATAATTTGTTCTCCTTGGCTATAGTAACACCAGTTACCTAAATGTGGCCCGTCTTCTCCCACCACATCCTAAATCCTCTGAGCCAGGTGCAGCGGCTTCCTTTCACGATGCTAGGACAGGCCACAAAACAGATGATAATCCCTTTGCACATTTCAAGGAGCAGCACCAAGGGAACAGTACCTGGGAAATGCCATTGAATATCCATGGCATTTCAGAATATCCATGGCATTTCAGAATATCCATGGCATTTCTATAGCCTCAGCACTTCTCTCACTCTGGGAATGAAGGTCCAAAAAGCACATCAGAGAATGTTCATAGTTGTAAACAAGCTCCACCTTTGAAACACAATCTAGATAGAACCAAATATAAAAGCCTGAACAATGGATGAAGCCAAGGTCTCCTCCATGATTTCCCTTCTGACAACCTTATTGTCTCCTCAACCATAAAAGGTGAACTTGAAACTCAGGACCTTGCCTTGTCACCAGAAACATCCAAGCTTGGATCAGTCTTTCTAAGACCATATATTTGCTCTGTGAACTATTAGAGATTTGTCACATACACAGAAGTATAACAGGATTATTTCTATCTACCTGGGGACCTGGAGTCTTTCACATTGCTCCTGTTAAAACTCTCAGAACAGCAAAACTTTACCTACAAAGTGTTTAAGCTATGACACTCCCAATTTTCACAAACCTCCTCATCTCTTGTGAGTCACATGCAGCCAATTCCAGGAATTGGAAACATGGTTGTGAGGATGAAACTGACTTTGGGGCTCCCCTTGGATATGGTCTTCCAGACTTACCAAAAGGCCATTAAGAGGAAGGTTTACCCCACCTCAGGGAAACCCGAGGAAGTACTTGCAGTCAAGGGCTGCCCGTGGCTTCTGAGCTACGTCCGAAAAGAATTTCATACTGTACCTGGATCTGCTGAAGCAATTTCTGACTGTCTGAGAGCCAGCATGTACCGTTCCTGAACTGCCTGCATTGTGGATCATCAGTAGGGCTGTCAGATTTAGTAAATAAAAATACAGGATACCCAGTTAAACTTGAACTTCAGATGAATAATAAATCATTAGTTTTAGTATAAGTATATCCTATGTACTATTTGGGGCATACTTATCTTAAAAATGTACTCATTGTTTTTCTGACATTCATATTGAACCAAACAGCCTATATTTTATCTGTCAACCCTACTCATCAGAAATGATGGAGGCTTATAGAGATCCAAGAGATGCCTCAGAGCATCCTCAACTTTTATTTATATGTCCTGGACAGTGAGCACGAACTTTCCACTCCCATTAATTGGCTATAATGGAGTATATTCCCAATTTTAGAGCTTTTTCTACTTGTCATTGTTATTATCTTCCTTATTTTAAAGAGATGTTTATTTTTCTCCAAACTTAATAGCTCATCAAAAAGTATCTGAAAGTTCATTAGACAAGGGAAAAACAACACAATTCTGAAAAGTGAAGGAAACCGCCTGGTGTTTAGTAAAGAAGTATTAGGGAGATTGAAAAAGCCAAACTTAATAAGCAAATCTCTCCAAGGGTATTTTCATAGCTTGATACCCTGCCACACCCTGAAAATATTATTACATCAAGAATGTAAAACTGCTAACCAAATGTAAGGCTCCCATATGATTCTATCAAATTGAGGAGGCTTCTTTACTAAGCAGTGAGCAGACTTGCTGCCCCAGGGACCTTGGCAGTTGCAACATAGAGCTCTTCCCTTTGGGATGGAAGCAGCAAGTTTTCCTGTGGTCTACACGTTGGCCGCAAAAATACTACACTCCCAATACTTGTCAACTTTAAGTATTTTTCTACATATCTCCATTTTTCTGTTACTATTTGGACTACATCCTAGACTTGACATTACATAAATTGCATTCAAGAAGGTATTTTTAAAAGTTGGTAGGAAATCTTAAATCTATAGCTTGCAGTCCCTGGCTTACTTTCATCCAGGTGCATAAGGGTTTTCAAAAGTAGTCAGGTTAGTTACCCCATATCACAACCCCATGCTTGTGTCAGAGATATAAAAATGTAACATGATATTTAAGGTTTTAGTTGCAAAATCATCAAGCCTCCCAGACAGAGGCAATAGAGCAAAATGATTACAGAGGCATGGATTTTGATTTGCTCCAGTGTCTTGGCCAAGTCACTTGGCCTCTGTATTTATTTGTACTTATCTGCACTTATCTGTCACTTGGGGGTTATAATTGTACCTAGTCCATGGGTATATTGTACAAATTATCTGTAAAATAGTTAGAAGAAACCGACACAGAGTAAGCACTCCACAGACATTGGCTATTAGCTACTGGAAATATTCCTCCATGAAAAAGATTACTTTATCAGTGGATGACTCGGTGGGAGAGAGTGAATCACAGAATCACAGCATGTTGAAAGTGACCTAGTTCACACTCTTACGTGAAAAAAAGAAAAGTGTGTATGTGTAGAAAATGTCTGAAAGTTTGCATAACAAATAGTTAATCATCTTAACTTTGAGGATTAGAATAAATCAGGAAAGAAGAAAAGATTGAGTGTAATTCAATTTCTATATCATTTGTGTTTCTACACTGAGACTTTTAATACGCTGGAAGTGCAATTTTTTTTAATGTGGCGGGATAAAGGTTTTCAAGTTTTCCTGATACATCTGTATTATTATTTCAGAATTGCTAGCATTTCTTGTCATCTTCGGATCTACACCCATTTGAGTCAGTGGGCCATTCTGGACGGAGGAGATAATAGATCAGAAGTGAAGTGAGAGAAACGGAGAGAAAAGATTTTCTCTTTTCTCTTAAAAGAGGAAAGGTCTTTGGAATGGGAACAACTCACAACGATACTTTTGGAAAGGATGTGATGGAAAATGAGACAAACATCCTACCCCTGTGATGAGAAGGATTCCTTGGGCTGGATGGAAGGAGGTCAGAGGTGGTTGGACAAGGAAACCAACTAGGGAGAAACACACACAAGTGCAGAGCAAACACCCTGAGGCCACTCAGCCTGACTCCATGCAAACATATGTCCAGCAGCCAGCCCTTCACCTGTGGTTCCCCGGCAAGACAGGTACCTCGGGGGTACCAACTCATTCTGAGTCCATTATGCCTGGCCATTCATAAACCGCTGTCTGACTTGTGAGGAATAAACTCTAAATGTTTACGAGGAAATTGGGGAAGGAGATTGAAAGGTTACTTAAACAGAAAAACAAGTTCAGGAAGGCAGGATGGTAGAGAGACAAGAAAAGGACCTTAAAAGATAGAAAGGATTTGCCAAAGAAGAGAAAGAAAAAGAAATGATTCCAAATGGGTTAACCTGCAGCTAGGAAGTTAAGGAAGATTATTGATGTGTGAGGACTATGGAATAAAGTGAATAAAATTTATCAGAAGTTGCTGAGAATATGGTAAGAAGCATGATTATCAAATTATGAATTTCCTGCAATGACATTCTAGGGGGACACTAGGAAGGGGAAGCAAATGTTCATGAGATGATAGTAGCAGGTGGAACGTTGTTTCAGGGGAAGATCAGTCTTGCAGTGTGTATCAGAGGAGGGCAAGTGTGAGCAAGCAATGAAATACTAAGTGTATATGGTTCCTTCACTGAGTGCACCCAGCCCCGTGGTCAGACTTGAGAACAAGCAGGACTTCAGGTACTGGAGCTACATTTCATTCATCAAGACTTGAGAAGACACCCTTAACTCAGGTCTTCTCTTCAAACTCCATCTTTCCTTCTTGAGCTTCATTTGGCCTCCTCCCTTACCCTCAAGCTGTGGACTAATGCCACAGAGCAAGATGGGTCACTAGTGTCCTCCATCCCCTAGCGACTGTGGTTCACATCAGTGGAGTACCAAAGGCAATAACCAAGTAACAGACACAAGAGTGTATGAACAAGAAGAGATTCTGATAAGGCTTTCTGTGACAGTGTGGACCAAGTCGGCTGTATATGCCTGGTATCACCTTCATCATGAGCATCCTTAGGGGAGAAGTTCTCAGAAGGCAGAGCCTGGCTCTCTAGAGGCTCTGCGTCCTCACAGCCCACTCGAAGACCTCAGTTAAAGCTTCAGCTCCCAATATCTCTCCCTCTGCCTACTCACAGTTTTTGAAGTCTTCTTTCCTCCACATTTCTCTTGAGAGATGGAAGAGGAGGAAGAGGTTCAGGCCAGCTCAGACTCCCCTGGGATCCCAGCAGGATGCCTATCATTAACCTCCCACCTTCTAGGAAGCTCCTAAGATCTCCACATTTGGGGGAGTTTTCATTTCATCTGTGCTTCAAATTGCTGGCTGGAGATGGCCTGTTGGAAGGTGGCTAAAAGCAAGTAGGAATCCTTCGGGCAGCCTGGCCCTTCTCGACTGTCAAACATCTTCAGGGAGATTCTAGGAAACATTGTTTGTTCTAGAGAAGGGAGGGAAACAATCCAATTGTCCAATAATGCTTGAATTGAAAATAAATGATGCTATACGCATGTGACGAAATAATATCAAACAGTCAAAAATAAAAGACCTAGATCTATATGGATTGATGTGGATAAATCTTCAAAACATAATATTGATTGAAAGAAAATAAGATAAAGAATGTTAGATTATGATAACAGGTATGTAAGTATTTAAATATTTAAATCAATTCAACATATTGTTTGTATATATATATATATATATAGATGCAAGAAAATAAACTTTATCCAAAGAACACATTATTTACATTTAATTTGCTCATTTATCTAGGAAACCCAAAAGAACCCACAGATAAACTAGTAGGAACTAATAAGACGGTTCAACAAGGCAGACAGATACAAGATCAATAAATTTTAAAAACCAATCAGGCTCCTCTACACTGGTGATAACAAATTAGAAACTGTAAAAGAAAATAAGAAAAAAATAAGATCTAAAAATAGTTACAAGAGCTATATAAATTATTTAGAGCTAAGCATATGTAAAAGTAAATAGAACTAACAAACTGAGTATGCCCAATTAAACTCTGCCCAACCCAAGGATTAAAAAAAGACCGTTCTTACTTTATGAGAACAGACCCTCTTCTTAAGTAGCAGATCAGTAAGTGAGAGTGAATCCAAGAAACACAGCATTTGAAAAGTCAGCTAGTCCAAGCCTCTTGATCACACATACAGAAGCTGAAGCCCAGGAAGGTTGAGTTACTTGGTAAAGGGCCCAATGTCCTGACTCAAGGACTAGCATTTTTCACTAATTCATAAGACACAATCAAATTCAGTACCTTGGAAAGACATGGAAAAAAATGAAGAAATCAATCATATAGTTACTCATCTTTAAGTACAGAAATAGCCATGACAAAATTACAGGTATTGAGGGAGAACTGAAGTACAGAGTTTAAAATGTCAATAATCCACAAGGAAACTGGAGACTATTTAAAATATTAATATTAAATCTCTATATAAAAGACATTAAAAGATCTCCAATCAAAATGTTAATTTTAGAATAGATATGGTATGGTACAATTTATAAATCAAAAATACTTAGAAGAAACACAATCTGGTTAACAAGTAAAGTCACAAGACAATTGCAGGAGAAAAAGAGTATCTTTCTCGAAATGTCCATCAATAAGGGAATAATTATATTATGATTTGTCACTAGAAGTAAATAAATAACATTTGCCTAAAAAATGGGATAGACCTACAGCAAAGATTTATACTAAATCTCTATATTAAAGACATTAAAATATCTCCAATCAAAATGTTAATTTTAGAATAGATATGGTATGATATAATTTATAAATAAAAAATCTCTATAAAGCATCACATATAAAGCACTTACATATGTAAATTCATGGACCAAAAGTCTTGAAATCAGACAGCTAGTGATCAATAATCTCTACAAAAGGAAGTAGTCTTGAGAGTGGGGTTGGGGGGTTATGAAGGGGGACTTTTATTGTACTTTTATACATTGTACCCTTTAAAATAATTCAGTTTTTTTAAATTAATTTATTTATTTGGGGCTGCATTGGGTCTTTGTTGCTGCCAGCGGGCATTCTCTAGTTGCGGTGAGCGGGGTCTACTCTTAGCTGTGGTGCACGGGCTTCTCATTGCAGTGGCTTCTCTTGTTGCGGAGCACGGGCTCTAGGCGCACAGGCTTCAGTAGTTGTGGCACGTGGGCTCAGTAGTTGTGGCACACAGGCTCTGCAGCGCAGGCTCAGTAGTTGTGGCGTGCGGGCTTAGTTTCTCCGTGGCATGTGGGATCTTCCCGCACCAGGGCTCGAAGCCATGTCCCCTGCATTTGCAGGCAGATTCTTAACCACTGCGCCACCAGGGAAGCCCAATAATTCAGTTTTTTATAAAGAGAATATTCCTAATATTATTCCTAAATTTTAAAAATATATAGTTGGATAACACTATGAAAAATTAACTGATATATTTTTTATTATTTCTCTTTGCTCCCTGGATTTTTTTCCCCATCCAGTCAGCTAGGCACTCTGAGTTCACTGCATTAGGAAGGTAAAGACAGCAGAAATGAGGGAGAAAAAAAGAAAATTCTCAGCTTTGGAATGTTAAAAACGGAGGCCACAGTAGAACAGGTGAGAATTCTGTGAACAAAAAATAAGTCTCGTCTCAAATGTAAAAAGTATTCTCTGCACTGGGAGGCAGGAGAGGGAGGGAGGGAAGGACTGAAGGAGAGAGATCAGTGTGGCCAGGGACATAGAAACTGTGCTTGAGGACGATATGCCCAGGAAAAGAATCAGAATCTGGAGAAGATTCAGCCTGCATGTGATCATCGCCTCCAGCCAGCATCCCCATCTCAGACCTCAGGAAATTCAGAGAGAGAGTGGGAGTAAGTCAGGAGGGCCACGCACACAGTCTGTGTGGCAAGGGTTGTGGCCATTCCCTATGTGTGAGAAGTCTCCAGCAATTTCCAGGCCTCCTTCTGGAAAATGCTGGTGGATGTCTCTAGTGCTTATGTGAAAGCTTGTTCACAAACCTTGAAAGATACAGATGTAGACGACTGACAGATAGATGCATAGATAGAAAAATGTAATTAAATAAAACATCCAGGAAAGGTTTGGGAAATGCCCTTTATTGCATATGATGTTTATAACATTATATTAATGTTAGACTGAGTGCTGGTCCCTTCATCCTCCTTCAGACCACGGCATTCTGTCTGCTACTATCCTGAGGGTCCTTTCTTCTCCCTGGAAGGGAGAAAACAAATGAGGTAGAACAGGAAGAGACAAGAAGCACTATAAGCTCTGCTGGTCAGGGTTACCCTCCAGCGTTGCCTTAAAGCTCAGAGCCACACACAGCACAGTGAGCTTGGCTCCAGATCAACCACCGCACAACGAAGGTTCTGGAACATTTCCATATCTCGGGGGACCTCATTTCCACGTGACTCTCTTTCACATTCCCCTTTGTCCCAGAAGGCTAGGTACAGTGGTCAGAGTGAGATCTCAGCTCAGGCCAAAGGCTCTCAGACCTCAAAGTTTTGGTCCTACAAGGGCCCCTGTCCTCTCTTCAGACCACTCCTGGCTCTCTCTGCCGAGAAGGAGCTGCTGGCAGTACGTCCTCTTAGAGCTGAGGTCCACCGTGCAGGCCCTGAGAAAACTCCTAGTCAAAACGCTCCACATTCTTGTTTAAGTCAACAGAGGTCAATTCCTTTGGAAGTGCTGGGTGTGTCCCCAAGTCAACTCAACTGCACAGCCATTAGGTAAACCAGCACATCTCTGCGGCCCCTTCCCTTAGACTCCTCTGGGCCCTCGTGACATAGGCTCAGAAGACTGTGCCAGCCTCCAGCCTTACCTCTTCCAAGAGAAGGCCACACCGTCTTCCAGGATCTTCTGTCCCATGAATCTCAGTTGCTGTGTGGAAATCGAAAGAGAGAAAAACACTTCTTAGCTAAAGAGAATTTCTTGTGGGAGCTGAAAAGCTCAGGATAAATTCCCACTTACAGTCATGACTTTATTATTAAATGACTGGGCCAGAAGCACGGGAGCCAGTTATCTCCCATTCAGTTGTCCCCTGAGGTGCTAAAGCCCCCAACTCTCCCTTATGGAAGCATGAGCCTGGGGTGGTGAGACGGGACTGGCTCGGGGAAGGTACAGCTCCCTCCGCAGCCCCAGCCCCTGCTCACTTCCTGTCCTTCGGAGAATGAAACACATAGACTGGACACTGGCTCCTCGGGCAGAGGTCTTCCCCCGTGGGCTGCTGCCCCTCATTCTCCTTTTCTTCTTGCTTCTCTTCCTCCTCCTCAGAGGTGCTCTCGGATTCCACATTGCCCGTCAGCTGGGACATGGCGAGATGAAAGACATGGCAGCTGAAGCCGTCCTGGACGCTGTACTGCACGTGCTGCTGGAGGATCTCCAAGGTGGGGAAGACCCGGCAGCAGGCCATGCACCTGAAGCCCTTCTCCATGGTCACCATCCAGTCCGGTGTCTTGGCCCTGGGTGTCTCCTTGACTGCAGGTGACCCTGATGGGCTGTCTGGCTCTGCCCTTTCCTCACGCTCATTCTCCTCCCCGGTGGGCTCACCGTCAGAGAGGTTTCTGGTGGACACATGAGAGGCGGCATTGCCTACCCACACATGCTCAGGAAGGGTCACTTCTTCTCTCCTCAGCTGCTTTTCTAGCAACTCCAAGGGTTTCTCTATCGTCCAGGAGACAGCTACACCCTTGTTCACTTGTACCCGCATGTAGAATATTTTCATGTCCCTTTCCTCTTCGTCTGTATACAGAGAGGCCTCACAGGATGAAGAGGATGAGAAGGAGACATACTGTGATGGGGGAGTGGTCTCCCCTTGTTCCTGAACTTGGGCTAGGGGTGCTCTAGGCTGGGCAGTGTCTCGATGTAATCTCTGGATTTCTGAAAAAGGAAATTAAAAACATAATAACATGCATGGGCCATGCCGGAAGCTGAGGGAGCAGGTGTGGTAGACGAGGGAGGGACATTTGCATGACATAGCTGTGTCATGAGCTTGGTGTCTGTTGGCCGTAGGATGGAGTGGTGTATCTGGTGTCATCTGTGGGCTTTTCATCTGCGCGTGGGGGGATACTGGAGCGGTTTCTGTATACAGGAGTGTGGAGTATGGCGGTGAGGGCTGTGGTATGTGAGGGATGCAGAAGGATGCGTGTACGACAAGGAGTGCGAGTTTGGAAATATCGGTGGTGCATTACTTGTGGAATGGGGCTGTGGTGCAGGAGAAGAGCACTGTGGATCACGTGCCTGGGGTTTATGTGTGCACTGAGAAGGGCTGTGCCTGGAGGGCGGATGTATGTGTGAGCTGTGTGGACCTCAGCTGGATGGTCCTGCTCTCAGGCTGGAGGTCTATGATGAAGAACTCTGTCCTTCTCTGGAAGCAAGGGCAAAGACAAACCCTACATTTCCCCCTGAAGATGCTTAATCCTGTCCCTCTGCCCTCCACCTCAAGCCCAGACCTTTCCGGCCCCTGCTCCTTGACTTCCCCACCATGGTGGTACCAGGATTCACACGCCCCCCAGACTCAGCTGGGATCCCTGCCCTCGTAACAGCTCAGCCATCCTGCCCAGGCTCCTCCACAGAGCCCTCATCACCTCTGATGACCCTGGGTTTCCTCTCAGCCTCCCTGGGATCTGTGTGCCTCCTGCCTCACAGCCAAGCACCCCCTCACCTGAGGAGCCCCGCGCCCTTACCACTGCAGATGAGCTTGCACGGAGAAGAAGCATAGGAGAAGAATTCAGAGGCAGAGGAGACCTCCCCTGACCCTGGGCTGCAGCCTTGGGCCACCACAGTGGATCCAAGCTGAGGGGGATCCTCTTGTGACTTCGAGATTCCTGAGGGAGGAATGAAAGGCTCAGGGTGGGTCCATCAGTCCTCTGTCCACAGATATTTACTGAGTGTCTGACACGTGTCAGGTGCAGCAAATACACACAGTTGAGAGTGTGGTTCCCAGTGGATACTCCAGTATTTAATTCAAATCAATACTTATTCTGTCAGTGTCTTGTTGGTAATGTAGGCCTCGGTGGTGGCTGTGAGTATGAGGGAAGAGTGAGTGATGTGTATCAGTTAAGTCTGTGGTAAGTGTGGGGTTGGCGTGGGGAGCACAGTGCAGATGTGTCTATCTGTGTCTGTGGCCTTTGTGTGCATGGTTTCTGTTCACGAGTCAGGAATTCTGGGACATGTAACTTTTCCTCATTACATGGTGTGGCTTGTATTTATGGTGTGTGTTCATTCTTTCATTCACCAAGATTCAGTAAGCAGCTACTCCTATGTATCCGGCACTCCTCCATTGTTCTAGTCTCTGGTAATGCTGCACATTCTAGTAGGGGAAGACAAACACTAAACAAAAATACAATAAATATATAATACATCAGCTGGTGGTAAGTATATAAGGGTTGCCAGACTTAGCAAACAAAAATACAGGGCACCCAGTTAAATTTCAATTTCAGATAAACCCAGAATAATTTTTTAGTGTAAGTATTCCCATGCACTATTTGGTCTTACTTATTTTTAGTGTAAGTATGGCCCATACGATATTTGGGACATACTCATACTGAAAAATTACTTGTTGTTTATCTGGAATTCAAATTTAACTGGATAGCCCATATTTTATCTGGCAACCCTGACATGGGTTAGTGAGACTGTGGTTTACTGTGGTTTGTACAAAGCAGGTCTGGCATTACTCAAGAATGTGTTATAAGTGTGGTGTGTATGACATGTGACTGGTTCTTATAGAGGTATTTAGAGATAGCTGAAGTTAGCTGTGTTTGTGCGAGAGTTGAGGAGATACATATATATATATAGTGTGTGTGTCATATATATATAGTGTGTGTGTCTATATACATATCTCATCTCCAGCGTTTGGTATTGGAGGAGAGGATTGTGATACAGGTGGGTTGTATGAGAATGTAGTACAGGAGTGATGTGTGTATATACCTACATGTGCTGTGTCTGGTTTAATAAGGAAGTTATATGTGGGGTGTGTGATATTTTTGCTGTATCAGAGTGTACATGGGTGTATGAGTTACTGTCTCATAAAACACCCCTAACAATAATTCTGTATACACTCTTACATACACCGAGTGTCACCCAGGTCCAGGCAGGGTGACAAGAACTTTACCACGCAGACTTTATATCTGATAAGCACTCTACCCCCATTCATCCCGCTCTTCTCTCCACTACCACACACACACACACACACACACACACACACACACACACTCTCTCTCACACACACACAGGAACATAGAGAAAAATATTCTGAATGGTGGGGGCAGGGGCAGTCATTGCCTTCCCCAGCCTGTCCCAGCCACTGTCTGAAAATCTGCCTGCTGTCTAGACCTCCATTCCCAGGGCCCATCCTACAGTCTCCAGGGCCCTGGGCCCGGTAGGAGCTACTGGGCTCTAATCTGGGGCAGAGGCCTCTAGCTGGAACTCTGGGGTGGGCTCCACTCTGCCCCACTTCCTCACATGACCACCCCCCTCCCAGGGCAAGCTACTCGCCTACATTTAACGCACGCAGGCACCACGTGGCCCGTGGCTCTCAGAGCTCCCCGCAGGACCCTGAGGACATTTCTCAGCCCTGCCCACGTGGTCTCAGTCTCTGGAAAGCCCTTCCCTTCCCTTGATTTCCTTTGGGAAATTCTTCCTGTTGAAGGAATAAAACCTCCTTGCTTTCAATATGACACCATCCCTAGACAAACAATCTTCTTTTGAACTGCATTCCACTTCTCAAGGTATTTTTCAACAAGGCCTTCAACTCATGGGGCTTCTCTTTCCACTTTGGTAAAAGGGGCCAAGCAACTCATGGGTCTCTCTCAGCATCCTTGCATCCTTCACATCCCACACCTCATGACCCCAGGGAAAGATAAAAGAGAATAAGAGACAACTCGGGGACTGAGAAAAGCTGCACCTCTAGGTCTGTGCAAGCAGGATGCAGCCTGCTGTGAGTCCGACAAAGCTCCAGGCCCGGCAGCCCCAGGAGAGAGTCCTCAGACCGGTGGAGCTGACCTCCCATCTCCCAGGGGCATCTGGCCGTCCTGTGCCGTCTCACACCACAGGGACCCTCCGGATGGATACGGCAGCATCAGTGAGACAAGGTCTCTCGCTCCCTGCTTCACAGGTGACACGTTCTCAGTAACCCCCCCTTCCTAGAGAAGGTTCAGTTTGGCAGAAACCCATGTGCCCCAGACAAGTTGCCCCCCACATACCTCCTCCCTTCTCGGCAGTTTCCTGGGACTCTTCATTTTCCAGATGTTTCCTCTTTTGTCGCTGTTTCATCGTACCAACTAGAAGTCTCCCTTAGAAGATGCCTCACCTCCAACTCCTCCTCTTCCCTACAGGTTGGCCCTTCTTGGCTCTCGGGAAATCCGTTGAAATGATTCAATACAAATAAAAATAGTCAAGTCTCCGAAATGGCTGAAGAACTTAGACCACTTAGTGAACCGGCAGTACTGCCTAGCGCTCACCAGGGCTGCTAAGTTTCAAAGGTTGCCACGGCCACAGCAGAGTTCTCTAACCTCAAGGATGACCTCAGAGCATTCTGTGGACCTAGGTTCAACAGTCTCTGCAACAGCACAGACCCCATTTTCAAGAACAATTCCTTTTTCCCAGTAGAACCTTTCCCGTGAATTCAACTCTCACATCTTTCAAATGTGGCAGGATATTTTGAGATGTTAATCTGTTCCTGTTTATTTTCTTTTCTTCATTTCACCCTTTCCCTTCTGCATTCAGGTGGGTAGCAGACCCTATGTTCTCTGGCCAGTGGAAGAGCCTGGCAGGGCATAGCAGAAATAGCATGCGGATGATCTTGGCTTTTATTTCTAAAATCGCAAACTCCATGGAAAAGAGAGGATACTTGAGCAGAAACATAACAGAAGCAGGTTTTTGAAATTAGGTACTGTCTTGTTTCCCTACTGGAGTGTTGAAATGTGCTAATTAAGTCAGAGAGAGATGCCTGCAAATCCTGGAGGAGAAAAGGCCTCTCAAGTGTGGCTGGAGGGGTAAATGGGGCAAAAACTCTAAAAGGAGATGGCTATAGTATGCATACAAGCAGAATCATGGCAACCAGAATCATGGCAACCTGTCCCATGCATGGCACAGCAGCCACCAAACCTGAAGGAGGCATGGCCCCCGAGCTGATGGACATCTACACTTACAACTGTGGGCTCCAGTCAACAATGATCATGCTTCCACCCACTCCCTCAAAAGCTTGGCCCTGTATGACTTCCAAATAGGGATGGCGGAAATCCAAACAGGACACCAGCAGGATCAAGGCTTAAAATACAAATTACATGGAATTATAAAAAAAAAATTTGTACTGTTTCTTGCACACCTCTGCTTGTGGGCTGTAATTTATACCAGTTATAAGTGGCAATGCATCTGGATCCTCCTGATTCCACTCTAGAATTAGAGACACCTCATTTTGAGGTAGTGGCCAGGATCCAGTGGGAGTATTGGTGCACGGGACGAGGTAGACTCCCAGAAGTCACTGCTTTCATTAGAAATACCACATGGACTGAGGCGGGTCCCAATTTGAAAGGGCACTGCAGAATGACTTAAGGTTTCAGGCAACAGGAGAGTGAAGAGAGGACAACTTCAGCCTTGTGAGGGTTTGCTGACGAGATTAAATCTTTCTGCTTCTTGGAGAATCCCTAGAAAAGATGGGGCAAGGAGGATTTTTCTTCTTAGTTTTTTGGGGGTAGAAATTTCCAAACATACACAAAGTAAAGAGAATGATATAAAAGGAATGCAGCACCATTTACCCATCACCCAGTTTCAACAATTATCAAAAGTCTGCCATTCTTGTTCTGCTACACACACACACACAAACAGACTCACTCACTCGCACACTTTTAGCTTTTTGTGTATTTATTTTGGTTTAGGAGTTTGGGGAGGGTGGGGGAAGTGCTGTTTTTTATTGCAAATCTCAGACATTATGTCATTTCTCCTTACATGCCATAGTATTTATCTCCAACAGATAAACTTGTTTCTAACATAACATCATTATCTCACCCAACAAATTTACTTATCATTTTTTCTTACCACAATAACTAAGCCATACTCAATTTCCTCCAAATGTGTTTAAATGTCTTTTTTATACATGATCTATTGAAATCAAGATCTAAAGAAGGTCCACACCTTGCAATGTCAATGTGTCTTTTAGTCTACAACAGTTCTCCCTCCCTTTTTTTTGGCACTGATTTGTTGAAGAAACTAAGTAATTTATCCTGTAGAATTTTCCACAGGAATCTGTTGATTGTATTCCTGTGATGTCATTTAAGATGTTCCCTATTACCTCTATTTTCTTATAAACAGGTAGTTACAGCTAGAGAATTAATTAGATTTAGATTCGATTTCATGTTACTATAAGATTATTTTATAAGTGATGCTGTGTACCTTCCTATTGCATTGCAACAGGAAGTACAAAAAGTTGTCTGGTTTTTTGTTTGTTTGTTTGTTTTGTGGTACGCAGGCCTCTCACTGTTGTGGCCTCTCCCGTTGCGGAGCACAGGCTCCGGACTCGCAGGCCCAGCGGCCATGGCTCACGGGCCCAGCCGCTCCACAGCACGTGGGATCCTCCCACACCGGGGCACGAACCCGCGTTCCCTGCATCAGCAGGCGGACTCTCAACCACTGCGCCACCAGGGAAGCCCTGTCCGATTTTTAATGAAGTTAAGGTTGATCGGTGAGGTCAGGTACTGTCAGCTTGGTCCCTCCATCCATAATGATGAGGAACCACAATGCTCCTCACCAACCTTTCAACAAAGAGCATAACAACCGTTGATGATCACCACTTCCTTAGGAGTTGAACTTTCATTAGAAGTTCTAATTCCATCATTCCAAGGAGGACGATTCTTTAGGCATCTTTCTTAGACCCTGAATTTCTGAAAGAAATGAACCTCCCCGCAGAAAAAGAAAGACAATTCCAAACGTACCAGCTCAGGTTGTCCAACCTAGAAGCAATGGATTCATCACAACAAGCCCCAGCTAGGCTGGGACATACTTTGGTCATTCCTTCATTTCTCTGTCCATTCTTCATTATATAAACAGTTATTTAGCCCCTCCTATGTGCCAGGCTCTCTAGATTCTGTACTTGAACATTTAAGAACAAAAGAGATACAAAGATTTTCTCTCAAGGAGCTTAATTCTAGAGGAGAAGATAGACAATTTTTTAAAAATACCTAGTAGGTTAGATATTTGCAAGTACCATGATGAAAAATAAAACAAGAAACTGGATATGGGACTATAGGAAATAGGGGAATTTCTATGCTGAATGGGAGATCATGGAAGGCTTCACTAAAAGGGCCTCATCTCAGTAGTACCTGAGGGCAATAAGGGAGCTTAGAGCCAAGGTTACATTTTTTAGGCAAAAAGAGACTGGAGTCTGGGTCAGGGATTGCTTGGCGTGTTTGAATACCAGGAAGAAAGCCAGTGTGGCTGAGGGAGGGAGAGAGTGGTAAGAGGGGAAGTCAGAGGGATAATGAGGAACCAAATTATATAGGGTTTATAGGCTACTGCTAAAACTTTGGCTTTTACTCTGAGTGACATGGGAAGCTTGGAGAGTTTCAAATGAGAAATTACATTTTAAAAGATCACTCTAATTGCTTTGTTAAGAACAGACATTTGGAAGGCAAGGTCAGAATCAGAGAGAACGTGGGCCTATTGCAATAAACCAGGAAAGAGATGAATGATAAAAGGAAAACTAGGTAAACTAGACGTCATCAAAACTAACATCATTTGCTATGTGAAAGATTCTTTTAAGAGTATAAGAAGTCAAGCTAGAGACTGGGAGAAAATATTTACAAACTACATAGCCAACAAAGAAGTAAGTCTATAACATATAAAGAACGCTCAAGCTCAACAGTAAGAAAATAAACAATTTGATTAGAAAATGGACAAGAGATATGAAGAGATTCTTCATTGAAAAGGATATACAAATTGCAAATAAGCACATGAAATGATGTTTAATAGCACTAGCCATTAGGAAAATGAAAATGAAAACCATAATGAGATACCACTACTCATCTATCAGAATAGCTATGGGATCCAGGTAAAAAATTAGCTTGTTTCTCCAAACAAATTTTTCTTAGCACCTGTGAAGTCACTATGAAAGGTACAGTGAATAAACATTTTGCTATCCACGGAAGAGCAAGTAAGTTAACACTGGAGAAAACACTTCATAAACCATACAAGCTGCACAAAGGTGAGGCGCAACAGTTACCCTCAGGAGCTGTAATTCTGAATACTTTTAACCTCAAATGGACCATGAACTTCTCTGTTCCAACCTAAGATTCTATAGTCGTTTCGCAGTATCCTCAGGGGATTGGTTCCAGGAGCCCCTGCAGACACAAAAATCCACGGATGCTCAAGTCCCCTATGTAAAATGGCATAATATAGTCAGCCCTCCTTACCTACAAGTTTCGCATATGCAGATTTAACCAACCATGGATAGAAATTTTGATTCACATTTGGTTGAACCTAAGGATGTGTATTTACTGAAATAAATCCACCTATAAGTGGACCCACACAGTTCAAACCCACGTTGTTCAAGAGTCAGCTGTAGTACCAAGTCCAGTGTGGAGGGACAGGGGGTTCCCCGTATCACCAAGCAATTATCAGGCACCACCTGAGTGTTGTACAAATGCAGCTCAATTCTGACACTATTTACACAAAGATAGCGTCAGATTCCACAGATTAGGGCTCAGTCCTACAAGACTGCTCCTACCACACACACACACACACACACACACACACACACACACATTCAGACACCAGTAGCAAATAATGCAGGTTTCCATCCTTGCTTCTGACCAACCAGATGTTGCTTTCAGCTTGATTAATCCATTCACACAAAGCAGGCTCACAGAACTCAGAGAAACATTTTACTTACTAGATGACCATTTTACTTACTACATATTACAAGTTTTATATATATATAGACTCAGGAACAGCCAGATGGAAGAGGTGCATAAGGTAAGGCATAGGGAAAGTGTCTAAATCTTTCATGGTCTCTGAGCATGCCACTCTCCTCGTATCTCCACATGTTCACTGACTCAGAAGCAATCCAAACCCCCTCCTTTTGGGTTTTTATGGAGGCTTATTACATAAGCATGATGATTAAATCATTTGCCTTCGGTGAATGATTCAACCTCCAGCCCCTCTGACCACTTCAGAGGGGTGGGAATGAAAGTTCCAACCCTCTAATCACTTGGTTGGCTCTACTAGCAATGAGCCTCCATCCTTAGACACCTTTATTGCCCTCAGCACTTAGGAAATTCCAAGGGTTTTAGGAGCTCTGCGCCAGAACAATTGAAGACCAAATATCTATTTCTTATTATATCACACAACCACCTTCAATTTCTACAGCACTGCCTTCAAGAGGTTGCCCAGTCCATATTTCAGTATTTCCAATGATAGGAAACAATTCCCCTCAAAGCAGCTTTGACATTTATGTATAGAAAACTTAAACTTCAATTCAGTAAAAAGAAGGATCTTCTATATCCATAGGGCTTTCCCTATGTATCCCAGTTATACTCTTTTTTTTTTTTTTAAGAATATGTTGGGGGTAGGTGTTTATTAATTAATTAATTAATTTTTGCTGTGTTGGGTCTTCGTTTCTGTGCAAGGTCTTTCTCTAGTTGCGGCAAGCGGGGGCCACTCTTCATCGCGGTGCGTGGGCCACTCACTGTCGTGGCCTCTCTTGCTGTGGAGCACGGGCTCCAGACGCACAGGCTCAGTAGTTTTGGCTCACAGGCCTAGTTGCTCGGCGGCATGTGGGATCCTCCCAGACCAGGGCTCAAACCTGTGTCCCCTGCATTAGCAGGCAGACTCTCAACCACTGCACCACTAGGGAAGCTCCAGTTATACTCTTTGAAGACCATATCAATCAAGAATAAGCTTGAACTACCACTGGCATTTTTCACAGAACTAGACCAAAAAATTTCACAATTTGTATGGAAACACAAAAGACCCCGAATAGCCAAAGCAATCCTGAGAACGAAAAACAGAGCTGGAGGAATCAGGCTCCCTCCCTGACTTCAGACTATACTACAAAGCTACAGTAATCAAGACAGTATGGTACTGGCACAAAATCAGAAAGATAGATCAATGGAACAGGATAGAAAGCTCAGAGATAAACCCACTCACATATGATCACTTTATCTTTGATAAAGGAGGCAGGAATGTACAGTGGAGAAAGGACAGCCTCTTCAATAAGTGGTGCTGGGAAAACTGGACAGGTACCTGTAAAAGTATGAGATTAGATCACTCCCTAACACCATACACAAAAATAAGCTCAAAATGGATTAAAGACCTAAATGTAAGGCCAGAAACTATCAAACTCTTAAGAGGAAAACATAGGCAGAACACTCTATGACATAAATCACAGCAAGATCCTTTCTGACCCACCTCCTAGAGAAATGGAAATAAAAACAAAAATAAACAAATGGGACCTAATGAAACTTCAAAACTTTTGCACAGCAAAGGAAACCATAAACAAGACCAAAAGACAACCCTCAGGATGGGAGAAAATATTTGCAATTGAAGCAACTGACAAAGGATTAATCTCCAAAATTTATAAGCAGCTCATGCAGCTCAATAAGAAAAAAACAAACAACCCAATCCAAAAATGGGCAGAAGACCTAAACAGACATTTCTCCAAAGAAGATATACAGACTGCCAACAAACACATGAAAAAATGCTCAACATCATTAATCATTAGAGAAATGCAAATCAAAACTACAATGAGATATCATCTCACACCAGTCAGAATGGCCATCATCAAAAAATCTAGAAACAATAAATGCTGGAGAGGGTGTGGAGAAAAGGGAACACTCTTGCACTGCTGGTGGCAATGTGAATTGGTACAGCCACTATGGAGAACAGTATGGAGGTTCCTTAAAAAGCTACAAATAGAACTACCATATGACCCAGCAATCCCACTACGGGCCATATACCCTGAGAAAACCATAATTCAAAAAGAGTCATGTACCAAAATGTTCATTGCAGCTCTTTTTACAATAGCCCAGAGATGGAAACAACCTAAGTGTCCATCATCGGACGAATGGATAAAGAAGATGTGGCACATATATACAATGGAATATTACTCAGCCATAAAAAGAAACGAAATTGAGCTATTTGTAATGAGGTGGATGGACCTAGAGTTTGTCATGCAGAGTGAAGTAAGTCAGAAAGAGAAAGATAAATACCGTATGCTAACACATATATATGGAATTTAAGGGAAAAAAATGTCATGAAGAACCTAGGGGTAAGATGGCAATAAAGACACAGACCTACTAGAGAATGGACTTGAGGATATGGGGAGGGGAAAGGGTAAGCTGTGACAAAGCGAGAGAGTGGCATGGACATATATACACTATCAAACGTAAAATAGATAGCTAGTGGGAAGCAGCCGCATAGCACAGGGAGATCAGCTCGGTGCTTTGTGACCACCTAGAGGGGTGGGATAGGGATGGTGGCAGGGAGGGAGACGCAAGAGGGAAGAGATGTGGGAACATATGTATAACTGATTCACTTTGCTATAAAGCAGAAACTAACACACCATTGTAAAGCAATTATACTCCAATAAAGATGTAAAAAAAAAAAGAATAAGCTTGAAATTTTATTGTAACAAATAATTCCTCCAAATCTCAGTGGTTTAAAACAACAAAGGTTCATTTCCCACTCCTTGTACATGCCCATCATGGGCTGCCTAGGAGTTCTGCTCTTCATTTTCCTTATTCCTGCCCCCAGCTTGACAAAGCCACCTCTCTCAGTCATCTTTGTAGAGAGAAAGAATTCTGGAGCCTCACACTGGCAGTGTGAGTTCTGGTCCCAAAGTAACACACATCACTTCCACCCAAAACTGTTGACCACAATCTTATTTTTAGGGAAACCACTGCCCAAAACCGCCTGCCCTGACCAGGCCCGATAGTAACCACTTGCACGAGTTATCTTACAACAGGAGGTCCTGGTAAGGAACGCAGAACTAACAAACTACCACCAACCGGAAGAATTCGGGATAGGTCAAAAGGAGAGAGGAGACTCCAGTCCATATGTCCTACCAACCTCCCAGAATCCTTCTCGCTGGAACCTATCCTAGCTGAGCAATGTGTGCACCACCAGAAAGGATCCTGAGTCAGAATGATTGGCCAGAGACAACCCAGAAACTAACCCCATTACCATAAAACCTGAGACTGCGAGCCACATGGCAGAGCAGTTCTCCTGGGTTCCCTTACCCTGCTGCTCTCTGCCCGGACACGCCTTCCCAATAAAGTCTCTTGCTTTGTCAGCACATGTGTCTCCTCAGAAAATTCTTTTCTGAGTGGTAGACAAGAGCCCACTCTTGGGCCCCGGAAGAGGTCCCTCTTCCTGCAACATTATCATATGTCTCTCCATTTTCGAAACTCCTTAGGGAAAAGTAATTGTGAACAATACTACTGAAGAGTACAGAAACCATACAGAACAATTCTAATCCCTCCCTGTTAAATATAAGACTTGACAAAACCATCAAGCTATTCATTCACAAAACTGGGTCTAGAACTCAGATCTCTTAGGTCATGATTCAGAACCTTTTTCCACCATGCTCTGTTAGGATTTTTATACCAAGACAACGTAGTTGGGTTAATAATGCCTTTACTTCACTTTTTGTTTTTGTTTTTTTTCATGAATTGATTCAGGAGGGAGGCTTTGGAAGCCCCTAAAACACTTGCCTTAAACTGAAAAGCAACTGGAAAATAATCCCACTGCCTTTTGAAATGGTTGACCTAGTAAAGATTAGATGTCTGGGAGGCTTTTATGTTCTGAATATAGGGAATAAAAAGGAAACAATCTTCCTAAGTCTTTAAGAAACAGGGGGAAAAACTTGACTCCCACTTTGCTATTTTGATTAGCTTGTTGCCACTTCAGTTCTTTGAGTAATAGCAGTGGCAACAGCTAGAGTTTAGCCAAGATAAAAGTATATATAATAGTGTGGCGGCCCCTGCAGAACCACATACCACTGTAAATGCTTTAGCTCAATCCTATTTGCTCATAGGTCTGTGCAAAGTAACAAATGGTTCTGAAACATTTATTCCAAATAGCTTTCTTATTATTACTTTAAAGATAACTTGGCTGCCAAATACTTGCTCCCTGGTGAAAAAGAATGCATATATGGGAGGAGGATTTATGTATCAAGATATGCTGCTTATTTCGCTCCTGCTGATACAATGCACATCTAATGAATTAGAGATAATCTTCCTCTCTTCCCCAAACTGTAGATAAATATGTCGTTTCTCCCTCCCTTCAATTCAGCCTGGTCATAGTTATTTTCTTTAAGAATATTATTCCCCTGCTTAAATCTTAAATGGCTTCCCAATGCAAGAAGAATAAAACCTAAAATATTCAACCGAACATTCAAAGCCCCGTAGGGTTGAAGACCCTGCTGAGTTTTCCAGACTAAGCATAACACTCACCTTCCCGCCTCCACTCAACTAGGCCAGACTTCCCTCCCTCCATCAGAGGACAGGCGCTTGCTCAAGTCAATTCTTTCAAAAGTATAATTTTTCAAAGTACAATTTGTTTTTAAGTCCAATTAAAATCCCACTTTCTACAAGAAGCCCTTCCAGATATCCCAGTGAGAATGGACCACACATTTTCCCAGCATGTAAGTTGTACCTCTGTGATAACTCTTTTCACATTCTTCACTCGGGCAGACTCTTAACGAATGTGTCTGATTTCCCCCACAACATAGAGTAGGATCCCTTGGAAAGTAGAGGCCAAGATTCCTTATCTCTGGATTTTCCACATCTCCTTGCACTGAGTATGATCCCTAGCAGGACCCTGTGGGCTCCTGGGCACAAAGCCTGTATCGGTGTCCCCCATTTCTTGATTACAGGAAATAGGCTTCATTCAGCCTACATGACCTTCCCTGAGTTCCAATGAGCAGGTTCAAGCAGTTGCTAATTAGAGAAGGGAGGGGATGTGAGACAAGGGAGGAATAGTCAAAAGAAGCAATAGTGCAGCCTTGGGGCAGGGTCTCGGTTCCCCCTCAAGGGATACACATAACAATACCTTTGAGCTGTTTTGCAGATACTGAAACCCCCACTAGTTGGGAGAAGTTAATGGTGTGCTACCCACAAACACGCAGACCCCAGAACCAGTTGGAACCGTAAGGTTGATGATGCTGACTCCCACTTACCTCACCACCAACCAATCAGAGGAATGTCCATGAACTGATCACACCCTCCTCTTTGACCGATTACTATAAAACTCCTCACTACCCTCTCCAGGTCAGGGCCACAGTTTTGAGGGCAATCGCCTGCTCTAGCCCCCTTTGCCTGGCAAAGCAATAAAGCTATTCTTTTCTACTTCACCCAAAACTCTGTCTTGAGATTTAATTCAGTGTTAGGGTACAGAGGCCGGATTCGGCTTCAAGTATGAGCTCCCCTACTTGCTCCCCTATCCCGCAAAAAAGCAAAAGCTTAAATAAATTGCCAAAGTACTGGATCTTCTTCCTCCCTAGGCCAAACAATGTCCTGACCAGTGGCCTCTCTTCTTTTTCCCCATACCAGCACAGGAATGCCATCTCTGCATTTATGCTTGCCTGTCACCATGTTCATGTAACTGAACAAAAGTGACAGCCCTGTTCATCCCATGTCCTGTGTAATCCACCCAACTCCTTTCATCTCCATCTAAAACTATTTTTTACACTGCCTAAAATTTAACCATAGAGAAGCAGTACTTTGAATATTTACCCTTCAAAGATTTTTATTAAAATACAAGTAACCTCATGAGAAGTGGCGCCTTAACTTAAACCATCATCAGCCATTGTTTTAGCAAGGACTAGGGGAAAACAGGCTGAGAATTGGGCCATTTTTTAATGGGATTGGAAATGTAGAGACAGGAAAGAGAAGAAATGGTATCTGGTCAGGAGGTAGATGTTGGGGAGGTGGTGAAAAAGTACCAAAAATAAATATTCAACTTCCTCATAAATTTGCAACAGACGAAGTCTTCCTGAGCTGGTGCCCCTGTGTGAGGCAATGTATTAAGGACATGAGACATACAGATCCACTGCAAATTAATAATGTTAATAAACTGAGCTGAGACTCAGAGAGTTCAAATAACTAGGGTTGAGAAGAATATTCGAAGTTTATTTTTAAAGGAGCCCAGAGACTGAGGTAAAACCCACAACTGTAAAGAACACCTTTCCATCAAGGACTTAGCTTCTATGTATGAATTGTAAGCAAGGGAAGCAGCCTTAGAAAGCAGAATCGGATGATTACTGGTGCCTAGGAAAACCTCCGGCCTAAAGAAGTAATCTGAAGTTAGCCCCATCTTCCTCTAAACCCACTTGGTAGGGTTTTGAAAATCTCCTCCATGAACATAATACACTTGACATGAATTCATGGAAGTAAATGAGGTTAACAGGATCTGACCAACATCTTAGTGTATCTTCCAAAGGCTGGGCAGTGTATCCATAATGAGGAAAGGAATATGAAATGCTCACAAATCCCATGATTAAAATGCCTCTTGGTCTATAAATCGTGTTTCCCTGCTGTTCATAGCTCTGAAAAGGATTAGAGAGAAACCTACTCCTGGGTGTGACAACTGGGGTCACTGAAGATTAGATGTTGCCAGGAGCCCACAGAGTCTGCCCTGCAGAAAGCAGTGAAATGATCAAACCCCCACTCCTTCTGCTGGAATATTTACTGTTGACACAAGAGTTCAGCTGTAGACTATGAGCAAAAACCTTCTGTCAATCCCTTTCAGTCCTTAATGGGACAAAAAGAGCTAGAGATCTTTCAAAACAGTTGAAGATTGCTAACTGACAGGGAGCTGGGAGAAGTGCAACTAGCATATGGGTAATTTTTAAGGCTACTTTTAAGTGTGAAGCCCTTTGACTGGTTCTCTGTCTCGTGGGTGTCCCGAAATTTCCATCTCACTGAAATTTGGAAAAGAATTCAGGTTCTATCTTTCCCCAGAGAGGGGAGGCAGCCACAAGCTTTACAAACCCAGAGTTTGTACATACGGCAAAGTTAGATTCGCTTACTTTTGGAGCCTGACAATACTTGATACCTGATAAAAATCACTGTCAAATAACATTTATAAGAACCCAGTTGCATGAGATGGGGTACTATGTTGAGGATCACAAACAGTTACAGCAAAGGCCTCCAGGTGCCCAGAGTTTAGGGCAAGCAAATGAGCATATAGGAAAGGCAAAATTTAAAAATGGCAGAGCAAATTTGAATGGACCAAGTAACTGCTTTGCCATTGTACATTCTTCCTATCCCCTGTCACCCATCCATCTATCCATCCCCCCAAAACATACCCCAACCCTAGTGACAAAGGTGGAGGCAAAGCCTGGAAGGACAGTCCACAGGTACTGAGATGCTCAGGGTTGGGAAGGACTTTGATGCATGTGAAACCCAATCCATGGTACCTTTGAATTTCCTCTGCCATGGCTCCACCAAGTAATTACTTGGCACATGTCCTAGGACCTTCAGGGACTGGGAATCCACCGCTTTGTAAGACAAACAAAAAAAAAACCTCAACATATTTAGGCAGATAAAACATATTTAGGCAGATATAACAAAAAATTCTTCCTTGTAAGGACAAATCCACTTCCCCAGAGCCTGTTGCTTCTGGTTGCATCTTTTAGGGCCACAGAGAAAAAAAAAAAATCAACATTCCTCTTCCATAAGACAATCCTCTAATATTTGAAGACTGTTATCTCAGCCCTTCAGGTCTTTTCTTCAGCTACACAGCCCTATTTCCTAAACGTCCAGATTTCATTTCCACATTTTGATCCAAACTTTCTCCTGAATGTGTCCTAGTTGCTTTATATTTATCTTAGTCTACATTCCCCAGAACTTAACACAGTATTCCAACTAAGGTCTGACCAAGGCAAATTAGAGTGGGGTTCTTACCTCCCCCACCAGAGATACTTCTCTTAAGACTGGCTTTTTGGTAGCCACATCA
This sequence comes from Delphinapterus leucas, assembly GCF_059928025.1. Taxonomy (NCBI): domain Eukaryota; kingdom Metazoa; phylum Chordata; class Mammalia; order Artiodactyla; family Monodontidae; genus Delphinapterus; species Delphinapterus leucas. The sequence continues at coordinate 99,868,165 of NC_143131.1, read as the reverse complement.
AACTGCTAACTCCTACTGAGCTGATACAGCCACTTTAAAGTAGCCAAGTCATACTTCAAAACCATTATTTCTTACCAAGTAATGTAGCTATCTGGGTTATCCAGACCTCTTCTATCCCTCACCCAAAGACCATCCATAAGCCTCACCCCACCAACATAAAAGCACAAGAAATAGGTAAAGTTTTCTGTTTTGTACATTCCTTTGAAAAAGCTGAAAATTATTTGATTTGCCCATGTCTCCTCAAAATACCCCAGGTCAAAAATTGTCATCTCAAAACGTTATGCAGCTCGGTGAGCTAATTTCGTGAATCTTTAAATCCCATGAAGGATACCTAATACGTTAAACCATTAAATGGATCCTGCCTAATTAACAGTAAATCCTAGAGGAAAGAGTGCAGGTCTGTCATTAGAGCCACCTGAGTCTGAATCTCAGCCATATTCATAAAGTGCTGTTGGCCCAGGACAACTTATTCTGAGTCTTGCTTTCCTCCCCGAGAAATGGGGCTAATACATCCATCTTGCCATGTCCTTGTATAAAGTACTTGACACAATGCCTGGTCTGTGGCGGATGGGCAGTAAATGATATGCTTCCCCTCGCAGCACAGATTATTACAGCTTACACCCCATTTCCCTTAGTAGGTTCCTAGCTCTTAGAGAAAGGGCCTGGGACTTGCTTGTCTTCACATCCCCCAGACCCTCAACACCAGTTTAAGCAGACACACATTCCTCTTGAATATAAATGTGAGCATTTGGCTTTAAATTCAGTTGTATATCATATAGAAATCATTACATTTCTGCTCTGGCCTCTCAGTTTCAAAGGGATATTTTTTAATTCCCAGGGAATTACCTATTATAAAGATTATAAAAGATTACCTATTATAAAAAAAAGAAAAAAGATAGACTCTACTCAAGTCTCGGGCAATCGTGTTCAAATGGTGCTCTAAGTCTCGGAGAACAGGTTGACATTGACATTTCTAATATTCTTAATGTTGACCCAATTTTAAGCTCTATTTCTCTCCTCAAGTAACCGTGTTTCAAGACACAGCCAGAAAACAGGAGGGGCAGGACGAGGCTCTGATGGGGAAAGCCAACCTCTGATATATCCAATTTCTGACCTATGGCTCAGTCAGCTCAAGGAAAGTTTTGTGGATCCCCAGTGTCTTCCCAGGGCGACAGACACTCCTACACGGCCTCAACCAGGCTGAGGTAATTGTTACTGTTATGGCTTTAACGATGTGAGTGGGAGAAGATGAGAATTCTGAAAGAGATTTATTTACTGCAAAGCATCCCAAATATCTCATTAATCTGCTTTTCATTTGGCAAACTCTTCCTTCATTAAAAGTGCCATGCTCTGCTCTGCAGTTTATGACAAAGCAAAACTGTCTCTGGGAGGCAAAGCAGCAAAATGGAAAGAATGTGGGCTCTGGAACAAATTAGACGTGAGTTTGATTTCCAAGTGTGCTACTTACTTGTTCTGTGACTGTGGGCAGTTTTCCTTAGCCTGTTAGAACCCCATCTTCCTCATCTGTCAAGAGAAGATGATTGTCCTGTCCTGGTTTATGAATATTGAGATCAGCCCTAGGCCCTAGGGCACTATGTTTGTTTCTCCTTTAAGGTTCAATGGTCACCTGCAAAAGGAAGATCATAATATTACCAACTTCATACACTTCGTGATGAGGATTTAAATGGGTGAATGTATGTAAACTAATTAGAACAGAGTCTGGCACAGAGGAAGTTCTGTGTAAGTGTGTGCTATCATCATCATTAAGGATTAAATGACACACATAAAGGACGCTTTGAATAGGGACTTGCACCTGTTACATATGAGGTGCTCAATAAATGTATGGGAAAACATCTCCCCTCCCAACTAGAGACTTTTCCTTGGGGTCTGAAGAAACTCCTTGGGTGAGAGGAGCTTTTCAAAATTATATACTCAGGGCTTCCCTGGTGGCGCAGTGGTTGAGAGTCCGCCTGCCGATGCAGGGGACACAGGTTCGTGCCCCTGTCCGGGAAGATCCCACATGCCGCCGAGCGGCTGGGCCCGTGAGCCATGGCCGCTGAGCCTGCGCGTCTGGAGCCTGTGCTCCATAACAGGAGAGGCCACAACAGTGAGAGGCCCGCGTACCCACCCCCAAAAAAATTATATACTCAGAACTTTAGAGAAAGAGGGATCACATAGCTAAAACCTGTTTACAAAGAAACAGACCGACGGACGTAGACGGGGAGAGCAGGGATGAGAGGTAGAGAAGGGAGCTTCCCTGGTAAGGTGGCACAGTTATCAGAAAAGAAAATTCCAGGTCTCCTAATACCCAGATGACTACATTCTTTTCCCCAGGTCATGCTGCCTTTTAAGTGTTGTCTTGATTGAGAAACACCTTCCTACAAACAGAGTTCAAATTGTCAGGTGATCTCTGATCTTCTTTGAGGTTCTAATAAAATGAGAATAAAGAAAAGACATGGACTCAGGATGGTTTAGGAAGATGCTGGGAATGTAAAGGGAGAGAATGGCTCCCCCCAAAAATCCCAATTCAGAGCAGGGACTATTTACCTCACTCTGGACAGTAAAATAAGGGCAGTGCACCCAGATACTTGCCACCCACAAATCCAAATCCAGGAAGCTCTGCCTCCCTTGGTTAATTTTAAACGCTGCTTTTATATCGCAGTTTAGATTTGTTTTGTTTTGTATGTACAGTATCAGTGAGCTCCAGATTCCTTATTCCTTAGCTCTAGGAATGAGAGCCCTTTCCAGCTGATTTGGTGTCACTCACCACTGAGGGAGGTAGAATATTCCTCTTCCGATTGGAAATACTTTATTTCAGTGGGTCTCCTTCATTTCTTTCCCTTCAATCAGGGAGATAGATCTCACCTAGGGTGTTCTGCCTTTCAAAGCAGTTTTCACTTCAATAACTAAGATTTTTAAATTTTTTTCAAGTAACCAAAGAAACAGAAGCCAAGAGTACAAGAAAGAGAGCACAGAAAAATAGAAGGGAAAAAACATCAGCCCCAGGGTGAACACAAATATTGATATTTAGGGTCCCCTAAGCTTGAGTCTAGGCTCTATTTTGTGCTGAAATTCTGGGCTCCTCTGGCAGCTAATAGGTACAAATGTCTGCCAAAAAACGCTAATAAGTATTTTCATGAGGAACCAAGGGGAGGACAAGGTGATGGTCTTAATACAGTTTTAATGTTCCCCAGCTCTGTCCATGGCCTACCTACCCTCATGGACTCAGTGCTAAAAAGAGAAGGCTGCCCATCTAAAAATAAAGAGAAGGCATACTAACAATCCTGCCCTGCTATGAGATCCATGCATATCCCAAAAGGGGGAAGACTGCATGTCCTGCTTCTGCCTGGCTCACATCAGGAACTCCAAGAGAGAAATCAGAGACAGAGGCAAGAACAGTACCAGGGAAGGCTGCCCAACTGAGAGCAAAATCTGTGTCCCCTATGAGGGCAACCAGCCTACCACCACGGGGGCTGAAGCGGGGGAGGAAGGGAATGCATCATGGAACCCACAGGAGGCGGACAGAACTGGAGCACGTGTAGGAGACAACCCCTGGGACTCCGCTGGGGCTGGGTGGGGAGGACATGGAGATTTGTAATAGCCAAAGAGATAAAAAGCTAAAAATACGGGTTATTACCATTGCTGTGACCCCTTTTAAAACTCCAGGCTATCGTGGCCTGAGAAAATGGGTTGACATTGGTAATATCACCTCCTTCTGTTATTTCTCTACAATTTAATCTGCACACAGTGTTGTAACGAGGATCCCTAGTGGGCTGTATTCATCCAGACTAAATCTCTTCTGATGCAGGTGTTCCCAGTAAAAGAAATACGATTCTTGATTCTTAGAATTTAATTATGTGCTGCTCTTTGTATATTAAAGTAGTTCAAACTACTGTACCACTGGGGTATATGATTTGTATTACTTTTCCTATAAGTGGGATGGGCTGGTAAAGAATCATGCATTTTCTCACGAAGGTTCCCTCGCAACTAATCACACACGTTTGAGAAATAGCAGGTCAGGACTAGAGGCACCGTGTGTGTCCATGAGACAATTTCTCTGCAAAGAAGCAATATAATATAAAGAACGGTTAAATCAATGAAACAAGGACACCATTAGACTGAGGCGGCTCTAATACATTAGCAGCCTACATAAGCAAACCAAAACCTAAGCCTGTAATGCCTCAAGGTTAAGAAAGTGAAACCTAAGGACAACCAATCGCAGACAGCCAATTCAGCTTTTCCAAATAATGCAACTGCTTCAGCCAATCAGATAATTCCCTCGCTTTGCTCTCCCTGCATCTTCTCTACAGAAGTCTTTCTCCCAGCTCCCGTATGGGGAGCATCCTAACCATTTCCCATTCAGTGCTGCCTGATTCAAATCAATTTTTGCTGAAATAAACTCTTAAAATTTGAATATGCCTCAGTTTATCTTTTAACAGAACTAAGCAACACTAGTCCAGAAGATACACCAAAAAGCATTATTATTAGCTAGAGCCTAGCCTTAACCTGTCTGGGTCTCAGTTTCCTCATGAGTTAAAAAAAAATTTGCAGTTAAAAAGATTTCATATGCCACCCCTTGGAGTTCTTGTGAGGGCCAAAAGAGTATTTGAAACATCTTCTAACATTTTCTACTATAAAAATAAGAGGCCACCTAGTCCATTGGAGTAATGGAACTTTGTTTTCAGGTAAGTTAAAATACCTGCTTCCTTAATTATTAAATTTACAATTTAATAATTTATAAAATGTATCACTCCAGCTCCTAATTCTTATGTGATGACATGAAGTACAAAGGCAAAGAAAAGAAAAAGACCAAATCCCCTTCAATCACAGTATCTGGGCAGTTCTGGCTCATATTAGAAATCTCTGTATGATGTTACATTCTAACATATGATATTAAGCTTTCTTTCAGAGAATAAAGAAAATATGTGCCAATATTAAGTTATTCTGGCCATTGTTGTCTTAAATGAATGTGGGTGTCTTCTTAAGGCACTTTATACAAATCAATATGCCACCAACCTAGTGATATGTGGCCACCCACACCAAAAGTACGACTAGAGAGAAGCATCCATCCCATGAAAAAAACTAGTGACTTTTAGTGAACAGAATAAGGAAGAAATTAAATTGGAGTCTGTGGGTGGTGACAGCAGAAGAAGTGGGTCATCCTTTTAAACCTCATTTCCTCCGAAGTTTTATGTTAAAGAGGCCCAACCACCAAAAAGTGAGTTTCCATATTGCCTAGGGAAAACGATGTCAAAGTAATTTGAATATTTTTCAAATAACTTTCCTTAATACCCTATGCAACTGAGAAATCCCACAGGCCTGTAAACCTTAACAAAGCCATTGTTTCCAGCTCTAAACCCTGCCTTTGGGTTTGGCTTTCTCCCTTTCTTTATGGATGAATGACATTTTCAATCAAGTTGTTTTTCTTCTTACTCTGGGAACCAAGCTCATTTTGCATAAACATAATCCTCTCTGGCATAAAGCCAGAGATTTTCAGGCTCTCTGGCTTTACCTTCCCTTTCTCATCACTACTAGAACATGAGAGTCACACTCCAGGAATCTCAGGGGGTGCAGGAGAGATGCTGTGCAGTGTGATGCAAGTTGCTTCTGAAATCTTAAGAGCAGAGTCACCTCAGAGAAGATGCTTCACACCCAAGTCAGGTTCTCAACTGTAAACCATGTATAATAGTGACACTAGTAAGAATCAGATGAGACTTCACTCAATGACTGCTCCTCTATGAATGCTATCCTGTCCACTTTCCCCCTCCCTGAATGAGAATGGCCCACTCGCCACCTTTGCCTCCACCACTGAGGTGTATACAAGCTTTGATCACAATGTTTCCGTCATTTACTTGCTTTTTTTTTTGGCCGTGCGCCTTGTGGGGGGATCTTAGTTCCCGGACCAGGAATGGAACCTGGGCCCCCTGCAGTGGAAGCACAGAGTCCTAACCACTGGACCAGCAGGGAATTCCCTCATTTACTTGTCTATATTTCTATCTACCCTCACCAGACTGAAGACTTTTACAGGGCAGTACCTTTGTCTTATTTATTTTAGAAATCCCCAAACCATGCTTGCCAATGTTTGTTATGTAATAGGCTCTAAAGAAATGTCTGTTGAAGGATTAATTTGTTAATTGACTGACTAGTTGATTGATTGAATGAATGCCACAGATGAAAGCACCTTAGAAACCTCCTATCGCTAGACAAATGTAAGTCATTATTATGTGGAATTCCATAAATTAGCTTTGAACTTGAGGTAATTAGGCAATTGCTCAAAGTCAAGAGGTAATGGATCTTTTAAATGTTCTTATTTCATATCATCCTTTGTTTTTGTTTATTTATTTAATCCAGACAGCTGCCAAGAATTTACACATCTTAAGATAATAACACACTAAAAAAAAAAACAGTCCCTGCCACAGAAATACTGAGAAATATTCTGCTGGCTAAATTAGAACCGACTCTTAGAGACACAATGATGAAATCACAGACTTTAAGTTCTTTCTCGAGTACAAACTGGTGTCCTGGGGAGACCATTAATGCTAACGCCAACACAGAACAATGAGGGGACTGTCCTCAGATGCCCATTTTGTTTTTACCAGTTGCTCTCAATATGAGAGTACTTACAGGAAGTAGCTGGGTGTTTGGTTTTTTTTTTTTTTTCATTATTCACTTCATAAATATTGGACACTAGCTGTGTGTTGGCTAAATATAAGAGATGCAAACAAGGATTTCAAGGTGGCGTGTGGGTTGCATGAAAGGTTCTTGACAAGATTACATATCCCATAACCAAGGCAGAATGAAATGCCATAAGACAAACAGAAATACAAAACTCCCCAGTGCAGTAACAGGCCCCCGGAGAAGATCAGAAAAGACTCCATGGAGGAGGTGGTAACTGTGATAAATTAGGCTTTGGACAATACGTCAATCCACATAGACAGGGAGAACAGCGTGGTGGGACTGGGGAAGAGTGGGGATTCCAAGGAGGAATGATGCTATACAGAAATTACACAAGGGAGGGCCAGCTCCCATGGCTGTTTTTAGTCTTCATTTCCAGAAGTTTCCATTCCATGTGCTCCTGGTATGCTAATTTGACTCAGGTAATAACCAATTTGACATTAGTGTATTTAATGTAAAATAACACTGATATCATTACTATAAATCTCTCTTTTCACAGCAGCAATAAATATTATCTTGAAGCAATAGATCGAATACTACATTTATATAATATCCCTAGAGAAATTATTCAAAATTGAAGCACATTTTGAGTATATTATAATTACATTTTCTTTAATTTTCCATGGAATTCAAAACAAATACTTCTCAGCGTTTTCTGAAAATGATCTGTGCTTAACATGGAAAAACCTTTTAATTACTATAGCATAACATCTTGCCAACTTCTACATCATTTAATCCTTGCCAGATTCTGATTCTAGCATTAGAATTAGCTTCTCTGGAATATTTTTACGAACTGGGAATGGACATGTTTAACTGTATAACATTTCTTAACTTCATCAAATTCTAGAACAGCCCCTTCAATCTGTGATAGAAATAAAGAATCAGTTTAATGGTATGTCTCTCAAACTAATGTTCTGAAGGATATTAACAGGTGTTTCATTAAAAAATGAGAAATGTTAATGGAACAAAGTTAAGTAAAGATTTCCACACTTATGTGTGGAATCTAAAACATTCAACAAACTAGTGAATAAAACAAAAAGAAGTCAGACTAGCAGATACAGAGAATGGACTGGCGGTTGCCAGTGAGGAGAGGGAGGGGGGAGGGGCATTATAGGGGTAGGGGATTAAATATGGGGTTATTATCGGATTATATGAAATCACGTGTATGAAACTTTTGAAAATTGTAAAGCATTGTAGAATTTAAAGAATCTTTCATTCAATAAAATAGTTAAAATTTTTTTAATTTTAAAAAATATTCACTTAGATTTGAATAGGGAAGATTACCTGAATATATATTTGGACTGCTCATAGAGTAGGTGATTCAATACCTGACAAAATAAAGGGTACACCTTTTCCAACTAGACACCTCGGAAGTCTATAACTTTACTCCAACAATATCACCTTTATTCAAAATATTTCTGAACACCTCTTTAGTTTATGACATAGACTTTAGTTTAAGACATAGACTCAGTGGTGACAACTTTTCATCATTTATGGGTAGATTTGATTTGGAGAATAGACAAAGACATTCAGAGCCAGATCTGGAAAATAAGGTAAATGGCCTTTTGATCACCTGGAATCTTCCTGTGAAGTAATGACACCAACTTTCTTGTGTAACTTATGAAGTGGTTCCAAAACCAGTAAGATAGGAAGAATTCCAAAGTGTTTTAAATAATGGTAGCATCATTAGAAAAGATATCTTTCTCCAAAAAGAATGTGACAAATTAAACTTTTTATTATGAACATTTAGATATGGCTGTTCAAAATAGTTCTCAATCCCTTTTTTCACATTTTGTTCAAAAGTAACTTGTCAACTTAAGGCAAATTCCTAAAGATACATACCTACCTACCAAATGGGTTATTTCCCTTTCAAGTATTGTTTGAAAGGAGAAATGAGACTTACTCTGTCAGCTCTGGCTCCCTCCCCTTTACAGGGTAGAAAAAAACCTGAGAGAAGAAAAAGACAAGACAAGATTGGGGGTTGGGATATGGGAGGTAGTCAGCAGATATTATCAATGGCCTGGAGGTCAATCAGATTCACAAGGCAAAAGGATTGTTTCATAATCTCCCAATACCTCTCAAATCAACCAGGCAAACCTCTGATGGTTTCCAGTCATAATAGTTACATTACATGAATTTTAAATAACCTTAAAGCTACGGTCCTTTTGGCCCTGAGCAATACAGCAATGGGCATTTAAGGCACCTGGCTTCCAACACCCATCCTGCCCCTGCTGGTGGGGCCTTAGCACCTGAGATAGAGAACTCTGTTTTGTTCATTAATGAATCCCAAGCATTTACAACATATACTCATAGGTGCTCAATAAACACTTCAAGTAAGAAGGCTTACTCTCACTAGGCCTCAATTTCCTTATGTGTTAAAGAAGGATATTACCTTAGACCAAGAGATTCCTATCATAATCATGAACTTACTAATGGAGACTCATCATTTTTTCTTTCCTCTGCTTTCCAGTGGCAAAAACCTTTCCCCAAACTATACCAAAGAGCCAATGGTCAGCTGTCTCTTCCTCACGCCTGACTACCATCTATATTATCAACAGACATTTTGCTTTCATAAACTCAAGATTTTCCAGAAATGAGGAGGTGTAGCTAAGATGATGGAGTAGGAAGAGGTGAGCTCACCCTGAGCTCACTTCCTCCCATGGGCACACCAATACTACAACTATTTACAGAGCCACTATTGATGAGAATGACCTGAAGACTAGCAGAAAAGATTTCCCAACTAAATATATAAAGAATCACAATGAGGACTTCCCTGGCGGCACAGTGGTTAAGAATCCACCTGCCAATGTAGGGGACACGGGTTCGATCCCTGGTCTGGGCAGATCCCCGATGCAGCAGAGCAACTAAGCCCATGAGCCACAGCTACTGAGGCTGCGCTCTAGAGCCTGTGAGCCACCACTACTGAGGCCCACGTGCCACAACTACTGATGCCCGCGTGCCTAGAGCCTGTGCTCTGCAACAAGAGAAGCCACCGCAATGAGAAGCCCACGCACCACAACGAAGAGTAGCCTCCACTCACCGCAGCTAGAGAAAGCCCGCACGCAGCAATGAAGACCCAACACAGCCAAAAATAAATAAGTTAAAAAAAAAAAAAGAAGAATCACAATGAGATGGGTAGGAGGAGTGGAGATGTAGTAAACTCAGGAGCCATACCCCTGGGGTAGGTGACCCACAACTGGAAGGATAACCACAACTACAGAGGTTCCCTCCAAGGAGCAAGAGTTCCAAACACCACATTGGGCTCCCCAGCCAGGGGGTCCTGCACTGGGAAGATGAGCCCCCAGAACAACTGGCTTTGCAGGTCAGCAGAACTTGTATATGGGAGAGCCAGAGGGCTCTGGGAAATAGCTTAAAGGGCACATGCAAAATTTCACATACTCCAAATCCCTGTGCAGAAGCAGTAATTTGAAAGGAATTTGGGTCAGACCCACTTGCTGATCTTGGAGAGCCTCCCAAAGAGGCAAGAGGCTAATGGGACTCCCCCTGGGGACATAAACACTGGTGGCAGCCATTTGGGGGAGCTTGTTCTACCATGAGGACACTGGAACTGGTAAGCACCACTTTGGAGTCCATCTGCTAGATTATTAGTGCCAGGGACTTACCAGCCCACCCAGTGCCAGCCCCGAGCCTCCCTGGCCCCACAGCCAGCCTAGTAGGGACCCAGCCCTGACAATCAGAGAGCCAACACTGGCCCCAGGACCCACAAGGCCACACAGCCAGCCATGCTGAGACTTATCCCCACCCACAAGCAGGTCAGCACAAGGTAAGCCTGGCAGCCAACCTGGCTGGGGGGTGTGGAGGTCAAACCCTGTCTACTAGCACACCCACAACAGTCAGCCCCACCATAAAGAAGGGCCCACACAGCCCACAAAAGGGTACCCCTAAAGCATATATCTCTGAAGACCACAGGGGAACGTGCTGCTAGGCCCCATAGTATGTCTCTAATATGGCCACTTCTCCAAGATTGGGAAGCATAACCAATCTACTGAATACATAGAAATAAACAGAGAAGTAGGCAAAATGAGGAGACAGAGAAATATATTCCAAATGAATAAACAAGACAAACATCAGAAAAAGAACTAAATGAGGTGGAGATAAGCAGTCTACCCAATAAAAAGTTCAAGGTAATGATCATAAAGATGCTTAACGAACTCAGGTCAAGAATAGAAAAACATAGTGATAAATTTAACAAAAAGCTAGAAAATATGAAGAAGAAGCAAACAGAGCTAAAGAATACAATAACTGAAATAAAAATACACTAGAAGGAATCAACAGTAGATCAGATGATACAGAGGAACAGCTCAGTGAATTGGAGGACAGAGTAGTGGAAATCACTGAAGGTGAACAGAAAAAAGAATTTTTTTTAATGAGGATAGTTTAAGACATCTCTGGAACAACATCAGGAGTATAAACATTCACATTATAAGGGTCCTAGAAGTAGGAGAGAGAAAGGAACAGAGACTTTATCTGAAGAAATAATAGCTGAAAACTTTCCTAACCTGAGGGAAGGAAACAAACATCCAGTTCCAAGAAGCACAGAGAGTCCCAAATAGGATTAACCCAAAGAGGTCCACACCAAGATACACTGTAATTTAAATGGCAAAAATTAAAGATAAAGAGTCTTAAAAGCAGCAAGAGGAAAGCAGCTAGTTACACACAAGGGAACTCCCATAAGACTGACTTTTCAGCAGAGTCAGCTGACTTTTCAGCAGAAACTTTGCAGGCCAGAAGGGAGTGGCATGATATATTCAAAGTGATGAGAGGAGGGAGTTCCTTGGCAGTCCAGTGGCTAGGACTCCATGCTTTCACTGCTGAGAACCTGGGTTCAATCCCTGGTCGGGGAACTAAGATCCCACAAGCCACACGTCACAGCCAAAAAAAAAAAAAAAGTGATGAAGGAAAAAACACAACCAAGAATACTCTAACTGTCAAAGCTGTCATTCGGATATAAAAGAAAGATAAAGAGTTTTACAGACAAACAGAAGCTAAAAGAGCTCAGCACCACTAAACCCACCTTACAAGAAATGTCAAAGGGACTTATCTAAGCAGAAAAGACCAGAATTAGAAATATAAAAATTATAAAAGGAAAAATTCCATTGGTAAAGGCAAACATACAGTAAAGGTAGGAGATCAATTACTTATAAAGCTAGTAGGAAGGTTGAAGACAAAAGTAGTAAAAATCATCTTTATCCACAATAAGTAATTAAGGGATACATAAAAAGATGTAAAATATGATGTAAAAAACATTAAGCATGCACAGGGCAACAGCGGGTGAGTAAAAATGCAGGGTTGTAAGAATACATTCAACCTTAAGAGATCATCAACTTAAAATAAACATATATATATATATATATGGTCACCACAAACAAAAACCCATAACAGATACAAAAATAGAGAAAAAGGAGTCCAAACACAATATAAAGGTAGCCATGAAATCACAAGGGAAGGCAGCAAAAGAAGAAAGGAAAAAAAAGAACTACAAAAACAACTCCAAAACAATTAAGAAAATGGCAAAAAGTACATACCTATCAATACTTACTTAAAATATAAATGGACTAGATGTTCTAGTCAAAAGACATAAGGTACCTGAATGGATCAAACAAAACAAGACCCATATATATGCTGCCTACAAGGGACTCACTTCAGATCTAATGACACACAGAATAAATGTGTGGGGATGGAAAAAGGTATTACACGTAAATGGAAATTAAAAGAAAGCCAAAATACAATACTTAAATCTGACAAAATAGACTTTAAAATAAAGACTGTTAAAAATCCACAAACAATAAATGCTGAACAGGGTGTGGAGAGAAGGGAACCTGTTGGTGGGAATGTAAATTGGTGCAGCCACTATGGAGAACAATTTGGAGGTTCCTTAAGAAACTAAAAAGAGAGCTACCATGTGATCCTGCAATCCCACTCCTGGGCATATACCTGGAGAAAAACATGGTTCAAAAGGATACAATGTTCACTGCAGTGCTGTTTACAATAGTCAAGACATGGAAGCAACCTAAATGTCCATCAACAGAAGAATGGATAAAAAAGATGTGGTACATATATACAATGGAATATTACTCAGCCATTAAAAAGAATAAAATAATGCCACTTGCAGCAACATGGACAGACCTAGAGATTGTCATACTGAGTGAGCTAAGTCAGACAGAGAAAGAGAAATATCATGTGATATTGCTTATATGCGAAATCTTAAAAAATGATACAAATGAACTTATTTACAAAACAGAAACAGATTCACGTACTTAGAGAATGAACTTATGGTTACCGGGGGGAAGGGTGGCAGGAGGGATAGTTAGGGAGTTTGGGATTGACATGTACATACTGCTATATTTAAAATGGATAACCAACAAGGACCTACTGTATAGCACAGGGAACTCTGCTTAATATTCTATAACAATCTAACTGGGAAAAGAATTTGAAAAAGAATAGATACATGTATATGTATAACTGAATCACTTTGCTGTACACCTGAAACTAACACAACATTATTAATCAACTATACTCCAATATAAAATAAAAAGATAAAAAATAAAATAAAATAAATAAAATAAAGACTGTTACAAGAGACAAAGGAGGACACTACAAAATGATCATCGATCAATCCAAGAAGGAGATATAACAATTGTAAATATATATGCACCCAAAATAGGAGTGCCTCGATATATAAGGCAAATATTAACAGACATAAAGGGAGAAATAAACAATAACACAATAATAGTAGGGGACTTTAACACCCCACATACATCAATGGACAGATCATCCAGACAGAAAAATCAATAAAGAAACACTCACCTTAAATGACACATTAGACCTCATGGACTTAATAGATATCTATAGAACACTTCATGCAAAAGCAGGAGAATACACAATCTTTTCAAGTTCACGTGGAACATTCTCCAGGATAGATCACATGCTAGGCATAAAACAAGTCTCAACAAGTTTAAGAACATTGAAATCATACGAAGCATTTTTTCTGACCACAATGCTATGAGACTAGAAATCAACTACAAGAAAAAAACTACAAAAAAACACAAACATGTGGAGGCTAAGCAATAGGCTACTGAACAACCAATGGGTCACTGAATAAATCAAAGAGGCAATCAAAAAATACCTGGAGGCAAATGAAAATGGAAACAATGATCCAAAATCTATGGGACACAGCAAAAGCAGTTCAAAGAGGGAAGTTTATAGCAATACAAGCCTACCTCAGTAAACAAGAAAAATCTCAAATAAACAACCTAATTTTACCTAAAGGAACTAAAAAAAGAAAAAACAAAACCCAAAATTAATAGAAGGAAAAAAATCATAAAGCTCAGAGCAGAAATAAATGAAATACAGAGACTGAAAAACCAAAAGATCAATGAAACTAAGAGCTGGTCTTTGACAAGATGAACAAAATTGATAAACCTTTAGCTAGATTAACCAAGAAAAAAATATAGGGCCCAAGTGACTAAAATCAGAAAGGAAAGAAAAGTTACAACAAACATCACCAAAATAAAAAGTATCATAAGAGATTACTACAAACAATTATATGCTAAAAATACGGACAACCTAGAAGAAATGGATAAATTCCTAGAAACACACAATCCTCCAAGACTGAATCAGGAAGAAATAAAAAATATGAACAGACCAATTACCAGGAATAAAATTGAATCAGTAATAAACAAACAAACAAACAAAACTCCAAACAAAGAACAGTCCAGGAACAGATGGCTTCACAGGAGAATTCTACCAAACATTTAGAGAAGAGTTAACGCATATCCTTCTCAAACTATTCCCCAAAACTGCAGAGGAAGGTACTCATTGTGAGGCCAGTATTACCCTGATACCAAAACCAGGTACCAAAGACACCACAAAAAAACAAAATTGCAAGCCAATATCACTGATGAATATAGAAGCAAAAATCCTCAACAAAATATTAGCAAACCAAATACAACAATACATTAAAAGGATCATTCACCATGATCAAGTGGGATTTATTCCAGGGATTCAAGGATGGATCCATATCCACAAATCAATAAGGTGAACACCACATTAACAAACTGAAGAACAAAAACTATATAATTATCTCAATAGATGTAGAAAAGGCTTTTGATAAAATTCAACATCCACTTAGGGTAAAAACTCTCCAGAGAGTAGGTAGCGAGGGAATATCCTCAATATAATAAAAGCCAAATATCACAAACCTACGGCCAACATCATACTCAACAGTGAAAAGCTAAAACCATTTCCTCTAAGATCAGGAACAAGACAAGGATGCCCACTCTCACCACTTTTATTCAACATAGTATTGGAAGCACTAGCTACAGAAATCAGACAAGAAAAAGAAATAAAAGGAATCCAAATTGGAAAGAAAGAAGTAAAACTATCACTGTTTGCAGATGACATAATACTATATATAGAAGATCATAAAGATGCCACCAAAAAAAATCAGAACTAATAAATAAACTCAGAAAAGTTGCAGGATACAAAATTAATATACAGAAATCTGTTGTGCTTCTATACACTAACAATGAACTATCAAAAAGAGAAATTAAGAAAACAATCCCATTTACAATTGCATCAAAAGAATAAATACCTAGGAATAAATCTAACCAAAGAGGTAAAAGATTTGTACTGGGAAAACTGTAAGACATTGATGAAAGAAACTGAAGACAACACGAACAAATGGAAAAATATACCATGCTTATAGATTGGAAGAATGAATATTGTCAAATTGACCATACTCCCCAAGGCAATCTACAGACTCAATGCAGTATCTATCAAAATCAGTGGCATTTTTCACAGAACTAGTACAAATAATTCTAAAATTTGTATGAAAGCACAAAAGACCCTAAATAGCCAAAACAATCTTGAGAAAGAAGAACAAAACCGGAGGTATCATGCTCCCTTATTCCAAGCCATACTACAAAACTATAGTAATGAAAACAGTATAGTACTGCCACAAAAACAGAAACATACATCAGTGGAACTGAATGGACAGTCCAGAAATGAACCTACACGTATATGAACAATTATTCTACAATAAAGGAGTCAAGAAAATATGATGGGAAAAGATAGCCTCTTAAATAAATGGTGTTGGGAAAGCTGGACAACTGCATGCAACAAGAATTAAACTGGACTACTTTCTCACACCATATACAAAAATAACCTCAAAATGGATTAATGCCTTAAATGTAAGACCTGAAACCATAAAACTTCCAGAAGAAAATATAGACAATATGCTCTTTGACACTGATCTTATCAATAATTTTTTGGTTATGTCTCCAAAGGCAAGAGAAACAAAGACAAAAATAAATAAAAAACAAATGGGACTACATCAAACTAAAAAGCTTTTGCACAGCAAAGAAAACTATCAACAAAACAAAAAGGCAGCCTACTGAATAGGAAAATATATTTTCAAACAATATATCTGACAAGGGGTTAATATCCAAAATATACAGAGAACTCATGCAACTCAACATCAAAAAAACAAATAACCCAATTTAAAAAATGGGCAGAGCACCTGAATAGACATTTTCCCAAAGGAGAGAAACAGATGGCCAACAGACACATGAAAAGATGCTCAACACCACTTATCATCAGGGAAATGCAAATCAAAACCACAATGCAATACCACCTCATACCTGTCAGCATGGCTATCATCAAAAAGACAACAAATAACATGTAACGGCAAGGATATGGAAAGGGAATCCTCACGCCTCATTGGTGGGACTGTAAATTGGTGCAGCCACTATGGAAAACAGTATGGAGGTTCCTAAAGAAATTAAAAATAGAACTACCATACAATCCAGCAATTCCACTTCTGGGTATTTATCCAAAGAAAACAAAAACACTGATTTGAAAAGATATATGCACTCCAATGTCTATTGCAGCATTATTTAAAATAGCCAAGGTATGGAAACAACCTAAGATAGACATAGACAAATGTATAAAGAAGACGTGGAATATTACAAAATTATAACGGAATATTCCTCAGCCATAAAAAAATTAAATCTTGTCATTTGAAACAGTATGGATGGACCCAGAAGGTATTATATTAAGTGAAATAAGTTAGAAAAAGAAAGACAAATACCACCTGATCTCACTTACATGTGGAATCTAAAAAACAAAAACAAACAAAACAAAATGAAAACAGAATCATGCACACAGAGAACAAACAGGTGGTTGCCAGAAGGAGGGGTAGAGAGATGAAGCAGCTGTAGAAGATAAGAGGTAACAAACCTCCAGTTATATAATATATAAGCCACAGGAATATAATATACAAGCCACAGGAATATAATATACAGCATAAGGAATATGGTTAGTAATACTGTAAAAAGTTTGTACATGGACAGATGGTTACTAGAGTTATGGTGATCATTTTATAATGTATGCAAATGTCAAATTATTATGTAGTAACCTAAAGCTAACATAATAGCATACATCAACTATGTTTCAATTAAAAAAAAATGTTTTCCAGAAATGAAAAGAAAGTGGGGCAAAAACTACTTGTTGCCTACAAAATACCTATTCTTTTCTTCTTTCTCAGTAGCAGAATTCAATTTTGTTGGGACTGTGATATGTTCAGCTAAAACAAAAAACATTTCCCCACCTCCCTTGTGGTTGCTATAGTTATACGACACAGTTCTGGCCTAAGAAATGAAAGCAGTAAAATTTCCTAAAAGAAGAACAGAATCAGTTGGTAGTGCTGCATTCTGCTGAAGCATGGGCACAGTGCTGAGATGCTGGAGGTGGGAGCACCATTCTCCAACCTCAAGTAAATAGAAGGGAAGGGCCATTTGCAACAACATGGATGGATTTGGGTCCATGTTATGCTAAGTGAAATAAGTCAGACAGAGAAAGATAATACTGTATGATATCACTTATATGTGGAACCTAAAAGATACGATGAACTAGTGAATATAACAAAAAAGCAACAGATTCACAAATACAGAGAACAAACTATTGGTTACCACTGGGGAAAGGGAAGGGGGAGGGGCAATATAGGGGTAGGGGACAAAGAGGTACAAACTGTTACGTATAAAATAAGCTACAAGGACCTAGAGATAATCATACTAGGTGAAGTAAGTCAGACAGAGGAAGACAAATATCATATGATATCACTTATATGTGGAATCTAAAAAAATGATACAAATGAACTTATTTACAAAACAGAAACAGACTCATAGACTTTGAAAATAAACTTATGGCTACCAAAGGGGAAAGGAAGGGGAGGGATAAATTAGGAGGTTGAGGTTAACATATACACACTACTGTATATAAAATAATCAACAAGGACCTACTGTATCTGGAGCTCTACTCAATATTCTGCAATAACCTAAATGGGAAAAGAATCTAAAAAAGAATAGATACATGTAGACATATAACTGAATCACTTTGCTGTACACCTGAAACTAACACGAAATCGTAAATCAACTATACTCCAATATAAAATTTTTAAAAATTTTGGGACTTCCCTGGTGGTGCAGTGGTTAAGAATCCGCCTGCCAATGCAGGGGACATGGGTTCGAGCCCTGGTACGGGAAGATCTCACATGCTGCGGAGCAACAAAACCCGTGCACCACGACTACTGAGCCTGCACTCTAGAGCCTGCGAGCCACAACTACTGAGCCCGCGTGCCACAACTACTGAAGCCTGCGTGCCTAGAGCCCGTGCTCTGCAACAAGAGAAGCCACCGCAATGAGAAGTCCGTGTACCGCAGCAAGGAGTAGCCCCCGCTCACCGCAACTAGAGAAAGCCTGTGCGCAGCAACAAAGACCCAATGCAGCCAAAAATTAAATAAATTTATTTTTAAAAATTTTTTAATGGAAAAATAAAATAAGTTACAAGGATACAACATAGGGAATATAGCCAATATATCATGATAACTATAAATGGAGTATAACCCCTAAAAATTGTGAATCACTATATTGTACAGCTGTAACTTATATAATATTATACATCAGCTATATTTAATTTTAAAAAAATAGTAGGGAAGAGCCAAGAGAAGCGCTATCAGGACCTCCAGGAAGCAGACACTGAATCAGAGTTAGGAGTGCAACTCTGGCATTATTGGGAGGGTAAAGATCAAAAGTGGTATTGGAGCGGGGTAGGGGATTGGGCCACAAAGGCCTTCAGATTTTCTGACTTGAAAATCTGACCACGCTTATGAGAGGAAAGGGGGAAGAAGGCAGTATTGAACAAGAGGAGCCTTGAATTAAGATGCAAATCTCGCAAAATTTCAGCAAAGCCAACAGGAACCTCCAGAGCAGAGACTGTCCATTTGATGAATCCTATATCAGAGAGAATGGCCACGCCCAAGTGTCTTCTGCTATGCTCAGTCATTACTTGGGGGCTGCCTGGAAAAAGTGTGGCCCTGCATCAAAAGCTGAGGCAGATCCTGAAAGCGTTGCATTTGGAGTCTCTCAAGATGGCAAATTCTTCCTTGAAGGAAGATCTAAGCAGTAGACCTGCATGGCCAGCACCACAGTGAAGGTCTCAGCCCTGACATCGTTAAGCAGGGATTACTGCCGGCAACTCCCCATTTCTGGCTTCTCATTGTGTCAGG
This sequence comes from Delphinapterus leucas, assembly GCF_059928025.1. NCBI lineage: Eukaryota > Metazoa > Chordata > Mammalia > Artiodactyla > Monodontidae > Delphinapterus > Delphinapterus leucas. The sequence continues at coordinate 99,848,904 of NC_143131.1, read as the reverse complement.
AAAATGAAACCACTAATTTATTTAGTCTTGTGTTTGGGGGTTTCAGTTCTCTGTGTTTCTATAAATTATCAACTCAGATTCCACTGGGCAAGTCTCTAGTTAACAGTAAATTAGGTGCCTGGGGAGACACATTCACCACCATTCCAGGCTATGAGAGCTCTAAGTCAATGAAACAACAGCCCGGGCGCAATGCTGTCACCAGGCAAATATAAGCACCAGTTTCCCAGGAGAATTTTAGTGACAACAACTTGAATAATTGTTTGCCAAAAAACAGAAATAATAGGCTTAATGAGTGTCTGCTTGGGGGCCTGATGTTTGGGCCTTAGTGTAAGAATTTTCAGATAGCTACTCACATCAAAGAAATTACTGTTTTCTTACTGCTGGATTCTTAACCGCATTGTCAGTGCTTGAAATGCTAGAAGTTTGACTTCCAGATAGCCTTAGGAAGCACACTTTTATCTCTCTGGACTTCAAATTCCTCTTTACAAAATGAGGAGGTTGATTAGGTACCACTGCAAGTATTTAAAACAGAGGGGATTGAAGGCACAGAATGGGTAACACAGGTGATGGAGAAGCTGAGAGTTGAACAGGTGATGATGTGTCATAACCCAGATATTAGCAACAACAGGAAGCCAATACCACCTTTAGGGTGGAGAACAAAGAGAAGAGGTGGTACTGCTGGAACTCAGGACAGTCCATCAGCCAACAAAGCCTGAAGCACGCAGAGCCTGTACAGTGGGAGCTGGAGCCGCGTGATAAATTCACCTGCTGCCAGAGCATCAGCCCAAGGCAGAGGGAGGAGGGAAGATACCCTGGCTTCTCCCAGCCTCCCTTGGGGCTCTCACCAGTGCCTCCGCTGGCTAAAGTCAGTGAGAAGCTAGCAAACACAAGACTTTGGTAAACCACAGCCTTTGTGGGTCAGCCCCTCCGTGACAGAGAACACAGCAGCAGAAGGACAAAAGAAAAGGAACTCAGGCAGAGCAGGTCCAAGACCATCATAGTCTAGATCAAAGGCATCTACATTTTTTCAGAAGTAGGTCACAAGAAAATAAAAACATAATTGGGAAGACTGTTGATAATGGTAGCTAGAGAAGATCAATGATTATCATGTAAACATGGACTTTACTCAGAAATACAGCAAATGTATACCAAGGCATTATTCATACTCATGATCTCTTGATTCATCAGATGGGTCTGGTGTAACTAGCTCAATTCAGATAGTTCAAAACTATGTAATTAATAAAACTCATCTCCATCATATCTGCCAACACGGTTCCTGTCAGCTGCCACCCATTCAGCATGAGCTAATTTGTGTGTGTGATTTTGTTTGGTCATTTTTTTTAAGTGAACCAAAAGCTCCAGGCAGCCAGGACCCAGAGCGGGGGTAGCTGCGCTGCTCTGAGGACCTCTTACTGGATGCTGGGCCAAGACACCACAATTCCTCCTAATTTAATAGCCCCTATGTCTCCAGGGTAAGAGCACCTTCTACTGAGGAAAGGCTCCCAAAAGCTTTAAGGAGGTGGTGCATCTGTCACATGGTCATGCCAACATTGTCAGCCTCCACCAGGCCAAGGGGTACTGACTTTTGCCTAGGAAGTTCTTTAAGCCTACTTCTTACAGTCACACAAATGATTCATAAGGGAGCTCAGAACCGGTGAGAACTTCCTGGAGCCATAAACATTTATCCATCTCTAGACCTTTAGGGCATCAAACTTCTAAAATGAAATCTTTGGATGTCAAATAAAGCTAAGCCAAAAGTGAAACTCCTCAACCCCATCATCCTGGTTTGTTCTCTAGAATAGGGCTCCCCAACTGGTCCGTGGCCTGTTAGGAACCGAGCCTCACAGCAGGAGGTGAGTGCTGGGCCAGCAAGCAAAGCTTCATCTGCTGCTCCCCATGGCTCGCGTTACTGCCTGAACCATTCCTGCCCACCCCCCCCACCACCGGTCCGTAGAAAAATTGTCTTCCACGAAACCGGTCCCTTGTGCCAAAACGGTTGGGACAGCTGCTCTAGAAGCCTGCTGGGCACTGCATGTCAGCCAACTGTGCTGAAGGCACACAGTTGAAGCCTAGCACTTCTGTGTTTCATGAGCAGCATTTTAACGTCCCCCCAAAAAGGATATGAGTTAAAAATGACCAACATAAACACGAGCTTGTGTTTTTCTCTATTCGCTTAAGGAAAGGGTATAATTCCATAGCTACAAAGCCCCTGTTACCATCCTTCAGATTCTCCTCCTCTGAATCCAGAGTTCCAGCCAAGGGTGACGTAGTAACTTCGGTTCCAGGAGGGCAATGAAATGGCTGAGTGGAGAGCATCGCGTTTCAGCCTTAGCTCAATAAAGCCAACCCAGCAAAAACAGAAGCGCTTATCAGTGAGGTAACAGACAAACAAAATTTTCTTTGTGGCTTAAAAACTATACTCCCATGCACCCCATTTTAAGAATTTAGGAAAGAGTGAAGCAACCTAAATGTCCATAGACAGGTGAATGGATAAAGAAATGTGGTACATATATACAATGGAATATTACTCAGCCATAAAGAAGAATGAAATAATGCCATTTGCAGCCACATGAGTGGACCTAGAGATTATCATACTAAGTGAAGCAAGCCAGAGAGGGAAAGAACAATATCATATGATATCACTTATATGTGCCATCTAAAAAAAAGAGATACAAATCAACTTATTTATAAAATAGAAATAGACCCACAGACATAGAAAGCAAACTTATGGTTACCAAAGGGGATGGGGGGATAAATTAGGAGTCTGGGATTAACACGTACACACTACTATATATAAAATAGATAGCAGCTTCCCTGGTGGCACAGTGGTTAGGAATCCGCCTGCCAATGCAGGGGACACAGGTTCGAGCCTTGGTATGGGAAGATCCCACATGCTGCAGAGCAACAAAACCCGTATGCCACAACGACTGAGCCTGCACTCTAGAGCCTGCGAGCCACAACTACTGACCCCACATGCCACAACTACTGAAGCCCGCATGCCTACAGCCCGTGCTCTGCAACAAGAGAAGCCACTGCAATGAGAAGCCCATGCACCGCAATGAAGAGTAGCCCCCGCTCGCTGCAACTAGAGAAAGCCTGGGCGTAGCAACAAAGACCCAATGCAGCCAAAAATAAATAAATTTATTTAAAAAAATGTTTAAAAATAGATAACCAACAAGGACCTACTGTACAGCACAGGGAGCTATACTCAATATTTTGTAATAACCTATAAGGGAAAAGAATCTGAAAAAATAGAGAGCTGAATCACTGTGCTGTACACCTGAAACTAACACAACATTGTAAATCAACTATACTTCAATTTAAAAAAAAAGAATTTAGGAAGGAGTAAATATGGCCAACTGTCAGGTTAAGGAAAGAAATCCATGAAACTAGGTGGGAAAATTTATCTGAGAGGAAATTTTTTAAAGGAAGGTATTTAAGGCAATATAAAGGTTTATCTTGTTTACATTTAACATTTAATGGTTGGAAGGTTAAAGTTTGGGAACAAGAATTGCTGCTATTCTCCTAGAAGCAAAGGATTATATTTTAAAGAACTTTACCCTCTCACAGGTCTTTGAGGAGACCTGTCATAATGTCAAGTCCTGATCTTTTTCTTGAAAGGAGGCAAGAGACATAAGAATTAACTCTATAGAATGGCACTGTGTCACAGTGCTTTCAGGGCAGCTAAAAAGAAGGAAAGAGCAGACAGCAAGTCTGAAAAGGACAGAGGGGAAGGGGCATCCCAGATTTCAAGATAAGTTCCCTTGACAGAAAAACAGGATATAGACTCTGTGATGAGGGGACTTCAGGTCATTACCTCTATTACAGGCTGGGATCCTGCAGTTGATTTTTCTCTCTCTCTCTCTCTCTCTCTCTCTCTCTCTCTCTCTCTCTCTCTCTCTCTCCCCTTATGCCCTTCCTCCACCCATCCTCATCTTTTCTCTGCAGGAAGCAGGTAATTAACAAGCGCCCCTAAATGGAGGCCCCTGTTATCATTCCTTAATGTGTTTTCCAACTAAGTTAACAAGAATCTGGGGCTTTCTAAACCAGTTCAACATATGGGCCCAAAAAACAAAATTTACACTTACTGCTACTGTCAATGGCTTTTTCACAGTTTAATGTGTTTTCTTCAATCTTGTGCTACTATTTAAAATAGCCCGTTCTACAGAAAACTTTCCCTCTGGAGAAAGTGCTGTGATTTCCAGTGTGAGAGGGCAACAGAGCACTTTAAGGCAATTGATCTCAAAGGGAGCAAAACACACCAGCACCCAAGAGGAAGAGCGGCCACAGGAGAGGCAGCCACCTGCCTTCCACAAAGCTGTTCTGGGTGGACACAGGGGAGAGCTTAGTTTAAAGAAAACATGGGGAGGAAAAGGAGTTCAGCATCAAAAAGCACCTAAGCACCGACTCGATACCAAATAGGAAGTTAAAATAATATCATTCCCAAGATGAAAGGAAGAGTTTTAGGTTGTCAGACCCAACTTTCATAACTTTAATTTTTTTCTACAGTAGACTCTCTCAGCTCTGGGGGCACATTGGAATCACCTGGGGAGTTTTAAGCTTTAAATCTGATGTCGGCTCCCATGTCGAACCAATTAAAGAAGACTAAATGAGGGAAAGGGACAAGCACAGGGAGCTTTATTGGAACATCTCCACTGACAAGGAATTCACTACCTTCCATGGAAACCTGTTCCCTGTTGAGACCATTCTGATTTTTCAAAGTTTTCCCTACGTTGAAGTTAAAGCTGCGTTTTGTACCATCCCTCAATTTGTCCTTGTTCTGCCCAGAAGCACCATGGAAATCTACCCAATACGTATATCAAATTCTGTAATGATACAAACCTGAAGAGCTGCTTTGATAGCACAATTGACAGGCTGAGGGCAAATTGAACAAAATGAAATCCAACAGGTATCCACAACCTTTTTTCCTTGGGGCTAAGAAAGTATAGCACAAGGAGAGGATGGGAGAGAAAGGGCGTTAGCAGCAGGAGTTCCGTGATAGATTTCTGGGGTAGGGAGGGAGGGCTGGGGGGCAGTAACTCCACCTGAGTCATCAGGGTGATGTGGCTGCTGAAACCCCTCGTGCTCTCCCAGGCTGCATCCATAGACATGAGATCTCCAGAAGAGGGTTAATCAGGAGACACACCCGTAGGAGAGAATAGGTGACCACGCTTCAAAAGCGATAGAGAAAAACAGAGAGAAATGAACCCAACAGTGAAAGATTTTTGAAGGTTCAGATAAAGAACTGGTAGGGGGAAGGCCGATGAAAAAGAAAGCATTAAAGTGAGGAAGAGGAAACTAGCATTTGAGTATGTACTCTGTGCCAGCTGCCCTACATACATCACTTCAGATAATCATCAAGACAGCCTCTGATACATATAACTGATGCACTGTTATACAGCAGAAACTAACACAACATTGTAAAGCAATTAAACTCCAATAAAGATGTTAAAAAAAAAAAAGACAGCCTCTGAAGTTACCTAATTAATGAGAAGATATTTACAGAGCCTCAAGGGATAAAACTAGAAAGAAGGGGTGGGTTTGGAGCTTTAAAAAAGACAGGTATCTTCAATTTTTTTGCTTTCCTTTTCTTTTTGGGTCTCCTTCAAAGACTGAGATGATTACACGCCTCAGTTGGTGGGACTCAGTTTATTGGTCCACACAGACTCCTCTCTTATTTATTAACTTCTTTGTCTCTTCACATGTATATTTGTAAATCCCCATGGCCCACCAGCATTTCTCTGCCTCTTCGTAAACAATGTATATTCTTTTAGTTGCATATGTTCTTGTAAAATTTTGTGTGTATCCTGTAAATTTTCTTTTCCCATACTTCACCATTTTCCACTACAGTTTGTACCTCTTTCTTGTTAATTTGCAATAGTTTTCAGATATCAGTCCCTTGTTGGCATTAGCACTTTATTTATAATGTCCGTTAACATTCTAATCTTTGCATCAACAATAACATTGCCCAGGTGTAATCGAAATCAACTTTTTTTTTAAAGATTTCACATTTGAGGATTTAGTTAATAAATCCTTCCCCACCTTAAGATCACAAAGAAATTGTACATTTTCTTCTAATAACTGTATAGTTTGAACTTTCACATTTAGGTCTTTCATTCTTCTGGAATCTGCCTTTGTATACGGTGTTATAACAAGGTCAATCTTATTCTGCTCTGTATAATGTGCCTGTTCATCCAGTAGTATACTACACAATCCTTCCTTTCCCCATTGACTTGTGGTGCCACCTTGACGATACATTAATTTCCAATCAATATACCAATCACATTGAGCTCTCTATTCTGTTCCATTGATCGATCTGTCTGTCCTTGTATCAATATCACACTGTTTTCATTACTATGGCTTTGTAGCATGTCTTAACATCTGCCAGGGAATGTTATTCCGTTTACTTTTCTTTTGCAAAATTGGCTTACTATGAAAAAGTTCGGGAGATCGGCTGTACAACCTTCTGTTTATAGTTAGCAATACTGTACCGTACATTTGTTAGGAGCATAGATCTCATGTGTTTACAATTTTTAAAAAGATATTGGTTTACTATTTGTGGACTTTCATTATTCTGTATAAATGTTCAAGTAAAGGCTATCAAATTCATTAAAAAATCCAAATAGAATTTTTATCAGGATTGAATTGAAATTATAGATAATTTAGGGAAAATTGCCATCCTCATTATATTAGTCATTTCATCCAAGAGCATGAAATGTTTCTCCATTTATTCAGATCATCTTCTATGCCTTTTCTTTACATTTTAATTTTTTCCCCATAGAGCATGTGCATAGTCTTGGATAAATTAACTCCTAGATACAGTCTGTCTTGCAGAAATTCCTACATATTGACTGACAGACAAATCATATCAGTATAACAGAGAAGCCTCTGGCTAATATGGGATCTTCCCAACACCTTCATATCCTGTGCTATCCAGCCACAGCAGCTGTATGCTAAACAGCTAACCCAGCTGCCTTTGGCTCCTCCAGTCAAGACCCTTCACTATCTTGGTCTGTCCTTCATCTGCTTCAGGTCCCCAGTATGTGGTAGCCAGTACCTCCCTAGACCTCAGTCTTTAACCCTAGCACCACAGATAGATCAGAAGACCCTGTTTCTTCCCAGCCAGTTGTTTACCTTCCCAGTTGAGTGGTTCAAGCAGGTCCTGTTCTCAGGGAGTGCCCCAGGGAAGCAGATTTCAACTCAGACCAAGGAAGGGCTTTCTCACCCAGCTGCCCTAGGAGGGAGCGGTGCAGTCCCTTCTCTCTGCCTCAGTTTCCTCTAATCAGGAGGTCCTGGTGTGACATTGAGTCTCCACATACCAGCCGAGGTCTCCAATCCTGAGTACACAGAGCTCTTGTCTGCTGGGAAGGTTGAGGAAGAAGGGAGCGGGAAGAACCTGGCACCTTGGTGGCACATCTTTGGACTCAGTGGGCAAAGGCCAGGCTCCAATGTCTGCCCGGTGCTGAGGGAGCCGCCCCTCCTGGCAGAGGGTGTGCTCATAGACACACTGTGAAGCTTAGTTCTTACTCTGGATCCATGAAATGAGTCAGGCAGTTTTTATTCTCTTCCATTGTCTGGAATATCCAGTGTCGGTTAGAAAACAACTGTTTCTTGAAAGTTTCTTAGAATTTACCTGTAAAACAATCTAAGCTTGGGGTTCCAGGGAGGGGAAGTTGTTAAACGCCATTTCAATTTATTTCACGTGTATGATTCTATTTCAGTTTTCTATATTTGTGCTAGTTGTGACATTTTATATTTTTCAAGGAATGTATCCACTTCATCTACATTTTGAGTTCACTCACATACAGTCATTCACAGTAGAGAAAAAGCCATAATTGGATAAGTAGAATGCAAACATTAGAAATTAGCCATGTAAATGAAGAGGTGTTTAATTGTGAGACTAAATGAAATGTCCAGCACAAGCTTCTATAACCATGGACCGAGAGTTGCAGAGTTGCACAGTTCAAATTCATCCTGGCTAGCTGCATTATGATGCCATCTAGTGGTAACTGTCCACTCGGGCTTCATTATAGATGGTAACAATGCTAGGACTCAGGTTAGCCAAAACTTTCAGGTCACTGGCAGAAATGCTAGGAATTTCCCAGTTCGCTGGTTGCCCATTGCTGCAGATTTGGCCTAAAGGGACTCCTTCTTCCTTTGAGGCCCCTTCAAAGATTGCTGTTGCCCCCCAACCCTACCCTCACACCCCCAACATGGCCCTCCCAGAAAAGATAAAACCTTAAGCCCACAGCCATTTGAGAACACGGGCAGGATACGTCATCAATCCTGATATATCAAGCTCATACTATTGTGAGATGTTTCTGTAATCTTTTATTATTTTTTTAAATATTCCTGTTGTATCTGTATTTATTTGACCATTCTCTTTCTGTATCATATTTAATTTTATCAACCTTCTTTTTCCTCGACACTTGTTAGAGTTTGTCAATCTCATTTATCTAGTCAAAGAAACAGCCTTTGATTTTGTTAATTTTTCTATTGCTTTATTGAGCTATAAAGGGTTTTTTTATTAGTATATAATTCATATACCATCAAACTCATCCTTTTTAAAGTGTACAATTCACTGGTCTTTTAGTATATTTACAAGAATGTGCAACTATTATCACTATTTAATTTCAGAACATTTTTGTTACCCCAAGAGAGCACTCATATACATTAGTCATCATTTTCCATTTCCTTCTTTTGCTCACTGATCTGCTTTATGTCTCCATAAATTTCCTATCCTGGATCAATCACATAAATGGAATCATGCAATATGTAGCCTTTTATGGCTGGCTTCTTTCACTCAGCGTAATGTTTTAAAGGTTCACCCACGTTGTAGCAGATATCAGTGCCTCTTCCTTTTTATGGTGGAATATTATTCCATTGCATGCATATAGCATATTTTGTTCATCCATTCATTAGTTGATGGACATTTGAGTTTCTACTTTTGGGTTATGAATTATACTGCTACAAACATTCATGTACAAGTTTTTGTGTGGACATATGTTCTCAGTTCTTCTGAGTATATAACTAGGAGTCAAATGGTTGGGTCATGTGATAAATCTATGTTTAACTATTTGAGGAACTGCCTAACTTTTCCACAGTGGCAACACCATTTTACATCCCCATCAGCAAAATGAATAAGGGTTTCAATTTCTCCACATCCTAGTGGCTATGAAGAGGTATCTCATTATGGTTTTGATTTGAATTTTCCTAATGACAAATGATGTTGAGCATCTTTTCACATACTTATTGGCATTTGTATATCTTCTTTGCATAATGGTCTATTCAAATTCTTTGCCCGTTTTTATTTGGGTTATTTGTCTCTTTATTGTTGATTTGTAAGAGTTACTTATATATTCTGGATACTGGACTTTTATCCACCTCCTTTGAACAATTTCTTTGGCCAAGATTTTATGAGTAAACTCAGGGAACAGCAGCATTGAGAGGAGGCAGTAAATGAGGAATAGTGCCAGTCAGCTTATGTATGTTTTTATCAGCTGTTTATCCCATCAGGGCTCTGGCATTGCCTGGACTTTACCATCCCAGCACCGAAGATTTGGGTCTTCGATAAGATTTCTGCAATAAACCCCTATTTTTAGTCCATGATCTTGAGGATATTCCTGATCCATCCGTACTTCATCTGTAAAATGGAGATATTATCCCTGAAGCTTCTTTTGAGGACTATATGATATAATGTATACAAACACTCGGCTTATAGTTGAAATAATAGATCCTCCTCCTCTCATTTTAATGTTTATTCCCATATTCTGCCTTCCAAAGTCTTAATCTCACATATTCTCACTGTTTAAATATAATGAAGGTTTTCTTCCCATACTGACTTTGTTTGGTCTGCCATGGGAAGAAGTACTTTTGCCTAGTTAGATATGTAAATATGTATGTATGTAGTTATCTACCGCCAGCCTTCTAGCATGACTTTATGTCCCACAAAGTTAAAAACCAGCCCTAAGTTAAAAGCTAGCCTTGTTTTCTGGTTGCATTTCTTTTTTTTTTTTTTTTTGCGGTACACAGGCCTCTCTCACTGTTGTGGCCTCTCCCGTTGCGGAGCACAGGCTCCGGACGCGCAGGCTCAGCGGCCATGGCTCACAGGCGCAGCCGCTCCGCGGCATGTGGGATCTTCCCGGACAGGGGCACGAACCCGTGTCCCCTGCATCGGCAGGTGGACTCTCAACCACTGCGCCACCAGGGAAGCCCTCTGATTGCATTTCTGAATATGGCCTGTGGCTTATCATTTATTTCCCATAGACACTGCTGAATGAACTTTTATCCTGAAGCTTCGTTTAAAAGAATATTAACATAAAAGAATCATCACTAGAGCTCCGAGGAAGATATATTACTCCATTTTTTTCTAGACATCTAGTAGCAGAAAGCACATATTTTATTAAAAAGATTCAAAAGACTATTGTTTACAAAAATGACTCATAGAAACCTGATTCACAATTGATTTCTAAAACATATAATGGGAAGAATAAGTCATAGAGTGGACATATGAGGAACTGGGGAATCCTTTTTTAGTCGGTGTCTGATATACCCAATCTTCTAAAAATCAATTTCAGTCTTGACCATTCTGGGATAGTTTGATAGGGAAGCTATTCAGCCAAAAAGGATGCTCAATAGGGAATCGTTAGCTCAGCATATAATATCCACACAAGGGAAGGGGTAATTTTAGAAAATTAGGAGCCCCGTATCTCAAAGGTAAGGCATTCCTAAGGTGATATTTTTACTTTTGTATATGGTTTCTCCTTTATGCATATAAGGGTTCTCATTTTCAAAAACCTTGGTTTGGCTTGAGGTAAAATTTGGTTACTTTTAATTTTGTATCTTTTCCATAGCAGTGTAACTCTGTGGTCAAAAATTCTTATTCACCCTTCATATGAATGTGGCTGACTCTTTCTCTTTTCTTTCTTTCTTTCTTTTTTTTTTTTTTTTTGAATTTTTGAATTTTATTTTATTTTTTATACAACTTTTTCTTATTAGTTATCTATTTTATACATAGTGTATATATACCAATCCCAATCTCCCAATTCATCCCACCACCCCCTGAATGTGGCTGACTCTTCCTAACATTATTTGGAGGAAGGGTGAGAACACTATTACTATTCTGTCCACATGGTAGCCACCTAAATTCTGGTCACACTGATGAAAGAAAATATTCATAAAATTCCATATTCCAATTGGAATTCCTTATATTACCGAATGAACTGACCTTAACGTGAAGAACACAATTACACATACAATGATTTGCAAGAGGGCCTTCATATTTAATCTTTATACCATTTGATTCTCATCACAAACATGCTATATAACTGATCCAAGGCTAAAAATGACTAAAACTCCCATGACTCTTCCTGCTGATGGTTTCTCTGAACTGGTACAGAGTTAAAAATGTAATTTCTACAAATGAAAAATTGCCATTACTGAAATTCAACAATTTCATGGTAACTATCCATCCATATTTCCTTTTTATACGCTTTCATTTGGATAAAATTTCATTTAATATCATCAAATAAGTTTTCTTTGGGGCACAGTGATTTTCATATTGTCAACTAATAACCAGTCTGGTGTGTGTATTGGTGTTTCCCAGAATCACCCTTTATTCCTTTTCCTCTTTAAGTCAGTACTTTCCTTCTTAGCTTCAGGAATATTTTATTCTGAGGAGGCAAAATATCTCCAAGATTTTTAGGAAAAGAAATTTTGTTCTTAAATCTGTGGCCAACTTTAGCTGCCAAAACTCAACCTCCTATTTACTCATTCACTACAGGAGAGCTTACAAACCAAGCTCTAATCTCACCAATTCACAAAGAGTTCTGGAAATCCCACATACCTATGGGTGGGATCCACTGAAAGGATGTAGACAGGTGGCTCTCCTACTTGAGCAGGCATCAGAATCACCTGGTACCTTGTTAAAACAAACTGCTGATTCAGTAGGTCTGATATGGGCCCAAGAATTTGCATTTCTAGCAATTTCCTGGATGACGCTGATGCTGCTGATTCCATGACCATGATCTGAAAACCGCTGCATAAATCCCTGTGCATTAACCTCCAGTCTGGAAAGATACTGACTTTTCTCAACACACACCAACTTTAAGGTTAAAAAGATTAGAAAAACAGCTAAAACCCTCAAGAATTCGTTTGCAGCCCTCACCTACTCTAGAGATCCTGGATTCCATAATCACTTGCTAAAGTCACTGCTACTGATTCTATGGCCTTCTGGATTCTGGATCCTTTTCCCTTGCCAAGATTTTCAGAATTTTCCACATTCCCTCTGCTTCATTACTAGACCACTGTTGCCCTTGTCTCAGGATCACATTACTGTTACTGATCTTCTGATTCGGATAAAAGCCCAATGAAGGAAAAACTTAGCTCCTTTTCTGAAGGCAGATGCAAACTGCTCACCAGGTCATGACTTCTCTAAAGCACTTTTAAGAGTTCAACATTTATTAGCAAGTCAGTAAGTCCCTCTTCATTTTAAAACCTCTCCATACTCAGAGGGAGGGGGCAATCTGGTATTAGCCTCTCTTATTGCAAACACTTTAATAGCTTGTGAACAATTCTGAGAGGTAAAAACACGTCCTCCATAGACTAACGACTGCAATAGAGACAGCGTAAGGGCAGGAAAGGTGGGAATGTGGCGGGACTCACATCCCCTTACAGTCATCTTAATTTATTCCTCTGCACTCCAAGCCATTTACAATACACTTAAAACATAGCTTAGGCTCTATTAGAGTCCCTGGCACAAAGCAGGTTTCCACAAAGCACTGTTTTTTGGTCATGGAGCAAAATCAAGTACTGATTAGCTTATGTCTAATACTGTATGTGAGATAGTTCAGGGAGCAGTCATGAGTAATCTTTATCAAAACAAAAAAAAAACACAAAAAACCCTTTCTGAATGATCTTCTCACAGCTAACACAATGATTTAAGACAATGCCAAAGCATATTAACAACTACAATTAATTTATGGTAAAAAGCAAGGATTTAAAAGTACCTTGTTAATACAAGGTAAAAACACACTGTATTAGATATCAGAGATCACCTGTTTCACTTGTGCAGCCCAGTCTCCATGTAACGGAGTCAGAGAGGAAAACTCAGTTGTTACAATATCCAAAATGATGTGGCCATCCTAGCACCTAAGTAGACAGAGAACACGTGTCAGCCATGCTTGCCATTGTCTGGTTTTAGCTCCCTAATTTACACTTGCCATCTCTGAACCTCTAAGGCCTCTTCCCCTGTCACATTTGGAAAAAAGAAAACCTCGTACTGTAGAGCAAAGAAATTGATTTCCATTGGCCAAATATAACAGGAAGGCTTCTTGCTTCAAAAGCACACCTCGGGGTTTCCCTCAGGGTCTTCCCTACCTCAGGCACCAGAGGCCACAGAAGCAAGAAAGGCCTTTGTCAGTCCACACACAGACCAGAATGAGTCAGGAGCGGCCTCTTTCGCTTTCCAGGCACCGTCCTCACCACCTTCTTCCCCTCTCGTTAGGAAAAGCTCTCATTTCAACACTTAACACTTGTTGACTGATGAGGCCTCAGGGTAAATGAATGCCAATGCTTCATCTCAACCAGGTGTTTACTTTTATATATCTTATCATGGATTAGAGATCGAAATGCTTTCTCCCCTTACGGGGATTTTAGCCATCAGCAAGTAGATGGAGTTTGTAGGGAGCACCTAAGAACCACTTTCTGGAAATGGAGGGGAATGTGATGGGTAGGAGGCAAGAGCCACAGGACAGCAGTGCCCCAGAAACACAGCCTCAGGGACTGGAGCCCTTCTTTCCCCAGCACGAATATCTCGTGCAGTCTCAGCCTGAATGCAGAGGCTTTCCTTTCCTTTCCCACCCTTTGACCCCACCCAGCCCTGCACCAAGTACTCAGATGCCAGCCTCCTAGGCTCACTTGGACATGTGGGGGTGTTTCTGCTTGTCACAAGGACTGCGGAGTAACCCTAGCATTTTCTAGATTTCCTTGCTCATCTTTTCAAACTGGGCGGAGGGGGTCGGGTTCACTCTATGTGTGTGGATCAAAGGCGGTAGCTTTGCATTATGGCGTGCACGCGTATGAGGGGGCTAATTTTATTTTCCTTCCAATGTTATTGAGATATAATTGACATACAGCACTATCTAAGTTTAAGGTGTACAGCGTAAAGATTTGCCTCTTCTACATCATGAAATTATTACCACAATAAGTGTAGTGACAACCATCACCTCATATAGATACAAAATAAAAGAAAAATTTTTTTCCTTGTGATGAGAACTCTTAGGGTTTACTTTAACAACTTTCATATATAACATACAGCAGTGTTAATCATATGTATCACGTTGAACATTACATCCCTAGTACTTATTTACTTTATAACTGGAAGTTTGTACCTTGTTACCACCTTCAGATGCCCCCTCTCCCCAACCCCCCACCTCTGGTAACCACAAATCTGATCTCTTGTTCTATGAGTTTGTTTGGGTTTGCAGTATTATTGACCTACAACACTATGTTAGTTCCCATTACACAACATAGTGATTCAATAGTTCTATACATTCAAAATGATCACCACAATAAGTCTAGTTGCCATCTGTCACTATACAAAGATATTACATTATTATTGACTATATTCCCCACATTGAACATTTCATACTTGTGACTCATTTATTTTGTAACTGAAAGTTCATACTTCTTAATCTCCTTCACCTATTTCTCTCATCCCCCTTCTTCCCTCCCCTCTGGCAACCACCCATTTGTTCTCTGTATCTATGATTCTGTTCCTGTTTTGCTATGTTTGTTCATTTGTTTTGTTTTTTAGGTTTCACATAAAGGGAAATCATACAGTATTTGTCTTTCTCTGTCTGACTTTTTTCACTTAGCATAATACCCTCTAGGTCCATCCATGTTGTCACAAATAGCAAGATTTCATTCTTTTTTATGGTTGAGTAATATTCCATTGTATATATATATATATATATATATATATATACCACGTATTCTTTATCCATTCATCTATTCACGGGCACTTAGGTTGCTTCCATAACTTGGCTATTGTATATAATGCTACAATGAACAGTGAAGTACATACATCTTTTTGAACTAATTTTTCATTTTCTTTGAATAACTACCCAGAAGTGGAAATGCTGGATCATACAGTATTTTTATTTTTATTTTTCTGAGGAAACTCCATACTCTTTTCCATAGTGGCTGCACCAATTTCCATCCCCACCAACAGTGCACAAGGATTCACTTTTCTCCACATCCTCGCCAACAGTTTTTATTTGTTGTTTTTTTGATAGCCATTCTGGCAGGTGTGAGGTGGTGGTATCTCATTGTGGCTTTGATTTACATTTCCTTGGTGATTAGTGATGTTGAGCATCTTTTCATGTGTCTGTTGGCCATCTATTTGTCTTCTTTGGAAAAATTTCTATTCAGGTCCTTGCCCCTTTTTTAATTGGGTGGTTTTTTTTTTGATATTGAATTGTATGAATTCTTTGTATATTTTGGATATTAACCCCTTATTGGATATATTGTTTGCAAATATCTTCTCCCATTCAATAGGCAGTCTTTTCATTTTGTTGATAGTTTCCTTCACTGTACAAAAGCTTTTTAGCTTGATGTAGTCCCATTTGTTTATTTCTGCTTTTGTTTCCCTGGCCTGAGGAGACATAGCCAAAGAAATATCGCTAAGACCAATGTCAAAGAACATACTACCTATGTTTTCTTCTAGGAGTTTTATGGTTTTAGGTCTTACATTTAAGTTTTTAATCCATTTTGAGTTTATTTTTGTATAAGATGTGAGAAAGTAGTCCAGTTTTCCCAACGCCATTTATTGAAGAGGCTGTCTTTTTCCCCATTCTATCTTCTTGCCTCCTTTGTCATAGATTAATTGCCCGTATAAGTGTGAGTTCATTTCTGGGCTCTCCATTCTGTTTCATTCATCTATGTGCCTGCGTTTGTGCCAGCGCAATACTGTTTTGATGACTAAAGCTTTGTAGTTTAGCTTGAACTCAGGGAGCACGATACCTCTTGTTTTGTTCTTTTTTTCTTAAGATTGTTTTGGCTATTCAGGGTCTTTTGTGTTTCTATAAAAAATTTAGAATTATTTATTCCAGTCCCGTGAAAAATGCCAGTGGTGTTTTAATAGGGATTTCATCAAATCTGTAGATTACCTTGGATGGTATCGTCATTTTAACAATATTAATTCTTCCAATCCATGAGCTTTTTATCATGAAAATGTTCAAATATGCACAAAAGAATAGTATAATCAACTAGCATATCACTTCAATCCTACACATGATTCACTGTGCATTTCTATAACATAAGAACATTTTCTTACATAAGCACAACACCACTGCTACCCTTAATAAAATTCCTTGATATCATCTAACATCCAGTCCATATTCAATCCTGAACTGGAGAGAAATATTTTTATTTTGTATGGATAGCAGGAAAACAAATAATATAGAAAAAATGATTATAGTAATATGATTATAGATACTGAACAACTATCAAAGGGAAACGAAACTTAAAAACATTTGGTTTGTTTAGCTGTATTAAAACAATACTAATTAAGGCAATTTATTCAACTGCTTGATATTTATCCCCAGTGACAACAGATCATCATAACAATTATGCATGTCATTAAATGTGCCCGGAATTACAGCTAGAAACAAATAGAATGCACACAAGTAGTACAGGAATCTGCTTGCAACTTGAAAATTGTTTACTTCGAAAGAAATAGAATTGACCTGGATAATCTGCGTTCAGACCCAGGGAAGTGTAGTTGATACCAAGGGTACAAAAAAAATTTTGAACTTCATCAAACTCCTGACAACCTTCTCTCATTACCTTTGCAATGATACATTATACTCTTAGCTAGGTGAGAAAAATGCTGATATGAAACTACAGCACCAGTACAAAAATGCAATTGTTCTGGGACCTCTGAGGAAGAACTCTTTTCATATGAAAATCTTGGAGCCTGGAGGACCAGTTTTGCACACTGTAGCTGTTTAATAACTCCTCTTCCTTCTCCTCCTCCCTATGCCCACCTCAGTTTGCAGGACTGCACAGGTGAGGGCTCAGAAGACTGACCTGGAACAAATTCCTTCTCATGACACAGTTTGTCATTTGGAAAACACTGATGGTTACATCAAAAGGCTTTCTGCAATGTTACTGCACTACCTTCACAGCAAATTTGCACAGTCCTTTCTAAATCTAGATTTAAAAAGGATGTACTTATTTCAAAGGAAAAAGGATTAAACAGAAGGTGAGGGGGAAGCTCCAGGCACTTAAGTCTCCTTCCACTCTGGCAGTGAGCGTTTGCCATTAAGGCAGACTCAGACCCTTGTTCTCATCCTCTCCAGGCCTTGTGTGCACTTGGTTCTTTGGACACAGAATCTAGTGAACTCAGGGACCCCAGCTTACCCCAGTGGTCAACCAAGACTGTCTTAGAATCCTTCTGGAAAAAGTAACCTCAGAAATGTTGACCTTAACTCATTACTGAGGTTGTAAGCATAACTGGGCAGCTTTTGTTAAGTTCACATTAGCCACAGCCTTCTGCAAAAAGGGGAAGAAAGAAAGAGGCAGTGAGGGAGGGAGGAAAGGAGAGAGGGAAGGGAGGGCTGAGCTTGGAAATGGACTCTCTGAAACCAAAGTGCTGGTGAACTTGTTAAAGATTTTTAAGTCTGACAGGCCAGCTTTCCCAAACCATGGCAGCTGTAAAGGGAATATAATTATACTTAGCAGAAGCCACCAGAATTTTGAAGTTACCCTAAATTTAAAGCTTCTGGGAGACTTAATTAAATTTAATGAAAACCATAGCTGCTAAACAAAGATGTTGTAGCTCCCACTTAGTTATTCCTGAGAAAATTAAGTAGCAATCATGAAGACATACCTCAGCTTTCACATTTAAGCTGCTAGGTAGTAATGCCCAAAGTCTATAAATAAGGTAATGCTCTCTTCTTTTCATTAGCTACTACCATTGTCAAACTACTCATCTGTTCCTGTAAGAAAGAAAATCAGAACTAGAACAGAAGGAAAAAATAAGAGGAGAGGGCTTCCCTGGTGGCGCAGTGGTTGAGAATCTGCCTGCCAATGCAGAGGACACGGGTTCGAGCCCTGGTCTGGGAAGATCCCACATGCCGCGGAGCAACTAGGACCGTTAGCCACAACTACTGAGCCTGCGCATCTGGAGCCTGTGCTCCGCAACAAGAGAGGCCGCGATAGTGAGAGGCCCGCGCACCGCGATGAAAAGTGGCCCCCACTTGCCGCAACTAGAGAAAGCCCACGCACAGAAACGAAGACACAACACAGCCATAAATAAATAAATAAATAAATAAATAAATAAATAAATAAATAAAATTTAAAGTAACAAGCAAAAAGCAAGCCCTTCCAAGTTCATTAAAGGAAATGTTTAAAAAAAAAAAAAAAAGAGGTGAGAAAAAGGAAGTACAGGGAAGTTATCCTGAGTGTGATATAGGGTAATATTCTAGCCGACTTCAAACCCTTGAGCTCCTCCACCATCCCCACCACTCCCTCCTGTGGCATTTCTTTTGTTTTTTAAAAAATTGTATGTTGTCTGCCATTGCAGAATTAGTACCCAGTTAGTTCAGGTCAGGATGGATGTCTGTAAATCACAGCACCAGAATATGTGGCTCGTTATGCTCCCATGGTAATCTTAACCTGGACTATTTATATGTAGAAATAATCATGATCCTTTTGATGGATTTGAGCAACAGGATGGTAGAGATAGAGTGAAACCTGACCCCAGGCAGAAATTCTACTCTCGGACTAGTACAGGGAGGAGGGGGAGATGAAGTGGCCTAATCTGCCTTCATGGAGGCCAACCAGACAGTCCAGGACGGGGTGCGCAAACAGTAATGTGCATCAGAATCCCCTGGAGGGAGACTGGGAGACCCTATCCTAAGAGTTTCTGATACAGTAGGTCTGAAGTTGGGCCCCAAAACTTGCTTCTCTAACAAATTCCCAGGAGACACTAATACTGCTGGTCCAGAGACCATATTTTGTTTTTATTTTTTTACTTTTAGTTTTTTTGTTTTTTTTTAATTGGGGTATAGTTGTTTTACAATGTTGTGTTAGTTTCCACTGTACAGCGAAGTGGAGTTCCCTGTGCTATACAGCAAGTTCTCATTAGTTACCTATTTTATACATATTTGTGTATATATATATCAATCCCAATCTCCCAATTCATCCCACCACCCACCTTTCCCCCCTTGGTGTCCATACATTTGTTCTCTACATCTGTGTCTTTATTTCTGCCTTGCAAACCAGTTCATCTGTACCATTTTTCTAGATTCCACATATATGCGTTAATATACGATATTTGTTTTTCTCTTTCTGACTTACTTCACTTTGTATGACAATCTCTAGGTCCATCCACATCTCTACAAATGACCCAATTTTGTTCCTTTTTATGGCTGAGTAATATTCCATTGTATATATGTACCACATCTTTATCCATTCGTCTGTCAATGGGCATTTAGGTTGCTTCCATGACCTGGCTATTGTAAACAGAGCTGCAATGAACACTGTGGTACATGACTCTTTTTGAATTATGGTTTTCTCAGGGTATATGCCCAGTAGTGGGGCTGCTGGGTCACATGGTAATTCTATTTTTAGTTTTTTGAGGAAGCTCCATACTGTTCTCCATAGTGGCTATATGAATTTACATTCCCACCAACAGTGCAAGAGTGTTCCCTTTTCTCCACACCCTCTGCAGCATTTATTGTTTGTAGATTTTCTGATGATGCCCATTCTAACTGGTGTGAGGTGATACCTCATTGTAGTTTTGATTTGCATTTCTCTAATGATTAGTGATGTTGAGCATCTTTTCATGCATTTGTTGGCCATCTGTGTGTCTTCACTGGAGAAATGTCTATTTAGGTCTTTTGCCAATTTTTGGATTGGGTTGTTTGTTTTTTTGATATTGAGCTGCATGAGCTGTTTGTATATTTTGGAGATTAATCCCTTGTCGGTCACTTAGTTAGCAAATATTTTCTCCCATTCTGAGGGCTGTCTTTTTGTCTTGTTTATGGTTTCCTTTGCTGTGCAAAAGCTTTTAAGTTTCATCAAGTCGCATTTGTTTATTTTTGTTTTTATTTCCATTACTCTAGGAGGTGGGTCAAAAACATCTTGCTGTGATTTATGTCAAAGAGTGTTCTTCCTGTTTTCCTCTAAGAGTTTTATAGTATCCGGTTTTACATTTAGGTCTTTAATCCATTTTGAGTTTATTTTTGTGTACGGTGTTAGGGAGTGTTCTAATTTCATTCTTTTACATGTAGCTGTCCAGTTTTCCCAGCACCACTTATTGAAGAGCCTGCAGAGACCATATTTTGAAAACCACAGGTCTAAGACATACTGTCTCAGAAGTTTAGAAAACAGAGGCATGTTTGGGAAATGGTTTGGTATTAGGTGAATCCAATCCGAGACACAGAAGATATGGTTGAGACAACTAGCTAGCAATGACAGAAAGCAGATGGGTAATGGGTGAGTCCCAGAAATCTGCCCCATAAGGGCAGGCCCTTCACCATCAGATGAGGAGTAAAGTCTCACCCCAGGAAAAGTGAACAGAGCTGGGTGGGGTCCCATAGCCATGATCAACCTGCTGAAATCAGATCAGGACCTCAGCCCTCAAGGGAACCAGCCAATACGTTGTAGGAGGTCCCCAGGGGCTGATGGAATGAATCTGGGACAGAGAGCTTCAGGGAAGGGAAGCTGGGAGCATCTCCTACCCGAAAGAAAGATCTGACCCGTCTGCAGGTAGACTGGAACACAAGCTCCCTCTCCTGGCATCAGATCTTTGACAACCAGGACCCACCCTACACCCCACACAGACAAACTCTTGCCTGCAAGTGCTCCAGGCCCTGACAACCTCTGTATAAGTAAGCAAAGCGCCTGCATCACTGAACTCTACACTCATCTGACTACATTTAGAGCATTGTCTCTCCCAATTTAATGACTCATAAAGCACAGAACTATAAAGTAGTGTTATTAAAACAGCTAGTGGGAAGCAGCAGCATAGCATAGGGAGATCAGCTCGATGCTTTGCGATGACCTAGATGGGTGGGATAGGGAGGGTGGGAGGGAGGCTCAAGAGGGAGGGGATATGGGGACATATGTATACATATGGCTGATTCACTTTGTTGTACAACAGGAACTAACACATTATTGTGAAGCAATTATACTCCAATAAAGATCTATTTTAAAAAACATATTTCATATTCATTTTCATCTAACTCTTAAAACAACCCCAAGAGATGCACCACGAAAACAGCCAAGAGGAGGGATGCTCAGGAATCACAAGACTGGCTCTCAGACCCACCATTGTGTGAAGCTGGGATTGGCCTCCTGACTCCAAGGCTAACATTGTTCCCCTTAGTTCATATTCCCTCCCTTTAGAAAAGGATCTGTTTGTGGGGTTTTTTTTTGGAGGGGGGAGTGGCTTGATTTTATGTATGTATTTATTTTTATTAGTTCTTGTGAAAAATTTAATTTTTTAATTTTTATACACTTTTTAAAGGTTACTTTCTATTTACAGTTACTACAAAATACTGGCTATATTCTCTGCGTTGTACAATGTATCTATTTTTCAATTGAAATATAGTTAATTTACAATGTTGTATTGGTTTCAGGTGTACAGCACAGTGATTCAGTTATACATATATATTTTTTTTTCAGATTCTTTTTCCCTTATTGGTTATTACAAAATATTGAGTATAGTTCCCTGTGCTATACAGTAGGTTCTTGTTGGTTATCTATTTTATATATATAGTGGTGTGTATATGTTCATCCCAACCTCCTAATTTATCTCTCTCCCCCACCCCCCTTTCCCATTCAGTAACCATAAGTTTGTTGAAAACAATTTGAACCAACTCTACAGGAGAAATTTAATCTCTCCTGCTTCATTAAGCAAAAACAAAAATCAACAGATTATACCAGAAAACATATTACATCATTACACTCAATTATGTAACACTTAGCACAGCCTGTTTTCCTAAGGAAGTCCCTCCCTGCCTTAGGAAAAACAGAGTTCTCTATCACTAGAGGTAACCAAGAAAAGGCTGCACAAATACCCACCAGGTACATCAAAAAAGGAATTCAAGCATCCAGTGGGATGGATATTGACTGATGTTTCATTTTATTGATTTTAAATTCTCTTAATTTCTCTATTAAGCTCATTTTTAAAAATAGACCATTTCCATAATTTTTATGTGTAAAATGTTTCTGTGGGCACAGTAACTTTATTTAGACAATGAAAATTCAGTACTTTCAGTGCAATGTTTAACATAAATGACAATGCATATTTTCATACTTGCCAGTCCGTTTATTTTTGACAAGTTGAACTACCCGGTAAAATGTTTCTTACCAGAATCCATGGGTTTGGAATTCCAAAATTAGAACAATACCCATACCTCACAATCCTAAGTGTGTGTATTTCTTGCCCAATGGTATTTTTACTATCTGAAAGTGTTTTCTTTAATCTTCTTTGATGCACTTTCTCCTATTCTTTCTATTGCTCACACTGTAAACTTTGAAAATAAATGTCCTTAGGCATCAACTCTGTGATGTTTACTAAAAAACCTGGCAAATTTTTAATGGTATCATTACAAATTCTGCTTGTTAAACCCAAGGAAAAGTATAGGTATATCAATATTTTAAATGGAAAGCCCATCAAGGCAACATGCCACACAGACTTCGGAGATTAGTGACGTGAGCTGGGCTTGATTCCTGGCGCCACTACATCCTAACTCTGTGACTTTGGGAAAGTTTACTCTCTGGAAAAAATGATGAAAATTGCACATAACTCACAGGAATAGAATGCAATCATGTACGTGGGGCACCGGCAAAATGGATAAGGCAGCAGCGTTTCATAGTGATTTACAAAGATTGCCTGTATCCCAATCCCAGACCTGCCACTTAGCTATACACTGTTGAGCAAGTTACTGAACCTCCCCAAACCTGTCTCCTTGTCTTTATAATAGGGATGATGGTATTATCTACTTCGTAGGCTTGTCGTGATGATTAGCTGGGATAATACTTGTAAAACCCTTGGCACTGGGTCCTGCAGCTGGTGGGCAACTCAGGGATGCTAGTTCCCTTTCCCAGCATCCTCTTCCCAAGCTGCCTCCAAGTTTCCCTACTCACCTCTCCCTAACTTGCCATCCTACTTTGCCCCAAAGGAAAAAATACTTGTAAGGGAGAGGCAGAATTCCTTTTAGAGAAAGAATTATCTTTGTTTAGGCATATACACTGAAATATTCCCTAGCTGTGAAAAGAGCTCCAACGGCCTGGTTGAGAAACAGAGCTAAACTGTTAGGTATATTTGCTTTATTAAGCATGGAGACGTGGGAGGTAAGGAAGGCAGATGTGAGATGAGTCAGCCTATTTGGGGCTTTTCAACAGTGGGAGTGGCAAAGGCACTACTAAGAACCAGAGCATCTAGTATATTCCACAAGTAGCCTACTGGGCTAAGCTGTGAGGTAAACCCTCTGTGTTAATCCTAATGCTTCAGTCCTGGTCTAGTACACATAACTACCTTGTGTAAATGGTTTGGGATAAAATATGAGCAAAAATGAATGCTGTTCCACATTTAGATTCAATGCAATGATAAAAGAAGGGAATAACTGAATAAGGAGAGATGAGAGACTGCTAATTCAATGGAGTCAGAAAATTATATCAAAAGATGACTAGAAAAACTATTAACCACTGCTCCCCTCCCCAAGAATACGTGGACATGTTGGTAGGGACATGGGAGTTCGTATTGTAAGCAGGACGGAGACTCTTTGAATTAAATATTAAATGAAAGGTGACCAAAGAGACTGAAAAGCCTGGGCCCCCCCCACCTTCTTTCCACCAAGACTGCTGACATCTTGACTATGCCAATTCTCTTTTTTCATCACTGGTTTTCATTAGACATCTATATACAGTATTATTCCTACTTGATAAAGTGAAATAATTGGTTTCAAACGAATATTGGAACTTTAATGTTTATAGACTCCTAAAATCTTGAAACCAGAAGACCTTCTGGTGATGACCTACCTAGTTCAAGCTCTTAACAACTAGGAGACCAGCCTAGAGAATGCTTGCCCAGTTTTCATGCAAGTTACCAGCAGCAAATGGACTTGAGTTTTCAGCCAAGGGCAACTATTCCCTTCCTTATCATTGGCTGTTTCAAGTCAGAAAGGGAATAAAATTAAGCCTAGGTATGTAAGGGGGCTCATAAAACTAGGGAGCTATTACTAGTTGCCTGCATATATTCCTGAGTTGTGATGTTAGTTAACCCATTTTAGCAACAGATAATCTCTTTATTTCAACTACACCAATCAATGTATTATTACATCAGATAACTTTCTAACGTTCTCCTTAGAATAAAATATCATGATGAAACTCAATCTTTGACTTATAAAAGTGAAATTGAGTATGAAAGCAGACCCATTTGATTATCATAATTTCTGACGTTTTTCATAGAGAACAGACTTGTGGTAGCCAAGGGGAAGGTGGGGCGGGGAGGGATGGATTGGGAGTTGGGGATTAGTAGATGCAAGCTAGTATATATGGGATGGATAAACAACAAAGTCCTATTGTGTAGCACGGGGAACGATATTCAGTACCCTGTGATAAACCATAATGGGAAAGAATATGAAAAAGAACGTATATATATGAATAACTGAATCACTTTGCGCTACAGCAGAAATTAACACAACATTGTAAATCAACTATACTTCAATAAAGTAAATTTTAAAAAACTTCTGAAGCTTTCATTCGCTTTCCTATGTCTCGAACTGATTTTCAGGTGAGTTAAAGTGAACACAATTTACAAAATTCAATGCCTTTACAAAGAATATGAAATTTCAATAGTTTCTCTTGCAGTCTAATTATTGAATAAGCAATTAAGCTAATTTTCACTGAATTTATGAAATGAAAATCAACTAAACACTTTAACCTAATTTTGGAGATTTGTAACGGGATTAGTTTTTAAATGGCTGTGTGATAAAGTCATAGTTCTACAGCAATTCAATATGTTTACAATAGTAATGATTTTACTTTTAAGATATACAAAGAAGATAAAGATGAGCTACTGTATGGAAATTGGAGTTAACAGACCATGTCTTAGGCCTCTAAGTATTATTCTTTTATAATAGTTATAGTTATAAGCCTAATTAATTCAAGAAAGAACTTGATTTTGTCAACTACAAGATTTTATCAGAAAAATACAAAGAATATTGGTTTGGATATTGGAGGAGGGGTGGAGGTCCCAAAGAGATGAGTCCCTAAGGTTTTGTAAAAAGGCACTTAGGGAATGAAACTTTAATACATAAAGAAAGGAGGTATAAGGTATAAGTGAGAAGCATATTTTCAACTCTGTAAGAATTAGAAATAAAAAATGCCAAAGATTGGCCTCTCTGGTCCAATTAATTATACAATACCCAGACTTCTCTTATTTCACCTTTAGTTAGAGAATTTTCTATAATTCCAAAGTTACAGAGCAAAGTACTGCTAGCTTTATAGACACAGCACTTCTCAGAGCCCCAATCTCCTTAATTAAGGAGTCTATTTTAAGACAAATCATATTACCTTAAAAGATAGGGATGGAAAGATATGTTTAGAGATACTGCTTGGAATGCATAGTAGAACAAACACAAACTAGGAGATGGTGAGTATGTTTCTTGGTCTGACTCTTACACCTCTCCCAGTATGACCTGGGACAACTCATCAACTTCTCGGAGTTTCACTGCCATCTGTCAAATGTATTTTTTTTTTTCCGATTGTCAACTCTATATAATAGAAACTGACAATTCACACGTGGAGAAATACACACTCCTTAAACAACTGATGGGAAAACGTTCATTCTCTAATTTTAAAACGCAATTTAAATCAAACCAGAGAAATCACTGAACATCTGCTAAAGAGTAAGAATTCCTTTTAATGATAATAATCCTTAAGAAGTAACGATAAAATTGGATTCACTCATGCAATGAGCTGCCTAAGATCAGATATTCTCTCTTCCTTATTCCCATCTAAATCTTTAATGCCTGGTGCACATTAGGAGTCCAATAAACAGTCATTAACTGACTATCCATTGGTGGGCTTGAAAATTGTTATTTGGGAATCAGTACGGTTACATGTAGCAAAAACCATGTATCTGGAATAGCTCACCCATTAGGCTGAAAGGTGAAGAGTGAGGGGAAATGGTTTATTCCAATCTGTCCTAACTCACCTCCACAGGCCAATAAACTTGAGTATTCTTTACCAGGCAGAGGAAAAAGAAGACACGTCTATTTTTACAGGGGACAGTGGGCCAGAAGGTAGTGGTACCAAAAGCCCCTCTCTCTAATCTCCCAATCTGAAATCTAAGGTGAAATACTCTTACTGCCCAGGTGTCCTCCCTCGGGACATGGGCCAAAGTGATGGCTCACTCTGGACTGAGGTTTGGTTGCCACAGAACCCCAACTTCAGTTGATTATTCAGAAAGGCAAGAGAGTCAGATCGTTGAAACACACAGTACTACCCACCTTCTTGTGATACAGTCTGCGAACAGGACTGTATCTTCGGATGATGACGGGTTCCCAATCAGACGCGGGGGCCTGCTTCTCCTGGTCCAGCACCTGCACACAGCAGTACGCACTTCCTGCCTACTTTACTTCCACAGACACATCATTTGAATCAGAGGTCTAAGTCATATTGCTTCAATTGCTATCTCTTGCTTGGCGATACAAGATTTAGTCACATTGGGAACTAAGGGACTGTTGCAGTCCGTAGGCATTGACTTGTATAAGGCTTTTTGTATAAGACTTTTGTTTTTTATGACAGAACTCGCCATTCATAAACGTGCTGACATGTTTGCTCTCCTTTCCTCACCTCCCAAAGTGGGATAAGCACAAATGAAACTTCTTGGCTGTATAGGACTGTCACAAGCTGCTCTCACCCTTTGACCCAATAATCCTACCCCTAAAACTTTGTCTAAGAAAACAGTTCAGAAGAATTGAAATGTCTAAAACAGTAGTGTTTAAGTAGAGGGTAGTTATTCGTGAATGTTGATGGAGATGAAAAGGGAAGATCAAGGGGATACTGGAGTTGCTGGTTTGGAAAACCGGATGTTGGTGCCACTCGCCGACACAGGGAGTGTGGCTGACATCATGTGGCTGGTAGGGGCACAGCCAGTGTGTGTGCCGTGTGGTTTCACCTGCCTGGGTGTGGGAGTGGGAGAGGGCCTTTCACACTTTCATAATTCATATGAATTCATATTTTCATAACTGTTCAAAGCAAATAAAGGTGACAGTTCAATATTTTGTTTTCTAAACTGGCATTCTCAGCACCTATGCCTGAAGGCCATATCCACCACCACCGCCCCCCGCAACCCTGGCCTGTTTTGGACAGGTTTTTACATTTTTTTTACAAAGCTGTTTTAAGCAAAAGAAGATGCTACAGAGACCATATGTGGCCTACAAAGCCTAGAATGCTACTCTCTAGCCCTTTACAGAAAATGTTTGCTGACGGCTGATTTAACCCATCATTGTTCTTTACTGACATGCTTGTAACTTCAAAAGAGACTAAGGAAGACAGAGCTGTTCAATCTCCCTTCACATAAAACTCACTTGAAGTGATACTTTTTAGACATCATTGTATGTCTTCTTCCACGCTGCCTTCAAAAACTTCCCCTGGCCAACACCACCCCAACTCGCGGCGCTTTCTACTTCTCTGTTTTCTGACTCTTATCAGCTTCGGACTCAAAAGTTATGCAACCAAACTGTCTACAAGACGGGTTCTGGATGAGGCCATCAACAGCTCTCCCGTGAGCAAATTTTGAATTTTAGTGCCTCAATATTTTACCTCCTCAGATATCTTTTTATTTTTTAAGCTACGATAACCCTGATAGCTGGATGTCACTTACTAGGCAACTTCAGCCAATATACTGCAGACACATGTAATATAAATCTAGATTTTCAGTCGACACTTGCAGTTTTTCTATTTTGCCTATCTATGGGTTTTTAAGTGGGTTATTGTCTTTCCTCTCCCCACTTAAAACAGCTTAGTTCACACTGACCTAAAACCTTCTGCTCTTCAGAAAATCAGTTTCCTTAACTTTCAGCTTTTGAGGTTTCTCAACTTCAGAATTTCTCCATGGCATTGGATTATCGTTCAGTTTTGCTGCAATAGTTGTTGACTTAAAGGATAAAGTTAATGTTGGGGTAGTATTCTTATTAAATAGATTATTACTCAAATCTATTTCTCTCCAACACAGAATTCAGCTTTCTCAGATGGTTTGCTTTAAAATACACACACAGAGTCCTGTGAGGAGCAAACAGAGGCTGTTCTACCAGTGTGGGTTACAAAGAGCTTCGCACAGGGAACACGCGGGGGAGGCTTAAGGATACGGAGGACTTTGCCAGGTGATGCGGTGAAAAGGCAAAGAAACCTTAGGGTAGACTGCTGAGATTTGGCTCTCCATACTCTAAATTTCCTCTGGTATCATACCTGATTCACCCTCAGGCCTTGTGGTCTGGCTGGGGCTGATCCTATCAGTGCAGAAGAGTTACCATGTCAGGCCTGAGACTGCTGTCCTTAGAAAGGTTCGCCTGCAAGGTTGGCCCTTCGCTGACATGTGGGAACTTAAAATTTTGAGAAGTTTCCGATGTTCCCTCACTGAGAAGAGTGGTTCCCTGCGCACAAACTGCCCAATGTGGTTGACGCTAAATACCCGCATTCCTTTTAGAAGGCTGGAATTTTGGTGTGCCCTCTGGCAGAAGACGCCTATGTGACCAGCCTCCTGATGAAAACCTCAGACACTGAGTCTTGGTAGACATTTCACATGCCGTCATGATTTGATGCTAGGAAAATTAAGCATGCCCTGGATGACTCCACAGGGAAAGAACTCTTGGAAGCTTTTACCTGACTTCCTCTGGACTTATTCATGAATGCTTTTCCCTTTTCTGATTTTGCTTTGTATATTCTGATATAATAAATCAAAGTCATAAGTCATAAGTATGACTATATGGTGAGTTCTGTGGTCCTCCTGACAAATCACCAAATCTGGGGAAAGCCTTGGGGCTCCCCAACACACTATCCTTTGCTACATGTACGGACCCTGATAGATGCAAGCCAATCAGCATACCCACAATCTCTAGCTACAGTGATCAGTTCAGGGATTGGCTTATAATCAATGACAGCTAGTGAGAGCAGGTAAGGTCTTCACTGGGGCTTTTGGTAGAACCCAGTGGTCTCTCTTCTGCTGGTTGATTTGAGATGCGACCACGAGGCTGTACCTCTTGGCTGCCACCTTGTGACCACAATGAGAATAACTTGGAGCTGCCAGGGTTGTTACCACATGGAGCCTGTGGATAAAGTGGGCAGAGAGATGGCCTGGATAACACTGACTCATTCAATGATCCCCCTTCAAAAATCTACCCATCTAGATTTTTTTCTGTTATATGAAAAAGTTTTATGCCAATTTGAATTGGTTTTATTACTTGCCACTGAAAGAATCCCAAATGATGCAAACTTGAACCATGCTAAACAGTCTGACAGTAAGATGACCAAGTAGGAATCATCGCAGGTTTCTAAGTTGGGAAGTCACATGTTCAGATGTGTTAACCTCTGGAGGGAAGTGGGTGGCAAGACGGTGGTAATGAAAGACTGGAAAGCAGTTGGAAAGCCATTAAAATGAGCTATCAAGTACGAGGTACTAGGGTACAAGTACTTGGGTAGGAGTGGCATAGAGTAAAATCCTTAAATATTCAGGAAATAGAAGTGATAAGAGTTGGTGAAGGACTGGATATGGGGTGTGAGGAAGAGAAAAGTCAAGGATAACTCTGGTTTCTTAGTTTAACTCAGCAAAAGGTGATGTTCTTAACTAAGACAAAATAAGAAAAGATGCACATTTAGGAGTGGAGAGGAAGATCACATGTTTATTTTGAACATGTATCTGCAGTAACTACACTTGACCCTTGAACAATGGGAATAAGGGGGTTAAGGGCACCAACCCTCCATGCATTCGAAAATTCGTATATAACTTTACAGTGGGCCCTCAGCCCGCCATATCTGTGGTTCCATATCTGTGGATTCAACCAACTATACAAATGGAATAGTACTGTAGTATGCATTTATTGAAAAAAAACCCGAGTATAGGTAGAGCCATGCAGTTCAAACCCACATTGTTCAAGGGTCAACTATATATGACAACAGTCTAGTAATCATTTGGCACTGTGGGTGGAACTATGGAATTATGGCAAGATCAGAGTTGAAGATAATAGACTCAGCGTTATGAATACTCAGGTGATGGTTGAAGATAAGGCAGTAAATGAAATCACCCAGGAAGAAAACACCTACCAAAAAGTAGAGAGGGCTGAAACCTCAATCAAAAATTCTGTAAAGACAGGTAGACAGAGGAAATTACCAAAGAGCCAAGCAGAAGTCAGGGAGATTAACCCATAGGTTCATTTAAGAAGGTAAAATATTTCTCACCAGAGAATAAAAGGGAAATAAAGAATTAAAAAGGATGGTGCGGGCTTCCCTGGTGGCGCAGTGGTTGAGAGTCCGCCTGCCGATGCAGGGGACACGGGTTCATGCCCTGGTCTGGGAAGATCCCACATGCCGCGAGGCGGCTGGGCCCGTGAGCCATGGCCGCTGAGCCTGCGCGTCCGGAGCCTGTGCTCCGCAACGGGAGAGGCCACAGCAGTGAGAGGCCCGCGTACCGCAAAAAATAAAAAAAGATGGTGCACTCAACATGATGGTACACAACATGGTATAATATTAAATATTACAAAAAGGTTAAGGAGCATGAGGACTAATAGGAAGCTACTAAATCTGGATACCAGTAGCTCTCTGACCATTAAGATTGACAGAGATGGGTTAGTAAGGTAATTAAAAGGTCACTTTCTTAATATGCTTTAAGCATCTAGGGTATATATTCAACAATTTCATTCATTAATATGTAGTGGCATTTGATTAACTTTACTATGCTATTTCTATTTGGAAGGACACTAAGCTGTTCCAAGCGCAACTATAAAAGACAAACATTAAAAGACTGCCATTTGGTTTTTTTAAATTCAACTGGCATAACAATGAATCACCCTAAATTAAATTTATGTGAGGCAGTAAAAGTAGTTCTTAAAGGGGCATTCATAGAAATAAATGCCTATCTTAAGAAACAAGAAAAGTCTCAAACAACATAATTTCACACCTCGAGGAACTAGAAAAAGAAGAACGAATGAAGCCCAAAGTTAGTAGAAGAGAGAAAATAGCAAATGTTAGCACAGAGATAAAGGAAACAGAGACTAAAAAAATCTACAGAAAAGATCAATGAAACTAAGAGCTGGTTCTTTAAAAAGACAAACTAAATTGAGAAACCTTTACCTAGACTGACCAAGAAAAAAAAGAGAGAAAACACAAATAAAATCTGAAATGAAAGAGGAAATGTTACAATTGATATCACAGAAATTAAAAGGATCACAAGAGACTACTATGAATACCACCAATAAATAGGATAACCTAGAAGAAATGAATAAATTCCTAGAAATGCACAATGTCCCAAGACTGAATAATGAAGAAATAGAAAACCTGAACAGACCAATTACTGGTAAGGAGACTGAATTAGTAATATCCCAACAAACAAAAGTCCAGGACCAGACAGCTTCACAGGTGAATTCTACCAAACACTCAAAGAAGAATTAATACTAATCCTTCTCAAACTCTTCCAGAATTAGAAGAGGAGAAAACTTTTCCAAACTCATTTTACAAGGCCAGTATTACCCTGATACCAAAACTAGACAAGAGTGGCACAGGAAAATTACAGGCCAATATCACTGATGAACACAGATGCAAAAATCCTCAACAAAACATTAGCAAACCAAATTCAACAATACATAAAAGGATTATAACCATGACTGAGTGGCATTTATCCCAGGGATTCAAGGATGGTTCAACACCTGCAAATCAGTCAACGTGACTCACCATACACTAACAAACTGTATGGATAAAAATCATATGATCATTTCAATAGATGCAGAAAAGCAGTTGACAAAATTCAACATCCATTTATGATAAAAACTCCATTTATGATAAAAGCAAAAATAAACAAATGGGACCTAATCAAACTTACAAGCTTTTGCACAGCAAAGGAAACCATAAACAAAATGAAAAGACAACCTACAGACTGTGAGAAAATATTTGCAAATGATGTGACCGACAAGGGCTTAATTTCCAAAATATACAAACAGCTCATACAACTCAACAACAAAAAAACAAACAACCCAATCGAAAAATGGGCAGAAGACCTAAAGAGACAGCTCTCCAAAGAAGAAATACAGATGGGCAATAAGCACATGAAAAGATGCTCAACATCACTAGTTATTAGAGAAATGCAAATCAAAACTACAATGAGGTATCACTTCATACCAGTCAGAACGGCCATCATCAAAAAGTCTACAAATAATAAATGCTGGAGAGGATGTGGAGAAAAGGGAACCCTTGTAAACTGTTGGTTGGAATGTAAATTGGTGTAGCCACTATGGAAAACAGTATGGAGGTTCCTTATAAAACTAAAAGTAGAGTTACCATATGATCCAGCAATCCCATTCCTGGGTATATATCTAGAAAGGACAAAAACTGAAACTGGAAAAGATACATGCACCCCAATGTTCATAGCAGCACTATTCACAATAACCAAGACATGGAAACAACCCAAATGTCCATCGACAGATCAATGGACAAAGAAGATGTGAATATATATACAATGGAATACTACTCAGCCATAAAAAGGAATGAAATATTGCCATTTGCAGCAACATGGATGGACCTAGCGATTATCGTACCGAGAGAAGTCAGACAGAGAAAGACAATATTATATAATATCACTTATATGCAGAATCTAAAAAAAATAATACAAATCAACTTATTTATAAAACAGCAACAGACTCACAGACATAGAAAATAAACTTATGGTTACCAAAGGGGAAAGGAGAGAGAGAGGGACAAATTAGGAGCACAGGGTTAACATATACATATCACTATATATGAAACAGATAAACAACAAGGATTTACTGTATAGCACAGGGAACCATATTCAATATCTTGTAATAACCTGTAAGGGAAAAGAATCTGAAGCTGTATGCCTGAAACTAACATAATATTGTAACTCAACTACAGTTAAATTTTGAAAAAAAGAAAGTTATATATTTGGTAGATTTCCAAGCATTATATGAAAGTAAAGAATTTCCAGCAAACGGGAAGGGAGAAGAAAGAAAACTATTTGAAAACACAAAGACCTTTATCTTGCCTTAAAGCAGAACACTATCATAGCAAAGTATGAAAATGAATAAATATACGAAAATTCATGTTAAAATTGGGATATCAATAAAGAGAAGAGAAAATAACAAAACAAACTGTAAAAGGCATCAAAGTGGCCTCTACTCATTTCGTTTTCCTTACAACTTATAAATGCCATCACAATTCTAAAGAGACTGGACTTGAGTGAAAGTTTTTTATTATGAAGACATAGGTCTAAGAACAGAAGGATGATCATGTACCAGCTTACAGTTCCTTGTAAAAGTAATAACATGAAAAATTAGTAGAAAATGAACATCTGAAAAGTTATCTGTAATCTGAAAAGGTTAAGCAATTTCCCCTGTATCTTAATTTTGACCATTTTTGCTGACTCACTTTTGCATATTTAGTTGAAGAGAGTATTTAATTTTTCTATTGTAATTAATAACGTAGTATGTCCTTCAGAGCTTGGCATATTCTTTAAGAATCATCTGAAGCTTCTGGCTCAACATGATGTTCCCTCTGGCCTTCAGTCTGCCACTAAAGAATGCCTGGAAAGGAGAGAGGGAAAGACAGAACCAGCCTTTACCATGTCACATTGTATTTCTTTTTTAAAAAGGTCATTGCTTAGACTGAATACAATTGAGTTAATAACTCTGGACAACAAAGGCAACTTTTATCTAGCAATGATAGTTCAATGATTATAGATCACACCCATATTTTTAGATATCTAAGAAAAAATAAAGACTCCTTGTGTATTTTAGAAAACCATAGAATAATTTATCTGAATTGACAGATCTGGGAATTCTGCTTCAACCTATGCTTCTGGCTTTAGCCTATATTCTTAAATGTGAATTTAAGACCATATGAATAAAAGGCTTTACTGTATTACTAACAATAAAAACACTGAGTTCAGAACTTTCAAAAGTAGATTTAAAATATTTATTATATCTTCATGAAACAGAGGGCCATATAATGGCAAAATAAGATAGTGTAACAAAGTAGTGAATAGATCCTGGGCTGTAGCATCAGAATGCCTGGGTTAAAATCTAGGCTCTGCCACTAAATGCAAGGTGAGCTTGGACAAATTACTTAACCTCTCTGAGCTCTGGCCTCCTTATCTATAAAGGGCATGACAACAGCACCTAAATAGCAGCTTTGCTGTATGAGTTAAATGAAACAGTGTGAAAAGTGCTTAGCTTAGCATTCGACATGTGGAAGGAGCTATTAAGCTCATTATTACCAAGCAAAAGACTATAATGTCAAAACACTAAGAGCTCCTGTACCACTTTTTTTCTGACCTGACAATAGAAACTTGTGCAAGTTCTCCCCCCGGTGTCAAGTTCCCTATCAGTAAGATTAAAATGATAAAACACAATATAGCTTACTGAGAAAATAACATACGGAATATGAAGTGAAAAAGAAGTCTCTAGATTTTTAGCTAGATTGAAAAGACAGTAATATCCATGTACATGTAACATGACAAAGCAGCCTCACAAATAAAATATCACTTGAGAAGCACAGCCATCAACCTGAAGTGGGCATATCAGCAAAAAAGAAATTCAAAAGCTTAAAAACCTACTCAAGGCCACAGAGCCAACAAAAAGTGGGCCAAGACTGAACACGGGTGCTCTCTGCTTAATAATGTCTCCTGCTCATTAACTAGCAACAACTTAATTTCAGAAGCGAATCCTTACCAACTGGAGGAAAAGCAAAACCTGCTTAAACTTTTTATCCCAAAAATACTGCAGGAGAATTTCATTCAATCAGGTTCAAGTGCTAAGCATTCAAACTAGAGACTGGAATTTTAAAACTAAGACAGCTTTCACTGTACAGTTACAGAAATGATGGTCTGCGACTCCTGCAGAGTCAGTTCTTAGACGGGCTTGCCAGGTGCTACAGTCTGAGAGGGACTTACAACCTAAAATAAAAACACCAAGTTCCGGGCTTCCCTGGTGGTGCAGTGGTTGAGAGTCCGCCTGCCGATGCAGGGGACACGGGTTCGTGCCCCGGTCTGGGAGGATCCCACGTGCCGCGGAGTGGCTGGGCCCGTGAGCCATGGCCGCTAAGCCTGCGCGTCCGGAGCCTGTGCTCCGCAACGGGAGAGGCCACAACAGTGAGAGGCCCGCGTACAGCAAAACAAAACAAAACAAAACACCAACTTCCTTGAAGTAAATATACCAATATTTGATGGTTGTTATTTGAGTGGAAGAATTTTGTACATAAATCTTTGTTCCTATCTGTTTTCTTAGGATAGATTCCTAGAAGAAGAATTACTAAATCATGGCATTTCTTAAATAAGTTTCTTGACCATGCTTCCATATCACCACAGTTTTCAAACTGTGCACCTCAGTGCACTGGGGCACCACACCAAACTCCAACAGACACTACAGAATATTTTAAATTTTTGAAGGAAACACAGTGACATTGGTGAAACACAACATGAAAACTACCCTTGTTTGGATCTAACTACTTAATAAACTGAACCATTAGGTATTTCTTTTGGCCTAGGAGTGCCACACAAAAAGTGCTGAGACAGTAAGTGGCCATAAAGGAAGAAAGTCAGTGAAACTCTGCCATAGTGCTTTCCAGAAAGACTGTTAAATTAATATTCCTTCTAGCTACGTGTGAATCCCCTTATCCCAACCTTAATACCGCTTTCTTAATCTTTGAAAATCTGAGGCAAAAATGACATGCTTTAATTTGCATGTTTTAGATACTGGGAAAAATTAATAGTTTTTCTCATGTATGTTAGTCATACCTATTTCTTTCATTAATTACTGGTTCATGTCGTTTGCCCATTTTTTATATTGAGGTATTTGTGTTGTCCAGAATTTTTATAGGTTATTAACACCAATATACTATGTATCATCATTTTATTTTTCCCCAGGTTTATGGCATATCTTATGGAGTCTGACATGCAGAAGTTTCTACATAGCCTAAACTACTGCTATTGAGCTTATGTTCCTTATTTCTATCCTTGCTTTAATCTACTCAAGTATTAATTGAGCATCTACATTACACTAGGCAATATTCTATGCTAGGAAAGAGACATCTCTCCCTGTTCTCATGGAGCTATCATTACAGTAGGGGAGTCAAAAAGTAAAATGCAAACAAGTAATTAAAGCCTGTTATAAATGCTATGAAGGAGGCTACTTAGATAATATAATAGGAGGGAACTACTTTGGATGAAACAAAGCCAGCCATGCAAAAAGATGGGAATAGAAATTCCAGAAAAGGCAAATAAATAGACATTAAAGGGGTAAAAATTGATGGAAAGGAACTAAGAGGAGAGGCAACGTAAATTGAATTAGCATTGTAAGTGATGAGGCAAGCAGTGCAGGATGAAGCTGGGAAGATAAGCAAGGGAAACTTCACATACAATATAATAATATGTAGCTTGGATTTTATCCAAGTGCAAAAGTAAATCTTGGAGTTTTTTATCAGGTGGAATGACCTATAATCTGATTCACAGTTTTAAAAGATTACTCCACCTCCTGTATGGAGAACAGTTTGGTGGAAAAGCCAGGCTAAAAGCACTAAGACCAGTCAGGAAGCCAGGTGAGAGATGATGGAGGCTTGGATCAGGATGATAACCCTAGTGATGAAGAGAAGAAAATGAACTCAGGATATGTACTGGAAAAAGAACAAGCAGGATTAAGGATAGAAAGGATACAGAGGTGAAGAAGGAAGCCAAGACAATTCTTATATTACTGAGCATACTAATTTGGGTAGATAGATCGTGGTGCCATTTCCTGAAAACAAAAAGAATGGGGGAAAAAACTAAATCACAAGTTCTAAGTTGGACATAGTAAGATGTGCCATCAGAGACATAAGTGAAGAGCTGGTTACACCACTATGGAACTCAGAGAAGATGCTGAGTGAGACATTTAAATCTGCAAGTTGTCAACATGTAGATGGCTCTAAATACCACAGGATGGATGAACTCATTTAAGAAGAGTGTTAGTTAGAGAAGAGCCCTGAAGTGAGCCCTGAGAAACACCAAAACTCAACAGCTGGGGGTAAAAGAGGAAGACACCAAAGGAGATTAGGAAGAGCCAAAGGTGGAGAAAGCAAAACAGGAGAATAAGGTATCATGAAAGCCAAGGGATAAGATTATTTCAAGAAGTTGGTGGTTAACTGAGTTGAATGCTACTGAAAGGCTGAGAAAGATGTAGATAGAGAAATATTTACTGGATTTAGCAATATAGGTCATCACAAGAACTTCACAAAAACATTATCAGTGGAGTAACAGATGTAGAAGTCAGATAAGAGAAGGCAGAAGAGCAGTCAAGACAGAATTTTTAAACCTTTGCTGCCCACTAAAGTAGCCACTAGCCCATGCGGCTGTTGAGTACTTGAAATGTGATTAGCCCTGGTTGAGATGTATTATAAGTATAAAATACACACTGGACTTTAAAGATTTTTTTTAAAGAAGGATATAAAATATCCCATTAATATTTAACATTGATTACATGTTAAAATATTTGAATGTATTGGGTTAAATAAAATATATTAAAATTAATTTTACCTGTTTCTTTTTAAGCTTTTTTAATTTATTTTGATTTTTTTATTAAAGTACAGTTGATTTACTGTGTTGTGTTAATTTCTGCTGTACAGCAAAGTGATTCAGTTATACATATATATACATTCTTTTTTTTATATATTCTTTTCCATTATGGTTTATCATAGGATATTGAAGAGAGTTCTCTGTGCTACATAGTAGGACCTTGTTGTTTATACATTCTATATATAATAGCTTACATCTGCTCACCCCAACCTCCCACTCCATCCCTCCCCCAACCCCCTCCCCCTTGGCAACCACCAGTCTGTTCTCTATGTCCATGATTCTGTTCCTATTTCATAGGTAGGTTCATTTGTGTCATATTTTAGATTCCATATATAAGTGACATCATATGGTATTTTTCTTTCTCTTTCTGACTTACTTCACTTAGTATGATAATCTCTAGTTGCATCCATGTTGCTGCAAATGCATTATTTCATTCTTTTTTATGGCTGAGTAGTATTGCATTGTATACACCACATCTTCTTTATCCATTCATTTGTCAATGGACATTTAGGTTGTTTCCATGTCTTGGCTATTGTAAATAGTGCTGCTATGAACATAAGGGTGCATGAATCTTTTTGAATTATAGTTTTGTTAGGATATATGCCCAGGAGCACGGTTGCTGGATCATATGGTAATTCTATTTTTAGTTTTATAAGGAACTTCCATACTGTTTTCCACAGTGGCTGCACCAACTTACATTCCCACCAACGGTGTAGGAGGGTTCCATTTTCTCCACACCCTCTCCAGCATTTGTTATTTATAGACTTTTTAATGATGACCATTCTGACCAGGGTGAGGTGATACCTCACTGTAGTTTTGATTTACATTTCTCTAATAGTTAGCAATGTGGAGCACCTTTTCATGTGCCTGTTGGACATCTGTATTTCTTCTTCGAAGAACTGTCTATTTAGGTCTCTGCTCATTTTTCCATTGGGTTGTTTGTTTTTTTGTTGTTGAGTTGTATGAGCTGTTTGCATATTTTGGAAGTTAAGTCCTTGTCGTTTGCACCATTTGCAAATATTTTCTCCCATTCTGTAGGTTGTCTTTTCGTTTTGTTTATGGTTTCCTTTGTTGTGCAAAA
Organism: Delphinapterus leucas; assembly: GCF_059928025.1. NCBI lineage: Eukaryota > Metazoa > Chordata > Mammalia > Artiodactyla > Monodontidae > Delphinapterus > Delphinapterus leucas. The sequence continues at coordinate 99,809,974 of NC_143131.1, read as the reverse complement.
GCTTGTAAGTTTGATTAGGTCCCATTTGTTTATTTTTGTTTTTATTTCTATTGTCTTGGGAGACTGACCTAAGAAAACATTGGAACAATTTATGTCCGAGAATGTTTTGCCCATGCTCTCTTCTAGTTGTTTTATGGTGTCACATCTTATGTTCAAGTCTTTAAGCCATTTTGAGTTTATTCTTAACCTTTTTTTTAATGTGGCTGCTAGAAAATTTTTAATTACTTATGTGGCTCACATTCTATGTCTATTCAACAGTGCTGTTTAGACAATTTTTTTGTGAAAAGGAACAGAGAAATGATATGGTATGCTGGATGGGGATCTGATATCAAGAGAGTGTTTGCTTTAAAATCAAGATGTTAGCTTGCCTCTATGCTGTGGGACAATTATGTAGTAGAATGGGAGAGAATGATGCAGAAAAAAGTGGAAAGGAGAAGAAGCAATGACTTTGAGTAGATACCTGGATGAGAAGTGAAGAAGTCTTTGACAGGAAGAGGGAGACTTCCTTCAATGTAATGTATAGGAAGAAAAGAAGACAGGTGCAGATGCTCACGAAATAGATCTGGTGATGGGAAAGTGAATATTTTCATTTGAAAGTCTTTTTTTTCTCCCAAAGAACATGAGAAAGATCATCAGCTGGAAATGAAAGACAGGTAGGCATGGGGGAGTTTTGAGAAGACAGGTATGAAATACTCATCTCAGACAACAGGAATGGAGGCTTAGTGGAAAATCACAGTAAGATTGCTAGACAGTGTGTAGAGACTATTTGAGACTTCTAATCAAAATTTTAAAGGGAAGCCAATTTGTCTAGTTGTATGGCTTTTCTCCTGGCGTCTTCATCTACTCAGGTACAGATGCAAAGATGGCAGAGAGTAGGGTTAAAATAGAGTGGAGTTTTCCAGGCAAATAAGATGAGAGAGGTACAAGGGAGATGAGGGTATTTTCAAGGGAGACACTCCGATGGACCATGGAATCTAAGCTGAACAAGAAGAGAAGACAGAAGGGAGCTGATGGGTAGAAAGTGGTGTTGTCAACAAACCGGAGGTCTATGTGAAGCTCAACAGTAGTAGCAGGAATAACAAAACAAGTTAATGAAACTGTAGGTGATGGCGTTGGAAAATGGTGATGTTTTGTAACAGATACTGGAAGTTGTACATATTATGCTCCCAATAAAGACAAAAGCTGATGTAGAATGGAGTAAAATTAGAAATAATATCAATAAACTAAGAGTCATCTGTTAGAGAAGTCACTTTTACAAATCCTGAAGGAAGCCATCAAAGTTGACAAGAGCTGATGCAGAGAGAGAGACAGAGAGAGACAGAGAGAGAGAGAGAGAGAGAGAGAGAGAGACTGTACACTGGGATATAAGGTCTTTGATAACTGAAGAATAGTGATGACAGATAGCACTGAGGTGAGGCAGAACATAATTGAGCCGAATGAGTTTAGAACACCCCTAATATTAAATTAGAACTTCTCTAAGGACTGTCACCAAGAATAATAAACACCTAGGTTTTCATCAAGTTTTGCTTCTGCTTTAATTTTTTTTACATTTAATTCCATCCTGTATGGTACTGACTAAGGTATATGGAATGACATAAAGCACTACCATTTCCTATGCAACTGCCCAGTACCATTCACTGAATAATCCATTCTCCCGCAAAGGTCTGATATTCCTAGCGATTATATAAATGTTTCTGTAAATACTACATTTAATCTTTATGTATAAGCACCTCAAATATATCTTAAAAAAGAACTCTTAATTAGCCACTCAGCAGCCACAATGACCTTTAAAAATCAGATGTCACTCCACAGCTCAATAGCTTCCTATCACACAAGATCTAAACTGTCTTGCCAACATCTACAAGGTCCTGTGTGATCTACGCCATGCCTACCTCTCCCTGTTCGCCTCCTGCCTCTCTTCCCACTGGCCTCCTCACAGTTATAGTATCCAATAAGCTGAGCTACCGGTGCCTCCAGCCTTGGTGCTAGTTGTTTCTTTAGCCTTATGGCTCCTTCCCTCACTTTGTTCAGGTCTCTATCAAGCCTTTTTGGACATCCGATCTAAAATAGTTCCTCTATCCTGTCACACTCTAATCCAGGGGTTGGCAAACTACAGCCTACGGGCCAAAACCAGTCTGCTGCCTGTTTTTGTAAACAAAGTTTTACTGGAACTCAGCCACATCCATTTGTTTACATATTATCCATGGCTACTTTAACTCTACAATGGCAGAACTGAGTAGATGCAACAGAGACCGTCTGACCTGCAAAGCTTAGAATATATTTACTAGGGGACCCTGTACAGAAAAAGTTTGCCAACCACTGCTATAACCCATTACTCTGACTTATTTTTCTTCATACCTGAAATTACACTTCTTTTCCATTTCCCTCTAGAACTAAGCTCTACCCAGAAGGGGCACTGTCTTGTTCAGCCACATCGAGCACCTGAATAAAAGGAGGTACTAAATAAATTCCTGGGAAGGAATTAACTGAGGACTCACTCAGTACCACGCATTATTCTAAGCTCTTCATGTATATTATTGGATTTAGTTATCATAACAATCCTATGCGATTATCACAATTCATTTTACAATGAGAAAATTGAGGCTTAGAGAGTAGGTGGCAGAGCTAAGATTCAAACTTAGATTTATCTGATGCCAAAGAACGTGTTTTTAACCACTATACTACTTTACAATTCTTTTAAAATTAGTCTTTTTATCCAGGAAAATTGAACATTTTCTCCCTTATTCAAATTGCTCCATTCCTTGTAAAGTTGCATAGTTTTCTGCAAATAAGCCCTGTGCTTTTTCTTGTTAGGGTAGTCGTTGGTACTTTGTAGTATGAGTAGTGATTACAAACAAATTTTTAAAATTATATCCTCTAGTTGGTTTTGCTGCTATGTGAAAGCTATTTTTAAATAATTATTGTGCATTCAACCTCTTGTTTGAACTCTTCTGGTCTAAGAATCAATCAGTTGATTTTCGTGGGATTTCTAGCTACATAATCATTCATATTTTCTACTCCATTCTAATTGCTACATCTAATTTTGTGTGTTTGTGGACTAGCCATAGGTTTCAGAACAATATTACCTCATAATGGCCAGCAAAGGCACTCTTGTTTCAATCATGATTTTCCACTGAAACGTCTCTAAATGTTTTACCTTCAGTAAGACACTGGCTACTATGTTCCATCCTTCTATTTCCAGTTTTCAATGACGATTAAGACAAGTTCTTAATTTTATATATCAGGAAAGAATGTCTAATTTTATGAAATATCATATGGTTTTTCGACTCTGAACTAACAATATATTAAAAGGTCTAGATGTGGGTTTTACATTGTTTATCTGCTAAAGAATTCCATCCAAAAATTTAATTTTAAAAAGTATCAGTTGAAAAACTCCATTAGAAAAATATATGAGCTGTCAATTTGAATACTGCTATCAACTCTGCCTTTCCTCAGAGTTGCAAGATATCTGTCTTATAAATCAGAATTTTGGAGTCAGCCAAAAAACTGCAATTTTCAAATAGGAAGCAATAACGACAAATAAATGAACATTTTAAGAACTTTACCTTCTGAGGATCAAGCTTGCCCAAGACTACTTCCATGAAATCTTCATCTGAAAGCGTGATGGTTACATCAGCAGAATCTCTTGCAGGGCCTTGATACACTTTTCCAGAACCATTTTTTAGGTCAATAGCTGGGAAAAATAGGAAGAAACAAATGTCTGTCATTTTTTTCTTCACAATATGAGAATAAAATAAACCAAATAAATGCAGACAGTTTTATAGTTTCCAAGTTACTGTGGTACTTATTCTATTGGGTTGGCCAAAAACTCGTTCGGGTTTTTCTGTAAGATATGGAAGAACCGAACAAACTTCTTGGCCAACCCAATACATTTATATATTACCTATCACTTAGAAAAAAATTTTAAATCCTTGATTTTTTGAGATGTCCTCTTTATAAAGAATATGATCTTCAAAATAGTCAAATCAATAATAGTTTTTCTTCATTGAAGAAGTTTATACAACAGAGATATTTGAAATGTGAATCAATGTAGAATAATATAAGGAAGTTAAGTGGTTGGAAGTTATATGGTTAAGGCCTTTAGATTCAAATAAAGACTCTGTAGTCAACAAAGGAAGAAAACTGAATTTTAAAACAACTGCATATTGGTTGGGGTGGGGGAAGGGAACACACACTCTAATTACCTTTCAAAAACCTGAATTCATCAAAGGTTCTGTCATATGAATTAAACAACAGTCAAATTAAATTTTTAAAAGTATTCTAATTAGTTTGCTATAATTTATTTATAAAATGTTTATTGCCCTAATTGTTGTGAAGAAACGCTAAAATTAAAATCTTTTCCCTTAAATGTTTTTGACAGAAGGATTAAGTCTCCCAGAAACAGGCTGGGTAACTGGAAAAACTATTAGATTTGCCTTCATTGCTCTCTATACAACACTTACAGAGCTTTATGTTAAAGTTACATTTTAGAAAGTTTTAATTGTCTCATATATGACTGAGGCCAGTCATCCAGGAAGGTAATTCCACTCATCCAGCTTCAGCCTCTTGAAAGTGCTTTCTCTGCTACTGCGAAGAAGCTATGATTGCATCACTCTCCCTAAAAGTGTCAGGAAACTCCCAATTTAGGATCAAGGAAAAGCTACACACATGTAAGCAAAACCATGCATTCTGCTTAGCCAAGCCCTACTCCAAAGAGAAAATTAAGTCACTCCCATTGTCCACAGAAGAGAATCTTGCCAACTAAACTAAAAAATAATAACATGACTATGACGGTTACCTGGGAAGGAGTAAGAGTGAGAAGGAGACCTTTTTGCTTTTTATGCTTCATTCACTCACTTCATTGTTAAGTTTCTTCTAATGGGTGTCAGACAATGTACAAGGTACTAAAAGTAAGGCATGAAGAACAAAGGCTCTGTTCTTATTGGTACACACATATTACAAATGTGTTTTTATGTATTATTTGTATAGTTAAAAAGAAAGGTAGAAAAAGAGAGGGAGGAAGGCAGGCAGGGAGGGAGCAGGGAGAGAATAACGGGCAGGGGTCAGAGGGCAGAAAGGAAAGACTAAAGAAAAGCAAACCTCTGGCATTCAACAGACATGATTTTAATCCTTCACAAGTAAGTGTAAGGACCACTGTATGTACTAGTCTTGCTCAGGAATAAAACTGGACTCACGCATCTTAATACTTCAGTGTGGAATAAGTCTGTTAGCTAATGAAGGCCCTTCTAATGAAGGGCTGTCTACCTGCCCTCTCACTCACTTGGTTTTATGTGCTGCTTCACAGCCATGACTCTTATGAAGCAATAAAACATTTTTTCTGTGGAAAGCTAATAACTAGTGCTGGTAAAAGAAAAGGGGGCTAAAATGGGGGAAGTTCTTAGCAAGAATACAGAAATTTGGGGTAAAGGAGTGAAACTCCCCATTCCACAGTGGCTCAAGTCATGGTTACAAATGGCTCCTGCAGGAGGATCGTCATCCACCACCATCACCTTAGGTTTACAGATCCCTGTCAGGTCATGGGTAATCTAATTGAAATGAAGAAACAAGCTATATGTATTTTCTTTTTGTGTCAGAATGTATTTTAAAAGCTTTATGAATTATTTTAGCTCAGTATTTATATAATCATTAATGCACTGAAAAAGTCCAAAAAATTTCAGTTATACTTTACAGAATTTAATGGGGGAGGGAAAGGTGTTAGATGAGAACATATATTTGGACTTAGAGACCTTTGAAGGTTTTAGAATATACACCTTACAAATTACAACACTCTTACCAAAGTGGGTGTACAAGGAACATACCTCAACTTAATAAAAGCTATTTATGACAAACCCACAACCAACATAATATTCAATGGTGAAAAGCTGAAAGCCTTCCTGCTAAAAATCTGGAACAAGACAAGGATGACCACTCCTATTCAACATAGTACTGGAAGTCTATTCAGCATTCAGACAAGAAAAAGAAATAAAAGGTATCCACATTTGAAGGAAAGAGGTAAAACTGTCATTATATGCAGATGACATGATACTAAATACAGAAAACCCTAAAAATTCCACACAAAAACTACTAGAACTGATAAACAAATTCAGCAAGGTAGCAGGATACAAGATTAATATACAGTTGTATTTCTTTACACTAACAATGAAATATCAGAAAGGGAAAGTAAAAAAAAAAAATCCTTTTTAAAATCGTATCAAAAAAATAAAAAACTTAGGAATAAACCTGACCAAGGAGGTGAAAGGCTCATATGCTGAGAACTGTAAAACACTGATAAAGGAAATGGAAGATGATTTAAAGAAATGGAAAGATATCCCATGCTCTTGGATTGGAAGAATTAATATTGTTAAAATGGCCATACTACCCAAAGCAATTTACAGATTTAATACAATCCCTATCAAATTACCCATGACATTTTTCACAGAACTAGAACAAATAATTCTAAAATTTATATGGAACCATAAAAGACCCAGAATTGCCAAAGCAATCCTGAGGAAAAAGAACAAAGCAGGAGGCATAACCCTCCCAGACTTCAGACAATACTATAAAGCTACAGTAATCAAAATGGCATGGTGCTGGTACAAAAACAGATATACGGATCAGTGGAACAGAAGAGAGCCCAGAAATAAACCCACACATCTATGGTCAATTAATCTTTGACAAAGGAGGCAAAAATATACAATGGAGAAAAGACAGTCTCTTCAGCAAGTGGTGTTGGGAAAGCTGGACAGCTGCATGTAAATTAATGAAGTTAGAACACACCCTCACACCATACACAAAAATCAACTCAAAATGGCTTAAAGACTTAAGTATAAGACATGACACCAGAAAACTCTTAGAAGAGAGCATAGGCAAAACATTCTCTGACATAAATTGCACCAATGTTTTCTTAGGTCAGTTTCCCAAGGCAAAAGAAATAAAAGGAAAAATAAATAAATGGAACCTAATCAAACTTATAAGCTTTTGTACAGCAAAGAAAACCATAAACAAAATGAAAAGATAACCTCCACACTGGGAGAAAATATTTGCAAACAATGCAATAGACAGGGCTTAATTTCCAAAATATACAAACAGCTCATACAATTCAATATCAAAAAAAAAAAAAAAATCAAAAAAATCGGCGTAAGACCCAAATAGACATTTCTCCAAAGAAGACATACAGATGGCCAATAAGCACATGAAAAGTTGCTCAACACTGCTAATTATTAGAGAAATGCAAATCAAAACTACAGTGAGGTATCACCTCACACCAGTCAGAATGGCAATCATCAAAAAGTCTACAAATAATAAATGCTGGAGAGGGTGTGGAGAAAAAGGAACCCTTCTATATTGTTGGTGGGAATGTAAAATGGTGCAGCCACTATGGAGAACAGTATGGAGGCTCCTTAAAAAAAAAACAAAAATAGAGTTACCATATGATCTAGCAATCCCACTCCTGGGCATAATTCCAGAGAAAATTCTAACTGGAAAAGATACATGCACCCCAATATTCATAGCAGCACTATTTACAATAGCCAAGACATGGAAGCAACCTAAGTGTCCATCAACAGATGAATGGATAAAGAAGATGTGGTGTGTGTATATACACATACACACACACACACACACACACACACACACAACAGACTACTACTCAGCCATAAGAATGAAATAATGCCATTTGCAGCAACAAAGATAGACTTAGAGAATATCATACTAATTGAAGTAAGTCAAACAGAGAAAGACAAATATCATATGATACCATTTATATGTGGAATCCAAAATATGAACTTATTTACAAAACAAAAACAGACTCACAGACAGAAAACAAACTTACAGTTACCAAAGGAGGAAGAGGGGAGGGGATAAATTAGGAGCTTGGGATTACTAGATACAAACTAATATATATAAAATAGGTAAACAACAAGTCCTACTCTTTTGCACAGGGAACTGTATTCTGTATCTTGTAATAAGCTATAATGAAAAAGAATATGAAAAGAATATATATATGTGTATATACATATGTATATGTGTATATGTATATAACTGAATCACTTTTCTGTACACCAGAAACTAACACAACATTGTAAATTAACTGTATGTCAATTAAAAAAAAAGTATAGATCCAGTAAACAAACTAACCTAGGGATGTCATGTATTAAATAAATAAATAGATAAACAGATAAGCTATATATCTATCGTATACATTGTACAACACAGGAAATATATTTTATAATAACTATAAATGAAATATAACCTTTAAAAATTGTGAATCACTATGTGGTACACCTGAAGTTTATACAATATTGTACATCAACTATACCTCAATAAAAATTTTTTATTTTATAATAAATAATAGTGTTATAGATTTTACTCAACAGGACGACCTTGCTACAATGTTCTGATTTCAGCTCCCAAAACAGCTGAAGAAGTCTACAATGTCTCTCTTTCTGATTCTTTTTTATTTCATTAATATTTTGCACATCAGTATGGATAAGAAGGTGCAAGTGAGCATTCCAAGATCTGGGCTTCCTTCCCAAAAGCACCTCACTGAGGCCCACCCTCTGGTTTCTTATGCATGTCAAGGGGCTACATCTCTCCATTACACATTCTTGTTCCCCAGAAAAGAGGAAGGGTCCTCGCCCAGGCAGCCCTCCTGCTCCTAGATGATCAAGCATGACAGGCCTCAGAGAGGCCTAACCTCAAAAGACACAGCTAAGACTCCTCCTCCTCCACAGCCAAAACCAACACTGACACCAGAACTCTCCCCATTCTCTCTAGACTCACACTAATTTGGTTTTTAAAAATCCCGACACAGACACACATTCTGCCCAGAGATTCATTGCTGGTGTTGTTTGGATGGCAAGATAGGGGAAGGAGCAGGGAAGATGGGTACGGTCCAGGATCTTTGGGTTTGACATGCATCTTCCAGGCCACTGAGCCCAAACCCCTTGGTTCCTAGACTTGTTCAAGGCCTGTCACTTGTGTAACTCCAGTTCCATAGGTGAACTAAGGAGCCGAGCCTGCTCTCTGTAAACAGGTTTGGATCTGCCATAATGCAAACATGACTGGGACAACTAACAGCAATTTAAAATACCAAGAATTTGGTGATTAACTGTTCAGCAAAACATTTTTACAACTGCTTGTAAAAAAAAAAATTAGGTATTCCCTAAGTCAGAGCATTCAATCATCTATTTAATGTCATTAAGCACCAAGATGCAAAAGAGAGATACCAACATGGAATCATCTTCTAAAATAAGCCAAACACCTAGATACTTTCTACTGCTGCCAGCTACTCTGATTTAGCTCAGTGACACAAAGATGGTGAGAAAACAACCAGAACTGAAAAAAGTTACACAGCTGAGAATCAGATCAAATAAAAAAACAGGCAGATAACCAAAGATAATGATGAACCCTTTCAGAGAAAGCTTCAAGATCCAATTTGATTGTTAGCTTTGATAAATTTGGACCTGAAGAAGAGATGATAAAACAAACAAAAGCCACAAGCATCAATTACAAGTAGTTATTAATAGGTTTCTAATATTCCCATTTTTCTGGTGAAAATACAAGAAAAAACCTTTTGCCTAGGTTAATTAAAGGTAATTATTAAATGTAAGCACATTTTCTAATACTTTCTACAAGTAAAGTGATACTAAGATAAGGAGAAAATCTTAGTTGGTTATTGACACTATATTGAAGGAAATTACGCTATTTGCCAGAGTGAATCACTTGTATACTTTACAAATCTCTACAGAGTTCTTTTCTGCCAACTGTGAGACACATAATTCCAGCACGTTTTCTCTCTTGTAGATTGCATTCCTTTCCTTCACCAGTATCCTCAAAAATCCTGTGTTTTATATTTATAACTCAACTTCTAATATAGTTTCATCTATAGGGGAAAAGGTTGAATTCCATCATGAATAGATAGAAAGAAGGAAGGACAGAAAATAGAAAGAAAGTGATGATACCTACATATCACTGTTAATCTATGAAGTTTTTTAGAAAAAAAAAATAGACACTTTGAACTTTGGGTAACTAAATACATATTTCATGTTTTGGCTTCCTTTACCCCCTTCTGAATTAACCTCCTATAAGCAAATATGTCCTCCAGAAGGACAAACATCAAAATGTTAACTGTAGGTAGTGGGATTATACATCATTATTTTCTGCTCTATACTTTTATATACCAAATTTTATATAATGAAAATATACTCCCTAAAAGGAATAGCAATTGTTATGTTAAAAAGAAACTTACATTAAACCAAAATCAATTGAACAAAACTTCAAAATGTTTCCTAGGAATATGTAATAGAAGATGGTCTCAAAAAGTTTTAGTTGATTTAGAGATACATTTTAATTTTTTTGGTCTCAGTGAGCATTTACAGTGATCTTTAATTGTAATGAGAAATAAAACAGTCTGATTTACAAGGTACTTAGGCACTCTAAAATAGTCATCTCAGAATAAAAATAATGAAAATCTACAAAACAGTAGTTTCTACTGTGCAAGTAAAATCCCAAACCTAAAGATACTTTCCTTTAAAAAAAAGTCTGTATAGACAGATTATCTGCATGATATGTGGTATACAAATAATGAGTGAAGATGGTTCATACCATCAGTTGTGGGACTTGCAGAAGCACAGCCTACAATCCTTGCTTTCAGGTACCACCATAGTATATACTACATCTCATACACTAGCCTACAGTCCCCAGAGAAGGATTACAACCAGGTTTGAGATGGGCCTGAAAGTTAACATGGTCCTGGAGTGTAAGCCAATCACAGGTCACTTCCAGGAGTCCCTCAGCATTCCAGGGGCTCTTGGCCAACCTTAACTACACAGGATCCCATTGTACTTCACAGTTATGAAGGATGGGGAAAATCCTTGAGCTAAAAAGTATTCTGGATGCTCCTTGTACCACATTAGTAGACAGATTCAAGGGACCACAGCTGCTTGACTACAAATGAAAGGATCTTGTCCCTTGGGACCTCAAGACAAAAAACACGAGAAATCAAGAAGTTTCAGTGAACATTCACTGATACACCATTTTTCTCCAACAACTCTAGAGATCGGAATACTCTATAACATAAACCTAAGGCTAGAATACTCTATAAAGAAAGAATATTCTACCAATCAAAGTAAGGCTAGAACACTTTATAATATAAAGGTAAAGAAACGATGGTCAGCGTTCATTAATAGCATGCTTCATGATTCAAAATATGAATAGCGGTCAGCTATGGAATAAATGTTTGTTTCTCCAAAATCCATACGTTGAAGCCCTAATCTCCAGATAATGATGGTATTTGGAAATGGGGCCTTTGGGAGGTAATTAGGTTTAGGTGAGATCATAAGAGTAGAGCCTCCATAACGGGGTTAGTGTCCTTAGAAGGACAGACATGAGAGAGATGATCTTTCTCTCTGCCTTGTGGGGAAACAGTAAGGAGGCGGCCATCTGCAAACCAGAAAGAGGGTTCTCACTGGAGCCCAAACATGCTGACACCCTCACACTGCACCTTCCAGCCTCCGCACTATGAGAAAATAAATTTCTGTTGTTGAACCTACCCAGTCTATAGTATATTTGTTATAGCAAACTGAACAAAGACACTCTCATTGTTAGAAGCAGTGGCCTCTCAATCTATAAATGACTGATGCTGAAGAAAGAGAATGGATGTATGCTCACTTCCCTTAACCTATATAGAAACAGCACAGTGAAATCGATAAAGCCATATATTTTTCTGTCATGACATATAGACACTGGATACTTAAAAACTTGCTAACAGATCTGGCTGATTAGCAAAGTGAGCCCACAAAAGTGCTAGTGCTTTTATTATGCAGATAAAAAAAGAAGAAAATTCTCTGATCTAGAAAATTTTTTTTACTCATCTTTAGTAATTTCATCTTACCTTCCCCAATTTCACTTTAAGAATTAAATTAAAACTGGACACTGCAATCTTTTAAGAGACCACAGCACAGAAAAGTTCGTGCCATGATTAAGAATGTAGTTACACAACAGATACAAAAGACATGGTAGAATTTTTTTTACCCCTTTCCCTTTTTATCTTCTCTTTCTTCTTAAAATGGTACCAGAGTCCTTTTGGAGCTCCACAGAAGTGAATGGAAATGTGACTGCTTTCTCTCTGCAGCAACTTGGCTTATATTGGATGTCTTGCCAGGTTGCTAACATGGCACTCTAGTAGATAACTTCCCTAGATTAGATAAAATTAGTACCTTTGACTGCCATCTGTATAGACGAAGAAAATAATTATGATTATATACTGATAGTTAAGGTGATAATCCAAAATGTTAATTTGGGGGGAATGAAGAAAATATTTTTAAAGCTGTTAAAATATAATGAGAATTACTCAAAACTGTAAAATATTTCATTTAACCTGATGTACTTTCTTCACATTTAAGAGGAATTTGAAGATTAGTTAAAGAAGCATACGGCCAAGGTGACTGTTTAAAGTACTAATTTCAGGTGTTACAATGAAATCTTTAAAACAGATATTTTCATTTTAATTGATTCCCTTCATCTCTAAAAAACATGCATGGCTTTGGGTGCCATGAAACCCGTTATTTCCCATAAAAAAACAACTTACCAAAGAAGGTTAAGATTTACCTACCTTCAAAGAGACGGGCTTTAGTTATAACAAGGATACTTTATCTTTATTGACTAAGAGTTATCTTAAAATATTATAGAGCCAGGGACATGACTTACTCCACTTAGCTGCAGTATTTTCACCTTTAGTGATATGCCACTCAAACACAGCATTTACTTTCTTCACCACCTCTCCCCCCATATGCTGAAGGCGGCGACCTATTTCCTCAAACACAAGGGTACTCTGAAGCTCCCTACCCTAGCAAAAAGAGAAAAGTTAATTTAATTTTAGAAGTTCTGTAAAAATGACTCAAGGGGATAAAACTATTACAAAATAAAAGTGCAACAACATGATTTTTTTTGAAAAACCTGCACATAAATAAGGGAAACTAGTTTTTTCTCACTAGGTTTCTTTCACACCTTTCCTTATATTAATTTATGTCATCCAGAACGTCACTCCTCTTAATAAAAGAATTTTACTTTTATCAAAATTCAGAAATAATATTTTACAAGTAGACTAGGAACTAACTGGATAACTTATATCCTAACTAACTTCAGCAGGAAGATACTGCACAAATCAGTCAACTACTGTGGTCTCATTTCTCTGTTTGTAAAATAGGACTAAATTACACGAAGCCTGAATTTCTGTCTAGCTCTAAAATTTCTTAAGTTTTTGATCTTAGATTCTCTTTAAAGAGATTTTAATTTTCATTCAGTTATATGATAATATGGTGATTGAAAGACAAAGATCATGGGTTTGAAAACCTCGACATTACAAAGAATATTTTGGAGACAGAAAATATATTTTTATTAAAAGTTTCAGCATGTTAATACAGAATAACACAAATGTTTTAATAAATAATACATGCTACTGTTTTTATATCTGCATTCAAAGCATTATACAAATCTTTAAATCAAGAAAAAGGTACAGGATATTTAAATTTTTAATATATTTTTCTCCCAAATACTGTTTAAGATTTCTCATTAAACAACTGATTTACTTACTCTAAAACTAGAAAATTACTTATATTCTCTTGAAAGATACCCTAGTATCCCCACAAAAAAGTTTTTTATAAAATTCGTAAGTTGTCAAAATACTCCTTTTTCTCCAAGCAGTTTTAAACTAATGTTCTCCAGTTCAAGAGTTAAGAATCTTTCATAGCTCTTAATTTACTAAAGTAGACTGAATATTCTTAAAGTGATCTTAATTGAAATTCATAAGTCAGGGTATGACTTGGATGTCAGTGGTTATAACCCACCTCAGATGGTGTCTTAGCTAAAACATCAGCTGTTGGCACAAGATCCACATATGCATTTGAAATGACGATGTCTCCAGTTCCTTGGATCTTATAAAGGTACAAGAGGAAAAAAAAAACAACCAGTTCACTCCAATGATTCCAAAGAAAATACAATTTCATTGTGAAACAGTATAAAGTCTTTTAAAAGAAATTTACATTTTTCTTCATATGAAAAAGAAAATAATCCAAATTAAATAAACAGTTCATAAATTAAATAGCAAGAGAAATAAACATGAAAGCTTACTGATTTAATACAAGTGTTAATTAACCCTAACTGTAGAATCAACTGGAGCCCTTTTAAAAAATATTTATGATCAGGTCCCATCTCCAAATATTCCAATTTAAATGGTCTGGGGTGGACCCTGAGCATTGGTATTTGGGGGATTTTTTTTTTTTTTCCAATATAAGTATGTCTAATGGGGAGCCAGGGTGAGAATTGCTTAATTCTTATAAATAGTAAAAGGCATGGCACAAAATCCACATGAGGTAGGGGTACGTAAAGTGTATTTGTTCGGTTAACATAGAATAAAATTGGGTAGGAACAGACCACACTCTTTTCAAAGAAATAATTCTAGCTCTTATTTCAAAAAGGAAGTGTATACAGTATAAAGTAATACTTAAATAGCCTTTTTATAAAATATTAAAGGAACTCGAATTCTAATTCCTAATACATCAACTAAAATTATTCCAGTGGTATTCTTTCATAAAAGTATGGTATTGCTACAAATGTATAGGACAATGTCTAAAACTTCAGGCAGCATTTATTAAAACTGACTTTTAACAATCAGGAAGATCATTCTCCCTTGACTACTCCCCATTATACTTCAGAAAAAAAGATCTTTCAAACAATCCTACCTCAAGAAACAAGAAAGATCTCATATAAACAGCCTAACATTATACCTAAAGCACTTAGAAAAAGAATAACAAAAAGACCCCCAAGTTAGCAGAAGGAAAGACATCATAAAGATCAGATCATAAATAAATGAAAAAGAAATGAAGGAAACAATAGCAAAGATCAATAAAACTAAAAGCCGGTTCTTTGACAAGAGAAACAAAATTGATAAACCACTAGCCAGACTCATCAAGAGAAAAAGGGAGAAGACTCAAATCAATAGAATTAGAAATAAAAAAGGAGAAGTAACAACTGACACTGCAGAAATACAAAGGATCATGAGAGATTACTACAAGCAACTATATGCCAATAAAATGGACAACCTGGAAGAAATGGACAAATTCTTAGAAAAGCACAACCTCCTAAGACTGAACCAGGAAGGAATAGAAAATATAAACAGACCATTCACAAGCACTGAAATTGAAACTGTGACTAAAAATCTTCCAACAAACAAAAGTCCAGGACCAGATGGATTCACAGGTGAATTCTATCAAACATTTAGAGAAGAGCTAATACCTATCCTTCACAAACTCTTCCAAAATATAGCAGAGGTAGGGACATTCCCAAACTCATTCAATGAGGCCACCATCACCCTGATACCAAAACCAGACAAAGATGTCACAAAGAAAGAAAACTACAGGCCAATATCACTGATGAACACAGATGCAAAAATCCTCAACAAAATACTAGCAAACAGAACCCAACAGCACAGTAAAAGGATAATACACCATGATCAAGTGGGGTTTATCCCAGTAATGCAAGGATTTTTCAATATACACAAATCAATCAATGTGATAAACCATATTAACAAATTGAAGGAGAAAAACCATATGATCATCTAAATAGATGCAGAAAAAGCTTTCGACAAAATTCAACACCCATTTATGAAAAAAGCTCTCCAGAAACAAGGCATAGAGGGAACTTACCTCAACATAATAAAGGCCATATATGACAAACCCACAGCCAACATCATCCTCAATGGTGAAAAACTGAAACCATTTCCACTAAGATCAGGAACAAGACAAGGCTGCCCACTCTCACCACTCTTATTCAACATAGTTTTGGAAGTTTTAGCCACAGCAATCAGAGAAGAAAAAGAAATAAAAAGAATACAAATCGTAAAAAAAGAAGTAAAACTGTCACTGTTTGCAGATGACATGATACTATACACAGAAAAGATGCTACCAGAAAACTACTAGAGGTAATCAATGGATTTCGTAAAATAGCAGGATACAAAATTAATGCACAGAAATCTCTTGCATTCCTATACACGAATGATGAAAAATCTGAAAGAGAAATTAAGGAAACACTCCCATTTACCACTGCATCAAAAAGAATAAAATACCTAGGAATAAACCTACCTAAGGAGACAAAAGACCCGTATGCAGAAAACTATAGGAGACTGATGAAAGAAATTAAAGATAATATAAACAGATGGAGAGATATAACATGTTCTTGGATTGGAAGAATCAATATTGTGAAAATGACTATACTACCCAAAGCAATCTACAGATTCAATGCAATCACTATCGAACTGCCAGTGGCATTTTTCACATAACTAGAACAAAATATTTCACAATTTATATGGAAACACAAAAGACCCCGAATAGCCAAAGCAATCTTGAGAAAGAAAAATGGAGCTGGAGGAATCAGGCTCCCTGACTTCAGACTATACTACAAAGCTACAGTAATCAAGACAGTATGGTACTGACACAAAAACAGAAATATAGATCAATGGAACAGGATAGAAAGCCCAGAGACAAGCCCACACACATATGGTCACCTTATCTTTGATAAAGTGATAGCCTGAAGTGATAGCTGAAGTGATATCACTGAAGTGATAGCCTCTTCAGTAAGTGGTGCTGGGAAAACTGGACAGCTACATGTAAAAGAATGAAATTAGAACACTCCCTAACATCATACACAAAAATAAACTCAAAATGGATTAAAGACCTAAAGGTAAGGCCAGACACTATAAAACTCTTAAGAGGAAAACATAGGCAGAACAGTCTACGACATAAATCACAGCAAGATCCTTTTTGACCCACCTCCTAGAGTTATGGAAATAAAAACAAAAATAAACAAATGGGACCTAATGAAACTTAAAAGCTTTTGCACAGCAAAGTAAACCACAAACAAGATGAAAAGACAACCCTCGGAATGGGAGAAAATATTTGCAAACGAAGCAACTGACAAAGGATTAATCTCCAAAATACACAGGCAGCTCATGCAGCTCAATACCAAAAAAACAAACAACCCAATCCAAAAATGGGCAAAAGACCTAAATAGACATTTCTCCAAAGAAGATATACAAATTTCCAACAGACACATGAAAGGATGCTCAACATCACTAATTATTAGAGAGATGCAAATCAAAACTACAGTGAGGTATCCCCTCACACTGGTCAGAATGGCTATCACCAAAAAATCTAAAAACAATAAATGCTGGAGAGGGTGTGGAGAAAAGGGAACCCTCTTGCACTGCTGGTGGGAATGTGAATTGGTACAGCCACTATGGAGAACAGTACTGAGGTTCCTTAACAAACTAAAAGCAGAACTACCATACAACCCAGCAATCCCACTACTGAGCATATACCCTGAGAAAACCATAATTCGAAAAGAGTCATGTACCACAATGTTCACTGCAGCACTATTTAGAATAGCCAGGACATGGAAGCAACCTAAGTGTCCACCGACAGATGAATGGATAAAGAAGATGTGCCACATATATACAATGGAATATAAACTGTTATTATTGTTGGTGGTGGTACTTAAACTGCTCGACACAAACCATCAATGTAGTACAAATGATCAGGCCAAAAAGTATCACCCTGGTCAATTGTATTAACAAAAATAATCTGTAAAAAACTTATAAAAGGCTGATTGCACGTCCTTTTAGTGTTTTACTGGAGCACTGCTAACAGCCTCACCCCAAAATTACTTAACTCTATAGGGAGATATACTGTCTTGTTACTTACTATTAATTAAGCCCAGGCTCTGTGACCTAAGATGTTAATTTGTGGGTTTTTGTGTGATCAAAATGCACCCGATTTCTGTCCAGTAGGAAATATAACCATAACAGATATGGTTTTACTGTTTTATAGGACAATTGACTAGTTTTGTCTCTAACTCAGCAAAATTATTTTAGAATGCTTTCCCTGTTGGACCACATAAACCCTGTTGTTCTAGTTCTCCTTTGAACCAGTTTTATCATCTTGCTAGCTCCCTCGTTAAGGAATTAAATAAATTTCCATCACATTTTCATTTTATATCTGTCTGAGAGTCATGCCTTTAATTTTCTGAAGATTATATTCTGACAACAACTTGAATGATGGGTTGAGCCAAAAAGATATGGTTGGTTGGGTTTTCAGAAATGCTATGTAGACAGGCACCAATTTAGCTGAGAATAAAAAACAGAAAATAGCTTCTTTTCGGCCAGAACAGCCATCTTCCAGTAATTCACCGAAATGACCAACACAAAGGGAAAGAGGAGGGGCACCCGCTACATTTAGAAAACATGGAGCTGCTCCTTTGGCCACATACATGCGAATCTACAAGAAAGGTGATATTGTAGATATCAAGGGAACAGGCACTGTTCAAAACGGAATGCCCCACAAATGTTACCATGGCAAAACTGGGAGAGTCTACAATGTTACCCAGCATGCTGTTGGCATCATTGTAAACAAACAAGTTAAGGGCAAGATTCTTGCCAAGAGAATAAATGTGCGTATCGAGCATGTTAAGCACTCTAAGAGCCAAGATAGCTTCCTGAAACTAGTGAAGGAAAATGATCAGAAAAAGAAGGAAGTCAAAGAGAAAGGTACTTGGGTTCAGCTGAAGCGCCAGCCTGCTCCACCCAGGGAAGCACACTTCATGAGAACCAATGGAAAAGAGCCTGAACTGCTGGAGCCCATTCCCTATGAATTCATGACATGATGGGGGTAAAGAAAATAAAAAACCTGGACTGTAAAAACAAAAAACAGAAAATAAAAAACAAGGTACAGAGGCATCTTATTTTCAATTAAAAGTTACCACTGATTTTTTTTTTAAAAACTTTCTAAGTTTTATATCATATCCATAGTAATAACCAAAAGTATGCTAGGATGGAACATAATTATAGGATACAGTGAAGAGGGTAACAAAACAATGTACCTCTAACTACATTATTCATACCTTGGTTTGGAAATGGATTCTACTTCCTTCCTTCCACATCTCAGTTTGTAGAGTTTGTCCTGGATATACTGGTTTTGCAAAACGAACCTTTAAAAAAAATGTGTTTTAGGGTTAAAAATGTTTTAATATGAAACTTTTCCACTTTGCAGGGGGGGTGGAATTTGAGGGGGAGGTTGGAGAGCATAAAAGGAAGAAACAGAGACTGGTGTACTTAAATTCATAAAAATAGTAATATGATACAATTAGTAGAGAAAGGATATAGTTAGTAAAAGTTAATTCTTTGTCTTTCAAAGTATAGAACCAATAAATAGTTTAATCTTGACAAATCAAAACACAGAAGAATAATCATATTAAGTAGAGTTATATAGGTAACCACCAGAACAACTTAACAGAAGCAGTTAAAAGTGGCACTAATTAAGTCTGAGGAATAAGACGTGGGGTTGTTGTATAGGACAGAATAATTACACTTTTTATTTCCTAATTTTCTATACTATTTTATTTGCTCTGTATACATATTATTGGCTGATTTTTAAAATAATTATAATAATAACTATAAAATAGTTATAATAATGAGAATAATCAGTGTTATCAAAGGCAAGACATCAGAAAATAAATTTCCACCGCTGCATGGATCACAAACTGATAAAAGCTTTTGGAGCTATTTGACACTGCCTTAAAGTTTTGTTTCTTTTTTTTTTTAAGTATATGTCTTTCGATTTATGCAAAATTGTGCAGAGTCAGTTTTCTTTGTAATTTATAACGGATGAAAACTTGAAGCCAACTTAAAAGTGCAAAACTAGGGCTTCCCTGGTGGTACAGTGGTTAATAATCCGCCTGCCAATGCAGGGGACACGGGTTCAAGCCCTGGTCCAGGAAGATCCCACATGCCGCAGAGCAACTAAGCCCGTGCGCCACAACTACTGAGCCTGTGCTCTAGAACCCGCGAGCCACAACTATTGAGCCCACGTGCTATAACTACTGAAGCCCGCACACCTACAGCCTGTGCTCCGCAGCAAGAGAAGCCACCGCAATGAGAAGCCCATGCACCGCAACGAACAGTAGCCCCTGTTCACCGCAACTAGAGAAAGCCCGCACACAGCAAGGAAGACCCAATGCAGCCAAAAATAAATAAACTTAAAGTGACCACAAAAAAAAAAGTGCAAAACAAAAATCAATATGCAGCCAACATACTGATATAGGTGCATGTTTATTAGAGTTCAAATGCAGCCACTTAACATTTTCAATTAAGTTAAGGCAAATTATAAAACAGTAAAAAATGAATAAATAAATTTTTAAAGGTAAATCTCGAGTTTTTGTTAAGGCATATATGCTGCTATATGTATGTCCCTAACTATTTATAAAACAATCAAATTAATCTGTTAAAAGTATAACTGTATATAATATCCTTCATGATGCATGTGTAATAGAGGCATTTATAGCTACAAAAAGAAAACTTGCTGATTGCCAAGTCAATGAAATAATTAAAATAATAACTTCTGTATAGTACCTATTTTTAAGTGAAGTCACTAAGACTCCTCTAAACTAAAAAGGAACAAGTAGTTAAATTATTAATAATTTACACACACCTTAATTGCTTTGAATCTCGACACGTCATTATCTGCAAACTGCTGTAAAACATGCCTGGCAGAAAATCCAAATGTACATAATCCATGTAATATGGGCTTGTCAAAACCTAAAAATAAGAGAGAGAATTTAGTTAGATAAAGGCACATTTCATGTTTAAAAACCAAGAACAGTTCATTCAGGACTTGAAAAATACATTTTTAAACTGCATTAGCCTGAATCATACCATCTATTTTAACACATTATTGACTGGGGGGATTTTTGCAGAAACTAACGCCTATGGCGTTAATACGTCTCCGGTCAATAATGTGTTAAGAAACATGGAAAATATTTTATAAATAATACTTCCTGGGAGAAAAATTATGAAATAAGCAAAAAAAGAAAAAAAAGAGAAAGGAATGCCAGAGATCTGGGGACACAAATAATTATTTTGTTTAGCTTTGGTTGTAACCATGAAATCATCCACAGTGATTTCAATATCCATGTATGTAGATGATCCTTCTTCAACCTTCTTTCAGTTCTTTGCTCTCCCCTAAAACGGCCTCGACCTTCATGATAACTCAGACACCCATCCCCATGGTCCTATCCTAGACCTTGCACTAGCAGGAGCTACCTTCCACCATAATCTGAATTTCACGTACACCAATTTCTGAACACTACTTCCCACCTTTCCATGTCCTTTGCATAAACATATTAGGAGAGGGCTATTTTTTAAATGTTACTCAAACTTCCAGTCATAAGTAGCGACATCTTTAAGTATTATTTAGATAACTGAGCTAATATTTTCATTGGCTCACATTATTAGCAACTCACCTGCTAAGTTAGCAAAGTCAGGATCAATGTGTAAGGGATTCCAGTCTCCACTGAGGCGGTACAAAGCAGCCTGTGGAGAAAGAATTATAAAATAAACTAGCACCCAGTGCCTTCTTAGAATACATTAAACTAAAAACAGGAAATATGGCTGGTTATTGCATAAGAAATGCATTATAATGTACCTAATAGTAGCTCTGATTAAAAAATAACTATTTCTAACAAAAAAAGATTAAGTGTAAATCAAATGCTTTTTGTAACACCTGCCACTGAAATTAGAAGGGGTGAGGACCGTCAAATAATAGGAAGGGGAACCAAGAACTGCATCTGGGAACAACACTGGTTACCACTGCCTAAGGAGAAATTCACAAAAAGGAATCCATCAATCTACTCTCATTAAAACACAATGAAGGGCTTCCCTAGTGGTGCACTGGTTAAGAATCCACCTGCCAATGCAGGGGACACGGGTTTGATCCCTGGTCTGGGAAGATCCCACATGCCACAGAGCAACTAAGCCCGTGTGCCACAACTACTGAGCCTGCGCTCTAGAGCCTGCGAGCCACAACTACTGAAGCCCAAGCACCCCAACTACTGAAGCCCGCATGCCCTAGAGCCCGCGCTCCGCAACAAAGGGAAGCCACCACAATGAGAAGCCCGTGCACCACAACGAAGAGTAGCCCCCGCTCGCCGCAACTAGAGAAAGCCCGCGCACAGCAACGAAGACCCAATGCAGCCAAAAATTAATTAATTAATTTTTAAAAAAAGAAAAGAAAGAAACATTAAAAAAAAAACACAGTGAAGATAAGGTGTAAATGTTTATAGCCTCTTCTAACCAAGCAAAATTTATGCCAACTTTCTTAATGGGGTGTTTTAAATTGAAGCCTGTAACCCAATACTAGACATATAAACATCACACACTCCTCACAAACTTTCATTCTACTGGGTACACTAAATCCTGAGATCAGCTCATCCTGCAAAAAAACAGACTAATAACTTGCCATTAAGATTATATTCCTGCTTATTCCAGATCCTCACATCACTTCTGTACTTAGACAAGGCAGAATTAGCAGAAAGATATAGATAACAATAGGAAAAAAGTCACCACACTTCCCAGCATTTAAATTGTGCATTGGTCAAATGAGAGAGTACTTTTCAGTACTGAAGGGAAGAAATTCACAAAAGAGCTAACAGTAAGTATTTAATGTATCTGTGTATTAACTTTGGGGCTGCCTCCAGACTTCTCTTTCTTATCAACTGCTAGGTCAAGCTTTCCACGACTATTAAAATGTTGTGTAGAGACTAGCCATGTCAGCATACCTGACTTTCTTAATGAGTTTTTGTTGTTTTTAATTATTGATTATTCTTTTTTAACAAATTTTATTTACAGAAAATAACATCTCCTCTAATTCATAGGAAAATGTTGTTTACTTTTTAATGTTTTGTACAATTTTAATAAGCTCTTTCTCTTTCCCATCACTCTATATGATAGTTTTCTAAATTATTCACTTTTTTAATGACTCAGTATTTTTTCCCTTTATATGGCTTCTAAAAATAATTAAATCAAATCAACAATTATCAAATAGATGTGACTTAAGATTCTGTATAAGATGGTAGAGGATTAAATGATAAATTTTAGAAAGCACTTTAAAAAAAATAAAACACTAGGCAAATATACATCATCACGTTGCATACAAATGGAAAAAAAAATGACGAATTTCAGGGTCCAAAGGGGAAGGTGTCAAACACATAACAGATCATGGGCTTTGGCACCAGACAGACCTAGGTTCAAATCCAGCTCTGCCATTAGTGGGCAATTTTCTTTATCACCCTAAGCCTCAATCTTCTCATTTAAAAAACTGAGAGGCGAATCAAACTCTTACAGAGCATTATCCTTGATAAATATTAATACCTCAATAAATGTGAACTATTATGATTATTTTAAAAGATTTCAGCAACAGTATAAGACAATCAAGTTTTTAAGATTAGTGCCAGTGTTCTTACCCCACAGATATTATTCCTATAAATGAAAAGAAACAATTCTTCTAAAGAAATCATATTAAAGGAATATGAAAATTTTCATATTATTTCAATGACAGCATTGCTTCCAACAGAAGGCAGAATTAGCAAAGACATAAAAAATCTATCATGAGAAATGACTAAAGTCAACTGATTGGATGTTTAACTAAATTCAATCATAATGCAAAATAACCGTTCTCCAAACAACAAAGAACACTATCAAGGTTTATTTTCTGAATATCTTGAAGGACTTTCATATTTCAGAAGAAAAGCAAAAAGCTTTGTGCTTTGTTCTGTTTCATTTCTGCCTAGATGTAAAAATTACTAAAATTCACACATACAAACTAAGAAAAATAGCTCTATATTGTCTTACTTGAGTATTAAATGTAAGTGGGAGGATCTTCCATATATGAGTAAATTAGTTCTTAGTTTTATTTATTTAAAGTGTACCAGTAGGGACTTCCCTAGTCGTCCAGTGGTTAAGAATCCACCTTCCAGTGCAGGGGACATGGGTTTGATCCCTGCTCAGGGAAGTAACACCCCACATGCCAAGGGGCAACTAGGCCCTTGTGCCACAACTACTGAGCGCACGCCCTCTAGAGCCCGCACACCACAACTAGAAAGCCCACATGCCACAACTACTGAACCCACACACTCTGGAGCCTGCGCACCACAACTAGAGAGGCTGCGTGCCACAACTACTGAGCCCATGCTCCACAACTAGAGAGCCCACATGTCGCAGTGAAAGATTCCGCATGCCGCAACGAAGACCCTGCGTGCCACAACTAAGACCCAATGCAGCCAAATAAATAAGTAATGTTTTTTAAGTGTACCATTAAGTTAAACTAAATGCTAAATTAAAAGGGTCAGGAATTAGTTCTTCCCAAATCCTCACACCCCTAAAAAAGCAAACAGATCAACAAGAAAAACAAGTAAAACTACACAGATCCCAGGCCTACAGTGTAACTAGAAGAGAAAAACCACAAACTTCAAATTCCTATAAGTAGAAAAATAAACACCTATATCCAGCAGCACTGTCTTCTGAGCACCCTCTCAAAACTACTAGAGAGAGTGGTAGAGGCGGGGAGGGGGAGTATAGCAGAAGCTCATGGAAGAGAAAAAAGGAAACAAAGAAAAATCACTTCGAGACAGACAGTCTACCTCGAGGACAAAAATACTGAGAAGAATCCTGGAAGATTAGAATACTGACTACTGAGAAAAGAATTAAAAGTGCATGGGCCTCCAAATGGCAGTCCCAGAAAGGCAATACTTCTGAGGGAGAAGAGGATAAAACAAAGATGTCCCCTTTGAAGACTGAATGGTGAAGAAAAAGAAGCAAGAGGGGAAATTTATGATCCTGCAGGATAAAGAGAACTAAAAAAAAATTTAATAAAACACTTCCCCACTATGCCCTACTCCAAAAGGCCATCCATTAAAGAAAAGGCACTTTGCTATACTGACAGAAGATGACAATCTTGAATTTCTTTAAGAAAGAATCTTGTAAACCGTCCCAAACTACTAACTTTACCTACAAAATGCATATAGGTAAGTAATCTCCATCTGTGCAAAGCTACAATAAGACTAAAAAAGAAAATAAGAACCAAAACATTATTATAAATAAAATTTTCCCAAAAAGAACAACTAACAAACAGAAGAAAACGATAACACAATACTCAAGCATTTGGGGATAGGAAATAAACATCTTGAATCTGAAATTCAAAAACCAAGAATATAAATGGACAACAAACATAAAGAAATGAAGTAAGAGATGATTAAACTTGGGAAAGAAATAAAAGAAAAATCAAAATCATATTAGAAATTGAAGACTAAATTATAATGTTCTCAAAGGAGAACATATTCAAACAAAATTTTAATAAGGCACATAGAAGAAATAAAAGAAAAAAACCAAGAGGATGGAAATGAGATTAATAAAGAACTAAAAAAGGACAGAGAGAAAATGGTTGGAAGAAAGATAGAAAAAGATCCAATGTACATAAAGAGTACCTGAAGAAATAAAAACAATGAATAAGAACTAATATTTAAAATTATCACCCTAGAAAACTTTTTGAAAATAAAAGATCTGAACACACATATTAAAAAGGCCCACCAGGTACATGGGAAAACTGACCTGGAATGAGCAACACTGAGACTTATCCTAGTAAAACTATTAGATTTTTAAAGATAAAGGGAAAAAAAATCCTAAAGCCCTCAAGGATAAAGATCAAGTAACTTAGAGGAAGATAATGACTGGCATCAGACTTCTAAACAGCAATATAGAAAGCCAGGCAACAATGGAACACCATTTTAAGAAACTCAAGATTTCATATCCAGCCAAGCTGTCCTTCAAGTATCCAGGGTATAGAAAAATAGTTTTAAATACATAGGAACCAGACTTCCCTGGTGGCGCAGTGGTTAAGAATCCGCCTGCTAATGCAGGGGACATGGGTTCAAGCCCTGGTCCAGGAAGATCCCACATGCCATGGAGCAACTAAGCCCAGGCGCCACGACTACTAAGCTTGCACTCTAAAGCCTGCAAGCTACAACTACTTAGCCCACGTGCCACAACTACTGAAGCCCACACGCCTAGAGCCTGTGCTCCGAAACAAAGAGAAACCACCACAATGAGTAGCCCGCGCACCACAACGAAGAGTAGCCCCTGCTCGCTGCAACTAGAGAGAGCCCGCGCGTAGCGATGAAGAAGACCCAATGCAGCCAAAAATAAATAAATAAATTTATTTTAAAAATAATAATAAGATAAATAAATACATAGGAACCAAAGGAATACTATACACGAGGCCTTCTTGGGGAACCTACCACAGGAGGAGCTTTATCCAACCAGGAGATATGGGAGAACCTTTGGCAAAAGGATTGATATATATTCAATTGCAAATCTAAGACTAAAACAAAGGTGGGGAAGAGGGAAGAATAATATATAAATGTTAAAATGTTCTGAAAAAGTAAAATTAATGCATTCCCCAAAATGTGAACTATAAGGGAAAGAGAAACAAGAAAATAAAATAGGCTCTTTAATTGTTAGAAACAAGTAGGAAACAAAGCACAGCAATAAAAACTGAAAAAACAAATAGTAATAAATGAGAAAATTGGGCACTATGAGCATATAAAAAGGTATAGGACTTCCACTTCCGGCCTAGATGGAATAAGTGGAATGAACTTACTCTTCCACTGTAAACAATTAGGAAAAAAAATTTTTTTCAGTGGGCGAGGGAGATACTGTTCTTAGACACTGGACAGGAGGCAGAACAGGATTATGATTCTTGATAGAAAAGAAACAAACAAGATGGACTCTACAATGGCCACAGCGCTCTGCTTGACAGCACTTTCTAGACTGCAGTGCGAAAAGGGAAACAGAAACATAGCAAAACACTCTCAAAGAGTTAAAGAGATAAAGATCAGAGTTCTGGGAGAATGGGCAGTTAGAATGTAGATGTACTGAAAAGGAGGAAGCTACACAGGAAACAGTTCCAGAAATTTAAATAGAAGTCCCCTTGAGGGCCACAGAGAAAGGCCCTGGAAGATGAGACACCACGTGAGGAAGAAGCCAGGTGGAGATTAGAGGCACGCCAGCCAACAGGGAGCACTAAGACCCTGCACTTGTGAAAGAGCCATCCTGGACTTTCCTGCCCCACCCAGCCGCCATCTCAGAACAGCTACATGAGTGACAGCCAACACCATTTGTAGCACAAGGACCGCCCAGGCAACCCAGAGTCATGCAAAATAATAAATCATTGTTTCAAAACAAAATTTTAAAAGTACTTATAATACACATGGCAATATAATAAAGAATTATATTTTAATGGAGTATAACCAATATTCCAAAGATTAACTTTATTTAACAATGACGGTAGCTAAAATCCTAATTGTTAGAATAAGTAGTACGAGATATGTATCTGGGGAAAGTAAAGATACTTGTTTTCATTCTCCTCAAATACAAAGCCTAACACCTGTTACCTATTTATTCTTTGGTCTTTCTAGATTATTGGGGATGAATTTTCTCTTTATTAATTATGAAAAACCATGAAGTATACTTGTAATATCATACCAGTTTGAAGATGAAGAAATTCTCCTAAAGACATGAAAAACAAAATATTCCAGGAGTGATATTGCTAGAGCGATGGTTGCTAGTTTCCCTACTGATTGAGAAGTTACTTATTTAATTTAAATACCTGGCACAAAGTTTATGCTATAACAACATAATCTGTTCCATTTCCACTTCTCCTTAAAGGTCTGTTCGTCCACAATCATCTCCCACCACTCTCCGGTGTGAATGCTCTAATTCTTACTCCTTGTACATACATCATGCTCCTTTCTGCTATCATTACTAAGTTCTTATCCCCTTCCAGGCCATACTGCAAGCCTTATATCCCTGGTAAGAGAGACTATCTATACACCATTTTAGTTCAGAAGTCCCATCCTTCCTACCAAACTCTTCTGTATGTCATTCTCTAATAAGTAGCCCATCTCAGAATGTCTACAGCACTTACTCTACAATTCAAAGCCTTGTATTTAATCATTCGTTGCTTAGAATAGGTGCCCCAGAAATTAAGACATCTACACCTTATATCTAAGTATCCTTTCAGTTCCTTGTCAATAGATCACACTTCTTCTACTTGATTTGTATCTCCTATAGCACAGATCCAATTTAAAACAGCCCACAAATCCCCTGAAATTTAAGCAAAGTTTTATGCAAAATGTTTCTGAAGAAACAGTCGGTAGTTTTTATCATATTCTCGAGTGACCATATGATACAAATGGTCAGGAACCTCTGTCAAATGATGGGTGTCCATTATTTATACAAAAAATATTTGTTAACATATAAACTGTCCTTTGTCACACAGCAAAATACTCAAGTCTGCTAAAAGCTAACAAAAAGTTCTATTCATCTGAAAAAAGAAAAAAAAATCTTTCTGCTTACTGTATAAAGAAATTCAAGCCATGGAAACTATTCAGCTTTTCTTACCTACAGCAGATACATTTTATTATTTCAGTAACACAAGAATAATAATGGAGCATTTCTGGGTTTTCTGAACCATGAAACCATGAAGTCTTCTGTTCTTTAGTGTGCTAAAAAAATTAATTTCACTATGAAGCTTTAATTAAACATAAATATGAGTGCTCTCTTAAGAAACTGATAAGAAATAGGGATAGGAAGAACATTTAAAGGCAAAAACTAATCTGAGGTAGAAAGTATTGTTCTATCACCCAATTATATAGTGTATAAAAAAATACAATTAATATGTTCCAAATTTAATTCTTTCTG
Source organism: Delphinapterus leucas (assembly GCF_059928025.1). Classification (NCBI taxonomy): domain Eukaryota; kingdom Metazoa; phylum Chordata; class Mammalia; order Artiodactyla; family Monodontidae; genus Delphinapterus; species Delphinapterus leucas. Next base: position 99,781,335 of record NC_143131.1, on the reverse strand, counting down.
GCTCATGAAATTATATTCCTATTTGCCAGCACACATAAATCCTGCAGAAGTTCTCATATCAAGTATATCAAAATTAGTATCAAAAAATAAGTGAATTTTACAAATAATGTGCTGTCATTACCTGCTTATTCACAGCATAACTTCAGAGCTTTACATATTCTTTTCTATGTCTGCATGGTTAGTATTCTGGCCATCATAGGGAAGAATCTTCAGGTCTCTCAAAAACAAAGTTGCTTGTCTCATCTTTATGGTCACCTTTTGTTTCTTAGATAAATTTTTGCATGCTTACAGAATTTGTTAACTGACAGGGCATTTTAACTCCTCCATCAGAAAACATATTATTTATGCCAAACAAAAGAGATTAAATCATCTACTCCTTCTCCGATGCTTTACTGTACCTGTCCACTAAAGTTAGCATAAAATAATCTCTCTCGAAGCAATGTAGCTCAGTTTTCTTTTCCAATAGAAGAAAGGATAACTGAAATTTGCTTTTTATTTTACCCTGCTCTCTAAGGCTTTAATGAAATTCTTCACTACTAAGCTAGGCAGTCTCCTTAAGGCAAGCAATCCACTGCCAACAAAGCATAATGCTTTTTCAATTGACTAATGAAAAGCCATGTTACATTTTTTTTGATACCTAGTGGAGAAAAAAACTGCTAAGTAAAAATTCAGAAAGAACGAATGTCAGCTACAGAAATATGCCGTTATTTTTATTACGTAGAACACAGCCACTACTTTTGGACTCACAAACTTACAGGGTATCAGAGTTATAAATCAAAAAGTGTCAGGAGTCAGGTGGCTTTATCACTTTTCAAAAATACATTCTTGAGGCTTCCGGGAAGATGGCGGAAGAGTAAGACGCGGAAATCACCTTCCTCCCCACAGATACACCAGAAATACGTCTACACGTGGAACAACTCCTACAGAACACCTACTGAACGCTGACAGAAGACCTCAGAGCTCCCAAAAGGCAAGAAACCCCCCACGTACCTGGGTAGGGCAAAAGAAAAAAAAGTAAACAGAGACAAAAGGATAGGGACGGGACCTGCACCAGTGGGAAGAAGCTGTGAAGGAGGAAAGGTTTCCACACACTAGGAAGCCGCTTCGCGGGCGGAGACTGTGGGTGGCAGACGGGGAAAGCTTCGGAGCCGCGTAGGAGAGCACAGCAACAGGGGTGCGGGTATCAAAGAGGAGAGATTCCCGCACAGAGGATCACACTCACGAGCCCGAGAGGCTTGTCTGCTCACCCGCCGGGGCGGGCAGGGCTGGGAGCTGAGGCTCGGGCTTCGGTCGGAGCGCCGGGAAAGGACTGGGGTTGGCGGCGTGAACACAGCCTGCAGGGAGTTAGTGCGCCACGGCTGGCCAGGAGGGAGTCCGGGGAAAAGTCTGGACCTGCCGAAGAGGTGGGTTGTTTCCAGGTGCTCGTTTCCAGGTGCTCGAGGAGCGGGGATTAAGAGCACTGCTTAAAGGAGCTCCAGAGACGGGCGCGAGCCGCGGCTAAAAGCGCGGACCCCAGAGACAGGCATGAGACGCTAAGGCTGCTGCTGCCGCCACCAAGAAGCCTGTATGCGAGCACAGGTCACTATCCACACCCCCCTTCCGGGGAGCCTGTGCAGCCCGCCATTGCCAGGGTCCCGTGATCCAGGGACAACTTCCCCGGAGAACGCATGGCGCGCCTCAGGCTGGTGCAATGTCACGCCGGCCTCTGCCGCCGCAGGCTCTCCACGCACTCTGTGCCCCTCCCTCCCCCTGGCCTGAGTGAGCCAGAGCCCCCGAATCAGCGGCTCCTTTAACCCGGTCCTGTCTGAGCGAAGAACAGACGCCCTCCGGCGACCTACACGCAGAGGCGGGGCCCAATCCAAAGCTGAGCCCCTGGGAGCTGTGAGAACAAAGAAGAGAAAGGGAAATCTCTCCCAGCAGCCTCAGAAGCAGCGGATTAAAGCTCCACAATCAACTTGATGTACCCTGCATCTGTGGAATACACGAATAGACAACGAATCATCCCAAATTAAGGAGGTGGACTTTGAGAGCAAGATTTATGATTTTTTCCCCTTTTCCTCTTTTTGTGAGTGTGTATGTGTATGCTTCTGTGTGAGATTTTGTCTTTATAGCTTTGCTTCCACCATTTGTCCGAGGGTTCTATCCGTCCGTTTTTTGTTTTTTTCTTAATACTTTTTATTTTAATAACTTTCTTTTACTTTATCTTCGTTCTTTCTTTCCTTCCTTACCTCCTTTAGACAACGAATCATCCCAAATTGAGGAGGTAGACTTTGAGAGCAAGATTTATGATTTTCTTCACCTCTTCCTCTTCTTGTGAGTGTGTATGTGTATGCTTCTGTGTGAGATTTTGTCTGTATAGCTTTGCTTCCACCATTTGTCCTAGGGTTCTATCCGTCCATTATTTTTTGTTTTTTCTCTTAATAATTATTTTTTTATTTTAATAACTTTATTATATTTTATCTTACTTTATTTTATTTTACTTTATCTTCTTTTTTTCCTTCCTTCCCTCCTTCCTTCCTCCCTCCCTCCCTCCCTTCTTTCTTTCTTTCTTTTTCTTTCTTTCGTTCTTTCTTTCTTTCTTTCTTTCTACCTCTACTAATTCTTTCTTTCTACTTTTTCTCCCTTTTATTCTGAGCCGTGTGGATGAAAAGCTCTTGGTGCTGCAACCAGGAGTCAGTGCTGTGCCTCTGAGGTGGGAAAGCCAACTTCAGGACACTGGTCCACAAGAGACCTCCCAGCTCCACATGATATCAGACGGCGAAAATCTGCCAGAGATCTCCATCTCAACACCAGCACCCAGCTTCACTCAATGACCAGCAAGCTACAGTGCTGGGCATCCTATGCCAAACAACTAGCAAGACAGGAACACAACCCCACCCATTAGCAGAGAGGCTGCCTAAAATCATAAGTCCACAGACACCCCAAAACACACCACCAGACGTGGACCTGCCCACCAGAAAGACAAGATCCAGCCTCATCCACCAGAACACCAGGAAGCCTACACAACCCACTGAACCAATCTTAGCCACTAGGGACAGACACCAAAAACAACGGGAACTACGAACATGCAGCCTGCAAAAAGGAGACCCCAAACACAGTAAGATAAGCAAAATGAGAAGACAGAAAATCACACAGCAGATGAAGAAGCAAGATAAAAACCCACCAGACCTAACAAATGAAGAGGAAATAGGCAGTCTACCGGAAAAAGAATTCAGAATAATGATAGTAAACATGATCCAAAATCTTGGAAATAGAATAGACAAAATGCAAGAAACATTTAACGAGGACCTAGAAGAACTAAAGATGAAACAAACAACGATGAACAACACAATAAATGAAATGAAAAATACTCTAGAAGGGATCAATAGCAGAATAACTGAGGCAGAAGAACGGATAAGTGACCTGGAAGATAAAACAGTGGAAATAACTACTGCAGAACAGAATAAAGAAAAAAGAATGAAAAGAACTGAGGACAGTCTCAGAGACCTCTGGGACAACATTAAACGCACCAACATTCGAATTATAGGGGTTCCAGAAGAAGAAGAGAAAAAGAAAGGGACTGAGAAAATATTTGAAGAGATTATAGTTGAAAACGTCCCTAATATGGGAAAGGAAATAGTAAATCAAGTCTAGGAAGCACAGAGAGTCCCATACAGGATAAATCCAAGGAGAAATGCAAATCCAAAGAGAAATGCAAATTAAAACTACAATGAGATATCATCTCACACCAGTCAGAATGGCCATCATCAAAAAATCTAGAAACAATAAATGCTGGAGAGGGTGTGGAGAAAAGGGAACCCTCTTGCACTGTTGGTGGGAATGTAAATTGACACAACCACTGTGGAGAACAGTACTGAGGTTCCTTAAAAAACTACAAATAGAACTACCATATGACCCAGCAATCCCACTACTGGGCATATACCCTGAGAAAACCATAATTCAAAAAGAGTCACGTACCAAAATGTTCACTGCAGCTCTATTTACAATAGCCCGGAGATGGAAACAACCTAAGTGTCCATCATCGGATGAATGGATAAAGATGATGTCGCACATATATACAATGGAATATTACTCAGCCATAAAAAGAAACGAAATTGAGCTATTTGTAATGAGGTGGATAGACCTAGAGTCTGTCATATAGAGTGAAGTAAGTGAGAAAGAGAGAGACAAATACCGTATGCTAACACATACATATGGAATTTAAGAAAAAAAAATGTCATGAAGAACCTAGGGGTAAGACAGTAATAAAGACACAGACCTACTAGAGAATGGACTTGAGGATATGGGGAGGGGGAAGGGTAAGCTGTGACAAAGCGAGAGAGAGGCATGGACATATGTACACTACCAAACATAATGTAGACAGCTAGTGGGAAGCAGCCGCATACCACAGGGAGATCAGCTCGGTGCTTTGTGACCGCCTGGAGGGGTGGGATAGGGAGGGTGGGAGGGAGGGAGACGCAAGAGGGAAGAGATATGGGAACATATGTATATATATAACTGATTCATTTTGTTGTAAAGCAGAAACTAACACACCATTGTAAAGCAATTATACTCCAATAAAGATGTTAAAAAAAAAATGCTTACCTGATTAAGTGAGGTGGTATCTGTAAGTACAGCATCAGGAGGTCTATTAGGTATGGCTACAGCTACCTGAGATCAAAAAACATTACACATTAAATAATAACAAAATAATTGTTATTCTCTTTACCCAAACTGATATTTGATAAACAACCATGTTTCAATATACAGTCATCCCTCAGTTTCCAAGGGTGATTGGTTCCAGGACCCCTTCATGGATACCAAGATCTGCAGATGCTCAAATCCCTTATATAAAAGCGGTGTAGTATTTGCATATAATCTATGCACATCCTCCCATATACTTGGGAGGATGTCCATAGATTACTTATAATACCTAATACAATGTAAATGCTGTGTAAATAGTTTGGGAACTTTCTGGAATTTTTTTTCTGAATATTTTTGATCCACAGTTGATTCAATCTGCAGATGCCAAACCTGTGGATACAGAACCCACAGATATGGAGGGGCTGACTGTAACAAAATCTGCAAGCTGGAAAAAAAGTTTAATATTTTATTTTCAGCACATAATGATATTTAAAATTTCATAACTGCTAGCTTCATCTACATTAAGATTTCCCTGAAATGACCTTGTTTAATGAAAGGAATTATATAACCAGATCCATTCTCTAGGCCACAGAGGAGAAAAAGGTAAAGACTCTTTTCCCAATGCAAAAGATGACAGTAACTGTAAGAATTAGACAAACAATTCACATCTATATTGATTTAATCTTTAAATGCACTTTACCAAGGTTGTGGATCTCTTTGCATTTATTTTCTTTTTAATTTTTATTGCAGTATAGTTGACTTACAATGTTGTGTTAATTTCAGGTGTACAGCAAAGTGAATCAGTTTTATATATATATATATATATATATATACATATACACACATATATCTCCACTCTTTTTTAGATTCTTTTCCCACATAGGTCCTTACAGAGTATTGAGTAGAGTTCCCTGTGCTATATAGTTAAGTCCTTATTAGTTATCTGTTTTATATATAGTAGTATGTATATGTCAATCCCAATCTCCCAAATTATCACTCCCCCACCATTTCCCCCCTGGTAGCTATAAGTTTGTTTTCTACATCTGTGGCTCTATTTCTGTTTTATAAAGAAGTTCATTTGTATCATTTTTTTTTCAGATTCTGCATATAAGTGATATCATATGATATTTGTCTTTATCTGACTTACTTCACTCAGTATGGCAGTCTCTAGGTCCATCCATGTTCCTGCAAATGGCAGTATTTCATTCTTCTTTATGGCTTAGTAATATTCCATTGTATATATGTACCACATCTTCTTTATCCATTCCTCTTTTTTTTTAAGTGCATAAATCTTTTTTTTTAATAAATTTATTTATTTAATTTATTTTTTTTGGCTTTGTTGGATCTTTGTTGCTGTGTGCAGGCTTTCTCTAGTTGCAGTGAGCGGGGGCTACTCTTCCTTGCAGTGCACAGGCTTCTCATTGCAGTGTCTTTTCTTGTTGCGGAGCACAGGCTCTAGGCACGCAGGCTTCAGTAGTTGTGGCACACGGGCTCAGTAGTTGTGGCTCGCAGGTGCTAGAGCGCAGACTCAGTAGTTGTGCCGCATGGGCTTAGTTGCTTCACGGCATGTGGGATCTTCCCGGACCAAGACATGAACCTGCGTCCCCTGAATTGGCAGGTGGATTCTTAACCACTGCACCACCAAGGAATCCCCCTTTCCTCTGCTGATGGACATTTAGGTTGCCTCCATGTCCTGGCCAGTGCTGTTATGAACATTGGGGTGCATGGTTTTCTCCAGATGTATGCCCAGTAGTGGGATTGCTGGATCATATGCTAACTCTATTTTTAGTTTCTTAAGGAACCTCCATACTGTTCTTCATAGTGGCTGTATCAATTTACATTCCCACCAACAGTGCAAAAGGGTTCCCTTTTCTCCACACCCTCTCCAGCATTCATTGTTTGTAGATTTTTTGATGATGGCCATTCTAACCAGTGTGAGGTGATAACTCATAGTTTTGATTTGCATTTCTCTAATAATTAGTGATGTTGAGCATGTTTTCATGTGCATTTTGGCCATCTATATGTCTTCTTTGGAGAAATGTCTATTTAGATCTTCCTATTTGCATTTATATCCTAATTGGAGCAGTTGAGCTTCTTGGATGTGTAGATCAATGTTTTTCATCAATGCCATTGTTCCTTCAATTATTTTTTCTGCTTCTTTCTCTCTCCTCTCTTTCTGGTATGCCCATTACATAAAAGCTGGTGTACTTAATGGTATTTCACATTTCTCTGAGCCTCTTCATTCTTTTTCTTCACCTTTTTTCTTTCTGTTCTTCAGACAGAGATAGATTGATCGATCTTCAAGCTTTTTGATTTTAATTCTGCCACTTCAAATCTACTGTTGAGACCCTCTAGTAAATTCTTCATTTCAGTTATTGTACTTTCAGTTCCAGAACTACTTCTATTTGGTTCTTTTTTTATATAATTTCTATTTATTGATTTCTTTCTCTCTTTTTTTTTTTCTGAGCCACAACACGCAGCTTGCAGGATCTTAGTTCCCCGACCAGGGACTGAACCCATGCCCCCTGCAGTGGAAGTGCGGAGTGCTAACCACTGGACCACTGGGGAATTCCCCAATTTTTCTCTATTTGATGAGACATTGTCATCATACTTTACTTCTTTACACACTTTACTTCTTTAAGCATGGTTTCCTTTAGTTCTTTGACTATATTTACAATAAATGCTTTGAAGTCTTTTCCTATTAAGTCTTCTCAAAAGCAATCTCTGTTGCCTGTTTTGTTTTGTTTTTTTGTATATATGGGTCATACTCTTTTATTTCTTTCAGATCTTGTAATTTTTGTTGATAACTGGATACTTTAGATAACATATTGCAGCAACTCTGGATACTGAGACCCCTTTCCCCTTCCAGGGCTTGTTGTTATTGTTAACTTGTTTATTTGTTTAGTGACTTGGCTAGACTATTTAAGTACATTTCCCCCACAGTGTGCAGACTCTGATGTTGCTCCTCAGAGGGTACAGCCTTGGGCAAGCACAGTCAGCCTGGGATGACAGTGGTTTTAGCAGGGCTCTGTGTGACTGTCTCTCCCTGATCTCTCTGTTAAACTGTCCAGCTGTTCAGCTTCACAAACTGACAGATGACTGTTCTATTATTTTCAACAGTGCCCTGGGGCATAAATTGTTCCACAATCTGATCCAATTAAAGTCAGGCCTTTTTGGAGGTGTAGTCTTTGAGGCCAGTCTTTGAGGTTTGTTATGATCCCATGATGACTCTTCTTAGCTGTCTTTCCATGGTTCTCTCTGGAAAATTTCTAGTTGGACTAGTTTAGTTTACTGCTTTCATGGAGCTACCAGCCTCCTCTTGATTATCACTAAAGTAACACTGTTTTTGAAACCATCCTTACTTCTGAGCTTCCAAATACTTGGTACCAAAATGAGTCAGTTTCCATGGGAAGAGCTTCAGAGCTCTCTATATTATTATAGCCTGCCTTGCCCCCCAGGCCAAACCTCTGCACTACTGCAACGGACATGAGGGCAAGCATCGTGGCCCACTTCTCTCCAAGTGACATCCTCACTTTACAAGAAGAGTCCTAGGCAAGGGAGGAGCTTCTGGTCTTCTCAGCTTGCCTCTAGTAGCAGGGGACCACCACCCTATGAGCAGGCTGGGCAAGAGTTATCAGGGCCCTAGTGTTCTCAGCCTGCCACGGTGGAACACAGTCTCCACCCTACAAGTAGGGGCGGGGTGGAGGAAGACAGCCCCGTAACTCTCAGCCACTTTTACCTGGAACTGAGCTTCTGCAACACAAGCTGGGGCTGGGGAGCCCGTGTGGAGGTAATAGGAAAAATGAGTGGGCTGGTCCTCCTAGGAAGACAGTGCAGCCCTATTCTGGGAACTGAGGGCAGAGGTAAAAGCTAGGTTAAATTGATGTAAAATCCAATTTACAAAATATTTTTATTTTTAGGAAAAAAAACTATGTTTTTGGATAGAATTTGAGAACTAAAGAGTAACTAGAATTGTTTTATACAAGAGAAATGCTCAAGTCATTTAATGAATGATGATTTGCATTTATACAAGGATCACTTGTATGTGTTAGGTTTTTCTAAAGAGTTTTGGATGCAGGCAAAGTTTGCATAAGAAAGCAAAGATATTCCCATAGTTACCTCAGCTACATTACACTTACGTCAGCCAGACTTTTCTATATATAACACATGTTATATATTAAAATATACAAATATAAACAGCATTTCAAATCCAAGGAACACATTCTGATTCAAAGAAGTGTGGATTATCGAAGACCTACTCTATGAAATTACACATATCGTAAGTTCAAAATACAGATAAGGATCCTTAACGACACATGTATCTCGCTTATGAAGTCATAGCCTACCTTAGCTTTGTCTGACGTCCGTTTTCCACCAAAGCCTCCAGAGCCAACAACAAAGATGGAGAACTGATTATAACATATAAGTTCCTCCCCAGAATAAGAGTAGACTGAAAAGTAAATGAAAGAAAAAAAGAAAAGAGGTTTATTACCAAAAGACATAACTAGTTACCCAATATATGATCAACAATCCTTTGAAAAGTTTCAGAAACAAAATCGAATTACTAAAAGGCTTTGCAATTTAAAGACACCCAAGTTTGGGATACAGAGCACTCATTTTAATCACTCACTACCAGTCTCTGGAAGGCAGAGAGAAGAGGATCTTGACAAATCCTTTCTTGACTATGAAACAGCAGTTCATCTCACCTCTTCTTAAAGTTCCCCAACTGCCTTTCGTATTTCAATTCTCTCCTTCTCAAACCTTTCAAACAATTCCACTATAAAATGCAGACTAACGCACATGAAAAGATGCTCATCATCGCTAATTATTAGAGAAATGCAAATCAAAACTACAATGAGGTACCACCTCATACTGGTCAGAATGACCATCATTAAAAAGTCTACAAATAACAAATGCTGGAGAGGGTGTGGAGAAAAGGGAACTCTCCTACACTGTTGGTAGGAATGTAAATCGGTACAGCCACTATGGAGGTTCCTCAAAAAACTAAAAATGGAATTGCCATATGATCCAGCAATCCCACTCCTAGGCATATATCCAGACAAAACTATAATTCAAAAAGATGCATGCACCCCTATGTTCATAGCAACGCTATTTACAATAGCCAAGACATGGAAACAACCTAAAAGTCCATCAACAGATGAATGGATAAAGAAGATGTGATACACACACACACACGTGCACACACACACACACACACACACACACACACACACACAGGAATATTACTCAGCCATAAAAAAGACTGAAATAATGCCATTTGCAGCAACACGGATGCACCTAGAGATTATCATACCAAGAGAAGTCAGAAAGAGAAAAATACCATATATCACTTATATGTGGAATCTAAAACATGACACAAATGAACATATCTACAAAACAGGAATAGACTCAGAGATATAGAGAACAGACTTGTGGTTGCCTAGGGGAAAGGAAGGTGGTGGAGGGATGGATTGGGAGTTTGGGATTAGCAGATGGAAACTATTATATATAGGATGGATAAACAACAAGGTCCTACTGTATTGCACATGGAACTATATTCAATATCCTGTGATAAGCCATAATGGAAAAGAATATGAAAAAGAATGTATATATGTATAACTAAATCACTTTGCTGTACAGCAGAATTTAACACAACATTGTAAATCCACTAAAATTCAATAAAATTTAAAAATTAAAATAAAATACAGATAACCACACTCCCAAATTTTCAAACATTCTGCTGAAGTCCTCAATAGAGCCTGGAATGTAAAAGAAGAAATAAGTGAGAATGAAGGTATAAGCTTCAGGAGGGTAGGATCATGGCTTTTTTGCTCACCATCATATTCCCAGCAATTAGAACAGTAACTGGGACAGAAACGGCACCTAATAAATAGGTATTAAATTAATTAGTAAATCAATGAACAAACGATGTGATTGAGCAAGTTAGTGAACAAGTAAGCAAGTAATGAATGAAAGACAGCTGTCCCTCTTTCTACTGACTACTTTCCTGGTGACAGTTTGAGCATCACCTAAATCACCAGCACTATAAAACTAGGAATATGATTTTGAATTGTATAATAAGGAAAACTATAATTATAACAAAAAATAACGGAAGTCATGATTTGTATTTAAAATAAGACTTTTACCCTTATTACACAGAAAATTGGATATCTAATTCCATCTATATTTTATCTACAAATTCTAATAAATTATTATCCATTACCAAGCTATAGCTAAATAAATGGAGTAGATCAAGAAAGAAGAGTAAAAATTAAAGCTAAGGTTACTGCAGAACATTTTTGTGGTAGACATTTGGTAGAATGGTGAGAAGACTAAAAGAAAACTGGGTGAGTTGCAGCCAAATGTTAGCCAATATTTGAAATGGTTAGAAAATACAAAAATCTTAAAAAAGAAAGAAGAGGGATAAGGAGGAAGAGGGAAAGAGAGAGAACAGACACATGTTCTACGTGTCTATGATGAAATACATAGTTTACTTTGTAAACTATGAGTTAACAAAAACAATGTAGTAGAAAAATATTTAAGAGCATTAAAAATGTTCTCAATATATTATTAAGTAAAAACAAGGCAAGTTCCAAAACAACATATTCAGTATAACCTCCTGTATATTTAGAACAAAAATGATAAAGCCTACATTCCAAATACCAGACAATATTAAACTTTCCACTGCTATTTCCAAAATTTTTTATAATGCTTATCTATTTCTATTGTTCTTAAACTTTAAAACAAATAAATTCTAAGCAATGTATCTTTAGCTTATGTTTAAATACTAGTATTTCAACATTCATTAAACTACTATAATCTTTTTTTCCACTGCAAATAAAATGTGGCTATGGTGTTTAAACCACATTATAAGTTCAATAGGCTTGAATGTGCAAGGTTAAGAACCTAACTACAATTTATAAGAATGATTCAGGGGTCAAATATGTTCCAAGTTCCAAAGACCTAACATAGAAAAGAGTATCTACAACATAGCCTAATTATCAATTGAGGGCAGTCTATGTATTCATTCCTGCCACAAACATAATCTAGGAAGCATAATTCTCCTCTATGCTTGCTATACCAGCCATATTTCTCACCTCTGTGCTTTGGTTATGTTGTTACAAATCCCCTGAAATGTCCCACTCTCTGGACCACCCCCTCCTCCCTTATTTTCTAAAAAAGCTTGTGAATTTTTAGAACACTAATCTTGCTTTCTCACAATTGGAAGATAAATAGAAACTTATTCATCAACTTCTGTGATAAAGTATTGTATTACATACAAAGTCTATGAATCTAACAATATTATTATAAGAATTAGAAATGAGTTACCATCCATAAGAATTATTAAACCGGATCCTTTATCCAGGACATCAGCAACAACTGCTTCACATTTTAATTTTCCTAAAATGGAAAGTAAAATAATAAATAAATAAGTAAATAAGGAGACTGTTTTAAAGACCGTAAGTTATATGAAGACATGAGAGAAATTAACATAACTTCCACTGTAAGTTCAGCAAAACTAAAAAATCATGATTTAGAATAATTTTCAATATAATGTTGAATCATAAACATTAAAAGCAATCAGAATACCTGAATCACCAAATTTGAAACATCAATAATTCTGATAAATTAGGTTGTAAAAAGTAACAATTTTCAATCATTCAATGAACACTTGTTAAGCATACAGCCAACACCATCTACCCCATTCCTTCTCAAATCTCTACTCTACGGGCTTCAATTAGACAGTGTTTCTTTCTAACTACTCTGTTCTTTTAGGGACTGTTCCATTATTTAACTGGTAATGTTAAATGTTGATGGATTAACAATTGTTTGGGAGTGAACTCATAATCTTTTTCTCCAAGCTGTTTTTCTCTTTTGTTCCCTATACGAATGAATGGTACTATCCACCCAACTGCCAAGCCAGAAACTTCAGCATGACCCCTGCCTCATAAAATAGTGTCTAAGTATGTGGCAAGACTTGAGTATGCAGAGACTGGGAGAAGCTAGATTATATGAAAAGTTTCTGATTTCATCCTGAAGTCTATGAACAGCCATCTAGGGTTTTTAATAGAGAAGTGACAAATACACTTGCATTTTGGAAATAATATTCTGGCTACAGTGAGAAGAGCAGACCTGAAGGGAGCAAGAATGAAGGCAGAGAGAACACTTAGAAAGTGAGAGATGACGGTGGTCGAAGTGAGGTGGACAGAAATAGGATTCTAAATGTATTGAAGGGAGAGAAGCAAAGAACTTGGTACCTGCCTAGGTGTGAAAGATGGTAAAAGAAACGCTAAGGATAAATAGATTGCTGTCACTTTCACCTCCTAAATCTCTCTCTGCTTCTCCCACTTCTCTCCATCTCTCCACCACCACCTTAGCCTAAGCTACCATCATTTCATTTGAACTACCACAACAGACTTCTAACGAGGTACCTGCATGTCCACTCTGACCAACTTTAAAACCTGCTCTCCTATTATGTCTGAAGTTATTTTTTCCCAAAGTCAACCTGATTACCAACCTGATTATGCCAAATTCTTCTATTTTAAGTTCTAATGGTATCATGTATGTTTCATCTGTAATGTTTAGCACATATAGTTGTAAGTGTACATTTATTTGTGTGGCTTTTTGATTATTGGCTGCCCTCCCCACCAACTAGGTTATATGCTCCATGAGGGCAGAGTCCAGATTTGCTTCCATTCTCCATTTATTCACAACCCTAGCAGAAAGCCTAGAAGTTAGGAAGTAATCAATAAATAATTGTCAAATTGCTGATGATCTCTTCAGGTGATCAACTCCACATCCAATGAAACACCAAGCCCACTCCCTACATATCGCTATAATTTCTCCACTTATATCCATCCTCATGCCCACAATCCTATTCAATCAACCACGGTCTCTAACCTAGATTATTACAACAGTCTCTTACAAAATCTCCTTCTCTCTATCTCATTCCCTTAGAATCCAAGCATTACAAACATGAGCCAGAGTTGATGCTTTCTAAAATCCACGTTTGATCATATAATTCTCTCCTTTCAGTCCTTCAGTGGTTATCTATTGTCTTTAAAATAAAAGCCAGACTTCTTCACCTGACCACACACTGCACACTGCCTCAGATAAAAAAGGGCTGCGTGAAAACTTAGGCTGTAACACTAAACGGAAGACTCAAACTGAGATGGTGGAGCAGGAGAACACGGAACTCACCTCCCCCCCGACAAACACATCAAAAATACATCTACACGTGGAACAATTCTCCCTGAAAATTAAGTGGAGACTACCAGAAAGACCTGTACAACCAAGACTGTAAGAAAGACCCACAGGTAACTGGGTAGAAAAGGAAGAAAAGCGAGGTCAGTACCTGTGCCCCTGAGAGGGGACTCAGAGGAAAAAGGAGATTACACAGGAAGATACCTTCCCTGGGGAGTGAGCACTTCAAGCCACATATTGGGCACCCCAGCCCTGGTGTCCAACAGAGGGAACACGAGTCCCCTTGGCTGGCTGGAGGGCCAGTGAGATTAACAGGAGGGCTGTGGGAAGCCTGGACTCCGGGAGCATGTGAACACTTACGTGCTCCCGAGGCAGGGCAGAGAGGGCAGACTGAAACCACTTGGGTAGCTGACTGGTTGCCTACAACTGCCCTGGTCCCCAGCCTGAGCTGAGAGAACACACCAGCACCATTTGCCTCGTGTTGCAGCTTCACACTCTGGGCTGCCGTGATTGAGGAAAAGGCTCAGCCATGAGACACTGAGGAGGTTCAGACCCTAAGTGGCAACTGAGTGGTGAGGGGGCAGCCATTACTGGTGACTGCACAGGGGCTCCAGATCTCTGATGGTGGCCATGCCAAACAAAATCCATGCTCCGACCCTCACTGACTACCCACCCCAGCCCCTCTCGCTCCACCACTGCTCCCCTCTGGGGTAAGGGTGCCAGTGCTGGGAGGGGGGGAAAGCACACACTTAAAGGAAATTTAGCCAGCTCAGACCCGACCCTCAGGGCTTCTGCTCCAGCAACTTGGGACCTGCCCCCGCACCAAATAGTGGGGTAACAGCCACTAAGCAGAGGGGAAGCTCTACCTAACATCTAGCTTGGCCCTACTCCTCCATCTCCAGCCCCACCCCCTACCAAGATCACAGCTGCCAGCACACCTTGAGAAAAGACATAAATTGTGCTCACATCAAATCCAGCTCTCCCATCAATGCCACTGGGCACACACAGACTGTATAGGGACACGCCCACAAAAGAACACCCCTTCAAGACCACCATAGGTAACTATTTCACCAAATTTCAATAGATAAAGAAATAGATAAGCAAAATGAAAAGACAGAGGAATCTGTTTCCACTGAAAGAGCAAGAGAAAACTCCTGAAAAAAACAACTAATGAAATAGAAATAAACAATTAACCAGATAAAGAATTCAAAGCATTAGTAATAAGAATGCTAACTGAATTAGGGAAAAGAATAGCTGAATACAGTGAGAGTTTTAACAAGGAACTAGAAAATTCTAAAAAGAACCAATCAGAACTGAAGAATACAACAGCTGAAAAGAAAAACACACTAAAAGGAATTAACAGCACACTAGGTGATACAGAAGAACACATAAGTGATCTGGAATACAGAAAATGGAAATCACCCAATCAGAACAGCAAAAAGAAAAAAGATGAGAACATTTTAAGGGATCTTTGGGGTAACATCATGCATACCAACATTCCATTATAGGGGTCCCAGAAGGAGAAGAAAGGGAGAAGGGGGTAAAAATATATTTAATGAAATTATGGCTGAAAATTTCCCAAGTCTGAAGAAGGAAACAGATATCCAGGTACAGGAAACACAGAGGGTCCCAAACAAGATGAATCCAAACAGACCCGCACCAAGACATAGCATAATAAAAATGGCAAAACTTAAAGAGAGAATTCTAGAGGCAGCAAAAGAAAAGCAAAGAGCATATACAAGGGAATGCCCATAAGGCTATCAGCTGATTGTTCTGTAGAAACTTTGCAGGCCAGAAGGGAGTGGCATGGTATATTTAAAGTGCTGAAAGGGAAAACCCTACAACTTAGGATACTCTACCCAGCAAGATTATCCTTCAGAATTGAAGGGGAGATAAAGAACTTCTTGGAAAAGCATCAATACTAAACCAACCCTAAAAGAAATGTTAAAGGGTCCTCTCTAACTGGAAAAGAAAAAGCTATAACAAGAAGTAAGTATCTATAGAAAAGGAAAAATCCCATTAGTAAAGGCAAATATATAGGGAAGGTTGAGGCTCAACCACTTAAATAAGCTAGTACAAAGATTAAAAAACAAAAAATTGTAAAATCAAGTATAACTACAATAATCAGTAAAGGGGTAAACATGAAGATGTAAATATGACATCAAAAACACAGATGGGGGAAGTGAGTAAAAAAATATAGAGCTTTTAAAATGTGTTTGAACTTAAGGGACTACCTGGTTTAAAACAAATAAATAGAGTCATAGATCAACATCTATGAGCCCCATGGTAACCACAAATCAAAAATCTACAACAGATACCCAAAAACAAAAGAGAAAGGAACACAAGCAAAAGAAAAGCATGAAACCACAAAGGAAAAAACTAAAAGAAGAAAAAAACAGGGAAGAACTACAAAAACAACCAGAAACAAGTAACACTAACACTGAAACAGAACTATTCAGCATTAAGCAATACGAATTTTTTTAATTAAAATCTCAAAAAAAATTAAAGTACAATTCTAGCTATTTGCTGACCTCTACCATTATATAATGTGAAATGAAAAAGACTTTTTTTTTATTTTACCACCTTACATGGTCAGTATATAATTAATATTCTGACATCAGAGTAGCAACATAAATATATCGAAGTAACGTGAAAAAATAATGAGAAGATTTACTGAACAAGTAAGATATTATTGAGAGAAATAAATTGGTTATTAAGACAGCCTTGGTTTTACTTACTCTAAAAGAAGATAGAAAAAAGTTAATGCAAGACATTGTATCTTTTAACATTGTTTGCTTTATAAAAATCAGTACCAACACAAATACCTGAGAAAAGAATGAAGAATCATATTCATGGGAATCATAACTGATTATACACAATCACTAAGTTTAGGACACACACAGAAAATGCTCCTTTCAATTGCTGACCAGGTGTTTAGTATTTTGAAGTAATTTCTTAAATAAGACTATTCAAACAGGACAAAGTTTAAGGGAACCAAAATAGGTACTAGTTAACATCAATCTACTCTAATGCCTGACACGCACATAAATAACTTATAGTTTATTTAGGTTGCTCTATGCCAGTTTAACACATTGACAGAGTTTGGAAGGTTAGTCAGAAAATAAAACGATCAAGAACTCACCTGCTCTGGGAAGTGGTTTATATAACTCCAGGTACTGCTCCCCATGAAGAACCTGCGTTAGGGTAAGCAAAATTTTATTAGTAGACTTTCTTCTTCCACAGCTTCTTCTGTGGATACCGCTAATCACAAGTGGCATTTCACTGTCCACACGTTCACGTGACTACTTCCCCCAAATTATCTGTCTCAATTTGGCTCCCACTTCTTAATTATATGATTCAGAAATAATCAGTCCCCCAATCTAAAGACTGTCAGCTCTCTAGAATAGAAGATATATATTTGTGTTCTTTCTTGACATTCATAAATTTTTGTTGACTGATAACTGTGGATTATTTGCCAATGGAGACACTAAACTAGGCGTATTTCCAGTGTTCATCACTGTGCCTGGAACATAGCAGGTATCCAGTAAATATCTATTGAATAAAAATGAACAAATAGGTCAGTACTAGAAAAGTAATTTCAGGTCACACCTGCCAAATACAAATGACACAACCAAAACATTAA
Source organism: Delphinapterus leucas (assembly GCF_059928025.1). Classification (NCBI taxonomy): domain Eukaryota; kingdom Metazoa; phylum Chordata; class Mammalia; order Artiodactyla; family Monodontidae; genus Delphinapterus; species Delphinapterus leucas. Next base: position 99,763,865 of record NC_143131.1, on the reverse strand, counting down.
TATAAATCTTACAACCACATTCAAGTAAAAGCAATGTCAACATTTCCTTAGTGTAAGAGTAAATACTAAAGACCCTGTGCAACTTCATAGCCACTTAACCTCAATGTATCAAAGCAAGAATATAAAAATATATGTAGGAATACTATAGGACAGTAAAAACAAAACCTGACCACACTCAACTGCTATGGGACAGTTTAATTCCCAGTCTTCCTCAGAACCCAGAAGGGAAAAAGAAAAGGGGTGAGGGCAGTGATGGGAGGACAAATGAAGGACTGCCTCACTATCATACGACCTGGAAGCTCAAGGTTAGGAAGACTGGGATTCAAATCCCAAGACGGCTATCATTCCCAGGGACAGATTTTGAACACTATTCATGATTTCCAACTCCTTCCAACTCTGAGGAAGAATTCTGAAACATTTACTTTAACTGTTTGTACTGACATTACCCAAACAGAAGAACTGTATGCAACAAATACCACGGGAGAGTGACTAAAACAACAAACTGCCTGGCATCTATTTCTTGCCTCCCTCCCTACTTCATCGAATACTTTAATAAAATAACTGGAGATTCTCATAGATTCAGAGCAGCAATGAGCTAATCGATCCTCCAGTAAATGGGTTCTCCAATCAGTCAAAATCACAGAAACCAGTTCAAAAGTCTACGATTCAACAGTTATCAACTGGACTCATGGCCTGACCCTTACTTCAAGAAATAAAATAACCCCAAAGCCTTCTCACAATTGTTTGCTCCTTCCTTCTTGGAACAATTTATTCACTTTGCTTCTCAAATACCACATTCTCCTGATACTCCTCATACCTCACCAGCCACTCCTTCCCGGTCTCTCTTGCTAACTCCTTCTCATCTCTTCAACCTCTCACCAAACTCAGGCTTTTTTTCTCTACTTACATTCACACATTGGTGATTTCACCCAGTCTCATGTCTTTAAATCTCACTTAAATGCTACAAATCCCAGTAGGGCCTCCCCCGCAAACTCTAAACTCACACATTTAACTGCCCACTTTATATCTCCACTTGAATGTACAATAGGCATCTCAGATCTGTCCAAAACCAACTCCTGATCATCCCCACCTTAAAGTGATTGTATATATCTATTTTATTATACATAGTAATATGTCATATGTAACTACTATACATATTAAATACATTGTACATAATTAATTATGAATATACGGGTATATATGCATATATATCATCCCAGTTAACCTGACCAAAAACCTTCAGCCTTGACTCCTCTTTCTTTCCACGCATATCCAGACTAGTGCTGGAATTACCATAATAAACTCCAAACTGGTTTCCCTGCTTCCATGCTTGGCTCCCATAAACCTATTCCCCACAGAGGAGCAAAAATGAGCCTGTGAGTGAACACAGCCAGATCATACCACTCCTCAGTCCAAAGCACTATAAATGGCCTCCCATGTTAATCAGAGTATGAGTTGAAATTCTTATGATGACTACAAGGCCCTCTTCTCCTACCGCTGCCCCCTTGCTCATTCTATAGCTGTATCAACCAAAAGCAAGGTAAGTATGCACCTGCCTCGGGGCCCTTTACACCTGTTCTCTCTGCTTCAAATATTCTTCGCTCTTGCTCCTTCATCACTATTATCAGGTAAGGATTATCATACCCATTTTATAGATAAGGAAACTGAAGCTTAGAGAAGTTATTAACTCTTGGTCAAATTGCATGTAATGGCAGAGAGAGAATTAATAACATGCCAGGGTTACGGACTGTACATAATTACTGTTGCCTTCTTTTTATTTGCCTTTTCAATGAACTCTCTACCCTTTTTTTCTTTTTAAGAAAAATTAAAAGACATGCTAAATCTTTATTCTTGAATCAACCACTATAAACTATTGTATTAAGACACCACACACACACACACACACACACACACACACACACACACACAGAGTATGTGACATTTACCAATCATATTTAAAGGAAGAGAAGAAGAGCAAAATAAAGGTTTCTTATTATGCATACCTTTGCCAAGTTGACTGAAAGCCCAGGAATCTCTGCTAATCCTCCACCCATTATAGATTTCTGAGCTAGAATAACTCCAAAGGTCGGCAAACAGGAGAAATCAGAACTCCCTTCATAAATAAACTTCAAATCTTTCGGCTCCTTGATTGATGCTCCCACTCCAAGGGCATACATAATAGTGTCCAGTTCCGTATAAGAAGAAGAAAATGGAGGAAGTTTATGGCCAATAGCTCCAGCCTATGGAACAATTGTAGAAAATTATTTTTTCACTGATATTCTTGTCAAATCTTTAAATTTCTGACTTTTCAAAACTATTAACTGCTACATACTTAGCTTTGTGAATAGAATGTCATTTTAGTGAATCTGATAGGGTATCATAATTGTTTCACTATATTTTCTTAATAAAATCAATTGTATGGAAAAAGACTTCATTGACAAATAAGTACTTTTTTCTTGCCCACTTCTTGTTAACAGATAGTGTATCTCATTTTCAACTTTCCTGTCTCTGATGATGGAAAAGCCTATTAATACAGTGACTGTTAGCTACTCAAAATTACAAAAAAAAAAAAAATTATTATAAACAGGGATAATGAATGGCTCTATAAGATCTATTTTATAAAAGTCAGTATAAACAGATGAGCAAAACACTGCTTAATGCTTGTAAATCAGACTCCCTCATAATGGTTTTGGTTATAATTAGATTTTACTGTAAGCTCCTACCTAGGACTGTCCTTTATCTAACTGGATATTGTATTTTTCTATTTAGTGATGACATGCCTAGCCAATTTGTGAAGCATATGTTAGGTTATAAACGAATCATGCCCAATTTTTGATCACTTTCATTCTAAAGCAAGAGTCAGCAAACAACAGCTGAGAATTAAAAATGGTTTTTACATTTTTTTAAGAGTGGTCTAAAAAAAGAAAAAGCAGATTATGTGTCAGAAACAGTACATGGTCCATAAAGCCTAAAATATTTACCATCTGGCCCTTTACCAAAAAAGTTTGCCAACCCCTACTCTAAAGTAAAATCACATTTATAAACTGATCATATTCTCAGGGTTACAATTAGATTGTTTATTTCATCACTATGTCTCCCCTGAGTCACAAAACACCATAACTGAATGTGTCAAATGACTTATTTCTTATTATTTATGCACTATAATTTTTTTTTAAAAAAGCAGTACTGGAGATAGGTAATCAGCAAACTTCACAAGAGCTATAACCACAGCTCTACTAGAATTTCTGACACAATGGGAGACTTTTTACTTTGCAGCCATGTTGAAATATTTCCAAAATACAATCTATCAATGCTTTTCCTTAAAAGAAATGACTCAAAAGAGGCACTAAGTTAAATATCCTTTTCTAAAGAGTTAGAAAGTGACTGAAGGACGATTTTCAAAAATGCTCCAAAAAACAAAAAAGACACTTGTTTATTACACTGAAGAAGAGAAAGTAAAAGTTACATTTAATATTTTAGCCTTATGTTCATTCAAATTTTATAAACATTCAGTACATGTTCTATAAAGTTTTATGGTCACTCACCTTTCCTATTTAACAATAAATTAATAGCTTGGAAAAGTATTTTTTGCATAAAAGAAAAGGAAAGAAAAGAAAAAAGTCTCCAGAGAAGGCAAAGCGCTAGGCTTTCTCTTCCACTTACAAATCCTGATGTAGCTGTTGATGTCGCACTACTGGTATGATTTGCCGAAATTCCTCCATCTGAATCTATTTTATTTAGAGCTTCAATTATACCGCCAATTGATTCTAAAAAAAGGAATAAATAACAATAATAATGCTTTTTTCCATCAACAGATGAATGGATAAAGATGTGGTACATATATACAATAGAATATTACTCAGCCATAAAAAAAGAATGAAATAATGCCATTTGCAGTGACATGGATGGACCTAAAGATTGCTATACTGAGTGAAGTTAAGTCAGAAGGAGAAAGACAAATATCTATGATATCACTTATATGTGGAATCTAAAAAAATGGTACAAATGAACTTATTTACATAACAGAAAGAGAGTTATAGATGTAGAAAACAAACTTATGGTTACCAAGTGGGGAGGGAGACAGGGAGGGATAAATTGGGAGACTGGGATTGACATATACATACTACTATATATAAAATAGATAACTAATAAGAACCTACTGTATAGCACAGGGAACTCTACTCAATACTCTATAATGACCTATATGGGAAAAGAATCTAAAAATCAGTGGATATATGTATACGTATAACTGATTCACTTTGCTATACAGCAGGAACTAACACAACATTGTAAATCAACTATACTCCAATAAAAATTAATTTAAAAAAAAAATCAGTCCCACTATGGAGTGGGAAGAGCAATTTGCATATGTGAAATATCTAGCCAGTTATTTTACAGTGCTATTTAAAGTGACCTACAGGACAAACTTCCAGATTTTTCCTATATAGTTGAACTATATTTCATTTGTACTGAAAAAAATTTTAAATCATGAATGATTCAAGTCAATCAACTTCAGGATAAATAAGGATGAACGAATTGAATTTTCTCTTTAGGATCACTGGAATTTAAATAAGACAGAGTGCTTTGGTAAACCTATTACATAAAGATCATAAAAGCATCATCTTTCAAATATCCTAAAGAGCTAATATTCCCCTGGTGAAATCCAAATAAATGTAAGCTATTTCCAAAAAAAAAAAGCTTTTGTTACAGACGTGACTAAGAAAAGCTACAATGCTTTAGACAATCATTCCTATCTCATCCAGCAAGCCTGCTGCAGAACCTTCACTGGCATTCATGAACTGACTGCATGATGTCAGGCTATTGCAGGAAAAAATCGTGAAAGACTCTGAATAGACCAAAGACAACTGGGTGTTTCCAACATGCTCTCCCCACGTTATGATTCCAAAGAGGCTCTGAGCTTTGCAAAGTCTTTGAGTGATTTTACAACTCTGTAAAGTCAGATCCTTGTCCACAGATGTTCAATTTCCATCTGGTGTAGGGACAACTAATTTTCCTTCTCTCCCCACCATCACCCCTCCTCCAGGATGCAACAATGTCGAGATTACCCCCCAGGTCTCTGTACAGGTAACTGCTCAGAAAACATTACTAAAAATTCTTCCAGAGAAAACCACCGTCATGACCAGTGACTACAGACAGAATTCAGAAGCTGCTATTCTGAGGCCTAAAATGTTAATAAAGGAGATTCACAGAGTATCCACATATGCCATAAGGTTCCAAAAGCTCTGAGACCTTTCTAACAAACCTTAGATATATGGGCCTCCTTCTAAACTCAGACAAAAACTATAACTAAACTACAGAATGTGAGATGACCAGGGCTCTCTGCCATTCCTGGTGACACTAGGTGGGTTTCTTGCCTACCAATCCTCCTCTTACCACCCCATTTAGGCTGCTGCCTAGATGGGAGGCTATTTAACTGAAAGTAACCTCGGTACAGGCTGGCGGTACTGCACTCAAAGACAGACCACCTGAGTTAACTCTTGGCTCAAACACTGAGAAAGCTTGGGCCACTTACTCAGCTTTTCTGGGATTTAGTTCCATCATCTGTAAAATGAGAATGATGAAATGAGTGCTTGGAAAGTCGTGATTCTACAGAAAGTGTAGGCTTTTTTTTCTAACTGTACTTCAAATACTAGGGGTATCTTTTCATTTATAACTATATAATTCATCATTAGCTTTTTCTTTATATTAGTCTAATACTTTTAAGGCAATAAAATGGAATTCTGACCTCAGAGAAGAATTTTTAAGATACTTCTTCCTTTTTCCTTTTCCTAATTTTCATTGATAGGTGACTGCTATTCGTAGACTAAATTTACCTCAAATAACAAAAAAAAGAATACAGAAAATGCTACCGCTAATGACATAACAATCATGTTATCCTCTGATTGAGAAAAGTATAATGAAAATTTCAGTGAGCGTACCAGCAGACAGGAAAGTAACACTGGGATTAAAAAAAAAAAAAGAACAGTCATTTTTCAGATATATTCTTCTATCAAACATTAAATATAATACTAGGAAGGGAAAAAAAAAGATTTTTCTGTAAAATAATCCTGATTCATGATCCTTCCCAGAAAGGTCCTTTAAATTTCATATACTATATACATATGTGAGTTATACTAGAAAAAATAATGTGACTTTTATTGGCCATCTCTTCCTGTGGCATATCATAGATGATTCAATAATTCAAGGTAACAAGCATTTACTAAATCCTTTCTATGAGTTCAGCACTATGCTAGCACCAAATACAAAAGGACATACAAGATACATTCTCTGCCTCCAAAGGAACTTATTATGCAGTTAAGAAACCACACACTTATGAAACAAAAGCAGTGGAAAGCAGTCATGATTAGACGCTCAAGTGGTAAGAGTTCAGCTAAGAAAGAGCTGAAGCCCAGAATATGAAGCCCAGAATATATGGGGAGGTTTTGTTGAACATCTGGGGCTTGAGTTTTTCTAAAGAAGCACCGAGATTAGCAGAGGTGATAAAAGGAATAAGAGACATCTTAGAAAGGCAGAGAAACGGTAGCAAAGACAAAGTGCTAAAACAAAGCAAAATCTATTCACTAGAGAGAAAAGACCTAAGCCTAAATAATATAAGACTTAAATAAACTTTTGGGGAAATAAAGAAAAATCAGGTCAGATAAGGAGTATGTGATTAGATAAGGCAAGTCTTTGAAACCAACCATCAGATGGGGAATAGATGCATTGAGCACAAATGGGTAAATACCTCCTACCGTCCCCTCAATCACACATATACCAAAAAATCAGGATCATAAGAAAACTGAAAAACTGACAGTGGGAGTAACATACATACCTTAAATTGGAGAGTTCTAATACCTACTGGAGCAGAAAATGTGCTTTTGATGATTTGAGCATCTAAGTTATCACAATTAAGAAGACAATTCCATAAGAGAAGAGAATGCTTTGTTGCCTCTGATTACCCAACCAGGACTAAACTGACTTGGGACTCTTTACCTTGAATTCTCTGAGGCTTGGTGGCATTATCAAAGTCACAGATCTTCGTCCAGTTAGCCTTCACCGCCTCAGGAGTCATTGGCTGAGTCCTCTGTCTTACAATGGCTCCAAGGGTCCGCTCCCATCGTACTGGTTATAGAAACAAAACCAAGATAATGAACACATAGTTTAAGAGGGACACAGAAAGTAGAATTCATGAGTCCCCTGAATTTTTTTTTTTTTAACATCAAGAAAAACGGAATTTGGAAAAAAGATTCTAACTTCTAAAGATTTTTACTACAAATTTAAAAAAAAAATAACAAACCCATTAGGATGTCAAATTTCTTTTTCTAATATTTGAAGCTGAAGGGAAAACCTCTCCCTCCTCTGACTATGCCAGATACTACTAAAGGTAGGATGAAATGCTGAATCAGAAAGTTAAATTATATATAATCACACCAAAAGACTGTCTTCATCACCACAGATCACTTAGATAATACACTTCAAGGTAACAGAACAGAATAGAGCTCTGTTGAATAGCAAACTGAAAACCAGTGGTGGTAACAGGTCAAAGACTCCAGATAATCAAATTAATATATCAGAAAACCCCACATAATTCTCCCTTTTCCTCCCTTTGCTCTTCCTCCTTTTCCATGGGAAGTCAACTAGATTGCCCAGATTCACAAAAATCATCATTGCTGCATAAGTTCCATGAAGATAATTTTTAACACTGTTTCTTTTTTAAAAAGCCTGAGGAATAAATAGAACCTTATTTAAACAGAATGGTCAGACTTTGATGATTACTAAATTGAAGGTTTGTCCTGGGGAATGACAGAAGCTTCTAGAGATTTCCTATTGATAAAGTCCCATATATACAGCTTTTATTGCAACAACTGATCTTCCTTTCTTAAAAGATGTCATAAGACACTTAAAAATGTTTGAATAAGTTACTTCATAACTTAGAGAACAGTCATTAATAATACTATACAATATGTTGTAACAATGTCATCCAGTAATGGCAGACTTTTAAATAATTCAATTAATTTTGATACCAGCATCCAATTGAGAACTTGAATTGGGATACTGGAATGTTCACAATTTTTTTTAAACACCATACAGTAATTATCCAATTTGGAGCTCACAAGGTTTAAGAACTGGGGGAAGAGAGGATTTAAGCCAGATGAATTTACTATTGGGCTGAAGGAGAATAATTTCTATAGATCAGCTGCAAGTTCTCTTCTAGAAAGCTGTCCAGTGTGATTTCCCACTGTCTCCTCCTGATGTCTCATGCTCCAAGGAAGAAAATAATCACTGAGAGAACTGGAGAACTTGCCTAGGACACAGCTCTTCCCATCTTCAAAAAATGCCCTCCCTCCCACTCACTACTCTGCTGAACAGGCATGTGGGGTGTCGGAGACATGGGAAGACAAACATCAATATAAAGAGAGACTGTGCTGTCTGAAGAAACAGCCAGTTCTGAATAGGACACAACAAATATTGAATAAGCACTGCTAATAGGAAAAAAATTGAAAAGATCCTTGAAAATACCACAGGCCTGCAGGGCAACTTCCATGTTTTAGAAGACCTGTTGCTATAACAATGTTTGAGTTTGATTATGCGTGCACTAAATCCAATGGTTCAGCATTTGACAAGGTCTTTATCCAGCTCTACTTGGATATGCAGTTTTAAAGATATGGAAATAATGTATGGCAAACCAAAAACCAAAAGAGACTTACATTTTCCAATCCATCCTGCTCCAACCTACCAAAAAGAGGAGGAAGAAGTTATACCATCTAATGTGAAATTACTAATAAAATTTTTATGAAATTAACAAAACAGGCAGCTATCTTTTTACGAGTATCAGAATGCTAGATAACAATGGATGAAAATAATGCAGCTCTACAAAAGTCCGTTGGCCCGCATGCCTTTGCACTATTCATGTTATCAGAGTAGAAAAATAAAGCAACACAATATAGCAGAAATGCATGTAGTAGAAAAGCATGACTTTGCACAGAAACCAAGGTGTGATACCAGTTCTTCTACAGACTAGCTGTCTGATCCTGGTTAAATAATTTGACTTCCCTAAACTCAAGATTCCCCTTATGTAAAATCAGGATAATAATACACTCTTCATGAAGTAACCATGAAGGTTAAACAATATAAATATCAAATTTGCCCAGCACATCACTTGAAATACATGGCCTTCTAGAAAGACTTAATGAATAAAAATAAATAAAAAGCAAAGAAAAATAAAGCCAGGGTTTGACTTAATTAACTACATATACTAATTTTAATGAAACACCTTTATATAGAAATAAGGAAAATGACCAAATACATTAATCACCGTACAGAAAGATGACATTTTTTCTAGAAGCCATTCAAGGAAATCCTCAGAAGAAAATGTCTGATGTAAGAAAATCTGTTTGTCATATCTTCAAACACCACAACTACAGTGTTCCACATGCATATAACGGAAGAAACTGTACCAGCAGACAGCACACTTCTCAGTGGCTCTACGCTCAAGGGTATGGCTTTTTAATCACTCATTCTTTTACGTATATTAACAGGACAATCGGCCTTGATGCTGTCAGAGTAGTTAAAGTGGCAGTGGTACTGATAACAGGCAAGAAAAATATCATCTTTTACTATACTTGGGGAGTGAAGCAACAAGCTGCAAACTCCTCACAGGTGCTAGAAACAACAGCTCCAGTCGATCCAAAAAATCTCTATCTGCCACTCTAGATATCTATCAAAACTTGGCAAACAAAGTGTTAATTTACATTCAGGGTTTAAGTCAGGATATTACACACCTCTCTTACTGTATTTTGTACTCAATCTCACACAGCAAATGTCCCTTACTAAAAATGTTCACAATATAGTAAAATAAAAGAACAACACACAAAACTTCATCTACAGCATTATCCTAGTTATCTGTGTATGTTTGGGTGTGTGTGTAAACTGTATACCTAAAAAAAAAAGCCTATTCGTGTAAAATGCACATCTAATAAAAGACTGGAAAAGAATATCCACAAAAATATTAATAGGAGTTATCTCTCTATAGTGGTAATGTGGGTGATTTTTATTTTCCTCTATATACTCCCCTATATATTTGAAGTTTTCTACAAAAGCATATATTATTTTTGTTCACAGAATTAATAACAAACATAAATGTAAAAGACAAAGAATTTTTTAAAAATTCCTTAATGAGATAAAAAGACAGGCAGACCAAATTTTGAGCTCCACATGGCTTGATATTATTAAATTTCTCTTCTGTAAATCTAGAGTTGTAAAGTTCTTTCCACCTCTAATTTTCCACAATTCACAATCAACGACTGTGATTAAGAAAGCAGAGGCACCTATCTCTGCATAGACATATGTAGACTGTTTTTCATTTACTAAACAGCTTTTTATTCAAATAAATCAGGCTAATATATATCATTCACTTCAAACTGAGCCAGGTAATTTTGCTACCAAGAAATATCTTTGGATGTCATGTATTCCACATGCAACAGGTTTATTATTATATTACCACAGAGAATCAAATAAAGGGGGGTGGTCTAAAATATAACAGTTCATGCTAGAAAAGAAAAAAGAGATCAAACTCAAATGAGGACTAAAAAATGTATAAATCAGCATAAGGAGATCTAAAGGGACTTTGATTATAGAGTGAAAACTGAACCTCACTGGATGGTAGGATTATGTGTGGTTTTTATTTTTATAGCAAACATGTAAAGCTTTGCAACAGGGAAACATAGCAAAGTTTATTTTTAAAGTTAATACAAATAATAAGTTGTGTTTACTGATCTATCATACCCAGACTGAATTCCTGCTATACTGATATAATAGTTAAAATTGAGGGGTGACTGCTCTGTATGCTAAGAGTTTAAAAATATGATCTCCAGCTCTCACAACAAAACCCCAAGAAAACTAAAACTCAGGGAGGTTAATTTGTACAATATTCCAGCGAGCCAGCAATTACCAGAGCAAGAAATCAAAACCTGGCCTGGCTGACTTTAAACCATCACCTCTGTCCTTCCACTTTACTGCTCAGCATCTCTAACCAAATGAGACTTTCTGTATCTGACTAAACACATCAAACCAGTCAGTCACATTTTCATTTGACAAGAATATCAGAAATGAAGAACTAGGGAAGAACAATTTACAAAGTTGCTGTTACTTTCTCAAAAAAGGACATTAGTCATACTTGTTCCTTAATTATAACATATACATAATATTAAAAAATATACAAGTGATACCAACTGATGCAGATTTTTACAAATGTGAACAATTGGAAAACACTAATTTTTGAATCATTTTTTTTATATTTAATTACACAAATATTGCTTTGGGAGAAAGTGCAAAGGTGCAGAATACCTCAAACAAGCCACCATTTTCCTCACAACTCTCATGGCAAAGCCAAAGGACCAGGGGTGCCACATAATCTGGCTTCAGAGCTTCCAGAAGATCTGAAATAAACAGCCAAAAAAAAAAAAAATCTATCAACAAGAATATATACATATTCAATCAATCATTTTACTTTCTGAAAATTCCTCACTTATAAAATTATAGGTTCAGAGACTTTTTAAATAAACAAGAAAAAAATTAGATATACATAATTAATTAGTATTAACATCCAAGGCTTTTAGAAGAATCTTTTCATCCCAATGGAGACATTCAGGCTTCTAACATAGAAGGCATCAGATATACCTTTCCAAGATGGGTAACGTACAGTTTAGAAGACATGTTAAAGCTGCCTTGGCAAAGACTGGTGAGCAAAGGCATACATAGCATAATGAACTTAGGTACCATTCATTCCCAAAACTATTTTGCTCTCCCAGAAGCTAGAACAGTACAAAACAGCCTTGACAACTGTAATGACAGTAAGATGATGTAAAATGGACCTTGCAACCATTACTGATGAGTCACAAAGTGTAAGAACTATTTTCCTGTTGCATACTTTCTGTGAGCAACTTAACAGAGCAGAAATGTACTACACAAAGAGCATGAACACCTAGATTTTACTGCTGGCCCTGCCATGTAGGCAATTTAGGGCATTGAGCACAGCACTCTCTCGGACGTGTGTCTGTATCTGTAAGATGGTAATTAAAATGCATTACCTGCCTATTCTACTAAGTTGTTGCAAGGCTCAAATGAGACACGATTTGTAAATACATCTTATAATCTTTAAAGAATCAAATAAATGTAAATTTTAACTGTGAAGGGGCAAAATATAGTTTTATATTTTAAAGTGACAAAGATGACATTTACAGTCCCTGTAAATTAAAAAGCAGCTCTAAAAACCTTTCACTTTACACTATTCCTGACCCCAAAAACTGTGACATAATATATACTTGGTGTCTTAATCCACAAAATTTGAAGTAATTTATTACACAGCAGTAAATAACTAATACAGCTTGGGAAGTTAGTTCATGAGTATTCATCCTAAGATTATGTTTCATTTCATGTAAGAAACATGTAAGTCACATATATGACTTTCCATTTTTCAAATATATTTCAAAGGGGGAAAAGAAATTGCAAATGTCTCCACACATTACTCTTAACACCTGGTTCTTTAACAAATAATTCCTTTAACAGCCTGTAAGTTAATATTTCAGAGGAAAAGAGGAAAAATGCTGAGGCAAAATAAATTTTCAGCTTTTTCTAAACAAGTAATAAATACCAAAATTTAAAATAACAGAAATTCAGAATCTGAAGGGCTTTTAAAAATGATCTGTAACAACTCTCTTCTTTTACAGAAGAGAAAGCAGGTCCAGAAAGATTAAATTATTTGTCTAAAGTACATCTTATTCTCCAAACATCTTTCACTAGACTAGGGTTTGGTGGGCATAAAAGATACTACATTAAACAGTGACTTAACATCTCTAGAGGTCAAAATTAATGGAAGCTACATTCTCAAAGGAAAGCAAATTTAAAAGCTGAAGTTTTCAATATTTTCTTGAAAACTTGCTGCTTCCCCAAGAAAGTCTACAGCCAATGGCAAAAAGTGACTTAGGTAGGAGTCTAGCACAGAAATGATAAGCATAAAATTCTAAATAGTGGTTGTCTCTTGGCATGAAGCAGAGGAATAGAATAGAAGGTATAAAGTTAGATGCAAGTAATGTTCCAATTCTTGGGTTGTGCAGTGAGTTCATGACTATGCATTACTTTTTTTTTTTTTTTTTTTTTTTTTTTTTGCGGTACACGGGCCTCTCACTGCTGTGGCCTCTCCCGTTGCGGAGCACAGGCTCCAGACGCACAGGCTCAGCGGCCATGGCTCACGGGCCCAGCCGCTCCGCGACATGTGGGATCCTCCCGGACCAGGGCACGAACCCGCGTTTCCTGCATCGGCAGGCGGACTCTCAACCACTGCGCCACCAGGGAAGCCCCTATGCATTACATTTTGATGCTTTACTTCTTGCCAGTAACCTACACTGTTGTGCATATGTATGTAGTATTATACTTAAATAATCCAGTTCTTTAACAAGAATTCCTTCAATAAGATATGAGAGTATAAGAGTTTTTAAAATAAGGGACTTTTTTAAATGGCCCTGTTGACAAAAGAAAAGGAAAAAAAAATTAGATCTCAGGTACAAATAGCTATTCTACACTAAAGCAAACTGGTTAGGCACAGACAGCTCTTAGGAAAAGCTAGCAAGTACATACTTGTTTGGTATTACAAATTCCAAGTTCTAAAATGAACGTTAGCTCAAACGTGGAAAGTAAAATGGTACTGTGAAAAAGCATTTGTATGCCATGAAGTAGCTAATTCTAAAGTAATTTCACTCATCAATTGTTTTGTACTGTTTCACAGAAACTACTTGTAAAGTATTATAGATATTTTCTTTTTAGAAATATGTTAAAACCAGGAGTATCAAAAACCATACACAGTTTTCCACCAGTCAAGTATTCTATTTATTATATAACTAAATAAATAAGCATTGGCTCTCAATCATACATTTAAATTTTTAAATTTAAAACTCTTATTTCATGTTTTCAAAGAACGAAGTTGGAAGACTCACATTACCTGATTTCAAGACTTACTGTAAAACTATAGTAATTAAAACATCATGGTATTGGTAAAAGGACAGGCCCATAGATCAATACAACAGAACAGACAATCCAGAAATAGACCCACACATACATACATGGTCAATTGATTTTCCACAAAAGTGCAAAGGCAATCCAAATCAAGAATGAGGAATAGTCTTTAGGACAAATGAACTCGCAGTTTCTTCCACAAATAATTGGCACTTTTTTAAAAAGGAGAATGAGCTATTATATGTTAAATAAAACTTAAGAGATACAGTAACAAAACGACTGTGAACCTTGTTTAGATCACTGTGGAATAAACTAACTCTAAAAAGATATTTTTTAGATAATGAGGAAGTTTTCATATAAATTTGGTATTAGACAATGTTAATGAATTATTTTATTTGGTGTGATATTGGCAGTGTGGTTACAATGTCCATATCTGTTAGAGACACATTTCCAAGTATTTATTAGGTGAGATGCAACATCTAAGATTTGCTTTGAAATGTTACAGAGAAAAAGGGAGAGGGTAACAAAATAAATCAATAAAACAAAATCATTTTGAAATATGCCCAGAGCATTCTGTTCTCCTTAACAAAGGCCTATCCTCAAGGGAAGCTACCAGAGCCTTATCTGACTTCAGGGAAGAGCAATTAGACTAGTGGAACCCATCTAGCCTTCCTGTCTCAAATAAGGGGAGAAAAAAAAAAAAAAGGTTAAAAAACTCTACTGAAGGTGAGAGTCCAGAGACTTTGACCTGCTAAAAAACATGGGGATTTAATCATAAGATTATAGAACACTTCCCCTCACCATAATTTACAGCCACTTCAACAGGGCTCCAGTATAACAACAGTGGATTACAACTGAGAGAGCTGCAAACACAGAGTACCTAGGGAAACCCAAAGACAACAGGGGACACAAAAACAATGACAAAGAGGAAAATGTAGCCTCTGACACCAACAGCTACAGCAACCAATAAATGCAACCTAACTCCTAGCTAGATAAACATGAAACCTCACAATAAAGCTCTGAATACCACACTTTCTACTACCCCAATACATCATGTTCTGTTTTCAACAAAAATTTCAAGGCATGCTAAAAGGCAAGAAAAGTACAGGCTGAAGAAACAAAGCAAGCCTCAGAACCAGCTTGAAATATAGCAGAGATTTTGGAATTATCAAACTAGGAATTTAAAGTAACTGTGATTAACATGCTAAGGGCGCTAATGGAGAAAAGTGGACAACTTACAAGAACAGATGACTACTGTAAGCAGACAGAAGTAAATGCTAAAAAAATCAAAAGGAAATGCTCAAAAACAAAAACAGGGCTTCCCTGGTGGCGCAGTGGTGGGGAGGCCGCCTGCCGATGCAGGGGACACAGGTTCATGCCCCGGTCCGGGAAGATCCCACGTGCCGTGGAGTGGCTGGGCCTGTGAGCCATGGCCACTGGGCCTGCGTGTCCAGAGCCTGTGCTCCGCAGCAGGAGAGGCCGCAACAGTGAGAGGCCCACGTACCGCAGGAAAAAAAAAAAAAAAAATATATATATATATATATATATATATATATAAAACATTTTGAAATGAAAAAAATCAGTAAGCTTGATTTGAATATATGTCAATAGAAACTTCCCAAACTGAAATGAAATGCAAAGAGAAAAAAGGACAAAAAAATAAAAGGGAATAGAATATCTAAGAACTGTGGTATAATTACAAAAGATATATTGGGACTTCCCTGGTGGCACAGCAGTTAAGACTCCACACTCCCAACGCAGGGGGCCCGGG
Source organism: Delphinapterus leucas (assembly GCF_059928025.1). Classification (NCBI taxonomy): domain Eukaryota; kingdom Metazoa; phylum Chordata; class Mammalia; order Artiodactyla; family Monodontidae; genus Delphinapterus; species Delphinapterus leucas. Next base: position 99,748,084 of record NC_143131.1, on the reverse strand, counting down.
TTCAATCCCTGGCCAGGGAACTAGATCTTGCAACTAAGAGTCTGCATGCCACAACTAAGAGTTTGCATGCCACAACTAAGGAGTCCACGTGCTGCAACTAAGCAGCCTGCAAGCCACAACTAAGGAGTCCGCGAGCTGCAACTAAAGGAGCCCACCTGCTGCAACTAAGACCTGGCCCAACCAAATAAATTAATCGATTAATTAATTAAAATAAAAAGAACAGGCACATAATGGTAATACCAGAAGTAGAAGAAAAAAAGAAAACAACAGAAGAAATATTTTAAGTAGTGATGGCTGAGAATTTTCCAAAGTTAATCACAGATCCAGGAAGCTCAGAAGACATCAAGTAGAATATTGCCAAAAATCTACACCTATTGTTATGCATACTATATTCAAACTGCAGAAAAAAACAAGGAGAAAATCTTGGAGGAACACAGAGGGAAAAAATACCTTATGCATAAAGAAACAAGGGAAGAATTATGTCAGACTCTCCTTCAGAAACCATGTAAGCTAAAGAAGAATGGAGTGAAAGATTTCAGGTGCTGAAAGAAAAAAATTACCAACCCAGAATTCTGTACCCAGTGAAATTATCCTTCAAAAGTGAAAGAGACTAAATTATATCTCAATAAACCTGGGTGGGGGGGGGCGAAAAAAAAAGTGAAAGAGACTAAAGAGAATAAAAAAACAAGCTAAAGACTGGGAAAAAATATTTGCAAAACACATATCTGATAAAGAACTTGTTTCCAAAATATTCATGGAACTCTTAAAACTCAACAACAAAAAAACAAAGAACCACCCCCAAAAAAAGAAAACAAAGAACCCAATTTAAAAATGAGCAAAAAATAAGAACAGAAACATCAAGGAAGACAAATAAATGGCAAATAAGTACAGGAAAAAAATGCACAACATCATAAGTCAATAGGGAGCTGCAAATTAAAACAATGAAATACCCTATACACCTATTAAAAGAACTAAAATGCAAAAGACTAACAATAATAAATGCTGGCAAAGATGTGGAGCAACAAGAACTCTCACTCACTGCTAGTGGGAATGAAAATCGATACAGCCATTTTGGAAGACAGTTTGGAAATTTTTACAAAGCTAAAGATAGTCTTACCATACAATCCAGCAATTATCCTCTTTAAAATTTACCCAAATGAGTTGAAAACTTACGTCCACACAAAAACCTGCACATGAATGTTTATAGCAGCTTCACTCACAATTGTCAAAAACTGGAAACAATCAAAATGTTCCACAATAGGTGAATGAAAAAAAAAATTGTGACACCTACATACCATGTAATATTATGTAGTGATAAAAAGAAATGAGCTTCAATCCTCCCAGACATTTGCGAAAAAGAGGAGAGGATGAAGAGATGGAACACAGGGGATTTTTAGAATGAAACCATTCTGTATGATCTATAATCATGGGTACATAACATCATGCATTTGTGAAAACGCATATAATCATACAACCTAAAGAGCGAGCCCTAAAGTAAACTATTAACTATAGTTAATAATAATCAATCAGGGACTTCTCTGGTGGTCCAGTGGTAAAGAATCCGCCTTCCAATGTAGGGATGCGGGTTCGATCCCTGGTCAGGGAACTACGATCCCACATGCTGAGGGTCAACTAAGCCCGGGTGCCACAACTACCGAGCTCACATGCCTCAACGAGAGAGACAGTGTGCCACAAAATATAGAGCCCACGCACCCTGGAGCCCATGTGCCGCAACTAGAGAGAGAAAATCCACATGCCACAACTTGAGAAAAGCCCGCGCACCACAACGTAAGATCCCACATGCTTCAACGACTCGATGCAGCCAAATAAATAAATAAAAATTGATCAATACTGGTTCATCAATTATAATAAACGTAGCACACTGATGTAAAACTGGGTGGGAGGAGGAGTATACGGGCACTCTCTTTATTACCTGCTCAATTCTTCTATAAACCTAAAACTGCCCTAAAAAACATAATCTATTAATTGTTTTAAATAATTATTATTATAAAACAGTAAGAATGCTATTACCTCATTCTGTAAAGAAAAAATGTATGTATGTCTACCTACACAAAGAGAAAGTTTATCTCAGTGTGGTAGAATTATGAGTCATATTTTGTTTGTTTGTGCTGTCCTAAATTTTCTATAATGAACATAAACTACACATAATGCTTTTTTAAATTGTAAGGAAATTTTTTTAGCTACTCAAAAAATTAAATACTTTTACAGAGCTCACACCACACAGGTATGTGAGGAACAGCATTAAAAAAATCTAAACTACTTACCATCAGGCAAAATGTTCTGGGTCAACCGTGATCCAGCAGTAGGGGCGATAGTGTTACAATGAATGTTGCTTTTCTCGCCTTCAACTGCAAGACAATTTGAAAGGCCCAGAAGACCCAGCTTTGCAGCACAATAATTTGCCTGGCCAAAGTTACCATATATTCCTGAAGCCGATGAAGTCATGATGATCCTAAAAGGAAAATCAATTTCTCACCATCCTCTTTTCTATATTTTGATAATGTTGCAACTCTAAGCATTTTTTTTTCTTTTTCATCACTGTTACATCTGTCAAAAGCAACTCTGTATACTGCCATTAGGTTCTTAAAGTCATGATTCATGTATCTAAATTAATATAAATAATAAAAGTAACCTCTCAAAATTCAACGGCAAGGTTTTATTGTTTTAGAAAGAATCCCTGGTCAGTATCAAATGAATTCAAGTGTAAGAATGTATATTCATTATCTACTGAAAACAATAAGTATTTATAAACATAAAATAAACTGCCAATTTACAAGTTAAAATTTTAGTAAGAAGTATTAGATCATGAAGTTCTAATTCTTTAGTCCTCATCACTTTGCTCCTTTCCCTTTCTGGATAATATTAAATGCCTCATATTAAAACAATACCATCTCATAACCTGACCTAATCTCACTTACTCTACTTAGTAGAACAAGTAAATCCTATCATTTACTTTCAGAAACTGCTAGTATCAGGATATACTAGAACTCTCCAATAAGAACAGCTATCACACGCAATTTACATCTAGTAGATGTGTGAGAACCCTAAGTTAACAGGAATAACTTTTACATTAGAGCGCATGGGGCCACTTACTAGGTCTGCCACGTCTGAGTCACACAGACGCAACTATAAGAGTCTTACCGTTCCTAGTTTACAAAGACTAACTCATGTCTGACCAGTGCCAGCTAGTAGAAAACATCCACTCATCTCTCCCCAGTTGGTCACTGGACACAAAAAATGATATTTTGGTTAGAGAATAAAGTACTGCTGAATCCTCAATGTTTGTACTGCTAAAATATCAGAGAATAGCAGGAGAATCATTAATAATGAAAAGTAGGAGGTAAAAAGAAATACTAAGTTGTCCAGCTCGTTAATCTATGACTGACACCAGTATAACGGGGAGGCATCTGCCAAAACTACATTTAAAAAGTCTGTGCATATCTGAAGGTGTATTTTTCAACGTCAAAGCAACTCTTTTCCTCTGTACATAAGAACCCACACACGGCATCTCCAATCCCCCTTGACAGCCACATACAACTCTACCTTCCAAATTTCTGTTTCTTCATGTGATCCCACGCTGCCCGGGTCACCAGGAATGAGCCCCGCAAATGAACTCTCTGGATGATATCTAAAACAAGAAATTTTTATCATGAATATTGTCAAATTTAGACAGAGCTATCTCAGAATCAACATAAGCAATGACTTACTTATACAAAGATGTTCATTTTATTCCTAGCATTCAAAATCAACTATTGTCACGTTGCACTCCGAGTAATCATTTTAGCTTTAGTTCCAGTTACATAACCAATCAATAATTCATACGCATTTTGCCTATAATTTATGATTAGATTATTATCTAATATAGCTAACTTTATCATAAATACAATGCCACCTAAATACGATGCCTATGCACATCTAAGTACAATGCCATCTTTAATTTTTGCCTATTTTATATAAAAATTCATTAATACAAATAACCAAGAATTTTACATATATAATTGGGACTCAACACAAACATTAGTTAAAGCATAATCAAAAACCACTCAGTTCTTCATGAAGAAATGTTTATAAAATGTTCAGTATATCCCTAAATCCCTATTTTTAACAGGATTTGCAAATGAGTTTGAGAGAGCTGGGGGTCGGGGCATGGAGGTGTAGGAAAGAGGGGGAGGGGAAGAGGGAAAAAGAGAGACAGAGAAGCCTGCTTTCTGAAATGTCAATCTAATGAACAGACAACTTGGAGGATGATTCAGATAAACAAACAACTCTAGATTTAATCTTACTCTGATGAAACCAGAAGAGGACACACTCCAGACCCATGAGAGCTCAAAGCAAAGCACCAGCTTAAGTCTCCTCTGCCAACAAATTCTATCTTTCTCAGCTCCTCTTTTTCTTCAGTTATTATAAGGGAATTGGAAACTAAAAGCCTGTCTTTGCTTACTTCTAAGTCAGAAAGATATCTTGCTTCTTCCAAAAGAACTTCTGGCAGTATTTCCCAGAAACACACTCTATAAACAATGATGTAATTCATCTCAGTTACCATGCCTGCCACCATCTCAGCCACCAATGCTTGTTTTAGTTCTGATAGCCAGTGAAAGTAAGGGCAAAAAAGAGCAAACAGGATAAAAAAAATTTATAACTGTGATTGTTCATCATCTAAACTCAATCTTTCCAACATGACATTCCTAATGGAAATTTTTCCTACTTATTAGAAGTTTCAAAATTATATCTAGGTTTTTCCCACCCACTTCTCCGATCTCCATCATTTTTAGTGCCTCAGACTCTCTTCCATAGCCTGCTCTTGCTCTTGAAATAAGAATCATACAGCCAGACAAGCATGCAAAAGGCTTTAGAAACAGCTAATACTGCAAGAAAATGCTGACAATCTCTCAAAGAGAAAAAGGGAAACAGACGAAAGTCACAAAAGCCTTTTCGGCCAACTGTTCATTTTCAGTTTTAAAGCTTATTCATCACTTATATTAGCAGAAGCAAAAATAGGTAGAAGCAAGTTTTTCCTTAAGTGTATAAATATATCAAATATTAGAAGGCTAAATGGATAAGTATGTTCCAGAGAACATATATTTAAAATAACTTACCCCAGTCTTCATCACTTATTCTACCAAAGGAACGGTCCCTCAAAATTCTAAAAAATTGATATTACGTATGTTGAGAAGAGAAAGTCAACACTTAAAAAAAAAAAAGTTTGCATGTACATTACTCTATTGGAAATTTAAAAAGAAATACTCACCCAGCATTGTTGATCACAACATCTACAATATAAAAATATTCAAGTCACAAATATAAAAGCAAGCATATTAATTTGCCTTTGCTTACAACTCACATTTCTTTCAAAAGTGTTCCCTGCCTGCCCCCCGCTCATGGAAAAGTAGATATAATAGGTAAGAAGTGCTAGCAGAACAAAATTTTATACCTATAGCAAAACAAAATCTGGTTCACAAAAGCACAATAAATACCCCATTATATCAGTGCTTTCCTCTCAAGTCTACATACCTAAATGTTTCCACCTCTACCTTCTGCCAAAATTCTGTGAGCTTATTTACAGAATTAGCAGTCACACAACTCTTAGGTTCTTAGAACTCAGTGGTAATCGTAAGGCATCCCTCAATTAACTTCAAAATTCACTGGGAAAGTTAAAAGATTTTTCCTTGCCACTCAAAGGTCAAAAGCCCAGAAAGGAAACCATTAGAGTTAGAAGCTGATGGCCTATCTTAATACATAATTGCATTCTCACTATAAAAAAAAAGGGATTGTTTCTTAAGGTTCAACCACCATCTTGTGGCTATTTTCACCTTATGACTTCAAAACTTTGTGGTCTCTATCCCTGTGTCAGACACTATGTGAACACGTCTCTCATAAGCTCAACCAAATATAGCTAGAAACATATATACGCTAGACCAAAAAAAGGGGGAGGGAGGGGAACACATTCAAACTGCAAAAATTAACATTTTTCAGATTATAAACATGTTGGGTTTATCTGCAGTAGTTTCCCTCTAGTAATTCAATAACCTTTTACTAACAATGTATGGGACTAAGTCAGGAAAATTAAACAATATATTTGAAATGCTTCTTAAAAATGAAGATTTTTATTTTATATAATTCATCTTAATTAATTTGCAAGATACTGAATCATTTTAATCTGAATCATTATAATTATCTAAAATATTCCACTGGGTCTTCTATTGCCAAAATACTGATTTATTTTTTATTTTCTAAATATATTTGGGGTATGATTAAATTATTATAAAAAGGAAACTTAGAAAATACTTACAAGTTTTTTTAAAGGTTCTTAAAGTACAAAAAAATATAAAACAAACTCAACACATACATGCATAAAAACTGTCACCTCAAGCCCTCTGTGGCATAAGATTAGGGTATGTAAAAAAAAAAAAATTAGGGGCTTCCCTGGTGGCGCAGTGGTTGAGAGTCCCGGGAGGATCCCACATGCCGCGGAGTGGCTGGGCCCATGAGCCATGGCCACTGAGCCTGCGCGTCCGGAGCCTGTGCTCCACAATGGGAGAGGCCACAACAGTGAGAGGCCCGCGTACCGCAAAAAAAAAAAAAAAAAAAAAAATTAAAATTTAAAACAAATCTAAAAATTTGATTACCAAAAATGAGTTTTTAATAAACAAAAGGGAAATAAAAAATATTTCATTAGAAAGGTAGAAGCTGCTCTGTTAGTACCATAAATGCAAAGAAACATTACCTATTCTTCCAAAAGCATCCAGTGCTGTCTTCACAACCTTCTCTCCTGCTTCCACTGAATCTGAGGGAAAGGGAAATTAGGACAAAACTTCAGTAATATCCCTTACAAATGACTTCTAAATTCTGTGGCTCAGAGCACATGACAGATACTATTCATTCAACAGAACCTGTTTCCAAGGAAAATACATTCATATTGCAGGCATATAACAAACTAAAATATAAATGATACATGTTACAAAAGAAATTTAGTCCCTAAGACAATCCTTTAACCTACAAAAAAAAAAAAAGAGAGGGGGTAAATGAGAAGTATTTGACAAATAATATACAATATACCACGGTCCAATAGAACTTTCTGTGAAGATGGAAATGCCCTATTTCTGCACTAATACGGTAACCACGAACCACATGTGGCTACTGAAATGTGGCCTGGAATGTGGCTAGTATGACAAATGGAATATTCTATTTTATTTCATTTCTATTGAATTTTAAATAGCCACATAAGCACTTCCCCTTAAGGATGCAAATGAGACTTTGAGAGAGAGGGAAGGAGGAGCGCGTTTAATTTGAAAAAGCATGTTCAATTCTGTATCACTACATTTGGAAAACAAACCTACTGTTTTTGTAATACTAACTACAAAAAGTAAAGCTCAATGAAATATTATGGATTTGTTATTTTCTGCTAATCAGCCCAGGAGAAGGGCTCATATCCCCAGAGCTGTGTGTCAAATGGTCAGCTGTCAACTCAACATCACCACTGCCTCTTTCTACTTCCTCTGCAATCACAGGGGGAGCCAGGTCCCTTCCCTGGGACCCATAAGGTCCTGAGTTAGATCTGCCAAAAAGAGATACTCGCTTAAAGGGAGGAAAAGTAGGAGGAGACTGTAAATGCAGGCAATCTTGTGAGCAGGCTGCAGATGTGAGACTGACAGCATATCTAGGTGAGCTCTTGAAAACCACCTGCCACAGGCTGAGACGGTCATCGACAGTTTCCCTGACATGCACCTGCCCAGACCTTCCAATGGTAAGTCTCTAATTCGTTGTATAAAACCCTTCACACTTGGAAAACCAAGAGGGGCTTCTGTTTTCTTGACTGAATCCTGATTGATACAGGCTGAATATCAAAAGTGAGGGGCAGGGAAGAGAATCCGAAATCTTTATCTTTACAAAATAGGTTTTAAAACCCCAGAAATTTTTTTTAAGTTGAAAACATTTTTCTAGACTCTCAATGTGGAAATAAGATACTAAAATGTCTGTCTCATTATTCCCTTGAACTCTCAAAACAAATCATATCCTATTTCCTTTCCTCTAAAATTTCAGAATAAAGTCATTGGCAATCTAATTTTCTCCCTGGCCCATAAAAACAATCTAATTTTCAGAAAACTCAGTAAGCACTATCTTTTTAAAGTAAATCTATTCAAGAAGATTCCTTACAAATACTATTAGAATCAATACATCAAACATAAAGGTTGTATTTGCTGTCGTTATTTTTTCTTTATTTTTAATGCCTAACTTTGACTCTTACATTTTCATAAAGATAAGAAAGTTACATACAGCAATGATTACCTGTGCAGAATGGAATATGAAGGCTGGGTACAGAAGGGGGGCACTTCACTTCTTACACTATATTACTTTAAGAAATTTTTTTTAAAAGCAATTTTAAAAAGAAGAACTCTGAAGAAACACATAAGACCTTTTAGCTAAGACAGGTCTTTCAAGAAAAGAGCATATTCATATCCACATCTACAGTAATGTACTGATTATATCATGTGCTCATTATTAAAAATATTAAATAAACAGCTGAATAAAAGTTAGACTCATAAAATAATCTACATCAAAAGTTTAAAAAATACGTCACTAAACATCTTTGGCAGACTTAGATAAAATCTAATTTCATAATTATACTAGAATGCCAAGATATTTGCTCAATAATTATTAACATGAGAAACAGCATTAGTTGAGGAAATATAAAAGAAGTAGTATAGTTCTCTCAAATACTGTACCATAGTTGGCCACTGCTTTTCCGCCTTTCCTTCTTATTTCTTCAACAACCTTATCAGCAGCTAAGGAGCCTTTACCAACTCCCATGAAGTCCCCTCCTAGATCATTCACTGCAATGCAAAAATAAACAAATAAGAATTCAGTTCTAGACCTTAAAAATATGAGTTGGAAATGAAATTATATTATTAGTGTATTTCTTCAGTCATCTTCCTAATTCCCTATTACCATATTCCCATCTTACTGAACACACCATGAGATACGTACTTTCAAAACATGCCTCTTTGTTTTTAAATACAGATATGAAGCAGCAAAAATATTTAAACACAGGTTCATGTCATGAAATTTTTAACTGTGCAATGCTTCTCCTTTTTTGGAAAGAAAAAGACCATGATTCAACCCACTTTTAGCAAAAAGAAAGAAAAGAAAAAAACCTAAAGATCACTTTTAAGATTAAATACACAAGAAAACAGTATGGACATTCTTCAAAAAATTAAAAATAGAACTGCCACACGATCCAGCAATCCCACTTCCAGGTGTTTATTCAAAAGAATTGAAATCAGGAACCAAAGAGATAACAGCACTCCAAATGTTCAATGCAGCACTATTCACAACAGCCAAGATGTAGAAATAATCTAAATATCAACTGACAGATAAAAATGGATAAAGAAAATGTGGTACATAAATACAATGTACTATTATTCAGCCTTTAAAAAAAGAAGGAAATTTTGCAATATGTAACGACATGGATGAGCCTTGCAGATAATATGGTAACCCAGTCACAGAAGGCCAAATGCTGCACGATTCCACTTACATCAAAGTACGTAAAATAGTCAAACTCATAGAATCAGAGAGTAGAATGGTGGTTGCAGAGGTTAGGGGGAGGAGAAAATGGGGAGTTGCTAATCGGTGGGCATAAAGTTTCAATAATGCAAGATGGTTAAGTTCTAGAGATCTTATGTGCCATACAACATAGTGCCTGTAGTTCATAATACTGTATTGCACACTTAAAAATTTGTTAAATGTTCATATTAAATGTTCTTACCATAATTTAAAAAAAAAAAGAAACAAAGAAAGGTTAAATACACAATGTGAAATACCTTCTCCATGTCAAGAAAGACTTTCTTTACAGGAATGGTGATAAAGAGCAAGCACAGTATTAAACTCTTGGAGAAGCACACATGAATTTTTATAAAACATAGTGTGTCATGGTCTACCAAAAAAAGAAATAAAAACTATTTATTGAAAGAGGTCAAAACTTACATACACAACTAATATGTGTTCAGTCACTAATTTATACCATATATGTAATTTATATGTTTAACAACTGACCACACTTACCACATAACATCTCCCTATATCCAATTATATAGATACAAACATTAATTGCACATTTACTACTTGCAAGGAAATCTACAGAAATCTACAGATGTATAAGAATGGTGCCTATCCTCAGAGTTTATAATCTACTGAAAGTTAAGTATGTGGTAACTACACTAATGCACTAATTGCATCATAAAGTTTATAAAAACCAACATAACTAAATAATATAACAAAGGTAATTTATACAATGTTAATTATTTACAAAATAACATGCAAAAACAAATGAAAAGATATATAGATCAATGCCAAATAACTTGGAAAAAACAGAATTTAAAACAAATACCTGGGACAAAGACTTAATTTGCATTGCAAAGTGATCATTTTTGTAGGGTTATTGCACATACTGTGCGGAATTTAAAAATTACTAATTAATAAATGACATAGAGGTTTATACTAAAATTTAAAGTCTCTTAATATTACCAAATTGATAATTACCATAACTGGGGAAAAAAGAAAGCCCACAAGATTTTTTTTTCTTTTCAAGAATGGTTCTCTTTTGGGGGGGCTGGGGTGAGGGCTGCAAGTGGGGTTGGGTGGTAAAGGGAGATACAGGGATGATACCGAGCAAAGCTAGCCTAATGTGCTTTTACGCTTAAAGGAAATGAGTTTTTCAAAATGTGGACTGGGATATATTTTTTCTAACAATATAGTCTTAACAGCCTTACTGTAAATAAAAAATGCCACAAAGACATAAAATAATGGGGAAAAGGCTTATGTTATCCCTCTGACATTAAAAAAAAAAGTATTAAGATTATCAAGACTAAATTCCTCTTAATTATTTCTGTACAATTACTCAAATGACAGGAAACAATTTTAAAAAATCAAGATTTTAAAACATGCTGCTAACAGTCTTTTAAGACCCTTTTTAACTAAGCAAGGGAAAGTTCAAGAGCAAACTGGCAAAGGCCATACTTAAGAAAGAATTGTTCAATTGTGAAATGAAACACTACCCCCAAGTGGAAACTGTTCAAAGTGCAACCAAGTGCAATCAAAGGTTAAGAACTGAAGACTGGATAAATAATTATTGAGATCAATGATGTGTAGTGAAACAGTTTCAGAATAGATTTATTCAAGACAAGTCTCTACCTTAGAGAGTACAAACTTAACACTGACCCCACTCAGTTATCCCGCTATCACCAGAGCTAAACCACAGGGATTACAGGCTTAATTAACTAGAAAAGCACTGGTTACACACTGAAGGGCTTGGATAGCAACAATGTTAACAGACTGTATACGAAAAGAAATGTATCCACACTATGTGACACTGTTCCGCTTAAATATATGACTAAAATTCTAATCACAATAATATTTTAAAATACCATTACCGCCTTATACTGGTATGTATATACTCTGCATTTTCAAAGACCCATCTATGTACACTGCTTCATTTGATCTCCATACAGCTTTTTAGGAGTTTGGCAGAAACAGTTGTTCCTATTTTTACAGAAGAGGAAAGTTTAGGAAAGGTTATGTAACTTGTTCCAGGCTCCAAAGCTTGTCTAGGCTCCAAGGCTGTATGAAATGGCAAAATTCAGACTAGAACCTTGACCTACCACAATACCATTCTGCTCCTCTAATGCTGCAAACAAGTTTCTTTTATCCTAATTATTTCCACTAAAAAAAAAAAAAAAAAAATCACATGTGCTCGGGGAGAATATAGAAGGAACAGTAAATCAGGCACCCCAGTCAAACAAATAGCTTTAAAATAGGGAGTAAAAATGGTTAAGATTATGATAGTTAAGGACAGAGTCTTCTCGGCTAAAACCATCAAAATATCCCCAAAAGTGATATATTTGTAAATCCTCCATATAAAATCCAGTTTATAGCTCTGAAGAGTTTTGGGTTTTTTTAAGATGTAAAATCTTTTTCCTATTTCTGTCATTTTAAATAAATCAATGACTTGGATAGTCTATTAAAGACTACAAAAGGTTTTTTACTAAAAATCCATCCCAAGATTTTACTAAATACCTGCAATATGCTAACCACTAGAGCAGGGATATAAGAATCCAGAGAATTCTAAAACACACTTGGAGCCTGTAAAAGTACTCTACTAATAGGTAAATGGATACCTAAATACAAAGTACCAGGTTACCAGCTATTGAAGCCTGAAAACAGAACCATGTTTGTGACAATGCCTGTTTCCCCATATCCTCCCAACACTGGACATCATCATTCTTTTCAGTATAACAATTAAATGATTACAAGTTGTAGCTCATTATTTTAATTTACATTTCTTTGAGCACTAGTAAGGTAACATTATTTTCATGGGCTTATTGGTCATTTATGCTTCTTATTGTTTTGCCTGCTTAAATCACATTTCATTTGGGGTGCTTTTCTTTCTTACAGATGTGTACGTGTCCCTTACTTATAAAAGATTTTAATTCTATATCATATGTGTTGCAAATCATAAGTTCCTTTATTGAAATGTTGAAAGAGAAACAGAGGTAACACTGGAGCATTAATATTATTTGATGAGTATTACTTACATTGTTTTTCAGTGTTTTGTTACATAAACCAGATTGAGAAATCTGGATTTGTCTTTAGTAATCCTATTTGTGTACAGGACTTTGCTCTCAGAAGTTGGTTTTCTTGTTCTTTCTTGCTATCCTTCAGCCCTGACTATTGGCTCCAAAGACTAGAGCAAGAAACATGCTTTGGGTCTCCTGATATCAGGGCTGCTAAACCAGCTGAGGGAATATATGTCACTTTTAGTTTGACAGAAAGAAAAAAAAAATGCAAATCAAACTGATTATCATCTTCCTCAAACTGTCCCACCTTCTCAACATCACTTTGCTGGGTGAGTTATTTCCCAGGTACTCTTTCCTTTCTCCCGTTTCTGAACAGCACATGTCACTAGCCATCAAGGCTTGACATCAATTTCACTATGATTCTTCAAATGTTCACTCTGTTCCCACTCTGTATCCAGCACTGTACTAGGTGCTTTGAGCTCGCAAGGTAGACAGTTTGTGCACTGAGGAGTTTCCAGTTCTTTCGAGGAATCGTTTACTGCCATTTCTTTCCTATTCTATAATTTCATGCCCAGATTACTACAGTTGCCTTGCCGGTGGTCTTCTGCCTCCAATCTTAATCTTTCCAGGCAATCAGCAGACTGTTGCTGGGTAATGGCCCAAAGGCAGCCTTTATACTAAGTCATCCCCTTGCTCAAAATCTGCAGTGGAACCCTATTATTCACTGCCTAACTTTCAAGATCCCTTAAAGTCTGCCCTCACTTTACTGCTTCACTTTACTATAAGTAGTTCACCCTTTTTGCTGTAGCTCAGTGAGGGAAATTGCTTATATAGCAGTTTCTAACTTGCCATTTAATTATCAAGAGTAATGTTATAATGCTTTGTATTTGAAGAGTGCTTTATAACTGTGCTTACACATATTCCTGTTCATATATTTATTCAGTCCAAGGGTTTGACACCAGCTGAGTCATATCCACTACCAATGACATATCTATAAACGACTTTTATTTCCAAAGTAAAATGGTGCTTCCAAATCTACAAAATCAAAATAACTTTCATATGTATTGATTCTGTGACATCCTTTACAATGAGTAATCTGAGAAGCATATAAAAAGATGACACAGGGACTTCCCTGGTGGCACAGTGGTGAGAGTCCGCCTGCCGATGCAGGGGACATGGGTTCGTGCCCCGGTCTGGGAAGATCTCACAAGCGGCGGAGCGGCTGGGCCCGTGAGCCATGGCCGCTGAGCCTGCGCATCCGGAGCCTGTGCTCCACAACGGGAGAGGCCACAACAGTGAGAGGCCCGCATACTGCAAAAAAATATATATATATATGACATGGGCAATATTGTACTACAAGTGTACTTATTTTTTGGAGAGGTTATTTACTTTTTTTTAATGCTTTCAAGAAATTCAAACCCCGCAGATTCAAAAAGTCTTTAATCCTTGTCTTATCCCAGGGGTAACTGCTATTAACCATCTCTTGGATGTTCTTCCAGACATTTCTGTTTTCTATGCTTGATGCCTTTCCTCCTATTTTGATAAAGTTTCCGACAGCAAACAACAGCATTAAGAATCATTTCATTGATTTTAGAGCTGTGGGCCCAATGGGGATTTCTTCCTGTATTCTGTTCACATCCTGACTGCTACCAAAAAGTATTTAAGGTGCCTTAAATGTGCAAGGACTATTAAAAAATGGAAAAATTAAGAAAACGTTACATCAGAGAAAGAGAAGCCTACTCAAAGCATATGCTAATGGTAGTTACTCTATTTGGGGACAGTGTCAGGTTTACCCTTAAGCTTCTTGACAGCCAAAGAAAAGGCAGAAAACACAGAGCTGCCGTACTATTTTCACTGTTTGGTAGAAAGACACAATCACCCTAGTTCATCAGAGTCTTTTCCAGAATGGCCATAAATGTATCTAAATATTTGAAGGCCTCCAAAATGTTGTGATAGTTTAGAAAGCAACGTCTTAAATTAGGTCCCTTTAATTTAAGGGACTTAATCTGTCTCAACAACAAGAAGGCATCAAAGGTCTCCTTAAAGGGAGAAGAAACTGAAAATGAGAGACTGAGTCCCCTCCAGGGTTCAGTCCTGGGACCCCATCTCCTGTTTATCTGCACTCACCACCCGGGTAATCCAATCCAGTCTCCTGGCTTTGAATACCACCTAGAAACTGAAAATAGATCTATATAGCTTCAACCTGTCCCCCCAACTACAGAGTCCTATGTCCCACTGCCTACCTATTATCCCCATCTGAAAGTCTACTGGGAATGTCCCCTCTCTGTGAATCTGGCCCTCCTCCAGTCTTTCCTATCTCGGTAAACCACCACCTTATCCTTCTCTCTCCCTTTCAACCCACATCAGCAAATAAGCAAATCCTGCCATAGCGACCTTCAAAATATTTCCAGAATTTAACTTCTTTGCACCACCTCCATCCCTACCACCTGTCTGAATCACCCCCATCTCTGATGCAGATTACTGCGATAACTTGACAGATCTCTCTGCTTTCACTTTTTTTTTAATGAAAAATTACAAGTGTGGACAAGAAGAGTTAATAGGATAATAAACTCCAATATGCCCAACATACTTCTCCACTTCCACTCTTGCTCCCCTAGAACCTATTCCTCACACAGCACTCAGAATGAGCCATTTAAACCTTAAATGAGGTCATGTTGCTCCTCCACACTCTCCAATGGCTTCCCATCTCAATCAGGGCAAAAGCCAGTCCTTACTCTGAACTAAATGGTGCTACATGACCTGACCTCCTGTGATCTCTCACTCTGTTCCCCTAGATGACTTCACTCCAGCCTGGGATGCCCCCTAAGCTCACTTTGACATAATCTTGAGCACAGTGCCCAGCACACAGTCACTGTTATTGGCTTTTTACCCCCTTTACAAAAGGTTTTAATTCTTGATGTCATTTAATCCCCATCATAATCCTGGAAGCTATTAGGTAAGGTGGCTACTAATATTCAGAGAGGTCATGTAATTAGACAGCAGAAACAGGATTTATAGCCTGACCTAACTTCAAAGACAATTCACTTTCCCCACTGCAGTTCACCTTCTGGCTGTCAGGATCACACAGCCATTAAAAACACAGGCTCTGGCATCAGACCACAGGAACTTGTAACTCATCCTTACCAGTTATTATGCAACTGCAGTACAGAAAAGAAATCATGTCAATCTTACTTCAAAAGATTGCAGTTTCAATTACCCAAAAGTGCTACTCCTCCAGTTCAAGAATAGAAAGCATTCTGCCTTTCTTACTGTCCAAAAAAGAGGTTCTCCTTGCTGGAACACTTCGATATTCTTTGTGTTCACGCCCTCAAGACAAAACTTAATATTCAGAGAACTTGATACAGCTCACCTACTGAGGAAACCTCAAACCTATTCCATTCCCAACATTTCCTTCAGATATGTGCGAACATTTCTTGAAAGATGTAATGTATACGAAACCAAATGTCCCTTGTTGTAATTATCAGCCAAAGGCTTAGCAGTTCTTATATCCAGATTTAAATCTCCCATAATGCTTTATATTATGGAATATAAAACACAGCAATCATATTTACATGAAGAGACTATCTTAAGTGATACCCTTAACTTTGCGCTTGGCCAGGCGATTTCCTTTGGCCAGTGAAAGGTGAGTAGAAGTGACATGCCACTACTAAACAGAAGCTTTATGAGACACCAAGGGGATCCATTTTTATTTTCCCTCTGCCGGAAGAACAGCCATGATGAAAGTTGCTCCTTCAGCTGGGATCCTGAAATTAGTAAGACACATAAAGCAGAGACACAGCTGACCAGAAGCTGAAAGGTCAGGTAGGTATGAAATTACCCTTTTTTTTAAAAGTAGATTTATTTTATTTATTTATTTTTATTTTTGGCTGTGTTGGGTCTTCCCTCCTGTGAGTGGGCTTTCTCTAGTTGCGGCGAGCGGGGGCTACTCTTCGTTGCGGTGCGTGGGCTTCTCATTGCAGTGGCTTCTCTTGTTGCGGAGCATGGGCTCTAGGCATGTGGGCTTCAGTAGTTGCGGCACATGGTCTCAGTAGTTGTGGCTCATGGGCTCTAGAGCGTAGGCTCAGTAGTTGTGGCGCACAGGCTCAGTTGCTCCGCGGCACGTGGGATCTTCCCGGACCAGGGCTCGAACCTGTGACCCCTGCATTGGCAGGTGGATTCTTAACCTCTGCACCACCAGGGAAGTCCTGAAATTATCCTTTATTATTATAAACCATTGAGATTTGTCCGTTAACTCAGCATAACCTAGTAAAAGTTGACTCATATGAGAAACAAGGTACTCCATTTCTTAAGGTCTTACTTCTTACTGGCCTCTGAGCTAGTCATAGGATTAACTGATCAGTAATTTTTCCACAAACAAGATACTCCGATGTTATAAATCCTAGGTTTGCTTACTCCTCTTTACTATTTTTTGCTTACTCAGGTAAAAATATGCTGACCAGAACAAAATTAACGCAGGAGAAATGTTAGTGCACATGATAAAACCTGGACTCAGGGCATCTGTGTTTTAAAAAAGTTAAAGCAGAGGGTAGTGGTGGTTAGGGAAGAACAAAACCCATTGGTAGCCTAGAAAGTTCACAGCTAGGTCACAGGCTAAAAAGTGGTAGAAAATATCAGTGAAAAGTTCTACATTTTCACATAAACTAAACTAAACTAAATCTGGCTCTCCAGCCAAGTTTGGCAAATATTTTTCCCAAAACACTAATTTTCTGCCTTTTGGGACTTTCACAAGCACTTGCTGCAATACCATCCCTGAGGCAATGACAAAATAAACAGATACACTGTCCCTGTTTACCTTTTTCTTAGAACTGAAAAACTCCAATCTGAGTTCAACAAATTCAAAGGTAATAAATAAATACAGGAAAACTGATCCACATAAACACATATTGCTGCAAAAGGTTTTACAAAACAAGTTTATAAACTAAGATTATAAGTTAGTCACAACAAAAACAGCAGGAATTTATTCAACCAATCTCAAAGACACACCAACCACTCCCCAGCCCACCCCACCCCCCAAAAAGGGCTACATCAAACAATAAAGGAACGAATGAACCAAGTCCCTTCTTTACAAAAGGCAATATTCTAGGTCCCTTAGGAGATACAAAAGATAAAATGAGATACTTGCACTTACGGAATTGAGTGGAAAAGATGTAAATAAATAAAAAGTTGTAAGTATTAATAAATAAATAGCAATATATTTTTTTTAAAGGAAAAAAAAAAGTTACAACATGTGCCTTTAGGCCCTGACATGAAATATTTTGGGGAAAATCTGGCAAAAAAGGCCTGAACTATACACCCCCTGACCAAATACCACAATATCAAAATTTGTCCTTGCCCCAAGAAGTAGATTGGATTAACAGAGAATGTCTATGACCTTAAACAAGGAATATCCAAAGTCTCTGTGTCCCTTCCATAAAGATATATGCTAGGTCTGGACAGCCGAAGAGTGTGGTTAGCAAGATGAACAAAGATGTGCAGAGAGCAGCAACTAACCAAAAGTTGATAGAAACTGGAGAAAGAGAACGCCTCAAAGAGTTGCTGAGAGCTAAATTAATTGAACGTGGCTGGAAGGATCAGTTGAAGGCACACTGTAAAGGTAATTAAAGAAAAAGGACTAGAACACGTTGCTGTTGATGACTTGGTGGCTGAAATCACACCAAAAGGCAGAGCCCTGGTACCTGACGGTGTAAAGAAAGAGCTCCTACAAAGAATAAGAACATTCCTTGCTCAGCATGCCAGCCTTTAAGACTGAATTAGATTGTGTTGTTTTGTGGTTTTATTTCTGAAAGTAAAATCTGCCATAAATTAAGAATTGATTTCCCAAAATAAAACCCTTTTTTGTATGATGATATACAGTTTTCAGTAATGATGTATACAATTGTATTGATATTTTTCCCTAAATTTGTTATTTTAATAAATATCTCATGAATGAAAAAAAAAAGATATATGCTGAGGAAGAAAAGTATATTCAATATCCTGCTTAGGTCTTCTTTGTTTAGAAAACCTGGCTGCTTGTTCAGTATTTTATTACACATCTCTGTAAACAAATTGGGAGAAATTTGTCTCTCTGTATTCCCTGATAAGATGTAGGAAAACTGGGATTGGGAGGTCAATGTGGGCCAACAATTTTAGCCCAGGAAAGATATTAATAAATATTGGGCCATACATCTGCCCTACGTACCTACCCTGCACTCATTTAGATATTCCCCACAAAGACTTGGCTGTACACAAATCCACTCCTATGTCTGTACCAACTGCCAAGTACATCAGGCAAACCACTGAGATTACTAAAACCTCCCACTTTTGGTGTATTCCTCAATACACCATCTTCCAACTGATCCCCCCACAATAAAACTCATGCAAGTGCCCCTTTAATTAAAAAAATTTTTAACTGTTATAAAAGCTTCCATTTGAAAAATTTTTATGAAAGAGATTTAAAAAAAAATACTTTGGATTCCCCGATTCCAAACATTTAGTTATGAAAATGCACTTATTTCTTACCTTATCAATATATTTACACTTACAAAGATTCATCTTGCACCAGTCTTCTACATCGAAAAATTACAGCCCACAATATACCAAATTCAAGAATTTCCTTTTATATAATGAATGTCGGCTCATCTTTCTCAGTTCTATTAAGTTGCAAATTCTATGAAACTAGTTTACTTTAAAAAGTAAGTTACAAAGTTAGCCGCAACGGAGAAAAAAATTTTGTTGGCAGAAGAAAAAAATAGTGATGAAATTTGACCTTGACAAATTATTTGATGTGAATACAAAGGCCTCTGGCTTGTGAAGACATGGGCTCAACCTGTGACCTGTGTATTTTAGTTCCTAGCTACTGAATGAAAAGAAAAATATATCAACTTACCAACAACTGATGCACCTCTTTCTGCAAAAGCCAGGGCATAGGCTTGGCCCAATCCTATTGAAAAAAAAAGAAAAAAATCAGAAGGTTGAGCAAATGTTAGCATAATTTTTCTGGTCCACTCAACTCAATCACTATTGCAAAGTAACTGGTGAACAATTAATTACATTACAAGGGTAGAGCCTTCATTGGTACTCTCAGCCTCTACTTCACCTACTTCTACTTCGAGGGGTTGGAAAGCTTAAAACTGTATTTTCCACCTATTATACCTACCATTTCCTATCATTCTACCTAGCTTCTAGGATGGATGCTAGATGTGAATTGGGTTCCACCATTAAACGCATTTGCATGAAATGTGGAAGGAGGAAATGAGGCAGAAGCCACCTTACTGTGACTTTCGGATGTTACTGTTGGTTAAGAAGCTGATTTCTTGAGGCTTCCTAGGTATTAAGCAGATATAGTGGCAGCTTCTAGATCTAGCTCCCTAATTTCTGGATGGCAGCTTCCATTCTCTAGATCCCTGGGGCCAGTGGCTATTTGGGCTGTGGCAGTTCCAATGGTAGCCTCAGAGGTAGTGGCTCCACTAATGGACCAGTTTTATACTGTTCCACAAGGAATTCCAAGAGGAATTGCCTAAAACCCAACTGCCTAAATTAAGTCCTTTCCTGTTTCAAATATCTAGTGGTTTCTGTATCCTGCTCTGAACCTTGACTACATAATCACCAAACACAGGAAATATTTAATTCAGACTCAAAGGTATGAGGTGTAAATTTATACATCCAAAAATGGATACGTGCCTATATAAATTTTATAGGCAGAGAATATCTCAGGAAGACTATATAAGAGACTGGCAATTAGTGGTTACCTCTGGGGAACAGAACTGTGTAACTAGCAACAAGGGTGGAAAGCTTACTTCTGTATTGTTTAAATCATTTTAACATGCATACGTTTTTTAAAATGTAACTGATAAATTTAATTGGTAGTTAATTTAATTTGAATTGATAAACAAGTAAACAAATATTGAGATGGCTAAATTATCAGGCTCTTCTAAAAAGAACCCAAACTATAAAGTTTTCCAAAACTAAAAGATCACCAAATAATTTATTTTAAAATTTAATCCACTCTGAATGGATGAGAGAGAACCCACCCAATATAATAACTCAAGTCTCCTCATATTTTATCAGAGCTAGGCTGAAGCACTTGCTCTAAACATGAGGTTTTCAGAGAAATCAAATACTCATAACCAGAACGCAAAAAAAAAAAAAAAAAAAATGGTAAAGTGGAAAATCATCAGATGAAAGAAATGGGGTATGTCTCTAGTACAGATTGATCTAAGTTAATCAGAGAATTATCTCAAAACCAAGCTATACAATACTCTGAAAAGATATGTAAGTAATCTACTTTTACCATAAAGGCCCATGCAAACTGTACACAAATCTGTATATAAAGTTAAAAGTGACATTCTCCTCCCTGTTTCCCTGTAACACCACTCGTCCATTAACAGGTTCGCTAAGTGTCCTCCCATGTTTTCATATCTGTGCTTACATAAACATTATTTAAATACTTCATGTGTCTTAGTCTGTCTCCCCAACTAAACTAGAAGATCCTTGTAGGTTGAGATTATGTCGTTCTTTTACATTTCCCACAATGCCCAGCACATCTTTACAGTCAAAATGCACAAAAAGTTAAAGCCAAGAGCCTCTATTTTCTCTTAATCCTCTTTTAAATCCTGTCTTAACTTTCTCCCACACCTAAGTTCATTGTCAACTGTCCTCTCTTCCCCATTTCTCTTCAGACCTTAACTTCTTTAGCATTGTCAAGTATCAGTTGATTCTTTTCTCACAGTGCTTGTTCAGTGCTCTCTTCAGTGGGTTAGACTTTTCTCTGCTTCAAGTTGACAGAGCCTCTGAGATTAGCTTCCTGGACTATTTCACCTTCTAGCTTTACCAATCAAAGGAAGTCAAATGACTTCGAAACCTCTCCTGACTCCAGAATCTCCAACTACTCACACACTTCTCACTTCACTATCTCCAGATCTACAGCTTGCTATTTTATAACCATCTCAAATTCACAATGGCCAGACTCCCTTCTTCCATGGCCCACCTCCACCACTCTCACAACTACATCCCCAGCAACTACTACAATCAGCTAATAAATACGAATTCCCATTATCCCACCCATCATGGCAAAATTGTTTACCTTAATCCTAGACAATTCTAAACCTCTCCTTCCAGGTCTCCCATTAAACTATTCAATATTCCAAGCTAAACAACAGCACCTGAATAGTGCAAAGATATTTCTATTCATCTCTAGAACATGCATGGGTTGGAGTCAGACTAATTCCCAGAAACAAGGCCTGGCAGGCATTCACGGACACCCTCCTGGGATGTTTAGCAGTGCCTCAATTCTACAGATATGTATCCTTAAATGAGAACCCCAAGACCTCAAGGACAACAGTCTTCATGATAGGACTGGAATTAGATCTCAATCTCTCTTTCATAATGATGGCCCACTGTAGACCTAATGACAGTCTCAACTTTACCACAAAATTATATCTGCCCCAGATCAGTATTCAAATCTAATGGCTAGTAATTGTATCATAATCCAGGCTCTTTAAAATATGAATCAGTTCATGAACAGGAGGTGCTAAATTCAGAACTGTCTAGTCACAACCCATTAATACTTCACAAAATCAACTTAGTGGGTTGTAATCTGCATTTACTTAATGAAAAAGAATAGAAAAGTTCAAAGTGCACTGCATTTACTATGTACCGTGTCATGAGCTTGTTTCAAATATAGTGTGTGTGTGTATACCAGGTCTTGGTATAAAATGTATTTCATACTGTGAATCACTCACTGTCAAAAGAGGTTTAAAACATGAGTGCATTACTTATTTCCATCAAAAGCAAAGTGTAAACAAAATGTTTTCCCCAAAACATAATCATTTTAGAATAAATATAGCTATGGATATAAAACATTTGGCCACCAATTAATACTAAAGATATTTTCTGAAAGGAAGCATGCGAATCCATTTTATAAATGGAGACATGAAAATACGTATGAATTAACTGTCAGAATTCCACTGTTTGTGACTTTTAATATATAATTCAAATTAATTCTGCATTAAGTCCATTCTAGGTATAAGGCACTACCAGTGGGTAATCAAAGGCCCATAAGGTCAAGGTCCCTGCACTTGGAGATTACAGAGATCATGGACAGGTGGGAAATAGTGTAAAACCTCACTGCAAAGCATCCGTGTGGGTATGAGTGGTTTGTCTTAAATTTTGTCTTTTAAAAATAGGGTTACTTTGGGACTTCCCTGGTGGTGCAGTGGTTAAGAATCCACCTGCCAATGCAGGGGACACGGGTTCAAGTCCTGGTCCAGGAAGATCCCACATGCCGCGGAGCAACTAAGCCTAAGCGCCTAGAGCCCGGCTCTGCGACAAGAGAAGCCACCGCAAAGAGAGGTCCGCGCACCGCAACAAAGACCTGATGCAGCCATAAACAAATAAATAAATAGAAATAAAAATAGGGTTATTTCACATAACCAATCTCCACTTGGCTTCTGAAATACAGGAAGATCTGGTCCACTTCAGAAAGGCCTCTGATCTCCAGTTCCTACTGCCCCCACACCACTCTTATTTTATTCCTCTATCGCCTGCCTGAGTCCTGCAGGCATTGGGGTTTGCAATCCGCTTGATAAACACACAAAGTCCAAAACGGAGGACTCTTATCAGATGCCTTTTTTTAAAGAAGGCCCTCTCAAGAACTTAAAATCATCCGACAGAGGGAAAGATGACTGACTTTTCAAAGGCAAGGGGCTGACATTTCTATTCCTGCGGGGGTGATTCCAGCCCCCAGACGGCTTTTCAGCCACGTTTAAAACACTTGACAGAGGCCTAGGGAGTCTATTAACAGGAAGAGTCGCAATCGATACGCACAGACGGGCGTCGGGATGAATTTTACCTAGTTTTGCAACCCGCAGCCGAGCCCGGCCTCTCTCCTCTCAAGACCTGAAGCCTTGAGAAGCTCCCACAGGGTTGGGGGGGGTGGAGAAGTGGGCTGCACCAGGAGTTTCTGGCTCCCCACTCAAGGCTGGCCAGCCCCTTCTCTCCATCCTCAGCCGATTAGGCGCCCGGAGAACAATCGTTGTCTGTCCTCCCACCCTCAACCCCACCGAGTCCAGTCGCTCGCTCCCCAAGCCGCCCCGCCACCGCTGCCCGCAGCCCAGATGCTGAGATCGCAACTACGGCTGCGTGCAGATTCCAGACCAAAAAAGGGGGACTCCCAGCACGAGAGCGAGCTGGAGGACGCCGGCCCTCTAGCCTTCGCGTACTCACCTCCCCCCGCGCCGGTGACCAGTACCACCCGCCCGTCGAACCTCAACGGCACGGCCATAAGTCCAGCCTGCAGCGACACACATACACTAGCAGAACTACTGGAGTTCAGACTGCGGGACAAGGAGGACAGGAGGAAAGGCTGGGTCAGGACGGCAATGACCTGCCAGTTTCTGCGGAGGAGAGAAACGCCGTAGTTTTCCAAGTGCGCCTGCGCAGCGATCCCTTGGAACTCTGGGAAATGTAGTCCAGCATGCCTCCAGTCGCGGCGAGAGCCTGCCCAAGAGGCTTGGCTTGAAAGGGCCAGTTCTGCGGCCGGAAGTAATGGGAGCTGCTGGGACCTGTGTAGTAAAATGATTGACTACCCTAACTTCATTCATACTTTCATCCATCGTTTTGTCATTCACTCAACAAGAGTTTTCTGGATTTAGGCGAGGATGCAGCCCCTATTCTTAAGTAGCTTTCAGAAATAGCAAGGGGTGGGCTTCCCTGGTGGCGCGGTGGTTGAGAGTCCGCCTGCCGATTCAGGGGACACGGGTTCGTGTCCCGGTCCGGAAAGACCCCACATGCTGCGGAAAGGCTGGGCCCGTGAGCCATGGCCGCTGAGCCTGCGCGTCCGGAGCCTGTGCTCCACAACGCGAGAGGCCGCAACAGTGAGAGACCCGCATACCGCAGGAAAATATATATATATATATATATATATATATATATATATATACAGCAAGGGGTAAAAAGGATTTCTTAGAATGTAATCCTTGGACCTCTTGGATGGAAACCATCTGGAAAGACGCAGAGTCCTGGGCCCCCAGGCTGACCTCCCAAATGGAACTGTTACCAATGGACCCTCACTAAAGTCCTAGCCAGGCGCCGACACCCAGGGAGGTTCTTTTTCCGCTCAGATTCGCACAGCCAATCATGAAACCTATGCTGAGACTGGAACAGCAGAAGCTTTAATTAATGGCCAAAGAATGGAGAAGCGCAAATTTAGTTCACAAATCAACTTCACAACCCAATTGGGACAGAGACACCACATGTTTAGGAGGGCCGAGGTAAAAGGGAGGGATTTGGAAAGAGTGGGAGGCATACTCACGTCTTATCTGAGAACAGGGCTGTGGTTTGGACACAGAACTGATGCAACACTCTTTTGCAGTCCTCGTATGGGCTTTTCCAGATGTTGTCAAGGCGATCGTCACCTGTCATGGTGCTGGTGGATGGGTCCTTTAGCATGCTAACGCATATAATGAGGATCAAGGTCTACTGGAAGTCAAATCTTCTGTCATCTTGGGTCTAGTTGTTCTAACCAGTCCTTGCTTTTCTCTTTGCAGCTTCCTCCTGAACTTGGATAAGAACAACTGGTTTCCATTCGAGGGAGGGGCAGGGATATGATTCTGGGGCAACAGCCTTGGTAACAGAATCTCAGGGGACAAGAAAATGTCAACAGGTGCTCCTAAATGATTTTTGCTTTTGGATGCTGAGTACAGTCAAATGATGTAGCTTTTCTCAATTTTGACACTATTGAAATTTGGGGTCAATAATTTTTTTGTTATGCGGCGTTGTTCAGTGCACTGTAAGATGTCTAGAAACATCCCTGACCTCTACCCACTAGATGCCAGTAGCACCCCCCCAAGTCACAAAAATCTAAATTGCCTCCAGACATTGCCAAATGTCCTCAGTTGGGGTGGGGTGGGGATAACCCCTGAATGAGAACAACTAGTTTATAATAAGATAAACTAAGCCTCAGAAGTAACATTTTTGGAAACATAATTTTACTAGAAAATATAAACTTTAATGTTTATTTTCCAAGGTGAAAATAATGCTTTCCAAATAGTTACTAAATAGCTTCAGTGGTGTCCAATTTTCAAGCGTGAAATTTCATTTTGGATATTGTCACGCATTTTAACACAACTGAATTGAACATATGAATCTTCATGTGGTGTCTCATAAGTCAATATCTTAGGCAAAGAGGAATCTGAAACTTTTTGAATAATAGCTATGTTTGGTTTCTGATTAAGTCTCCATTTGTTCACACTCTCAATATACTATCTCTGTCCAAAAGACATAGTGATTATATGGACTTCCCTAGTGGCACAGTGGTTAAGAATCTGCATGCCAATGCAGGGGACACGGGTTCAAGCCCTGGTCCGGGAAGATCCCACAGGATGTGGAGCAACTAGGCCCGTGCCCCACAACTACTGATCCTGTGCTTTAGACCCCACGAGCCACAACTACTGAGCCCACGTGCTGCAACTACTGAAGCCCCGGCACCTAGAGCCCGTGTTCCACAACAAGAGAAGCCACCACAATGAGAAGCCCATGCATTGCAACAAAGAGTAGCCCCCACTCGCCGCAACTAGAGAAAGCCCATTTGCAGCAACGAAGACCCAACGCAGCCAAAAATAAAATAAATTTTAAAAAATTTAAAAAAGACATAGTGATGATAAATAAAATACAAAAAGAGAATTATAAAGCTAGGATCAAACAAAAATCTTTGTATTTCCAGATAGAAACCCAAAGCAGAGAATGGGGCTACACTCACAGATCTATCCTCACAACTTACTGGAATCCAAGTGCAGAAGCAGGAAAATATACCTGGAAGGTAAAGGTGATAAAGGAGATTGGGGCTCAGCTCTCTGAGAAGTCATCAGCTAGTGTCCTTCTGTTTAAAAAAAAATTTTTTTTAATAGCCATCCTGAAACTCTGCCTGGGGTTCAGTTGATACATAGAAAGAAATTTCCTCCGTGAATGTCAGACATTCCTTATGAGATCATTTTACTTCTTCCTGAAGTTTATCCTTTAGAAAAGAGCTTGCCAGATGAGGTGTCATGAATGGGTTACAGATGTGCATGAAATTTTGATATCCTCAACCCTTAGTGCGGCTGTGGAGAACAGAATGGCTAGAACGCCCTGGCTGATCTCTGACCTGTGACCATTCTTATCTAGAGTTGACCCTTGAACAACATGAGTTTGAACTGTGCAGGACCACTTATGGGTGAATTTTTTTTCAATAGTAAATGCTACAGTACTACAAGATCTGAGGTTAGTTGAATCCATGGTGTGGCACCATGGATATGAAGGACTAACTATAAATTATACGAGGACTTTCAACTGCACAGAGGGTCAGCGCCCCAACCCCTGTGCTGTTCAAGGGGTTGTTCAAACGCTGTGTTGTTCAGCGCCCCAACCCCTGTGTACTTCTGTCAGAATACTGCAGGAATATTTTATATGTGTGCTGCGATTTGAAAATATTTAGGAGTTAAAGTATTAGTACTTCTTATAAGAATCTTCATTAGCTTGCTAGGGCTGCCATAACAAATACCACAGACTAGTGGCTTAAAAAACCGAAATTTATTTTCTCACAGTTGGAGAGGTTGGAAGCTAAGATCAAGGTGTCGATTTGTTTGGTTTCTTTTGAGGCCTCTCCTAATGGCTGCAGATGACTGCCTTTCACTGTGTCTTCACATGGTCTTTTCTTGCAGCAAATACCCCGGTGTTCCTTTGTATGTCCAAATTTCCTCTTCTTACATGACACCAGTTAGACTGGATTAGGGCCCACTCTAACAGCCTCATTTTAAATTAATCTTCATTTTAAAGGCCCTGTCTCTAAATACACTCACATTTTCTGGTCCTAGGGGTCAGGGTTTCAACAGAAGAATTTTGAGGGAACACAATGCAGCACCAACAGGGATTACTGTTGATAAACTCTTACTATTTTACTTGAAAATATCTTCATTTCACCCTCAGTATTAAATGATAATTCAGTTGGATATAAAACTGTCAATCATAAACTATGATCAAGTAGGATTTATTCCAGGGATGCAAGGATTTTTCAATATCCTCAAATCAATAATGTGATAAAACACATTAACAAATTGGAGAATAAAAACGATATGATCATCTCAGAAAAGCAGAAAAATCTTTTGATAAAATTCAACATCCATTCATGATAAAAACACTTCAGAAAGGGAGAAAAAAGGGAACATACCTCAACATAATAAAGGTCATATATGACAAACCCACAGCTAACATCATACTCAATGGTGAAAAGCTTAAAGCATTTCCTCTAAGATCAGGAAGAAGACAAGTATGATCATTCTCACCACTTTTACTGAACATAGTTTTGGAAGTCCTAGCCACAGCAATCAGAGAAGAAAAAGAAATAAAAGGAATCCAAATTGGAAAAGAAGTAAAACTGTCACTGTTTGTAAATGGGATTGATGCTATACGTAGAACATCCCAAAGACACTGCCAGAAAACTACTAGAGCTCATCAATGAATCTGGTAAAGTTGCTGGACACAAAACAAATACACTGAAATCTGTTGCATTTCTATACACTGACAACAAAATATCAGAAAAAGAAATTAAGGAAACAATCCCACTTACCATCACATCAAAAAGAAATACAGAGGAATAAACCTAAGGAGACAAAAGACCTGTACTCTGAAAACTATAAGATGCTGATGAAAGAAATTAAAGACCCCACAAACAGATGGAAAGATATACCCTGTTCTTGGATTGGAAGAATCAATATTGTTAAAATGACCATACTACCCAAGACAATCTATAGGTTCAATGCAATCCCTATCAAATTACCAATGGCATTTTTTCACAGAACTGGAACAAAAGATCTCACAATTTGTATAGAGACACAAAAGACCCCGAATAGCCAAAACAATCCTGAGAAAGAATGGAGCTTGAAGGAATCATCCTCCCTGACCTCAGACCACACTACAAAGCTACAGTAATCAAAACAATAAGGTACTGGCACAAAAACAGACAAACAGATCAGTGGAATAGGATAGAAAGCCCAGAAATAAACCCATGCATTTATGGTCAATTAATCTATGACAAAGGAGGCAAGAATACACATTGGAGAAAAGACAGTCTCTTCAGTAAGTGGTACTGGGAAAACTGGTCATGTAAAAGAATGAAATTAGAACATTCTCTGACACCATATACAAAAGTAAACTCAAAATGGATCAAAGACTTAAATGAAAGACTGGATACTATAAAACTCCTAGAGGAAAACATAGGCAGAACACTCTTTGACATAAATTGCAGCAATACTTTTTTGGATCTGTCTCCTAGAGTAATGGAACTAAACAAATTAAACTTAAAAGTTTTTGCACAACAAAGGAAACCATAAACAAAATGAAAAGACAGCCTACAGACTGGGAGAAAACACTTGCAAAGGATGCTACTGACACAGGATTCATTTCCAAAACATATAAGCAGCTCATACAGCTCATTATCAAAAAAACAAACAACCCAAACAAAAAATGTGAAGAAGACCCAAATAGATGTTTCTCCAAAGATGACATACAGATGGCCAACAGGCACATGAAAAGATGCTCAATATTGATAATTATTAGGGAAATGCAAATCAAAACTACAATGAGGTATCCCCTTACACCAGTCAGAATGGCCATCATTAAAAAGTCTACAAATAATAAATACTGGAGTGGGTGTGGAGAAAAAGGAACCCTCCTACACTATTGGTGGGAATGTAAACTGGTGCAGCCACTGTGGAAAACAGTATAGAGATTCCTTAAAAAAATAAAAGTCAAGTTACCGTATGATCCTGCAATCCTACTTCTGGGCATATATCTGAAGAAAACTCTAATTCAAAGATATACATGTACCCCAATGTTCACAGCAGGACTATTTACAATAGCTAAGACATGGAAACAACCCATATGTCCACCAACGGATGACTGGATAAAGAAGGTATGGTATATATATATACATATATATATATATATGTATATATATATATATATATACACAATGGAATATTACTCAACCAAAAAAGGAATGAAATAATGCCATTTGTAGCAACATGGATGGACCTAGAGAATATCATATTAAGTGAGGTAAGTCAGTCAGAGAAAGACAATTATCATATGATATGACTTATATGTGGAATCTAAAAAAATGATACAAATGAACTTATTTACAAAACAGAAATAGACTCACAGACATAGAAAGCAAACTTATAGTTACCAAATGGGATAGCAGGGGGCGTGGGGGGAAAATAAATTAGGAGGTTGGGATTAACATATACACAATACTATATATAAATAGATACACAATGAGGACCTACTGTATAGCACAGGGAACTATATTCAATATCTTGTAACAACCTATAATGGAAAAGAATCTGAAAAAGAATAGATATATCTACATATGTATAACTGAATCACTTTGCTGTACATCTGAAACTAATACGACATTGTAAATTAACTATACTTCAATTTTTAAAAATTGTTTAAAAATGTCAGCTGGTGTTATATAAAGTCTAGCATATTATATATTATGCTAGATAATATGAATATTATGCATATTATACTATATTAAAAACTTTAAATTATCTTTCACATATACATATATATTTAACATATGCTGGAATATACATATTTAAATATACTCTAGAATGTATTATATATAAAATATTATATATATACATATTAATATGTATATATATACATTCATATGTGTGCATGTGTGTGTGTGCGTGTGTATATAGGTACACATATACATTCCAGCATATAGCTTTAAATGGCCAGGCATTTGAAGAAACAAGACAATGTGAACAAAATCCATGAGAAATCAAAGGTTATAAAACAGACACCAAGGGCTTCCAGATAAGAGTTACTGACCATAGATTTCAAAATAATTATTCTTATTTGGTTCAAGGTAATAAAAAATGATTGAAAATTTAAGCCATGAATGGAAAATTTTAAATCATCTAATGGATTTTTTAAATAATAAAAATATAATGACTAAATTAAGAATTTCAAAAATGTATTTACTATCAAATTACACATGATAGAATTAGTGATCTGAGATAGGTCAAATAAAATATGTGAAATAAGCACATGGAAAAAATAAAAACATGAAATACTGGAAAAAACTTAAAGGTCAAAGAGATATGTAAGAATTCCAAAGTAGAGAACAGAGAACATGAAGAAAAAGCAATATTTGAGTAAATAATGACTGACAATTAACCAAAACTGATGCAAAATATATAAACCATCTAATTTTAGAATATTCAGGCAAGATAAATACAAACAAAACTAAACCTGACTACATAATGGTAAAATTACAGAATATTGAAGAAAAGATGAAATCTTCTAGGTAGCCAGAAAGAAAATATTCAAATGAACAAAAGTTTAATTTAGTTTGGTTTTTTATTTCTTTATTTTTTCCAGTTTTCCAATTATTGAGAAATAATTGACATACATCATAATATAACTTTATGGTCTACAGCAGGATGGTTTGATTTTTTGATTTGCGCATACTGTGAAGCAACTACCACAATAGGCTCAGCTCACATATAGATACAATAAAAAGAGAAAATAAGCAAAAAGGAAAAAACTGTTTCTCCTTGTTACGAGAACTTTCAGGGTTTACTCTCTTAACAACTTTCCTATACAACACACAGCAGTGCTAGCTATAGTCATCATGTTTTACATTACATCCTTAATATTTATTTATCTAATAACTAGAAGTTTGTACCTTTTAACCACCTTCCTCCAATTGCCCTTCCCCCCACTCTCAGCCTCTGGTAACTACAAGTCTGATC
The DNA here is from genome assembly GCF_059928025.1 of Delphinapterus leucas. Classification (NCBI taxonomy): domain Eukaryota; kingdom Metazoa; phylum Chordata; class Mammalia; order Artiodactyla; family Monodontidae; genus Delphinapterus; species Delphinapterus leucas. The sequence goes on along the minus strand of NC_143131.1, from coordinate 99,716,691 downwards.
TCTTTTTCTATGAGTTTGACATTTTTTTTTAGATTCCACATATAAGTGAGATGACACAGTATTTGTCATTCTCTGTCTGATTTATTTCACTTAGCATAATGCCTTTAAGGTCCATACATTGTCAGAAATAGTAGAATTTCCTCATTTTTCTGACTGAATAATATTCCATTTTGTGACAGATACCACAACTTCTTTACTCATTTTATCTACCAATGTACACTTAGGTTGTTTCCATCTCTTGGCTATTGTAAATAATGCTGCTATGAATATGGGAGGGCAGATATCTTTTGAATTAGAGTTTTCATGTTCTTTGTATATATTCCCAGAAGTATTAGAATTGCTGGGTAATATGGTAATCTATTTTTAATTTTTTGAGGATCCTCCATATTGTTTTGCAGTGGCTGTACCAATTTACAATCCCACCAAACCCTTTCTCCTCATCCATACCAGCATTTGTTATCTCTTGTCTTGTTTATAATGGCCATTCTAACAAGTGCGAGGTGATGTCTCATTGCAGTTTTAATGCATTTCCTTAGTTACTAGTAATGTTGAGCATTTTTTCCATGTGCCTGTTGGTCTTTCTTATATCTTCTTTGAAGAAATGTCTATGCAGGTTCTTTGCCCATTTTTTCACTGTTTGGTTTTTTTTGCTGCTGATTTGTGTAAGTTCTATATATATTTTGGATATTAATCTCTAATCAGTTATAGGGTTTCATATATTTTTCCCATTCCATAGGCTGTTTTTTCACTTTGTTGATGGTTTCTTTTGCTGTACAGAAGCTTTTTAGTTTGATGTAGTCCCACTTGTTTATTTTTGATTTTGTTGCTTGTGCTTTAAGTATCACATTCAAGAAATTACTACCAAGACCCATGTCAAGGAGCTTTATTCCCAGGATGGGGGGCAGTGAAGTCAAGGTGGCAGAATAGGGGGATGCAGAGTTCACATCTCCTCACAACTAGGGCACCTACCAGGCTCTGGTGGGGAACCTTGGACACCTAAGGGGACAGGAGGAACCTCTGCACAACCAGGTAGGACGTTGGGGGGTTGGGAAGAGGGAAGCAAAAGTGGAGGCAGGATAGGACTGGTGCTCCTGAGGGGCGGCTGGGGGAGAGGAGGGGTTCCAACACCCAGAGGGGCCCACTCACCACTAGGGGATCAGCAGGGACAGGGAGATAGCTTCAGGGGATCAGAGGGGAATGTGGCCAGCATTTCCCTCACTTGCTTGGGCCCCAGCAAGCCTGCTGGGGTCCCAGGCCTGAACCTCCACCCTCTGGGGCCCCCTCCAGTCACACATGTCCTGTGGGCATGGGAGGGAGGGGGGAGGGAGGAGAAGTAGAGGTGAGAGAGAACCAGTACCCCAAGGGGCAGCTGGGGGAGGGGAGGGGTTCCCATGCTCGGAGGGGCCCACTCATGGTGAAGGGATCAGTGGAGACAGGGAGAGAACTTCGGGGGATCAGGGAATCGGAGGGGAATGCAGCCAGCATTTTCTTGACCTGCTTGGGCCCCAGCAAGCCTGCTGGGGTCCCGGGCCTGAACCTCCGCCCTCCGGGGCCCCCTCCAGCCGCACTGAGCCTAGGCCCAGCTGCCCCTGCCTAAGCCCTGCCCCCCCATCTAACCCCCCAAGGCCTTTTCTGGTATTTTTTTTTTTTTTTTTTTTTTGCTGTTGTGGTTCTGTTTTGCCTTTTTGTTGTTGTTTCATTTATATTATTATTTTTTCTAATATATTTTTTATTTTTCTAACTTTTTTATTTTTTATTCTTTGTTATTGTTCTCCTCCTTTTTGTTTGTTGCCTTTTTTTTTTTTTTTTTTTTTTTTTGCTGCACCCTGCAGCTTGCAGGATCTTGGTTCCCAGGACAGGGGTCAGGCCTGAGATCCTGTGGTGGGAGTGCTGAGTCCAAACAGCTGGACTAACAAAGAACTTCAGACCCCAGGGAATATTAATTGGTGTGAGGACTCCCAGAGGTCCTCATTTTGGCACCAAGACCTGGCTCTACACAACTGTCAGTGTTGGACTGCGAACTCCAGTGTTGGACGCCTCAGGCCAAACAACCAGTAAGACGGGAACACAGCCCCAGCCATCAAAAAAAATGATATGACATAAAAATATGTTACAGAAGAAGGAGCAAGGTAAAAACCTAAAAGATCAAATAAATGAAGAGGAAATAGGCAACCTACCTGAAAAAGAATTCAGAGTAATGGTAGTAAAGATGATCCAAAATCTCAGAAATAGAATGGAGGCATGGATTGAGAAAATACAAGAAATGTTTAACAAGGACCTAGAAGAACTAAAGAACAAACAGTGATGAACAACACAATAACTGAAATGAAAAATACACTAGAAGGAATCAATAGCAGAATAACTGAAGCAGAAGAATGAATAAGTGAGCTGGAAGATAGAATGGCGGAAATAACGGCTGAGGAGCAAAATAAAGAAAAAAGAATGAAAAGAAATGAGGACTGTCTCAGAGACCTCTGGGACAACATTAAATGAACCAACATTTAAATTATAGGGGTCCCAGAAGAAGAAGAGAAAGAGAAAGGGTCTGAGAAAATATTTGAAGAGATTATAGTTGAAAACTTCCCTAACATGGGAAAGGAAATATCCACCCAAGTCCAGGAAGCACAGAGAGTCCCATACAGGAGAAACCCAAGGAGAAACACACGAAGACATATATTAATCAAACTAACAAGAATTAAATTCAAAGAAAAAATATTAAATGCAGCAAGGGAAAGCAACAAATAACCTACAAGGGAATCCCCATAAGGTTATCAGCTGATTTTTCAGCAGAAACTCTGCAGGCCAGAAGGCAGTGGCATGATACATTTAAAGTGATGAAAAGGAAAAGCCTACAGCCAAGATTACTCTACCCAGCAAGGATCTCATTCAGATTCGATGGAGAAATCCAAAGCTTTACAGACAAGCAAAAGCTAAGAGAATTCAACACAACCAAACTAGCTTTACAACAAATGCTAAAGGAACTTCTCTAGGTGGGAAACACAAGAGAAGAAGAAACCCCACAAAAACAAACCCAAAACAATTAAGAAAATGGTAATAGGAACACATATATCAATAATTACCTTGAATGCAAATGGATTAAATGCTCCAAACAAAAGACACAGACTGGCTGAATGGATACAAAAGCAAGACCTGTATATATGCTGTCTACAAGAGACCCACTTTAGACCCAGAGACACATAAAGACTGAAAGTGAGGGGATGGAAAAAGATATTCCATGAGAATGGAAATCAAAAGAAAGCTGGAGTAGCAATGCTCATATCAGTTAAAATAGACTTTAAAATAAAGACTGTTATAAGAGATAAAGAGACATTACTACATAATGATCAAGGGATCAATCCAAAAAGAAGATATAATAATCGTAAATATTTATGCAGCCAACATAGAAGTACCTCAATACATAAGGCAAATGCTAAGAGCCATAAAAGCGGAAATCAACAGTAACACAATAATAGTTGGGGGGAACTTCCCTGGTGGTCCAGTGGTTAAGAATCTGCCTTCCAATGCAGGGGACGCAGGTTCGATCCCTGGTCAGGGAATTATGATCCCACATGTTGTGGGGCAACTAAGCCCATGTGCCGCAACTACAGAGCCCATGCACTCTGGAGCCCATGTGCCACAACTAGAGAGCCTGTGCACCGCAACTACTGAGCCCACACGCTCTGGAGCCCTGCACCACAACTAGAGAGAAGCCCGTGCACCACAACAAACATCCCGCATGCCACAACTAAGACCCGATGCAGCCGAAAATAAATAAATAAATATTTTTTTAAAAATAATAATAATAGTGGGGGACTTTAACACGCCACTTACACCAATGGACAGATCATCCAGACAGAAAATAAATAAGGAAACACAGCTTTAAATGACACAATAGACCAGATAGATTTAATTGATATTTATAGGACATTCCACCCAGAAGTGACAGAATACACTTTCTTCTCAAGTGCACAGGGAACATTCTCCAGGATAGATCACATCTTGGGTCACAAATCAAGGCTCAGTAAATTTAAGAAAATTGAAATCGTATCAAGCATCTTTTCTGACCACAACGCTATGAGATTGGAAATCAATTACAGGAAAATAACTGTAAAAAACACAAACACATGATAGCTAAACAGCATGCTACTAAATAACCAAGAGATCACTGAAGAAATCAAAGAGGAAATCAAAAAATACCTAGAAACAAATGACAACGAAAACACGATGACCAAAAACCTATGGAACTCAGCAAAAGCAGTTCTAAAAGGGAAGTTTATAGCAATTCAATCTCACCTCAAGAAACTAGAAAAATCTCAAATAAACAATCTAACCTTACACCTAAAGCAACTAGAGAAAGAAGAACAACAACAACAAAAAAGCCCCAAAGTTAGTAGGAGGAAAGAAATCAAAAAGATCAGAGCAGAAATAAACTAAATAGAAATTAAGAAAACAATTGCAATAAATAAATAAGGTCAGTAAAACTAAGAGTTGGTTCTTTGAGAAAATAAACAAAATTGATAAACCTTTAGCCAGACTCATCAAGAAAAAAAGAGAGAGGACTCAAATCAATAAAATTAGAAATGAAAAAGGAGAAATTACTACTGACACCACAGAAATACAAAGGATCAAAAGAGACTACTACAAGCAACTATATGCCAATAAAATTGACAACCTAGAAGAAATGGACAAATTCTTGGAAAGGTACAACTTTCCAAGACTGAACCAGGAAGAATTAGAAAATATAAACAGACAAATCACAAGTAATGAAATTGAAACTGTAATTAAAAATCTTCCAAGAAAAGTCCAGGACCAGATGGCTTCACAGGCGAATTCTATCAAACATTTAGAGAAGAGCTAACACCTATCCTTCTCAAACTCTTCCAAAAAATTGCAGAGGGAGGAACACTCCCAAACTCATTCTACGAGGCCACCATCACCCTGATACCAAAACCAGACAAAGATATCACAAAAAAAGGAAATTATAGGTCAATATCAATGATGGACATAGAAACAAAAACATTACGATTTGCACTTCTCTAATAATTAGTGTCAATGTTTTTCAAGTTGCCTAGGGCAAACAGGAATTCACTGAAGGGCAGAAAACTCATGTCAGTTTGCCATTGTGTGTTTTTTTTATATGTTGATCTTGCTGTTCCCTGAACATATTGTTCCAGAAGGCAATATTAAAGGACAATCTCATAGGAGGTTGGAGCACTATATTTTCTTCATCGTGAATATGCTCTCAGGGTTCACACAGATGCAGGTTTTTTTGTTTAAACAGAAAAGAGGGAAATAATTTGTCCTTCCTAGATGCAGAATATAGGGATTTTGATCTGAAAAGAGTGTGAAGAGGTTATGGGGTATCACCTCACACTGGTCAGAATGGCCATCATCAAAAAATCTACAAACAATGAATGCTGGAGAGGATGTGGAGAAAAGGGAACCCTCTTGCACTGTTGGTGGGAATGTAAATTGGTACAGCTCCACTATGGAGAACAGTATGGAGGTTCCTCAAAAAACTAAAAATAGAACTACCATATAACTCAGCAATCCCACTACTGGGCATATACCCAAAGAAAACCATAATTCAAAAAGACACATGCACCCCAATGTTCACTGCAGCACTATTTACAATAGCCAGGTCATGGAAGCAACCTAAATGTCCATCAACAGAGGAATGGGTTAAAGAAGATGTGGTACATATATACACTGGAATATTACTCAGCTGTAAAAAGGAACGAAATAGTGCCATTTGCAGAGACGTGGATAGACCTAGAGTCTGTCATACACAGTGAGGTAAGTCAGAAAGAGAAAAATATCATATAATATATCTTATATGTGGAATCTAGAAAAGTGGTACAGATGAACCTATTTGCAAAGCAGAAATAGAGACAGAGATGTAGAGAACAAACTTATGGATACCAAGGGGGGAAGGGGGGGTGGGATGAACTGGGAGATTAGGACTGACATATATACACTACTATGTACAAAATAGATAACTAATGATAGCCTACTGTATGGCACAGGGAACTCTACTCAGTGCTCTGTGGTGACCTAAACGGGAAGGAAATCTTAAAAAGAGGGGATATATGTATACACATAACTGATTCACTTTGCTGTACAGCAGAAACTAACACAACATTGTAAAGCAAATATACTCCAATAAAAATTAATTTTAAAAAATAACACTTTTTTAAAAAAGAAAAACATTAAGAAATAAGGAAAAGAGACTCTGCCAACCAAATGTAAATTGGAAGAAAATCACAACGTGCTGGAGCTAAAAGCAATCTTAGCAGTTGAAATAGACGGCATTAATGTCCTCAATTCTTTACCCTGCCCTTATCCACATCCTTCACATACGACCTGGCAGTACCTTCTCCCAGGAAAGAGACAGAAGATACTTCCCTACCCCTTGCTTTCAGGTTTGCCACACGATCTGCTTGGGTTAATGGAATGTTAATAGAAAACAGTTTGTGCTATTGTGCCTGCTCTCTTTCACATCTGTCAGAGCAGGAGAGTAAGCCTGGGCTAGCTGAGGAGAAGGATTAGAGACCTACAGGGCTGAGCCAGCCAGGGATGTACCCAGCCTAGAACAGGAGACCCTCAGGTGACCTATGGATTTGTGATCTAGGTAAATGCATATTGCTGTGGGATACTGAGATGATGTGGTTGATTGTGCCATATATTAGTTGATACCATACCCAACAACTTCAACTCCTTCAATTTATAGAAGAGAAAACCAGACCCCAAAAGTGGAAGCAGATGGATAGTAGTGGCAGGGCTGGAAGTTAGGACCTGAAACAGAACCTTGAATATCTGAATATTTACTCCAGGCTCAGATATGCACTGGCCACATGGACATTGGAAAGCCAATTAGTTTCTCTGAATCTCAGTGTTTTGTTTGAAAATGAAGGTAACATGTACCCTAAATAAAAACTAGAAATTGTCTGGTCTAAATAAGGTATTAGATGTGAAGCCACTTTGTGAAAAAGGGATAAAGACACTCAAGCGGTTAGTGTTTAATGGATGCCAAGTGCATGATGAAACTTTTGCTTACATGATATTATTTTATCTCATTTAATCTTTTAAATACCTACCTATTAATAAGGTAGGTGTGCACTCATTTGTTGAAAATCAGGTGATTACCGTGTGCTTACAGAGCCAGGTCCTATGTACATGTAACGAATAAACAAATTCATGCTGAGGGAACTGAAGTAACTTACCCAAGTAACTTAACCTCAAAGAACTTGGCATGTTTTTATTAATCAGTAGGGAGCTTGATGATTGTAGCTCAGGAAAACTGTTAACTATTGCAAAATAACTTTCTGCTACTGGTCACCCAGAAACATGCTACAAAGTTATTCAAATTAGAGTGTCTGCTTTTAGAGCTTTGATCTGAAAATTTTATTAGAAACATCTGTTTTTACTATCCAAATGTCATAATATATATGCCATGCCACCTACCATTAACAGTCACTGGGGTCTCTAATCACAGCATTCCATCTGCTCTGGAAGATGACTACCCTTCTCTCTGGGGCACTCCCAAGGGCATAAGGTGCATTTCAAATGTGCCACATGGCCTATATTTTGATTCAAACTACACCCAACATACCTTTAAAACTCAACAATACGTATCTTAGGTTTAACTTCTCAGCATGAGAAGGACTGACTCTCTTTTAAGGTATCCGATAACACTTTTCAAAATTAAATACATCAATATAGGCCCCTGCAAATATGGTGGGAAAAAACATAAGAGAAAAACAGATTTTATTTGCACCAACAAATATTTGGGAAAACAGGAGGTGCCCTAAATTACTGGGAATGCTTATTAGCAATAGAGAAACTTGCCCTCAGTGAGACTTAAGAATAGCCACAAAAAGAATGAAAATTGTGTAAAGGCAAATAAACTTCTTTTCTCTGCTTCAAGAGTACTGAGTTCAAACACCATTCCTGGCTTCCTAATTGCATTGTAGTTTTACATATGAGAAGAATGTTCTCTGAAGTGAAATCTCATATAATTTCTTAGGGTCTTCAGGAATTTTAGTTAATCTAGATTAAAGTAAATCGATCAGAATATGAAAGGATTAAGAAAATATGCTTTTATTCCACCTCTAAATCTCTTTCCCAATAAAATATATTTGATATAGATTCTACTAGCAGGTCTTAAAATTTACAGTATTCCAAAGAAAATGAGGGATGATGCTGGAGGAGGACAGTGGAACCCCACCAGAATTTGAGAGGACTTCCCTCTGGGCAAGGTTTCATTCTGATTATTTTCATTGCACTGAGTCACAAATTTCAGGACACAAAGAAATGAAGGGGCAAGGAGTAAGGGCTTCCTCTTCAACTTCCTGCAAAGCTTTATTTTTGAATAGAATCCTTGAAGTCATTATTTCTGAACAAAAATGTGTTGTGTACAAGAACTCTGCAAACATTTCATATTCTTTTCCTTGTTGAAATATTTATAATGTGTATTGGGAAAAGAAGCACACATTTGGAAAGAATCTCTTTGAAAACTTGCTTAATTGTGATAGCTAAATAGCTTAATAGTAAATAACTAGTTTAATAGTAAATATATTATGTATATATAACTACATAAATATAATAGTATATATAATTATATATAATAGTATAATAATAGAAGTGTAATATTAGTCTCTGTGTGTATATATATATATATATATATATATAGTATATATGGACAGTATTCCTGTTCAGAAAGGGAATTTTAACTTAAACGGTCTTCATTAACAGGTAAAATGCATGGAATTTTCAGCAGGAAAATATTAATACACATTGTGAAAGATAATTGTGACTTTATGGTAGTATCCTACTTTCATTTTGTAAACTCTATGAAGTACTTGCTTATCCCCTGCCTGCATTTCAAGCAACACTTACCAGTGACTGTGCCAGATTTAAATCATAATTTACAGTCACCAATACAAAATTGCTCCTGAAAAAATATTATTCTATTTTTTAGCATTATTGAGGTATAATTGAGAAATAAAACTAAGATATTTCAAGTGTACAATGGGATGATTTGATAAAAAATATTTATTTTAAATGGAACTCATCTATGGGTAGGAAAGTGAGTTTTGTATTTGTTATGTTTAATCTCTGCCCAAATCAACTTCCCTTTTATTTGAGGTTAAGGAACATAAAAAGTAGAGCTTGGGCTTTTATATCTTTTAAGTGGATTTCTGCTTAAAGATACTAAAAGACAGAATCTATACTAAAATGCCTTCTTCAGTCGGCATGGTATTTATGTGGTGGCATCATATTTTGAAATATCAGCAGAAGTTCTCCTCTTTTAATCTTTTGGGTTTTTTTATAAGACCGTGGCCTTTTCACCATTCACGCACCTAAACTGTGAGACATTCATAAAGAAAATAATTTTATAGCAAAAAGAAGGCATTTGGGATTCTAAAGGCAAAATCCTGAGTCTGAATAGATTTGAAGACAGAGTTAGAGATAGACTTCCTACCATGACACCATGACAGCCAAAGATTCTCCTGATTTGATGGTGGGAGGCAGGGGACAGGAAGGGCAGTAAAGAGCCCAAGTGGAGAGGAAATAGGGAGTAAGTAGAACTTACAGTTCCCTAAGAAAGGTGAGTCCTGGTCCCTGGCCACAGTAAACTGAATAATTGAAATCCAGATTGTTTGAGGATGGTTATAGGTGCACCTGGAGATCATTATATCTACTTCTAGTTACCATTAAAGGCAGGTGCGAAGGGAGCAAAATATTCTAAGGAGCCTCTATTCCGGAGGCCAGCATGAGATTGAGATCTACTTGGGTGAAACGCTGAAGTAAGAAGCACACTAAGGCTCGACTGTCAGCCTGAACTGCTCCAGAAATAGTTCTCAGCCACGGAGACCACAGCAAATAAAAAAGGAGAGGAAAGTGGGGTAGAAGGTGAAAGGTTTTCAGTTCTTCTTAAGGTTCTTGGCAACTGGTCTGCAATCCAGAGACCCACCTTGGTGTGGGGTGGGTGGAGGGATAATTTAATGAGAAAGGGAGAAGCAGGCATGAATCCTCAAATAGTAAAGGAGATATTTGCATTTTAAAGTGATCGGTAGGGTAGCAAGCACAGAGCTGAAATAGGTGGAAGCACTGTAGGCTGGTCTGTGTTATGCCTCCCTTGAGGGTGACTTGGAGGCTCAAAAGTGCCTGACAACCGGGAATGTGCTGCTTACTTATGCTAATTCTGAGCAAGAGCTCAGCGTTCACAGCCCCAGAGAAGCTGCTGAATAAATACGATTCATTGCCTCTCATAAAGCACAGCTGTGGGAAATAACCTGCAGAACCTGATAAAATTTGGGGAACTAAAAGGGAACAACTTTCTATTTTTCAATCTGTTCTTTGAAAATAGTTTTTATATTTAAAAAAGAATCCACTAAGTACTTTTCAAATGATGCCAATAAAATTTACCTGGGATTCTCTGTAAATATCAGACAACCTGTCCTTTTTTTTTAATCATAGAGACAAAATAGCCAGACTCTCTAATAAATGGTCAAAGAATTTGACAGCTCAGAGGCACTACATGTTAGGAGCATGAAATATTGTACATGCTTTAAGAGGGGTGTGAATAGAGATTGATATTGCAAAAAAAAATGGAATTGTCAGTGTCAAAAAACTGGGACAGTGTCAAAGAAAAACTGCATTGATGGGGTTAAATAGGCAAGGAAGACTTCATTCAAGACTATTTTAGGGACTTCCCTGGTGGTGCAGTGGTTAAGAATCCGCCTGCTAATGCAAGGGACACAGGTTCGATCCCTGGTCCAGGAAGATCACACATGCCGCGGAGCAACTAAGCCTGTGCGCCACAACTACTGAGTCTGTGCTCTAGAGCGCGTGAGCCACAACTAGTGAGCCCACGTGCCACAACTACTGAAGCCCGAGCACCTAGAGCCCGTGCTTTGCAACAAGAGAAGCCACCACAGTGAGAAGCCCAAGCACCGCAATGAAGAGTAGCCCCCGCTCGCCACAACTAGAGAAAGCCCGTGTGCAGCAATGAAGACCCAATGCAGCCAACACTAAAAATTAAAAAAAAAAAAAATACTATTGCTTAGGGGTCAAGACTACTGCAATCATAGAGAGAAACTGAACTCAACTCTGGAAACAAAAGGCAGCAGAGAACATTAAGGCCACCTTGATCAGAAGGTAGAGTTGGGTTTGGGGAGAATTCGGAAATACGTTCCCCTCCTAGCAGAAGCAGTCATAGGGAAATGGAAACTCGGGACTTGTCGTGTCCTATTCTGTTATTTGGGAAAAGAAAAAAGAGGATTTTCTCTCAGTCTCTGCCTGGACTCTTGGCAGTGGTGTGCTAGTAAAGTGTTAACAATTTTTTTTTCTCCCTCCAGAAGAAAACAGAGCCTTTTTTTGTAGTGTTTGTTAATTTCCAAGCTATAAATTTTCCCAATATGACCTATTTCAAGCTATCAATTTAATGACACTGCAATGTGAATTTAGGAAGAAAAGCTCACAATCAGGTTTTCAGAGGTAGAATCAGCCAGCTTAAGCACATCACACTGCTTTTTAGCCATGCACACTGGCAAAAAACGAGAAGCATCTAGAAATAATAATAATATATGCTAAGGATCCAACTCCTCATTAATGAGGTTTTAGACAAGCACATGAAGAGAAGTTTAGGGTAGAAATAGCTTAAGAATTATAACACAGACATTAACTTATAACACCTTACAAATTGCAGCTGATTTAATTCCCATTACTGAATTCTGATGAGGAAACGGAGGGTCTCAGCTTCACATAACTAGTAAATGGCCAAGCTGGGAATGGACCAGAGGACTAACTGCTTCCCAAACCCTCTCTCTCCATGAGCTCAACTCTGAACAACATTCACAAATCCTTTTCTCAAGACCTACATCCTCAAAAATACGTCTTACCTAGAACCCACAATTCTTACAGGTAGATATATCCTTTAAGGATAAACATAACCCAGGATGCTGAAAATATGAAAATTTGTCTGTGAGGGACATCTTTATTCCATTCGCATCCCTTGCACATAAGTGGAACATATTCTGACGTGATCCAATGTAACAGTAAAGGAGTAACTTTTTGATTTGGAAGGAGACAGTTACAGAAACTTCAATAGTTTGAAGCCCTATTGTGATAGATAGGAAAGCAAATCTTAAGTCTAAAATGAGAAGAGAGGCAAAAATAAAGGCCCCTGGAAACAATAATCGGCTGACTTATTCATCTTTGTATCCCTCCGGGTCAGAATGTGGCTGAACTCAGAGCAGGTGCTGGATACTAGTTTGAAGAAAGGAGAGAGAATTGGAGGGAAAGCCAGATGGAAGGAAAGGTAGAAAGACACAAAGACAAAAGGGAAGGAAAAAATTCAGGAGGGAGCAAGGGGGACCTGGTGGGTGTACTTTTTTAAAATGTGAAGAGTGTCCAAAAATGGAGTAGAAAGGCTGTCGTCACAGCTGGGAAACGTGGCCTGACTTTGACATTCACCTGAGCACTGATTTCTGCAGGCCAACAATTGAGTGAGTGTTACTTGTAATCTTCACCTTGCCCACCTTGTCACAACGTGCAACTCTCTTGGTCACACCCATTTATAGGACATAGTTATTAAATATTGTGCAAGACAAAGTGGGTTCTCATGTCATGTCTTTATATTTGCATATTTAATAATAATTAAAATGAAGTCAATAAAATATGTACATATTTTTATTTTAAATTGCATAGACAATGTACATGTGTTTTTTATTTTTCTATGAAAAATAAGGGCAATTGTCTTATTTAAAGCACATAGCAATGAGGAGTGAAACAAAAATGCTATAAAATACTCTCTTTTTATTCAGTTAAGTAAATGAGCTTTCTACCTGGAAGATGATACTTTCATTGGCATCCCTGTCATAGATTAATGGCAGATTTTTGGATGCTACCATTGATAAAATATTTTTTCTGGCTTTTAATAAAGTACTGTTCCATGCAGGATATTATAATCTCCCAACATGGTTCTTTTGTAGAGTGGTTCAGTTTTTTTCCACTTGCATAATTTTCATTTGTTATCAGACAATAAAACATTTTGCTCAGAATATTTCTCCCCTCATCTTGCTTAATTGCAAATAAAATTAATGGGGATAGTATTTGGGGGCAGGGAAGAGAACCAGAATGTGAATACTCATATCATAATTCCTGTTACACACATACATCTTGAATGTGATTATCTAAACTGACTGAGATAGTAATCCCTGAAGGGATCTTGCATGTCATAGATGTTGAACATGGATTTGTGGGAAAAAAAAAATGAACAGAAAATAGTTCTGTCTAGGAAGAGTTCTCCATTCACTAGACACCTCTGCCCTTCTCAAGTTATCTGTGCTACGTCACACTGTGTAGTCAGCCACGAGTATAGCCAACTATCAGAACTGGAAAAGAAACATTAATGAACCAAATTCCTTTAGACTCGCAGATGTTTGTTGCATACATTCTAGAATGGCAGTATTTTTTCCTCTTTTAACTGAATCTCCTAGGATGATAGAGTTAGTGCAAAACTAGAGAAAGAAAAGAGCATTATTAAATTCACTCAGTAAACACTTTTCAGTACCTACTACATGCTGACACTAAATCACTAAAAATCCTTTCAAGAAGTAGGTAAAGAAGGATGCACCAGGCGCCGGTCAGCCATTAGAGATGCTCGACAGGCAACGACGACTATAATACAGTATTGATAAGTACCAAGATGAGGATAAATGTTTGGGTATTAGCTATCGGAACACAGCATGACAGCCCATGCAAGGATAGGGGATAACTTTGGAAGTTTTTTGGAGGTACTGATGCTGACCTAAGTGAGTACCAGTGAGCCCCTCAAAGAGAAGGGGGAAAGGGTGCTCCAGGCAGTGGTGGTTTAAACTAGTTATAAAGGAAACAGGCTGTAAAGTTATAAAGGGCGAAGGAGGATCAGAGTCTGAACTCCCTGGTTTAATAACTGTTGGGTCTGGGCAGATGACTTTTCTTCTACGCATCTATCTATTCATAGGGAACCTTAGAGAGAATGAGAGAGTAAAAAAGAAAAACAAAACAAAAAAGAGTACTTGGGGACTTCCCTTGTGGCACAATGGTTAAGAATCCGTCTGCCAGTTCAGGGGACATGGGTTCGATACCTGGTCTGGGAAGATACCACATGCCGCAGAGCAACTAAGCCTGTGTGCCACAACTACTGAGCCTACACTCTAGAGCCCGCGAGCTACAACTGCCGAGCCCATGCACCACAACTACTGAAGCCTGTGCGCCTAGAGCCCGTGCTCTGCAACAAGAGAAGCCACCGCAATGAGAAGCCCGCGCACCACAAGGAAGAGTAGCCCCCGCTCTCCGCAACTAGAGAAAGCCTGCGCGCAGCAACGAAGACTCAACACAACCAAAAATAAATAAATTTATTTTAAAAAAAGCACTTGGCAGCATGTAATTACTTAATAAATTGTATTTTATCTGCGAAATTTTGGTGATGCATTCAGGTAACTGTATTTCTATAAATCTGGAGTGAAAATTTTTCAACTTAGATAATGATCATTGAGGCAGAAAAGAGAGTTGAGGGTTAAAGGACTTTCTGCTCGAAATTACTAGTTGTTGTAGGTTGTAATTTCCAGAAGCAGATACCATGTAGAGTATGGGGTACAAGATGTTCATAAAGGATCAAAACATATGAAAGAAACAGTGAAACAGGATAGAGAAGAGGAAGAAGTCGAACTGTGAAGCAAGCACAAGGAAGCCCTGGCCACCCCAGCAGGGAGTCCTCAAGTGACCAGTGCCTCTTGGAGTTATGTGCATGGGCCAAAATGGCCATGTCTTTACCCCTCTGCCTGGCTACCCCAGGAAAAGCGTGACCGCAGGCAAAGCAGCTCTCAGCCACTGAGACAAATTCTCTGAAATTGGGCAGCAAGCCCTTCCCTGAAGGGGGACCTGGGAGGCACATCTCTGGATCTATTACAATAGTGTTCCCTAAAAGTATGTCCTCCTCCCCTTCTGGGTGAATGCAACACGGTGCTTCTCAGCCCCTTATAGATGGGCTGGGCACCTCACTCTTCATGGACAATGGAGACCCTACTTGGGAGTCTTCTAAGCCAAACTTTCAGGGATTTTTCCTTATTTCTCACTGTCCATCAGAATCCACATTCTCAAACGTACATATATAAATTATCAACATATCATGTACAATTTGCCTTCAAAACATATCCTAAATCTATCTTCTTGTTTTCCATTTCTACTGTTTAGACCATCATTGCTCAGATTATTCACAGCACTTTAGCTAGTCTCCCTGCTTCCATTCTCCCTACACAATAGTTTTTTGTTTGTTTGTTTTTCCTTATTAACTTTACTGAAGTGTGACTTACATGCAATAAAAAAGCACCTATTTTAAGTTTGCAGTTTGGTGACCTTGTCAAATGTATACACCCATATGATCATCAACCCTATCAGGATACAGAATATTTCCATCACCCCCCAAATTTTCCTTGTATCCATTTGCATTTTACCCACCCTCACCTCTGGCCTAGGCAACAACTGATATGTTATCAGTTGTTGCCTAGGCCAGAGATTACTATAGATTAGGTTTACCTCTTCTGTAATAGTATATACATGGGTTCATATGGTATGTGTTCTTTTGTGTCCTAGGTAGCTCAGCACATTTTTTGAGATTCGTCAAAGTTGTGTGTCTAGTAGTTTCTTTTTATTGTTTGGATATACCACAATTTGTTTAAGAAAATATCAAAGAAAATCTTTGTGATCTTAGAAGATAAAACTACTAAATAGGCTATAATAAAAAATTAACACCATCATGATGAACTGCCCAAAATTAATGTATTAAATAACTTAGAGCCCAGGGAGATGATGCTAGGAAGTCTACCAAATAAACCATCTAGTCTAAAAATCATATAATCATGAGGAAGTATACTTATAAGCCCATTCTTCAATGGGGAAGTACTAAGGTTCAGTAATTAGTTTAAACATAATAAGTACATAAATAGTGAGTTTGGGGGAAAAAAAGATTGTTTTCTGGGATAATCACACATAGGTGACAAGCTAAAAATGGCATAAAGTCCATTGAAATTGGTTACATAAAATTACAAGGTATCTGAGGCATCTGCATTCGAGACAATATTCTCCTCCAGTTAAGGAATGGAAAATTAGACATAGGGTATTTCCAAGTAATGTAGTCAATACTACTGTAATATTAAGTGGACAGGAAGTCCTGCTTTTAAACTGAAATTGCTCCTATTAGCTTTAATAACTGATGTGAGTACTTTTAAAGTCTGGATAACCACTAAGGATTCATTTCCACAATATGCCTCCATTTAATGTGAAATCAGATGGAAGGTGTCCCAAACAACTGTTCAGTTTCTTTTTTTCAGTTATTCATTAATTAATTTTATTTTTTGTTCCACCTGTTGAATGTGCTCTTTGAAAAAGACTTTGTATGTTCCATTGTTTGGTGAATTCTTCTATAAATTTCAGGTATGTCCTGCTGGTTGATATTTTATTCACATCTTTTATATCCTTAGTAATTTTCTGCAGAAATTTCAACTGTAATGTGGATTTGTCTAATTTTGCTTGCAGATTTTTGCTTCATAGATTTATGAATCTCTGGTATTAGGTTCACAGGGATTCAGAATTGACACTTTCATTTTTATGAAATTCCCCTTCTCATCTTTGTCAGTATTCCTGGTTGTGAGGACTTCTCTGTATATTTTCCCATTCTCTTACTGTTGGACTATCTGTAACTCCATATTTAAAATGCACTTCCTCTAGATGATATAAAATTGGATTTAGCACTTAAATCCAGTGTAATATTCTTTGGCTTTTTTTTAGAAAGTTTAGAGCATTTATAATTAATCTAATGGTTTACATGGTTGTTTCTAAGTGTACCATCCAGCTATTTGTTTTCAATTTGTCCTATATGTACACTTTTTTGAGTTTTATGGTTTTATTAACACGAATACAATGTGCACACAAGCTGTCTCTTCATTTTCTTCACTGTGCAGCCTGGCATTGGGATTGGTAACTGACAGCTGGCTAGGCTGCTCTTTCCACAATGGCTCTGTGGTTCTTAGAGGAGACGATGTGAGAAATCACAGCCCAGTAATATATGCTCCACATCAGCAGCATTTCAAGCTCCTTGACACTGTGGACAGAAACTTTCAGAAGTCACTGGTCAACAAGTGCTTTGTTTTCTTGCTGTTCCAGTAACCAAATTTGAACATCAAAATCTGGCCCCTGAATCTCCTGCGCACGCTATTGTCATGCCCCTGGGCTTCTGCCAGTTCTGCTTTATTATGACATATCAGTCTGACTGGTGCTGGATGGATTTCTTGGTTCTCTTTTTGATCTTTGGCTTCATGAGAGGTCTGAGGGCGGCCATGATGCTGAGGAGGATGTGTCACATATATGTTTTGTTCTCCATCCCTGCATTCTTTATGACTATTTAAATATTTTCAATATTCAATTTTTCTTTACCATGGTCTTACTAGCTATAACTTTTAAGTTTATGCAGTAGGAGCTCTAGGGTTTGCAATATGCATCTTATCACAGTCTTTCTTCAAGTAACATCATGCCTCTTGAGTTTTAATGTAAGAAATGTATAACAGTATATTTCTATTATGCCCTCCTCTTCTTTATACTTTTATTGTCAAATAATCTACATCTTCATTGACATAAACCCCACAAATATATTATTATTTTATAATTTAAACAATAAAATACATTTTAAAGAAATTTTAAAATGAAGGAATTTTTAAAAATTTACCTACATAGGGCTTCCCTGGTGGCGCAGTGGTTGAGAGTCCGCCTGCCGATGCAGGGGACACGGGTTTGTGCCCCGGTCCGGGAACATCCCACATGCCGCGGAGCAGCTGGGCCCATGAGCCATGGCCACTGAGCCTGCGCGTCCGGAGTCTGTGCTCTGCAACGGAAGAGGCCACAACAGTGAGAGGTCCGCATACCACAAAAAAAAAAAAAAAAATTTACCTACATAGTGACTATTCACAGTATTTTTTTATTTCTTAGTAAAACTCTGGTTTACTCTTTCTTCAGCCTGAAGAAATTTACTGTAAATTTTCTTCTTGTGCAGATCTTTGGGTGATGAATTCTCCACGTTTTTCTTTTCCTGGACATATTTTTATTTTAGCTTCATTTCTGAAGAATATTTTTTCTGGATATAGAATTTTAGGTTGACAGACCTTTTTTCAACATTTTAAAGATGTTGTTCCAAAATATTCTGGTTTACATTGTTTCTGATAAAAAGTCAACAACTTTCTTATGGTTATTCTCCTGCACTTAATCTCTCTTTTCTCTGGATGCTTTTAAAATTTTCTCTTTAACAATGATTTTATAAAATTTGAATTATGTGCCTTTGCTTTTCTTTTTCTTGATTAGAATTTTTTGAGCTTCTAGGACATGCAGCCTTATAATTTTGAACAAATTTGGAAAATATTAGCCATTATTTATTCAATTCCTGTCCACCTCCTTCCTGGAACTCTAATAACACTATTGTTAGAGTTCTTAGTACCATCCCATATTTCACCAAAGCTAAATATATCTGTATGGATAATTTCTATTGTTATGTCTTTAAGCTCACTTATATTTTTTCTGTGGTGTTTAATCTGCACATAACGTATTTTGGGTTCTAGACATTCTATTTTGTTCCTTTTAATATATGGAATTTCTGTCCTCACTATGTTCATGTATACATCAACCCTTGAATGATCTGGACATTTCCCTTTTCCCAGTGCTGAGGCACCTGAATTAAAGTTCAGGGGTCACCTAGGTAAAGTACAGGGGAATTACTGTTATACATTTGTCACAGTGAAAAATGATCTTTCATCATAGGCCTCTCTTCCAGTCAGTGGGTTCATGGTCTGAGAATCAGATCACATCTGGAACCTAGGAAGGAAAACTTGTGGCTTTTTAATGGGCAGCTTCCCTCTGCCTCCTTATCATTTATTTTTATTTATTTTGATTGTACATATTATGCAAAATGCTTGCTTGCTGCATATTCATATTTCTGTAAGGACTAACATATCCTGTTAACCATTTCTCTCACTGTGAGTCAAGCTTCCTCATCTGCCACACAGATATTGTTGCCCGTTGTGATAATTGCACTTACCTTGCTTTTGATTGCTAAGCACTACCATCTCCTCTTTGTTATTTTGAGATGCAATCAAATTAATTGCTATCAGGATTCCCAGTCCTAAAACAGCATCTCTTACTGTTATTCTTTGCCTAGAGATAACAGCCATCCCTGAGCTCCTAAACAATTTTTGTTCCCCTTTCACCAGTTACTTGCTTAGTACTGTCATCTGGCATGTCCTCTAGGTCTTCGCATGAAATACTGTCAGCTGTTTATCCAGCTTTATGTAATATATCCTACCTACCTCTCTTTCTGAATCTTTGAATCCTTTTTCCATCATCAGCCCTGTAACTCCGACATTCCTACCTAATTTACTGTGTCAGTATTTTTTACGTTTCTAATAGCTATCCTAGGAGAGAAGAGCATGATCTCCCACTGTAGATGCCAGAGTGTTAAATTCTATTTCACAGGACTATCTCCCATATTGATAAACTCCCCCATCCACAACTTTCTTTTTTGTTCTGTTCCCCTTCATTCAGCATCCTTAACATATACAATCCTGTGCATCTACTCTTGTCTCCTCATGGTATATTGGTACATATTAGCCAAATCCTGCAGCAACGGGAGCACATAGTTTTCCTCATTCCTTAGCAAGCCTAATAGTTCTCCATATGGATGTTCTGGGATTTGTGCTGGTACTTTCTTAGATCGGGTTTCCTGAAAATGGGGATTTTTAATGGGAAAGTTGATGGACAATGCTCTTAGGAAGTTCACCTGGAAGAATGTGAGAAAGGCAGAATCTGGCAGAAGGAGAAGCTGAATCACAATGTACAGTTGACCTTCGAACAATGAGAGAATTGTTGAACAACCCTCCACACAGTTGAAAATCTGAGTATAACTTATAATCGGCCATCCCTCTATGTGGTTCCTCCTTATACACAGTTCTGCATCCATGGATTCAGCAACTGCAGATCGTATAGTACTGTAGTACAGTAATGATCTATTTCTGGATCTCAGTGCTGGTTACACAGTATGTTTAGTTTAAGAAAATCCACTGAGTTTTAAATTAACAGTAGATGGAAATTAATGCAGGCATATTGTAATTCAGTGAGTTATTTTACGGGTTAGAGGTTTAGAAAAAAGTTTTTAAAAATCTTTATTAAAAGATACTTTTCAGAGCCAATTATTTTCAGAAAAAAAAAGTTTTCTTAAGTGAAAATAAAGATGAAAAGACAAAACTTTAAATACTCTAAAAAATTTCCCCAGAGCTGGATTTTTTCAGTTTATATAATGCAATCTGCTTAAACTGATCTATTCTAAACAGTCTTTCACCACTGTGACCGTCCAAAATTAACAACTTTTATTTATATATGTAAGGTCCTTCCAGGGTACATTTGAATCATCGAAGACAGACAAAGATGTGTTTAATTTCATTTAAGTCTATTTGGTTAAATTTTCTCTCTTTGAACATCAGTAGAGCCATGTGTGATATCTAATGGAAAATATTTCAGATTATTTGCTTAAGTAGATGGTCATGTGTGAGTCTATCATCTATTATTTATATTTTAAAGACATTTAATTTTAGAACTATATAATTTTGTTCTCTATTTTCTTCCTTCCGTCTTAGGTGTACACCTAATACATACATGGATTTACAAAAGTATAGGAACTAGAATGTTTATAACATCACTGTTTATAATAGGTCAAAACTGCCAACTACACTATTAATGCCTATCAACACTAGAATGGATAAATAAACTGTGGTATACGTCCATAATAGTAGTATGTAACAATGAGAATAAAAATCAAAATCCACGTACAACAATATAAATGAAACTCACAGACATATCAATTGAAAGAAGTTCAATTATTCATGAAATACTCATGAATTCAAAGTTCAATTATTCATGGCTGAATAATATTCTGATGTGTGTGTGTGTGTATCACAATTTGTTTATCCATTTGGCTGTCAACACTTAGGTTGTTTCCATGTCTTGACTATGAAATAATGCTGCAATGACCATGACAGTGCAGATGTCTCTTCAACATAATGATATTGTTCTCTTTGGGTATACACCCAAAAGTGGAATTGCTGGATCATATGGCAGTTCTATTTTTAATTACTTGAGGAACCTCCATACTGTTTTTCATAGTGGCTATATTAAACACTTCCTGATGTAAAATTCCTATACACTAGCAATGAAAGATCAGAAAGAGAAATTAAGGAAACAATCCCATTTACCATTGCAACAAAAAGAATAAAATACCCAGGAATAAATACCTAAGGAGGCAAAAGAACTGTACTCAGAAAACTATAAGATACTGATGAAAGAAATCAAAAATGACACAAACAGATGGAGAGATATACCATGTTCTTGGATTGGAAGAATCAATATTGTGATAATACCTATACTACCAAAAGCAATCTACAGATTCAATGCGATCCCTATCAAATTACCAGTGGCATTTTTCACAGAATTAGAACAAAAAATTTTACAATTTGTATGGAAACACAAAAGACCCCGAATAGCCAAAGCAATCTTGAAAAAGAAAAAACGGAGCTGGAGGAATCAGGCTCCCTGACTTCAGACTATACTATAAAGCTACAGTAATCAAGACAGTATGGTACTGGCACAAAAACAGAAATATATATCAGTGCAACAGGATAGAAAGCCCAGAGATAAACCCACGCACCTATCGTCACCTTATCTATGAAAAAGGAGGCAAGAATATACAATGGAGAAAAGACAATCTCTTCAACAAGTGGTGCTGGGAAAACTGGACAGCTACATGTAAAAGAATGAAATTAGAACACTCCCTAACACCATACACACAAAAAAACTCAAAATGGATTAAAGACCTAAATGTAAGGCCAGACACTATAAAACATTTACAGAAAAACATAGGCAGAACACTATGACATAAATCACAGAAGATGTTTTCTGACCCACCTCCTAGAGTAATGAAAATAAAAATAAAGAAATGGGACCTAATTCAACTTAAAAGCTTTTGCACAGCAAAGGAAACCATAAACAAGGCAACCCTCAGAATGGCAGAAAATATTTCTAAACAAAGCAACTGACAAGGGATTAATCTCTAAAATATACAAACAGCTCATGCAGCTCAAAATCAAAACAACAAACAACCCAATCAAAAAATGGGCAGAAGACTTAAATAGACATTTCTCCAAAGAAGACATACAGATGGCCAACAAACACATGAAAAGATGCTCCACATCACTAATTATTAGAGAAATGCAAATCAAAACCAAAATGAGGTATCACCTCACACCAGTCAGAATGGCCATCATCAAAAACTCTACAAACAATTAATGCTGGAGAGGGTGTGGAGAAAAGGGAACCCTCCTACACTGTTGGTGGGAATGTAAATTGATACAGCCACTATGGATAACAGTATGGAGGTGCCTTAAAAGACTAAAAATAGAACTACCATATGAACCAGCAATCTGTCTCCTGGGCATATACCCAAAGAAAGCCATAATTCCAAAATATACATGCACCCCAATGTTCATTGCAGCACTATTTACAATAGCCAGGACATGGAAGCAACCTAAATGTCCATCAACAGAGGAATGGATAAAGAAGATGTGGTAAATATATACAATGGAATATTACTCAGCCATAAAAAGGAACAAAACCGTGCCGTTTGCAGAGATGTGGACCTAGAGACTGTCATGCAGAGTGGGGTAAGTCAGAAAGAAAAAAACAAATACCATATGTCAACACATATATGTGAAATATAGAAAAATGGGACAGATGAACCTATTTGCAAAGCAGAAATAGAGACACAGATGTAGAGAACAAACGTATGGACACCAAGTGGGGAGAGGGGAGTGGGATGGATTGGGAGATTGGGATTGACATATGTACACTACTATGTATGAAGTAGATGGCTGGTGAGGGCTTACTGTATAGCACAGGGGGAAAAAAAGAAGGTGCAATCTGTTTGCAGGACATATATTAAGTTAACCTTAAAAATGCATTCCAATATACATTAGGTGCAGACAAATACTGTTTGATTCCACTTATACAAGGTACCTAGAATAGTCAACTTCATAGAGTCAGAAAGTACACTGGTAGATGCCAGGGCCCTGGAGGTGGGGGTGGGGTGGGGGAGGGGGAATGGGGAGTTAGTGTTTAATGGGGACAGAGTTTCAGTTTAGGAAGGTGAAAAATTCGGGAGATGGATGATGGTGAGAGCTGCACAACAATGTGAATGTACTTAGTGCCGCTGAACTGTGTGGTTGAATAGGGTTGAAATAGTGTGATTTATACTACGTGACTTTACCACAGGAAAAAAACATTAAAAACATTAAAACAAATGTTAGATTTGTTACTTCTCAGTACTGCTGTAAAACCTGCCTAACAAATACTATCGTCCATTTGTTGAATGCAATTGATATTTGCCTAGGAAAGCTGATGTCTCAAAAATAACAATATTATAGCCAGAGTAGTCAGTGTTTACCTTTCCCACATATCTTAACTGAGAAACTTAAGTTCAGGGAAGTGAAACAATTTGAGGGAATAATGGAATTAGTAAAAAGTAAAACAGATCTGTCTCAATTGAAGTGTTAATATTTACTCTATACCATTTTTCCAAAAGAAAAGAAATTGTATATAGAAGCCATATGGGTTTTTCTGTTTATATCCCACCCCCCAACCGAATAAGTTATTAACATACCATATTCCAATAACAAAGAAACATGTTCCTGCAATTACCCTAATACGGGCATCAGAGCCACTATGTGAGCTAAAATCTATTGGACTTAAGAGGCCAGCATCACTCCTGTAACACATTAAGTAGCTTCCTGGGGAGTGGAGGTTGAAGAAGTAATGATCACTGAGAGGAGGTATTTGTTATATATTTGTGTCTGAACTTACCCACATTTATATGTGACATTCCAGAGTCACACCATCATAGCTCTTCTCCTTAAATCAGAAAAGTTGTCAAACTATACAGAGAGTCATTGTTGAAGTTACTTTTTAGTGCATATAAAATTAGTGTTTGTCCAACAAAGGAAAAACTAAACAAAGCAAACAAACAAAAAGCAAAAACAACTGAAATAAAAGTTTTTAAAAAATGTTTCATCGAGGGCTTCCCTGGTGGCGCAGTGGTTGAGAGTCTGCCTGCTGATGCAGGGGACACGGGTTCATGCCCCGGTCCGGGAGGATCCCACGTGCCGCGGAGCGGATGGGCCCATGAGCCATGGCCGCTGAGCCTGCGTGTCCGGAGCCTCTGCTCCGCAGCGGAAGAGGTCACAACATTGAGAGGCCCGCGTACCGCAAAAAAAAAAAAAGTTTCATTGATAAAAATCAAGTTCCTGGAAACAAATTTTGGTAAAAACCTATGCCTTCTCCCATGATATGTCTCACAACAAAATAAAACTAGAAACATTGAAAAAGATAATCAGGAAATAGCAAAGATAAAATACATAAAATGACAGGAAAATCACAAACCTTTCAACATCGTCTATAGATAAGCAGTTCTTTTTCTCTTCTCAACAAAAATTAAGAAACATTAATACTGCATCACATCAAGTTTAAATTCTAATTTCTGAGGTTAACAGAAATGTTTGCAAATGTTAAGTTATAGCTAATGAACTAACATAAATGAACCATATCCTAATAGTTTTCTTTTATTAAACCAGGATGATCAAAATCAGAAAAAGTAAACATAATGAGCTATGTGCTGTAGGCATTGCAAATATTAAGTGCATTATTAAAGTTCTCTTTGATAATCTTTTCTAAAATCAATTTCAAAACGTTTCCTCAAGCCAAAGTGAGTCTATGCACTAACAGACAAAGCAACCCATGTATGATTTTCTTATTGTTTTGAATTTCTATTCCAGCTTTTCTCTTTCCTGTGGAACTGATAAGAGAAAGTGTAAGTACAAAGAGGTTCAGCAGAGAAAACTAAGCACATGCACATAAAAAACACCCATTAACGTATGTTGACACACAAGTTGCCCATAGGCAGTATTTTTGAATGGTTCTTAATTTTGTTGCTTACTACATTGATGGACTTAGAGATTATACTAGGTGAAGTAAGTCAGAAAGAGAAAGACAAATACCATATGATATTACTTATATGTGGAATCTAAAATATAACACAAATGAACCTATCAACAAAACAGAAACAGACTCACAGACATAGAGCAGACTTGTGGTTGCAAAGAGGGAGGAGGGTGGGGAGGGATGGATTGGGAGTTTGGGGTTAGTAGATGTAAACTATTATATATAAAATGGATAAACAACAAGGTTCTACTGTATAGCACAGGGAACTATACTGAATACTGCTCAGGCAACAGAAGTACTAGCTGGATTGGAGATGGGGTATGGGCACGAAAGCAAGAGGAGTCAGAGCACTTTTAGGTGTTTGAATTTTGTGCTTAAAATATTTTAAGCAGGATTACTCCAGAGAAATGTTTACATCATGGAAAGATCACTCTGCCCCATAATTGAGAATTGATTGTAGGTGGGCAGGGGTAACAGATAGAAACCTATTGGGAAAAATTGAGACCAGAAGTAATGCAGAGGAAATGTTGAAGAGAGGGTAATTTGGAGATTTTTTTTAATTAACTTTTATTGGCGTATAGTTGATTTACAATGTTGTGTACTTTCTGCTGTACAGTAAAGTGAATCAGTTATACATATACATATATCCACTCTTTTTTAGAGTCTTTTCCCATATAGGGCATTACAGAGTATCGAGTAGAGGTCCCTATGCTATACAGTAGGTTCTTATTAGTTACCTATTTTTGGAAATGGAGTCAATAGGTCTTTTTGATTAATAGGATGTACGAGAAGAACGACAGAAATAACCCCCATATTTCTGGCTTGAGAATCTAGGTTATGGTGGGCCATTCATCAAAATAAGGAATAGTGGGAGAAGATCAGCTTTTGGAGGGAACACGATTTCAATTTTGGGCAAACTGCCTACAGTAAGCGAAGTGAAGCTATGGCTGGAGATGCCAAACAGACAGCTATGGTTCTACAACTCTGAAAGTTTGGTTTCAACTCTCAGGCAGAGCAAGAAAAGTCTCTCTGTAACTCAAGCCTAAATCTCCAACGCAGTCCTGTCACTGAAAGCTCGCCCCTACACCAGCCCCTTGCACTCTTAGCCCTTTGTCCACATATGCCTTTTGACGTTGTGCCCCTTAATTCTGGGGCTCACCGAAACCCGGAAAGGCTAGACTCCAAGGCTCTGAAAGTTAAAAAAGCCCTTGTAATAAGAAAGGTCACTCCTGGGCTTTGAGCCAGGACCTCGCCCCGCCCCCGCGCTGCCTCCAACCAGGGGGGTGCGTGGCCTGGAGGCGGGGCCCTCTTCTCCCGGAGGGTTGGTGCCCCTGTCACCCCGCCCCCTGCTCCCTACAAAGGCGCGTCTACCCGTGACGCTATCCTAGCATCAGGCCAACGGCGAGCTTCTTTGCTTACTGGGCACAAGGAAGTCCGCGGGCATTTGGAATGCAGACTCGAATCAAGATGTAAAAGTGAGCCTTGGGCATGGCCACCAACGGTAAGCCAGTGGGACAACTCAGTAAACTGTGGTCTCCACGCTCCCGCTCGCTGCCGAGAAGGGTGTAGCTACGGCGACTGAGCAGCGCCAAACTTCTTCAAACGAAATCTCACGAGGGAGCCTAGCAAGCTGAGTATCGGTTCCGTCGCCAAGCTCCACCTGGCACAAGTACCCAGATCTTCATGCGGGGTATTTGCTTCAATCTTGCGTTGTAGTCTTTCCAATAATCCTGTTATTCTGTTTAAAAAAAAAAAACTGCGAAAAGAAAAAAAGGTTGTGTGCGTTATTCTTACTTTCAGAAATGTCAGCGCAAAATCAACCCAACTGTGATCTTCCATGAGGTGTGCTCAGCCACAGGCCCACAAGAGCGAGAATGAAGGCTTTCTCAGCCATTGCTGGGAAGCTAATACACCACTTCCCAGACTCACGGCTGGCCTCTGGCTAGTCGCAGAGTGAGGTGTATGATACACTACAAAAGAGGGTTGCTTTATTAGTGTACACTGTTCTCTAATGCTCTTAGCTTGTTCTCGTGTCCTCATTCTTGTGGGGGGAGGCAGAAGAAGAGACTTAAAGGTACCAGTTAAAGGTAACTCGGTCTATTTGGGATAAATGCAATCTTTCAGGATTTCTCCCTCCTCCCTTTTCTACCCTAAAGGTCACAATTAAGATAGAGGAAAGATTTGGCAGGGGTAGGAGTGGTCCTTAAAGCCCTGCTGGCCTCTGTTTCTCCCCCAAGCTACTGATAAAGTACGTGGCAGATAGAACTTGAGGTTTATTCTCTCAACATAACTGAGACGTCTCAGTGATCCTCAACCTACCTGCGCTTGGCCCCAACTCAAGTCTATCCAGCCTCTGAAACGTGTTTGCATCAGCATGTGGGCTCAGGTATTCCTAGAATCTGCTGTGCATTGTCTCTCACTCTCGGAATTATTTTAGCAACTTCTATGTGAGTCTAAAATAAAATTTTCAAACAAACAAAAATAAATCTCTTCCATGCCAGCCAGGAGCCAAGGGAAACAGGAATAGGACCTTCAGCACATTATTGCATAAACAAACAAGGCCGTTAACATTCTGCCACAGTCACTTTATGATGATTCAAAGTCACTTGCATAGCAGTGGCTTCTCAGAGTCAATATCTATCTGGTCTTTCTATCCTCTTCTCTCCCCCATCTCTTCAGGCCCTGGCCCCGGAAGGGGAAAAGGGGTGTTGGATCCCTGAAGACCCCAGGCCAACCACACCCCCTATTATCTACCCTCCTAATCTTTCTCCCTTTCCCAGTAAGAATTCTACTTAATCTCTGCTAGTCAGAACTCCTCCTAAGTTTGTCTTCTTTGCTCCGACCTTATGGATGTCTCTTTTCTAAGGGGTTACTGTTATAAGGGAGACATTAAGCTTTGTGACTTAGCCCTCATGGTGTGTGGAGAGCTGGGAGGGCATGAAGGGATGTTACAGGGAAACAGTATTTTTCTCTTTTTTGCTGCTGAGTCTCTGAACCTGCTTCCTATTGTTGGAGAATACCTCTACCTATTTCCTACCTCAGAGGCTGAAAATAAGAGACACTTACCTTCTTAGCCTCCTTGCAACCAGGCACAGCACATGTCCTAAGTTCTGCCAATCAGGTGCTTCCTCCCAAGGCTTTGAATTGGGATGGAGAGAATGACAAACTATACAGAATCCATTCTGGTGATAGGTGGTAGAAGCAGCAATGGTCTTAGCTCTAGCGGGGGTGGGCAAAATTCGGTGGTAGTGGCATCAGAAGGGTGAGTGGTGGCGTCTAGTATCCAGCTGCAAGGAGAACGGTGTCTTCACTAGACCACCTGCAGCATGATTGGGGCAGGGTTCCTGGCTGCAGAGCCCCTGACCTCACCCACTGGCCCTGAAAGTGATTCTGTCAGCTGTCACTGAGCTGCAGCTGGTTTGAGATTGCAGCTGTGCAGGGTGATTGAGCACATATAGACTACAGTAGCCAAGTTTAATATGAAAATTGATTCATTTGGGAACCAACACAGGCTTTCTAGGAGCTCATACTGCATAAGTCAGAATCAAGCCTTGGATGGAGATAGAAATTTTTCCCTGGAATCACAAGAAGTTCCCTAGGGGACCCTATACTGTAAAGGCAGCTGTAATTTACATGAACTTAAGACTCATTAATTTATCCCATACACACTACTAAATATAAAATAGATAACCAACAAGGACCTACTGTATAGCACAGAGAACTATACTCAATATTTTCTAATAACCTATAAGGGAAAAGAATCTAAAAAAAATAGATATATGTGTCTGTATTACTGAATCACTTTGCTGTACACCTGAAACTAACACAACATTGTAAATCAACTATACTTCAATTAAAAACAAAAAGACCCATTGATAGCACCAGGAACGAAGCACCTCAGACCTGGTTTTTCCTCAAGCTCAGTTTAGTAGGTAGCAATCTAATGGATTTTTTGCTCATTTTTTTTCTCTTTTATCTTGTTTCTTAGCCTTGGATAGATGACCCAGTTTGGACCTAATGCAGCAAGAAAATATCCGCAGGAAAAAAATCTTTTTAAAATGCATCTTTCAGAGTAGGAAAGTTTATGTCCATGTGGCCTTACTGGACCTCTGAAGCACCCAACGTCTTGGTGGTAACAGTAGCTACAGCACAGCTGGAGAAAGCTTGGGTTTCTGCAAGAGGAGTGCATGAAAGCACAACTAACATCTCTACAGAAGATTTTTCCCAATAGAGTTTAGGTTCACAGACCCTGGCCAACCAGCACAGTATGACTAGTAACCTGACAGGCTTAAACAAGAACTTTTCTCTTTCCTCCATCCCACAGATAATCCTAAATAAATTGGCTGGCAACTGCAGTAAGGGTCTGGATTGCACTGGAATCTGGGAGTGTCATTTTTGCTTATGATAACTGCTGCTAGTGTTTTTCCAGCAGTGAGGCTGCTACTACACTGACCTTCTGTATGCTGTGCTCTTTGTTTTTTGTTTGTTTGTTTTTTCAGCAATAGAAACATCAATGGTTTAATGGATGGGTGATCTTGCACATCTGAAGCAAGGTCCTGGAGCTACATCCCACCATGTGCTGCGGACAGTGGGCAGGACATGTTAGCAGTCTTTGTTCTGCTGTGCTCTTCGGAAAAGTAAGACACAGAGAGAATCGCAGCTCGGTTAGGCCTACTTTGGAGGTTAGAGGAGTTACATCCATTTCTAGTATAACAGGGCAAGATATGGTGATAGCACTAAGTGGTGGACAGTGTATAAAAGTTAAGTTTTTAATAAAAGCAGGACCATGTTTTCCATTTTAAACTTATCTCTTGGTACTTGCCTGGCTGTCCAGTGGTTGAGACTCCACACTTTCACTGCAGGGGGCACGGGATCGATCCCTGGTCGGGGAACTAAGATCCCATATGCAGTGAGATGCAACCAAAAGTTAAAAAAAAAAAAAAAAAGCTTACCTCTTGTGCAGTCAGAACCCTATGCAGGAGGTAAGATCTGAATATTCATGCATTCAGCCTTTACTTCTTAAGGGTGCTATGAGTCAGGCACTGTTCTTGGCCTAAGAACAGAACGGACAAGGTCCCTGCACTTATAGATCTTACGTTCTAGAGAAGGGAGAGGATAAACAGCAAAGGAAGAAATGATTTCATCTCACTGCAAGTGCTAACGAAAAATTGTATCAATTTATCAAACAGAACGCATTACGTTCTAGGCAACTTGTTAATGTTTTACAAATATTAACTCAACACCCTAAAAAGTAAGTGCATAATTATCCTCATTTTTAGATGGGAAACCTAAAGCGCAAAAAGGTGAAGTAATTTAGCTAGCATGTAGTAAAGAGAGGATTCAAACCCCAGTGGCAGAACTCTGTTGCCTGAAACAAGCTAACAGGATTCGAAAGAGATAGAAAGTTGAGACAGAGGAGGGAAGTACTAATTTAGAGAGGGCATCCAGGAAAGGCTTATGAGCAGATGAATTTTGAGCTGAGACTTGAAAGTTGAGAAGAAACGGTCAAGCAAGGATTGTGACGGAGCTCTCCAAGCAGCATGAACAGTACATGCAAAGGACCTGTGGGGAGAATACCGTCTCACCTCCTGGCACAAGAGGAGGTCACAGAAGGAGGCAGGGACCGGATAGTGTGGAATCTTGGAGGCCACAGTGGAAAGTATGGATTTTATTCTAGTTATAATGGGGAGCGCTTCGGAAGCGGAGGAGTAAAATGATCCGTTGTGCAAAACTACATATTCCCCTCTGTGCACTTACAAGAATGTAAATGTGTAGAGAAAAGCCCAGGGGAACATACCACCTGATTAAGTGGTTAGTTCTGGGCATGATTTGGGACCATGGCAATGATCAAGGGGACTTTGGCTTTTTCTGTTTTTTACCTGAAAAACTACTTGTGTAATTATACAAATGAATAACTTCTAAAAACAGTTTAAGCTCCATAAAATCCCATGTGTTGTGCAGCTTAAAACCCTCTCAGTTACAAGCAGCTGCATCACTCTGAACTAAACACAGTATCTGTGGAGCTTGTGAACTCTGCTTCAGACACAAACCTGAATTACAGGATGTATATCTCCCTTAGAGAAACCGCAAGCAGTCCTGTGTATTGCGTAGTGAGCAAAACCTCTTAGGGAAAAGTTGGTAAGACTGAAAAGAGGCACAGTAAGTAAAGCTGATTGTGAGGTTGAGAAAACCCAAATAGGGAGTAAGAACTTGATAAATGAACTTGTTTACAAAATAGAAATAGACTCACAGACATAGAAAACAAAACTTATGGTTACCAAAGGGGGTGGGAGGATAAATTAGGAGTTGAGATTAACAGATACACGCTACTGTATATAAAATACATAAGTAACAAGGACCTACTGTATAGCACAGGAAAGTATATTCAATATCCCGTAATAATCTATGATGGAAAAGAAGCTGAAAAATAGATAGATATGAATAACTGAATCACTTTGCTATACACCTGAAACAACATTGTAAATTAACTATACTTGAATTTTTTAAAAACGGTTAAAAAAAAAAAAAATAAGAACTTGGCTGGTTTCTCCCAGTTGGAAGCAATTGATAATTCTATGCATTGTCTAAACTATAAAAACCAGTTTTAGTATATAGTGAGCTACTGCCAGTTTTGTCTTTCTTTGTAGAAGGTACCTGATGAAATGTGCTTTAAGAGTAACCTGGATTATCTTGGACACCTACTCCCATGACCGTTGAGCCACCTGGGATTTACTACACACTTTCACATCTCATTGCTTTCAATCTTCCTCCTTCCTGTCCACACCCTCTCACTCATCACATGGCTTATTTCCTGCTACGTGACTCTTCACCTCAGCTCCTTTCATTATGCTTGGAGTCTTTAGAAGCCCTGTGCATGATCCAGCCAATGCCCTGCTTCCTAGTAGCTTAATGCCCTCACTTCCAGTGACTTCTTATCCAGTCAACTTTGGCAACTTTTTCCCATAGTCACACCCTGGACATGTTCGTTACCAGTTATCACTTTGGCAATCTCACATCCAAACCTTTCCAGCTCAAGTACTCCCATTGCAGAATCCTTCCCTCTCATGGCAACTTCCAACGCATCCCTCCGTGTCTCTCTGGACACCCAGAGCCTCTTTCTGTCTTCCTTTCTGTCTTGCTTAGACTCCATGACTCATCATTATAATCCACAACCTTGCTTCTCTTTTCCTCCTAGAAAACTTTTCACTCCTAGAAAACTTTGAGATTTTCCAGCTTAAAATGTCTTCTAATTTCTATGATCATTTCTTTCTTGATGCATGAGTTATTTACAGATATATTTCTTCATAACCAATATATGGGGATTTCCTAGTAATCTTTTTGTTGTTGATTTTGAGCTGAATGCCTTATTATCAGAGAACATATTCTGATTTCAATCCTTTTAAACATATTAAGGTTGGCTTTATGACCCAATTTTAGTAAACTTTGATTCAATGTTAGTAAGGATTCCATGTATATTTGAAAAGAATGTGTAATTTGCAGTTTGGGGCTCAGGGTTCTATACATGGCTATTAGGTTAAGTTTGCAGATCATATTTTTCAAGCCTTTTATATCCTTACTGATATTTTGCCTGCTTGTTCTATCAGTTACTGAGAAAAATGTGTATAAAATACCCCACTCTGACTGTAGACTGTGAGGAAAGTCTAATGATTTAACACAGATTAGTAGAAAATATAGAATGAGAAAATGCAAGGAAAAGTTCTGGAAAGAGTGATACAAGTTATTTTTACTTGGAAGTGACACCTCGATTTTTTTTTTAATGAGTTTATTTATTTATTTATTGTTTATTTATTTTATTTATTTATTTTTGGCTGTGTTGGGTCTTCGTTGCTGTGCGCAGGCTTTCTCTAGTTGTGGCGAGCAGGGGCTACTCTTCGCTGCAGCGCGTGGGCTTCTGATTGCGGTGGCTTCTCTTGTTGCAGAGCAGGGGCTCTAGGTGCACGGGCTTCAGTAGTTGAGGCGCATGGGCTCAGTTGCTCCACAGCCTGTGGGATCTTCCCGGACCAGGGAATCGAACCCATGTCCCCTGCACTGGCAGGCGGATTCTTAACCACTGCGCCACCAGGGAGGTCCGACACCTCAATTTTAACCCCATCTTCTTCTCTTTCTATCTTCATAGACTTGTATAAATTTTTTAACTGCCCATAATCTCCTCCTAAAAGATATCATTTAAGTGCCTAGTAAGTAGTAAATGCTCAGTAAAATTTAATTTTCTTCCTCTTATGCAGAGGAACTGAAGGTTTACTCTAGAACAACCCAGTGACTATAACTGTAGTCACCTGTAATCACAGGTGGTTGGATATATTTATGCTTACCTGTGGGTAGAGTCCCTGGCATGAACCATGGGTTCAGTACTTTCCATATAATTCTCAGTATTAAAGAATTTCTTCAACATTTGTATATGAGAGGTGGCTTAACAAGTTTATTCGTTATCTGTTGTTACACAACAAATTACTACAAAACCTAGACAGTTTAAAATCACAAACATTTATTTATTATTTCAGCTTCTATGAGTCATAAATCTGGGCCTGGTTTAAGGGGGTACCTCCAACTCAGAGTTTCTCAAAATGTGTCTCACAAGGCTGTAATCAAGGTGTCGACTGGCTGCAGTCATCTCAAGGCCCATTTGGGGGAGGCTCCACTCTGAGCCCACTCCTGTGGCCACGCGTAGGCCTCCGGTCTTTGCTGGCTATTGGCTGGAGACATGAGTTCCTTGCCACGTGGGCCTCTCCATAAAGCTCCTCACAACTTGGCAGTTGTCCTCCCTCAGAGCGAGCAAATGAGAGAGCAAGAGAAGGCACCTAGACAGAAGCCATAGCCTCTTTTTTTTTTTTTTTTTAATAGACTTCATTTTTTAGAGCAGTTTTAGATTCACAGCAAAATTGGGCAAAAAGTACAGAGGGTTCTTATATAACCCCTTCCCCGACACATGTACGACCACGCACACGCACACCGTGGACATCCCCCGCCAGAGTGGTAAATTTGTTACAACTGATGAGCCTATATTGACACAACATTATCACCGAAAGTCCACATTTAGGTATTGTACATTTTATTGGTTTTGACAAATGTATAATGACATGTATCCTCCATTATTGTACCATACAGAATAGTGTCACTGCCTTAAAAATCCTCTGTGCTCTGCCTGTTCATCCCTCTCTCTCCCTAACCCCTGGCAACCACGGATCTTTTTACTGTCTTCATTTTTATTTATTTATTTATTTTTTGTCTTTTCCAGAATGTCATATAGTAGGAATTATACAGTGGGGAGTCTTTTCAGATTGGTTTCTCTCACTTAGAACATGCACTTAAGTTTTCTCCATGTCTTTTCATGGCTTGATAGCTCACTTCTTTTTAGCACTAAATAATATTCCATTGTCTGGATGTACCACAGTTTATTTACCATTCCATCTGCTGAAGGACACCTTCGTTGCTTCCAAGTTTTGGCACGCCATAGTCTTTTTGTAACCTAATCTTAGAAATAACATCCCATTACTTCTGTGGAGTTCAGTTCATTGGAAGCAAATCAATAAATCCAGCCCGCACTCAAAAGGGAGAGATTACACAAGGGTGTGAATATCAAGATGGGGGAGGGAGGATCACAGAAGCTATCTCGAAGGTTGCCTACCACACCAGGGAAGACAAGTGTTTACAGCGACCTTGACCACGCCCAACCAGCCACATCAGTGAAAGGATGCCCTTTATAGAATCTGTGCCTGAAAAGAGTCTACTCTTGTTTTATTGTAGAATAGTTTACCAGAGTACTAAAACTACTGAGCGACACAAATGGATGCTCTTTTTGCTCATTTTGAGAATGATCCTAAAGCAATGCGCAGCACTATAAAATTTTCTGCCGGTTCATTTTACTAGAAAAATAGAATCTACTTCTGGCACATTTTCTTGTACAGCTGCCCATTCCATTCAAGTTTTTAAAATTGAGAAGACCTCCCAACTGAACTATGCCATTTATTCCGCTCCTCCCTGTACTGCAGAGTGGAGTATATAATAGAGGACAAAATGTCTGATAAATAAAATAATTCCAGTATTATTTCACATATTATATCACATATATTTACATATACTTCTGTACAGAAACGACAATGAGCTGAATATACGGTTTTACAAAGTAGGCACCCACTTGAGAAATGTTCGGATGTAATGTTAAAGTGCAATGTGCCAAATTTAAAATAAAGAATATTTATTACTGCTCACAGTAAAATATGTATATATGTGATATCGTTTTATATAGAGATTGATAAAATATCACTGGAATGTATATATGAATTCAGATTCTACTTTTTTTGGTAGGGAAACTTTATACTATTTACCATCAAGTGGAATGGAAAGGTGAAATCTGGTGCTTTTTTTCACCCGCAGATCCTAAAATCCCCATACTAGTCCAACATTTGGGGGAAAAGTATTTGTGAAACCATCTCTCGGTGGGAACAGTGGATCTACATGCTTATTTACAACTTTTAACAGATGAATCCCTTAACTCTCTGAGAGGTGTGTCCAAATGTAGCATGGAACCTCTGCTCTTTGCCTTATTGGATAGTTACATCCAACCTGAGTATGTTAAACAATTTGGTGATTTCTGCCTCAGGTGGAAACATGAAGGTCCACGATAGTTAGAAAACAGTGGCACCACATTACCACAAGAGGGAGTAAAGAGCCACAAAAACATCTCATACGGCTAGGCTCTAGCATTTTGGAGAAAACAGAACTTTTGCTGTTTCTATTCCCCCCACACTCTTACCTCTTCTAACAATCCAGAGACTTTCTTCTGGCCAAAGGCAGGCCCAGTACCTACAGATCTCTCTGTAGAAATGAAGAAAATAGAACCGGGAGCAGCTTACTTCTCCTGTGCTGTCCCAGGCTGACTTTCCAGAGGAATGCTCCCAGATACCGATTCACACAGAAGTGGGTTCCTGTCTCATTGCTGAAGACACCCTTCAGTGCCTGCCTCTGCTCTCTGATTCACCACCCAAGCCCAAATATCTGGTTTATGAGAACACATGCAATGTTCAGTGATTCAAGTAGTTCTTGAATTAACTTACCACAGCACTAAAGTAACTAGGTAATACAGTGGCCAATGAGTAACTTTCAAAGGCCAACAGTAAGCACTCAATAAGCAGAGAAAGGTCAGACTTTGAGTCTAAGAAAACACACCTTTCTTGGAATGACATAAATAGAAATCCTCAGTTATAATCCACAATCATTGCTGAGTCCTTTGCGCCTGGGGAAGTTCTAAAACTCCGAGCCCCATAAATGGTAGCGCATTATACCGAATTAACCGTCCAGGGTGTTTGGGGATTTTTTCATTGTTAGCACAGCCTGGGGAAAAAAAAAAAGTGATGAATAGAGCTGAATAAGATAGTTTTCCCTCATCAGAGTTAGTCAGACGCTGCAGGCAGAATGTCAGGCAAAAAATACAGGGAAGAGTAAATACAATGGGAGATAACTTATGACTGTGACCGTAGAAATGTGATTCCTTGAGTCCTGACTGATGCTTACTAATCCTGTTTGGATTCAACAGAACAGGTTTCCAAACTACGATTTAAAACTTTTCTTGAAAATAAATTATCAAATCACTGCCGCAAGAGTTCCCTCTTTTACTAGATTTCTATGATAACTCTTCTCCAAAGAGTTCAAAGTGTTGTACTGAATAGAAGTGTGAATTTTTTAAAAACACTGTCAGAGGCGAAGCTTAATCTAGTCATGATGCTGGGAGGAAGGTTGGGAGATGGGAAAAACCATAACCAAGATGTCTTGAAGACTGAAGATGACTCCAGGTGGCTGAAGAAAGAGCAATGGCGAAATCTTTTGGCCTGAAAACTTTCAGCTAGCTAAAGGAATGAGAATACAGCCATGGCCCTGTACAACAGCAATCTTGAAAGCTTGGGGGAGCTAATTGCAACTTGGGAGACATGTCACATCTTGAATCTTGGAATCTTCCAACAGACTTCAGATCCAGAACGTTTCATGATACAATTCCCAAAACTCCTCTCCCTAACACTCTTCTGCTATGAACACTGGTCCCTCTTCTACAATGCTCATTTATTACTAAGAAATATATGCCTCCAACTCACCACATACTTGTATTCCTGCCATTGTATCAGTGTTCCTTCCCAGCTTTAGATCTGC
Source organism: Delphinapterus leucas (assembly GCF_059928025.1). NCBI lineage: Eukaryota > Metazoa > Chordata > Mammalia > Artiodactyla > Monodontidae > Delphinapterus > Delphinapterus leucas. The sequence goes on along the minus strand of NC_143131.1, from coordinate 99,679,401 downwards.
TCAAGTCAACGTGATTTTACAGTTGCGCCCCAAACGCTCAGAAACGCCTGAGAAGCAGGCCAGCCTTGTACACAGGCCAAGTCTCTAAGTCAAGCTCTAAGAAGTCTCAGCAAAGGAACGTGAAGTCCCGGTGGCTTGTCATGATCCATCTCTGCAGTCAGCGGAATATGAAGCTTTGATTGGTCAGACCTGGGTCACAGGCCACGTTTAGAGCTGGGGGTGAAATTAGCTCTATCTACATTGAGCGTAGGAGAAGAGTAGATCCCCAGTTAATGTGAGAAGCTATGAAATAGAGTAAATGGGTACTTCCCTGGTGGCACAGTGGATAAGACTCCACGCTCCCAATGCAGGGGGCCTGGGTTCGATCCCTGGGCAGGGAACTAGATCTCACATGCATGCCACAACTAAGAGTTCGCATGTCACAATTAAGGAGGCTGCATGCCACAACTAAGGAGCTGGCAAGCTGCAACTAAGAAGCCTACCTGCTACAACTAAGGAGCCAGCCTGCTGCAACTAAGACCCGGTGCAACCAAATAAATAAATAAATATTTTTTTTTAAAAAAAAAGAAATAGTATAAATGAATTCTGGGCAGCCAAGAAGTAACACATGTCTACCTCCGCCACTTTTCAGGCCTTCCCTCTCTATCATATCCTGCACAGGCCCATTTAGCTTCCAGGGAAACTTGGATGTCTGAATCTAGTGAAAATGGAGCCCTTGGTGTTGTACAGTGTGGTGGCTCTGACTATTCACAACCACATACCAGGTCATTGCTGTGTGATGAGGCTCATTAGTATCCATTTACTCAATACTGTTTGAGTATCTGCTCATATATTTTGTTAATTTCTATTGTCACCAAGTCACCCCCCCACCATACACACACACACACACATCACAGGGAGACAAGCCAAGCCAATGATAACATCTGACAGCAACAAAAATGACCTCAGATAATAGGCATCATGGTGATAGGGGAAACTTCAAGGATGGTCAGGGTGATGGAAGGTGTTCATTACCACTGTTTTAAATTCATCTTAGAACAAGGCATGTCATCTGTACAAAATTCATGTAAAATAAATCATTTGTTTCAAATAAACATCTCTATTCCCCCCTTTCAGCATTGTATTTAAACAAAATAAATTAAAAGAGTAGATACTTTTTACCCACATCTGGTTCCTGTATTAACCACATGTAATCAAATCAATTATTGAGTGGTTCACTAGGGAAGAGTGATTATCCTTCCACAGTGAGACATCTCCAAATTTTCAGAGCAGCAAGCAGATATAATGAGAATATAACAATTCTTCCAGGAGAGACATTCTTTTTCCTCAAAGTGATCCAGTTCTGCCCCCACAGTGTGTAATTTGCCACTGGAACATCCCACTATCAGCCTTTTGGATGGTCCTGGGGGTACTGACTCCTAGGAACTAGGTCTCCTGATGCTCTCAGACCTACCGTGAACAAATGTGGGCTCAGGAACTGGAGGGTGAGAACTCCCATCCTGCTAGACTGGAGAGCGCACAGGCAAGGAGCAGTGTGTGTGTGGTTAAAAGGGCAGCTACCATCCCAGCTCCACCACATACCACCTGTGTGCCCTTTAACAGTCTTTCTTTCTGAGCCTGAGTTTTCTCACCTGTAAAATGGTGATAAGAGTTCCTACCCTCTAGAGTTGTGATGGAGATAAGATGGTCCACAGAGAGAGTTTAGCATAGTGCCAGGCACATGGTACTTAATAAAGATTGGTTTTGATTAGGGTTTTGATTTGTGTTATCTTTTTTTTTTCTCACTTTGTTTTTAAGTGCCCAGGAGGTAAAGCTTGGCCTGAACTCTTACTTCCATCAGGAGGACTGTCATTGACAACTTGGAGCAACCTTAAACAAGAGGAACTCAGTTAGATAACTTGGTCCTTCACTAAATATAAGAAAACAACCAGTACTTAGATTTCCCTTTACTTACCAACTTGGAAGAGCTAGCAAACAAATTTTAGTCAGCCTAAGGAATGTTTAAAAACCCTAATATCCTCTTTCTAGAGAGTTTGTCCTTCTAGTTTACATTATTTTGACTCAGTTCTGGTTCAAAGATATGATGCATCACACAATCTTAAAAGGAAAAGGTCAGAGCATTATTAAGAGTGATAGCTTCTACTTATTGAGGATATACTAGACATCCTGCTATGAATGTTTTATGTGCCTTAGTGATTATTTGAGATAGGCACTGGGTATGCCCATTATACAGATGAGGAAACTGAGAAATGAAATGAAAGAAAAGAAGTTTCAAAGAAATGAAATCACATTCCCAAACTCCAACTACGAAGCTTGTTTCCTTAACATTAGGCCACTTTGCAGTCTTCCAAAATACTTTCAGTGATTGCAAATGCTTAAAAATAATAAAACTTAATTTGAATCAATATATTTTCATGATACTTTAGGACAGACTTTAATTCTGAGTTCTAACTGGTCTGTCTCCACTGACCAGGTCAGGTGCCTACTAGTCTGTTTCTAGGCAAAGTTTCCCGGCACTAAGTTTTCTTAGGTTCCCTCTCCCTTCTCTAAAAGAGCAAGCACTTTCCACAGGGAATATAAAATCAACCTAGAAATCATCTTGTATCAATCAGAACTCTTTCAGTTATAGTAAAGAAACTTGACTCAAACTGGCTTAAGCAAAAAAATTAAATGTATTGGCTCCTGAAACTGGAGAAGTCCAGGGGAAGGCGACTGCAGGTGAGGCTGGAAGTACTGCCTCAGATGATAGCATCGGGACTCACTTTCTCTCCATCTCTCCATCCCTCCACTTTCCAGGTTCCTTTCTTTCTCAGCCTGCCTCTCTCCTCAAGGCAGCACATTGGCTGCCAGAAGCTCCAGACTCACAGCCTCATAGTTTCAAGTCCGGGGGGAAGACAGAAGGATTCTTTCCCTGTATCTCTAGCAAAAGTCCTAGGATGACTTACAGTTGAGCCTGATTGCACAGCTGCATTGCATGTTCATTCTTGAATCAATCACTGACACAAAGGGGAGGCCATGCTCTGATTGACCAGACCCACGTCATGTGCTCAACTGTCATCAGAGTTACCATCAGCATCTGGATAGAGAGCTGGAGGGAGGTGGTACTGCTGTCCTACAGAGAAACCAGCATGTTCTTAACAATAGAAAGAGAATGGATGCTGAGCAACAAAATGTAAATGACCACAACATAAACGATGTTAGGTCCTAATACCCTATGAGCCTAGGGACTCAACTACACATACTCTTAACTAAACTCTGGGCCCATGAATGACAACATGACATAACATTAGAAATCAGAACAATTCCTAAAATCATGGCCAGATAACGATTGCCAACCTATGGGCAGAGGTCCTAAGTTCGGGCAAAATATAAAGAGTTAATACAAAGCATCTCTCACTCAACAATTAAGTTATGCCAGAGTCAATACCTGTGAATCCAGAGCAATGTAACAAGTATCAATCATCCCTCTTTCCCCACACTCACTTTGTCATGACCTTGGAAATTCCAGGATTTAAAATAAAGGAGCCATAACAGAGACTAAAGGAGCCAGAGGCAAGCAGGCTCAGAAGCTTTCAGCTTATCCTGAAGAGCTAACGCAGGAGAAAGGTTCTTCTCAGATGGTGTCCATATGGTTTACATATAGTGTACATGGAATTTGTGTCAAATCTACAGCCAGGGACAAGAGTGATGCAGAAGGAACAAACCAATCACCTTTCTTAGAGCTGGGATACACCGAGAACATGACCTCAGCCTGGCACCGGTGAATGAGAGGAGTCATTGTTGAAGGGAGCCAGTGAACTGCTAAGACGGAATGTGGCTCTGGTTGGATGAAACCGTTAGCACAGCCCTGGTACCCTTGGTTGAATATGTTATTACATTTCAAAAGTAAAGGGAAAGGTGCAACACGATAGCTAGTGAATATTTTCAAAATGAAGATTATCATTTATCTCCAAATACGAATCTTCCTCAAATATAAACTGCTAATTTAAAAGGCCTCAAGTATTAAGTCTCCTAGATAAATTCTCTGTGCATCTGATTCCTTCTTCATAAAACAGCCTGGATGATGGTTTTAGTTTCAAATCTAAAATTCAACAGCAAGCATTTTCTTAGAAAAGGCAGCTACTAACTACAGAGGTATCTTAGTCCAGCGATGTGGCCTCAGTTCACACTAAAAACCACTCCCATCACCTCCGCATCCCTGTCCACATTCTCCAGGTGGTGGTGATGATGATGGTGATGGTGGTGGTGATGGCGGCAGCTAACAGGAATCGAGCCCTTATTATATGCTAAACGCTCTTCTTTACCTAAGTGCTTTACATAGATAATTTAAGTATTGCAATTATCTTCACTTAATGGATAAAAATAACAAGAGATGGAGAAAATAGTAACCTGCACAAGGTCACAGCCTGCAAGTGACTCCCTCACCCAGATGTTTAACCCAATCGTCTGATTTGTGGACATGACAGTATGGATCTCAATTTTATTGCTGTCAGTAACAAGCTAGTTGTTACTTGTAATAATTTTCAGCATTCAAATTTGGATATGCATGAACAAGCCTCACATAGGTAAGGACAGGACTAAGATGATTTAGGTCATTTTTTGACAGCAACTTTCTTTGACCCATCACAGAACATTCTGTCATTGAATATCTGAAACTAGAGAAGGAGAATCCTCAGGATTCAACTCGACCACCTACCCATTTTCTGGAAGCCGTAGGGTGCTGTACAGTGTAGGGCTCTCGGTATCAGTCCTGGGTTCAAGTCCTGGCTCTGCCACTTACCAGCTGAGTCACTGGGAAATTTTCTTATCTTTTCAGTGTTAGTTTCTCTTCTATAAAGTAGAGGATAAACATCACATACCTCATAGTGAAAAAGTACGATATAAGACAGCTATTTTATTTTAGCCCCAGTAAATGCTTCACGATAGCATCATATTCAGGGTGGGAAAGTCTGAATCCCAAGATGATCAATATAAGATATCTGCAGAAGGGACAGAAAGTTCAGAAGAACACAGGCAAGGATTAAATTCAGAGACAGCCGTTCTATCTCTGCAAGAACTAATCTTTTTTTATATAAATTTATTTATTTTATTTTATTTATGGCTGTGTTGGGTGTTCGTTGCTGCACGCAGGCTTTTCTCTGGTTGCGATGAGCAGGGGCTACTCTTCGTTGTGGTGTGCAGGCTTCTTATTGTGGTGGCTTCTCTTGTTGGGAGCACGGGCTCTAGGTGCGTTGGCTTCAGTAGTTGTTGTGGCTCGTGGGCTCTAGAGTGCAGGCTCAGTAGTTGTGGCACATGGGCTTAGTTGTTCTGCAGCATGTGGGATCTTGACTGAAATAACCCTCAACATGCCACTTTGTCTTTCCTGGAGCAAAGAACAATTTTATCATCTGTAAAAACTTCCATCAAAGTTTCCCTGATCCACTCTCACTTGTAGGTAGGGTTTTCAAATTATAACTATAGCAGCAGAGCTGCTAAGTGTGAGGAAAGGTGGGGGAGGGGGGTAGGAGGCACAGGTCAGGCAATTGGCCTCTACCTTTAGGAGTGCCCCTTCTTGAGATGCCAAGAAGCTGATGGTGATGGTTCAACACCTTTCAGGGAAGTATGATGCCTGCTCCAACTCATTAGTCTTGCTTTTGATAATATCTGCTTCCCCACTACCAAAGCTATCCCTCCTAAAATCAGCTCTTACTCCCTTGAAAAGTGGACCAAGAAGGTGGAGAGGGTAGAAGGTTGGCTCAGTAGTTTATATTTCAGAATTCATCTCACCATCATCATTATCCCACAATATTATTTGGTCATTGGTGTTTATCAGGCATCAGAACTACTGTTGGTTGGCTCTTTTAATTCCACAACATACCTTGGAGAGTATCCACATGGTATTTGCTGCCTAAAGTTGGCAGTCAGTCACTCTTAGAGACGATTCAAGAGAATACTTGATGAATCTTATGAGTAAGAGAAGCCACACACAAAGGAGTAAATACTGAATGATTCCATTTATATGAAGTTCAAAAACAGGCAAAACTAATCTAGTGCTAGAAGTCAAAGTACTGGATGCCTTGGGTGGGGATTTCTGAGTAATAGAAATGTTCTTAATCAGACTGCTGGTTAACAGGTGTGTTTCCTTTGTGAGAAAATTCTAGCACTGTATCCTTATGATTTTTCTATATGTATGTTATTCTTCAATAAGTTTACTGAGAAGAGGAGGAGGAGAGGGGAGTAGAGGAGGAGGAGGAGAGAATGGAATAAAATAAAGAACAAAAGGAAATGAATGAAAATTTAAAACAAAAAGGTAAACAATATTAAGAGCTTGAAAAGATGTTCAACGTCATTAGTTAAAATCACAATGAGCTATCACTACATACGTATTAGAACAACTACAATTAAAAATAGTGATAGGGCTTCCCTGGTGGTGCAGTGGTTAAGAGTCCGCCTGCCCATGCAGGGGACACGTGTTCATGCCCCTTTCCGGGAAGATCCCACATGCCGCGGAGCGGCTGGGCCCATGAGCCATGGCCGCTGAGCCTGCATGTCCGGAGACTGTGCTCCGCAACGGGAGAGGCCACAACAGTGAGAGGCCTGCATACTGCAGAGAAAAAAAAAAAAATAGTGATAATGCCTAATGCTGACAAGGATGTGGAGAAACTTGATCTCTCACACATTGCCAGGGTGAACGTAAAACGGCATAACCACTCTGGAAAATGGTTTTTGCAGTATTTATGATATGGTTCAACAATCACAAGCTTTGGCATTTATCTCAGAGAAACAAAACTCTTTGCACACAAAAACATGTGTACAAATATTCATAGAAACTCTATAAGAAAATATTGGAAACAACTCAAATGTCAATCAATGGGTGAATGGTTGAATAAACTCTAATACATCCATATACTAGAATGCTACTCAGTAATAAAAAGGAATGAATTACTGATACATGCAGCATGCCCATGGATTTCAAGGGCGTTACGCTTAGTGAAAAAGAAGTCAATCTCAAATAGTTACATACTGTGTGATTCTGTTTACACAACATTCTCAAAGATATAAAACTGTAGAGGTGGAAAACAGATGATAGCTTACTAGGGGTGGGAGGGGAATGGAGTGGGGATAGGGGGGGAATGGAGTGGGAATGGGTGTGAGTACAGAGAGTCAGGTAACATGAGAGAGTTCTTTTGTAATGATAAGACAGTTTTGTATCTTGATCATGGGGATAGTTACACGAATCTATACATGGGATAAAATTACACAGAACTCACAATCGTGCAGCCTGTGTAACTAAAACCACATTCACAGAAAGATAGACAAGATGAAAAGGCAGAGGGCTATGTATCAGATAAAGGAACAAGATAAAACCCCAGAAAAGCAACTAAATGAAGTTGAGATAGGCAACATTCTAGAAAAAGAATTCAGAATAATAGTGAAGATGATCCAGGACCTCGGGAAAAAAATGGAGGCAAAGATCGAGAAGATGCAAGAAATGTTTAACAAAGACCTAGAAGAATTAATGAAAAAACAAAAAGAGATGAACAATACAATAACTGAAATGAAAAATACACTAGAAGGAATCAATAGCAGAATAACTGAGGCAGAAGAACGGAGAAGTGACCTGGAAGACAGAAAGGTGGAATTCACTGCTGCAGAACATAATAAAGGAAAAAGAATGAAAAGAAATGAAGACAGCCTAAGAGACCTCTGGGAAAACATTAAATGCAACAAAATTCGCATTGTAGGGGTCCCAGAAGAAGAAGGGAGGAAGGACCCAAGAAAATATTTGAAGAGATTATAGTCGAAAACTTCCCTAACATGGGAAAAGAAACAGCCACCCAAATCCAGGAAACACAGAGTCCCATACAGGACAAACCCAAGGAGAAACACGCTGAGACACATAGTAATTAAATTGGCAAAAATTAAAAACAAAGAAAAATTATTGAAAGCAACAGGGAAAAATGACAAACAATATACAAGGGAACTCCCATAAGGTTAACAGCTGATTTCTCAGCAGAAACTCTACAGTCCAGAAGGGAGTGGCATGACATATTTAAAGTGATGTAAGGGAAGGACCTACAACCAAGATTACTCTACCCAGCAAGGATCTCATTCAGATTCGATGGAGAAATCAAAAGCTTTACAGACAAGCAAAAGTTAAGAGAATTTAGCACCAGCAAACCAGCTCTACAACAAATGCTAAAGGAACTTCTCTAAAAGGGGAACACAAGAGAAGAAAAGGACCTACAAAAACAAACCCCAAAAAATTAAGAAAATGGTCATACGAACATACATATTGATAATTACCTTAAACGTGAATGGATTAAATGCTCCAACCAGGCTTGCTGAACGGATACAAAAACAAGACCCATATATATGCTGTCTACAAGAGACCTACTTCAGACCTAGGGACACATACAGACTGAAAGTGAGGAGATGGAAAAAGATATTCCATGCAAATGGAAATCAAAAGAAAGCTGGAGTAGCAATACTCATATCAGACAAAATGGACTTTAAAATAAAGAATGTTTCAAGAGACAAGGAAGGACACTACTTAATGATCAAGTGATCAATCCAAGAAGAAAATGTAACAATTATAAATATATATGCACCCAACATAGGAGCACCTCGATACATAAGGCAACTGCTAACAGCTGTAAAAGAGGAAACCGACAGTAACACAATAGTGGGGGACTTTAACACCTCACTAACACCAATGGACAGATCATCCAAACAGAAAATTAATAAGGAAACACAAGCTGTAAATGACACAATAGACCAGGCAGATTTAATTGATATTTACAGGACATTCCATCCAAAAACAGCAGATTACACTTTCTTCTCAAGTGTGCATGGAACATTCTTCAGGATAGATCACATCTTGGGTCACAAATCAAGCCTCAGTAAATTTAAGAAAATTGAAATCATACCAAGCATCTTTTCTGACCACAACATTATGAGATTAGAAATCAATTACAGGGAAAAAAACGTAAAAAACACAAACACATGGAGGCTAAACAGTACGTTACTAAATAACCAAGAGATCACTGAAGAAATCAAAGAGGAAATCAAAAAATACCTAGAGACAAATGAAAATGAAAACACGACAATCCAAAACCTATGGGATGAAGCAAAAGCAATTCTAAGAGGGAAGTTTACAGCAATAAAATCCTACCTCAGGAAACAAAAAAAATCTCAAATAAACAATCTAACCTTACACCTAAAGGACCTAGAGTAAGAAGAACCAACAAAACCCAAAGTTAGTAGAAGGAAAGAAATCATAAAGATCAGAGCAGAAATAAATGAAATAGAAACAAAGAAAACAATAGCAAAGATCAATAAAACTAAAAGCTGGTTTCTGGAGAAGATAAACAAAATTGATAAACCATTAGCCAGACTCATCAAGAAAAAGAGGGAGAGGACTCAAATCAATAAAATTAGAAATGAAAAAGGAGAAGTTACAACAAACACCACAGAAATACAAAGCATCCTAAAAGACTACTACAAGCAACTCTACGCCAATAAAATGTACAACCTGGAAGAAATGGACAAATTCTCAGAAAGGTATAACCTTCCAAGACAGAACCAGGAAGAAACAGAAAATATGAACAGACCAATCACAAGTAATGAAATTGAAACTGTGATTAAAAAGCTTCCAACAAACAGAAGTCCAGGACCAGATGGCTTCACAGGTGAATTCTATCAAACATTTAGAGAAGAGCTAACACCCATCCTTCTCAAACTCTTCAAAAAAATTGCAGAGGAAGGAACACTCCCAAACTCATTCTATGAGGCCACCTTCACCCTGATACCAAAACCAGACAAATACTACAAGAAAAGAAAAGTACAGACCAATATCACTTATGAATATAGATGCAAAAATCCTGAACAAAATACTAGCAAACAGAATCCAACAACACATTAAAAGGCTCATACACCATGATCGAGTGGGTTTATCCCAGGGATGCAAGGAGTCTTCAATATATGCAAATCAATCAATGTGACACACCATATTAACAAATTGAAGAAGAAAAACCATATGATCATCTCAATAGATGTAGAAGAAGCTTTTGACAAAATTCAACACCCATGTATGATAAAAACCCTCCAGAAAGTAGACATAGAGGGAACTGACCTCAACATAATAAAGGCCATATATGACAAACCCACAGCCAACATCATCCTCAATGGTGAAAAACTGAAACCATTTCTGCTAAGATCAGGAACAAGACAAGGTTGCACACTCTCACCACTATTATCCAAAATTGTTTTGGAAGTTTTAGCCACAGCAATCAGAGAAGAAAAAGAAATAAAAGGAATACGAATTGGAAAAGAAGAAGTATAACTATCACTGTTTTCAGATGACATGATACTATACATAGAGAATCCTAAAGATGCCACCAGAAAACTTTTAGAGCTAATCAATGAATTTGGTAAAGTAGCAGGATACAAAATTAATGCACAGAAATCTCTTGTTTTCCTATACACTAATGATGAAAAATCTGAAAGAGAAATTAAAGAAACACTCCCATTTACCATTGCAACAAAAAGAATAAAATATCTAGGAGTAAACCTACCTAGGGAGACAAAAGAGCTGTATGCAGAAAACTATAAGACACTGATGAAAGATATTAAGGATGATACAAACAGATGGAGAGATATACCATGTTCTTGTATTGGAAGAATCAATAATGTGAAAATGACTATATGACCCAAAGCAATCTACAGATTCAATGCAATCCCTATCAAATTACCAATGGCATTTTCTACAGAACCAGAACAAAAACTCTTAAAATTTGTATGGAGACACAAAAGACCCCGAATACCCAAAGTGGCCTACAGGGAAAAAAACGGAGCTGGAGGAATCAGACTCCCTGACTTCAGACTATAACACAAAGCTACAGTAATCAAGACGATATTGTACTGGCACAAAAACAGAAATACAGATCAATGGAACAGGATAGAAAGCCCAGAGATAAACCCACGCACCTATGGTCAACTAATCTATGACAAAGGAGGCAAGGGTATACAATGGAGAAAAGATAGTCTCTTCAATAAGTGATGCTGGAAAAACTGCACAGTTACTTGTAAAAGAATGAAATTAGAACACTCCCTAACACCATACACAAAAATAAACTCAAAATGGATTACAGACCTAAATGTGAGACCGTACACTATAAAACTCTTAGAGGAAAACATAGGAAGAACACTCTATGACATAAATCACAGCAAGATCTTTTTTGATCCACCTCCTAGATTAATGGAAATAAAAATAAACAAATGGGACCTAATGAAACTTAAAAGATTTTGCACAGGAAAGGAAACTACAAACAAGACGAAAATACAACCGTTAGATTGGGAGAAAATATTTGCAAATGAATCAACGGACAATGGATTAATCTCCAAAATATATAAATAGCTCATGCAGCTCAATATTAAAAAAACAAAAAACCCAATCCAAAAATAGGCAGAAGACCTAAATAGACATTTCTCCAAAGAAGATATACAGATGGCCAACAAGCACATGAAAAGCTGCTCAACATCACTAATTATTAAAGAAATGCAAATCAAAACTACAGTGAGATATCACCTCACACCAGTTAGAATGGGCATCATCAGAAAATCTACAAACAACAAATGCTGGATAGGGTGTGGAGAAAAGAGAACCCTTTTGCACTGTTGGTGGGAATGTAAATTGATACAGCCACTATGGAGGACAGTATGGAGGTTCCTTAAAAAACTAAAAATAGAATTACCATATGACCAAGCAATCCCACTACTGGGCATATACCCAGAGAAAACCATAATTCAAAAATACACATGCAGGGGCTTCCCTGGTGGTGCAGTGGTTAAGAATCCGCCTGCCAGTACAGGGGACACGGGTTCAAGCCCTGGTCCGGAAAGTTCCCACATGCCGCAGAGCAACTAAGCCTGTGTACCACAACTATTGAGCACACGTGCCACAACTACTGAAGCCCGTGTGCCTAGAGCCTGTGCTCTGCAACAAGTCACTGCAATGAGAAGCCCATGCACCGCAGCGAAGAGTAGCCCTTGCTCACCACAACTAAAGGAAGCCAGCGCACAGCAACGAAGACCCAATACAGACAAAAAAACAAAAACAAAACAAAACACATGCACCCCAATGTTCATTGCAGCACTATTTACAATAGCCAGGACATGGAAGCAACCTAAATGCCCATCGACAGACGAATGGATAAAGAAGATGTGGTACATATATACAATGGAATATTACTCAGCCATAAAAAGGAACGAAATTGGGTCATTTGTAGAGATGTGGATGGATCTAGAGACTGTCATACAGAGTGAAGTAAGTCAGAAAGAGAAAAAACAATATCATATATTAACGCATATATGTGGAACCTAGAAAAATGGTACAGATGAACCAGTTTGCAGGGCAGAAATTGAGACACAGATGTAGAGAACAAACGTATGGACACCAAGTGGGGAAAGTGGCTGGGGTGGTGGTGGTGTGATGAATTGGGAGATTGGGATTGACATATATACACTAATATGTATAAAATGGATAACTAATGAGAACCTGCTGTATAAAAAAAAAAAATTACATAGAACTCTGCAGACACACACACAGACACGAATGCAGGTCAGAAAAAAATGAACCTTATTTAGTGAAAACTAAATAAAATCATCATCTAATACCAATGTCGATTCCTGGTTTTGGAATTGTACTACACCTATACAACAAGTCACCTTTGGACCAAGCTGGATGAAGGGTACAAGGGACCCTTTGCACTGTTTTTACAATGCATAATGACTCTATAATTATTTTTAAATGAAACGTTTAAAAGAGAAAAAAAAACAGAGGAAGAATCTTTGACCCTATCCAGTTTAGATTAGTCCCATACATGTTTGCAAATACTGCTCCCCTCAGGCAGGGTTGTGACCCCAGAATTCCTACCTTAGCGTCAAGCACTGTCAGACGAAAACACATATTCCTCACATGGAAGTACATCTACAGAAAATACTATCAGATGGCGAGGGAAACAGGCAACCAAACTATGCTTCTTAGACTCACTGGTTTATCTCTCTTGTCTGATTTGCGTAACAGTTTTCACATCAACTTAGAATTTCAGGTTCTTCTCATAAAACTTTAATCTTCATATATGTTTAGAAAGATTTTCTTAAATATTATGAGACCCAACCAGAAGAATTAAAGGCAAGCTGTTAGGGTTAACACCTGTATTGAAATCACCATTGGAAAACGATTGAAAAGCTTAGGCTGTCTCAGATTCTGAACTCATTTTCTACTGACAGCGACCAGGAAGTCAGAGCTTCTCACCAAGATGGCAGCTTTCCTTTTCCTGAAGCTAAAAGGAACAAGAACCAACGTCCTATCAGTGGGATTGCTGCTCTTAAAGTCTGGGAGAAGAAAGTGTGGCAAACACAACTTTAATGGAGATTAGAGAGGCCATCTTCCTTCTTGGCCTGCTAATTAATAAAAGCCAAACTTTTAGAACATAGTTCAAAACAAAGGATAGGTTTTTAAGCCATCAGTCATGTTTACATATTATTTATTCTTGGTTGAAATTGCATGGTTAGTCAAGAGATAGAGGAAACAAACTAAAACTTCAAAAGACCATTTGTTTGTAATCAGGAGAAATTAAAAAATCCTATCATATTCTGAATGTAACCCAGTGAAAAGAAAAAGACCCCTATCTTGTCTAGAGCCACAGGAAAAGCCACTGGAGATGAAACACAGTCACGGTCTAAACCCAATACGAGGTAGGCTTCATCCTCAGGCTGTATTCCTGGGCCTGCTCCATTCCTTTGCTGGTAAGACGACATGCTGTTTGTTAATGCTTTGTCTCCAAGACTCAGACTTTGTTTTTTTAATTTATTTTATTAATTTATTTTTGGCTGCATTGGGTCTTCGTTGCTGTGTGCTGGCTTTCACTAGTTGCAGTGAGCGGGGGCTACTCTTCGTTGCGGTGCACAGGCTTCTCATTGCGGTGGCTTCTCTTGTTGTGGAGCATGGGCTCTAGGCGCTCGGGCTTCAGTAGTTGTGGCACGTGGGCTCAGTAGCTCTAGAGCGCAGGCTCAGTAGTTGTGGCACACGGGCTTAGTTGCTCCACGGCATGTGGGATTTTCCCAGACCAGGGCTCGAACATGTGTCCCCTGCACTGGCAGGCGGATTCTCAACCATTGCGCCACCAGGGAAGCCCTCAGACTTTGTTAATGATTAGTGACAAGTGAGCAGACAGAACCAAATGTTGGGCAGGACCCAGTGAGACCTGGCTCAGTGGTGTGGCTGGAAAGAAACGTGGAAGGGCCATTCTCCCTGGGTCAGTTCAATCACGTATTTCTGTGTCGTGGCCTGAGGCCTCAGGGGACACAGATATACCTGACTGAGGACAAAGATATGAAACCAGAGTTTATCTAGCTTTGCAAGCTGACCTGCAATCTATTTCTGAAAGAAAAATGATTTAAAAATTCTTTCCTCTCCTATTTCCTTTCCTCTCCATAGCAGCACTATTTACAATAGCCAAGGCATGAAAACAACCTAAATGTCTACAGACAGATGAATGGATAAAGAATATGTGGTACATATATACGATGGAATACTACTCAGCCATAAAAAAGAATGAAATAATGCCGTTTGCAGCAACGTGGATGGACCTAGAGATTATCATACTAAATGAAGTCAGAGAGAGACAAATATCATATACCACTTATATGTGGAATCTAAAATATGACACAAATGAAACAGAAACAGACTCACAGACGTTGAGAACAGACTCATGGTTGCCAAGGGGGAGGGGAGTGGAGGAGGGAAGGAGTGGGAGTTTGGGATTAGCAGATGCAAACCATTATATATAGAATGGATAAACAAGGTCCTACTGTATAGCACAGGGAACTCTATTCAATATCGTGGGATAAACCATAATGGAAAAGTATATGAAAAAGAATATTTATGTGTATAACTGAATGACTTTGCAGTACAGCAGAAATTAACACAACACTGTACATCAACTATACTTCAATAAAGTTTAAAAAAAATCGTTCCTGTTGCTATTTCTCAGATACTCCCAATAATTAAAATATTAATTAAATGTAAATTAAAATATTACTTCTTAGTT
Organism: Delphinapterus leucas; assembly: GCF_059928025.1. Taxonomy (NCBI): domain Eukaryota; kingdom Metazoa; phylum Chordata; class Mammalia; order Artiodactyla; family Monodontidae; genus Delphinapterus; species Delphinapterus leucas. The sequence continues at coordinate 99,664,306 of NC_143131.1, read as the reverse complement.
TTCACTTAGATTCTTCCCCTCAGTATAGTTTGTACTCAATATTTTGCCACAGACTCATTTACAATCATTTTTCTTTTGCATGAAAAAAATTTGGCCTGTAAACATTTTTCTTTTACCTGTACACACACACACACACACACACACACACTCACACACGTACTTACCATTGATTTTGAAAGAGAAATCTGCCACTACTTTGAGCTTATTGCTTTTAAAGCATGCATTTTAAAGCCAGAAAGCCTATGTGAAGCTAACAAAGCTTTGGACACCCCCTCATCCTGGGAATACCAATTTAGTAACTTACCTGTGCATTGTCAGTGTCCCACTACTCAGTAACTCCTCAGGTACAGGAACCAGGTGTTATTGTGTAGTTCTTAAATGGAAAGGATTAATTTATTGGGCATAGATGGGACTCACGTCTTCACATGGACAAGAATGTTGTTATTAACAGGTTAGCCCATTTCATAATATTATTTCATTATATATACATATAAAACTATATAATGTTTATAAGTAAAAATGTATATAAATGCATATATATGTTCAGTCTGTAGTTAAAACAAACAATTCCATGAAGAACTCCAGACTCCTTAAGTATACTGGTGTCTCTTCTGGAGCCATGAGGGGAAAATGATATGGCACCTAATCTCCAAAGATGGCCCCCCAAAACCATTCATCCTAGAATTTGTGCCCTTGTGTAGTCCTTTCTAGACTAAATCAGAACTGGGCCTGCATGCAATAAAGGGATAACTCAGGGGGCTTGGGATGGTCAAACACTGAACTTTCCAAAGAAAGGACTGACCTTTGACTAGATCCTGGGAGATAATCTCTAAGACCTTGGTATATTCTATCTGATAAGAGTGCCTTTGTATATCTAGGGGCTTAAGCCACAACCAGATAGTTTATATTAACTGTGATTTATGGTAAACACATGTTTTTATTCACCTGGGACTCTGGACCAACCTGTATCAGTTTGACCTCTGGAGGAAAGGGAGACTGAGTAACTAAGGTCAGTCACATGGGCATTCCATGCTTATGTGATGGACCCTTAATAAAAACCCTGAACAACAAGGCTCAGGTCAGCTTCCCTGGTTGGCCACACTCTGTATGCGTTATCACACATCATTGCTGAAACAATTAAGTGTTATCTGTAAAACTCTACTGGCACAGGACAGCTGGAAGCTTGCACCTGGTTTCTCTTGGACTCTGCTCTATGCTCCTGTTTCTTTTGCTGATTTTAGCCTGTAACCTTTCACTGTAGTAACTCTTAACTGTGAGCATAATTGCTTTTCGGAGTTCTCTCCTTCCAGAGAAGCTTCAGACCTGAAGGCAGTCCTGAGGATCCTACACATAGCCTGTAACTTGCTTAAACCAGTAAAATGAGGCAGAAGTGACACTATGCCTCTTCTGGGCATATGCCTGAAGAAGGCCTGGAAACTTCTGCCCCTGCTCTTAGGGATGCCCTGAGTAACAGTAAGTAGAGACCCCAGCAAGAGGAAAGGCCCAGACCCTTCAGGGGCACAGTCAAATCTCTGGAAGACATCAGTCCCAGCCACCATCTGACTGCAGCCACATAACACCCCAACAAAGGAGACTGCCCACTCAAGTCCGGTCAACTGACAGAACCATAATAAAATAGTTATTGTTTTAAACCACGACACTTTGGGGTGGCTTGTTAGGTAGCACTAGATAACTAAAACCAGCAGGAATGATAAAATAATTGAAGAGATTCAGAATTTAATTGGGTAAGAGATCATACATAAGTAACTGTCAGAAACTATTACTCAACCCAAAACAATTTACTAAATTTAAAGCAAGAAACAATTTTTAAAGGGGACTAGGATTTAATAAAATTCTCTCAGGCTGCAGAAGTCTACTGTTCATTTTATTTTGGGTTCAGGCTTATTTTCATAGCTTAGGTAAACAATACCTCACACAGGAATAGTCTTCAGGAGGTTTCAAAGCCCTTCATGTTTTGTTTAATTTTATCCTTAAAATGAGTCTGTAAGGTAGTTGATTTTATCCAAACTTTAGAGATAAGGCACGAGAGCTCCCTGGCAGACAAGGAACTGGAAACACTGTTTCAGCTGCTCCAGCGTGCACCCTATGTACGGCTGCTGGGCTCCCCTGGCCACCCTCAAGTGAGTCCCCAAGAGGAAAAGATGCCAAGCTACTGACACACAGTGTTTGAAAATACTATGGGACATTTCCACTCATGGATTTCACTGCACGTTCTCCAGTGACTATTTCAGCAAGCTAAAAATGTGCCTCCTTGGTCATGAGAACACAAAAATCCTTATGATTAGGGAACAGTAATAATGCTGGCACTTTTATCGAATCATCAGCAAGTCCTCTTCTAGGACATTAAATATCTTATACATATTTGTAATTTGCTTGAAAACAAGCAAAACAAGTGGTCTTAGAAGAGAGCTGACAAGTCACTTAGGACGGGCTCTTGCTCGTCTGATAAAAGCCCACTTCCAGGAAAATGGAACCTGGGCTCCTTATAAAACGTCAATCATCCCAGATAATGGTGACCATCTAGGTAAGTAAACTCAAGGGTTTTCACTTCCATGCCTTGTGTTTATACCTCACATCAGGCAGTTTTAAATGACTTCATCCATCTGTAAGCTTTTAAATGGAAAAACCAAAGTACAAAGAAGTATATTGTTTTGGATCATTCTGCGAATCAAAACACATACTTTAAAAAATCAAATATTCTTTCCTTCTGTTAAGAACAAACCCCAAGTGCCTTATCAGCCACCTTATTCCACGAGGCAGAAATAACAATTATGCAGCTGCTCCTGGGGAAGGCAGAGAATTTCCTTGACCACCCATGAAGGAAGATGAGGGGCCTTATCCATTGGCTGGCTACTCTTACACAGACTGCATGGAAATTTGGTGGACACAGAGCACAATGCGCTATACTTGAGAACATTTTCCAAGGCACAGATGTTTTTCTCTTAACTGTGAACGCTGGCTGACTTGTCTGTCTGTATCCTTTTTCAGGGCTCAGCAGACAGGATGTCTTTGGAGAGGTTTGTCCTCTATAACTCGGGGCTGATGTTCCTTGCTAGATGGAAAACACGTCTTTGGCTAGGCAGACATGAATCAATATTACACAAAAATATTTCCATTTTGGGAAATTCACTGAGATAAAAGTGTCTTTCTGGCTCTGGGCACACACAAGTAACGATCAGGACACCTCAGTAAAAGAGAAAATGGATTTTCAATAGTTTGCCATGAGAGTGATATGTGATTATAAGCTCCTACATATATTCCTACTGTCCTATTTTATATTTTTAAAATAAATTTATTTATTTATTTATTTTTGGCTACATTAGGTCTTCGTTGCTCCACATGGGCTTTCTCTAGTTGCGGCAAGCGGGGGGCTACTCTTCATTGCGGTGGGCACACTCCTCATTGCCGTGGCTTCTCTTGTTACAGAGCATGGGCTCTAGGTGCACGGGCTTCAGTAGTTGTGGCATATGGGCTCAGTAGCTGTGGTTCACGGGCTCAGTAGTTGTGGCACCCTGGCTCAGCTGCTCCGCAGCATGTGGGATCTTCCCGGACCACGGCTCAAACCTGTGTTCCCTGCATTGGCAGGCAGATTCTTAACTACTGTGCCACTAGGGAAGTCCCTACTGTCCTATTTTAGAAGGAAAAAGTTAACTCATTTTTCTGGTTAGTGCCTCAGTAATTTCATTAGGGGGTTTCTACAAAGACTTTAATTGAATCACAGTAAGGAAAACTATTTCAGAGCTAGGATAAAATTTTATCTGTCATAAACAGCACTGAGTACTAAAACCTGCTTTGAGTTTAACAAATTACATAGAAGCTTTACATCCATGAATGCAATAGACCAAGTAAAATGGTGATTTTTCAAACACTGCAGAGTTCAACTAATTTAGATAATGCCAGTTTGGAAATGCAAGATTGGCTAAAAATGTAAAAATATTATCCATACTATTAACATGCTAATTTTGTTTTATGAGGATATTTTCATTTCCTAGCAATTAAATAGCACTTAACTTTTTATTACAAATATTTCATCATATGGATAGGCACACTCATCTTTCATTTATTATTTGTCAAGGTCAGTATGCTAAATTATAACTTAGGTGCTTTCATCAAGTATCCCAAGGATAAATTAAAATTCTCAGTAAAAATCCAATTGATATGTACAGAGCACAAAAAGTGTTATTTTAATCCTTTAGTGGGGAGGAGCCCCAGAAAGTTTAATTTTTCTGTTTTTTAAGTATTAAGATCGTGGGAGAAAAAGAACTTTCCAGGTAATTATGAATAAGTGATACTGATATACAACACCAAAAAAAAATGCATTATTTCTGTACCATTAAAGTTCCTAACACTTGTTCTTCTTTTAAACTAATTTTGAGTTCTATATGAAAGGTCTAATAAGCAGAAAAACACAAGACTATTTTTAAACTTACTTACTCAGATATTTCCAGCCTCTAAACCTGGAAAATAATGTTGAAGTTTTAAATCGATGCCATACCTTTTCTGGGGAACTGGAGAAGTGGTGAACTTCTGCTTGTCTTGGTTGCGTGCACACAGAGCGCCTTGTGCATCCACAGAAAGACCACCCGGGGGGAGAGGCACACTGTACTGCAGGGGTCAGTGTTCAAAGTCATCGTTAATTGGGAACACCTTGAATTGAAGTTCCAGAAGGGACAGAAATTTGAGCCATGAGATGCCCCCAAATTAGGAGCCATGTTGAAAACTTCATAAGATGTCTTTGTATAAAACCATACCCAGATCTTTAGAGAATAGCTCAGACCTGTGTGATTTAAATACCTTCTAAAATGCCACTATGTGAAAATCCATTTCAGAAGCACACTGCCCACTCTTCTCTGAACTAACGATGTTTCTAGAATTGCTTTTATATATACCATCATTAAATGAAAATAAGCTTTTCTTAATATCCTTGTTTTGACACAAGTGCTATGTGACCTCAAGCAAATTCCCTAATTTCCCTTGCCTTAGTTTCCTCATCTGTAAAACGGTGAAGGTTGTGGCGGGGATTAAATGAGTTACTGTGCCTGGCACATAACATCTACTCTGTAATGTCAGTTGTTAACACTAGTATTATCACTCGCCTATTATATTAACTCATATGTTTGCAGAGAAGCCATCATCAAAAAATTTTAAAAACCAATTATAATACAATTCATGATTTTTTTCCAAAATGTAAAAAGACTCATTTTTTCATAAGACCCTAAAATGACTGTGAACTTGGCTCAAAATCATCTATCCTAAGCACATGTGCATTCTTTCCAGCCTTTCACCCCAAATAAATTCATGCACAAGGGGAGTCCTGTTGCATCAGAAATGAACTTGCTGATCAAGACTGTCACTGATCCTTCTGAGGCATGCCTTCCAGGTACAGGATTGGGGAGGAGATGGGTTCCCTCCAGAAGATGATGCTGAGAGAGGGAAGCAAATAGGCTTTCCTCCTTCAGGATATTCCTCACTGCCTTCCTTCTGTGTGAAATTAAGGACTGCTCTTCCCCTCCCCCATGCATATCTGACTGCTAGTCTGAAGGCACAACTCTATGATCCAAAAGGGCCCAGACTGATCTAAGTTTATCCCTAGGTCCTCTCTCTCTGGTTGGTCCTGTCTATAGCTAGAGATGAGCAAGAAGCACCCACCAACTGCCCGAGCGCTGTTTTCCGCACTCCCTCTGCTGAGGGAATCTGGTAGAGTAGAATGCACCAGATCAGTAGCTTCCACAGAACACAGGTTAGGTTTTCCCAAGTGAGGAAAGCAGAGCTGGTCAAGAAAGGCTGCTAAACTAAATTTAGAAGCTATTTAGCAGGCTCTGAAGCTAGACAGATCAATTCTGCAATCACTATGCTATTGCTAACTTATAGTGGTCACTGCCTGGGAAGTGAGGATAGTAATTTCAGTTCAAGTCCTGGTGTCAGGATTTAATATCAAACAGGGAGATACTCTTTGCCTCTGCTGCTTGACTCAGATAAGCACATGAGGGTCCCAGAGAAAGTTACCACCTCCTTTAGGCTGTAGTGGGTTAAAGAAGATCTCAACCTCTGGAATATTTAGTTGTAGGGCCTTTCCTGGTGAGCTATTATTTTAACATCAGTATTCTGGGAGGCAGGCAAATTCAAGGCAAAAGAGTACACTAAATCACAGACAGAGTGACATTGCAAATATTTAGCACTGGTGACTGAGTCTGTTACTTCCTAGGTGATATAGTTGGCCAGCAGGTTTCTTTTTTCTTTTTTTTTTTTTTTTTTTACAAAATAAGCAAATGCTTACTTTATCATTCACACATAAAATTATATAGAAACAACACACAAACTGCTTGGAATGCAAATATTCTTTGGTTTACTCATCAAAATAGCAAATAACAAAATAGCAAAAACCTTATCAGTTAAATAAGAAAGTGACATTCTTTATTTACCTATCAAACCTTACTAAACATTGAAATGCATTCATTTTCATTCCCATGTTCTTCTGGCAATATCCTGTCTTCCCTTTTGCCTTTCATCCCCCTAAATTAAATTATTCTGATGGGCTCATCTCTAAGGTAAAGATTGTTTTATCATTCTTAAAACCACTTACTTTTTATTGTCCCAATATCAGGAATGATCTAGATTTCCTCTTTGTCTCTTACATTTAAAACAGGTATGAAAAATAGAGATTCCATCAGCACATTTTCAAGATGACGTAAGTTAAGCCCTCAGCAAGCATTTCAAGGCAATGGTATGCCATTTTGGGGAATTTTCATGTTTTGGGAAGTATTACTGTTGGTACTGAAGAAGAGGACTCGATTCCAGAAGCATAGTCTTATGTTAGACATTATTCATAATGTCAAATACAATTGGTTTCTACAATATTGATTTCAGAGAAGCAGTTTTCTATTTTTCTGAAGGTTCAATTTGACTGCCTTAATTCTTGAATCTTAATTCTTAATTAAGGCGGAATTCTTGAATGTCAGTGACAAAGTCTTTAACGAAAGATTTTTTAACAAAAGGTAAACGTGAAAATGGAATTGTTTCAAAAGGAGAAATGACAGTAAGAGAGAGCTCTTGGCTTTTTAAAAGAGGTACACATACATAGTAAGGAATAAAGGTGAATCAAAATACACAATTCTGTACATGACAGAAATATCCCATGTGCCACCAACATAACAACTGCCCTAAAAAAGATGTCTTGAGGTTTGGAGCCACACGTATCTTTCTTTATATAACTCTATATTTGCATCACGCAACCATACATCTTCCCGTGATCTGCTAACCGCTGGGAAGCTTTTTACCAGAATATTTGGCAATATGCTTTGCTTCAAATAAAACAAGCCTCATAAAACATTATCATTAATGTCTGACAACTGAATTGGGCAAAGTCTTTCTGAAATATGTGTAATCTTTAAAACATTATTTTTTTTTCTTCATAAATCAGCAGTGCTCCATCTTCAAATAAATCATGAGCAGTCACAATCTCAACTCACATGCTCATATGTTCTCTTCATCTAACATTTTGTTGATGCCATCACACAGTTTTTGTAAGTGGGGTTTAAAACTTCCGAAGGGATTATACAAGGCAGCCAAGAAATCACAATCTGAAAAATGATCAAAGACATTATTAACCCGTCCATGTGACTTGGCGGTGAGGTGACGCTGGATGATCTGGTGGAGCATCTCTCTACACTCATTTAACAGCCTGGATAACACATTCCGGTCAAAGGTGAAATCCACCTGATGGAAACTGACCACGGTCATAGCAAGTTGATGAACTTTCTTCTTGAATTTCTCCATCAGCGCTAGCTCATCTTGGTTAAACTGATTATTCCTGTAAAGAATGGCCAGCTTGATGACTGTTTTGATGAGGTTTTTGATGATCTTCTCTGCCTCCTTCTTGTTCTGGGTGTACTCCTTGGTCACCCTGTAGAGCTCATCCAGCACTTCGCTGCTCGTGTCATCGATTAAGGTGGTAGCGACGGATTTGGACACCATTTTACCCAAGATCTTCTTTTGTGCCTGAACGGCCAGGTTTTTGGAATTAAAGACATCTGTGGCCACTAAAAACAAAGGGGAGGAGGAGGATAAAAATTCAGTAAATATCAGCAAGATAAGCAAATTAAAAATCTCATTGGAAGGAGTATTTTCCTTCCCATTTTCCCACTCTACGGCTTGCCTCCCATCTACTGACATTAGTTTCTGTTCAGAAAAGAACTAAAATAATTTTCCTACATTTGGGGGAATTAGGTTCTCATTGGTGAAATTATGGGTGGTTGTGCATAATCTTTAAGGTTTTTTGGCAATTCAAGTGTTTTACACCTTCTGCTTTGCAGCCAATACATTGTTTAGAAGTTTAAGGGCTCTGGGGGTGGGGGTGGGGGTGGGGGTGGGGGTGGGGGAGGGATAAATCAGGAGCTTGGGATTAACATATACACCCCACTATATATAAAATAGATAACCAACAAGGACCTACTGTATAGCACAGGGAACTCTACTCAGTATTCCATAATAATATGGGAAAAAAATCTGAAAAAGAATTAATATATGTCTATGTATAACTGAGTCACTTTGCTGCACACCTGGAACTAATACAACACTGTAAATTAACTATACTCCAATAAAATGCTAAAATTAAAAAAAAACAAAAACAAAAAACGAGTTAAAGGGCTCTGATTATAAAGATAGTATGTCTCAAGAGGCAGTAAGTTTTTGTTATTTTTCCCTAGTTTTAATTTTATAAGAATTACATAAGGAATATAAAATCAACTCTACAATAGTTCTCTGAGCAACAGTAACCAAGAATGATTTATAGAAACCCATTTAAATGTAAGAGGAATAAATGACAAAGGAGTGATATTGAGTAAATTGACAAATTCATGGAAGCTAATCAAAAGGAAAGCCCTGCTTTATAGTCCAAAATTTGCAAAAAGTCAAATTTCCCAAGACATTGGTCAGCACTTACCAGTTTGATCAACCTAACCACCCTGAATTTCAACTCCCCAAAGCTGAGTGTTGGAAAGAAATATTCCTTGGAGAGCTTATTGTCACTTGCTATTTCTAATGAATGGCCATTGTGACCTTTAAATTTTTCTACGATTTGAGGAAAAAACCCTACTGTATGAACTAATGAAACGTGCCACATGAACAACATACTTGGGAAAAGCAGGTGCTTAGAGTTCACTTTTGAACCCACTGATTAAATTATCATAATTTAATTAGACAGAGATTTAAGACACAAAAAATAAGAGCCGTATATATTAAATATTAATGAGACCCTACGTGATGCTCTTAACTTACAGCCAGTCAGTGAAGATGCTCAATAAATGTTCATTCCCTAAACCAAGTTTAGTTTTTCTCCAAAATCCTCTCCCACTCTGCGTATACTGCTTCGCTACAACTGTGCTTTCTCCCTCTTCTCCTAGGTGCCTGGGCGTTGGAAAGCAGTCATTCAGTAATGAAAGATGAAAGGCTTAAAAATACAGATATGTAGGAATGAGTCAGGGCATCATTGATATTATTAGAAATAATTATGAAATTATTTCTAGTTTGGACAGGTTAGCAACATTAGAAAACAAAAAGGTAGCTGCTCCCAAATCCAGGCTGGGAAGGTACATAAGAGATTAACTCCCTCAATGTGGAACTGCCATGTCAGATTTGAAATTTGGGCCAAAGTAGCTCATGGTATATAGTACAGGTAGCCGCCAAGTGATTCCTAATGACCAGGATGTCATTCAGAACTGTACACGGCCATACACCCTGCAAGAAAATATTGATCGAACTAGAAATGGTGCCCTCACAAACGTTGATATTTAAACTTGTGAAACATGAACTGAAACTGCAGAAGAACTGAAATTGATTTTGAGAAAGAAAAGGAAAGTGAAAGAGCACGAGAAATAGCCAACTTGACAAAGAAAGTTTCCAAGCTTTTTAATACTTCCATCATTTAAGCAGCAATCCATTTCTATTCCTACTCTTCAATAGTTTGCAAGAGTGTATGGCTTTACACTAAAGAATTTATGTCAAAATGAACGGCACACGTGTAGTTATTTAATATTAATATTACCATATTAAGACCAGGGACCATCTTCCATGACTCAGCTTAAGACACAGACCTCTACAAATAATAAACCTTATTTATATAGGAAGGGATACCCCCAAATTTTCAGATACACAGTAACTAGGATTTCAGGAATTTATTTTATATAAAGTTGAAAGTTTATTGTTTTTAATTGATTAGAGTGTGACACAGTCTACAAACAGCCCATCTGGGATTTACTGCAATGCCTAATAAATGGCGATACCGTACATTGTGAAATAATCAAAATCAGAGGGAGATGGGTTCGAAAGATTCCCCTGTGCTCCTTTTTCCAAGGCTGGACTTGCAAGTTCGTATGTCTTTTAAACTAGTTTTCTTATTAAATCTAAATTTCCCATGTAATTGCAAGCATAAAGACAAAATAACTCTATGGTGTAGCGCTTTAACTTCTCGCAAAAGAAAGGCTGCTGCCAACTAAGCAAGATCATTCTCCATTTACTAGGAACCCAAACTAAACCAGGACAGAGAAGTTGACCTCTGAGGCTTTCACATTTGTTTCAAAGGAACTTCAAACCCTGTTCTAGAAACACAGCAACAGCTTCATACTTTCATTTTATCCTTTGGATTATATCCAGTACAGTCATCTTTGAAAATGAGGATGAAACTCTTTCTCCCCCTCCTCAGGGAAGACATGCATGCAGTAGATTTCTTTCCTAGCATTAGTGAAGGCTTTTTCAGAGCCAACTGGGAGCTGTGGCTGAGAGCTGCTGGCCAGGACTGTGTGGTCTGTGATCATGAAATATGATTATTTTTTTCTTGCAAATTAACTGCCTTTGGCCATTCCTGCTCAGGCTTGTTTGTCAGTCCCACATCCTCCACTAGATCGATTAAATGTCTGGTGTATCTCACAGCTAGTCCTGGACCAAGTTTTTCTCCTTCACAGTCCTCACCCCTGTGTGATCTCAACCACTTCCATGGCTTCAGATATCACCCATGTGCCAATGACTCCCACAGTTATAACTCAGCCTTGACCTCCTTTCCGGACTCATTTTGCAAATGCACTCAAGGTTTTTCTTTTCCTTGGCTATTTTGCAGGCATCGCAAATATACCATGTCCAAAACGGAATCCTCGATTCCCTCCTGCCCCCAAAGGGCTCCTCCTCCATTCTTTACTATCTTAATTAATAGCATCCCTTCCATCCTTGTGCTCAAGTCAGAGACCTGGGAGTCGTCCACTATACCATCCCCTCCCTTACCCAGTCCATTACCAAGTTCTTTCCATCCTACCTTCCTCCAATTCTCTAAATTCTATCCAATTCCCTCCATCTCCATGGACAACAGCCCAGTCCAAGCCCCTTTCCAATCGCTTCCAATGTAGTAGCCAGGGCTTTTAAAAATGGAAATTAGAAAATGATGCTTCACTTAAATTCTTTGCTAACCATTGCACTTCCTTGTTCCTGAAATTCTCATCATTTGCTTACATTTTCATTGTCTGCCTTCCTTTAATAGAATGTAAGCACTTTGAGAGCAGAAGTTGTAAATCTTACTCACTGTGTCGTCCCCTGGACCTACAAGGGTGCCTGGTACACGGCACTTCTGACAGAAGCAGGAGTCAACTGCCCCCCTCTCTTCACTATACTTAAATACTTCTCTGTGAAAACATGCTGACCTGCAAAATGAGAGTTCTAAATACATATGTGGGTGTTTGTTTGTTTGTTTTAAAAGCTAGAGAAACAGATATTTGCTTTACCTGGTTAAATATGTGGTTTTCTTCCTTTGAAGTGTACCTCAGAGTGTGGTTTCTCTTACTGTCATAAATCAGTTCTTTTAAAGAGGAAAGATTTAGCAATCCAAGTGTCCATCGACAGATGAATTGATAGAGAAGATGTGGTATATGTACACAATGGAATATTACTCAACCATAAAAATAATGAAACACTGCCATTTGCAGCAACATGGATGGACCTAGAGATTATCATACTAAGTGAAGTCAGACATAGAAAGATGAATATCATAAGATATCACTTATATGTGGAATCTAAAAAAAAATGATATAAATGAATTTATTTATAAAACAGAAATAGACTCACAGACATAGAAAATAAACTTATGGTTACCAGAGGGGATGGGGTGGGGAGATAAATTAGGAGTTTGGGATTAACATATACACACTACTATGTATAAAAGAGATAAACAACAAGGACCTACTGTATAGCACAGGGAACTATATTCAATGTCTTATAACAACCTATAATGGAAAATAATCTGACATATATATATATATATATAACTGAATCATTGTACTGTACACTTGAAGCTAACACAACACTGTAAATTAACTATAATTTAAAAAATGCAAATGTAAAAAAAATAAAGAGGAAAGATTTATTATGTACAACGAGAAAACATCAAAGGACAGTAATACAAATATTTAGCATAAAAGCAGGGTACAGTGGTTCTGACTTGAGCTACAATGGAAGATTAAACACAGGCCCACCTCTCCCTCTGTCTGGATCTATGATGAAAAACACATAACCAAAGGTATGCCCAGGAAGCAACTAAGATGAATAGGAGATGTTCTCAAAGAAGAAAGTGCTGGAAGTACTGATTCACTTGTGTTTAAAAATATACATGTATGCTGTTGACTAATGAAAAATGATACCTTATATCAAAAACATACAAAGGATTACCACTACATCAAAACCATTTAAGACTGTTTTCAGAAATATGTGTGAATGTTATTTGACATCTACTTATCTCACTGCCCCTCCTCTACGTCTTTACATCGCCTTTCTTGGCTTAATCAAACAGTCCATTTCAGCAACGTTTGCTGTGAGGCAAACTGATATTTAGGGAATCCTGCTTTTAGCATCAACAATTATAAATCTGGAGATAAACACTGATGTCAAAGTTATAATGACCCTGTATAAAAGAAAAAAAGTGCTTAGAATAGGGGGAAAAACCCCAAAACCTTTTCATGACATTAATTAATGAAAAACTATAGTTCTCTGAAATTAACAAGAATTACCCATAATATTACCCCAGTTAAGAAAATGCTAATATAGTGAAGTACTCAAGTTACTTTCTTTACAACCTCACCATCAAATACATAATTTTTCACCCATCAAATTTGTTATACTTGGAACTTTTAAACGGTGACTACAGATGCACATATATGTCACTGCTAATTCTTGCCTAGTTAAAATTTGATCCAGTGGGCCCAGTAGTAGGAAGGATGGAAAAGAAAACAATTTGAAGAGCACGACTGGCTGTTTTGGTCTGTTAGTAAAAGTTCTTTAAACAAATATATAAAACCTTAGCTCTCTTGCATTTGAATTACTCCAAATCTAAATGGGGCTTAGTAAAAAGACAGCTTTGGGGATAAGAATGGAGCCATAACCAACAGTAAACACTGTCACAAGAAGTTAAACAGCTAAGAGTTGACCCCCCTACATTGGGATTTGGTGGTGCTCCAGGAGAAAAGCAAGGAGTTGTTGGGACACTGCTGATATATGTGTGACACTAGCCTCCACACTCAGAAATTCCAAAGTGGGAAATTCAACAGGATAGAGAAGAAACAAAAAACCAAAAAGAAAAAAGAAAGAAAAAGAGAGTGAGGGGTGGGGAGAGGGCCATATCAGCAGAAGCAGCAGAGATTCAAACTATGAGAGGGGCTGACCCTGGAAGGACCAGAAGAAATGACCATGGCAGCAAGCTGGAGGCAATCTTATCCAGAGAGAAAAAGACAAGTGCCGGGACCCTTAACCCCCAATCGCCCTCAGGTCACAGACGGAGACTCTAACACAAAAGAACATAGTCTTGAGAAAAATCAATACATCTAAGGCCCTTAACCTGATGGCGAATGCAAATTTGGGTGTGCATGCATTTTCCTGACCCCAAGTGGTTGAAAACCAATGGTATGCCTCATCACAGGGACAAGCTAAGTCATTCACTCTGTGTCTCCTACCACCTTCAGAAAAGTACATGCTCATTTAAAAAGTCAACATATTAAAGAAGACAAATGTCAGGGAAGGTGGTGACTTTAAAAAGGGCTGAAAAAGAAAAAAAAAAAATCACTGGATGGTTTTCAATGGAGTACTGGGAATTATAAAGCACCCCCTTGCAGCCTCCTTTCCTTGTTCTTTACGTAGCTATTTCACAACTCTGTAAGTAAATCTGGTAGTGCAAATGGCTCTTTTCCACAGAGATACAAATAAATTCTGACTAGTGAAGGTGCAATTGCTCCCTCATTTTCTTGTCTGCCTGTGTTACACTTGGCATTCTCCTTTGAAACGATTATAAGAGCTTACTGTTCCTCATTAGTTAACGAGTTAAGTAAAATCTTCGGCATGTCCCTTTTGTATTTTTATGAGAGTCATGACTTGATCTTCTTAAAAACATACCCTTTAACACATATTACGATTTTTTCGTCAAAACCATATAAAGTAAAACAAAACAAACCAAACCAAAACTGCAGTCCATATAGCCCTTTAGTGAGAACTAGTACACGTTTCCTGCGCAACTAATTTCCCCAGGGTCCTGGAAAAGAAGAGTGTACTTATAAAAGTCCAATATTCCGTAGCTGATGGTTCCATGAACTGCCATACTGCTCAGGCATATTACTGAGACTCAGTTTCCCCATCTACAAGATGGGACTAATCCCCACCTCTTGGAGTGGTTGCAAAGATAAATGGACATGGAGCACAGAGGAGGATCTCACAGAATACCCGTCACTGAACAGCTTTCTCCACAGGTTTGTTTAAAGAAGTCAACAAATTAAACTTCAAATACCTTCTGAGGTTCTCTGGTACTGAATGACATTTGGTGAAAATTAATCAACTCCTTCCGGAAGTAACATGGAGCTTAGAAATGCAAAATGTCAGACGGTTGTGTGAAAACAAAGACCTCACACGGTTTAGTGAATAACGAGTTATAGATCCTTTCTGTGATGACATTAAAAAAACTAAAATATATTAAAATTTCCTTTATCGGAGAATTTCTCTTTTTCTTAGGTGTTGAATATGTTGTTAGCAATAGATTCAGTACCACAAGGACTGTGATAGGTAACACAAGTGTATTTTGTCTAGAGAAAACTGGCCCCAGGAGAACAGAATTGAAGCACCCCACAAAAAGACAAACAGTATCAGCATCCATACAAAGCTGTGCAAGAGAGGAAACAATGTAAAGGAAGTGGGCCACATACAAAGCCAAAGTGAAAGTCCACGGAGGCCAACAAGATTACTCCATAAAGTCCTAGCTTCTCTCCCAGACTTCCCAAAGCTTCCCAGAGAACCAGAGACCCAAAGGCAGGGCTTCCTGCCAAGTAAGAACAGCATGGATGGAAACAAAAGATCAAGGTCGAGAGTCCTGGGTTGTAGACTTGGGTGCAATTTAATTTCTTTGAATCTGTTTTCTCATCTGCTAAGTAGGGCATCATTTCAAGGTGGTATGGCTTAAGTGAGAGTTACTGAGTTACAAATCAGAAAACCCCCAGCAGCATGCTGGGCTCATGACGACAGACCACAAATGCACACTGAGTTTTGCTCCCTTATTGAATACACTTGAGATAGAGAAGCAGGAATTCAAGCCCAATATTTACACACACTGTATTCTTTCTACTCGTCTCTCTTTATATCTTCTATTTTCCAAATTTGTGGACAAGAGGAATTATGTCCTAAAGAAAACACTATGAAGGCTTTTCCCCGTGTGACCTTGGGCTGTTTTTGTTGCTTGAATTCTAGAATCTTTTCATCATGATTTTGGGTTCAACTGTGTGTCTTTCATTCCTGTGGCTTACTTTTGTGATGATTCTGAAATTGAAAATGTCATTTCCTAAGTTTCAACACCTTTAACGTCATATTAGACTCCATCTCTGCTTTTTTTTTTTTTTGGTTAATTTGCTCCAGGAATCATGTTGACTCCTTGACTGCTTTCTGAAAGGCATAAACTCTGACAAGATATCCCTGCTCCCTCTAGGTGCACTAATACCAGGATTGGAAGAAAGTTTGATGATATTTATATGAAGTGGTATGGTTGGATCCCACGGAATGTCAGTCTTGTAAATATTAGAAAAGAGGTTACAGGAATAGAAATGAACTTTGTGGCTACTCAGAGTGAGAGGTTTACAGTCATAAGAACCCACTGGCTAGCCACCATATTTTGAACTTATACTACATTATCCCCAGAACTGCCTAGAATATGCATTATCTTATTGAAATTTCACAACAATCCCAAGAGGGAGGTTGTCATTATCCCCATTTACAGATACAGTAACGGAGGCCCAGAGAAATTAAGTTGCTCTCTCAAGGCCATACAGTCAGTAAGTGGAAGAGAGGAACTTGATCCCAGATATGTCCAATTCCAAGCTATTCTCTTAAGCATTATGTTACAACACACAAGCATAAAAAAAGCTCTCTCTTGAAGTATGAGAAGACCTAATAATATTTGACTAAGTGAAGTGAAATAAAAGAAAAAAAAAGAGAGCAGGTCTCCCTTGGAGGAAAGACATGGATTCCATAAGGTAGATCAACACAGCTGGGCTTGAAATAGCCTGTATTTCCAGGGAAAACTCAGAACAGTTTTAAAACATTGAAAAATATAATTAAAAAGAATAATATGCTTATGTTAGTCAAAAGCCGGAGTGTAAATATTTAAAGTGAGAAGTCTCTCTCAGCTTTGCCACCACTACACAGTACTGATGTCAACCACTGCTGCCCAGAGGTAACAACTATTTTTAGACTTTTGGTATCCTTTCAGATTTGCTGTCTCTTCCGCATAGATAAGCATATATATGAATAGATAGATTCTGAGCAAGGCGAAGAAGTCTTAAAGGCTTGCAATTCTTAAGAAATGCTACTTTTGAGTGATGAGAGACTATAAACTGGGTAATTCCAGTTTATGGAATTCTATAATTCCTTGCATGACTCTGACATAAAATGGTGAGATGCCAGAGGCACATGGCTATTACCTTTGTTCCCATACATGTGGTAGCAATAAGAGTCCTTCAGCGAGTGATGAGAAGGTAGTAAGTATGAAACAGAGGTCTTTATTTAATTGGGGGAGGGTGAAGTTATGATTAGAGCAATTGTGCAGAGTTTATCATCCAAATGGGATCCCTTCGAAAAGGGCACTATTAGTAATTACACTATGACAACAAATCTGTGATTGTTCCAGCAGGTAAATGTAAGTGGTCACTAAAGACTACTTAACTACTCAGGCACTAAAGACACTCAAGACTAAATAAGAAAGGGTCAAAAGTAAGGGTCACCCAAATATTTAGGACCTGAGAAATTTCTTGGGAACCCCACAAGAGCACTAGCCAGCTTTTATTCCGAATTATGTTAAAAACAACAAAAACCTAATTCTTCAAGAAGTTAAGAGTCTTAAGTAGGGGGTGGCAGGGGTGATTCCCTCGAGCTAAATACATTTGGGAAACGGTATATACAAAGGTCCCATTTGAGTTGCAAAAAATGTACTAATAATATTAGAGGTCTTGAGGATTAATGCAGCAAAGTAACATTTTAACTTTACCTACCCAAGTTTTCCAACCTAACTTCTCAGACGACCCATTAACAAATTTGTAGGATAAGGTCAGTGAAAATTATTGGCTAACAAACTGACTTGAGTTCTTGCTAACCCTCTGGAACGGATTCACAATTGTCTCGTGCAGAGAGAGTCAGGCAAAGCCAGGTAATGTGGTGACTGTGAACGTGGGCTCCAGAGGCACACCGTCTGGGTCAGAAGCCTGGTTCTGCCACTGAGTGCCCGTGTCCCGGGGGCTAATTACCTAACCTCTCTGTGCCTCAGTATCCCCATATGCAAATGAGGATACCTGAGGTTGTTATGAAGATTAAATGAGAATAATCCATATAAAGTGCTTAGGATAGTGCCAGATATTTAAAAATTGCGTCAGTTAACATGAACTATTATTACTGTTGTCGTTAATGTTGTCATCCTGATTCTTAAGGTAGATATTGTAGAAGATCGGCTGGTATGGGATGATCGAGTCTTGTGATCATGACTTGTGAAACAGGAGTGAGGACATTAACCTGAAGACACGAATCATTCAACAAAACTTCTGAGTGTTTATAATGTTGTGGTTTCAGAGATAAATGACCGACCCTTTCTCTCCAGTTCTCTCCGGACACTCAGTTTAATGTGGCATTGGGGTGCGGGGCAGATGAGCACACAGCTTGGCAGAATCCTAAAAGTGACGGTAGCAAAGAGAGGGAATGATAATTTTGCTCAAAGGGGTGATGGAGGGAAACTAGGTTTGCAGAAGGTTTCACAAGTGGAGACTGACCCAGGAGGTTGCCTTAAAAGAAAAAGAAGACTCTGCTTTACAGAAATAAATGTGACTGCATTCCAGAGCTGACCTACAGAATTCCTACAGGTGAGTTAGGGATTAAAAATTCTGCCCAGCAGCGTACCTATCTATATGTTAGAAACCCAAGGATGCATGTGGGTCCTATGGATTTTAGAGAAACTTTAAACACAAACTATGTATAGCTTGTTGTTGAGGCCCAGGAAAACTTACTACAAAGGTACTCAGTTTGCGAGAAAGCACTGGCAGGGAGAGGACAGATGAAGCATGTACTTGGGCAGCATTCTCCGTGGCAAGGCCCACGTGCATCAGAAGGGCCTGGAGCTTTCTTCGAAATGCAGATTGTCAGACCCACTGAATCAGAATCCTCAGGACTGCAGTCTAAGAAGCTGCATTTGGAAGAAGCACCCTGATGGATGGTTCGGAGGGAGAGTAAAGTTGGAGGACCCCTACTCTGAGGTATACTCCTACAACGCTGTACTTTACAATTTTCCAATAGACATACTTTGGCCATGAAGACATGCTCTAAGTAGCCTATGAACAGATGTAACTCCCCACTCAATTTTTTTTTCACCCAAAACTAGACGTGAGCTTGTGCACAGAATGCAGAGAAAATGTTCTCAGAATACAGCTTATTATATTAAAGCCTCAAAGAGAATAGAAAAGTTAGTCTCTTTAAATGATACTTTAACCAAAATTTGAACAGGGCCTAATAATTCTATCACTAAGCTTCATATGGGTTTGAAATTAAATAAAAATATCCTACATGTGTTTATACCAAACTGACTTTAGTGAACTATTCTTTTTCTTTTTAAATTAAATGAACCCTTCCTTATTTATTACATTGGATTAGGATACCATATATTTTTCTTGAAGACTTTTCAATTAAGCTGGGTTTATTTACATATTTTCTTGAGGACATGAAGCCTTTCCATTGTTGATATAATTCAAGCTTCCACCAGATTGTGGAGGAAAATCCTCTAAACAAGCTCCACGATTTTCTACACTTTTCCACTCCCTAAGTTCTCGCATCCTGCCAGAGGCCCTGGCTCCGGATGAATATTTATATTCACGCCGGGCTTCGAAAACCAGTAACAGACTTTAAAAGCCAACACACTGGAGTGCAGTTTAATTATCGAACCAGCCCCTAAAACTGGCATCGATGGTCAACACATCCTGTCTGGTCTCCTGGCCCTATAACAAAGACAAGCAGACAGTCAAATTAGAGCTGACATTTGCATGGCACTCCACAGTATGCAAAATATTTGCACTATAACACTTCCATGTGTTTATGAAAGGGTTTGTTCTGGTTTCATCCTCTTATTATTATTTAACCCTGAGGAAGCAGATGAGAGAACTGACGCTTAGCGGTCAAGGGACTTGTCCAAGGGCACTGAATGAGGGGCAGAGCCGAGGTACATGGCAGCCAACTATGGTGCATGGCTGCTCTGTAAGAAAAGTGAATTTTCTATCAAATGCTGTGATGTTCCTGAGCCAGCTGCATAATCCCACTTTTTAGAGCTTACCTGCTCCCCAAGATAAAGCAACTCCTTGAACAAAAAAATAAGGAGGATGGGTCTTACACATCAGAGAAGAGAAAAAAAAATAAAGAAAATAAAAATTATGGGTCCATCCTGCTCCACTCCTGAAAAAGTCCTGCTCGTCCTTTAAGGCTCAGTTTAAACACCACCACTTCCAAGAAGGTTTTCCAAATCCAGCGGGGAAGGAATCTCCCAAATCCAAAGAAAAGAATAAAGTGTTCCCTCTTCTAATGTATTTTCTGCCTCGTGGGAGAATTAAATTCCTATCTTATCTTACTTGATTATAATCCTTGACAACTAAGGTACCACTCTATTCATCTCTCTATTCTTCAAAGTGCATAACACCTGCCCTCCAGCTATCATGGAGTGAAACAAACCCCACTGCTCTAATCTACTTCCATGGAACCTATCACTGTCTTCTCCGGCAATTCATGAAGATGTGTCAGGAAATCAATTCAATTTCATATATCTAGAGATTAACAAACAAATTTACTTACACTCCATGGACAGTATGCATTTTCTTTCCTTTTTTTGTCTACTGCTTTTCTCCCCTGTCCTTTGCCAGAACATACAGAATGACCAGCCACTTTTGTTTGGCGAAGTGACCATATTTAGCTAACTCAATCCCTACAGCAAATGTTCTGGAATCTTTCATGAAAATATCCCAAAGCCATCTGTTTGAGTATTTTAGGAGTAGTGACTTCTTGGCCTCAGCTTGGGCATCTGTCAAATATGCATCCTGGCATAGCCTCCCCACATTCTTGACAAAACCTTTCCGCAATAACTGTATGAAAAGGTTAAGCTGGTCCAGCATTTTACAGCCATGTCAAGCCCTAAGAGGCCAGATCCCATTAAAGGTAAGCAAATGGTAAGATGCGATCTGCTGGGCCTTAAAGTGAACTATCTCATTCCAAGTATCAAGATACACTGAAGCTCTAAAACTCCAGGAGATAACCTTGAAAAAAGAAAACCCAGTGTGCTTACCGCTGGCTACCTCCAGTGTGGCACTCAGGTTCTCTGTAAAGTGGTTTCTACCCCTCTTTCTAACCTTTTCTCCCTGCTCTTAATGCTCAGGTATCCTCCATTGTTTTATTTAGATCAGGATCCTTGTAGAGGTTGTAACCTGGACACCCCGTTGTTTGGCCTGTACAGTGTTGTATTCATCTTAGAGTTAGTGGTCCACGTTTTAAAAAATTGAAAAATTTAACCTCAAAATCTGTGTTTTTGATTTTTTTTTTTTTTTTTTTAAATAATCATAAGACCTGACCAAAACGGGCCCACATTCCCACACGGCAACCGTGGTCTTGAGGTAAGTTGTGGCTGCCGCCTTTAGAAGGAGAACACCCTGCCTGGTTTACCACAGGTCCTCCCTGGCCATCACCACCCAGTTACATTCAGCTCCCGGGCTCGGCAACCATTTGTGTGGATGACTTCTCCTTAAAGAAATAAATGGGACTACATTTTCAGAGCCAACCTACGGAACTCCTATGGGCTCTTTGGAATTAGAATTCTGCCCCGCAGTGTACCTGTATGTCAGAAACAGAAGGGCATGTGCAAGTCCCATGGATTTTAGAAATAATTTAAACCTAAATTATGTATGGTCAGTGAGTGTCTACGGAAGGTCTGCTGGGTAAAAAGGTAGGAAGGTTAAGAGTAATAATAATTTGTTTTCATAACACTTGTTATTTAGTTACAGGCATCAAAATCTCCCCCTAATTTCTACAGAATGTGTTCGCTGAGTCTCAGAGAGGTGGTGAATTTGCCAAATTTCTAAATATCCTGGGAGAAGTTGAACTTGGATTTTCCATACCAGTTTGGAGCGCTACACAGTAAACAGACTTTTAGCAGAAAAGCCTTCTCCCAGTCAGTCACTCATTCATTCACTTAACACATTTTTTACTCAGCACCAAAATGCCTGCTCTCAAGAAGCACAGATTCTAGCAGAGGGAAACCTAAGACACAAAACCTAAGACACATTAAACAGATGTGTATAAACAGGTCAAATAGTGGCAGGGGGCTAGAAAAAAGTAAAGGGAGTGTGTGTGTTTTTGCTGGGGGGCGGGGTAGTGAGGAGACTGGGGGTGAGGGGGAGACTATGCTATTTTATCCCTGCTATTTTAGTCAGGGAAGGCCTTTCTGGAAAGGTGACATTCGAGCAGAAACTTGAAGGAAGCAAGGGGGAGCCAGCTTGGGTGAAATCCTATCCATTCCTCAATGATCCTTCCCAAATATATCTTCCTTGAAGGCTTTATTGACTAACCCTGTCAGAAACGTTCTATCCTCTCTCTCACTCTTTTTGCAAACTGCTTTACATCATAATTATTTGCTTCCATTTTCCCTGAAAGTAAAATCTTTGTGATTGGTTATAATTTATTATTTATTCCTTGCCACAATAAATGCTCAATTAATCTTTAAAATGTATCTGCTGGGTCAAAAAAATTCCCAGGTTGTTCTGGGGGAACAGGAAGCCAGGGGAGGAGTGAGAAAAGAGTACTGGCTTTTTATAAGACATAAGAAACTATAAATGAATTATTTTAATTAGGTATCATATCTCAAATACTTTAATTAAGTAGCATATCTCAAATACTTAATTAGGTAGCATACCTCAAATATCGTATCTCAAATTTACCTAAGAAACGAATATTGCAATATAATCCTTTGGAAAAAGTTTATTCTAAATGAGTCCATTCGTAACTTAAGATAGGCATCCAAAAAAAAAAAAAGTCACCTTTTGATAACACTTGAAACTGGTAAAAATTACTGAATAACCCACACTCTGCAGAGATAAGATAATTCTGTTTTTCAGAGAGACATTGCTTTTTTAAGATTAAAAAAGTCATTTTTTAAGGATATATTCATAAGAAACTGGAAATTTAAAAAGGCATAAACTCTACCTTTCTTTGCTAGTTTGTTAAATAAAAAGTTGAAAATTAAGTTAGGATTATAATATAAAAATCTTAAGTTTTCTATTTTGTCCTTATTGAAATTGGCTAACTTCAAATTATATTTAGAATTAAAAATAATAAAGCCAAACAGTTTTGTTAAAATAATCATAATTCTTTCATGTTGAGTCATACTTGGTATATTAAACTCATTTTTCCATTAAAGAAAATAACTAAAAAAGGTCATTATAGTCAATCTCTTAAGAACTAAAAATCGTTTCCCTAAGTACATTAACCTGCTGTCTTACAGATGGATTACTTCCCTAATGGTAGATATTTGGGTAAAATAAACTTTGGCAAATAACATAACCAATCAATTTTACCACCAGCTGCCAAATAACAACAAAATAAATCACTTCTCTGAAACACTTTGGCAGCGCCCACCTTTCTGTAGTTTTGTCTTTCCACCCACTCACTCAGTGCTCCAGAATTAAGGCCACCATCCCACCTCTCCCCATTTCTGTCACCAGTCCTACTTTTACAGATGGAAGAAGCCATGGAGACCACAGGCGGAAAACAGAGGCCCAGAGGTTAATGCAGGGTTACAATATGACCCCCATTAACTCCTGGTCGCTGGCTTCCCTGGGGAAAGGTGGTTTGGGATTATCAAAAGTAGCAAAGAGTAATTCCTCCATTTAAAACAGAGCTTACAAACTTTGGGCTGGCAACACATTTTGGTTGGGCCCCCATAATTTTTTTTTTCTTTTTAAAACCGAGATAAAATTCATATCACATGAAAATCACCATTGTAGGGCCC
This sequence comes from Delphinapterus leucas, assembly GCF_059928025.1. NCBI lineage: Eukaryota > Metazoa > Chordata > Mammalia > Artiodactyla > Monodontidae > Delphinapterus > Delphinapterus leucas. Next base: position 99,640,707 of record NC_143131.1, on the reverse strand, counting down.
TGGTGGCACAGTGGTTCAGAGTCCGCCTGCCGATGCAGGGGACACAGGTTCGTGCCCCGGTCCGGGAAGATCCCACATGCCATGGAGCGGCTGGGCCCGTGAGCCATGGCCACTGAGACTGCGCGTCCGGAGCCTGTGCTCCGCAATGGGAGAGGCCACAACAGTGAGAGGTCCGCGTAACGCAAAAAAAAAAAAAAAAAAATCACCATTGTAACCATCTGAAAAGGGTAAAACTCAGTGATTTTTATTATATTCACAATGGGCAACAATCATCACTATCTAATTCCAGAACACTTCATCAACCCCAAAATGGGCCCTCATAATGTTTTAATTTTGTTTTTCTAATTAGTAAAAACCATGTAAAAGTTGGGAGCATTGACCTAAAAATTCACATTTCCCATTTCTCAAGAAAAATCTGACCTTCTGGTAACATTTGGGGGCAGGGGGTACAAGGGAGTAAGAAACAGATCCTGTCCAGTTAACCACCTGGCCACACGCCCACAGAGGCCAGGAAATGAGCCAAGACCTGTGAGTTAGCCACCCCTGCTTTAAAGGCTCAGGGACTCAAATCCTTCTGAATCACTTTTCAGACCTGGGTGTGACTCTGGCAGTGATTCCAAAGCGCTCGCAGCCCTCTGTTCCCCTAGCTGGCAATCAAGCTGAGCAAGAAGATTTCCTAGTTCTGACTTGTCAACACAACTCTAGGCTTCCACCACCTTCTCCTCCAAATGCCTTGCATTTTCCACCCCAGCATATTTGCTGAAATCTCTCTCTTCACTGAAAAAGCCATCCTGTATGTACCTGAGCAGCACTCTAAACCCTCATCCTTTGAGCACCACTGTCACGACTTGCCTTTGCTTTTTTTTTTTTTTTTTTTTTTTGTGTTACGCGGGCCTCTCACTGTTGTGGCCTCTCCCGTTGCGGAGCACAGGCTCCGGACGCGCAGGCTCAGCGGCCATGGCTCACGGGCCTAGACGCTCCGCAGCATGTGGGATCTTCCCGGACCGGGACACGAACCCGTGTCCCCTGCATCGGCAGGCAGACTCTCAACCACTGCGCCACCAGGGAAGCCCAGTTTATTGTATTTTTTAGATTCCACATGTAACTGATAACATACAGTATTTGTCTTTCTCTGCCTGACTTATTTCACTTAGCATAAAGTCCATCTGTGTTGCTGCAAATACTTGCCTTTGTTTTCTACTTACTATCTGTATTTTATTTCCCTCTGGTTACTTGTTATTGAAAAAAAATTTATTTATCAAAGGAACCATATACACAATGTGAATGGAAACTGCTACCCCTCCCCTAAATATACCATAATCATAAAAATCATTAAAAATTTGTTAAAAAAAATTTGTTAAATCATAAAAATTATTTCAATGAGGAAAAAGAAACCCATTACTGTTCATTTCTAGCCAGATATCGCTGTCTGCCAAAGGCCATGAGCCCCATGTCTAACTGCGTGGCACAAAAGGGGTGAGTCAGTGTGAATAAGGTGGCAAAGGTCACACAGCCCCAAAAAGGCATTCCCTGGGAATGATGCAAAGGATTCCAAGGGAGCTGAAAGGGACTAATCGTCTTGTAAAGTTACTGAAGATGATCTTACTCTGTGCCTGGGGCCTCCTAAAATCATTTACCATACCGCCACCAACGGTACAGGCACCACATTTTGAGAAATCCTGTCCAAAGCTTCCTGCCAATGCATTCATCTCAACAGCTGTGCCTCAGATGTCTCGGCCACGGATAGCCCTTCCTGAACGTCTCTAACCCGGATGTGGCATCCCCCTTGTATGTACTTCCTCGTGTACATGTCTGACATCTTCTCCGGACTGAAAGGCCCTCAAAGACAGAGACAGGTCTTCCATACTACATAATCTTCTCTGGTGAAAGCTACTGGCATTAACTTACACCTGGTCAGATTCGTGGCATATGCCTGTCTTGACATCCCCAGTGAGGAGAGTTTTGAAGTGACTTTAAAAAATTGCAAACCAGTTTCTAAATGAACTAAAACATGTCCTAATAGATAAAGTGCCCAATATGGTGAAAGACACAGGGATAAATAACTGCATACCTTTGCTTTCTTAAATTTAAGGATTTTATAAAGCACTGAACACAATTACTATTGGTGTGCTAAGTAAGAGCTATCCTATTTAGGTCAGGTTTTGTTTTAAAGGTAAGGAAGTGTGCCTAGCAGGCTGGGAAGGGGGGTAGGTGTCTAGGCTTTGTTTCTGGGGTGGACAGAGGGGTTGAGCACCTTCTGTGATGACTCCGGGTGTCACACATGCCCAGAAAGAATCGGTTCACACTACCTGGCTCAACTTGATAAAGAGACACAGGACAAAGATTTCCACAGGCAAATAAAAGCAGTGTAAACTAACCTAACATTAAATAAATAAATAAATATATATATATATATATATATATATATATATAAGGAGACAATTTGTGATGCTCAATTTGTACTTTTATGGTATCCAGATTAATCTTCTAAAAGATTGGAGGCCTTATAAGATCAGTACACATGGTGCACATGATGCTCATTTATAAGGCTAGAAATAAAATTTTCTGAGTCAAATGATTAGCAAGTTTTATGAGCATATCTTTGTTCTTGGGAAATATTCCTGATCATATCTAGTGGTTATTTTATATTGATAAATAATAGAACCTCCAATTAAAGCATTGTTTCTATGGAGAAAGACAATCTACTTTTTTTGAAATTTTCTTTTTCATATGATTTCTAATACCCTCAGTCCTGCAAAAATAGAAGATATCTTAGAAGAATAATGTTGAATTTATCTCTAAGGTGAGACAATGTAAATTGTAAAGATTACATGCTTAGGAAAAAGATGAATCAAGTCTTTAGAATGTATGATTTGAGTCAGTTTCTAAATCTGAAAATTAAATCTATCCTAACCGAAAAGTTTCCCCCTTGAACTAATCTCCTGTTAATTTTCAATTCATGTCATTCAGTCTACTCCTGCTTTGAAAAGGATGGTGAGGGGAGTTAACAAATTTGCCAGAAACAATGGCTTTTCCTCTTACATTTTCAGCATCCTTTTTTTTCTTTTTTTCGCTGTGTTGCGGTGAGTGGGGACTACTCTTTGTTGCAGTGTGTGGGCCCTAGGCACATGGGCTTCAGTAGTTATGGCACGCGGGCTCAGTAGTTGTGGCTTGCGGGCTCTAGAGCACAGGCTCAGTAGTTGTGGTGCACGAGCTTAGTTGCTCCGCGGCATGTGGGATCTTCCCAGACCAGGGTTCAAACCCGTGTCCCCTGCATTGGCAGGTGGATTCTTAACCACTGCGCCACCAGGGGAGCCCCTTTCAGCATCCATTTTTAATGCCATTTGTTGATCTTAGAATGAAGGAAACAGATGCTACTGTTGGACATGAAATGTCATCTCATACAGTATTTTTAAGCTGTCAGCTGTACAGTTAGTCTTTATTTAGGCAATGGACAAGTGCTTCTCTGTACCTTTATTTCCCTGAAACATACAAATACACAAATGCCAGAACTCCACCCACTTTCCAATGCAGGGCACGATCTATAGGAAATATCCAAAATGAATTCTGCCATATTTTCCCTGTTGACAAATCAAAATGAAATCTTTTTCCACTACATACTACAGAATAAAACCATATGCCATACTACCCCCACTGAAACTTAGAAACCATGTTTAAATGAATGTTTAGAGACTCTAGCTAACCTCAAAAGAAATTTAATTCTTGAATAGCAAGTGTCTAGCATCTATGAGTATTTTTCTTCCATTAAATTGGTATTTTCACAAAATAGAGCAACCTTAGATACAGGCCAAAAAAAAAAAAAAAGAGAATGTTTTAGAATTCTTGGATTAAGATTCTAGGTTCCAAATGTAGGCCTCAATAATCTCCCAGGTCTCCAAAGTTCTAATGGCTCCTAATAAAGTATCAAGGGGTCAGAGGTTGGGTCATCTTTTCTTGAGCTGACTTACAGCCCACTTCATTCTGATGGAGGAAAAAGAATCTGAAATATTTTAATACAGTATTTTTTTTCATCATGAGGGATAGCTGAAAAATGACCGGAACACTAGTTGGAGGCTAGCGTTGGGTCAGTAGAGGTCTTAGTAACAGTTATTCCTTTGTCTTTGGGCTCAAGGCAAAGCGGTGGCCACTTTGGGAGCCCTCCTGGTCTTAGAGGCAAGATTTTCTTTTCAGGCACAATTCATATTATTTTGATCAGCAGTGTGCCTCTATCATCCATTATTTTATAGAACTTCTGAGCATGTATGTGCATGGTTAAAGAGGGCTGAGGCCTTCCATTTGCTGTCAAATTCTGATTAAGTCCATTTCTTATCTTCTAGATATTAATAAGTGAAAGCTGAGATTTTAGTTGTTAGAAGGCTTTACCCAGCCCCAAAGCGTTTTACATCTGGATCTGCCCACTGTTTCTCTGTCCCTCAATCAACTAACATCTTTTTCTTCTCTAATCTTTCTCCTAAAATTGCTTTTTATTTTAAACTAGATTTAACTAGTGATAAGCTACAATGGCTGGAACGCAAGAACTCCACAGATGTACAATTCCAATGAGCTGAAACAGAGAGATGCTTCTGTGGCAACAACAGCTACAAAAAACTAGTGAGAAAAAAAAAGAGGCATTTCAAACACAAGAGTTGCCTAAAACACTCCCTTTTCTATTGCCCCACAAGATGTGCCAGAAGCGCACTGATAATGAAGCCCACCTGACCCACATTTGAAAGACAACTCTCCAGTTCCCATCAACTTTTCAACAGAGTAATAAGTTAGCCTGTTACAGACTCCAGCAGCCTAGACAGATCTGGTCTGGTTAAAGCCCACCCATGGGTCTGTGCTGAGCCTAGGCATGACCACTGTGATTCAAAACACTAGGTAAGAGACTGATTATCACCCCGAAGGCTTCAAAGGAACCAGCACAAAGAAAGTCCTAACAGGCCTTCTCTTAAATGCCCCTCATATGCACAGTATATTCTGAATGGCCATCTTGGTTTCAGCTGACAGCTGGCACCATGGACGGTATAACCACCTACCGAGCACAGTCCCCTCCTGTACCTAAAACCCAGACAGCAAGGCCAGATGATGACTCATCATCATTGTTTGGATAATCCATCAATCTCACGAAAATAGCAGAGGTTTAAATTCTGCAAAATATTTTACCCTCTGGACCATATGTCTACCCTCACACTTCATTGGTTACCAAGTATTTTCCGTTTCCCTACACTGTGCCCAACATCATAAAAACTAGAAGAGTCTTGCCACAACAAGGCGACAAAGATAGAGAAGTAGTCTTCACGACAGAGGTAGAGAAGATTAACATTTCAGATCAGGGAATCATTTTATTCAGTGAAAGTTTGGCTTGTATACACAGTTCCCCTTTTCCCCCTGAAAACATCTGACTAGAACAGGTGTAGGTTATTTGGAGCACAGGAGTCCTATATTTTTAAAAGACTTGATTTTTATCAAGTTCTAATCCAAGGCATAGCAGGGACTATTCTACTCTGTCCCGCCTGGAGCTCGAAAACAGAGAAGACGGTAAAGAGGAGCACAGGAGAAGAAACATCATTTCAGAGTCACAGCCACATTCTGCTCAAGTATGGTAACTAGAACCCCGCTCTTTATAAATTTATGATTTATTTCTAAATTTGGCAAATAAAGCTGAGTTGTCCCAAAGAACCATTACTGACCTCACCCTAACCCAAACTAAAAATATTTTGCATGCATTTTGTATTTTAAATCATCATTCCCTGGCAAGTTTCTTATTTGAAAAACAAATAGAAGCTCAAACACCTGCACAGAGTTAAGAGAAACACTTTTTTGTTGTTGTTGTTGTTAGAGACTCTCATCTAATAAATGTGGTCTCTAATTCAGCATTTCCAAAGAACATGGTATTAAGACTTCTTAAATCCCTAAGACCAAAAAGAAAAAAACAATGCTGTTTAGAATAAGAAAGAAAGGAGAGAAAAAACTGTATTAAGAGAGGGAAAGTTATGTTATTTAGGGAGACAGCAAGACAAAATAAAATAGGAAGTTATCTTTGAAGCCCTGAAACAATAGCTGTATGCAGAGAGGTGCTAAAAAACCTTTTGGTATCTGTCAAAATAGTATAGATTCTTCCTAAGTTGCTATCTGACAAAAGAAATCGAAGAATCACTAGAATGACTGGAAGTAACTTTGGGGGAAAAAAATCCTGCTTCAAGTATACCTTAGATTCAAGAAGACAAGTCTTGAGTATACAGTTGTCTGGGCACGTCCTTGATGCTTTCAGTTTAAGCTGCTACATACGCAGGTGAAGCTTATTTCCCCATTACCTACCTCAGGAGGGGTGATGATTTAAAAGGAGCTAAAAATAAAGGAGGCAACAAGGAGAGAATACTGACTCGAGCTGATTCTCAGGTCTATTCAAATATCCTCTTATTTCATTAAAAAAAACACAAAACCCACCAACACCATAAAGTTTCAATCTGTATAACAGAAAATGTCAGGTGAAGTGACGGCCTGGTAAAAGTGAGAAAGCCAAGTGGCTGCTGAGAGCTTCACACTTATCAGCCATGTTGAACTGAGTGACAAAGATCTATTCTGTCCAGAAATCCCCCACTTTATTTTTAAGCCTGGAAACTGGTTAGTCATATCTATACTGAACACTTCCTGTCCAGGGGCATGATGATGGCGACAAACTGCCAAGTTTAGTAGCTGCTTACTTTCTGTCAATTGAGTCATTCATGGAATAAAAAACAGCATCAAACATTAAAAAACATCTGGCTAACTGAAGCTTTAAAAGATATACAAGGAAAACAGGTTTGACTATTTCACAGAATGAGGATAGATGGTGCCAGGAAAACAAAACAGAAAGAAAATAACACACAATGTTACTCTAAGAGACTATTTTCTGGTAGTTTCTGTGATATTCCAGTATTACTACCAAATATAACAGTTCTCTCACTCCCCCTCTGGGTTAAATAGTCCAATTGACATTCCACATCTTCATTTACAAAAATGCCCCAAGATGCAGAAGATCTCAAGGAACTAAGCAACAACAACAGAATCAATTTATTCCTTTTCGTGTTTAATTTTAATCTAATTATATTTCAAAGGAAGGGTCACCTGAGAATTTTAAAGAAACAAGACTACGAAGGACTGAAATACAGATCAGGAAGGTCTTTATCCACTGGTCAAACACCATAATGTTACATTAAAAACCCATCTTTGAGAAAGAGAGGAATACAATTAAGGATTGTAAGAATGACCCTTTCCCTAGCAGCCCTGAGGGCTACGTCAGGCTTCAGTTATAATTTACCTGATTAACCCTTATACATGCTGAGACAAGCCAGCTGAAGTTCCACTGCTGAGAAGCACAAGGAGCACCTCCCCTCCCCCCGCCCTCGCCCCAAGCGCTGGCAGAGGAGCAGCCCCAAAGCATGCTGGGATGGACGGCAACAACAAGAACGTCAAGTAACAGCTCCTGCACTTCCAGGGTTATCCCCTTGATGATCAAGTCTGAGCAAATGATCGTGTGAGCCAAATAATGGACACCAGCTCTGCCCATAAAAACCCTCCGCCTGAGATTCTTCAGGGAGCTTGCTCACTTAGCAAGTGAGACTTGCTAGTGAGTGAAGCCACAGAAATTAGGCGCAGCTTCATTGGGGGAGGGTGACGCTGGTTCTCTCCTCCTCCAACAGCCATGCACTAAAAGTCCCACTGGCCTTCCATCCAAAGGATGGTACGGTACAGCTGACTGATTTGAGAGGACTCCGCCGGGCTGGTATTACTGCTTTTCTAATTCACCATCTGCCATTGGCAAGCTTTTTGAGGAAATCATTTTTATAACCCAGTAGAAAGTCACTAGGAATCCAAGCCAACACAACACAGACCTTGCTTCAGACCAGCCCGATTTAGCCGTTGGAAAAGCAGCAGCATTCCTCAGTGTCACGTCCTTGTTTATGGGCCCCTGCATTAATCCTGCCTGAGAAGAACTGGAGTGCTTGTGTGTCCTCCAAACGCCACTATGTTCACGGGCTCCAAGCTGCATCTTAACTTTGGAGACCAGCACTCCTTCATACCTCCTGTTAACTGCACAAGCAAACAAAATAAACTGCCAAAACTTCTCACCTCAGTCACGGTGGTCTCTTGCCTCTCTAGTGTTGCATAAATTATCTTTTTTTTTTTTTTTTTTCCATTTCCAAGTTATTTCCTTACACCTCCCTTCCCCTCTCTCTCCTAGGAGGCTCCACATCAAGTCTGGGTCCCACCCTGTGCCTGCCACTGCCTGCCACTCCCCGTCCCTCTCACTCACTATTTCTTCCTCATTGTTCCCTTGAAATGTCAAAACCTGCCAAATGGCCACTCCCTCGACTTCCTTCACTATTCTTGTTTCCCAGTAGTTCTTCTCCTTCCCTTTTGTTGGTGCTGCTGGCCCCTGAATTCTACCTCCTTGGAAACTCTGGAGAGACTCCTTTAATTATCTCCTTTGTCTGAAGAACCTGAGTCCAGCATTTAGACTTGTGATATTGCAGAGGGGTGCATTTTCATTCTAGCTGTTTCATAACTGACTTAATTCTAATTTTAACCCTCAAAGGTGAAAATGGTTTTGTAAGTGCTTTACAATAAGGAGAACAGTCAGTGCACTAATACTTTACTGTTATCAGATAACTTTACAGAAGAAAAACATTCCTTGGAGCAAGCCCATCCTTGCTTGCTTTTTACAGAATGGGAAATGAGTACTTCTTAACCAGGTAAATGTTGTAGGTAGGCCACGGTGGGTTCTGTCTTTGTGATTATAAGTCTCCTTATTTATCCAGCACCTCCTGGGTGAAGCTGTCTAATCACTGATATAGCATTATCTCATTGGTGCTCACCTCAGGAGAGATTAAAAATTCCTCCGAAAGGCTCAACTTACTAGTGTGGCTCAAATCCTATTTAGCATGTAAAAGACTAAAACCCTCAGAGCTTCAGAGTATATGTCAAATCTAGGGTACCCCTGGCAGAACCACCAGTGGTTTTCCAAAACATGCATTCCTGTCATATGGGGGAAAAAAAAAATGGGGCAGAGAGGAAGTAAAGGTGAAAGGGAAGAGAGAAAAATTCCCTAATTCTCAGACTGGCCAAAACTTTTTCCCAGTATGAAGAGCTGGATTAAATTTCCTACCTATATTCGCTTCTTACCCTTAAGCACCAGTGCTGATTTTGTGCAATGCCACAGGGAGAGGTCAGAGGTGATGGCGGTGGAGATCAGGAAGGAAGCTACTGGCAACTAGGACTTGGAAGGTCCTAGGGTGATCAAAGTCTCCCTTCCTCAGGAGCCTGGGTGCTTGCTCACAGCTGGGGCAGTCATACCCTGGGCCCCGCACGCGTTCCCTCATTTCCTAGGGTGTCCACTAAATATTGATGGAACACTCATGACGTATTCTTAGCAGATGAGCTCTTCAAACACAGGCTCAAAGCTTTTGCTGAGGCCCAAGGAGAAGACAGCAAAGCACTTTTCTACAGCACCTCTCCTTAGACATGGCTGACCACTGCCTCCATGGGGCTCTCGTCCTCCTGGCTTCTAAAGCCCTGTTCTCTCCTTGGTTTCCTCCTACCTCTTGAGTGTCTCCATTTCTGTTTCCTTTACTGGATGCATCTAGCTCTTTCCCTTGTAAAAGTGGGTATTCTCAGAGACTAACTCCACAGACCAGACCCCACCTCTCTCTTCAATCTTACCCTCAGAGATCACGTAAGGGAAATCAATTCTCCTCTTCTGAGTGGAGAGTCACATACTTTTCTGCCCAGGGTCCTTTACCAGGGCTCAGCTGATCCTCCAGACCAACCCAGGGTTCTTGTCAGCTTAGTATCCCTACAACACTACTTTGCACCTACCCTATTCCAGCTCAAACCCCCCCGGTTCTTTACAATAATTGTGTTTGCCTCCTAAATGGTATCTCAGGCATGCTTTAGTCTAATGTCAATGCCTTCATTTTTCTAACGAGGAAACCGAAGTTCTGAGAGGCTAATCAGCAACTGAAGGTTGCACAGACACCCAAGGGCAAAGTCAGGAGTACAACTGGTCTCCTGATTCCCAGTGCCTTGTCTGCTACCCATAATGTCCCTCTGGGCAGCTTGGCTTCTAGGCTGGCGCCATGTACCACTGCAAAACAGCCCACCAACGCTGCCCATGAACCCTCCACTCCATGCTGCTGTAAACCTCCTTCCTCCACTCCCCTCTGCTCTTCCCTAAAGGGCCTTGCTGAAGTCCCAGCTAACCCCTCTGGGAAGGCACTGCTGCCCACGACAATGTCTGGTGAACACTCTCTCCTCTAGATTCTCAAAGAGTCTGCTGCCTCATCTTCTGACCTGTGCCCAACCTAAGCTCCCCATCATGTATTTTGTCCTATGAATGCACACGTCCTGTGTGTGATGGCCTGAACCAGGAGTTCTGTCAGGGCAGGGCCCTCTATACACACAATCTGCTTCTCCAGGCCCCGCAGAGGAAGTACTAACTCAGCCAACATTTGCTGCTATGAGTATCCCAGGGAAGCCAGCAGTGATTGAGGGAGAGAGGCTGCACCTGGGAAACAGGACTGTCCATGGTGAGCAGAACAGCCTGTACTTCTGGGGACATTTCTGGTCCCCGGCTCCTCAGCCTAGCGGAGGGGGCCACATGAAGACACATACCTGAGCCAGGTGAGCTGGCATCAAGGATACATGGCAGGTCACACTGGTAGGAAAGTTCATAAATTCCTTACTTTCTTCCTGACAGTCAACCCTGACTTGGGGACATGAGGACTTAAGGCTTCAGGCCTCAAGCTATCATGGTCACTTAGGGCATTCTGCTTAGTGGCCTCTTTGCTTCAGCATTTCCTTGGAAGAAACTTTACTCTCAATTATCTATAAAATTAAATGTTGTTTGTCACGATGAAGCTGAAGACTGAATTCCAATGTAAGTCCACAGACGATGCTATGTATACAAACACAAACCCCCATACATCTTTAAAACCGTAAATACTGTAGGTACCAACCTAACAACACAGGATTTACAGTCTTACAGATTCCCGGAGCAGCATTCCCTCAGCCATTTACTGCCCACTCTGCGGTCAGTCACTCAGGACACACTACAGGTCTACGCCTAACTCTCCTTCAAGGTTTAGAACAAGATTTAAGACACATGATAAATATAATTGACATTGCCATATCTTATATACGAAAATTTTTAAGAGAGTAAATCCTAAGAGCTCTCATCACAAGGAAAAAAATTTTTTTTCCTGTTTCCTTAAATTTGTATCTATATGAGATGACAGATATTCACTAAACTTATTGTGATAATCATTTCATGATGTTAAGTCAAATCATTATGCTGTACACCTTAAACTTACACAGTGCTGCATGTCAATTATATCTTAACAAAACTGGAAGAAAAAAGATCTAAGCAATTGCTCTTTCAGGTATCTCGATCAGCGGCGGGGGGAGCAGTGGGCTGCTTCTCAAAAAAGAACATGTTCTAACTCCCAGCATGCACCGGGCCACAGTGCTCCGGGGAAAACCAGGCTGTGGGCCGCCCATCTGCTCCTGCAACTGCATGTCCAGTGTCTAATGCCCACTCCCTTCCCACCCACATACATGCACACCTTCTCCCCAAGGAAGAGCACCCCTGCCCAACCAACTACTGAGCTAATTTTCCTAAGTGATGTTCTCAAAGGAATGAAAACAAGTGAGCTCACTGTTAAATTGCTTCTCACTCAGTCTATCACCTTCAAAACCAGGGATCTAAAAGGATCTATTGCAGAGCTAAATTTTACTTCACAATGCCTCCTCATCTTTTACTTTCCTGAGGTACACATAAGAGAAGGTGAAATAAATTCCCCCAAAAGGTAATGAATGACACCCACACAAACAGATTAGATTGTCCTGCTTCCAGGAGATCTCATGCAAAAATCCGGGATGCTGAAACCTAGGCTTGCAAAATTTCTTGTTTGCCAAACAGGCACAAGGTGGGTAGAAAGGGCCTAAACATCACCTCTCTGGGCCTCAGTTCCTCATTTCTAAATGAAAAGGTTAGATGAAAGGACCTGCAAAGTTGCTTTTAACTCTAAAGCATGGTGATTGGGGAATCCCCTGGCAGTCCAGTGGTTAGGGCTCCACCCTCTCACTCCTGACGGTCTGGATTCAATCCCTGGTCAGGGAACTAAAATCCCACAAGCTGTGCAGTGTGGCCGGAAAAAAAAAAAAAAAAATTCATGGTGATTCTACTTGTATTTGTTGGGGGAATCATTTTAATTATAAAAGGCTTCTCACTGTAGATCTTCCTTAAATATTTCAGATATATATACTGATTTGACTTTTTTTAAAATTCAGCTTATACTATCTTTTTAGGCACAATCTACTGAATGAAGTATACGACCATGTTCATCTCAATGTTTCTCAAGTTGTTAGCATCTTTCTCATACATATGGAAATGCTGACAAACAGTTTGTGGCAAATCTAGCCACTGCATTATGCTGAAATGAAATCAGTGGGCCCCGAGACTTTCTCTCACCCTACTGCATTGTCTTTTACCCACCCATTTTTTGGTTACTTCCTGGATTATCGACAACCAGGAGCAGGGAATTTGGTTTTTGTTTTTGTTATTGTTCTCCTTTGGCTGCACCGAGCACCATGCGGGATCTTAGTTCCCGGACCAGGGATCAAACCCACGCCCCCTGAAGTGGAAGCATGGAGTCTTTTTTTTTTTCTTTTTTCTTTTTTTTTTAACATCTTTATTGGGGTATAATTGCTTTACAATGGTGTGTTAGTTTCTGCTTTATAACAAAGTGAATCAGTTATACATATACATATGTTCCCATATCTCTTCCCTCTTGCGTCTCCCTCCCTCCCACCCTCCCTATCCCACCCTAGCATGGAGTCGTAACCACTGGACCTCCAGGGAAGTCCCAGGAGCAGGGAATTTAATCATCCATGTTATCCTGGTTGTTCCAAGGCATCCTCATGTGAGGACAAGAAAGGTGTGAAGCAAATTCAGTCTGATGAAAATTTCAGAAGTGAGGAAGAAAAAGGCCCCGGTATAATTCGGCTTACAGAGCTGGGGGTGTCAGGCAATACCAGGTTATCAGTGATGTCCACCACAGAGGAGACAGTATGGCACAGATCTCTAAATGGATTTTCCATTTTTAGTCCTTGTCAGCACATTGCGCTCCAAGGCTAATGACTATATAAAAGGAAACAATCACATCAAAGTCCAGTGTTTTAGAGCACAGGCTGCACCTTCTACATTATAAATGACATCAAGGTCAGCTGCACCAAGTGCTGTGCATTTCGTCAGAGCCAAACTACTGCTTCACCTCTGAACTCATCATTCCCTGTGCAAAGCAAGGGCTAGGGAAGGGAGGGGAAAGGGGAGAACACCGGTATGGTAATGCTTAGCAATGAACATGATTATCTGAAACAGGGAGGACACCACCTGGTGTGGGCAGCTTAAACGATACCACTGAGCTTTCTGATTATAGAAGAGGATATTAATAAATCACCACCATGGAACTGAACTTTTCTGTGATCAATACTTTGACAGGTATTGGTCCCCTTCTTTGTAGTGGAAGTCTCTACTTTTTGTCTCCTTGAAGATTTAAAATTCCTGGGAGGTGGGGTAATGCTGACCATGAGATCCCGGCAAGGTTCTGCAAGGCACATGGGCTGCGGCGGGGGGGGGGAAGCTCAGGCATACCTTGTCCTGGCACTTGACTGATCTCAGTCACTTGACTGGTGCTCTGATTGATCCATTCCTGAAATCCCACCAGGAATTGGGACCCCAGCTCTGGCAGTCTCTAGCGAGATGGACTCAAAGCAACCTGGAGCTCAGAGAAACCACTGCAGAAGCACTGAGGAATAGGTTAGGCACCTGTTAAATGATACTAAAGCTGAGGAGGGCTACAGTTGAGAGTGCAAATGCCTGTGCACATGCCCAACAAATTAACATATTATTAGGAGGCATGACGAGTTAAGTGAGTAGAACACAACTATGCTGAGAATCACTCACATGTGTATATAGTCCTTGCAGATTTTAAAGAAACTTGAAACTCAGTGGATGCTACAAAGTCACCCCGTTGTAATAGCTTAACACACACGTAATTGAACCTTGCTTCACATCAGTGACCTGGGGAATCCAAGCTCTCCGTTCTCAAGCTGGCCACTGGCTCAGAAAGTGAGGTCCCTCTCTTGTCCCACAGGTACTCTAGTCCCTCTTGCTGCAGTAGGCTCCAGGTACCTCCCACCCAGTCCTGCTGGGTTCCTAGATCTCCTGCATCAGGGGTAGAAGGATGTACTCAAGCCTGGGCTCTTCTCTTTCTCCTCTAAGACATCTGGTCTCTCCACTCCTGTCTTCTCAAAAATGGGGTACAAGTGGACACAGGACCACAGAGAGCATCCTCCTGAGTGCCAAGATTACTTGAGGATGGGGGAGAGCAGCTTTTGGACATTCCTAGAAGTACCACATCACAGTTGAAAGCCCAGGGTCTATGGATAGTCGACTTCCATTCAAATCTTGATTCTACCTTTTCTAGTTTTGTGGTTTCAGGCATGGTTTTTAACCTCTTTGAACCTTAGTTTTCTTAATTGCTATGTGGAACTCAAACAAAGGGTTATTAAACAAGTGTTAAATGAGATAATATACATAAACAGATGCTTAGCACTGTGCCTGGCACATGGAAGCACTCAGTACATTTTAGTTTCAAAATGGTTTCTTCAGTCTTCAAGGCAATTTGAGATGTTCATAAGCCACCTTAGGTCCCAACTCCAGTGATCAAAGACACATGCTTGTTTTGCCTCTGCCATTAAAAGTGCTTCAGTGGAGGGCTTCCCTGGTGGTGCAGTGGTTGAGAGTCCGCCTGCCGATGCAGGGGACACGGGTTCATGCCCCGGTCCGGGAAGATCCCACATGCCACGGAGCGGCTGGGCCCGTGAGCCACGGCCGCTGAGCCTGCGCGTCCGGAGCCTGTGCTCCGCAACGGGAGAGGTCACAACAGTGAGAGGCCCGTGTACAGCAAAAAAAAAAAAAAAAAAAGTACTCTAGTGGAGAATCTAAGAAATACTAAATAGATTTGTCCCCTAGTTTTGGAAGGCACTATTCCTGTAAAAGTGAGGCTAGACAGCTTCTCAGCATTGCTCTAAAAAGTTTCATCATATCACGTAATCTCATTTTAAATTGATTAATTTGACAATGCTTTATTAGGCCCTACTATATAAGAGAGGCCCTAGGTCAAGCAAAAACAAAACAAAACATGCACACATGTTGCTTTCCGAAAAAACTTATAACGAAGTGGAGGCAAAGGAAAAGAAAATTAATAGCCATAATACATGAAAACATGGTACTACTGAGGGAAATACAGGGTATTATGGGAATGCCATGAAAGATCACCTACTCCAAACTGGGTCCACTAGGTAAGTGAGACATTACCCACTTGAGGAGGGGCAAGAGAATGATCCCCAAAAAAGAAACGACATTTGTTGAGGGAACAAGGAAGTAAATAAACAGGGCAACACCAGGGTTGGATGAACCAGTCCAGTGGTGTTGTAGATGTCTGTTGCTGTTTTGGTGATCCATGTCAGAAGTCCCTTTCTATTTCTGAAGAAATGCTCATTTTGCAAGTGGTTGGAGGAGTCACACCCCTACCTCTCACTCCCAAAGCTGGAACCAGAACTCCCCTCTCCCACAGGCAGCAAGGGGCAAGGACACAATCTAGCACTGACAAATCAGCTGGCTTATTTCTGAGATTTTTTTAAATGTCGAGGATGACCAAATATTCAATCACATCTGGAGTCCCATCAGTGACAGAACTGAAAAATATACAGGAGGCCAAGGCCACCGTGAGGTCCTAATCAGGAGATGCTTAGTTGCATTTCCTGATGCATTTTTCAGAGGCTAATTCTTTTTGTGGATCTGTGAGCTATCCGATATACTTTCAATACCTTCCTCAGCTCATAATAGCAGGAATCAATTTCCATCCCTTTCAACCAAGAACCCTGAAGACAGAAGTAGTTATTGTAATCAGGAGGGTACAAACGCTGAGGGCTTGAACCAAGGCAGGGGCCAGGAAGATGAAGAGAAGGAGATGCGTTCAACAGATAATGAGGAGGATGAAGTGCCAGGTGGAAGCTGAAGATAAAGGAGAGCGTAGGGTCAAGGACAACGTGCAGATTTGTAGTTTGGAAGCCAAAAAGAGTGCAGTGATATTCAGAGATGATACAAAAGGAGGATCAGATTTGTGAAGAGTAGGAAATGATGGGCTCAGTGTAGACCTGTTGAATGGGATACCTATTTGACATTCACTAAAGCATGGTGTTTACCTGGACTCACAGACATAGAAAACAAACTTATGGTTACCAAAGGGGAAAGTGGGTGGGAGGGATAAATTAGAAGCTTGGGATGAACTACTATATATAAAATTGATAACCAACAAGGTCCTATTGTATAGCACAGGGAGCTATATTCAATACCTTATAATAAACTATAATGGGAAAGAATGTGAAATATATATGCATACTGAATCACTTTGCTGTACACCAGAGACTAACACAACATTGTAAACCAACTATACTTCAATTAAAAAAAAAAAAAGCATGGTGTTTACCAGGCAGCTGGCTGTACAGATGGCTCTTAGAAAAGCCCAGGCTGGAGGTCTAGGAGATTAGAAAGAAACAGCTAGAAAAAGGAAGGGAAATCAGGAGAGTGTAGAGGCATAGGAACTAAGGAAGGAGTTTAGGACTGCAGGGACACTGGTCTTCTAGTGTCAAATGCTGCAAAAAAAAGGTCAAGATCAGGACGAAAATATGAATGCTGGGTCACTGGTCACCCAGCACCTCGGAAATCACTGGTGATTTGGGCAACTTCAGTGGAGTAGTGGAGAAAAAGACAGATTTCAGTGGATGAGGGATGACAAAGAGTGAGAAAGTAGGAACCATGCAAAAGGTTAAAAAAAAAAAAGAAAAAGAAAAGCAGGTTCATTTTAAAGGAGAAATAAGTGCCTAAAATTAACAAAGTACTGAGGATTACCTTTAAAAAATGAAGATCATTCATTCATTTTATAAATACTGAATGATCACCTCTCACTGTATAGGTCTTGGAGACATAGTGGGGGGAATAAAACAGACAGGGTCTTGCCCTCAAGAGCTTGTGGCCTACAGAAAGATGCTAAACAACGTGGTGAGTACCAGTGAGGAAAAGATTAGGTGTCCTGAGAGTCGGCAGTAAGGGGATCTTAATTTTTTTTTTTTTTTTGTGGTACGCGGGCCTCCCACTGTTGTGGCCTCTCCCATTGCGGAGCACAGGCTCCGGACGCGCAGGCTCAGCGGCCATGGCTCACGGGCCCAGCCGCTCCGCGGCACGTGGGGTCTTCCCGGACCGGGGCACGAACCCGTGTCCCCTGCATCAGCAGGCGGACTCTCAACCACTGCGCCACCAGGGAAGTCTGGGGATCTTAATTTAAGATGGAGGTTCAGAAAGAGCCTCTCCAAAGACCTGACCAGGAAAAGAGGGTCAGGTGGGGAGAAGGATTTCGGGAAGAAAGACCATCAAGTGCCAACACCCCAAAGTAGGGAGCTTGAGCCCATCTATACACAGAAGGGAAGGAGCCAGGAAAGACATGGGGCCAACTGATGCAGTTAGGAGCCCATGGTGGAAGGAGTGGCCTCCGCAGCAGGAACCACGCCTGTTCCACAGACACCGGGAGGGTGGGTGTGTGTGAAGGTGAGTCTGTCAGTTTGGAAGCAGGAAGTTGCAGGGCGGGGGGGGGGGGGGTTGTCTAATGGCTACTGTTTTCTTTGTGAAATCGCAGGCCTGGTGAGGCATGAGAGAGGTGGTGGCAGGAAGTGCTATTATGGGCAAGAGAGGAGGACCTGGGCTCACTCACAGCTCAACCCTCCCAAAGCAACCCCTCCTTAATAAGGTCTTCCTTGCTTTCTGGTACCAAAGCTTCAATAACCAGGACAGAGGAGCCCCAGATTCCTTGATGCCTGACACTAGAAAGAGCTTCTGAGATCTTAACTGCCATTCATTTTCCCTACTTCATAATTAAGTAATTTACTCAACAGGAATCAATTAAATGCCAAAAATATGGCCATCAACCCATCTCCTCAGGAAGCCTCCGTCCACTGGAAACTGTTGATATCCTTCTTTCAATGGCCTTCCCTAATTTAATAAAGTAGGCTTCTTCCTTCCTTTCTCTTGCTTTCCTATTCATATTATGTCTGGATATCTTAAACTCATTCAGCTTTCAATAAAGTGAGGTCTGGGTTTTTTTTCTCTGTTTAATACTCAAGCACAATCACCTATTCATTTGTAAGGCAAAATTAAATCAATTCTTTAGGAGGTGGCTATTGACCGAGGATGGAGGTTCAGCACTCCCGGCACAGAGTCAAGTACGTCCTAAGCTATGATGGCTTAACAATATCCCCAGTCATTTGCTTCTACATTCACTCACATACACAAATATGTTGGCCTCCAAGGATTTCTGAATCCGACTTGATATTTTTTTCAGATTCAACTCCAAACAAAGTATACTAGTCTCAAACTGTGGTTCAGAATAATGACTTAAAAGTATCTCTCATTACAGCAAATCAGGCATGAAGCATCCAATGGCAGTTTTCTTGTAATGCAGACATTGTGAAGAGTTTGTGGTGATCTCATACCAAACGGGACACATTAAGTCCACAAGGAGAAAAAAAAAAGCTACAGAGAGGGGACAGGATTAGTAAGGATAGAGAATAAAGATAACTGGAGCTATTTAAACAGCATTGTTCCTTTCTGAGTGGTGGTAGCTAAATGGAGGGTTCTAGATCACAGCCAACAACCAGTCTTGCCAGAACTGCCAGGGACACACACACACACACACAAAACACACATATATACACAGACACTCATCCTTTATTTCCAGGCAGAAGCTACCATGATTCCATTTGTTAATGAAGTATTTATTCAATCTCCCTCAACAGTTATTCCATATCCTACCCTAACTGCCATCAATTTAAAACTCTAGCACTTCATATTATTTTAAAAGAAACATTCTGAGCTTTCTGTAAAAAGCAGAGGCAGGATAATTTGCTACAGATCTGTAGAATGTAAATGATGGCAAATGGAGGGATAAGGTAAGGAACAAGGTGGGGTGCACATTAAAAGACCTCTTCACACTCCAGTTTTCAGGCTTGCAATGGGTGAGCTGGGAAGGAGAGAAGAATGTGGGTGCTGTTAGAAGAATGTATCATATGCTTTGGGATACTGTTTTCCACTTTCTCCCCACTCCCTTTTTTTCAAAAGAAAAAAACATGCCTGGGAGAAACATACCAATGTAAGTGCTACTCGTAATTCATAGAAAAGTTCACCACTGGATTCGCTCAGCCAGTTTCCTATTTGCCTCCGACTACTTGTGACTTATGTAAATTGCTGTCTAAAAGAACAGAAAAGCCTCCATCAGCACAAAGCTCCATCAGGACAGACTCCGCGGCAGCAAGGAAACATTAACCCCCCAAACTCCACATCAAGCTGAAAAACAATGCTCCTGGCTGTCATTTTTCATTCACATCAGCCCCATAGTTCTATTAAACAAGCTTGTTTTTATTGACTGCTTCCTTCACACAGCATAATAAAGTAGACGTCAGCCCACACAGACTACATCTTGAAACTCAGGGCTTTACTTTGGGGATGGGACTCTGTAAAAGAAGAGGACAAGTTTCAAAGGCTCTCCCTGACTGGTATCTACCAAATGGGGAAACGATGGGGCTCCTTTCTGTTCCTCACGCTCCCAGAGCTGCTGTGATTGACTTGAAATTTACCAGTTTCCCAAGAGGCTACTTGAAAAGAAAAGAAATTTCACAATCTTGAACAGTCCCCCAACTATCCCTACTCCTACCTCAACTTACAAGAGGACTTTTGTATACATAAAGTTTCAGGAAACAAAGCATACAAACACTCACACACAAATAAACTCCCCGAACTAAAAGCAGCGTATAATTGTGTTTTGGTTGGAGCTTTTCCAGCCCTGTCACCCGCTCTCTGTTAGGAGTAAATGAAACCCTCTGCTTTGGCAAAGTTGGAAACAGACAAACTCTCCTCAGTTTCAAGCTGCACAAGGCCTCCCTCATCTCTCAGCCCCCTTAAAGCCTCCAACAAAATAAATTCACTGCTGAACAGCCAACAAGAAAATTAAAACAAAAAACCAACCTATTCCCCAAATAAAGATCTTTCACTTCTCCCCCTCCCCCCGCAGCTTCCCCTTTTAGCCGGAAACACACCACGTTTCCAATTTCTGAACCCCTTTTTCAAGAGACCCTTGACTCTTAAGGCTCTTCCAGGGGATCTGGCTTTCGGCTGTCCTGATGCAGGCAAGCAGCGCTCTTCCAAGTACATTTTGCGTTCTTGGAGTCGATACTGGGGCTGTTCCGTTTCCAGAGAAATCTAGAAAGCAGCTTTTAGTGGGCTGGCTGAGCTAGGTCCGACTCTTCCTCCCCTCCCCTTTGAACGGCCGCGGGGTAAGAAGGGTCCAGGATTCGGCACATTCGGCTCTAACTGAGCAGCGAAGGCGCAAGGAGAGCGGACAAAGTACCCATCGCGCACTTTTAAATTCCCATCTGCTCCCCTACTCCGCCCTACTTCCACATTCCTCCGCAGAATCTGGCGGGGCCCCCCAGCAAAATCAAACTCGTACCTTCCTTCGATTCTTCTGCTTCGGAGTGCATGGTGTCAGGATAAGCGGTGGCAGAAGCGACTGCCGCTGACATGGACGAGCTGCAAATTTGCTTGGCAGCCCAAACCCGCACACGACGGAAAATAAAAGGAAGGAAAGCCACTAAAATCAAAACCTCCGCGGGGCGGGAGGGCTGGTTCTGGTGCAGGGATTTTCAGGGGGAAAGTTCTGCAAGAGTGACGAATCGCGTCTCAGCTGGGCGGCGGGAGTCCGCCCCCGGGGCGCGCGCCCCAGCCCGTCGCCGGCGACCTGGCGGCTGGTGGCCGGGCGCACGCAGGTGGGGCTGACTTTGTGGAGGGGCCGGGCAGAGGGATGCCGGCCGCCAGGACCCCGGACGGGCCATGCCTGGTAAATCAATGTGAAGGGAAGAAAAAAGACCCATCTCGGCGCGCGCTGCTGTTTTACATAAGGCATAAACGCATACGCAGTCCAAAGAATGCTTCTCCATCTTTAGGTTACATTTTTCGACGCCCATTTAACTTTCTGTGTCTTGGGGTTTATATGCCCAAAATGAAGGATTTTAAAGCTGCTCGGTTTTACACGTTATTTTTGTAGGAAAGTAACGTGGATATTGATCCTTGTGCCTGGAAGGTACCTGCTTCACAAGCCCAAGAGGGGGGCCTTTATCAGAAAGTGGGGTGTAGCCTCCACCCCTTACCTTTGCGCAGGAAAAGTAGACAGGGCGGCTTTCTCATTCCGTATAACCCGGGCGAGCACTCCTACTCAAACCCCCAACCCGGGAGAACTAACTCCTCTGCAGTTACGCAAGGGCCATCCTCCAGACAGAGGGGGCGATTCCCTCCCCGCGCTAATAGCAACTACCAGGGATAAATTCCTTCCAAAAAGCCGAAAGAGGAGGCGTGGGTGGGGAGGTAGTCAGGCTTTTGAAATGCTGATAGAATAAAGAGGCTGGAGAGCCTGGAGGACAGATCTCAATTCTGCCCCCTGGTCGGGTCCACAAGCTCCTACAACCGGCTGAGAGGAAGACGTCTTAGCTTTGTGAAACCTTAATTTTTCCTTCGGAGAATGGGAGACCAGAGCTGCCACCGACATACCTGTCTTAATGAGGTATTTTGCAGAGCATTAGTTTTATTACCAATCTAAGGCAACAGGTCCTCAAATAACATACCTGAAAGATCCAATAGGAAACTGTGAGAAAAGTTACATTCTTTTAATAAATATATTTTCCAGCTGCTTTCTTTTTCTTCATTTCCCTTTTTTTTTTAATATGGGCAAAAAACAAGAAGAGAGGCCCTATAGTAAATTTAATGAAAAGAATATACAACAGATATAAAGAATCTGAATTAAGATTTAGTTCTGCCATTTATTATTTGTATGACCTTGAGCAAATTATTTAACTTCTCTGGGCTTCCCCTTCCTCATCTGGAAAATGAGGATTAATCAATTTTATTTACTTCACAAATTTATGTTTGGTATTGAAGAAGGTAATATAAGCAAAAAGTGATATGAAAACCATAAAATCCTACACAGATTATTAAAAACTACCACCACTATTAAAAGTAAATTTTTGTAAAAGATATTCTTGGGTTTTATTTCAGTATTGGGTTTGAACAGAAAAGAAGTGTTTATGCTGTTCACAAGCAGCGAAGGCTATTATAAATATTAATATAAGACCTAGATATTAAATCAGTTCCTACTGCTGAGTGATTCTAACATGCTTAAGACACCAAGAAGAATTTTATCTCAATTCTACTAAAAGGGCAGGATGATGAGAGGAAGACATAGCCAGTCAGAAAGGAGAAAAGAGGAGAAACATCTGGAAAATATCAGTATTGTGGAGCCTCCCGGAAACTGACCTCACCACCAAAAGGGTAACAGGCTGCACCCTTCCAAAAATCGCGGTTAAGTGCGAGGTCCCCCCTGCCACACATCCTGAGCTGCTAGGATGCATACCTTCACTCTGTAACTTCAGACTTACGGAGGAGATATGAAGGTCATTCTGAACCCAAAGAAAAGCTCCCTTACCGGTCAGAAGCGACCTTTCCTGTCTCATCCAAGGAATCATTCTGTAAGCCTCCCCACCTCACCCCACACGAGCCATCTGTCCTTGCCCTCCCCCATGGCAGCCCAGACTTCCACAGATGTCAGCCAGGAGCCCTGCAGGATCTCACCAGGGCTGTGAACTACATAAAGATAGTTCCCATTCATCTATAATTGGAGTAAGATGCAACACCTTTTCAAGGTGATGATGACGCAGATTCACGCAACCCAAAGTCCAGGCCCCATCAGCCACAGGAAGGACTCACTTTTACCTTCTTCCTTCAGAAAGTGCCCCCATAAGAATGATTTACGAAATGTCCTCCTGCAAGTCCAATTATGTACAAACCACATAAGGTGTGTTAAAGTACACATCCTAATGTCAGACTTGTTTTACACTGGGTTCACAAAAAGGCCTTCAGCTCCACTCAGTTTAGCCGAGAACAACTGCTGAATGAGCAGTTCACGCGCTGCTGTGTCAGCCTCCTAATTCAATTTAGAGCCGTTTTAGCAGCTAGGTTGATCTTTGAACTTTCGCTGGGATCCTCAGGAAACCTGGCAAAAAACTTTTGTATTTAAATGCAGTCCAGAAGTCACCTTGGGGAACAATGTCCTGATATAGCTCAAGTGCAAGGCATGCTCAGTCTATTTTAAAAGATTGTATCACAGCCTCTCTCCATCTTGTCCTACCCTCCCCCCCGACCCCACTCCCCAAAAAACCACTTTTCTTTAGGATCCAAAATTCCAGATATTCTAGGACCTCTCCATATGAAAGTGTCCATGTCCTTCTCAGAAGTTCTACAGAAGTGTGTTTCACTGTTTGTAAGCATTTTTCTCTGTTTTGTGGTTAACTGTAAATTTATCTAAATCTCCTTAACCGCCTAAAAGAAGAAACCAGCTGACTGTGTTAGTAAAATAAGGTATTAGTTCAGTGTCTGCCTCTAATTAGCTCTTTCCAACTTCTTATTTCACTCCTCTGAACTACAACTGTATAATATATGACACGAGGACGTCGGTTTAAATGGTGTATATATTTTGTATGTGTTCTATGAAATCATCAAAAAAACTACCCAAGGGTTTCTATGTTTATTTTTTCCACAACACTCTCTGTATACTAGCCTAAAAATAGTATCTATTCAATAAATATTCACTGAATAAGAAAAAAGAGATATTGTGTGGATAAGGATGCGCCTCAGTCACCTGTACAACTTGAAGCTACACTGCCTCCCTCCCACCAAAGAATGGTGACAAAGGGCAGCTGATTCTCTGGGGTTTCCCTGGTTGTCTACGGTAACAGACAGATACTAAGTCAGTCACTTCGTCTTGATTTTGCTCTGTTTTCAAAAGGAGATTACTTTTTAGCCCTAGTAAATATGCTCCAGTACATCATAATGATTTGTTGTCTGGTGTAAGTACAACCTGTTCACTTCTGTATGTTTAAGAAACACTCCACCACCTCTTAGTGTGGCTTGGAATATGCTCTGAAGTCACAACAACAATCTCTTACAGACCACCTGATACAAAATAGCAACTTAGTTAGCAGCACTTCTCATTTAATACCAAACTGCTTTGAAATACTATGTTGAACTTCTACCCATGTCCAACAGTGGCTCTCCCACCTTCTGTATCAAGACGGGAGAGTTACAGTGCTGGCTAAGATTCTGTTTTTTGTTTGTTTGGTTTTTTTTTCATTCAGTCAGTCATTATCGAATATTTACATGTGTCACATGTAAAAGGGCTCTGCTCACATGGAGCTTACTGGCATAATTTTGGTAATTTTGACCAGAGACTTAAAGAGTTCAACCTTCCAAGTGATCTTGGCTCTAAGGAAGGTTTATTAGCACCACCTCTCAACTGAACTTTATACAGAACAGCAGAAACATCTCCTCTTAAATTATACCTCAATAAAGCTGTTGGGAAAATGCCTGGGCTTTGGACCTTTTGCTTACAGTGGCCCAGATGTCTGCTAAGAACAGGGGAGGGCAGCAAGTGTTCAGATTTACACAGAAGAGAAGCCAGCAGAATTGGGAAGAGAAGGTACAGTTCATTCAGGAGGTACCACATACTCTGCTCCCATTCAAGAATGTTGTAAGTTCTCTGCAGTGAAAAAGACTAAGCATCTCTGTCAATTTGTTATAGACTTAACGGCTTCTAGGTCATAAGAATACCATGCTACAGAAATGGTCATTCCATCAATATTTTTATTTCTACCCTGCTGACAAGAGGTTGAATCTGTATAAACAACATTTTAGGTCGGGGGAAAAAAAAGAGTTGTTTACTTGGTATAAAAAGTGGCTTTCTGGGCTTCCCTGGTGGCGCAGTGGTTGAGAGTCCGCCTGCCCATGCAGGGGATGCGGGTTCGTGCCCTGGTCCGGGAGGATCCCGCATGCTGCGGAGCGGCTGGGCCCGTAGGCCATGACCGCTGGGCCTGCGCTTCTGGAGCCTGTGCTCCGCGATGGGAGGGGCCACAGCGGTGAGAGGCCCGCGTACCGCAAAAAAAAAAAAAAAAAGTGTTTTTCTTCTATTTGACTTTGAGGCTTTCCTCGCCTTTTCTTCTGTTATTTATGTCTACACCCTTGAGAGTCTTTAAAGGCTTTCATGATCTATGTATGAAGTTGGCTTTCAATCCCTCTCCTCACAGAAGGATCTGTGTTCTTGGTCTCACCTGGTTAGGGCTGCAGGCTTTGCATCCTTCTTCTCCTCCTCAGACATTCTCTTGTATTTAACCTTCCAAAAGAGGGGTGGGGCTAAACGGGTGTCTCACCAGAGCCCCTGCCTGGCCCAGGTGATCTCACTCTTCTTCCTTAAGAAAGTTTTATTTACCAATAGTGGAGAAAGGGCCCTGCAAATGACAGTGGAGGTTCCTTACACACCTTCTCAGGAGGCCAAGCCCTGAGCCTCAAGTGGTCTCCTGCTTATGCACTGCTGGTACTGGGATGAGGTGGAGGAGATTGGGAGGCAGGGACAGAACTGCTGTGAATCAAGGAAGAAGGCTGAGGATAAGTGTGGAGACGGAGGATGGGGAAAGCTGCCTCCCAGGGCCCTGCCTGGGAGTCTGAAGTTTGTTCTGGGTAAACCCTCTCCTCATTCTTCCCTATGGCATTTTCAGTGTATCCTCCAGGCTCACTAATGCTCTGGGTGTGAGTGGTTAATTCTGAGGGAATGGGAAGAAGTGCTGACATCTGAAGTGAGCGCACACAGGGAGACAACAATACATCTGGGAGACACTTGTTTCCTAGACTATATCAGTGTTCGCTTTTATTTCTCTCCTAAGAAATCTTCCTTTTGCTAAAAACTTTTAGCAGATGATGAAACACACACACACACACACACACACACACACACATGCACACACACACACTCAAAATCAGGTCCGAAAATACTATCTGAAGAATTTATGTCTTTGGGTCTTTCTTTTGTAATACTTAGCTTATGATGCCTTGCATTTATATATGTTTTATTCAGACTTCTCAGTTAGTTCCCTTGGGTCACTATACTCATTTTACAGATATGTAAATAAAGAAAGGGAGGTTATAAAATTTGCTCAAGGTCACAAAACTAAGTAATAATGTTTTTGAGACTACAGTAAATGCAAACCAGACCTCCTGTTTCCTATATCCAGACTTTCTCACTCTATTAAACTACTCACGTAAAATTCAAGTCCTTTATTTTGCAGAAGAATAATTCAAAGATTGCTATACTGGAAGATTCTCAGAAAGTTTGAGCTGGTCATGATTCTAGGATGGAATGCTCAAATCACTCTGTTCAAATGCTTAGATCACAGCCTCAAATCAAAGCTATTCCATTCCTGATATTCAATGCTTTAAATAAACCATAAGTTTCATAGCGCCTATTTATTCAGCCACATGAAACTACAGGTCTTTTTGTTTTGTTTTGTTTTTGTGGTACGCGGGCCTCTCACTGTTGTGGCCTCTCCCGTTGCGGAGCACAGGCTCCGGACGCACAGGCTCAGCGGCCATGGCTCACAGGGCCCAGCCGCTCCGCGGCATGTGGGATCCTCCCGGACCGGGGCATGAACACGTGTCCCCTGCATCGGCGGGCGGACTCTCAACCACTGCGCCACCAGGGAAGCTCTTTTTTTTCTTTTTTAAAGTAAAAGTTCGCTCAGGACCCTGACTAAACCTCCTTGGATGTGAGGCTGCCAGGAGCAGAGAAGAGAACACCAGACTCAATGTGGGAGAACTGGGCCTAATTACCACAAACTCAGTAAGCACTGCCTCATTTACATTAGGACTTTATTTTTCTATTCATTCTTCTATCACTTTTCTTCTAAAAATCAGCAAGCCATTTAAGCTCTCTGAGCGTCTGTTTGCACATCTGTAAAATGGGGATAATGCCACTTATTTCACAAGGTAGCAACAATAAAAATATGAGTCAAGAATGTGACGAAGCACTGAAAATTATGAAGTTCCCCTCATCACTGTTGCAAATACTTTCATGAATAAGGCCAGATTATTTTAGGTTGTGGAGCATCTATTTGGAAGCCCTAGATGCTGGCCCTACAGAAGTTCCAGATAGGTGTGGCAATTTAATGTGTGTGGTCCAGCGATGGAAAGTGAAAATAAAAGGGCTGAACCTCACTGTGCCCAGGTTAATGGGGTCAACACGGGATAACCTGAGAGGGGCTACAGAAGGGATTCGCCAGGAAGAAAAGAGGCAGGGCTGAGACTGGACCCAGAAGGCCGTGCCACACCTGACCTATGCATCCCTGGCGTATCTTCAGAAAAGGAGCAGGAGGAAAACATGATCAGTGATCATAGTCACAGAAACTCAGGCTTGGAATTGACCTTAGAGGTCATTTACTCTAATCCTCTACCTGGCTATGAAGCACTCTCCTAGACACGTCACAGGCAGCAAGCATTCATCCAGAATCTCCTTGATTACTTCTATTAACAGAGGCTCACTCCTTTAACAGGGTCCCACTTCCTCTCTAATCATTAGAAAGTTCCTCCTTATAATGAACTGAAATTCAAGTTTAAGGGCAGTAATATTCAAACTACTTCCACTCTAACCACTACCTATACTGCTTACTGCAAGGAAATAATTTTATGAGGAGATAAACAAAGATTTTTTTAACTGAATTTTCTTTTTCAACAGCCTACTGGAGACCCCCTCGTATTGGCTAGTAATTGCAGTAGAATGCAATGTGAGACAGTTATGCAACTTTCCAGGGCTGGCCACACATCTGCTATTGATTATCATGAAGTATTCAGAAGCAAGCAGCTTTGCTTGAGGCGGCAGCAGTGACAATCTCTTTCTCTTCCGTGTGTTCATTCTAAGGGGGTAGAAAAGGATGCCAAGACAGGTTGGGTAGTGTCCCTACCTGATCACATCTGAGCAGTTAAGATCTTTATCGGGGTTTCTGACCAAACTTTTGAAATCCATAAGAAAACGGAAGTAGTGCTCATATGTGGAATTTGGACCATAGACTCCTGGTCTGAGATCCGTTTGAAAGTCTAATCCATTCCAAGTTGTCATATTTGGATTTTAACATTGAGTTTCTGACATGGGTAGATTCTCTATTAAGTTAATATTCGTGCCAACTCGTCACTGTTTAAGAGACAGAAAACGCTGGGAGGTGAAGCTACAGGGCTAGACAGGCTTGCCAGGTGAAAGTAGCCAAGGCTGAAACTCAGCAGACAAACTCAGCAGGTGATGAAAATGTGAACCAAAGCAGAACTTATCCAAACAGGGTTTCAGGAGGAAAAGGGAGGCTGTTTTGCAGGTAGCACTGAAAGGCATGGATCAGAAGTTTTTCCTTTTGAATAGGTCAGGTTACAAAACTTAAGTTATTCAGTTTCTCCTTAAAGAGCTATAGAAATATGTAACAGTTACGATTCACAAAATTGTAAACATTACCAAAATGAATGTATTTTCTGGGAAAGTGGTGACATGAACAGTATACCTGCCTACCTACCTAAAAAAGGTCTTATTAAGTCCATTCGTTTCCTCGTAGAAACAAGAAAGCTACAAATCACTAACTTTTTAAATTTGAAAACTATTTCAATAGAATTTTTACTACTGAATTCAGCAAAGTCCCATCGCATGCCATTCAACTTTCTCAAATTCAGTTATGTACCATCAGCCCAAAACAGACAGAAAGAGAGAGAGAAATAATAACCTAAATGGTGCATTAGCCACCATGAAATGATTTTATGCTGAAGAGTAAGCATGAGATGGAGCTGGGGCTTTGCTGGTCCCTCTCTGACCCTTGTTTCTGCATTGCCTCTCACACTGGGGGCATCTCATACACTGATGTTGAATGTCGTGGTTAAGGCTATGCATGTTTTTTTTTAATGTCAAAGTACCTCTAAAGACAAGGCAACTATCCAATCTAGTCCAAAAGAAACAGGAACTTGTTCCAATGCTGGAGGAAACACTTACAATAAGTCCTATACTTACTGGAAGATGGTATGTTATCCTCCAATCTGGTAACTTCCTAAAAGATTTTCAGAAACAATATTGACCCTATACAATTTTTACATTACACCTGACTCTTCTGTACTCTTAACCAAATCGGTACCTTAGATTCTCGTATGTTAGAATGATGTGGTCAGAGTTGGTGAAAGAGACTTACAATTTGAGCTCTGATATCCTCAAATTGTGTGCCATGGTGCCTGAGAGCACTACAGCAAACTCGAGGGGGTGTTTAAATTTTTGAGGAAGACATAGCGTTATTCAACATCTCTCAGACACTGCGTGAACTAGTAGTTCAAGCCAGTTCACAGTGTAACATTAGACTGTTATATTTCTTTGGATGAGAGCATTACTTTGCAAAGCTGGGTTGTAGGCAGTTGCTGTACTAAAAAGCAAATATTATGTGAAAAGTAACGTGAAACAGGAAATTAGGATAGTGGAATACAATCTGATTTCAAGGTTTAAGAAGTTGTGAGGTGGCCAGTGATCAATTTATTGCCTCACAGCTCCAATTCACCCTCTGCAAAAATAAAGATGGAACTTTACATATTTTTTGTCTTGCCAGCTGGTTCTACCCTAAGCTTTGTCAGTGGAGTGCCATGGAGAGACATTACAGGAAGAGGAACTTTTGTTTCCTGGTTCTGGTGTGCTCTTGCTGCAAGCTGCCTCAAGCATACATGGCTTCTCCAGCCCCCAGTTCCTGCAATGCAGGCACCTTCTTCAGCGACTGGCCCCTGCTGTACATGGTGGTCAGCACCAACCAGCCTCCAGCAGCTTCTGCTGGCGTCCCCCTTAGGTGGTTTTGTAGCAGAGCCCCTCCAGTGGGAAACCTCCCCATGAACAGATTTCCTCGGCATCCTAGAGGATGGATTTCCAGCAAGTTCTACCAGCACAGCGCTACTGTGACTTCTCTGCCATCCAAGGTGCCAAGGCTAGCCATCCTCTCCCCAACAAGGTCCACAGTAGAAGAGAGAGCAAGTTTGGGTTTGGTGCCTTGTTTCAAACCCAGGGGAAGAGGCTGCTCTTTATATTTGTTATTCCTCTGTTCTTCAGAATTCTCTTTACTTCCTAACAGCCAACCCTCATCAAAATGAATATTTCTTTAAAAAATTTTTTTCTTTCTTATTACTGTTTTCAATTGTGGTGAGATGCACATCACATAAAATGCACCATCTTAGACGTTTTTAAGTGTACAGCTCAGTAGTATTAAGCACACATACATTGTTGTGTAAGCCTCACCACCATCCATCTCCAGAACTCTTTTCATCTCGCAAAACTGAAACTCTATACTCATTAACACTAACTCTCCATTCTTCCCTCCCCTCAGCCCCTGGCAACCACCATCCTACACTCTCTCTCTGAATTTGACTACTCTAAGTACTTCATGTACGTGGAATTACTCAGTATTTGTCTTTTTTGTGACTGGTTTATTTCACTTAGTTAACGACCTCAAGGTTCATCCATGTTGGAGCATGTATCAGAATTTCCTTCCTTTTTAAAGCTGAATGATATTCCACTGTGTGTATATACTACATTTTGTTTCTTCCCTTCCTCCATCAATGGACATTTGGGTTGCCTCTACGTTTTGGCTATCATGAATAATGCTGCTATAAACATAGGTATACAAATACATGTTCAAGTCCCTGTTTTCAACTCTTTTGGGTATATACCCAGAAGTGGAATTGCATATGGCAATTCTACTTTTAAGTTTTTAGGAGCCGCCATACTGTTTGCTAGTGAATATTTCTTTATATTAAACTTTCCTGTTCAAATTATCATGTGCTTTATCTCCTGATTGGATCCTGACTGAAACATGCAAGGCCCAACAGATGCACCCATTCCATTAGTAAGTAACTGGTGAAGAATGAAATAAAAACATTATTTTTTAACCTTTCAATTTATGTGTATTATTTTTTCACATGGCTACAAAGTTAATAGTACATAACTACTTATTAAGTTATTGCGACCTAAGCACTTCATAAGTGAAACTGCTAGATACTTCTTGTATCCTAGAAATAATATGAAAAAATTACTGAGACACTAAGGGTTCCATGAGTAAAGATGTTGGGAACCTTTGCTCCGGCCTATATGTTTCCAGCTGCCCTTAGGACAAGTCTGCTTGGAAGGTTCATTAGGCTCACCTTGGAGGGACACTCACCTAGGGAGTATCCTTATACTTGAAGGCACAGATAGATCCCTTCCCCACCCCCAGCATCTTGGTTTTCTTCATAATATTAAATTCGTTCTTACTCGGGCAATGATGGCTAGATACTTATGATTATCATTGACTTAGGCTGCTTTGTGTCCCCTTATTTCTAATCTAAGTCCCACAGTCAAAATGTTTCCCGAATAGGCCTTTTCCCCCTCCGTTCCCACAGCTATTAGTCTATCATCGCTAGCTGGTATTATCTAACAGATTCAAACTGATTTCCCTTAAATGAGACCACGGGTTGAAAATTCAAACGCCCACTGAGGCTAGAAATACAATGATTCGTACCTGCCACAGTCCCTGCACACACGAAAGCCGCTGAGCTAAGCAGGCTATGGGCCAGGTGCCCAGGATGCCAGCTGGAACAACAACCTCTCTCTCCCAAAGAAAGCGCTGGCAATGCAAGTGAGTGTAAATGACGCTACTAGTGGCAAAATCATGACTGCTCCCCACTCCATACACAAGTACACATGAATGATTTGAAAAGCAAGTAATCATTCAGAAACTTTGACAATTGTTTCCATTAACTGGAAATTACTGGAAACAAACCTTATGACACATCTTGTGCAGCCACACTGTTGGAACAGGCTGCAGTCTATTTTTTCTGCTGTTATGCTCTTTTTTTTTTTTTTTTTTTAACCCCAAAGCCTAGCTCAGGTCTCAACTCCTCCATAAAGCCTACTGAAGCCCACAGTGAACTTAACTTCCACTGTGAAATTCTAACACACTTAAAGCTGATACTCTGGATGTTAGTTGTCTTCTGAGGCAGATTTGTAAGCTATTTGGAACATAAGATTATATCTTGTGGGTTTTTTTTTCTCCTTTCTAGAGAGTAGAACATACTGGATACTGTGAAGGTACTATATAACTAATAAAATAATCATTCAATCATTTCATAATATTGAATTATGACAACATGTAAGAATAAGCCTAATTTCTCCTTACCCCAAAAGTACGTTACAAGGAACTGTGTACATAAATATCTGTTATCTTCAAAGACAGAAAACAAGAAAATTTGCATTGCATCTGGAGAACTGAGGCTGGTAATCTACAACAATCCAAAACTCTATCGGATAAAAAGCCAAGAAGAAAATAATTCTGACAGCTGCAAACCTTCTGTTTTACAACATGCACAGAATGGAGGCACTTCCTCTTAACATCCTCATAAACAGAGTGCTGAGCAAATGCAAACAGCCCCAGTAGAAGACACTGGAGTCTAGGCTTCAACTAATGGATTGTGCTTATCTTTATAGAGGCAACCTCGCCAGCCCCCTAGCAAACCCACCACAGTTGTCCTAGGAGCCATGAATAAGATGGATTGAACAAAATTTCACTTCAGTTGATGGAATTTCCAGGGCCAGCAAGGTACCAACAGAAGCTGCCCACTTTAAAAGAGCAGCGGCCTCACCTTCCTCAGAGTGGGAATGCTGTTTCCTTTCAATTAAGAACTAACATCCAGCACTGGGCCACCTGAATAATATATACTAATAAATCCCAAAGGAGAATTCCAGACACCTCTTTTACTCAAGGCATGACCTCCTCTGAGGTGATAAACATTCTATTAAGCAAGTCTCTTAGGAGCAAGTTTTCCCTCAGAGGCTGTTTGCACTTACAACATGCTCTGTTTTCTGAGGCCAATTTGGGATCCACTGTTGCACAACATGTAATTAATTTTGCCATCTGTTTTCTTAACGGATGGAATTAACCTGTGAATGTAGAAAGGCAGCACTTTGGTTGTCCCAAACATCCTGTTATCTGGACCAGAGGAAGGAAAAAGTATCCCACTTGGCCATAGCCCCAAATTCTGAACCAGCAACCCAGTTTAGTACCAAACAACTTATGTGTTTCAATTAAGCTATGTCTTAATATCATCAGCAATAATAAGTATAATTTATCAAACACCTACTATGTGCTAGGTATTATGCCACACACATTACAGAACGTATCTCCACTCTTACGATATCTCAGCAAGGTGGTATTTTCTAGCTCTTGCAGTGCTTCTGTATACATCACCACTGATCCTCACGATAATCCTGTAAGGAAGGAATCTTGGGTATTACTGGCTCCATCTGCTTCTGAAGAGGATACGGATCCTCAGAGAAATAAGTGGCTGGCCCAAGGTCACTTAGCTAGGACTGAATGTGAACTGAGACTGGAATGCGGGTCCCTCTGACCTCATTCCATGCTACTTTCCTATACCTTAGGATGTGTCTGAATAAGCAGAGCACAGATCATTTTAATTCAAGGCAAATGCGCCATACGCTCCAAAAGAAGAGGAATATAGTGCAGTAAGAGAGGTCAGACAGCAAAGCCAACCCAGAGGCTCTGAGCCTGGCTGACTTGGAGGAAGAGGGAGCCAGACATGAATAGAAAAGGGCAAGTCCAGAGGAGGAACAGATGTGGCAAGGGGAATGTGGTTCCACTCACATATCTGAGCCTGGGTCAGAGCAGGACAACCAGTGTGGGGATGTGTTCTTCTACCAGACCAATTTCCCAGACAGCCAGGGCCCTTCAGGGAGTGCTGCTGTTTCTACAGGCCTCACAGCCTTTGATGAAAATATTTCTACAACACATTGCATAGGATATCTCCTCTTCACTAAACAAAGGCTGTGGAACATACTTTATTTTTTTCCTACAAAATAGACTACTGTTGTTAATTACACTATTCTCTAATATATATATGGACCTACATTTTTCACTAAGCCTTGCGGAGCACAGGCTCCCGACATGCAGGCTCAGCGGCCATGGCTCACAGGGCCCAGCCGCTCCGCGGCATGTGGGATCTTCCCGGACCGGGGCACGAACCCGTGTCCCCTGCATCGGCAGGTGGACTCTCAACCACTGCGCCGTCAGGGAAGCCCAAATGTGTCCTTTTTCAATTTTTCATTGTTCATATGTTCCATTGGTTTCATCCATAGGTGACCCTGACTTGTTCAACATAAGCAATGCAGAGGGCTTCTGCTTGGTCATGAGTGGCTGAATGGGAACGGTCAGGATTTCCTGACACCTGTCTTCTTCTTCAGAGTCAGATGTCACTTCTTATTCACAGTATCTAACAACTGCTCTACATCTTCTAATTGGAGGTCCAAGGGACTTAGGGAGAACCAAAGGTTGATGGAAGAAGTCAGGGGTTCACCATCTGTTCTAGACAAAGCTGAAGATGTCATCTTCATTTATGTAGTTCTTCATTCTACAAATATTTATTGAGCATCCACCGTGTACAGGTATAAGGCAAATGGTGTAGATAAAACAACCATGGTACCTGCTCTCACAAAGCCCGCAGTACAGTGGGGGAGGGTGAAGAACACTAATTAAAATACAGTATGATAAGTGCAATAGCACAAAAGTAGGGGGTGTTATGAAGACTCAAAGGACAAGTACCTAAATCGGACCTGGGGGAGGGAGTCATCAAGGAAGGCTTCCTGAAAAAAGTGATGCCTAAGCTAAAACTTGAGAGTCAAGGAATTAGCCAAGGAAGGGGAGATAGGAGAGAAAAGAAGGAAGAATGGTTTCAGGTAGAGTTAACAGCATGTTTAACAGTCCACAGGTGAAAGAATAACTGAAAGGAAGATTAAAGAAAAAGCCAATGGATAGGAAAATCAACTGGCCACTGGGGATCTTTGAGAAAGACGATAGAGTAACAGAACTAGAGATAAAAGCCAAATTGCAAGGGGTTGCGGAATAAACTGGTATTAAGGTAGTAGAAAAAGGACCGGTGGACTATTCACTTATGGAATCTCGCTGAGAAGAGTAAGTTGGAAGAGTACTCTGAGGAGAAAGCAGTGTCAAGAGAGCACAACTTTAGCACAGCTTGAATTGAGTGACTTTGCCGAAGGAATATTTAAATTCACAAAGCTCTCCCACTGGCCAATACCAGACACAGGGAAGCTGGTGCCATCAATCTCTTACAAAAACACATGTGCAATAATTTGCATGGACTCTCACACAAGTTTAAATTATATTAAAAAAAAAAAATGAAGTCGAACCCCCTTCTCCAAGCTCAGTGGCTGGTGCTAGGCCAGCAGGTCTTACCTGAAACAGGGCAACACAAGGTGTTATCTCTAAGGCACCTGGGAGGTTCCCAAGCTCCAAATTACCCTCTTAGCACTACAGGAAATACTCTCATTAGAGAGGCGGTACTCTGGGCTAAACTTTGCCCTATTTTCTGTACTACCATCAGGTTCTTTTAAAAATACAAGCGTATCTTGGAGGAGAGGCCTGTGAATGACTAACATCTAAGAGTAAATGAACTCACTGGTTTCTTTGTTCCTTCACTGGGCATCCCAGGTGGTAGCAGGAATGCAGAAATTAAGAGTGTGGGGAGCGGGGGAAGGGGTGGGGGGAGGGGAGGGGGAGGGGAGGGTGGGGGAGGGGAGGGCTGGGAAAAGAGTAAATGCAAGTTTATTCCATCCCCAACTCCACCCTGCTCACTAATCTCCTGCCTGCCTCACACCAAGAAAAGGCAAAGAGGAGTAAACAAACCCAGAGGACGACTTGCCAGGCAGGTGGGTGAGTTTCAAATGCTTGGGGTTCCTTATCTTTAGTGATGTAAATTTTTCTAATGATGTAAAATACTCAGAGTTGTTTTGACGAGATTTCCATCTCTGCTTCTCTAAATTGATTCTGCCTCCAAAGGCCACTGAACCAAAGAAATGATTTTCATTGAGGACATGATTTCTTTTCAAGTATTTGCAATTTGTGGGTAAAAATTATGGTGGCCCACTTACCCCAGTGATAGCCAGTTTTCTAACCGAAGGTAAAAAGCTAAAATCTACTATAAAAACAAAAATACAAAGAGCTCACATCGATAAAATCTGGCATCTCTGACGCTGAGCAAACATATCAATGATAGCTGAAGTTAGCAGGCTTATAGCCCAAGAATCACAAACTGATAGCCTTAGGACTGAATCCAGCTCAGAGTTTTCTTGGGCCACATAAGTTTTATTTTTCATCTGAACTTCAATGCCTTTAGATGAGAACTGCTCTCTGCAAGTTTGCCACAGGTCTCAAGACTTGCAACTGTTCATATAAAGCACTACTTATGCACTGATATTTCTTGCCTGGTTCTTGTAGACATTTGAGTTTGGGACCACCGTTTTAACAGACTGATGTTAAAAACAAACAACCTCTCCTACTAAGGTAGGGCTAACGTTTTGGAGCGGAGCATGTGTGGGTTGTTGAGTAATAGGATCACTAAAAAACAATAAACCGGGCTTCCCTGGTGGCGCAGTGGTTGAGAGTCCACCTGCCGATGTGGGGGACGCGGGTTCGTGCCCCGGTCTGGGAGGATCCCACATGCCGCGGAGCAGCTGGGCCCGTGGGCCATGGCCGCTGGGCCTGCGCGTCTGGAGCCTGTGCTCCGCAAAAAAAAAAAAAAACAAAAAACCAATAAACCACAACAGTGTGCAGCACCACTTGCAATCAGACTCTTAACAAAACAGGAGACTGAAAACATCAGTGGGACTCACTTGTCCCAGGATAAGCCACGTGACCATGGCTTTGAAACCACTTTTGAACAGAAGCATCTGCCACGAGTCACCGACTGATCTCACTGCTCCCACAGGATCCCTGACATCTGGATGTCCCAGAACAGAAGGCGGGCAGCCAAACTCCAAGCCTGTCTTGGCAAAGGAAACAATCCCTCTATTCAGTGAGCTGTGGCTATACCACAGCATCTGTAGGATCCAACTAACAGCACTCAATTTGGAGCAATTCACACCCGGCGCTCAGACAGTCAAGCCACTTGATGGCTATTTGAGACATTTATGGCACGTAATACAGAAACTGGGCCATCACGTGTCTGTCCGTTAAGTGCTGGCAAAGAGGATTTAGGTCCTCACACCGAAACTCATCTCAGTTCCAAGTGACACTTCCTATCACACTATGCATAGAATCCAAGAAACAGAAAGCTAGTGCTTAAAGAAGCCTTTGAGGTCCTCTCAATCTCCTCATTCCTCAGACTTGTTCACAGATGAGAAATTAGGTCCAGTAAGCTGATATGACCAGTCCAAAGGCTCATCACACAAGCGTCTTGAGGCGGACTAGAACATAGATCTCTGAGACCTCCACAGTGGAGGTTGTCCTCTCTGTGACCAGCCCCAGCCTCCGTGTCCTTCTGCAGCCTGGCCCAGTGCTCCTGGACTTGATTTCTGTGACCCACATGGGCATCCAGGTTCGAGGTCGTCACTGGGGTTTGGGTCAAAGCCCACTGATAATAAAGGGGTTCCTCTGCTTTGGTTGGCCTTCTGTGCATGTATTCCCTTGGGGATGTGGCAGGGAATACCGGCTGGCTGGGGACAAGGTTTGGGAGTTTGGAATCCTATACCCTAGCCATGGATTTCATCTACAAAGATAAACGGGCACCTCTTCTATCCCAATTTACTCATCACAAAAGCAGTGTTTTCTTTATATCACTGTGCCTTTCACTCCCTCAAGAGCTCTCTGAATGTTGCTCCAGCCCCATCCCCTGTCCTAGACAGCCATCCTCCTGGAGGTCTCATCTAGCATCAACTACCTGAAACTCCTTATGACTAATTGCCCTGTTTTGTTTATTTGTGTGCAGCTTCAAGGTCTTTACATTATCCAGAGTTCAGTAATATCCATTAAAATAGATAAAATAATCAAACATGGCAATTAAGCGCATATATAGAAAGTGTAAGGGTATTCTTTACAGGGACGTATGGACTTCTTACACAGATTTTTAAAACAATTTTATATTGGACTCCAGTGTTCTATGGGGGTGTATAATTACCATAGGTTGAAGTGCCTGCCTGTAATTAATCTTCTCTAGTTCTTATTCTCATCGCTCAATGCTTACCAGACCAGGTCTGTGTTTGAGAATTTCCCTCTCTGATCTGCAGTACTGTTGTGGTTCATGGACTCTGTATCCTTGTTCTCCCTGATAGCATCTGTGTCATTTGTCACTGGGCGGGGAGAGGGATTGGTAATCCAATATGCCGGGCTCCATTTGCTGTATTAGACCATAGCCAGATACCAAATAAGAAGCAACAGGGAAAGAGAAAAAACACGGTGAAAGGAAGCCTGTGTAGGAGACACCGTGGCCGACTTCCCATCACTTCCTTCCGCCCGCCTGCCTGCTCCTTGTGGAGCAGCCTGCTGTTTGAGGGAGAAACTGACCCCAGCCCCCAGCTCTCAGGTTCAGCCCTGACCATTTCCGCACAGTCATAGTAATCCCGTCCCCCTCGCCCTAGAGTGACTGGTTTAGGCAACCCAAGCCTAAGCCAATCAACACAGCACATTCTTTACTCAACAAACTGGCTTAAGATTGGGCACGTGGCCCAATCTGGGTCAGTGAGACATCAGAAATGTGCTGGGGGCTTCTGGAAAAGGTCACTCACTCCTCTGATAGAATTACCAAAAGCCAGTTCTCTCTCCTCTGGACACTGTATTGTGGGTGTGAAGTTAGAATTGCTGCAGACATTTAACCAGCACGAAAGAAGCCAACTGAGGAAGAAAGTTAACCACAGAAGGCAGACTGGAAAAAAAGTGGGCCCTTGACATCACTGCACTGCTAAATCAAATCTCATTCTGCTTATGCAACTAATAAAAAATCCACTTTTGTATAAGCCAGTCTAAACTTGGGTTCCTTTCTTGCACAAGAAGAGCCATAACTGATACAACATCGTGGGCCGCAAATGAGGAGCGTGCTTGAGGACTTCGAACCTTGCTGCCAGTCTTACCGTGTGCCCGGTCCCTAAAGGACAGTGGGTAATGGAGGCTGGGGATGCACAGCTGACCAAACCGTTCTCTCCCATTTCCTCAAGCTTGCTGCCTAACAAAGGCCAGAGTGCAGCCTGGATGCCCCCGCCTCCTGCAGGGCTAAGTCCAGTCTACCTGATGGCAGTGGTAGCTGAGAGCAGAAACCTGGGGGGTGGGGGGCGGCGGGGAGGAGATGCTGAGATACCTTAGTGGCACACAGAGGGAGGGGAGCATGAGAGGTAGGACCTGGGTCCCTGGGCATCCTCCTCCACTCCCAGCATGGCCCTGCCCCACCATCCCTGATGGGACATCTTGATGGGCCTTGTGTGAGGACATCCCTGCCCCGGTGGGGTGGCTGCCTTCCTCACAGGGGCTGAAAGAGCGAGACTTGGAAGGCAGGCAGGACAAGGAACTGGGAAGGTGTGTGTATAAAAGCTCCAGATCCCAATCTAGAGTCAGGTCAGGCCTACTTTGGAATTTCTCCCAGGAGCTAAGGGTATGGTGAGAAGCTCAGGGACACATTCCTTGAAGGCTAAGAAGTTGTTAAATAGCAGAGAAGGGGCAGATCAACAATGGAAAACACTGGCCTAATAAGGTCAGGCCAGATTTTTGCCTTCGGATGTGCTCAAAGTCCATTTGGGGCTGCTTGTTACAAACACACACAGCACACAGCTAAAACACTTAGCTTTCCACTGCAGCCTTACAGCTGAAACACTAAATTCCAACAGGAGGACTTTCTGGAAGCTGGAGAAATCAGCTAAGTTTTTAATTAGGTTGTCTTTCGAGGCACCTTTGACGCAGCGCTCTCATTCTCTGTCACCCACGTGCAGCAAATACTTGTTCATAAGCCAGAAATGTAGAAATGGTTCTTGTCAAGTTTTCTTAAGGCCCCCTTACTGCTCCTAGCAACCTCCACAAAAACACCTGCATTTCTGCATTTGCTTTGTTGTCCTGAGTTCTGATAATGGAATCTCCTCCAGCAAGCACTCCTTCTCAGGTTCTCACCAAAACCAGCTCCACCAGGAGCATTACTCTCCTCAAGACCAGGAATCAAAGGACCACAGGGGTCCGTGCCCTCTGGCTCCAGGGGGAGACAAAGACTTTAACCACCGAAAGGATTCCAAAGAATGCAACGCTAATGGCAGTGGGGTTTCAGAGCCCATTTAAAGACAATGTACACAAATGAACACATGAAATTACCTTGTTTGGCAAAAAACACACAAACAAACAAAAAAACCCAGAGAGAGAGAGACAGAGGGGGAGAGAAAGTGAGAGAGAAAGTACTATGCAAACAAATATAAATGCAAAATAAGATGATGATATAAATCTCACATTACCTATAGTGGGAGCTTTGCTTTAGGGGGGAAAGGAAAGAAAAGAAGGGGCAAGAGGTAGGGATGAGTTAGTTCTCTCCACAAGATGGGACAACCTTATGCAAAGACCTCATGTTGCTTTGTGCACAAGATACAGGCCACCGTGAGGTGATTAAAGGACATGAGGTGATGCGGACCCCACAGCACAAAGCCATTCTCCTCTAGAATTAGCACTAGTCTGACCTTCATCAGAAAGTGAGATTAGAGGGTTTGGCCTGTGTCCAGAGGACATCTGTCATGAGATCTAAAGGAGATAGACAGAAAAAAAAAAAAAAGCTTGAATTGGCTCACAGTAAAGCAAGAATGTTGGGCAAAATTTGTCCAAGTCAAACTGTATTTTATGGTAACCATTTGCTCTCTCCTCAGCTGGTAATTCTGTTTCAAGTTCATTTTAAGTAACATGTAATAAGCCATCTTATTAAATTTTATGGAGATGTGTGATACTGAAAACTGTGATCAAACATTTGGGACTATAGGAATTGGATGTTAACTATACCCAATTAACTTAGAAATGAACGTAGGGAGGCTTTACAAGATTGTAGATTCTTGCGTGTAACTGCTGGGAAAATCCAAGGATTTATCTCTATACTCAAACAAAGGAAGGCATTTTGGGCAGAGGACTCCTCTGAGTTCAGAGGTCTGATCCTTTCTTGTGTTTGCTGTGGGGCCTCTATAGGTAGGTAGTTCACGCTGGGGGAACAACCAAACAGCTGCTGGAGGAGCCCCCAGCACTTGGCTTCCTCTTAAACCACTGCACGTGGAAGTCTGGGCCTGTGTGTGGTTGTGCACCCCACCTGGGCAGACAGTGGGCCGTTAGGAGGCAGGTTCCCATCCCGGCTCTGGCACTATCATGCTGAATAACCATGGACGCCTGATTTGATTTCTCTGTCCTAAATTTCATCTGTAAAATGAGAATATTAGACTAAATCAAACAGCTTCTCATCTCATGCCTAGTGAAAGTTAAATTCATCATAATTGTCCACAACGTGCCACCTTATCTGGCCCCTCACCACCTCTCTGGTTCATTCCCTGTCCTCTTTCTTATCAGTACTAGGGCTGTTTCTGGAATACCATGTCCACTCCCACCTCAGGACCTTTGCATCTGCTTTCCTTCTGCCTGTAATGTTCTTCCCCAGGCTATTCACAGGTGTGGCTTCCTCACATATTTCAGGTGAGTCTAATATCACATTCTCTGTGATGACACACAATTACAAATCCCCCCCCCACACACACCCATCTTTATCCTCCTATTCAGCTTAGAAAAATTTTTTTTCCTCCTTAGCACTTAATAGTATCCCACCTACTATATATTTTACTTATTTATTTTATTGTCTATATCCCCTAGTAGAATGGCTACTCTCTAAGGGCAGGGATTTCTCTCTGTTTTGTTCACTGGTGTATCCCTGGTACCTGGAAGAGTCCCTGATACAGAAAAGGAACTCATTAAGTTTTGCTGAATGGATGCATGCACGGGTGGGTGGAAGGGAGGGCAGGAAGAGTACAGCTCTCTACCATGACTTCCAGCTCTGAGGTCTGTGGGCTGCGGTGTCCATGGCCGAAGGAAGGGCTGTCCTCTGCCACCACTGTACAGGTTGGTCTCCATAACCACATGAAAAAACAAGCCAACCCAGAGACGTACGCGGTGGGCTTTCACTCTGCTGCAGACCCTCTCAAGTGCTGCTTCCGGCACGTTCCATGCTCTGAGCTGCTGAAGGGCCACATACACCCTACAGTCTCAGCAAGACCACGGCTTCCAAACGTTGTCTACAGGAGATTCTTTATATTGGTGCTCAGCTCCATTTTCTAGAGTCAAAATTAATACTTTTGGGGGGAGCACAGTTACATCCAACTCCTTTCTCAAACACTGCATCTAAAATCCCCAGGGGAAAGAGAAGTAAGCTTCTCTATTGCCAAGATGACCACGCTATTAATTTAACCTGCAATGAGAAGAGGTGGTGATGCTCCCCGTGCAGTTCAGCCAGTTCCACTAGATGGCAACATGGTCTGGGTGTGCTGGTATCCACCGCTGACATTTACCAGCCACACAGAAGAGAGAAGCTCCCACACACCCCTCCTGTTCTCTGATACACTTATCTCCTTGCCTTCTCTTCACTTTTAGCCTGGCTATTTTCAACCAATAATTTACGTTTGCTCCTAAATGGTTCGTGCTTACTCATGAATGCATTTAATATAATCGCTCCAGCCTTGGAAGTTTTATGTCCGCTTCTTTCTGCCAAAGTACATTACTTACCCTAACACCCGCTGTAGAACTCTACCCAAAATTCACTTCTCCCACAAAACCTGCCCAAGCAAACCTGGCTCTGATTCCAACTGTATATATGCCATGATATACAGTCACAGACACATAACCAATTTTATATATTGGATAGAATGTGCCTATATACATATATAAAGAAAGCTGACAGACAATCACACACACAGCTCTGGGCATCTGGTAGGCAAATGTACATTTCATATAAATAATGTGCAGGTGACCACATTCCACATAACAGAAGTAGTCCCGGCTCTACGAAATAGCATTGGCTGCGAGAGGTTCAATTGGCATGGACATATATATACTACCAAAAGTAAAATCGATAGCTAGTGGGAAGCAGCCACATGGCACGGGGAGATCAGCTCGGTGCTTTGTGACCACCTAGAGGGGTGGGATAGGGAGGGTGGGAGGGAGGCAGACGCAAGAGGGAAGAGATATGGGAACATATGTGTATGTATGACTGATTCTCTTTGTTGTAAAGCAGAAACTAACACACCATTGTAAAGCAATTATACTCCAATAAAGATGTAAAAAAAAAAAGTTCATGGGCCAAGAAACTAGATATATTAACACTCATCTATGTCTTCCAATTTCTAGTTCCTTCCTAGTATTCAATTTAAGGTCCAGAAAGACTTTTGAGCAGAAAAATTTTAGATAAACTTCAACAAATATTATGTATAGACTTGAACAAGAGTGTGTAAATACCAATATAACTTAAGGGCTATTTTAAAAGGCTCTCTTTATTTCAATCCTTGAAAACGTTTCCAATTTATCTTAAAATTAAGTTTACTTACAGAAGCATTAAGTAAGGCTGAAAACAAGCCTAAGGTCTATTTTTAAAGTACAAAAGGCCTCATGTGTGGGGTTAAATCCCTTATTGGCTGTTAGAGGAAATGGTAGCAGCGATATTCTGACAAACTCCTACATAATGCGAGAACAGAAATAAACACCCTTGTGTTTGCAGTTCTCCTCAAGGTGTTACCGCCACTACCAGACCACTGGGATCCGGAGATGTCTGAGAGCTAGTAAACACATATAAATTGTCAAAAGGAGAAACTTTATGTGAAAAAGTTCTCGATGGGTTCAGAGCCCCATTTCTGAAACATTTCAATCCTTCATT
Organism: Delphinapterus leucas; assembly: GCF_059928025.1. Taxonomy (NCBI): domain Eukaryota; kingdom Metazoa; phylum Chordata; class Mammalia; order Artiodactyla; family Monodontidae; genus Delphinapterus; species Delphinapterus leucas. Next base: position 99,596,870 of record NC_143131.1, on the reverse strand, counting down.
TGTGTACAAATGAAACTGTCTACATGCAAACTTCAGATGCCATTTTTTCCACCCACAGTACTCAAACGTCCCTCAGCTTAATACCGGTTCTCCACACCCAGAGTCATAGCAAAAAAAAACCAAAACAAAACAGTGAACACAACCACTTTAAAGCCGTGACCAAAGATTATTTCCCTGTAGACAGCAACACCACGGTATTTAGTCATCTGAATATTCTGCCAGATTCTGACAAAGATGTTACATCGAAGTTAGTCTGAGGGTACGGTTAACTCACGTAGTTTCAGCATATTCCCCCGTATCAATCAGAAGGAGAGCTTCACAGAGTCTTGGTAGAGTCACACAGACCAGAGGAACATACACAGCCACACTGTTGATGTGTATTCTCTGGCATCCGTATCGCCTTCAGGGAAAGTCAGTCCTCCCCGAGAATAATTCAACAGAATTTATACCGTCCTTTTGAAAAATCAACCGTAAGTTTATCAAACCAATGCACAGAAGACAGTGGTCAACAACAGTCACTTTAAAAGTTGTTTTGCTTGTTATTCTGGGACCTGGGTTTCGTCACCTAGTGGAATACATTATGCAGCCTTTAGTTGTGACTCCAGAGAGGTCTCCGCATCCACAGTGGGACGGACTGGTTGCTGCCTGCACTTGCTACCCGTAAACTACGACTACACAGAGACACAGGGATTACCTGTGATAGGTGAACGGGGGATAGTTTCAAAATCAAGCAGAAACAGGAAGTCTAACGTTTCAACATGTTAGGAAAGAGGAGCAGATACTTTAAAAAAAAAAAAAAAAAGGGAGTAGCCCTAGTCATAGACGCCTAGAAAAAAGAAAATTTAAAAAAAACCCTCATTCCTACCTGGCCAGCATAAACATGAATGTCTATTAATAGTACGTATTGCTTAAAGGTGTTCTGGTTCTCAGGAAAACTAGAGAATAGAGTTTGGACGACATTGCTACGGGCTCTAGGTGCGTGGGCTTCAGTAGTTGTGGCACACGGGCTTCAGTAGTTGTGGCTCACGGGCTCTAGAGCGCGGGCTCAGTAGTTGTGGCACACGGGCTTAGTTTCTCCGCGACATGTGAGATCTTCCCAGACCAGGGCTTGAACCTGTGTCCCCTGCATTGGCAGGCGGGTTCTTAACCACTGTGCCACCAGGGAAGCCCAAGTGTGTTGATTTTACTTTTATCTTCTGCAGCAGTAACACTCTGCCTTGAGTCTGCTAGGTACTCAGCAAAAAAGATCCCAAGTGGAATGCAATGGACAAATGCTCTGGAGTCTGCTAGGTCAGGTTCAAATACCTGCCGCGCCACTTCCTGGTTTTGTAGACTTGCAAGTTACTTCACTTCTCTGAACAATTTTGTTCTCTGTCAAATGAGAATAACATCATCTACCTCGTAGAACTGCTATCAAGATGTGAAGAGAACCATGTGAAGCAAATAACATATTGCCCGATTCACAGCAAATGTTCAAATAGCAATAAGCATTATTGTTGACCTGAAATAAAATGAAATGCCTATAGGGAATTCCCTGGCGGTCTAGTGGTTAGGACTGAGCACTTTCACTGTCATGGCCCCTGGTCAGGGAACTAAGATCCCGCAAGCTGCCCAGCAAAAAAATAAACAAATAAATAAAAATCAAATGCCTACCACTAAATCAGGGAGGAGGCTGAAAGAAAGACCAAATCAACACCAACTGACAAACATATTACGCTTTTCTCATTTCCTTCAGCCAGCTTTATCATGTGACTAACTCACAGAGGTTTGAAGTTTATACCTTAGAAACCTCCCTTTTGTGTTCCTTTGTGTTACCTCCCCAAATTCTGACTGGCCCCTTGATGCTATGACAACTTCATCAGGGACTAAGGGTCAAAGAAGATTCCAAGAGAAAACTCCACCTGGAAGCGAAGGACTCCAAATCAGAAAGACCTCTCAAACCCCGGTACACTGGCAATTCCAAGGGTAAGTTACAAAATGTAAAGAGCAGAAATGCTTTCTCTAAACAGAGGAAGCAGGGTCTCACATTTCCTTAAAATGTGGTCTCGGGGGTAGCTGCATGGCTAGGTGGCTACCAGGAGCCACTCCGTCCACTGCTGTGAATAGAGCAGCACAGTGAAGCTGCAGGAAGGGAAGGCAGGAGGGAGAGGTGCACAGCATCACAGAAAACAACTGCCAGCATGGCAGCACAGCCCTCACACATGCTCCAGACACAGTCATGGAAGTCCTGCCTGGGAGAGACAAGGGCAGAGAAGGCTGCAAGCATTAGAGTCTCATGTATCAGTTGGGCACCTCCGTACCCAGGAGAACCAATTCTTGATTTTGGAGAGAGCACTCCAACAACGGGAGAATAAAAAGCAACAAATCTAGGGAATCCCCTGGCAGTTCAGTGGTTAGGACTTGGCACTTTCACTGCTGGGGCCCGGGTTCGATCCCTGGCCGGGGAACTAAGATTCTGCAAGCCACGCGGTGCGGCCAAAGAAAAGCAACACATCTGGTTGGGCTACAGATCAGGCAGGAGGTCATGTCCTTAAGACATCCCTCCTTCCTCTCTTACTTGAGATCAGAATGCCGAGGTCTTACGTATTCAGAGCTATTCAAAGCTTGCCGTTTAAAGCGGTCCCAGCAGTTGTAATTTTAAATTCTGCTCATCCTCCATTTGGAAAGAAAGAAGAATCATAGACAGAGGCTAAAGATCAGGGAGATTGTGGAGCACCCAAAACTCACAGAATAGCCTTCTCTAACAAGGTATCTAACTCGCTTCAGTTGCCTTTGGAGATACAAACACAGCTCTCCTATGCTTCCCTAGGACTTGCAATTAGGACGTTCCTGACAGATCTAAGGATCAACAGTTGTGACAGTTGCCCAGTGCAGAAGCATCATCCGTGCCCTGAGACAGGGAGACGGGAGGCAACTGGAACTTCCATCCCTAGAAACCCTGCGTGATGGCCTAGTGGCCGAGGTCTCTGTCCGGATCCAGCCTTACAAAGGTGATTGGTGCTCAGGAGAACGCATGGCTCTCTCTCTTTCCGGTGAGCTCAGCTCTGCAGCTGAAGCAAGGTACCGCTCAGCACCCCAACACCCCCGGGAGTGCAACTGGCATTGCTGGTGATAGAGGCACTCCAGAGCTTGGCAGCGACACTAAATAAGCCATCGTTAGGGAAGTCTGAGTGCGTCTTACGTGGTATTTCTTCTCCAGCTATCTGCAAGCAAGCACGTTGACGGTGGCTTTTAGAAAACCAGATTCTGCTTCTGAGTGTGCGTGCCCTCCACATTATCTAGGCATCTCAGAGCAAGGCACTATCACTTCAATCCACTGTCTCCACACCCCGGTGGCAAGCGCAATTTCAAAGAGGTGAAGCAGCATATTCAACAGGGCCCTGCAAGTTGGGGCAGGGCTGAGAAGAGAAGCCATGAGATCTAAGCCATGAGACCCAGGGTGACCTCCAGAACACATGCGCTCTCTCTGGCTTATTTTCTCTGACTGCTTATTACACACCCCAGGAAAAACATTTCCTCTATGGCCACCCACATCCTCATGGCTGCATGAACATTTGCATTTCACTTATTTCAACAGATTCTATAGTCTCTGGGTCAGAACTGGAAATGTCTGCAAAACACCTTGATCTTTATGCTTTGGCATTCCCATGTGCTCTCCAGCCCCTAGTGCATGATCTAGTGACTGCCAAGAGCAGTGCTGTTTTCTTTCCTTTCGACCCTACCCTTTCCCCATCAGTCCTATATGGACCCTCCTTTCTGGCCTTCTCCCAGCCACTTCAACCCTCTCAATGGCCCCCCTAAAACCAGAGAACTGAGCAGGGTCTCCTCCTTGATTCAACTTGCTTCCTTTGCCCATCTGCTCTTCTTCAAGGAGGAAGGAGTCATTGGCAAGGGAGGAAGGCACTCTAAAGGGGAATTACTCCAGGGGACTCAGTGCCTGAGACTGGTAAGGTGCTCCAGAAGTGTTTTCTGGATGTTATCACAGAGGCAGCGGATGGTCAGACTCACCCTCTCTCATCCAAAAGGGCTTGTGCCAGCATAGAAGCACACAGTTCCTGCCTGGACCAGGGTCGGGAAATCCCACTAGATGCCAAGCAGCGTGCATGATTTCCCTACATTCGCTCAGCCCTCACCGAAACCCTGGGAGGTGGGCACCATTATCCCCGGGTTACAGGCGAGGAAACTAAGCTCCATAAATTTAACATACCCGCTCAGTGCAATGCCAAGATAGGGACATAAGGATCTCATTCCAAATCTGTTGGCTTTTTTCTCTTCATATCATATCACGAAATTGTCCTTGGTTCACCAGACAGAAAACACAAATAGGGGACTGTCTGGAAAATAAAGAGAACAGCTGGCCACCCACCTTTCAAGGTTGGGCAGAGCAGTGAGTTCAACAGTGGGAACGGGAGCTGCTGGGGGCCAGCCCTGGCTTCAGAGACAGGGCGGGGGTGGAGATTTCTCAAGTCCATCCTCACATTGACTGCATTTTGCAGCCTCCTCCTAGATGGGCTGCATAAAATGTAAGTGTGGGATGGCAGGCTTTTCTATCACGTGTTTGTAGGTTTTAAGGATAAATTTTATAAAATGTTACTTAGAAGCAAGCAAACAGACAAATGAGTAAATAAATAAATAAATAAATAACCGCTTGGCTGGTTAGCAGTGCAGTGGTGGCCAGAGCCAGATCTTAGGACTCTAGAAGGAGCATTTATGTCTGTCTTCCTATGATGCAGGCTCCAATCTCTCTTCACGCTCGCACCACCAATGAAAACACTAAATCAGCCTTTACAGAGCACAGAAACACCGAGCACCTGTTGCACTTGAATGTGGTTTATCTTCTGCTGAGCTGAATATAAACAGAGTCCTGACATTTTATAGCATTCTTCCATTGCAAACCTTCATGTGAAACTGAACACGATCCCTTGTAATAAAATACTAAACTAATTAAACTCTAAATTTACCAAGAAAAACTCTCCAATGGTAGAGTTAATTTCTCTATAAATTTCTAGAATTTCTAGTTAATACACAACGTATACTTCCCAAGCTGAACTCCTCATCCTCCTTCCATGGCCAAACCTGATCATTTCCCTCCCTCTTTTAACCTCTGTGGATCCCATCATCACCCTGTCAGCCAGTCATCACTGATTCCTCTCTTGGTTTGGATGGTCTCTCATTCACCAAGTTCTGCTGTCTTTCCATCTGTGCTTCCACCGTTCTCATTTGCATTCTGTTAAACCCTTTGCTTTCAAGGTGGCAGAAGGTTACTTTCTTGAAAAGACAACTTTCCAGAGAAGGCCATCAAAGCAGTTCTACTCTCCATGCTCCTTTAGAGGACAGAGAGCTTTTTCATGTTGTAGTTTTACCCATGTGGCTATATGGAAAGCTAAATTTAAAACAACAACAACAACTTTGAGAAATGTTTCAATTTAGAGAGCCATTAGAAATTACAGCATGTCTTGAGTAAAGTTTCTCCGTGATTTTTGCCCCAGGAAACACACACACCAGATTTGTTTGTTTGTTTGTTTTGCGGTACGCGGGCCTCTCACTGCTGTGGCCTCTCCCATTGCGGAGCGCAGGCTCCGGACGCGCAGGCTCAGCGGCCATGGCTCACGGGCCCAGCCGCTCCGCGGCATGTGGGATCCTCCCAGACCTGGGCACGAACCCGTGTCCCCTGCATCGGCAGGTGGATTCTCAACCACTGCGCCACCAGGGAAGCCCACACACACCAGTTTTGACCATTTGCAGGGGAAGGATGATTGTGTCACCCAGTTCTGGGCCTCATCCCATTTGTACTCAGAGCCGCCCTGCTCAGGCGCCCACCATCAGCACTTGTCTTCCACCCCATCCTCCTCCATTTACAACTGAACAAATTTACCCAACGACTAGCTGACATCAAACAAGCTTCTTCCATGTGGTGACTGAGGAGCAGACACTGCCAGCAAACCCCTCTCACCTCCTGGAGAGATGTCGGAGCCCCATTTTCCCTTCCCACTAAGCAGTCCTCTCTTACAGATGAGGGGGGGCCCCTGGAGCCCAGAGTTTCCTATCCTGTCATACATTTCTGTCTCCCCTCCTCTATCCTCTCGTCACCCAAAGTCCTTCAGGACAATGGAGAGCACATGGGCTAGTTTAATCTGGAAAATGCTCACTAATACAGCAAAGGGAGGGTTTCCCTGATGGCGCAGGGGTTAAGAATCCGCCTGCCAATGCAGGGGACACGGGTTCAAGCCCTGGTCTGGGGAGATCCCACATGCCGTGGAGCAACTAAGCCCGTGCGCCACAACTGCTGAGCCTGAGCTCTAGAGCTCGCGAGCCACACCTACTGAGCCCGCATGTCCCAACTACTGAAGCCCGCGCACCTAGAGCCTGTGTTCCACAACAAGAGAAGCCACCACAACGAGAAGCCCGTGTACCACAACCAAGAGTAGCCCCCGCTCACCGCAACTAGAGAAAGCCCGCACGCATCAACAAAGACCCAACGCAGCCAATAAATAAATAAATAAATTTATATGTAAGAAAAAATACAGCAAAAGGATGGGCTGAAACTCAATTCGTATGCCTCCTTACCCCAAAAGAGCTTCTCTTCTGGGCTCCGTATCCCATCTTCCCATCAGCCGCTCAGACCTGAAACCTCAGTGTCATCGTGGACCTCACTCTCCCCCTGCCAGCCACCAAGTTCTCACATTTCCCCACCCTTGCAGTGCCCCTCTGCCTCCCCCTTGCTCCAGCCCCAGTGCCCTATCCTACCTCAGGCCTCATCCGTTGGCCTCAACTTCCTGCTTCCTTTCACTCACTTGCCCTCATGGCACATCTTCTCAAAGCACAGCTCTAGCACCAAGACGTCACTATCTATGCCTAGAACTGAGTTGAAAAAGGGCTTCCCCATCCTCACTTTAAGACATCACTCTCCGATGAGGAATGTGCAGCTTCCCAGCTGCTCATGGACCACAGTCCACTCTGGCAGTACAGGATTTAAGGCGGTCCCCAGTCCTGCCCCCATCAGGCTCAGCACTGTTCTACTTCCGGGCCCCTGCTCACCCGCTTTCCTTGGCCTCTGGGGTCCTTCCCACCATCATGAGCTACAAAACACTGCCAGCCTCCCAAGGTTCCGCTCACAGCAGGCCTGTCATGATGCCTTCAGCTACCTCCTACTCCTCTGTCTCCTAGGCAACTTCAAAGCTCCTTTACCACATTTAGCCCGTTTGGCCCCAAGGGAGAGCCATTGCTATATACATCTCATCATCCCATTACACTGTACTTCCCTAGGCAACAGGGAGATTTCTTCATTCATTCAACAAAATTAACCTGCATTTACCTGGTACTTCCTGCATGCCAGGCACTGACTTAGGCGCTGGGCACATGGTGGGAAATAAAACACATGAACTGACATTCAATGGGAGCGAGATCTGGCAGCCAAGTAAACACATAAATAACTAAAGGACAGATTTCAAGAGGGGCGAGGATGGACATGAACAGGGGGTTCCGATGGAGACCACTCTGGCAGAGGTGGCACCGGGGGTATATGTCAAGAGCTAGAAGAAGAGCAGGAAAAGCAGCAAGAGGAACAGGTGCTCCAGCCTGAGACAAGACAAGCTTGGCCCACTCCAGGGAGAGGAGTGGAAAGGGGGCCAGTGTGGCTGTAGTGTTGGAAAAGCACAGGGAAGAAGCAGCTGGGAGTCGGGCAAAGGCCAGAATAGGTAGGGCCACACAGGGCATGGTAAGAAGTTTATATTATATGGTGGGAATGTAAAACAGGACAAATGTCTGGAAGGCAAAGTGGCAATAAAGATCAAAACCTTCAAACTCCACGTGTCCTTTGAGCTACTTCCAAGAACACATCCAATGAAACAGAGACAGGTACGGACAGCCGCTAGGAGCAAGGGTGTTGTGTGGTGTTATGACAATGGTGAAGGTTAAAAACAGCTCACCTGTCCAAATAGGGGACTGGTTAAGTGAATTATGGCATATCTATACAATGGCATGTAATAGAGCGTTGAAAAATGATTTTGTAGAGTAATTAATAACATGAGAACTCTACACAAAGGCTACAAAGCAATATATAAAAGAAATCATATTAAGTACTATACAATTTTTGTAGAGAAAAACTACAGGCATACACAAAACAGCCTGGAGTAATATTCACGAAATGTTTGTTTCCCAGTGCTGAATTAAGGAGTAACCTTTTTTTTTCATTTTTCACTTTCTTGTCAAATTATAGTAGATAAAATACACTACACTACCATGTGATGCTTTTGCAATAAGGGAAAAAGGTTTTCAAAAACCTGTTAGTAACAAGAAGGTATAGCAGGGTAGATTTCCTCCAAATAATAAAGGCTGCTGATCAAGAGATGGCCAGGGCAATCTTCTGTCTTTTTAGGGAATCTTCAGAGCAAAACAGAAAAACAAACAAAAAAAAACCTCCCTAGAACTTGAGGCAGGAAGTGTGTCATTCCTTTCTTGCTGCTCGCTGATCCCTCTGACTCAGCACTGACTGTTAGGCCCCTCGGATCCTCGTTTTAAAGAAGTTAGAAGATAGAAGAGGATGAAGACTTGGAAACCTCACCCAGGAGCTCCCAGCCCTGGGGCTGAAGTCTGAAATGCCAAACTGGATCTTCTAAGGAAAAAGCCTTTTACCGTTCTTCTTTAGATTCATTACAACTGAGATCAACAGTCTCACTTATATTATTACAGGTTAAACATGATTACATTTTTGTCTATTTCTTTTAAATAAGATTTACTCTGCAAGCCCCAAACAATCTGTTGTGCGTAAGCCTTCTTCCCAAACAGGTTTGAAAATGTAATAAACTATTCAGACAAGTCACAACAAGTCTCAGGTATTCTGATGCCGGCTTATGCAGGCCCAAGTTGAAAACGTTCACCGCAGAGGCCCATTCAGCCAGTGTGCCTCCCTGCTGGCCACTGGCTCACAAATGCGGTTTGGTTCCCATGTCCTGTTTGGCAGCCTCCTAAGCTCAGCACTTAACGGCCACTCAAAGAGCACAGATTGGAAATGATTTGCCAGCAGAATCCCACATACTGCTTTTAGTTCTGTTTTTAACAACCCTGGAAGCCACGGAGCTGAGGGAAACGTATACAGGGGACTGTACACAAAAACCGAATTTTTTTATTCTGGAAACCTTAGAAATTTTAAGACAAATTAAATCAGAATTTGAGGACACTCACAATTACAGTCCAGGGCCTCTGCCTTCCCACATTCATTCAACACTATTTATTGAGGCCTTACTCAATGGTAGCCCCTGGGGAGGTAGGATGGGGTATGAAGGGGGAAGGGAAGGAACCAGATACTTCCAAGATACTCTAACAGCTACAGTCAGTTTGAGAACAGGTTATTAAGGATCTTATAAGCCCTATTTAAAATGTTAGACTTTATCAAAACTCTAATAAGGTATCTTAAGCGGGGGATGACACAATCAAATGGATATTTTATAAAGACCAAGAGCAGCACAGGGAGCCAGACTGGCATGGAGGTGGGAGTAGGGGGGCATGTGGCATGTCAACTGTCCTTAAGGGAATCTAGGTAAGAGATGATGGTGGTGATCTGGTCTTAGTTAGTGGCAGTAGGCTGTGACACGAAGTGTACAGATTCTACCGCTATTTAATGGGAGAACTTATAATATTGGCAATTGATTGATACACAGGAAGATGCCTTCCAGGCTTCTGGATAGTCAATTGGATCATCTACTGAGGGGAAAACTCAAAGAGAAAGTAAGTTCAGCTTACTTCCCATCAAATTTGAGTTGCCTATGAGATAGCCAAGTATTGATAAACACTTTACAACTGGACAGACAAGGCTAGCTTAGGCTTGAAATATAACTTTGGAAGTCATTACCATGTAGAGACTCTGAAGACCTAGGAATGGAAGGGATCATGAAGGGACAGAGTGGAATAAGAAGGGCAGAGAACCCAGACAAAGCCCTAAGAAATACTGACATTTAAGGGATGGACAAAGAAGAGGAAGGAGCCTACAGAGGAGACTGAGAAGGGACAGAGAGAGAAAAGAAAGAAATCAGGAAGGTGGATTGTCAAGGAAAAGACTGCATATAGAAACCAGGAGCAGTAGGGATTTGTGCTGAGCCATCAAGAAGGAACTGAACGGTGGCCATGCACCCACCATTTAAATGCCAGATGCTGCTTGACTTCTTCCCCACCCCTTGATATTTCTGGAGTTGTCTGTGAGCAGGCAGGGCCCAAATGGGAGGCAGCAGAAGAGAGAAGGTTCTGAGATAAACCTGGCAGGAGATCCTGGCCATAAGCCAGCGCGGTCTGCTCAGCGGCTGGAAGAGGGGCCAAGGGCCACAGAAGTGACAAAACACAAGGTTACACAAGTGGCATTCTGTTGTTCAGTCAAAAGTATTTCCTGGTCATCTACTGTGTATGGGCACTGCTTACAGTGCTGGGGACAGAGCAGTGACAAAAGTTCTAGTGAAACAGCCAGAAAAACAGGATGTCAAGCAGAGATAAATGCCGTGGAAGGAAAAAATAAACTAGAAGAAAGGGAGAGGGTGATGGGGAGAGAGGAGCATTTTGTATGGCGTGGTATCTGAAGAGTGAGGGAGAGAGCCAAGGAACGAGCTAAGAGGAAGGGCCTTCCAGGCAGAGGGAAGGGTAGGTGCAAAGGTTCTGAGGTAGGAACAAGCTTGGAAGAGCTTGAGGAGCCAGCAAGGCAATGTGGTCCAAGAGGAGTGAAGGAAGCAGGGGTGGTAAGAGATGAGGTTGGAGAGTTAGGCCAAGGCCAGGTCAAGGGAGCCCTCTAGCTCAGGGTAAGGAGGGTGGACTTTATTGATTGTGATGGGAAGGCACGGGGGGGTTAGAGCAAAGGAGTGACACGGTCTGATGGCTAAGAGCACTCTGACTACATGAAAAGTGGCTGAAGGGGGAGGCAAGAGCACAGGGGGCGTTAGGAGGCTACTGAGGCCATTGAGATGAGAAAAGGTGGTAGCAGGAGAAGTGGTGAGATGTGGGATATTCTTTGGAAGAGAAACGAACAGGACTGGCTGTTGGACTAGCTGTGAAATGATGAGGGATCAAGATGCCGCCAAAGGTTTTCGCCTGAGAGCTCTGTATACAAATGTGTTGACAGAGAAGGACAAACCCAGGAGAGGAGCAGGTTTGGGTGAGGGGAGAAGGGTGGCGGTGGAATCAAGAAGTCTATTCCTAGAGGAAATTTAAAAGAGACAACAGAATCACCACGTCTGGAGTTCGGAGAAGATGTGTGACATACGTTAACTAGGGAGTCATTAGCTAGAATTTGGTATTTATTCCGTGGTACTAGATGAAATCACCTGGATTCTCAATCCTGGCTGCACGTTAGTATAGCCAGGTAACAGAAACCAAAACAAACAAGCAAAACAAAATGTGGAGAAAAAGGAACCCTCCTACACTCTTGGTGGGAATGTAAATTGGTACAGCCACTATGGAGAACAGTATGGAGTTTTCTTAAAAAACTAAAAAGAGAGCTACCATATGATCCAGCAATCCCACTCCTGAGCATATATCTGGAGAAAATTGTAATTCGAAAAGATGCATGCACCCCAATGTTCACAGCAGCTCTATTTACAACAGCCAAGACATGGAAGCAACTTAAGGGTCCATCGACAGATGAATGGATAAAGAAAATATGGTACAGATACACAATAGAATATTACTCGGCCATGAAAAATAATGAAAGAATGAAATAATTCCATTTGTAGCAACACGGATGGACCTAGAGATTATCATACTAAGTGAAGTCAGTCAAAGACAGATATCATATGATATTGCTTATGTGTGGAATCTAAAAAAAAAGATGTAAAGAACTTATTTACAAAGCAGAAATAGACACACAGATATAGAAAATAAATGCATGGTTACCAAAGGGGAAAGGGGAGAGGGATAAATTAGGAGTTTTGGATTAAAATATACATACTACTATCATCTATAAAATAGATAACCAACAAGGGCCTATTGTATAGCACAGGGAGCTATATTCAATATATTGTAATAACCTATAATCACTTTGCTGTACACCAGAAACCAACACAGCACTGTAAATCAACTACATTTCAATAAAAAAAAAATTTAAAAATTTAAAAACTGATGCCCACGAGTCTTCCCCAGAGATTCTGAATTAATTAGACTTGAGTGAGACCTGGCCTCTCTCTCAATTTTTTACCCAAGTCAGGTAAAGAAACACTGTCCAGAGTGTACGGAGATGGCAGAGGCCCTCGGAAAGAGGAATTAAGGAGATAGAAGAAAAGGTGGGTGTGACGCCCTGGAAGCCAAGTCAAGAAAGTGTTTCAAGAGGAGGGAGGGATGAACGATGCTGAATCTTGCTGAGGCTCAGGGCAATGAGGATGGAGAAGTGGCCACGGGGTTCATTAAAATAGAGGTCTCTGGTGACCTTGACAGGAATGGCTTTGGAGGAGGGGAGGGGTGAGGAGGGCAGTGAGAAGGGGAGATCACATGCAGAGATATGTCCTTGGGAAAGTTCCACCGGACCTAAGAGCAGAGAAGCAAGGTGAGAGCTGGAAGGCTACTTTGGATTTAGGAAGTTTCTTTTTCATTTGTTTTTGTTTTATTTTTTCTCTCTGAGTCTCAATGTGCTGACATTTTTTGCACAAGTGCATTCTTCTCTGCATCATTTGCTTTTTAAGATGAGTGACAAAAAGACATATTCTGATGTTGATGAGGATGTTCCCACATGGAGAAAGAAAAGGATGTTATAGAAGAGGGGGTATAGTTGCAGGAGGACTTGCAGAAGTTGGAGAGGAAAAGCCATTAAGGACTCTAAACTAATGAAACTGTAATTCTCTTTCAAATGCCAGGTGTCTTCATTTTTCATTGCTCAGGGGAGGTAATATGCCCTAAAAATCACAGAATGGCTAGACAGGAATGGAACATAAAGATCATCTTGTCCAGTGTCCACTATTAGTCCACTGCCAAATCCCCTGTGTCCTTTCCCATTCATGGTCTTCCAGACAACCTCCACTGAAAGGTAATTTCTACACCTCTTCACTCCATCCACCCTACTCCTCACAACTCCTCACAACTCTACAGTTTATGATCTCTTTGGATACTCCTTGAGCTGAGACAGAATCTATTTTCCTGTATTTCAATCCACTGGCTCTGGTTCCATACCTTCCGGATACAAAGAACATGTCTAATCCCTCTTCTATGTCTTTCAAACATTGGGAAACAATTAACTCTTTCTCCACTCTTAGTAATCCCATATGCCCCAAACCAAATCTGTTCTTTTTACATGTGCTGAAAAATAGGTCCCCATTCTAGAAACTATCTAGACAGGGGCTACCAATCAACCCAGCTGTTCTTTAATATGATAAAGGTATAGACAAGCATACTGCAGTAAAAGTTACACCCATAGATATACAGATTACCCACAATAACCCTCATTTCCAAGAAACCAGAATGTCTCTGGGTGATTTCTACTTCTAGGTTTGGGCTTGATCCATTTAATTCTTAAGCATTAATTTAATTCTTCTCCTCTCCATCCTGTCCCCCAATCCCAGTAGAGAAGAGCTCCCACCCTCCCCCAACACACATACACACACCCTACATATGCACACTGAGAGTCTCAGCAGAATACTGACCATTTACTATTAAGCACACCTGTTATTAAGCACACCTTGTGATGGTTCTCATGGCAGTCAAGTTTTCAGTAAGTTCTACATCATAAATTTGGATTAATTTTCTGCAAACTTCATTCAACAAAACTCCAAAGTCAAAAGAGAAAACCAAATGTTTATATACCCAAAGAGAAATTTTTAAAATGCAATTATAAATTAATTTAAAAGCACAGCTACAAAACAACAGGCTTAGATTAAAATTAAAGTAACCCTTGGATTATGGAGTCATTGCTAAAACTCAGTGAAAACTGGATACGTTATCCCAACAGAGAAGTTTGGAGTATTCATGACAAATATTACATGAGCTGTTATTCTTCTAGTCTTAATTTAAAACATTCCAACCCCTAGGTGTAAAAGGGACCCAGCACAAAAGAGTATTGGTAAAGTGCCTCAAATCACACTAAACTAGAGTAAAACAATTTTAAAGCCATTATTTTAATTAATGCAAAATGCTCATAGTAGGCCCTGAAATATTTACTGAATGAATAAACTGCATTACATTGGAGTCAAAGGGTACACCCCACCCAAAAAGGAAAAAACTGAAAAACTATTATAGATATAACCCCAGGTTCATATACATGAATTTAATTCTAGTACAAAAGGTTGATGTAGAGGATTAAAAGTACTGCTTAAAATCTCTTTAAAGGAAAAACTTTTTTTGAAAAATTGGTAATCAACCACTTGCATAACGATCAATGAATTCAGAGCAACTTCAAGAGCTTTAGCTATCTACTTTCATAGGTTTTTGGAAACACAAACAGTTTTGAGTATATTCAATAGGTTATGTTTATAGCTAACATTAAATTTCACCACATCAATGAAATTTGACAAGTGTACCCAGGAAAAGACAACTTGTTTATGGCAAATATCTTTTATGTGTGTTACACTCTGGAAAACTGGGTGTGTGCAGAGGGAGATAAAGTTCATTAAATTAATTACACAATATAATAAATGTAGGTTAAAGAACCTGCTATAAAAGTACTCCTGAATGTCTCAAAATTAAAGAAAACTATACTGCAGTTAAATTAAAAATGGCTTTCCTAGCCTCCTCTTGCCCAATCAAAAGAAGAGAAAGAACGCTCTACAGCACATAAAATCATATTTCTTATAGCCCATATATAATCACTTTCAAATGGTTCACTCCTTAATTTTAGAAAACTTTGTTTAAAAAAACAAGCAACTCAAAAGCTTATTTAGGGACTCCCCTGGTGACACAGTGGTTAAGAATCCACCTGCCAATGCAGGGGACACGGGTTTGAGCCCTGGTCCAAGAAGATCCCACATGCTGCGGAGCAACTAAGCCCGTGTGCCACAGCTACAGAACCTGCGCTGTAGAGTCTGCGAGCCACAACCACTGAGCCCAGATGCCACAACTACTAAAGCCCGCGTGCCTAGAGCCTGTGCTCCACAACAAGAGAAGCCACCGCAGTGAGAAGCCCACGCACCGCAACGAAGAGTAGCCCCTACTCATCGCAACTAGAGAAAGCCCGCGCTCATCAACGAAGGCCCAAAGCAGCCAAAAATAAATAAATAAATTTATTTTTTTAAAAAAAAGCTTATTTAAAAATTATTTATTTTGGGTAATTTACATAGGTTAAATTCCAGGTCATTCCAGTGCAATAAACTTATGGAACCACAGGAAGACAGTCTGTCTAAAAAATCAGAACCAGGAGATGCACCAGCTACAAGGACAGGCCAGGACCACATTATCAGACCCCTGTGATGGCAGACACAGAAGACTGAAGAGGTAGAGGCATTTACTAAGGCACTTCCCTCCCCTCATCTTGCTGGGAGGCCAAAAATGTAAATTTCTACGTGCTATGCTTTCCTCACAATGGGTATATACATTGCTCTGGCACATCTCATTTCTTAGGCCTGTTTATTCTAGAGCACTGTCTCCCAACCTCGGTACTATTGACATTTAGAGCCCAGGGATTATTTGTTATGGTGGAGCTGTCCTGTGAATTGCTCCACCACAGGTTGTTTAGCTGCATCTCCGATTTCTACCCAGTAGATGCCAGTAGGACACCCCTCCCCTAGTTGTGACAACCAAAAGAGTCTCCAGACATTGCTAAATGTCCCCTGGAGGTTGAGGGCAAAATTGCTCCTGGTTGAGAACCACTGTTCTAAAGCACTGGTTCTTGGCTACACACTGGAAGGACTTGAGGACTTTTGAAAAATACTGATTCCAAGTCTCACCCTATCCTACCCTCCCCTACCTCCCAAGATTTTGATTTAATTCATTTGGGCTAGGTGCTGGGTATCTGAATTTTTGAAAGCCAGGAGATTCTAAAATATGCAGCCTAGTGTGAGAATCTCTGCCCTAGAGTGTATCAATGATATCAAGGAAGTCCCTGAATCAATTTAAGGCAACAGAAAAATGCATTATGTTCCTCCAAATTAGAGTATTCTTATCTTGGTATTAGAATCTACATAATTACAGTAAACCAAAAAAAGGTAGAGGAAATGGAAAAAGGTTAACTGTAACTCTGATCTGCGAACTTCTTTTTCCTTTTGATTGGACAGGAACTAGAGCATAAACATTTACTTGAATCTTAACACTGTATCTGCCAATACTCCGCAGTTGGGGTGATTTAGAAACAAAGCTTCACAGATAGGAAAAACAGGACTATGTCCTCACAGGATAACAACGCCAGCTGTACAATGAAGAAACTTTGGAGCTGCCATCTCTTTAATGAGCACCAGTAAACCAGCTTTGGAGAAATGCTGAGTTCATTAAAAATAATAAACAAGCAAACAAACCATCTGTGGGCTGGAAAGACACTCAGAGAACCCACAGGGGAACTGAAATCAAGCCCTTCCTCGGGGGGGCTCATCTTTGCAGTAGATGACATTACCAGGGACCTACCTGGAGCTGACAGCAAAGTTTGAGTCCTGTGCAGAAACTCCAAGGCCATGAACAGCCCAAATTCTTCCCTCCTCCCCTTACACCTCTGTGTCCTCTGCCAGCCTCAGTATGTTCCACAACACTGGGCTTAGTTCCAATTTTTGCAGAGAATGGCATGGCACTGCCCCGGAGGGCACTATTCCCCTAACTGCCTGGTCTCTGGCTGTGGCTTTCCCATCAACCATGTGCCAACCTACTGGCTGTGCTAACAGATTGACTGCTGTTCTTTAATTTGGAAAAACGCAAGTAGACATATGCATACAAACATTATAGTGATTCTTCTCCCAGTTCAGGAAGGACACTAACCAGCAATTTGTATACTGAGTGTTAACAATGTGTACAGTCGTAAAGGAGATGTCAGTACTATCCCCATTTGGTACATAAGGTTATTGAGGCTTATGCACTTTAAGAAACTTATCCAAGGTAAAGCCAGGACTTGGACCCATTTCTCTCTGGCACCAAAGCCCATGGTCTTAACCACCACAAAATGCTGCCTCCCCTGGTTCTCCAAAAAGAACCAAAATCAATGACTTGAACACCACCCATTAAAAGTGTTTGAAGTTCTCAATGATTTGGGTTGGAAATGCTAGGTTAGGAGAAAGTTTCCCAGATATAGAGAGGAGGTGTGATATCTAGTTTCATCCCAGACTCCATCAACAGGACCACAGGACACTGTGTATGTCTTTGAACTTGCCCAAAATCAATCCTGGAGTTCAGCTTTGACTCCTCACAATCACCATGCTTTACTGATTCTTCTTTGAAGTCTCTCCCTAATGCTCTATTGTCCTTGCTCAGATTCTCTCATTTCTCACTCTTGGATTTGCAAGTGCCTCTGGCTCAAAACAGCTCACATAACTGCAACCCATCTTGCACACAGATGTCAAATCTTCTTTCAGTTCTGCTTTCAAGTTGTCCCTCTTCTGCTAAAAAATCTGCAAGAGTTCCCTCTTTGTGACGCTCCCAACTCTTCTGCACACCTCTGAAGGCTCCTGCCATCCAGAATTCTCCTCACTATTTCCCACTACACAACCTCAAAACTCTAGTCAGACCAACTTCCACTACCTGCCCCAAACACTCTCTGCTCACACTAACCTCTGTGACCTGGATCTGAGAGTCCCATTCTCCATGTCTGAATCAAGACCCATGTCGCTCACTTTGAGTCCTTTATTGCATTTATTTATTCATAGATAGTTAGATAGATAGATAGCTAGATAGATAGATAGATAGATGTTAAAAATTGTCTAAGGCAAAACTACCCTACTGAGACCTCTCATCTTTGAATCTGGGGTGCTCCCCTTCCTCCCCCCAAATTTATTAAGCAGTGCCAAGCATTGTTTTTGGCGCTAGAGATAGATCAGTGAGTCTAAGAGATAAAGTTCCCTGTGCTCCTGGCATGTTCCTTCTCCAGATTTCCTGGGACTTTTATGGCCAAATCCACCTCTCCCAAAGATGCCAGGACCATACACATTAATGTTCAAATGAGTTTAGTAAATGCTATGTGCTGTATCTAGCACCCCTCTTGAGGAATGAAAATGAGAAGTCCCACATAATAGAGCACCACTTATTTGTCAAAGAAACCTGTTTGTGTTCATGAGAGAGAAAAAGGAAAAAAAAATTGTAGAGGACATATCTCCTGAGAAAAACTGCTTTACCACTAGTTTGTAAGTTCCCAAAGGGCATGGACTATTGCTATGAGTATTAATTCAGTCCACAGCTGTTACTAAATGGTTACTATGAGACAGATCCTGTCCCACTTGCTGGAGATCCATGGGTGAACAAAACAAACACAGGCCATTCATAACCACTATGCTACAATTGCCACTACTGTATTGTAGGCTAATTGCATTTGAACAAATTATTCAACAGTGTGGAGTAATTATTATTCTACAGTGTAGAAAATTTAACTTGATTTTGCCCTTAACTCCAACCTAATACACAAATACCTGGCACATAGTAAGCACTCAAGTATTTGTTGAATAAATGAATCAGCCAAGCTAGATGCATGAAAATGTTTCATGTGCTTTAGCTTTGTCTCCCCAGAGTATGAACTTCTTAAGCACAAGGATCACGTTCTGTTTATTTGTACCAACTAAAACCACCCCATCGTAGGGCTGCTTCGTAATATACAATCTCAGAATTTAAAAGAAGCATACATGTCTCTGTAGATGACATGATCTTATATACAGAAGATCCTAAAGATTCCACCTAAAGACTGTTAGAACTAATAAACTCAGTAAGGTTGCAGGATACATAGTCAATACGCAAAAATCAGTTGCATTTCTAAACACTAACCGTGAACCATACAAAATAGAAATTAAGAAAATGTTTATAGTATCATCAAAAATTAAAATACTTAGGAATAAACTTAACAAAAGAGGTGAGAGAACTTTACACTAAAAACTATAAGTCACTGATGAAAGAAACTGAAGAAGATGCAAATAAATGGCAAGATATCCTGCACTCATAGAATGGAAGAATTAAAACTGTTAAAATTTCCATATTACCCAAAGCCATCTATAGAGTCAATGCAATCCCTATAAAGATTGCAGGGGCATTTTTTACAGAAATAGGAAAAAAACAGTCCTAAAATTCATATGCAACCACAAAAAAACCCAAATTGCCAAAGCAGTCCTGAGAAAGAAGACAAAGCTGGAGGCATCACACTTCCTGGTTTCAAAATATATTACAAAGCTGTAGTAATCAAAACAGTATGATAGTGGCATAAAAACAGACACATAGATCAATGGAACAGAATAGACAGCCCAGAAATAAACCCATGCATATATAGTCAACTAATATTTGACAAGACAGCCAAGAATATTCAACGGGGAAAAGACAGTCTCTTCAATAAATGGTGCTGGAAACTGGATAGTCACATGCAAAAGAATGAAACTGGACCCCTATCTGGCACCACTCACAGAATGGATTAAATGTAAGATTTAAAACTAAACACAGAGTAAAACTCCTTAACATTGGCCGTAGCAATGATCTCATGAGTATGACACCAAAAGCGCAAGCAAGGAAAGCAAAGATAAACAAGTGGGACTACATCAAACTAAAAAGCTTCTGCAAGGCAACAGAAACGATCAACAAAAATGAAAAGGCAATCTATGGAATGGAAGAAAATATTTGCAAACCACATATCTGATAAGTTTTGTTGATATCCATATATATATATATGGAACTCATATAACTTAATAAAAACAATAATCTGACTTTTTTAGTGGGGGGCATACTGCATGGCACATGGGATTTTAGTTCCCCGACCAGGGATTGAACCCATACCCCCTGAAGTGGAAGCGCAGAGTCTTAACCACTGGACCACAAGGGAAGTCCCAATAATCTGATTTTTAAATGGGAAAAGGAATTGAATAAACATTTTTCCAAAGAAGATATTTAAATAGCCAACAGGTACATGAAAAAAGTACTCAATATCACTAATCATCAGGAAATTGCAAATCAAAACCACAATGAGAGATCACCTCGCACCTGTCAGAATGGCAATCATCAGAAAGACAAGATACTGCTGACAGGATATGGAGAAAAGGGAAGGCTTGTGCACTGCTGGTGGGAATGTAAATTGGTGCAGCCACTGTAGAAAACGGTATGAAGGTTCCTCAAAAAATGAAAATCAGAACTACTATATGATCAAGCAATTCCACTTCTGGGTTATATCAAAAGAAATGAAATTATCTCAGAGAGATATCTGCACCCCCATGTTCACTGCAGCATTATCTACAATAGTCAAGACATGGAAACAATCTAAGCGTCCATCAATGCATGATGGTAAAGAAAATGATTCAGCCATAAAAAAGAAAATCCTGCCATTTGCAACAATTGGAATGGAACTCAAGGGCCTTAAGCTAATGAAATAAGTCAGGCAGGGAAAGACAAATACTGTATGATGTCACTTATGCATAGAATCCAAAAAACCCCAAACTCAGAAACAGAGAGTGGTTGCCAGAGGGGAGGGGGTGGAGGACGGAATAGGTGAAGGTAATCAAAGGGTATAAACCTCCAATTATAAGATGAATAAATCATGGAGATATACAGCATGGTGACTAAATTTAACAATACTGTATTGTATATTCGAGACAGCGGATCTTAAAAGTTCTCACCACAGGAAAAAAATTATAACTATATGAAGTGATAGATGCATTAACCA
Organism: Delphinapterus leucas; assembly: GCF_059928025.1. Taxonomy (NCBI): domain Eukaryota; kingdom Metazoa; phylum Chordata; class Mammalia; order Artiodactyla; family Monodontidae; genus Delphinapterus; species Delphinapterus leucas. The sequence goes on along the minus strand of NC_143131.1, from coordinate 99,576,154 downwards.
AGCTTATTGTGGCAAACGTTTTGCAATATATACATATATAAAATCACTACACTGAATACCTTAAGCTCACACAATGTTAGATACCATATATACCTCAATAAAACTAGGAAAAAAAGAAAAGAAGCATACATTGTCTGAATTTTAATGAAGTTATTAAAGGTGCTGAGAATTCTATTAAATCAATCACAGGTTAATAAGGCAGCTCCCATATTCTAGAGTGTATTAAACTTCAGCAAATGCTGCACCCTCCCCTGTTGTAGGGCACCTGTAGAATAAAACAAAATGGTAAAACCTGTGCCTACTATGGGATCCTTCAGGAAGCCTCAGCACCCTGGCAGGTCTGGCAATAGTGGTCTCCCCACTCTCCTCTCTCTTTCCACCCGCACCCTGGCCCCGACAGAAGCTGCTCCAAGCCTTGTGCCTTTTATAAACTGAGCGCTCCCAGCCAGACTTCCAATTGTCTTTAAGGTTTCCGGAAAAATCCTTTGAGACTGGCTGATTTCAAAAAGTGGACTTTTAAAATAAGTAGAAAATAATTTTCTTTGGAAATTTTAAGTAGCTTTGAAATCAAACATAAATTATTGACCTTGAACTAACTATGACAAAAAATGACAAATACAAAGCTCTCCACTCTTATCCAATTGTTCTGGAAAGTTCCTGGAGTATTGTCAACCATTTTTACTTTATATAATATCCTTTCAATATATTTAACCCCTTTTAATATTGAAGCCAAAATAAAGATTATAATTACAATCAAAACAAGTATTTGTCCTGGTTTTTATTGAATAGCCTTTTTTCCAAGTACAGATTGTCCCAATTAACTTTATTTTCTCTTTAAAGATTTGTATCCTGCTTAGTGTCTACAGAACTTTAACTTACCCCATTTGCCTTTAGTTTCCCTCTGCCCTTTGATATTCTTTCACATTCTTATTTCCCAAACTTGACAAGTTCTTACTCTTCCCTGTTAACAAATCTGTCCCCTATGGCGATTACATTTTAGCTCTTGAGAATGTTACTTAAGCTTCTTAACCCAAACCACCACTTCCCACTGACATAGCTTTCCTTTTTCTGTAATGATAAAAGTAAGACATTTTCTTTATAAACTTACAGTATGCTGAACACTTACTAGTTACTGTGTGCCAAGTGAACTAAGTACTATATATATATATGTATATATATATTTTGTGTGTGTGTGTGTGTGGTACGCGGGCTCTCACTGTTGCGGCCTCTCCCGTTGCGGAGCACAGGCTCCGGACGCGCAGGCTCAGCGGCCATGGCTCACGGGCCCAGCCGCTCCGCGGCATACGGGATCTTCCCGGACCGGGGCACGAACCCGTGTCCCCTGCATCGGCAGGCAGACTCTCAACCACTGCGCCACCAGGGAAGCCCAGTACCTTATTTTTTTTACTCTGATTTTAATCCTCACAATATGAGGTCAGTGCCATGATGAGTTCCACTGCACAGAGAAAGAGAGGTTAAGCAAAATGTCAAGGTCATGACACTAGGAAGGAGCAGAGCCAGGATTTGAATCCAGATCTCTGTTTCCAAACCCTGGCTCAAACAAAAAATAATTTAAAAAACAAAACAAAACAAACAACAAATACAAACTCTAGCTCAAGCTGCTGTGTCAAACTATAGTATCCTTCCCAATCTTTCCCCAGTTAGAATCACTGATAACATTGGTTTTTTCCTTCCAAAGTTTTTCCCCAGATTTATTGATATATAATTGATATATACATTGTATTAGGTTAAGATGTACAACACAGTGATTTTATAAATGTGTAGATTGCGAGATGATTACCACAATAAGGTTACTTAACACTTCCATCACCTCACAGTTACAAATTTTTTCTTTTTTATGGTGGGAACTTCTTAAATCTACTCTCTTAGCAACTTTCAGATATACTATATCGTATTGAGGACTACAGTAAGCATGCTGTACTTTACATCCCCAGAATTTATTCATCTTATAACTGGAAGTTTGTATCCTTTGACCACCTTCACTAGTTTCCCCCACCTCCCTCTTCCAAAATTTTAAATGTCAAACAAGCATGCTTACTCCTTGTCTCAATGCCTTCACTCTTACCTAAAAAATATCATATTATACACATTAGTCTGGAATTCAATAATATATTATGAGCAACTTTCAAAGTGAATATACAGGTCTTTCTCTTCCTGTCATGGCTCAACACTAGTCCACCATGGGGCAGTGTCATAACTAATTTAAATTTAGTTAATCTAGGTTTGGTTAAACTTGATGATCATTTAGGCTGTTTCCAATCCTTTTCTGTTACATGTAACATTGCAGTGGATATACTAAGAATACATTTGAGCATAACACATTCGTGCATGTGTCCAATTATTACCTGAGGATGAATTCCTAGAAGTGGAATGGCAGGGTCAAAAGATATATGTGTTTCAAATTTTGATACATATTGCCAGACTGCTCCCCAGAAAGTCACCAATTTGCAATCTTATCAATAGTGTTCGAGATTGAGAATGCCCCTGTTTGTCCACTTTCCCCCCAACCCTGGGCCTTATCAAACTCTATCAGAAAAGTGGAAGTAACACCCCAAAGCACAAAGATCTAGTACAGCTCTGCATTAGCCAACATTTTGCCCTTGATAAACGTAATGCCTGGGTTCCCACTGAAAATGTTCTAGATAAGAATTTCATTTACACTGATTCTGAGTTATAATTACAGGGTTATCAGCTAGTGCTATTTTCAATAGTCCATATTATGATGCTACATCTATTTTGTAACAGCACAACAAAAAGAGCTCAGGGGAAAAAAAAAAAAGAAAGAAATACAAAGGATGCAAAAGAAGGAGAATTCTTTTGGAGGGAAGGAGAGGTACTTCAAGGATATGATGGAAACTGGATGAAGAAATACTTTGCAAGGAGGAAGCCAGTTCTGTACTTTGCAATCATCCTGGAGAAGCAACAGTTGTAACGTTCTGCCAAACCTCAAAAGGACCACAGGTCTGTACATACTTGTATTCTTCTGCTTAATACCCAAACTCCACAAACCTGAGCTTTGTTCCTCCTTCCTGAATCAACACCCACAAGGTCCCTGCATCAGCACTTCTTACTAATTTTACTCCACTTTCGCTAATCACCTTATTTTCCCCTTCTATTGATATAAAAGGGTTCGTGCATTAGGTTCATACTCATTTTACCTTTCAAAATTCATGTTGCCATTTTCTCCTTTTGTTTCCTTTAAAACAAACACCAACCAAAGCTGGTTATATTTAAGCCTTTGGAGTATAGTGTTTTTGGATCTTGGAGAAAAGAGAAGGGGAAGGAAAAGGAGAAGGAAAGAAAGGGTGAACCCCTGCTCTCAGAGCATTTTCATCAGCTCTGAGACTAGGCTTTAGCCCAGCCAGGTTTGGTTCTCTGTGTTCTCCAAGCTTTGAGACCTTCCTTCTCTGTACTGTGGAGAGCTGGAATCCTCTAGGGGGCGCTGCCCTGCTTTGCCTTCCCCAGTGGAGTGTCTTCTGCTGGGGTTACTGTCCTAGGGAGAGGTTCCATTTCCATGAGTGAGCACCAGGCTCCCTCCCCTCGGGGCCCTCCAAGGATGGGCCCCCTGCCTTTCCAGTCTTCATGCAGTGCCTACCAGAGACAGAGCCAGCTCCAGTGCCCCCGGGGACATCTTGGGGGAGAGGAGTGTGGAGGAGTGACATCTATTTCCCAACCTCTACAAAGGCATCTGAGTTCTGAGATACAATTAGCCCCAGCGCAGCTAGGGATTTCTGTTACTCTGTGAAATCCATCTCCTTGGGGAAGAAAATGTCTCCCCACAAAAGAAGCCAAAGATGGACAAAGAAAGGGAAAAGAAGAGCCATTTGCTGAACATGCCAGGTGTTTTATTCATGTCATCCTAGTCAGGCCTCCCACCATCCTGTGTGCCTGGTTTTCTGTCTTTCCACTTTCTGTGGGAAAACAATGACTTAAAAGAAGTGAAGTAACTTGACAGGCAAGGCCTCACACCTGTGAAGCATTAGAGCTGAAATTCAGGTAATGGCCCACCCTAGGTTTCTTGGGTCCACACATAACTCCCATCAAGCCCGAGAGCAGAACTTTCCAACCTGAGGCCTGCAGATCCCTAGCAGCCCCCAAGTGGGCTCTGGGGGCATCAGAATGTCCTGAGACTGGGGTGCTGTGCCTTTTGTTGAGGGGTTGTCACCAAATGACCCCACTTGGTCTCCTTTGCCCCTCCCACAGTCTGAGCACTGATGCTTCAATCAGGTGTAGAACTGCCCACCCTTGCTCTTACCCTAATTCCTCTACTGTTATCTTTTCATTAGTCTGAGGAGCCATCTTGTTAACATATTATTTAAACAACTCTTGAAAGGGTATCACTTTCGGAGAATGTGCTGGAATGAACCACGGCTATCCTGGGTCACCACGCCTCACCCCCCTCAAACTTTCATCAGATGCTCAGAAGGGTCCATAACCAAAAAAAGTTAAAAACTAGTGAGGAGCACGCCCACAAAGTCTTTTTTTCCTGTAAGAAAGAAAGACAAAATATGCTTCTAAATAGACCTCTAAGTGTGTTGCAAGGGCTTCCGTTCAGAGATACAGGGGCACCCACAGATGAAGTGCCCACATGTCATCCTGGTCCAATAAAACTATTATTTGCCACTCAGGGTGAGAAAAACCGAATACTTAGGCATGTTACAGAGGCTTTTAATCCAGAGGAAGGAAGCTGTGGTTTTAGTTGAGGAGGAAACTGCAGCAGAGGTCTTTGATCTTTGCATTTCACAAAAAGCAACTGAAAATGTAAATAACTGTCTCCTTCAATACTGGTTGACAGCTAACAAGAAGCAGTTTTAACCATTTTATTACACACATGCACAACTACTTTTGTTTTTCAGCTAGGTAAATGATAGCTGGAAAGAAAATAAGTCAGCTTCTATGGGGCACAGAGGGGCACACTGGCTCAGAACGCCTGCCAGTGCACTATTGGAACAGTCTTAAGAGAAAACAAAAAAGCTAAGACAGCCAAGAACATTTATTAAGTGCCAACTGTTTAAGATCTACTCACAAGGCCACCCCTGATGTAATGGAAGCCTTTTGGTGGCAAGAGGCAGGAGAGGGCAGCCCGCATGATGTACTGCACACCAGCTGAGAAACTAAAAATTAAAGGTGGCGGAAGAGTGGTGGAGAGAAAAATACAGGAGATTTGTATGAATTAAACAGAAAGCGAGAAACAGGTGTGAGGGGCTAGACTTGCCAATGCCAAACCCCTGGGAAATGACGCAGGTTACCGTAAAAGAATTTGCAGGTAGAAGGTTGTGAGAACATCAGCAGGACAGGAGGGAAAGCTGTCGTTTGCACTGACAGTGTTATTTCATGACTCAAGTGTGCCCTGCAATATTCACTTAATAATATTCTTTTACTATCAATTATCAGTTGGGCATGATGCACAAAATACCACATGTTGAGTCATGAGTTACAGTCCTCCTCTGTAAGTTAAGGAGGTTGGAATCAGCTTCTAAATTCTGTAATTCTAAGTGAACTGGCATTAGTATTTCTCAAGGTGCTGTTTGTGATTTGATTTCTCCTTGAAAAGGGGCTCTTCAGTAAATGAATGTGTGTTTTTAAATTACATGTGCAGACTCTAAAGGAGAGTAGTAGATGATGATAAACACAGTGTAGCTGTAAAACTCTGGCTTGTTTCAAGACTGCTTCAATGCGAAAATAACAACTATATTTTCATCATTAAATTAAAATAAGAATCATTTCCAAGTAAGTCTTGAAGGGCAGCTACATACATATACACACACACTTACTAAAATACATCGTATTTTGATTCAGTTGATTGCAGGATACACAATTTAATAGCAGGAGTTTTAGGGGAAGGACTACAACATTACAATGCATCTCCAATTAGAATCGTTTAAAAAAATGAAAAATAGGGCTTCCCTGGTGGCGCAGTGGTTGAGAGTCCGCCTGCCGATGCAGGGGACACGGGTTCGTGCCCCGGTCCGGGAAGATCCCGTATGCCGCGGAGCGGCTGGGCCCGTGAGCCATGGCCGCTGAGCCTGCGCGTCTGGAGCCTGTGCTCCTCAACGGGAGAGACCACAGCAGTGAGAGGCCCGCGTACTGCAAAAAAACCCCAAAAAGTTGCACTAAAAAAAAGTACAATGAATGTGCACACCTTTTGACCCAACAATGCTACCTCTTAGAAACATAAATATAACTGCTTGAATACAGTGACATATAAACAAGGATGTTTACTGTAGCATTACTTGGAATATAAAAACCTATATTCCACTGTATGATACCATTTATATGTGGAAACTAAAAAAAATACAACAAACTAGTGAACAAAACAAAAAAGAAGCAAACCCACAGATACAGAGAATAAAGTAGTGGTTACCAGTGGGGAGAGGGAAGGGGGGAGGGGCAATATAAAGGTAGCAGGGGAAAAGGGTTATTATGGGATTATATGAAATCATGTGTGTGAAACTTTTGAAAATTATAAAGTGCTATAGAATTTAAAGAATGTTTCATTCAATTTTAAAAAGATAAAGAATCTATATTCCTATAAAGCCATGAATGTTGGGAGCTTCCCTGGTGGTGCAGTGGTTGAGAGTCCGCCTGCTGATGCAGGGGACAAGGGTTCGTGCCCCGGTCTGGGAAGATCCCACATGCCGCGGAGCGGCTGGGCCCGTGAGCCATGGCCACTGAGCCTGCGCGTCCGGAGCCTGTGCTCCGCAACGGGAGAGGCCACAACAGTGAGAGGCCCACGTACCGCAAAAAAAAAAAAGAAAAGAAAGAAAAGAAAAAAACCATGAATGCTCAACAATAAGAGAATTCTTAAACAAATCATGACACAGTCATGGATTTGGAATATGGCATATGTATTTGAACATAGATTTGGAATGCGGAAAATACCATGAAGTAAAAAGAATGAAGTAGATCTCTGCTAATATGGACTGATGCTCGAGATACTGAATATGTGTGAAAAAAGAAAGGTCTAAGTTTTAAAAGTAACATTCCATATCCTCTTGACTGTAAAATGCACATTTCTTCATATGTTAACATCTGGGAAATTAGTGTCCAAGCAATGGCATCTTAGAGCTCATGAAATACAGTGGTATGATCCTATTTGTGTACATATATAATATACATGCTTGAATATACATGCATAAAAATTTTCTGGAAAATTACTTCTAATCATAACAGAGGAGAAGAAAAAGATGCTTATTTGTTTTATTTTACTTTTCCTATATTCTTTCTTAACGTTTGAAGTGTTTCCTTGAACACATATCACTTCCAAATAAAAACAAAACAAACCACATGTAAGTAGTTTAGGAACTTCTTAGGTTCCTAAAAAGAAGTGTCTTGGACAGCCATTGGAGCAGACTATCCCTTTTGGGAAAACCACCCCCATGATATTTTTTATTTTACAAAAAATGAAAAGCAAGGACCAAGAAGGGGGAAGTTCACTAGGAATCCTGAGCACCTCGCAGCACCTTTCTGATCATTGAGGCAAGTCTTGCCAAAAGCTATAGCTCGGTTTTCATGCTGGGGGTGGAGAGGATTGGGAATTCAGAGTAAGTCTTGCCCTCTGGGAAGATGGAGAAGCAAAGCAAGCAAGTGTCCTTCTCTGAGGGAGAAGGGGGGCAGGGGCAGAGACAGAGTCTGGCCAAGGTCCACCACACCAGCAGAGGATGACAGCCAGAAGGACAAGGGCCAGGTCCTGAGCACAGGTAAGCTCAGGCCCTGGAGAACCCTCAGAAGGTGAAACTTTAGGGCAGTGTTTCTCACCTTGTGGTCCTCCATCCTTGGAATTACTAGTGAGGGGGCGGAGGAGGCAGGGATGGTAATCCTTTGGCCTACCCAGGTCTAAGGCGAAGAAATTTCCAGTAGCATTCCACCAGAGGCCTGAGTTACCATGATCTGAATATTTGCCTCTGTCACATAAGGTGGGTAACTTTTATAATACATAAAGAAAAGAGATTAGAGGTAACAGAGTTTAACAAATTTTGTTCTAAATGATTTTCAAAACTAGAATTGAAAAAAGAAAAGAAAATGGAAAAAAAAACAAATAAAAGCAAAAAAATAAAAATTAGAATTGATACTACCATTCAAAGAGGGAGGACCTAAATCTTCTGGGATTAAGACCTTTATATTCTAACTGTTGTTATAAACTGAAGCAAACACTTGGAAATTTCATCTCCTCCTTGATGAGAAAGTATACCCCTCCCCCATTTATTAAAATAAGAAAATGGCCGCTTGAAAAATAAGTTCATTTCTGAGGGGAACAACTCCTAAAATGACTATCAGGATGTTTTAAATACCCAATATTTTCTCAGACCTTCCATTTTCTTTTGCAAATCAGCTTACTTAAGTTCTGCTCATAGGGTGAGCCTGTACCCGAGCACTCACAGCACCAAAACTTACATTTCAAATGCCTCTTCTTCTGTTGTTTCAGTTTGGAGTTTAAAGATTTAAGTTTGCCTCCTTCCTCCCTCTAAGCAATGTGGTATTTTTTTCCTCTTTATATCATGATAGAAGGCATATTACATTGACTTACTTGTAGATGATTTAATTATATGTCCTCTTTCAACAATAATTTTCACCTTACCATTCCTTCAGGATTTTTCTGTTCTGGTGCAGTGCAGCTTCAAACACAGGGTTAGAATTTAGGGAAATATATCATTTAAATCAGTTGGTATTAAACAGAGATGTACTGACTTGCTTCCTGATGCATCCAAAACAGAACCTGTGCTACAAGATTTATATAGAAGATCACTTAAAATAATTTCTAACAGGATACTATCAGTTTATTGAAAGGAAATTATTCCCTGAAAAGAAGACAGGGGTAGTTATGCTACTTTCATCTGAGAGAAGTGAGTTCATGTAATAACGGCCTTTGATTTCACAACATCGCCAATAAGCCCGTAATGGTGATGACTATGCATTATATTCAGATAAGGATTCCAAAGTGCAGGCTTTGAGGACTTTGGCTGCACCATGAATCATCGAAGTAGGGAAAGGGTTCGGGTTTCCCTGTGGACCATGGAGGGCCACAAGCTCCCAAAAGGCCAACAGTATCTTCTGCAGCAGTCGCCATTCTACCCCCTCCCTGGGCAACTCCATCTGTGTTTAAACAAGAAGACCTTAAGGATTTTTCTGACTAGTCAAGGTAAGATTCGTATGGAGCACATCAAAAACCGACAACCAACGATGAGGAAGAAGTTAAGTTATACAGAAGACGTTTAAATGCCACGCTGGTATAGCCCTTGTTTCAGACCAACTGGTCTCTGTAAGCTCACAGTGCATCATTGCATTCACTCACTCATTCATTCCCTTAAACACAGCGTGCCCGCTGGGTTCCTTAATGAGGGATCCAGCCCCTTCAGACAGGCAGAGGGTGTAGTGATCCAGGCTGTGGAGCCAGTGTGTCTGGTATCAAATCCTACTTCTATCAACAGTAGCAGCAAGACCTTGGGTGAGTTGTACAATGTCCTGTGACTCAGTGTAGTCATCCTTAAAATAGAGAAAATAATAGCATCTATTGCAAAATGTCGCTATGAGGATTAAATGAGTTAATACAAATTAAAGCCTTAGAAAAGTGCGTAGTGTTTAGTAACTGCTCAATAAATGCTATTCTAATTATTGGTGTGGGGGAGGTAGGCCAGTAGACCCACAACTACAGTAGAGCCAAGGCCCTGGGGGAATCCAGAAGGGGAGCATCTAATGTATATGGGGGTATCGGGGGTTTAGAGAAGGAGGGCACACTTGGGAGCACCTCAAATCAGGAGTCCAGAGCAATGTGGCAGGTGGGCAATCAGTGCAGAAGGGACAATATGTGTGAAAGTTTATAGAGTCAACTAACTGTAAGAAATACTTCAGAAGGGCTGAAGTACAGAATGCCTCTGGAAAAGGAGAAGTGAGGCTGGAAAGTTGGACTGGAACTGATCCTGAAAGCAGGGGGAGCAATTTTGAGAATTTGAAGCTTGGGCGGGGCAGGATGGGATTCTTGTCCTAGAAAAGAGCCCTCAGCAGGAAGACCCGTGGAGGGCAGTCTCTCCATTTATACTCAGAAGACAGAGGGCAGAAAGGTTGAGAATATTTCTATTCAAACTGGTTGAAATGTTGACAGTTGGAAACCACTTACCTGGTAAATTTACTTAGGTGAAATATGTCACCCCCGAACAATGGTGGGAAACTATTGCACAAGGTGATAGAAACTAACTATTGTTTTATATTTACTTCTTGTTATTGGGTTCACTTACACAATGCGACAGGCGAGAACTTACAGGAAGGGTGACCATCTCATGAATGCATATGCCAGTGCTAGGGAGAGGCTCGCCCTTTCCTCCCATCGCTTCCTGTTCTACCCTTGGTTATTCTCGGTCCTGCGTGGAACGTCTGCTGAATTCAACTTGTTTTTCCTTTCAGTTTTATTTGTCTGAAGCAAGCATTCAACACTTCTTGTTTCTATGCCACTATATATCTCCTTGGGTTCACTTCACCCACTTGTACCCACAGGATGGTGGGAGAGAAAGCCCTGTCTCCTATCTTTGAAGGCTCTGAGATTCAAGTCAAGATGCATAGTGGTGCTGACCCTCCAGAGGCTCATGTCCATCTACCTGAGCCCATCCCGGAGCACACAGCCTTCCTCACACTGTACACAGCAGGAGACAGCAGAGGGAAAAGGAAGGAGGCAAAGTTGCATAACATGTTGTCAGTAGCAAAACATTAACTGGGACCAAATCCTCTGGCTTCCGAACTCTGAGCATTTTCCACCAAGGAACAAATACTTTAAGCAAAACACAATGCTCATTACAGTAAGCATACTCTTTATGACCTCGCTGGTGTGAGTAATGGAAAACCAAGTAGTTATCTCTAACCAAATTGGAATGTTTATTCTGGCTGCAGGGCTGTTCGTCTAAAGGAATCCACCCGGAAACCAGGCCCCAGTTCCCCAGTTACTCCAATTTTTGTGGTTTCTGCTCTATAGGGCTCTAGGGCATAGGGAGAGTCTTTCTCAGGGAAGAGAAGCAGAGTAGGATATGGCAGGCATGACAGGTGGGTCTTCCCAAACAAAGTTCTAAAACATAATAAAATCAAATGAATGAAGGCAGAAATTATAGTTTTAATGGCTCAAAGTATAACAATTTACGATATCAAATATCTAACGAGAAGTGGAAAATCCAAGTTAGGAAGTATCTCTCCTTCAATGGTGATGCAAAATGAGGACAGGGAGAAAGTCCAGGGTTATTTTCAGTTTTCTCCTTTTCTCCTCGGCAAGTGACAGGAAACTTGCTTTGTTTTGCAGTTTGGGGTTTCCGTTTGTTTTTGTAGGTGAACCGTCTTAACTCATATGCTTCAAGTGTTAATTAAGAATGGAAATTAGGGCTTCCCTGGTGGCGCAGTGGTTGAGAGTCCGCCTGCCGATGCAGGGGACACGGGTTCGTGTCCCGTTCCGGGAAGATCCCACATGCCACGGAGCGGCTGGGCCCGTGAGCCATGGTCGCTGAGCCTGTGCGTCCGGAGCCTGTGCTCCGCAACGGGAGAGGCCACAGCAGTGAGAGGCCCGCGTACCGCAAAAAAAAAAAAAAAAAAGAATGGAAATTAATGCACTGAGCCAGCTAACCCTGATGAAAAGATGATGGTCAGATGAGAAACACCCTCCATATGAGCTCATAAAACATCCATTAAAGAGGAGGGGGCACACAGTGGAAAATCAGATGCCCCCCTGCTCAATATGGGTGAATAATTTGACAGTTCTGCAGAACCAATTCTCAAGAGAAACAGAAGTCATTTTCAGCCCATCCTTCCCAAAGAAAGGTGAATTTTTATTTTTAACACTTACCCAGTGACTAGCAGGAAACATACTAGAAGCAGAGGAAAAAAAATAACCATTCAAGGTTCTAGAAATTATTTTCTCTCATAAACAGATGCCCATATTTCTGGATTATCTCCCTTGGAATATAAGCCTTTTGAGGTTATCACCAGGAAAGCACAGGGATCTTCCTGTCCATAAAATACCAGTAAGCAGTTACAGGAAACTAGAGCTTAGAACAAAATGACCTGAACATACTTGACTTGGTTTGAAGGTCAAGTTCAATGCACTGGCCAGTCTGACCCCAAATAGGTCACCACATTTGGTCCTATGATTCAAAATATCTAATGAATGATTAACCAACCCTGCCTTTCTGTCTTGATACTTCCAGGCCAGTTCCCATTTCTTTTCCACATAAAGACAATTTGTTAAAAGTCTTTAAAAGTTGTAAATCAGAGTTCTATGGAAAAATTAGTTCCACCAATATTCCCTGAAGGCCTAGTAAATGTCAGACATAGAAGTGGGTGATAAGACACAAAGATGGGGCTACCAGGTCTTCAGCCTGAAGGAGCTGGGGCACATAAATAACAGACAAAAATCACATATAACTGAGTTATGTAGAAAGTAACATGAAGATCCAGAGAAGGAAGTGCCTAGGGCTGCTGAGGGAGGATCAGAGAAGGCTTCCCGTAGGAGATGATGTTTCACTGGGCCTTTGGAGGCTGATTAGGAGCTGGCCCAGTAGAGAAGGGGGACCAGGGAAAGATAATCAGTAGGAACAAAACAATTCACAGGATACAAACTGTGGAGTGTTCCAGATGGTCCGGGAATAGGGTGCCCAATGGGGAATGGTGGGAGGAAGGATAGAAAGACACTGTGAAGGGCTTCCCTGGTGGCGCAGTGGTTGAGAGTCCGCCTGCCGATGCAGGGGACACGGGTTCGTGCCCCGGTCCGGGAAGATCCCGTATGCCGCGGAGCGGCTGGGCCCGTGAGCCATGGCCGCTGAGCCTGCGCGTCCGGAGCCTGTGCTCCGCAACGGGAGAGGCCACAACAGTGAGGGGCCCGCGTACCGCAAAAAAAAACAAACAAAAAAAGGAAGACAGGGTGAAGCAAGATATGAGGAGCTCTGAACACTAAGGAGTTCAGACTTTAATCTGCAGGCAATGTGGTTGATTAATTGATGGTTTTTACACATGGAAGTAACACAACTGGGTGACAAGTGCAAGAATGGACTGGAAGCCAAGAGACAGGTGAGAAGACATAATAATCATGCTTATAATTAGCGATCTGACTTCCAGACAATTGTCTCCATCACTTTCAAATCAAAGCTTGGGGCTCATGTGTAACATTTTTAGCGTGAGGCAGCCTAAAACCTGCCTCAAAGATGGTCACTGCTGTAATTAACATCCACACCTACGGTCCCTCACCCCAGAAGAATGCCTCTTCCTCTTTCTCATCTACCTCAAGTGCATTCCACAAAGGGAGTACCTCACATCAGTTAGCCTGAGGTTTGTGGAAGAAAGGCCTCTGACAGAAAATATGTTCCAATACAACCAGGAGAGTAAAATTGATAAGAGCACAGCCTGTCAGGTCACAGGCAGTCCCAGCACTAACATGTACCAGCTGCCTGATCTCAGGTACTTTATCCAGCCTCTCTGGCCTTAACTTTCCTCATCATAAAATAGGAACAAAAAAATGATCTTTTTCAGAATGTTGATATGAGGTTTAAAAACAGATCTTTGTACAAGTATACAGTAAGCATGGAAAATAATACTCATTCTTTTACCCACTTTTTTTTTTTTTTTGCGGTACACAGGCCTCTCACTGTTGTGGCCTCTCCCATTGCAGAGCACAGGCTCCGACACAGGCTCCGGACGCGCAGGCTCAGCGGCCATGGCTCACAGGCCCAGCCGCTCAGCGGCATGTGGGATCTTCCCAGACCGGGGCACGAACCTGCGTCCCCTGCATCGGCAGGCGGACTCTCAACCACTGCGCCACCAGAGAAGCCCCTTTTACCCACTTTTGACAATAAAAAGCAACTACAATGGGATACTGATTCTAAGTTTCAAGCATTAAAAAAAAATCCAGCTACTGACAACTATTACAAATGACGTGGTTTTGGATGGTCTACTTTTCTAAGATTGAGGGTTCCCTGTAAAGCCGTCAAGCTTATTTTAACTTTATCCTCTCTAAAATATGTGACACTTACTTAAATGGAATATGCTGATCAAAATTGAACCTTTTTTCTGACGATGTGATCACCATGATTTTCTCAAGTGCCTTATGAGGTATAGGGAAGGGCTAATACATTAAAAGTGACTTGGGGTTTCCCTGGTGGCGCAGTGGTTAAGAATCTGCCTGCCAATGCAAGGGACATGGGTTCGAGCCCTGGCCCGGGAAGGTCCCGCATGCCGCGGAGCCGCTAAGCCCGTGTGCCACAACTACTGAGCCTGAGCTCTAGAGCCCACAAGCCACAAGTACTGAGCCCACATGCCACAACTACTGAAGCGTGTGCACCTAGAGCCCGTGCTCCGCAACAGGAGAAGCCACGACAATGAGAAGCCCGCACACAGCAATGAAGATCCAACACAGCTAAAAATAAATAAATAAATTTATTAAAAATAAATAAATAATAAAAGTGACTTGATAGGAATATAGCCCCAATATTTTATAATAACTATAAATGAACTATAACCTTTAAAAATTGTGACTCACTATGTTGTACACCGGTAACTTATATAATATTCTACAACTATATCTCAATTTTCTTTTAAAGTTAAAAAAGAAAAAAAAGGTGACCTGATATACTATGGATTTGCTGTCAATGGGGGTTAAATTATATCCCAAGAATGTCTAGAACATTCCCCACTATAACATGTAAAATACATATTGCAAGTGTTATCTGACATCCACACAGTAATAGGCTTGTGATTGCCTTTTTCTCTTTATCCTTATATTTTTAAACTTTTTTCATTACGTAAAATTTCAAACATACACAAAAGTAGAAAGAAGAGTATAATGAGCCCTTACTATCAATCACCCACCTTCAACAATAATCAACAAATTAAAAAAAAAATCAACAAATTGCCAATGTTGTTTCACTTACACCTTTCCATCCCTTACCCCTTGTTGGTTACCTTTTCTTTTTTACACCTTTATTGGGATATAATTTACAACCCAGGTACAATGCAATGGTTTTGGGTAAATTTAGAAAGTTCTACAAGCATCATCACAAGCCAGTTTTAGAACATTTCATCATCCCACAAGGGCCTGTTTGCCCTTAATCCCCATTCTCACTTCAGCTTCAGACAACCACTAATGTACTTTCTGTCTTTACACACTTGCCTTTTCTGGACATTGCATATAAAGGGAATCATATAATATGTAGTCTTTTGCATCTGGTTTCTTGCACTTAGCATAATATTTTTAAGATTCATCCATGTCGTAGCAGATATAGTACCTTCTTTTTTACTGCTAAATATAAATATTTCACATTTTGTTATCCATTCACCAATTGATGGATATTTAGGCTGTTTCCAGTTTTTGGCTCTTATGTATAATGCTTCTATGAATATTTTCATAGAAGTATTTGTGTGAACATATGTCTTTATTTCTCTTTGCAGATACCTAGAAGTGGAATTGCTGGGGTTTTATTGCCTTCTACCCAATAGCATCGCAAAACATCAGAGTTTGAATGGACCTTAAACATCACATGTTGCAACCTTTTATTTAACAAAAGAGGAAACTGAAGTCCAGAGGCATTAACTGATTTGCTTAGATTCACAGTTCACTGGTAACAGAGACAGGATTTAGACCCAGAACTTCCCATTTTTTCTTTTTTAGTCAGTTTCATTGTTCTCCTCCCTCCCCAGAAACATCTCTCCTGGAGACCCTCTTCACTCTGCTCCATTCCAGACTGGCTGTTCTCTCTGTTCCAGAGCTGCTACTGAAGAATTTCTCTCCTTAGTCAATGTCGGACTCCCTTTCACCTCTTGTCGACTCTCACAGCCTCCCTCCCATCTTAAGGCCCACTGCTCACCTCTGGGGAATCTGGAAACTCATTTCTGAGCCCTCCTGGGATTCCATGAGCACATCAGTTGCTTCTGGTCCTCTCCCCTGACCCTCCTGCAGGTATTTTATTCTTGACCATTTCTCTCTGCAAACTCATTTGTCATCAGTTCATCTGCTTTCCTTCTTCAAGTCCTGTGTGGTTTAGGGTTATAGACATCTCCTAAGTTTATAAGAATATAGTGTGTAGAGAATATTCCTAATCTTTTGCCTTTTTTAGTTGTTTGGAGGGATTTGCAAGAGAAGAAAGCAAAATTGTCTTTGTTAGCTTGAAACCAGGAGTCTCCAACAATCATGAGACTGTGGTGAAATACTTGGTAAATGAAATTACAGGGATGATGAAAATTTCATTCAAGCTAAGGGGAAGGAGATAAAACCCTGCCCCAAATTCTAAACAAGAGTTTTATTTCATCAGTGTCTTTGCATGTGCACGAAAAACGGCTGCTCTTTACTATTCAAAGAGGCAAGCAGCCCTAACTTCACTCTGTGGCTGGTTATTACTCCATTTGCCTAATTTAGGCAATATTAGAACTCTGTTTGAGGCTGATTAAAATAATCCATGGGATTTTAAAAATAAAATTATTATCCCAAGTTTCCTATAAATATGTTGGGCAATACCAAGGACACAGTAGTGATTCTGAACACTTTTTTTTTTTAACCTATATAAATCAAATCTACTACAATTGCTCTCTCTTTTGAAAAATGTTTAGCTCCAAATTATGCACCACAGGAAGGAAGCGGTGGCTATACTTAAATATAGTAATTGGCTGCTATTATCCAATCAGTTAGCAAATATTTATTGGGTACCCAGTGCACTAGGCACAGCAGGGGAAATAGAAATGGATAAAGATATGGCCCTTATGACCCTTGTAATCTACTTGCGATAAGAGAAAAACATGAAAAGTTAAACAGTGCAAGGAAGTATGTGATTAGGGGGCATGGTTAGAAGTGTTACAGAATTTTAGAAATTACAGAGTTGACAACTTGGATAATACCAAGGAAGAAAAAGGAAGTAAGGGCACCAAAACCCTAAAGCTCATACATAGATTAAAGCTGAACAATGTCAATGATTATGTCACTCGCCTGCTCAAAAACCCTCAATGGGCTCATCACTAAGAATCAAAGAAAGTCCAAACTCCCCAGCTTGGCCTTCAAGACCTCACAGGCCCTGCGTCTTTCGCCTTGCCAGGTTTTGCTCCAGCCGAATGTTCCTTGAGCACACCAATACCTAATGCTGTTCAATCCCCTCTTATCTCCTGACGCCCTGTCCTTCAACACCCTTTCCCACCACCTCAGCTACTGAAAATCCATCAGTTTTACATTCTATCTCCTTCCCGGGGGCACTCCCAACACTGTTTTTTTTCATTAGTGCACAAGATCTTGACCTCTTAAGATAGCCAGTCTCCTCTTGACCGCCCAATGATTCTCACTTCCTGATATTCACTCCCTGATACAGTCTCCTCCCACACTGAACACAATGACCTGTGTAACCAATAGAATACTGTGGAAGTGATGGTGTGTTACTTCCAAGGCTTGATCATAAAAGACATGTGAGGCTTCCACTTTGTGCTCTCTCGTATCATTCACTCTGGGGAAAGCCATCCACCCCATGTCATGAGGACACTCCTGTAGACCTATGGAGAGGGCTACATAGTGAAGATCTGAGGCCTCCTGCTCAGACCCAGCACCCACTTGCCAGATATGTAAGTGAATCATCTTGGAATAGGATCCTCAGAAAAAAAATCCAGAAGAAGCCCCAGAAAAACCTTCAGATGTTTGCAACTTCTTGACTCTAACCTCATGAGAGAATCCAAGTCAGAATCACCCAGCTAAGCTGCTCCCAAATTCCTGACACACTGAAACTGTATGTTATATTAGGTGCTTATTGTTATTTTTAGCGGCTAAGTTTTAGGGCAATTTGTTACACAGCAATAGATAACTAATACACCTCTCAGTAGCAGTCAGTATTCCAATTATTTGAATCCTAACCTTTTCCCTAGAACTAGATTAACATTTCCCAGAGGGGAGGGACCTTCTTTGTCATTTTTCAATTCTCTCCATGCTTTAGTAGGACACTTAGTAATCATTAGTTGACTAAATGATAAAAGAACAGAAAAACAAATGAAACCATTGATGAAATTGTGCCTTGGGCTGACTTCATATCAGTTTGGATGATTCTGTAATTTTTTTTTTTTAACTTTATAGACTTGGCATCATGAAAGTTGTAACAGCTGGTAGTCTGGATTCTGATCTCAGCCCTGGCTTTTAGGAAACACTGCCAGGAATACAGAGAAACCTTGTGTCATCTCTACCTCACGTCTTGCCTCCCACCCTGACATTATCCAGAGGCAAGAGCAGCTTCACAGTGTCACAGGCGATACATAGGCGGTGGGGCAGGGCAGGAGTCAGGCATGGGATGGGGGGAGGAGACTGGCAACAACAAATAGTAACCACTTAAAGGATTTGCTGTTGGTCAGCCGTGTCTAAACAGCCTAAATCTGGTAGAATCCCCAGAGCCGAAGATATTTCATAGGCTTCTCATTGAGAAGATTTTTTGTGAATCCTCTCATATTTTAGAGAGGCTCCAGCACAGTGCAGGTCCTCTTTGGAATTCAGACTAAGTTAGGGTCTAACAGAGTCCTCGTAGGTCTTCTTGGGACTTACTGTAGCTGGTCTGGGTGACTAGTAAGACTGAATACCTCTCTTTAAGACATAAATGAAAGCAGAAGAAAAAAAAAAACAGGACCAATTTTTGGGGGTCCTTTTATAGACCAAACCATAAATAATCACACAAGGATGCAGTCACCCCTCTAGAAAACACAAAGAAATCCAATGATCATTCCTATGCTAAATTATAGGCGGTTATACACAATAACTAGAGTAAAGCAAGGATACAGATTTTCCTTAATTTACAATGGGGGTCCCATTGTATGTTGAAATAAACCATATGATGGATAAGCCCATCATAAGTTGAAAATAACATAAGTTGTAATTGCATTTAATACACCAATGTATGGAATATCATAGCTTAGCCTAGCCTGCCTTAAATGTGCTCAGAACTCTTACATTAGCCTATAGCTGGGCAAAATCATCGAACATAAAGGCTTTCATATAATTAAGTGTTGAATATCTCATGTAATTTATGGAATACTGTACTTAAAGTGAAAAACAGAATGGTCGTGTGGTTGTAAGTGTATGGGTAGTTTACCCTCGTGATCACGTGGCTGAGGCTCACTGCCCAGCATCACAAGAGAGTACGCACCATCTATCACTAACCCAGAAAAAGATCACAATTCAAAATGCGAACTACAGTTTCTACAGAATGCACAAGGCTTTCCCACCATTGTAGTCAAAAAAATTGTAAGTCGAGCCATCGTAAATCAGGGACCGTCTGTAATTATAAAATATATTAGGTCCTAACAGGCAAGCTGGCCCAGAAGGTAAACTTACCTTGAATTGACATGTGTATGAATGATTCTGACAGATGATAGAAATAGCAAAATAATTAAGAACCTCCAGATAGGAAAGCTACAAATCACATTAGAAGACAGTTGGTTCTCTTTTTAAAAATGAGTGAATGGGGCTTCCCTGGTGGCGCAGTGGTTGAGAGTCCGCCTGCCGATTCAGGGGACACGGGTTCGTGCCCCGGTCCGGGAGGATTCCACATGCTGCGGAGCGGCTGGGCCCGTGAGCCATGGCCGCTGAGCCTGCGCTCTGCAATGGGAGAGGCCACAACAGTGAGAGGCCCGCGTACCGCAAAAAAAAAAAAAAAAAAAAAAAGAGTGAATTTGGCTTTAAATCAACAAAGGGAGTACAAATCTAGTCAATTTAGCCTAGGGCCAGAGAAAGAAGATTGGTTCCAAGAATGAGTATACAGTGCTTGTTAGAATTCTGCGCAGCTTAATTTTAAATGCCTCTCTCTCTCTTTAGAGACTATATCCACAGACCTCAAAGAGATTCTGGTATTTAGCCTAATGATTTCCACATGTTAAACACACCTCATTGCTTATAGGCACCAGTCAGATTAGTTTCTTCTGAAAAAGGAGGCTAGGGTCTGATTCTTCCATGTAAAATTATTCCATTCTATTAGTGTAGGAGACCTGAACTTCATTAGCAAACAACTTGAGGCTAGTTACACAAACCTACTGATAAAGAAAGGCTGTCTTCCAGCTGTTCCCAACAGGCTTTTGTAAATAAAGAGCCATTGCTTGGGCAAAACTCTGTCTAATCTCTTAAAGATGTGTATTTCATTTAAGAAAACATTTTAAAGTGGCTCACGATCTTAATCTCATTTATTGTGCTGTAAACTTCAATCAAATCATTTGTTAATATTTTTGCTCCAGTATATCTCAGCAATATCAGAATAAGATCATGCCTTTTAAAAATACACAATGCTGACATTCCCTCAGGCTACATCTTTGCTCTATAATCTCCATTTCTTGCTCAAGAAAGGCATCAACTGAATTCCAATCATTTCACTGAGAAAAACAGAATCAAAATGTCCATAAAAACATAGGAAATTGTGTAGGAAATAATGTTAAAAGTAGAATATTAAACTGTGTCTATGCTATGGTCACAGCTATAATATTTAACTATGGATAAGGATGGAAAGAAATAGAAATGAAACAAGTTGTTGGCTCACACATATCTAAAAATCTTACTATTTTTTTTTCTTTCTCATTTCCTTTACTTCTGCTTGGAGTTGTCTTAATAGTGGGTATAGTTTGTTTGCTTTTTTAAATTATCAGGATAAGATCTCACCTCATCAGACAAGATCTTATGAGCCAGTTACTCATGTGAAGGGTGGTAACTGCCTGAACCACCCTAGAAAGATGCCTGCCTGTCTCTTCTTGAACATTCTTCAGGGATAGCAGCTCCACAATTTCCAAGTTTAATCCCTGCAGGGGGAAAGAAACTCTGTCTAACCTGCTGTTAGTAGTGGATTTCAAGAACATGAAACTAAAATAATCTTTTAAATGAATGTAAAAATGATATTTGGGTAATCATAAAAATGAAGTCATTCATATTTCCTGAGAACATGGGGACAGAGATAACTTCTAGTGATGAACAAAACTTAGTTACTGCTCTCAGGAAAGATATCTAGTAGGGCGAAGACAGCTGCAAATTAAGCTGCAATGTCATAACTTATAATCAACATAAAGATAGGAAGACCAGAATGAGCTATTCACATTCTTAAGAGGAAGAGATTAGTTTTGGACTTTTTTTCCTGGTAAAGAACAGAACCAGGAAAAGTTGCATCGAGGAGGCAACATTTGAACTGGATCCTGAAGGAAAATTTAAGTTTGTCCAGGAAAGAGAAGCAATGGGCATGCAGGAAAGGGGGATATAACCAGCAAAGACAAAAGCAGGGAAGATTGGTGTGTGTTCTAGAACAATGCACAATTTAGGAACGGGAACCAAATGAAACGTGCAGAAGAGCAGTGGGGATCAGACCTAGCCTTGAACATGGAGAGAAGGGTGAGGCAAATGAGCAAATATTGTTCTTTGGGGCCTGGGCAAGGAGTCTTGCATTTGCTGTTCTATTTAGTCCCAACAACTTGTTTTACAAGTAAGAAGACTGAGGCTCCAAGAAGTCACGTACAGTTTCCGAAAAGCACGCCCATCCCCTACATATCCCAGAGCTAGCATTATGCCCGGTGCCCAGCGGGTCCTCGACAAATACTGCCGAATGCATGGATGACAAGTCAGCAGGCCCATGCGCTGCTGCTCTGCCATATTGCTCTTCCAGACTTGTTTCTGATAGACCTTGGGTACCATTGACAATTTGAGGTTAGAGGACACGTAATCTGAGACTGTGTGTTAAGAAGAGGAGGTGGGGGGGGGTTACCTAAAGCTGGGAGACTAGTGTTTATAGACAACACCTTGCTTTGCTCAGTATGCTTTGTTTATATGGATTTTTCTAAGGAAGTATTAGACTGCCTCAAAAACTCAACTGAAATCTAAATTCTCTCCTTTTCCAAATGTATCTTTATTATGAAATTTAAGAATGATAGAAGGTATAAAATGAAAAGTTAACCTCCTTTCCCTTCTTCAAATCCAAAGTTCCACTATTAATAGTGTATTGTCCATTCTTTAAAAAAAAAAAAAAGCTTATGCACTCATAAACATAGAATATACATTTTTTTAAAACATAATGAGATCATTATTTTGCTTTTTGATTTAATCTGTCCTGGAGATCTTTCCATATCCATGCACAAAGACCAACCTTATTCTAAAGCTGCATAATGTTTCATCTCACGGAAGTACCGTAACGTATATAAGCTGTCGATGCATATTTAAGTTGTTTAAAGTTTTCATTTTGTTTATTCCTAAAAACAACACTGCAATGAACTCTTTGTCTCAGACCGAATTCACTCATGATTACACGTATCAGCTTCTTGGATAGTCACAGGTGGGATCTCTGGTGTAAGACATCATTTAGCAAATTTCCTAGGATGTTAGTATAGTTAGCAGTCACTTGTCTTATGAAGGGGAACACAAAGATAACCTAAAAATAAATCTACTCACAGGAGTATCTCACTTTGTAGTCCTAAAGCCTCCTGGAAAGACTCAGGGTCAGAGCTCTAGCTCCCCACCCTGAGCCCCTGGTATAGAATTCCTCATTCCACACCGGGGCAGGGTGGCATTCCTCCTTCCAGACGAATCCAGAGCTCTACCCCTCCTGCTCTACCAGTGGCTTGGTTTCCACGCTTAAAATGGCAACGAAAAGAAGTGCAGAATTTTAGAGCTGTAAGGGATTAGAGATTATGTAGTCTACACCTTACATTCCTTAGATGTGGCAATTAAGACCCAGAGGGGTGACTGCCTCAGCAAAATCACCCAGCCAGTTGCCGCAAAGCACCCACTCACCTATCCAGAGCTTTTTCCATTACGTGGTACCAAATAACATCTGCATCTCCTGCTCAGTTATTTCAAAAACATCATGTAAGCAAAATGGGTCTATAATATTTCCCTGGGTAGAAATAATAATGCTTAAAAAAAAATTCTGAGAACATATGTAGAGATAGCACGGATAGGAAGAAATTCTTAAAAACCTTATTTTAGATAGTTTTAACTCCTTCGTCCACCAAATTCACGACTAGAATGTCTAACAAGTGTCAATATTGACATATTTAAGCTTCACCTGCCTTCTCCTGCCCCTTGTGGAGGCATTAACAAGCAAGTGCTGCTAACACTGCTGACTTATTATCAGCAAGACATGCAGCTCTCAAGTTGTCTGCAGTCCTGACAATAGATTTTCAGATCTGGGACTATTCCAGGCTGTGAGACTCTGGAGCCATATTTCTATCACTCCCCACTCCCCCTCCCATTCATGCTGCACAGTCTACATCAGCAATCTTGAATAGCTCTGAGAAAACTCTGTTCAAGATCTAAACATTATAGAGTTGTCAGCGCCACCATCCAACCTCCAGAGGCCAGCAAGGTTACTGAGCTTGGGCAAGACCCACAAGCTTCCTCGGTAAACCCTGTGGGTTTTTTTTTATATATATAATTTTTATCTTTTTATTGAAGTATAGGTAATTTACAATGTTTCAGGTGTACAGCAAAGTGATTCAGCTATACATACATATTTATCTATTCTTTTTCAGATTCTTTTCCATTATAGGCTATTACAAGATATCGAATAATATATTTCCCTGTGCTATACAGTAGGTCCTTGTTGAGCCTATGTTTCTTCATGAGGAAGTACAGTAATGTGGTTAAGAACCAAAGGATATGACTATCAGTTTTGCTTTTGGCCTTGGGTAAGGACTTAAACTCTCATGGTCTCAGTTTCCTCATCTTTAAGATGGGAATAATAATGATAGAACCTAGGATTTGGTAGAGGCTGAACATTTATTGAGCTTAGTATAATGCCTGGCACATAGTAAGTGCTCAATGAATACTGAGCGTCTACCACCACAGCTGGCTCACCAGGAGCCAACGAGAGGCAAAAGGCAAAAACACAGGCAGCTGGAAGTAGAAAAAGAAGAAAAAGCCATCTATCACAATGTTCTTGGCCCTGAGGTACTCAAGAAAAAAAGGAAAAAAAAAAAAAAAGCACGGCCACAGGCCAAGACCTAAAAAGGACAGCCACGGCAGGGAAAACACAGGATTGTAGTGCAGGCCAGGCCTAAAATTGGGCGAGGTCATGCCCATATGATAGTGCTCCGAGAAGTGTGGGATACCAGAGGTCAAAGGTCACAAATGCAACAGATAAACCAAGTGCGTGACTGATCCAGGTAGTAAAGCAACAAGCAGAAGAGGCTTTGGCCAAAGTGGCATGCGTGCCAGTCAACTGGAATTTACATTTCAAAACCTAAACAGTGTGTATGTTGAAGAAAGTGTATCAGGGATCACGTCTGGGTGAGGGTTCCCAATATGATGTCCTGCCATGGGTTCTGGTGACCAAGAAGTGAAGGGGAAAAAGGTCAGCCAAGAAAGAAAAGGGCAGGCAGCAGCCCCAGCATCCTCAGAGAGGAGGGGGTCTGGGCCCCATATGCCAGGGGCCTGGGCCGTAACACCCACAAGGAGAAGTCAAAGTACTGACCACGCAGAGGGCAAGCAGGTGTGGAGACCAGGTTGGCATCTAGTGTGGAGCCAACACTCTGAGACAGGGCTTCCTAGTTTGCTCGTCTTGAAAAAGCAGTATCACGAGAACATGGTCTAACAACTTGACACGGTGAATATGGAGACAAGGTCCCACGGGTGCAGCGCCCACACACCTGCTCAGGGAAGAGCCTGCCTCTGTGAGCACAGCTGTGTCTGAGGCAAGGCCGCGCCTGATTGGAGGAAAAGAGTCAAAGGGGCGGGGCAGTTCCTAACAGGCTAAAGGAAAGGAAAAAAACCCACATCCTTCCACTTCATTTATGTCATAAACAAGTATATATTTAGTGCTCTGTACACCTTACAAGGTACAGCTGAGGTTACAAAGATAAAAAACTACAGTTACTAAGAGCAAGTGGCTCATTCTAGGTTAACAGGAGAGAGAAATTATTTGGCACCAGGGTTGACCAAGTCATAAACTTGGATTTGGTTACATACAAGCTCACTACTCACTGTGCAGAAATGCTAGATAGATAGTAGATTGAAGGAAAAAGATGTATAGTGGATGCTCTCAAAAGCGAACTATAGAGGCTAAGAAAATTAGATTATCATCATTATCAGACTTTTGACAACAATACTTTGAAGAAAATGAAGTAACATATTTAAGATTCTCAAGGAAAGAAAATGTGAGCCAAGTATGTTCTATCCAGCAAAACTGACCTTTAGTATAAAGGTCACAAAGTTTTATCAAGAAATTAGGGGGAGGGCTTCCCTGGTGGCGCAGTGGTTAAGAATCCACCTGCCAATGCATGGGACACAGGTTCGAGCCCTGGTCCAGGAAGATCCCACATGCCGCGGAGCAACTAAGCCCGTGCACCACAACTACTAGAGCCTGCACTCTAGAGCCCACGAGCCACAACTACTGAAGCCCTTGTGCCACAACTACTGAGCCTGCGCGCCTAGAGCCTGTGCTCCGCAACAAGAGAAGTCACGGTAATGAGAAGCCCATGCACCGCAACGAAGTGTAGCCCCTGCTCGCCACAACTAGAGAAAGCCCGCGCGCAGCAACGAAGACCCAAAGCAGCCAAAAATAAATAAATAAATAAGGGGGAAAAAAGGAATTAGGGAATACTATTCCCATAAGCCCTACCTAAGTAATCCACTAGAGAAACGGCTTCAATCAAAATTTGTAGAGACAGTGATATGAGGACTGATGATAAGCATGACATATATAGTTACCTGTAGAAATAAGACTAAATGTGCATTGAATGGGAGATATTTTAGTATATAATGGCTATATGATCTGACAATGCAGATATAGTACAACCATAAAAAAAATTGGGGAAGAATGAGTAGGGCATATGCCAAATAAATTATTTTTATTGTTTTCATTAATCATAGCTGATTACTTGGAGACTGGTGTATGTGTAATACAGGGTAATCAATGGGTAATTAAAAGATATTCTATCTCCCTTGGGACTAAAAAGCAAAGATTCTAAGTACGAAAGAAAGGAAACATAAACGTAACATAGAAGAAGTTAAACAAAACCCCGTAGTCTCGAATTTGACTTGGAAATATCAACATGAACTCACAAAGTATTTTATCTTTATATGTGTACATATGTTTGTATGTAAATGTGTGTGTGTGTGTGTGTGTGTGAGTGAGTGTGTATTTTCTCAGCTCTGACCAATGAAACAGCCTAGAAACAACGACTACTGCAGTGAATGCACATCTCTAGTGCCTGGGTTATGGTCCTGAGACACCATTCTCATTAAAATAAACCAGGGATTCTTGAAGAAATGGTTGAATCCAGGTCTAGGCAGAAAATGTACAAGACAGGCCTGGATCACCTTAACACACCAGATAACACAGAAGCTAAGGTCATGTCAGAAGGACCTAGGAGCCAACATGAAGAAGCTCCCACTGGTCAAAGATGGGACGATCTGAGTCTTATTAAGTATATTTAATTCCATGATCATACCAATTTAAAAAAACCATTGGTCACCTTCTGAGAATGACAGGAAACCAATTCTCGAAAACTGGGTAAATCAAAGGAAAGAACTGAGCGTTTACCTTGTTTTTTCTATGTGACCTGTACCACTGTGTAATCAAATAACAGATTGAAGGGAAGTCTACCTTTATAAAATTATTCCAGCTAATAAAGTAAAGCAAAATGGTAGAATTAGAATATCACTATTCTGCAATCTCCAATGAATTAATAGGTCTAGACATTGAGGATCAACAGCTTCTAAAGGCAAAAAAAAGAGTAGAAAAAACAGACGTTGTGTGCCTTCCAGTGAAAGGATACAACAGCACCTGTAATCTGGCCAAAGGGATCAAACCTGAGTCTGATCAATCCTCTGGACCCAGATGCAGGAAATAGGGGGCAAAGGAACAACTTGAAATGTACCTGGGGCGGGGGGGGGGCGTGCATCTTTCTTGTTAATAAGACTGTGGAAACTCTACAGATCAAACAGCCCCCCCCCAAAAAAACTATTCTTTTAAATAATTAAAATGAGGGAGGATGTTAAGGAAATCCATAGATTAAAAGAGACTTAAAAGATACAAGTTTTTTAAAAAATGGGTAAGACTAAACTACAGTGTATCAGGCTGCTCACCTGTGTGATAAAACCATAAAGGGATGCAAGGAAGTGATTACTATAAAGGTCAGGATGGCATTTACTTTTGGAGGAAGGAAGGGTAATGTGATTAGGGAGGGTATGTGAAGGCACTTTTGGGGTAGCTAGCAAAGTTCTATTTCTTGACCTGAGTGATGGTTATAAGAGTGTTTGCCTTATAATAATTCACTAAGGTGTGCATTTGTTATATGTGTGTTTTTTTGTTGTTGTTATTTGTGTTTTATTTTACAATAAAAAAGTTTGAAGAAAAGTGTCAAGAAAATCTAACATTTTCTCACATCATATAAAAAAATAAACTCAAATTTGTAAAGGACGTAAGAGTGGAAACCATAAAACTCCTAGAAGAAAACATAGGTACTCTTTGACATAAATCGAAGCAATATTTTTTTGGATCTGTCTCCTAAGGCAAATGAAACAAAAGCAAAAAAATAAACAAATGGGGTCTAATTAAACTTAAAAGCTTTTACACAGCAAAGGAAACCATCTGCAAAACGAAAAGACAACCTACTGAATGGGAGAAAATATTTGCAAATGTTGTGACCTATAAAGGGTTAATATCCAAATATGCAAACTGCTCATATAACTCAATATCAAAAAACCAAACAACCCAATAAAAAAATGGGCAGAAGACCTGAATAGACATTTGTCCAAAGGAGACACATGGATGGCCAATAGGCACATGAAAAGATGCTCGATATCGCTAATCATCAGAGAAATGCAAATCAAAACCACAATGAGATATCACCTCACACCTGTCAGAATGGCCATCCTCAAAGAGACCACAAATACCAAATGTTGGCAAGAATGCAGCGAAAAGGAAACCCTCGTGCACTGTTATGGGAATGTAAGTTGGTGCAGCCACTAT
Organism: Delphinapterus leucas; assembly: GCF_059928025.1. NCBI lineage: Eukaryota > Metazoa > Chordata > Mammalia > Artiodactyla > Monodontidae > Delphinapterus > Delphinapterus leucas. The sequence continues at coordinate 99,548,228 of NC_143131.1, read as the reverse complement.
GGAAAACAGTTATGGAGGTTCCTCAAAAAACTAAAAATAGAACTACCATATGATGCAGCAATTCCACTCCTGGGCATATATCCAGAGAAATTGAAAACATTAATTCAAAAAGATACAAGCGCCCCAATGTTAATAGCAGCATCATTTACAGTAGCCAAGACATGGAAGCAACCTAAGGGCTCATGGACAGACCAATTGATAAAGAAGTGGTATATTAGCCATAAAAAAAGAAATTTTACCATTTGCAACAACATGGATGAACTGGAGGGTATTATGCTTAGTGAAATAAGTCAGACAGAGAAAGACAAATATTGTACGTTATCACTTACATGTGAAATCTAATAACACAAATGAATATAACAAAACATAGACTCACAGATATAGAGAACAAACTAGTGGTTACCACTGGGGAGAGGGAAGGGGGAGGGGCAAGACAAAGGGAGGGTGTTAAGAGGTACAAACTACTATGTACAAAATAAATAAGCTACAAGGATATATCATACAGCACAGGGAATATAGCTAATATTTTATAATAACTTTAAATGAAATATCTATAAAAATATTGAATCACTATGTTGTACATCTGAAACTAATATAATATTATAAATCAACTATACTTCAATTAAGAAAAAGCAATAAAGTAACATTTTCTTTTTTTTTTTAAGTTATAAAAAAAAGAATCGGGAATAAAGACACAGACCTACTAGAGAATTGACTTGAGGATATGGGGAGGGGGAAGGGTAAGCTGGGACAAAGTGAGAGAGTGGCATGGACATATATACACTACCCAATGTAAAATAGATAGCTAGTGGGAAGCAGCCGCATAGCACAGGGAGATCAGCTTGGTGCTTTGTGACCACCTAGAGGGGTGGGATAGGGAGGGTGGGAGGGAGGGAGACGCAAGAGGGAAGAGATATGGGAACATATGTGTATGTATAACTGATTCACTTTGTTATAAAGCAGAAACTAACACACCATTGTAAAGCAATTATACTCCAATAAAGATGTTAAAAAAAAAAAAAGAATATGTGTTTCCAGATGTGCTTTAAAATAGTATCTGCTAGTTTTCAAATTAAAAATCCAATTGGAGTCTTCATCTAAATTGCATGGAACCACAATTTTAATTGCAGTCTTTACAATGTGGACTTTTCTGACCAGAAACATTGAATGGATTTTCAATTATTAAATTTTAAAAATGTCACTAAGTTAAAAAAAAAAAGGAATCTAGGCAAGTCAGCACAATAAGAGCCAACTGATGGAAAACCCAGCAAGGCAACAGAGGAGGGGAAGGGGCCAAGCAGCCAATCAGCTGGGAGCCAGTATCTTATGAAGGACTTCTGTTTCAATGAACTGCTCATGGTGACAGGAAATGATTTCATCTATACTGTTTTAATGAAAATTTGCCTTATAACACTTCAAATCATTTTTTAAAGCTTATAGCAAATCATGTACTCCAAAATATCTCAAAGGTGTTCTTAATTCAAAATGACCTCTAGGATGCCTAACTGGAATTGCAAAGAGCTGTTGGGTGTTGATTTCTCACAGACATAAGATTAATCACTTGACTCAGAGTTGTAGCATTCAGCATACCAACCTAGGGCAGCTTTGAGTTCCCAGAATTAGACAAGAAACTTATACCCCTTACTCCCATACTCAGCTCCAGACTCGTTATTAGCAATAGTCGATTAAAAAACAAATGAACAGGAGCTTCCCTGGTGGCCCAGTGGTTGAGAGTCCGCCTGCCGATGCAGGGGACACGGGTTCGTGCCCCGGTCCGGGAGGATCCCACATGCCACGGAGTGGCTGGGCCTGTGAGCCATGGCCACTGAGCCTGCACATCCGGAGCCTGTGCTCCGCAACGGGACAGGCCACAGCAGTGAAAGGCCTGCGTACCGCAAAAAACTACCACACGCAAGATGTTATTACAGCTTTAGCAACATGAATTCAGGACTAAGAGAAGAAACACAGGCTCCCAATGTCTGCACTGCATTTTGGAACAGCATCTCCACTGCGTCCCTGTTATTAGAGTCACCAGATGAGAAGCACACCTAGCCCTGCTTCTGCTAAAGCCAATTCCCAGCTGCCCAAGCATTCTGCAGGGTGCAGTCTCTGCACAATGACCATCAGGAAGTTTTCCCAGCTTTTACTAAATTTGCCTCACACAAGATTCTATAACCTGAGGACAAATTTGCCATCACTCAGATTGGCACTCTTCTGTACAAGCCAATAATGAAAGACACATTCCTCTGGGTCATTAAAATTGTCCAACTTCTTCCCAGCATGAAAAAGGATATAAATGTTATCTTCTCAATTTGGGAAGTACAGCTCCATTCATCTTGAACTTCTACATCCTTACTTTGAAATACATTTGTGAATCACATCTGAAATAAACAGGACTTTTAGTACAATCTGCAGAGGGCAACGGTCTGTGAACAACAGACCCTAAGTGCCTGGATGTGGCCCCGCAGACTCAGTCTTAATCTGAACCTCTCAGAGGAGACTGTGGTGGCTTGTTGAAGGTCACCAGGTGAGTCAGTGTCAGCTGGGCACACTCTCAAGGTTCTTCTTTCTACTACTAAAAACACCAGAATGTCAATTATATCTCAATCTTAAAATATGAACAATAAAATGAGACATAAACTATGAGGTAGACTCTGACTGGTTGGAAAGATAACAGCTTTTGAGAGCTTACAGAAAATGAGGGAGTTTTTAGCAGTTTTGTTGAGGGGTAATATCCTGTAGCAGTTCAAAGCACAGGTATGGGATGAAGCTGAGCTGCCAGGGTGTCACTCCCAGCTCAGCCAGGCATCTATGGCAGGTTATTTAACCTCCCCAAGCCTCAGCTCCTCACCTGCAAATGCAGATTAACAACAATACCTTTCTCACAGATCTGTTAGGAAGATGAATTTAATAATGTGTATAAAGCACTTAGCACAGTGCCCGGCCCATCATAAGTACTCAAAAAGTGTTTGTCATGATTACTGTTATTGGGGGTGTAAACATTTCCATAAAGATAAAGAACTCTCTATTTGATGAACATCTTCTGGGTTTCAATGCAGCATGCTGTCTCCAAAGTAAATACTGCTATTTTTAGAAACCCACAACATTAAAAAGTCACTACTAGTAGTAATTAAGTTCATATATGTGATTAACACCTTCCACATCTTTGTTTTTCTCCCAGCTACTCATCATGGGTAGATAATTTTAATTCCAATAAAACCTGAGATTATTATTATCAGTAATAGTGATGGCTCAGCTAGACAGCTTCTAGAGCATGGGAGCCTGGGGCTGGTGCAGATATTATTTATCTGTCCAATAATCATGCCTCTTTCCCTTGTTCCCATTGGTACAGCCAACATCCCAAAGTAGAAGTTTTCCCTTAATGTCCATTACTTATTTTCACAGCTTCCCTTGCAGCTGTGACTCAGTTGTGGTCAGTGAGGCCTGAGGAGGCTTCAGGAAAGATTTATCCTCTGATGAAAAGAGACGGACAGGGAGGGGGAAGGGTAAGCTGTGACAAAGTGAGAGAGTGGCATGGAAATATATACACTACCTAATGTAAAACAGATAGCTAGTGGGAAGCAGCTGCATAGCACAGGGAGATCAGCTTGGTGCTTTGTGACCACCTAGAGGGGTGGGATAGGGAGGGTGGGAGGGAGATGCAAGAGGGAGGAGATATGGGGATATATGTATATGTATAGCTGATTCACTTTGTTATAAAGCAGAAACTAACACATCATTGTAAAGCATTTATACTCCAATAAAGATGTTAAAAAAAAAAGAAAAGAAAAGAGATGGACATTAAAAGAGAACAGATTTATTGCTGCTCTCTCTGCCCACCCCTCTCCCCACATCCACAAGCTCCTCCTGTCTTTGAATGAGTTTGGAGAAGCCTGTGATACCCACCGCAGAAGAAACTATTTTCTGTCTATGAGGTGGCAAGTCTGCAGAAAAAATAAGGTAACATATTAAGGATGGGAGAAGAGAAGGATGGAAAGAACCTGGTCCCTGATGATACTGTTTGAGGCACTGATTCAACTCTGGATTGGATCAACCCCAGACTCCCTTCACGTAAGATAATTTAATGTCTTTACTGTTCAAACCACTGGTAGCTGGGCATTCTCTTACCTGCAGCCTAAAGCATCCTAACTGTTATGGGCTGAATTGTGTCCCCCCCACTAAGAGAATTCATATGTTGGAGTCCTCACCTCCAGTAACTCAAAATGGGACTGTATTTGGAGATAGGGTCTTTAAAAAGGTGATTCAACTACAGTGAGGTTCTTCTGGTGTGCCCTAATGCAATCTGACTGGTACCCTTATAAGAAGAGATTTGGACACACAGACATGAGGGGCACATGTACAAAGGAGGCTGAGAGAATTTGTTGCCAGCAGCTCTGGGCTACAAGTAATATTAAAGGAAGTTCTTCAGGCTGAAGGATTAAAAAATGCCTGATGGAAACGGATCTACACTAAAGAATGAAGAGCCTCAAGTAAGTGGATAAATATAAAAAACTTTTTCTCATGTTCTAATTTCTTCAAAAGATCATTGTTTAAAGTAAAAAATAATAATCATGATTTCTGAAGATTATATATGTAGACGTAAACCATATGATAATAACACAAAGGGTATTATTTGTAATACTCCTGCCCTTCTTTATGGCTGCGCTGCTCGGCTTTTGGAATCTTAGTTCCTGAATCAGGCCACCACAGTGAAAGTGCCCAGTCCTACTACTGGACTGTCAGGGAATTCCCCGTAATACCTTTACAAAAGAGATTGTTATAGATAGAATTCTGCCCCCTCCCCCTCAAATTCTTAGGCTGAAGCCCTAATCCCCAGTGTGACTAGAGATAGGGCCTTTTGAAAGATAATTAAAGTTAAATGAGGTCAAAAGGGTGGGGCCCTAATCTAATATGACTGCTGTCCTCATAAAAAGAAAGAGAGAGAGATACCACAGATGCATGCACACAGAGAAAAGACTATGTGAGGAAACAATGAGAAGGTGAACATCTGCAAACCTAGGAGAGAAGCCTCAGGAGAAACCACACCTGTCAACACCTTGATCTTGGCCTTCCAGCCTCCAGAACTGTGAGAAATAAATTTCTATTGTTTAAGCCACCCAGTCTGTAGAATGTTGTTATGGCAGCCCTAGCAAACTGTTACAGTGATCTGGTATACTATCTGTTATCACGAATATACAAATACTAGGGCAACCATGAAAGGAAACAGAAAAGACTGACTGAAGGGTAAAATTTGGGGTGGACATGCTTGTAGGGAACTCAGAGACCAGGTATGCACCAGGAAGACTGTGTTGATTCATTCTCTGGCCTGTGGTTTGTCTCTGCAAGTCACTTCGCAACCTCCTCCACCTGCCCCTTTTCCCAAATTGTGAGGCTACAAGGCCCCTCGTGCGCTGGACTCAGGAGTAGCAAACCTGGAGGATTGCTGGCTAGAGAGGAAGGCTGAGGCAAGACTCAAATCAGTCCATTTTTATACTTGTGGGTCCCTAGTCAAATATTTCAACCTAGAGGGAAAAAATAGTGGTTCTACTAAAATTAGGACTATGTATCATCAGTAGCAGACCATTATTATTCAATAATTTTCAAGGCCCCTATTAGAATGAGAAATTGAAAACTGACCAGAATTCAGAAGTAGGGAAGAAAGTCTCAAGTACTTACACAACTCAAAATGCAAAAAAAAAAAAAAATAGCAAAAGAAGGAGGAGGAAGAAGAGAAGGAAGAGGAAGTAGAGGACAAAGGGGGAGGAGGGGGAGGGGGAGGAAGTTACAGCAAGACAGCTTCAAAGAAAGCAGTCTATTGTCCATTTTCCCATCACCCACCATTTCAACATGAGAGGGGCACGGCACTCTCAGAACAGGATAGCTTCCTGGAGGTGCCAGGACCTCAGGACAGGGGAGTAGACCCAGGGAAGGGAAAACAGGCTACTTGGCAACTCAAGAGTCTTGGGCCTGGGGCTCCTCCCAACAGGTGCCACTCCTAGAAAAAGGGCGCCCATCCCATGTCAGTGATCTACAAAGCGACGTGAGGTGTCCTCAAGTCAGCAGCACACTAAAGGATGAGGTCAGCATTGCCAGTGATTCGAAATCTAGATTGTGAACAAATGAACACTGAGCAGACTCCCTGGTGTCTCTGCTTCGTGGCTTTCAATTCCTGATCTATTTGTGGGATGTCACTACTGGTTTTGGTTGTTATTTTTTGTTCTTGACCTGGTTGTTGGTCAACATTTTTTAACCCAGTGAGGACCTACTTGAAAAACCACTTTGTTATTTCCTAGGATGGGTACACAGGTGTTCATTTTGTGCACGTTCATGTTAATCTTCTTTAAACTTTAAAGTCACTCTGTACTTTCAAGAGATTTGCACTTTTCCACTGCCAAAAAAAAAAAGGAGGTGGGGAGACACCTACAGATACTGCCTGAATAATCTTTACAGAACGAGACATTACAACCGATCTCCCAGGCTAGGGGTTTTCAGTTCGCTGTGCATCAGTCACCAGGGGTGGGCATGGGGGGGCGGGGAGAGAATTGTTAGAAAGGCAGATTCCCTGGCCCGGCCTTGGTGATGCCACAGTAGGTGAACTATGGCCCCAGATGAGCCCTAAAATATAGCACGCTGGACAAGTTCAAAATTTCATTTGGGAGATCACCTCTGTGGCTGCCCAGATAATTGCATTCTCAAACCACAGGGCAGGAACCCGGGAGCCTCCTTATCGACACAGAGTCTCTCTCCTTGGCAAAAAGAGCGGCCGTTCTTTCAAGAACCTTCAGGTGTTCCAGGCCATAAAAGCAAAGGAGCAAAATGGCTAAGTATGTGCAACACAGAGGCCATCACCGGATGCTCGGGGAGGGAGGGCTGAGCTCATCACCTCTCCCAGGTACACTCTGTGAGTCACCGGGGGGCCTATCTCTGCACCAAGGCAGAAAGAATTCCATCATTAAGTCTAGACTGCTCTGCCCTTCCAGGGCGGTGATAGTATTGAATCAAACACCAGCCACTTCCCAGAAAACTACCTCATCTTTTTAAAGAGAGAAGAAAGGGAGAAAAAGGGAGTTGTTTCCCAATCACAGAGGGGTGGAATCAGGTATTGGACTTCTTTCTTAAAGGTCTGAGTCATCAAAGATTGTTTTGAACTTTGCAACCTCTGGCCAACATTGTACCTGCAGTTTTTCTCAGAAGACGGTGGCATTTCCGTAGAACTCCCTACTCCAACATGTTCCGTAGAACATGTTGCATCTACATGTATGTGAGAGCCTGAGCACAACTCAAGAGGCCGAGATGGGAAAGGATGAGGACAGTGGGACTCCACCAGGACACACCACAACCTCTGTCTCCCTCACTTTGGTTGACAGTCATAAGGAACTCATTTTTTGAAATAAATAAAATAACAGCTGTGAGTGGAGAAGGCTTGAACTAAATGAATTTGGCTTGAAGGAATAAGAGCCAGGCTTAGAGAGGGTATTGGCCAGGTGGGCTGGTTCTTCCTTTTTGGCTCCTTTCAAATATTCATGAGTGTCCTGTGTGCCCTGCAGAGTGCTGTGTTCCCAGAAGAGCTTGCCCCAGTGGACAACCTTGAAGATAATGCCCCTGCCCTCTGCCCCTCGGAACTCTCACAACTTCTCTTGAAGACATGCCAGCCCGAGTCCCTTTGCAACACCAAGGGCAGCTGAGACATAGCTTCCTGTCTGGCTTGGAAAACCTGGTTTCATATCCATTACCTGTTTTAAATAAGGGCCTCCATAGGCTAAAGGCCAACCCACTGCTCACAAATGAACTGTAACGGGCCTTTTAAAAGTGTCTCTCATGCATAGGGAGGGTTTACTGGATGCCATGGCTCTTCTGCTCAGACACATAAAACCCGGATGCCCTGCTCTGGCTCATTCTCTTTAGCAGCTGCAGCAGCGGCGGCAGCAGCAAGATTTCCCTATATAATCACGTGACCCTGCAGCTGGGAATAACTGAAATTGCGCTACATGCACCCCCTTCTCTGGGCTTCTCTGGCATCGTCAGAGGCAAAAAAAGGAAAGTTCATGCTAAAAGCACATGTGGTAACAGTCACCACTCTCCCTCTCTGCTCCACTGTGGCCCAGTACAAACACCATCGTCTTGAAATGAGAGCAATTTGGCCAATCCAACAAAGTAGACCACTTGCTTCTGCACATTGGACACCAGGAGAGGAACATCCTGCCTTAATCCACACAACAATCCTATGATAGAAATACCATCCCCACTTTTTAGGTAAAGCAATAGGCTCAGAGAGCTGAAGTAGCTTATCCCAAGTCACACAGCTAGTGGTGGCTGAGATATGAACAGCTGATTCCAACAGTGTCACGTGACCCAACCACTTTTTGACTAAACTAAAAGTCATCTTCATTCCCAATGTTTAAGGAAATGACGACAAGTGGAATTTTGGACTTAATTCCATTCTCTGTTATTAAAGAAACAAACCCCAATGTGCTTATAAGTCAGCTTGGGTTGTTCCAGGGGAGGCCCATTCCTGTGACCTCCCAGGCATTTTTTGTTTCTTTTTGGTGGGGAAGGTGGCTGCATGCCTAGCCCCTGGTCACCCTGAGTGAAATATCATCATGTTGGTCAATCACCCCTCTTGTTCTATATGAAAAAGCACAATCCGGGAATTCCCTGGCAGTCCAGTGGTTAGGACTCTGAGCTTTCACGGCGGAGGGCCCGGGTTCCATCCCTGGTTGGGGAACTAAGATCCCACAAGCCGCATGGGCGGCCAAAAAAACCTCCACAATCCTGGGAAAACAAACTTGCTGACGTCCATCCAGCTTTGCAGCTGGCTCTGCATCTTTGCTACCTTGGTTCTGAACCATAAACACTTTCTTCTAGAGAAAAAGCAACCTATCCCTAAAAGGATGGGTGGATGTTATTTGATTATTTTGGAGCATGTGACATTTTAAAACAAATTTCTCAGGTAACTTCCATGCTTGACATGCAAGGCCAAGAAAACCAAATCTTATGGAATCACGTTTATTGCAGTTATACCACTGGTGATTTGAAACAGACATCAGATGAAAGACGCTTATTCCAACTTCTTATTATTGAGAAATAAATATTTTGAAAATGATTCATCTACTGTTCTAAGGCATTGCCTTTACTTTCCTTTGTGAAACTCAGAAGAATTCTGAACCCATCTTTGCCATTATCAATTTATCTTCAGGGACTCGTTCTTACCAGCAAACATTTTCGTGCAAGTCACCGGTCCTCTTGGATCCCAGGCCTTGGTGCGAACATGAGAGGGCTGCACAGTACCACGTACAAGGTAGGAGCTCAATAAATGCCCACTGCGTGAATGAATGGTGCCCCTGCAAGCTGGACAGAGGGGATGCGCCTCCCAACTTGTATAACGGCCACCGTTGTAGTCTAAGACTCATGGGCCAAATGGTGCCTCTCACATTCTAGAATTATCTACCTCCTACTGTAGCTCACTTCCTTTTCTTAAGGCCAAAATATAGAATGCGAACTGACGTTCACTGGTTACTACTTGACCTCGTTTACATTTTGCAACAAGGTTCACTGATTTTTTTTTTTTTTTTTTTTTTTTTTTTACCCTCAATGAACCATCTGTTTTTAGCTACTGGGAAGCCCCACTGAGGTACAAAAGTCTAGAAACTGCAGTTGGCTCAGACCCCAGGGCCAAAGTCATCAAAACCAGAGATGGGGGAGCAGGAAGTAAACTGCTTCTCACAGGGAAACATGAAGGTTGGGGTGTTAAAAGCTCCTTTTCGGTGTTTGTTGAATGCTTACTCTGTGCATTTGATATTAAATGCAGGATGTGGGCAGCGTGAGGAGAGTTGAGGTGATAAAAGTTTATCTGGCACCACACGGTGCCTTCTCTTAAACTCTGCAGCAGAGCTGATTATCTCTGTGAATGCCAAACTGAGGAAAACTGTCCCATTTTTGTCCAGGTGGGCCCCTGTGCATGTCCCCAGTGCCCGAGTCAGTGCCCATGGTACTGGGGTTGCGCTAACGCTCCCTTCTCCCTCCGTGAGAAAACAGGTGGCCTTTATTTGTTATCACCCACCCTCCTCTGTCTCCTGGAGGTCATCCCATGGTCAAGCCCTCAATTTGTACCAGGCAAGAATGGAGGGGGTGGAGAATGGACTCTTCTGCATGGTGTGGAAGCAAAGCTCAGTTCTGATTGAGGATGAAAGAAATCTCCAAGAAGGAAATGTGTTCATTCCAAGGGGCTGATCCAAGCAGACAAGGATTAATTGAATCAATTAACTATGAGGTCTCGCGAGTGCCCGGCACTGTGGCAGCCTCAGCTTCAAGGATCAGCTACCTGAAGTTCCCCAAGTCGTAAACCACCTAGAAATCCCCTCCTCCCCCAAACTGCATTTCCTAATGAGTACTGTTTGGATGCAATCATTTCTCTCCACACACCCTTTCCTCCAATTTCAACAGAATAAAAAATTGCAGAGAACAGTCCTCATAAAATACTCTGTTCCTGGCACTTGCAGTGTGCATGCTCACCCTCAGTTTCTGCCATTCTGTTGGACTCCCAGAACAGCCTGTCTGCAACACTCACAACACAGATGAAGACTATATCCAGCACTATAGTCAGAAACAGAAAATTAAGAGGCAACAAAGATAAGCAGATTTTCCAGCTCATGCCACCCCTTTCCTCATTGAATTTAAACACATTAGAACAAAAGGCACTACAGATTCAAGTCTCTCTTAAAGAAGAAAAATTTAAAGGAGCATCTGTGCAGGATCACTACAATTTGGCAGGAACTTTCTTATATTCAATAATTTATTAATGATTCTTAAATTAGCAGATAATCTAGATGGATATAATGGCTTAGAAGACCTATATCTGTTAATGCAAAGACCTTAATACCAAACATTCAATACCTAAGGTATTCTTATTTTACAGGGAGGTAAATGGTAGTCCACTTCCCTAAACTTTATTTACTCAAATTACAGGTTAAAAACTCAAAAGCTGAGCAAGAAGTGGCAGAGACAAGTAATGTATATGAAGGGGAACTGGCATCCCCCGCCCCAAAAATCTACGAAAAAGCCAATTGTGTTACCAGCTAGAATATTAACAATAACTTGCTGACAACTCCCCATGACAGATCTAATTAGAAGGTGGCAATAAATGTTTCCAGGTGTTTAATTAAGTGTGATAATTATTTCTTTCCTTAAAGACAGATGGAGTCATATGTTTACATTTCAAAGCATAATGTTTCCTTAGTTAAAACACTGTGGAAACAATTTTGTGTAACACAAGATTCAAACCAGGATAAAAATATCTGCTGTGATAAGTGGCACTTAAAGTGATTTATCAGCTCTAACTTTCATATCAGCTCTAACTTTCACAATGGCAACTTAAAGCTTGCTCTATTCTGGTTATTTCCTTTAACCACATAGTTTTGTTTCCCTTATGCCTCAATGAATAATTTCTACTCAACAGGTCATTTCCCTACCAGCATCTCCTAAATGAATTCTTATCAAGAAGGTGGGGAAATTTTATGGGTATCTCTACTTTCACAGCAAGAAGATAGCAAGAATAAACTGAGATACAGAAGAATTCAGGGACCTCAGCAACCAGGGAATCATTTTATTGATGGATTAAAGTACTGTACTGCTATCAATTAAATCTGCTTTTTAGGGCAGAAATACACCCTACATTGAGATAGTATTGACCACCAATAAAACTAATTTATGCAAGGATGGAATTATCAGTCTTAAGTAACTCCAGGATTTCTTTGTTTCAACACTGAGCACTCAACTACTGTCTCCCTCCTCCCATGATTCTCTCAGGGTACTGCTCTTCCTACCTAGGGCTGTGTTTTATCAGTTGGCTTTAGCAATAGGGTGTCACTGAATCAATAAACATCTATTAGGCGCCCAAGCCCGGTTGGTCAGAGTGGTCTTGAACATGCCTATCAGCCGCCCTGGGTCCGAGGGCGCTCATCAAGTGTTCTTGCATCAGGTTTTGAAGGCTGGGAGTCGAGAGGGCGCGCAAAGACACGGACGGACACACAAACACACACACAAACTTTCTTCCTCAAAGGAAGTCTCCACCGAACGATCTCAAGGCAAAACTCTAGTCCCTGCCCATTTTACAATGCAGGGTTGGATTACAATCTCAGGCTAGCATCTCGGTCTGCAATCTGGGGCATCCTGATAACCGGGCCAGTCCTTTCGACAGCAGGAGCTGTTACCAGGAGGGCGTGACACTTAGTGGGGGCCGCGTCTGCAGAAGGAAGCAAGGAATAGGGATGGGGCTCAGTGCAGGAGGTGGAAGTTAAGGGGTCAGCCCAAATCGGTAAGGGCCCCGAGCTGGAGGTCTCAGGTTGTCTCTGCGCTGCAGGAACTGAGTAAAACTCTGCGGAGTTTTCGGAGCTGTGCGCGTCTGCACACACACGCACAAACACACACACTCGCTCACACGCACTCCCACCCACTCCAGAGACTCTCGGCGAGCTGAAAGCGCGCCCTCAGGAGCAGCCCACAGCCCAGCAGCCGGGGAAGCTCTGCGAGGGTGTGTGCGGAACCGGCGCGCCCAGGAGGCACTTACTCGGAAGACGGGACCCGGTGGCGCCGGGACGCCAAGAGGCGAGCTGGGCGATCTGACGGCGCGGAGCTGCCTAGACTCTTGAACGCTCGCGGGGCCCCGCGGACGCACGAGCAGAGCGCGGGCCAGAGTCGGCGGGAGAAAGGGAGCCAGGGCCAAGGCAAAAGAAACGAGGGGCGGGGATAGGAGGAGGAACTAAGGAGACGGGGGCGGGGCGAAAGGTGGAGTTAGGAGGCTGTGGGCGGAGCCGGCCAAGGAGGAGGAGCCGGCCAAGGAGGAGGAGCCGGGAGGTCGGGGGCGGAGCGTGCGGAGGAGGAGGAGCGGAGCAGCCGGGGAGGCAAGGTAGAGGAGGATCTAGCGGTCCAGGGAGGGGAGGGGAGGAGAACCCCAGCGGCCGTGACTGGGCAGACTGGGCCTGGCGTTGGGGGTCAGGAGTGGCCAGAACTCCGGAGACCGCGGAGGAGAGCTGGACAGCTACCTGGGAGCTGGACTTGAGCTGCAAGGCAAGATTTTTGGGCGCGAGGAGCCAGGACAGGCTTGGGAGATATGCAAGGAAGACGTTACCTTTCGGGTCTCTCAGTTTCTTCAACTGTGAAAATGAGACACCAACCTCGTAGTGAGTTGAGTCGGTTAAGTGAGCTCATGCCTGGCACCTAACAAGTACGCATGAATTTTATCATCTGTTATCTGTTGCCATTATCATCCTCATCATCATTTTCCGTATAAGCCCCTAAATCCCGCCTGCTCTTAACGTTGTGTGTGTGTGTGTTTCAGCCTCTACTGGCCTCAAGTCTACCTGGCGATACCTGACGCGCTAGCGATTCCTAGTTTCCATTCGCGGGGGGTGCAGGGCTCCCTCTCAAAGTTAAAAGGCTCATTGGCTCCTGGGAAGCCAGACTGGTCTGAGGCACCCCCGTGGACTTCAGTGACTGCCCCTGCCCACGGAGCCGAAGGCTGGCTATTCATTGGAATGGGACCGAATCTGGGCCTTCCTTCTGGTGAAGAGCCCTGACCCGGGGTAGCCATTCTCAAGGGCGAAGGTGCTGGACCTTCGTAGGAGTGTGATGAATCCGTCCTCCATTAAGCACCTACTATATGGTAGTTCTGTGCAGAGGGCTGGGAATATGAATAATACTAGCAAAACTTAATATATGCAGGTCACTTATAATCCTCACAACAACTTATAAATGTAGATCCTGTAGCTACTTTAAGTTTTACAAAGGGAAAGGGAGGCATAGTGAAGTAAAATACCCTACCCAAAGTTACACATTTAGGAAGTGGCAGAGCATGGTTGGGACACAGGAAAGTAAACACTTGTTAGGTGAAATAGACTAAAATCACAACACATTTGGGTTTAATGCCCAAAATAGGAATATACAGAAGATGTATACAGAAGACGTAAACATCTCTTAAACAGAGATGTTTAAGACACTGTCCTGTGGTTATAGCTATGGGGAGGGGAGTGTCAGGAAGATTTTTCTGAAGGAGGTGATGTCTAAGCTCAATTTGGAAGAAGAAATGGGAGCTTCACAGCACCTATAGGTGGAGAAAGGACACAGTAAACATTTTTCAAGCATTCAGAAGGGTTAGGGAAGAAGTGGAGATTGGAATGAAGCTAAAACAATAGAAAAGGACCAAATCTAAGCGCGTTCTTCCAATAGGAGCTGAAGAACATTAATTTGACCCTTGTTTTGGAGAAAGTCAGAAGGATTTTAAGCATGGGAGACATGTCAAATGTTCTAGAAAGGTTAATCTGAAAACAGCATAGAGAATACCAGAGCCAGGAAACTTGACTTATGGAGTTATTGAAATAAGTCAGGTTGCGATACAGTGGTAGGCAGAATAAGAACTCCAGGGAAAGATGTTCACACCAGAATCCCCAGAACCTGTGAATATGTTACCTTACATGGCAAAAGGGACTTGGCAGGTGTGATTAAGGTTAAAGATAATGAGATGGGGAGATTATCCTGGATTATTTGGGTGGATCTAATGTAATCATATGGTTCCCCTAAAGTGGAAGAATGAGTCAGAGATTCAAAGCATGAGAAGGGCTTGACCTGGGTCAGGAGCCAAGGAGGGTGGGTGGTCTCTAGAAGCTGGGAATGGACCTCAGTCAACAACAACAACAACAAAATGGGAATCTCAGTTCTACCACCATAAGGAAATGGATCCTCCCTTGGAGCCTCCAGAAAGGAACTCAGCTCTACTGACACTTTGAGTTTATCCTGGTGAGACCCATACTGGACTTCTGACCTGTAGAACTGTAAAATAATAAATGTATGTTGTTTTAACCCCCTAAATTGCTGTTAATTTGTTGTGGCAGTAATAGGAAATAATTACAGACGCTGAATGCTTAAACTAAGTGGATGGAAAGAAGATGGATTCAAGGCTTAACACAGGTCCTGGAGACTAATGGGATGTGAGGGTTAAGGGAAAGAGAATAATCTAGGTCACTTTATGGGGTTTCTGGATTGCCAGGCTCAGCCTTTGGTAGTGCCACGCAGTGCAGGGAGTAATAAAGGCAGGTCCTTTTAGGATTAAAAAGGTTTGTACACTCCCAGGCCTCCCCTACTCCTCAAAATCATTAGAAACGATCCCTGAAAGCCCATGGGCAGTGATATTTGTCACCACGAACTGAGAGTCCTAATAATGGGTCTGCTCTGTGTAAGCTGGATACTTTGGACAAAGCACAAAGCCTTAATGAAACATGGCTTCTTCTACTGTGTGAGATAGGAGCCCCATCTGTGTGACTGCTGGGAGAGTCAGCCAGGATGTCATGGTGTCTGTAACCTCAACCCCAGTAACTTTCACCATTGCTTCATTTCAGTCTCCCTTGTCTCAAGCTGCACCCTGGAGCAGCAATCTCCAGAGATATTTCTACCTTTATAGAAAAAGATTCTTTCATCTTTATCTCCATCATTCTACACCCCTACTGCAGCCTTTCATCCTTGGTCCTCACACTCCTTTTTTACCTCATGCAGACTTGCATTTCTCCCAGTTGGCTTCCTTTCCTACACAGCCTAACCCTAAGAGCCAATACCTCAGTCACTCACTGCTAGTGCCTCCTATTGCTTTACTACATTGTCCTTTCCTTCTACTACCTGGCAAATATTTTTAGCCCTCCACATTATTCATAAGCTCTACTTAAGAAGCACCAAAAAGTGTAAAACCTGATGCTCTGCAGATTCATGAGGATTTTCTCCTGCATCATGGATGGAAAGGAGAAGTGTGTTCCATCTTTATCCCTTTCCTCAAGACATCTTTTGCACCCCTAACCCCTCCTGCTCTTGATATATAATCTCACCTCCTATTGCAAATAAAATATAGAGTGAACTTTTTAAAAAATTTTATTAATTTATTTATGGCTGTGTTGGGTCTTCATTGCTGTGCACAGGCTTTCTCTAGTTACGGTGCGCGGGGGCTACTCTTTGTTGTGGTGCGTGGGCTTCTTATTGCGGTGGCTTCTCTTGTTGCGGAGCACGGACTCTAGGCGCACAGGCTTCAGTAGTTGTGGCACGTGGGCTTCAGTAGTTGTGGCACACTGGCTTACTTGCTCCGCGGCATGTGGGATCTTCCGGGACCAGCACTCGAACCCACGTCCCTTGCATTGGCAGGCGGATTCTTAACCACTGTGCCACCAGGGAAGCCCCAAAGGAAATATATAGATCATCAATAGAGAATTTTCTCTACTTCCTACCCCAGCTACCAAAAATGCCATCTATATCAACAGTCACATTGACTTCCTTTCTCTCACCCCAGTGGATCAGAGCAAACCCATCCACCAGTTCTCTGGGTCCCCAAGGAGCCCTCCCTTCTATCTACAGGGGCCACATTCTGTTGAATATCCCTTCTTTTCTATCTTGGACCTCTCAATTTCTATGCTTCCTCCATAAAATATTTTAAAATGCTAAAATGTTAAAATGATAAAAAATCTCCATGAATCCTACCACCTTCTCTCACTGCAACCCTCTTTACTAGGGCCATCTAGACCTGAGTGACTATAGGAGCTGATAGCTGAAATGATTCAGAGTGGGCATTGCCTCAGCGCTTATTTTAGGAGGCCTGGTAAGGGGCCTCTACAATCCCAGGCAACTTGCATCATTGTCATCAAAGAACAACCAGTCTTTCTTCTAATAAAGATATTGGATTCCACCTTACTACACAGAGTGATAATATTTAGAAATTAGTAAGATAATTACCTTTCCTATCTTACTTGGGCCAAAAGATACTTGGATCATTTCATTTTCAAACTAGCACTTGCATACTTCCAGTTCGGAGTTGTAAAATACATAGAATCTAGGAAGCTCCTAATAACTAATCCATTATTCAACGGCTAATTATATTTTAAAATAATTGCAGCTGTCTCTGGATTAATTGAATCCTTTCAGACCAAACCTCACCCCCAAAAAAACCCCAAACCCTATAAATCACATGAAGTGGAGAGAGCTGTAATGAGAGCTGCATGCCAAAAATACCTCTGTGCATACCTTCTATTTTTACTTCTGCCCAGTCGAAGGTATAGGAACTAACATCAGACAGCTTAAAGTTGAAAAAATCTTCTGACCCAGCTTCCTCTTGTACTCTTCTTTTGCTTCAAGCCTCTTCTCTGCTTACTCAGTGTCAGCCTCCTCTTTTTGAGTGTAAGGAAATAACTACATGGCACTGTGAAACGTACAATAAAAATCTATGCATAAATACTCTGGGAGGAGAATGGAAGTGACTCACACTCCTTGGGGGAATGGAGAGGATTTCATAAAGGAGGTTCCATCCAACCAAGTCGAAAAGGATGAACTCAAGCTTGCCCAGCAGAAGGGCACTCCAGGCATCATGGAGAGAGAAGAAAGATAGTCTAACATTTTCTGGCACTAAAATCACTGAAACAAGGATGTGCACCTTGAACACAGCCCACAGAAATATCTATGTGGCCTTTGTGCTTTAACTACATTTTAATGGGACTATATCAATGAACATGCCTGATTCAAAACATGGCTATAACTTCACCATTCTCTAAGGTCACTATCTGATTGTCTACTGCTTCAACTCTATTCCCAGTCCCATTTCTTTTCAGAGCTTTACATGTAATCTTGTTCTTAGAGTAACAATATGGGTATGGTAAAGAGTACATTTTTCCTAACAGAAGTCAAGGTGCATACTGGGTAGGGTAGGAGAATTGTTCAATGTCACATGCAAACTAGAAACTTGGGGATAGAACAAAAATCAAGATTTGGGGGTCAGTGATCTTTTCCTATTACTTCCATATACCTCAACCCCTACTCCTAACTATTATACACCACTAGTGATTATACCTTCATCATAGAGCATTTTTCACTTTTTTATTCAGAATTACTTACCTATGATGTTACTAAAATACACCTCTTCCTAAGAAAGTTTGCTAGAACTGTTGCCTGCATTAAAGGTAACTTCATCCACATTCTTAGCCAATTCGAGCAGCCACCCTCTACATGAAACCAAGCTCTCTGCATATTTCCAGGTTTTCACCCCTTAAGCCATTCCTCTATAGAAAATATAGTGATGCCCCTACCCAGAACCCTTATTTTTCTGTGATTGCACCACTGGATTCTTCATCTATGTGGGTTCTTCCTCACCTGAACTGTTTTCTCCTTTTTGACCATCTCAAATCTTACTTGAGCCTATCCCCAATACTACAGTCTATTTTTTTGTCCTTAGCTGCATAATTCTACTCTGAAAGGCTTTTTCTATACATATGGGTCTAAATTCCTGGCTCTATCAAGAGTTCTCTTCTGTGCTTACAGCCATGAAATGCTAGCCCACGTTGGCAAGGCATTACATGATTTTAAACAAAAAAGGCTCCCACCTTAGTCCTGGAATACTCGAAGCACAGCACCCTCCCCTAGTGGGTTCTGACTTCCACACTGTCCTCTTTCAATAGCCTCACTTCTTTCCCTCTCATTATCAGTCTTCAGAGTAAAGAGTTGGTGTGCTAGTTATTTCCATGTACCTGTGCTTCCTCTCTCTGTGTGTGTACATGGGTCTGTTCATCTCTCTCTCTCTACATAAAAATGGCCACATGGATTTTAAAAAAGTGTATTCAATATTGTGGCGGATTGCAAATGGTCTCAGGATAAAGACACAGCCAAGGTTATGGTTAAGTCCTTTTGTTAAGATCTCAGAAAGATTTTTGGGTGCACCATGTATATACCGTTTTTGTGAGACACTAAGATTTCTAAGAATCTTAAGGTGGTATATACCACAGCAACCTCACAGGGGGCCCAAGGTAGAGAAATAAAATACGGGTGTGGCTTTTGTCTAATGAGTGGATTATAATTTAATATACAAGAAACCCACAACGGTTTTTTTTTGTGTTTTTTTGCGGTACGTGGGCCTCTCACTGTTGTGGTCTCTCCCGTTGCGGAGCACAGGCTCTGGACGCGCAGGCTCAGCAGCCATGGCTCACAGGCCTAGCTGCTCCGCGGCATGTGGGATCTTCCCGGACCGGGGCATGAACTCATGTCCCCTGCATCGGCAGGCAGACTCTCAACCACTGCGCCACCAGGGAAGCCCCCCACAACGTTTTAAAAAGCAATTTTACTAGACTGAAGCATAGGGGACAGGACAGTATAAAATGTAAAGAGGTCTTTGAATGCTCAAACTTCTCTATCCAGGAAAACAGGCTGAGAAAACTTCCGTTAAAAACACTGGGCCACTTTTATGGAAAAAGAGTATCTTAAGGATAGAAAAAAGCAGCCCAGAAGGTGGAGCCAAGAGCTGTAGAGAATTACTTGCAGGGAACAGGAGTACTCAAGGAACTGGTGACATGTACCCAGCTAAATTCCAGAATCCCTCTGGACCAGGACCTACCACGTGACTTACTTTTCCTCTTTTAGAATGGGAGATAGCTATCGCCTCTCTGTCTCACCACTGTTACATTTCACATGTGGGAGGCACATAACTTGCCTCATTAGTTCATGGATCTTTAAACTGAGTACTGTACTTAAGGAACCTCATTTAAGGAGCCACATATACACCTGAACCTGATTTAGACATCAGGACCCTGGGGTTCAAAAGCCTAACCCTGATGCAGTAATAGGATGAAAACATTGGAGTTTTTCTGGGGGAGTGTTTTACATGTGGGAGGAATAGATTTTAAAACTTTTAAAACACATATCCTGGGCTGATACACTGCACTGCTTAGATTCTGTTACAAAGGGCATACAGGAGTAAGGCATTTTCACTGTGGAAAGAAATGGGTTGTACCACCAAATTGTTTCTATTACCTATCTGTATTTGCAGTGGGAGAACATTAAGAAATTTTTCTTGTTCCAAGGAGACTTGTGAAATAATGTCACACTGCAACTCTGTGTTAGCTCCCTGACTTATAGGCCACAGACATACAGGAGACAACCAAGTAAGCAGAAGGGGAAGAAAAGTCCTAAAAAACTCAAAACAGATTTAGCTTTGAAAATAACTGTAGCAAAAGCCATACACATATCTAACGCTGATAGGTACATTTAACTAATCTATGTTCAACTTTTTCCAAGTACCCTGAAGGGTAACATCTTAACCTTTCTACTTAAGTAATATCAAGCATCAAAAATATCTCAACAATTCAAAGAGGAATATTCCTGACACAAGACCACTTCACTCAACAGAGCAGTTGCCAAAGTCGTTGTCCTTCTTGGTATGAAAATACAGCTTTTCTTCACCAACACATACACAACCATCTCGGGTATCATGTTACCAAGTGGGGTTTAAAGGAGTTTAGAAAAGTATTACCTCCTTCTTCCCTTCTCCCATGTTAAAATTTTGCTTTGTATGTATTCCTCCATACATATTTCTATGTTCCTACATATATACTAAAACTAAAGATTGAAAAAACCTGAAACAATAAGGGATATAACACCTTTTAGTTCGAAATTTTATCTCACCAACCTCTTTTCAGATGAACAGATACAAATCTAACATTCTTTTACCATTGAGAATACTCCATTGTATGGATGTACCAAAATTTATGCCAAAATTTACCCACTAATTAACATTTAGATTTCCAGTTTTCTTGCTCCACCAGATGTCTCAATAAACATCCGTATACATATATTTTTATGCATAGGTGTTTTTATCTTAAAGGATAATCTCTCAAAAGATTGCTCAGTGAAAGTATGTTTTTCAATTTTAATATGTATCTAGGTAACTTTGTAGCAGTTTAGTCCTGCCAGCAATGTTTCACTGTGCCCACTTCCTTGCATCTTCACCAAACTGATGTCACTGTGTTTTGACTTTATACTAACTTGATGGATGAACAGTGGTAACACATTTCTTTTTTTTAAAGCATTCCTTTAACTATTAGTGAGGATGAACATACTTTGTGCTTGCTGACTTTTCCATGTCCTGTTCTGTGAATTGTGTGATTTCTCCATTACTTATCATTTTAAAATTCTCTTTGTATTAGGGTCGTTAACATTTTTCCTATTCCTATACACATATTTCTTCTCGTCTACCTGTTCTTTGGACTGTGGTCTTTTGCAATATGACATTTAAACTCTTTGTTTAGTAAATATGTCTCTCTGGGTTTCCAACACTGTTATAAAAAGATCATCACCACTCTAAGGTTGTATAAGGATTTTCTTTAAGTAGGTATATCTCTGTATTTTGTTCCAATTGTTGAGACCATTTTGAGAAATTCCTCCACGGTTTTGGAAAAATTTTTTAAAGAGAAGAAATGAATTGGGGCAAGACAGAGAGAGCAAGAAAGGAGGATGGAATTGACTGTCCCATGATTCTACATAAGAAAAATCCTACATTTTAGAAAATGAGACTCACAATGTTGTGAATTCTTCCATCATTACAAAGCCTCATTCTCAGAAAGCACACAATTTAAAAAATGTATTTTGATGTATCCACTTCATTAGTATGGATGAAATTTTACATATATGTATATCATTTTATACTTAAACATACATTCCAACTACTTTTATTCTCACCTTTTTTGAATAATGCTTATTCATTAAGTTAAAGACTATAGAGAAGGAAGAACAGGGTATCTGGGAAAATTATGCAATTCTTCCTACATTAACCAAATACAATACAGAAGTTCTCCAATTTAAAATGTCACATACACTCAAGTCAACTAAAGTGGCATAAATACTACTTAAAACAATAGCATGCTAAAAATAGTTACTGCATGATTGTTTATTTAAAATATTATGACTCTGGATGTAAATACATATGGGCTTACATAATTTATTATTCATATAAACCCTCAATTAAAATGCTTAATTCTTCATCCACAATGACTTTTTCCTAGTAAGCATAATAATACATTTTCTATCTCACTGAAAGTGTTTAAAGCCTTTTGAATCTTGATTCATGAAGAAATGACTGAGGATTAACTTAATATTAACTACATCAAACAACAGTATTGTTTGCAATGTTGTCACAGATTTCTCCATGGCAAAATAGTCACATATCGTTATTGCACAATTTATGGGTACAGGTTATGATGTGCACATCAACTCTCTACATAATAACAGTGTCTTCACTGCAACTTGCTCAACACATTTAAAATTATGAATACAATTTACAAAATCTTTTAACAATATACTTTTAAAAGTATCCTGAGGATATTACAAAATTCATTTTACCAGCCCTTCATTTCTTTGCTTCATTTGACTCTTTAGTTTCCAAGATAATAGCTTTCCATATTTTGTTACATAAAAATGTTCTCTTAATATTCCTATTAAAATATATTTAAGCTAAATAGTATATAATTGTCCCTTAAACTCTTAGTCCCATCTGCCTCCAGTCTTCTTGGTTAAAATCAAGTATTATCAAGTTTTCTATAATTCTGAATCAGAAAAGGTATAGCACAAAACAGACAGAAATAGGGTTAGCACATTTAAGTTAAAAGCATTGTGCATTTTTAATATTTTGGTCATATTTTATAATAAAATAATATATTTTGGCAAAAAATAATAAAATATAAGGCTTAGTTTATTATCTTTTAATGGTAGATCTGGCAGGTATTTTACATTTGTAAATACTATCTATTTAATTTGACTGTTTTCACATTTGTTTCTAAAAACACTGCTATAAGGTTTTCAGAACGTTGAGACTAAAAGCACCTAAAAAATAAGAAATAAAATAAAATTTAAGTAAAATGTATGGTGCCTAGAAATCCTTTGACAAATTTATAAGCTTAAGTATCTCATATATGCCAACACAGAATCATTATTGCCTGCTAAGTCTTATCTGACTCAATGTAATCTTTAAAATAATAATCTTGGAAGTTTTCCTGAAATTTATTTGAAAATTAGGATGGGAATTCAAAAATTTAAAAAAAAAAAAAGGTGAAAAAAACAGTTGCAGAAAAAGTTGTTATTCTGGTGGCAGTAGTTGTTATGGCACAAAAACAAATGAAAAGACTTGTAGTTTTCATATATATATATATATATATATATATATACACACACACACACATATATATATATATACATATACACACACACACCCAAAGTTCAAATAAGATGTATAAGATACATTACATATATATACATGACCACACACACACACAACTTGGGGTCCAGAGGGGAAACTGATGAAAACTTTACATAACGAGGCATTTGGCTCACCTGTCACTAAAGTCCCAAAGACAGTGTTAATGGAGATGTTCACTATTTTTTGATTCTTACCCAAATATCAATCTATCATTAATTAAGAGAGGAGTGTGAGATATGTAAGTTTGAAAAAGGCAGTGAGAGTGTGGTGAATTAAGTGATGACTGATGTGCAACTGCCTTTACATAAAGGGTATTTTTACTGTGAAACAAATTCATGCAGAGATATCTGCAGAAGAATTTATCAAGAAAACAAAACTCCTTTAACACTATGATATACTCACTATACTATAAATATGTATTATTACAGCATTACTTATACATTCTACTTTAGGCAATGTAGTCTAATTTTGAATGACCTTATTAATTTTTAAGGCATCAGTGCATCAAGGGCAAAGCTCCATAAAATAAATATGAAAACAAGAAAGCATTAGCTTATCTGTGGCATAGAGACTGATCACTGTACATCATATGTGTTGGCCACTTCATGGAATAGGTAATAAACTATACATCTTATTGTTAAAATGTTACAGCATAAATTTCACATCATTTTTCAACACTTCATTTAATGGGCTAAACTGATCTGGCAGTATTCTCATTTTCATTGTTCCATCAGCTCCACATGAAAAAATGTGATTTGCAGGCCCTGTCTCAATTTGCATCACTCCAGTTCCAATATTTCTGAAAATGGATTGCCGAGCATGTTCATTGATAAAAGTGTGGAGAAGACTAAAGGTAGAGAGACTCCAAATCTGAAATATATAAGAACAAAATAAAAATTGGGGTTGACGATTACCTTAAAAATCCAAACAAAAGATTCACGTCTGTTTTCCTGCACAAATAAGGAATTTCTAAAACAAAAATGGAGAAAAATCTGTGTAGGCTTACAGTCATAACATTTTGATTCTGTATATGGTGTTACAATTTTCCAAAGCTCTGTGATATTATCACATTCTTCAAAAATCAATCCAGTAAGAGAGGAGGTACTTTAAACCTTTCGTTGGAGACGAGAAAACTTAGGTAGTACAAGGAGGTTAGGTGTACAATGCAACAGAAACTTGTAATGTTATAGGAACTACAATCAAGATTTCCTATCTCTCAGCGAAGTTTCTGTTGTGTAGTTGTATAGTGGGGTAATTCTTTCCCCATAATATACAGTACCCACCAGGGGATCAGAACCGCTGGAAAGAGAAAAATACCAAACACCTAGAGGCCTTCAGACCAGTCAAAACTATATTCCAGCTGCAAGATGAATTATTACAACTTTCTGATGTTTTGACATCACATTTAAAAAAAATATTTCTTTCTTTTCCCTAAGAAATTCATTAATTCATATTACTCTAGACATGATTGTTAAATTGTAAGTCCTGAACACTACCTGGTATACTATGAAATCTTATAACTTAATTAAATAATAAACCTCAGAATGAAAGTACAAGCTAATCTAAATAACTAATCTAAAACATAGTATGACTTATTCTAAACTGAGGGCAGTTCAAATAAGAAACTAGCTTCAAACTGGAAAAAAAAAAAGAATTCTGTATGGAAGCTGGTGTATGTATTTAAGAAAAACCTTTTTGAAATTCTTCAATTTCTTCTGGCTGAGAATTATGAAAACAATATGGAAGTTCTAACAAAGCAGTTCAACTTACCTGTACTAAGTACTCAGTAGCACTTAAATTAATGGATTCTAAGAAACTAGACTCCTCCAGTGGGTTGCTGACCACTAGAGTAACTTAGGGACTAGTCTTATCCCTGCAGACCCTTCTGAGTGTAGCCAGAGAACCTGCCATCAAAACCACTATTTCTGTGTTCCAAAAATGCACATTCCTGAGCCTTGGACTTACCAAATGGGTATTTTTGGGATAGGACCTAATAACAGTATTTCTGGAGTGGGATGCATTTTTAACAAGGTGCTTAACATTTTTAACAAGCTGCTTAACATTCAAACTTCTAAGTTTGAAACACAGTGGAGTTTGAGAAGGACTGTTACAGGCAGAGCTTATCCAGGTACATCAGAATTCTTGAATCAGGCACTGAGTTGTTGGATGCTGATACTATGAATGACAAAATGGGGAGAAATTTGGGATAAGGGAAAATGTCAGTATATCTCACAGCCCCTGAAACTGAATTCAGTAACTCTGAATATGGAGTCAAGGCTAATTCTAATGTCTGAAATATGTTCATATCCATGGAAACTCCAGTTCTTTCGCGTGCATTAGTTAAGCATATTTGAAAACAACTGAAAAACAGGCATTTTTCAAGTTAAATATTATTTTATTTCATTCATTAAAAGATTTATTAAATAGCAATTAACCTTGTTGACTACAAAGGAATTAATATTTCTATTATTTAAAGAGACTGGTGTCATCAATATGATTAAAGATCTAAGGTTTCTAAAGATTTCTTTTCATATTGTAATAGATATTGTGGCATTACTGTATTTACCTTTATGTTGCCCTCAGCAGATCCTGTAACAAAGTACTCTTCAGTTGGATCAATAGCAATGGCTTTAACAGGAGAATCATGGCTCTGGAAAAGCTGCCTCTGCTGTCGTTGCCGAAGGTCAAAAACACATGTATAGCCTTTTCTGCCACCTGATATTAGTAGCTGATGTTTTGGAGCATATGCTAAAACAGTGGCTCCGCTATCATGACAAGTAAAAGCTGGAAAAAAAAAAAGTAAAAACTATTTAATAGTATAAGAAACAGACTTCTGGCTTTTGGCCAAGGTAGAAAGATTAGATTTGCCATCCTGCCTAAAACAATTAAAATATCAAATGATATACAGGAAACAATGGTTTGAGACACCGGTCTCTAAGTAATGAAGAATGGTCTTTGCAAAATGGGAAACAAACTGGGTGATCAACATAACTGCCCCAGCTTATTGCCTATAGAGTATTTTCTGGCCGTGGCATAAGAAAGGGGAACCCAAGTTGATCTGGGTTCCTATTTCCACCAGCCATACTGGGAAAAAACCCTCATAATTCACAAGGCATCGTATAGAGTACTGAGAAGGGTACTGCCTCAATAGAGGGGCAAAATTAGCCCTGTACCAAATACGGCTTTTAACACAGCCGTTTTCATCATCCCAGAAAGTTCCCTCATGCCTCTCCCTCAAAGGCAATCGCTATCCTGATTTCTATCCAATTGGTTTCGCCAATTCTTGAACTTCACATAAATGGAATTTTATAGTATATATTCTTTTGTGCCTGCTTCTTTTTCTTTAACATAACATTTTAGATGTGTCTCACGTATCAGTAGGTCATGCTTTTTAATTCTGAAGAGTATTCTATTACATAAATATACCACGTTATCCTGTTGGACATTTGTGTTGTTTCCAGTTTTTGGCTACTATAAATAAAGCTGCTAAGAACGTTCCTAATACCAGTCTATTTGTGGACATGTGTTTTCATTTTTCTTGGGTACATATGTAAAACTATATACTGCTGGGTCACGCTACATGCATGTTTAACTTCACTAAGAAATTGCTAAACAGTTTTCCAAAGCAGTTGTACTGTTTTATACTTTTATCAGCAAATCATGAGGGTTCCAGTTTCTCCATATCCTCACCAACACTTGGTAGTCTAGAACCTTTAATTTTTGCCATTTCAGTATACAGAGTAGTATGATAAATTATGGTGAATTTAGTTTGCATTTCCCTGATGACTACTGATGTTGAGCATCTTTTATATGCTTATTTCCTATTCAGGTATTGAGAAAAATGGTAATTTAAAAAAATCTTGAATATATCATTTCTTTAATAGATTGTGCTTTTGGTGTTGTATCTAAATCTCATTACCAAACCCGAGGTCACCAAGATTTTCTCCTATATTTCCTTCTAGAAGTATTACAGTTTTCTTTTTACATGTTTTACATGAGTCATTTTGAGTAAATTTTTGTGAAAGGGGTAAGGTTTGTACCTATGTTCATTATTCCACATATAAGCACCCAATTGTTATTAGCACTTTTTGTTGAAAGACTATCTGTTTCCACTGAATTATCTTTGTGCCATTATTAGCAATGAGTCTACTATTTATGTGTGGGTCTATTTCTGGGCTCTCTAATCTGTGTCTATTCTTCAGCCAGTACCACAACGGCTTGATTACTGTAGCTTTATAGTGAGTCCTGAAATCAGGTAATGTGAGTTTTCCAAGTTTGTTTTTATTCAGTATGCATTATTCTAGGTCTCTTGCCTCTCTACATAAACTTTAGAACCAGTTTGTTGATATATACAAAACAGATTGCTGGGGGTTTAATTAGAATTCCACTGAATCTATAAAGTTGTGAGGAAGTAACATCCTAACAATATCAAGTTTTACAATCTGTAACATGATGAACATTTATTTAGATATTTTTTTCTTTTACTTTTTTTGTAGCTTTTCCCAACAGATGCTATAAATATTTCGATTTATGCTTCAGTATTTCATTATTTTGGGTGCTATTTTAAATAGTAATTTTTTTTTAAATTTCAAATTCCAATTGTTCATTGTTGATAAAGGAATGCAACTAATTTTAGTATAATGACCTGGTATCCTGTGACATTGCTGTGCTTGCACATCAGTTCCAGCAGTTTTTTTTCTGTATTCTTTGGGATTTTCTACACCATCATGTAATCTGTGCATAAACAGTTTTATTTCTTCCCTTCCAATATGGATAACTTTTACTTCCTTTTCTTGTCTTATTGCTTTATTTAGAACTTCAAGTACAAAGTTGAGTAAGAGTGGTGTGAGGGGATATAATACTGTAACTGATGTTTGGACCTGTGCTATCAGATTCAAAGCAAAAACAAATGATTTTTATATTATCTATGTTCATTAAAGTACAGTGAAGAGTTAATTACACATACAGCATTTTTTCTTCTTTGAAACTTTGCCACCATGGTCAAAAATAAACCTCACAGGCTACTAAGTGTGATTAAAAAAAAAATCCATTTAAAAATCACTTTTACTTTATGAGTTTGTGATTCATAAAATGCTTTCAAAACTTACCATGGACTAAACTATTGGCAGGTGCTACAAGAGTGTCCCACAAACATATGTTTCTGGAAAAAAAAAAAAGATTATTGAATGACACAAGAAGTTAACAACAGAATAAAAATAAATATGTCTCACATTATACAATGATAAAGGTATCAACACAGAAAGAATATTATACTTGTTAACATATATGCACCCAATACAGGAGCACCTAAATATATAAAGCAAATACTAATAGACATAAAGGGAGAAATAGACAATAATACAGTAATAGCAGGGGATTTTAACACCCCCCCAACATCAATGAACAGATCATCCAGAGAGAAAGTAAGGTAATAGTGGTGTTAAGTGACACAATAGACCAGCTGAACTTAAATGATATGTACAGAATATTACACCCCAAAACAGCAGAATGCACATTCTTTTCAAGCACACATGGAATGTTCTCCAGAACATATTACATACTAGGTCACAAAACAAGCCTCAACAAATTTAAGAGCGTAGAAATTGTATCAAGCATTTTTTTCTGACCACAATAGTATGAAGCTAAAAATTAACTCCAGAAAGAAAAATGGAAAAAAACCCCAAACACATGGAGACTAAACAACATGCTACTAAAAAACCAATGGGTCAATGACAAAATCAAAGAGGAAGTCAAAAAAGATCTTGAGACAATTGTAAATGGAAACACAACAACCCAAAATCTATGGGATGAAGCAAAAGCAATTCTAAGAGAGAAGTTCATAGCAATACAGGTCTTCTCAAATAAACAACACAGCCTACCACTTACCACCTAAAAGAATTAGAAAAAGAACAAAGCCCAAAGTCAGCAGAAGGAAGAAAATAATTAAGATCAGAGAGGAAATAAACAAAATAGAGATTAAAAAAAAACAACAAAAACAATCAATGAAAGCAAGAGCTGATTTTTTGAAAAGAAAACAAAATTGACAAACCTTTATCCAGCGCATCAAGAAGAAGAGAGAAGACCCAAATAAACAAAATAAAAAATGAAAGAGGAGAAATAACAACCGATACGAAAGAGATACAAAGAACTATAATACTATTAACAGTTATATGCCAACAAATTGGACAACCTAGAAGAAATGGACAATTTTCTAGAAACATACAGCCTGCCAAGAATGAGTCAAGAAGAAACAGAAAGTTTGAACAGAGTGATCACTAGAAACGAAAATGAATCTGTAAGGGGAAAAAAACCCCACCAAAACCCAACTGTCAGGAAACAAAAGTCCAGGACCAGACAGGGGAATTCTACGAAACATATGAAGAACAAACACTTATCCTTCTTAAACCATTCCAAAAAAACTGAAGAGGAGGGAACACTCCCAAATTCATTCTACAAGGCCACCATTACCCTGATACTAAAACCAAACAAAGACACTACAAAAAAAGAAAATTACAGGCCAATATCTTTGATAACTACAAATACAAAAATCCTCAACAAAATATATTAGCAAACTGAATCCAACAATACATAAAAAGCATCATACACCATGATCAAGTTGGATTTATTCTGGGGTCACAAGGATAGTTCAACATTTGCAAATCAATAAATGTAATACATCACATTAACAAAAGGAAAGATAAAAATCACATGATCATCTCAAAATACACAAAAAAACTGTCTACTGAGATGTCCATTCATGATAAAAACTTTCATCAAAGTGTGTATAGAGAGAACATTCCTCAACATAATAAAGGCCATTTAAGACAAATCCAGAGCCAACATCATACTCAACAGTGAAAAGCTGAAAGCCTGCCCACTAAATTCAGAAACAAGACAAGGATGTCCACTCTCTCCACTTTATTCAACATGGTACTGGAAGTCCTAGCCACAGCAATCAGACAAGAAAAAGAAATAAAAGGTATCCAAATTGGAAGAGAAGGGGACTTCCCTGTTGGTCCAGTGGGTAACACTCCATGTTCTCAATGCAGGGGGCCTGGGTTTGATCTCTGGTCAGGGAACTAGATAGTGCACACATGCCGCAACTAAGAGTCCACATGCCGCAACTAAGAAGTCCACGTGCCGCAAATAAAGATCCCGCATGCCACAACTGAGAAGTCTGCATGACGCAACTAAGAAGTCCACATGCCGCAACTAAAGATCCCCCATGCTGCAGCTAAGACTCAGTGAAGCCAAAGTAAATAATTTTTTTTTTAATTAAAAAAAAAACAAATTGGAAGGGAAGAAGTAAAACTGTCACTATTTGCAGATGACATGATACTTTAGATAGAAAACCCTGAAGTCTTCACCCCCCAAATTTAGAACTAATAAACGAATTCAGCAAGGGTGCGGGATACAAGATCAATATTTTAAAAATCTGCATTTTTATACACTAATAATGAAATATGAGAAAAAGAAAGTAAAACACAACCTGTTTAAGATCACATCAACAAGAATAAATACCTAGGAATAAACTTAACCAAGGAGGTGAAAGACCTATACTCTGAAATATAAAACACTGATGAAGGAAACTGAAGATAATACAAAGAAATGGAAAGGTATCTTGTGCTCTCAGACTGGAAGATTAATATTGTTAAATTGGCCACACTACTCAAAGCAATCTACAGATTTAATGCAATCGCCATCAAAATACCCATGGCATTTTTCACAGAACTAGAACAAAATAATCCTAAAACTCGCACGGAATCACAAAAGACCCTGAATTGCCAAAGCAATGTTGAGAAAAAATAATAGAGCTGGAAGAATCACACTCCCTGACTTCAGACTATACTACATAGCTACAGTAATCAAAACAGTGTGGTACTGCCACAAGAACAGACACATAGATCAATGGAAGAGAACAGAGACCCCAGAAATAAACCCAAGCATTTATGGTCAGTTAATCTATGACAAAGATGGCAAGAATATACAATGGAGAAAAGACAGACTCTTCAACAAGTGGTGGTGGAAAAACTGGACAGCCACATATAAAATAATGAGATTAGAACATTTCTGTTCATCATATACAAAAATAAACTCAAAATGGTTTAAAGACCTAAATGTAAGAATGGAAAACCATAAACCTCCTAGAAGAGAACATAGGCAATACACTCTTTGACAAAAATTGTAGCAATATTTTCTTAGATCAGTCTCCTAAGGCAAAAGAAATAAAAGCAGAAATAAACAAATGGGACCTAATTAAACATAAAGCTTTTGCACAGCAAAGGAAATCATCAACAAAACGAAAAGACAACCTACTGAATGGGAGAAAATATTTGCAAATGATGATTGACAAGCGGTTAAAACCTAAAATATACATACAGTTCACACAACTCAATATAAAAAAAAAAGTTAAAAAATGGGCAGAAGATCTGAATAGACAATTTCCCAAGGAAGACATACAGATGCCCAACAGGCACATGAAAAGATTCTCAACATCACTCATTATTAGGGAAATGCAAATCAAAACAACAATGAGTTATCACCTCACACCAGTCAGAATGGCCATCATCAAAAAAATCTACAAACAATAAATGCTGGAGACAGTGTAGAGAAAATGGAACCCTTGTACACTGTTGGTGGAAATGTAGATTGGTGCAACCACTGTGGAAAACAGTATGGAGGTTCCTCAAAAAACTAAAAATAGAACTACCATATGATCCAGCAATTCTACTCCTTGGGTACATATCTGGAAAAAATGAAAATACTAATTTAAAAAGATACATGCATCCAAATGTTCACAGCAGCACTATTTACAATAGCCAAGACATGGAAGCAACCCAAGTGCCCATCAACAGATGACTGGATTAAGATGTGACACACACACACACACACACACACACACAATAAAATACTACTCAGCCATAAAAAAGAATGAAATACTGCCATTTGCAGCAATGTAGATGGACCTAGAGAATATCATGCTAAGTGAAATAAATCAGACAGAAAAAGACAAATACTATATGATATAACTTACATGTGGAATCTAAAAACAAAGACAAATGACTGTATATACAAAACAGAAATAGACTCACAGATATAGAAACAAACTTGTGGTTACCAAAGAGGGGAAGACGGGTGAGTGACATATTAGGAATATGGAATTAATAGATAAAAACTACTATATATAAAATAGATAAGCAACAAGGATATACTGTATAGCATAGGGAATTGTAACAATTATCTTGTAATAACCTATAATGAAGTATAATCTGCAAAAATACTGAATCACCATGCTGTATACCTGTAACTAATATAATGTTGTAAATCAAGTATACTTCAATGAAAAAAAGCAATATGTCTCATTATAGCTCACTTGAACCTTGCTCACACAGAAAGTTCTTAATTTATAAAGCATCGAATACAAGTAACCAATATATTTATGTATGATTAATTTTTAGACAAAAATTTAAAAAACTAATAGCTTCCCAAACTGAATAACTTTAGATTAACATATAATTACAAGGAGTACTATATGAAGTCTGAATATGGAAACCACTTCCTGTATTCACTGATTTTCTAATCTAATAGTTCGACTCACATACATAAGTAGCAGGACACACCGAATTTTCTTGAGTACAAAGAAAACTTATTCCTACTACAAAAGGGAGCAGCTTCTACTCCATTCTGTGAGTTACAAAGGAGGCACAAATGTGTATAAGAATTTGTATGAAAAATGGGCTGAAAACTCCATATTCCTAAAATTCCCACTTTGAGTGTAAAGTGAGGCCTCAGGACAAACACAAAAGCTCAGCAACCTCAGAAGGCCTTAATCACAGAACTCAGCTGTAGGAGGGAAGTAAAAAGTGTGCCTGGACATGGAGGGAGGAGACTTTTTTTTGCATATTTAAGCTATTTGGGGAGATGGGGATGGGCTGTCACTTACTAGTTATTATACAACTCAGCTTCTTGTGTTCTTACTGTGAAACATTGATAATGCGATATAATAAAGCTGTGGCAAGGGTTTAACTAAGTAGCATGGCCAATAAATAATACTCTTTTTTTTTTTTGGCCTCAAGCTTTCTTAACACATAGCAAATAATATGGAGAAAAACTCTACCAACAATCAAATTCTTTTATCGTACACTGAAGTCTTAACGTTAGAATACTAAAAATCCAGAAGGAATGGATTGTCTTTAATGTCACCAGAATTTCCTTAGCTTTACAATTAAAACACTAAAAAAGCTCTAAGAAACAAGTCTCTTTAAATAAAAATATTTAAAGGTGTAATTATGACATTATTGAGATATAAGGACATTAAGCAATTAAAAAATAAAGCTTAGCTATACATACACAGACTTCAATTTCAGTTATAATCTCTTACCTATTGTCAGTTGAAAGACCAGCTGTAGCTATCAGAGAGGAGGAACTAACGAAGACAAAATCATTGGCTGTTTTGTTATGACACTGCCAAGTCTGGAATGGTTATAAACAACACATGTTTATTGCTGTCACAAACAATTTTATAAGCAGGTAGATGTATTAATCAAAAAACGATCATGTAATTTGTGGCTTACTTAAATCCTTGTGTTCTTTCCCCCACAGATTTTAGAAAAGTTGCAAGAGTAATAGAGAACTCTCATATACCCTTTACCCTGATTCACCAATGTTTACCATTTTGGCACATTTGTTTTGCCTCTTCTTCTCTTTCACACACACACACACACACACACAACTTTCCCTGAACCATTTAAATAAGATGCATACGTTATGACCTTTTATGGCCTCCGCTTTTGTTCAACCAAAAGTTCAAAGGGAAACAAAAGAAAGTTAAGTTCAAACATTTTTCTTAGAATACTTGTGAAAATTTTTGTCTTAGAAAACAAAAACTAGCATTTTAGATGATCTCAGACTGAATTATTTATTTTCAGAAATATTTAAGCTTTCAAATACTTTTTCAAATATGTGAATAAAAACATATTACTAATAGTCAACAAATTAGAAATTTTACAATGTTTCTCAATATTCCATCAAACAATAACAAACTACTATAAGAGGTTTAGTCAGTTATAAAGGCTTCCAAGTTATGTCTGTTCAGATGTTTCTCTTCAATAAAAAATAAAATTTTAAAATATGTCAAAATCATCATATGAAAAAGTTTTCCTGTGAGTCACTTCCCCATTGCCCCCAACCACCACTGCAGCTGGGCTAGATGATATGTCTTTAAAACAAAATCTACTTTAATCCCCAAGAGCAAATAATGTTCATTTTTAATCCAATTTGTCTTTTTAGAAGTTTTAAAACAAAGGCAGTCCCCTAAGAAACATAAACCTGTACAGTTGACCCTTGAACGACACAGGTTTGAACTGCATGGGTCCACTGATACACAGATTTTTTTCAATAAATACATACTACAGTACTACATGATCCAAGGTTAGTTGAATCTGTGGATGCAGGACCATGGATATGGAGGAGTGACTGCAAAGTTATATGCAGATTTTCAACTTGGGGGGGTGAGGTGTCCAGTGTCCCTAACCCCTGTGTTGTTCAAGGCCCACCTGTACATTTAATCTGTTGCCTGAATGAAAATATGAGGAAAAATAAATATTCTTTCAAGGTACCCTCACCAACACTCCCTTGCTTGCTTTCACTTAGACCAGTACTTTATTCTAGCATTTAACCTTGGATGAATTACTGGAATTTTAACCCATATTCTTAATTTTTTTCTTGATAGATATTACTTAGTCTTATAAAGGGCTTCACTAAAGAATCCATCAAATATAAATTCAGTGTTCTATGAAGCTGCGGAAGGTTCACTGAACCTGTGTGGTCCTGAATAGAGATGCATCTTTTTTTTTTTTTTTTAAGAGATGGGCAAGAAAATAGCACCAGCTATAGGATACCCTTTCTACTTTGTTCATAAGGGATAATAACTGCAGAAAAACAACCAAATGCACTGGTCTGTTGATCATTCTTTTTAGGTATCATAGCCACTGCCATTTAGTGAGGCTAGAAAAGGGCTTGAGTAACTCATGGGTCTCCAGAGTTACCATGTTGGTTCTATACAGGTTTCTTTTTTTTTTAACATCTTTTTATTTTATTTATCCCTTGACTAATCATTGCATTTTTAATTAATTTTACTAATTAAAAAGATTTTTTTACTTTTCTTATGTTTTCTTTTTATTTTTTTCCTTTCAGTTTTGAGAAATGATTAACATGCAGCACTGCATACGTTTAAATAAGGAGTACAGCATAATGTTCTGGCTTACATACATCATGAAATAAGTTTAGTAACATCCATCACCTCGCACAGATATAAAATGAAAGAAAAAATATTTTTCCTTATTCTGAAAATGCTTAGAATTTACTCTCTTAACAACTTTCATATATAACATGTAGCCGTGTTAATTATGTTAATCATGTTGTACATTACATACCCAGTACTTACTTACCTTTTACCTGGAAGTTTGTACCTTCTGACTGCCTCCATCCAATTTCCCCTCTCCACCCCTGCCTCTGAGTAACCACATATCTGATCTCCCCTTGCCATCAGAAACAGGTACTTTCATACAGGTTTATTCTCCAAGTTACCAGAGACTAAGGATTTTTATAACTCACAGTGTAATTTTCAACACAATACAAGGACAGAAACTTATAGTAAAGTGATTGAATACACAGGACTAGACAGATTTTATATTTTGGCTTTGATATTTCTTGCAAGTATATATTCTTGGTTTCTTTAAAATAAAAATTCAAAAAATTTTAAAGGTAGGAATTCTTGGCTTACCAGGTATGGCTTAGGCATACTTCCAGTAACTGGACAACATTTCCAGTTTGTTTGATACAAACTTAAATATCCATCAGCATCAACTATTCCAAACTTAGAGAAAAAAAATATTTAAAAGTATTTAATACAAATAAAAAAGCACGTTATTTACCCTTACCCTCACTGTGAATCTCATATTTTAACTCTTAAACATTTGACTGATAAGTTGCTTGACTTTTCACTTCACCTATGCATGGATCTAGTCCAGAAAAACATTTAGCTATTGCTTTAAAAAATTCCAGGGTGGATATAAAGGAAACTAACATCAGACACTCAATTTATTATACTAACCAACAGCACAGTCTGTATATTCTCTGTAAATACTCCAAAAATAGAATACTGGATTTACACATTAAGCCATGTGACAAAGTTTTAGCATATATAAGATAAAAAAACTGTTCATCTTAAAAAAGACAAAGTAAGGACTTCCAGAGATATACAACAAGAAAAACATGTAAACAACAGCAGAAAATGAAACAAAGTTTATCACAGTAAAATAATTCCACTATGGAAACTCAGAGCATTTTGACTGGAAAGATGACAAAATAATCCAGTAAGGGAGTATATGATACAGATCTTAAAATAAATGTCTAATTCGGACTCCTGCCCTCTCCCATCTACAGATATAACAACTATTAACAATTTGATAGCGTTCCCTTTCAGACTTGTTCTATGAATATTCAAACATTCATACATACAAGGATACAAGGTTTTTTTAAAATTATGATGATAATATACAGTTCTACAGTTACATTTTTTACTTATTATAGCCATTTTTTTCACATTGGTATCTATAAATCTACCTCATTCTTGTGCTGTGCAGTTACACTATATAGTTGCATTGTAACTTTTTAAAGCTTTTCCTTATAGAATTTCCAATTTTTCCTATAATAAAAAGTACTGTTTTGAACATTCTTGCATATACACCTCTGAGTATTTATATAGGACAGACATCTAGAAAAGAAAAAGCTCTGTCAAAGGGCATCATTTAAAATTGGTAGGTGAAGCCAAAATTAAATCCTAAGTGGTAATATCAATTTACACACCCATTTTTCTTACACATTAGTCAACACTGCGTACTACAAAATTATAATATTTGTTGATTATCAGAAATAAAGTCTCATTTTAATGTGCATTTCTTCAGTTATTAGTGAGGGTTATTGGCCATGCATAGGGTTTTGTTTGTTTTGTTTTTTTGGTAAATTGTTCATTCTTTGTCTTCTTTTTCATTGTCTTCTTACAAAACTGACTGATAGGACTAATAGTAGGAATATTAATCCATTGTTTACTATTTTTGTTACAGATATTTGTCTGATGTTTATCCTTTCTGTGGTTTATCCTATGTTTTCTAGAGTAGGTTTAGGTACGTTCTTCAGAAAGGGTATATGGAATGTGCTAATTCTCTGCATACTTAAAAATGTGTTTATTTTGCCACCAAATATAAATGACAGTTTGGATAGACATCAACCCCATTCCTTATCCATCAGAATTCTGTGAATACTGTTCTATTGTCTATTTGTAACCTCTATTTTTGAGGAGGCCAATGCCATTAATTTTAGATAGGGGGGTGGAGAGGTTGTAAGCAATCATTTTTACCCCTACTCCTTTCTAGAAGCTCTCTTTATCCTTCAGTTAAAAAAAACAAAAGTCAAATAATCAGGCTGTGTCTAGGCATGTGCTGTTTCTCAATACTTCTGCTTAGTACTTGGTAGGCGCTTCTTTTTCTAAAATTCCATGTTTTGCTTTGGGGAAATTTTTATTTTATTATTCCTTTTAATATAATGTTTCTCTTCCATCACCTTTTTTCTTCTTCTGATATATCTTTTAAATTTCTTTTATAAATTTTCCTGGGTCTAGTCTCAATGTACTTCTTGGATTATTTTCACCATGGAATAAATTCCAAATTTGTACCTCCCAGTCACAAACTTGATTTTCAAATACTTCCATTCTGCTATTCAGCCCTTGTAATCAGTAGTTCCTCTACTCCTAATTTTGGGGAATCATATGTTTTTAACTTCTAAAAATTCTTTACTGTTCTACTGCCTTTGGTTCATAAAATCCCGTTCTTGTTTTACAATGTAGGATCTTCCTAAATCCAAGGAATTATTCCTCACAGGTCATTTTTTTCTGCTAAATGCTCCCTTTTAGCCTCTTGGTTTTTCTGCAATGTCCAATGACTTTTAACAAAATGATCAGCATTACTGTGATATACTGTAGTATGAGTTATCTGTTCCAATTACTCCAGTAGGCTTCCCTACTAAGGGAGATAGCACGCTTAGGTGTCGTGCTCTTGGGCACCATCATGGCTAAGGTGAATCAACAGTAAGCTGACTGCCTGTCAAAGAGACTTGGGAAGACAATAAGGAAGTTTGTTGTGACTTAAAATAGCCTATATAGAAGGTTGTAGTGAGTGTAAAATCTATAAAATAACTCCGAGTGTAGAAGGACTTGAATGCCACACTAAAGAATATGGGCTTTTGGATAAAATGAGGAGGCTGCAGGTTCTTGAAAAGGACAATATGATCTCACCTATAGTGTAGTTATATAATTATGTTATTTGTTCTTTTTTCTTTTATGGCTACACCGCACAGCTTGTGGAATCTTAGTTCCCGAACCAGGGATCAAACCCGCGCCCTCGGCACTGAAAGCACGTGAATCCTAACCACTGAACCACCAGGGAATTCCCTATGCTATTTGTTATATAACTTTGTTGACAACATGAAGAATGCATTAGAGAGACAGGGTCGAAGTACAGAGATTAGTTAGGAACAATGTAACATTGACAAACCAAAGCGGAAAAATGTGAGCACGTAAGTGGTATGGATAGGTTATACAGCTGAAAGTACAGTAGAATTCTAAAGGCTTTTAGATTAAATCCCCTTAATTTCCCATTAAGGAGCAAAGAATGTTGCTAATTGGTATTAAGAAATTATAAGCTCTCAATTTTGTTTCATAACTACATGAAAAATTATCACTGACTTCTGTGAAATGATAAGAGCCATCTGATAAATGTGGTAGGCAAAAAGGTTGCAGCACACCATGACACAAGTAACACGTAAGGAGGGTGGAAGGTTTGGGGGTTGAGGGAAAACGAAAGGCAAGATGAACCATCAGCTAGGGCCTGTGTGAATGTTTTTAGTGAAGCATGGCCCTGAAGACAAAGAGCAGGCCAATTTCCCCTTCAGTAGTTGTTTAAAGTGCTAGTAAGATAGGAGGAGCAGAGAGAGGCAGTTTGAGGAAAGGAGGATTACGGGAGGTGAAGCTGGTAAGAGCCAGGTTGGCAAACTTTTATTAAAAGGCCCATATAGTAAATATTTTAGGCTTGCCAGCTACAGTCTTTGTTCTCCTGAACTCTGTTGCAGTACTGGGAAAACAATCATAGAAAACAAATGATGAATGGGTTAGCTGTTTTCCAATATAACTTTATTTACAAAACAGGTGGCTAGGCCGTAGTCTGTTAACACCCTGTTCTAGAGCAGTGCTTCTCAAAACTTTAATGTTGTGTACAAATCACAAGAGTATCTGGCTAAAATGCAGATGGTGATTTGATAGGTCTGGACTAGAGTCAATAACCTGCATTTCTAATCAACTCCCAGATGTTACTTACTACTTGGTACTTGACCATACTTTGAGTAGGTCCCAGAGGGTAAAGTAAGCAGATGTATTTAATAAAAAAATGTGTAATATAAGATGGTCCTATAATCATTTGGTCCTTAAGCATCATATAAGAGAATTTTAATGGAAATGTATATAATGTCTTTCCAGGAAGAACCAAGTGAATTTAAGTTTTGAGAGGAATTTCTTTAAAAAGAATTCATATAAGATGGATTAATACTTCACCATTAGCTCATTGAGCTGTTCTCTTCAGAAACCCAAATGAGTAATATTCATAAACCTTTAATGAAATCAAACCATTTTCCCTATTTACATTTTTATATACTACCTTATTTCCTTGATAGTTAAATCTCATTCTTGTAACTCTTGAATTGCCACCAGATCGGAAACAGGTTATTTGTTGAGAATGGCCCCATTCGAACATTCTCACACTTCCATCTTGAGCTCCTGTCAGATCTGCATTATAAGAGGGAAAAAATTGCAAATTTATTTCAGGAATCTTTGGCAAATTTATCTTTTAATCCAATGTGAAAATCTTTACGGAAGAAATACCTAAGAAATGAATAATAGTCAATTCACATGAATTTACCTTTGTATGAAATTTCACTTGAATACTCTCAATCTTAAAAACAGATGATTACATGGTGTTCTTTCATCTGACAGAACATATCCTCACACAAAACAACAGAAGCAATTAAATCAGACCTCTATAAACTTTATTTCCTTTTGAAATTATCTCAGTTACGTTTTAACAGCCTTTAGTAGATAACGTTTATGATAAAGAATCAAATTCTTGGAGTTACTTAACTTTGTATGGTGACAGATGGTAACTAGACTTATCATGGTGATCATTTTGTAATGTATAAAAATACTGAATCAGTATGTTGTACACCTGAGACGAACACAACACTTTAATAAGTCAACTGTATTTAAAAAAAAAAAAAACTTGGGTTTTTTTTTTCACACACACACACACACTGTATTTTATTTTTACAAAAGATAAATAAACTGACACCAAGCATTGTAAATGGATGACCACAACAAAAGCAACAACGACTGCAATTACCAAACACGAAACACACTCATACTATGTCATATAATATTGACATTCAGTCCAGTAATCCTCCACGGTAACAGCTCCTTTACTTTGTATATTGATTTGTATATTTTTTGATTCTGAAAATTGATTTGTATATTTTTTGCTTCTGAGTCCTTGTGGGTTTTTTTTTTATTCAAACAGAAAGTCACAAAAATTATAATCATCCTCATCAGTTCACTCAGTCCCATGTAATTAATTTTTTTTTCATCTTGATCTTTTGTTAGCACTTTTATGAATTCGTCAGTTTTCCATTAGAGTTCCGAAAATGCTTATTCATTCAGTTCAGCAGTATAAAATCTTGGGATTTTTAACAGCCAATTCTTATCAGTCATACTACTGATGTTTAAATTTATGCATTTTTCTCTGAAAAAAAGATTGTACAAGGTCTTGAAAGTCATGCTAAAAAAAATCATTTCTAATAGTTATTGTGACTGATCTGATATCTCAAGTATATGTTATCTGTTTCATTAAGGAAGATGAACAAACTAAGTAATTATTAAATTCTTTACTTTACCATTTACTAATTGTGTGTTACTAGGAAACTTACTTAATCTCCCTGAGCCTACTTCCTTCTAGTAAAAGGTATATAAGTCACTATAATAGTGATATATATCATTAATGATATATAAGTCACTGGACAGTTCTGAGAAGTAAATGAGATAATTCATATAAATCATTCAGAAATATGCCTAACATATAGGGCCAAATCTACATTAAGAATAGTTATCAGTATTAATGTGGTACAGAGGTAGTGAGAAATTATATTAATGTATGTAAAAGTAAAGTACCTAGCACATTGCTGGTCATACATTAGTCAATTTTCCCTCATTCATATCCAAGTATTTAAAAAAAAGGAGCTTCAACTGTTTTGACATGTTTTAACACTGGGCTGGGATGGAAGGGTGGGTAGAATTTCTTGAGACTAGGGATGTTAATTCTATCCTCCCTCTCCTCTATAGTCTTGCCTAGCTTAATCAAAAAAAATAAATTGGACTAGATGCATTTAAAAACCACTCAAATTTTTCTATTATTTATGGTTTTATTTAATTTATTTGAAAAAAATCCCTAATTATTAGTAGCTCACATGTAAAATGAAACACTCTTAAAACCTTATAAACTAAAACTTAAAAAAACGAAGGTTCCATGACTTCACTGGTGGCACAGTGGATAAGAATCTGCCTGCCAATGCAGGGGACACAGGTTTGATCCCTGGTCTGGGAAGATCCCACATGCCGCAGAGCAACTAAGCCCATGCACCACAGCTACTGAGCCTGCACCCTAGAGACCGCGTGCCACAACTACTGAGCCCGTGCAACACTACTGAAGCCCGTGTGCCTAGAGCCTGTGCTCTGCAACAAGAGAAGCCACTGCAATGAGAAACCTGTGCACCGCAACGAAGAGTAGCCCCTGCTCGTCACAACTAGAGAAAGCCCGTGCGCAGCAACGAAGACCCAATGTGGCCAAAAATTAATTCTTTAAAAAACAAAAACAAACAAACAAAAAAACCCACAAACGTTCCTATAACCAGGTTGTCTAAGCAAATATTCCTTATTAGTAAGTAAAGTTTGTTACATCATATACATGTAAGGAAAGAGTTAAATGCAACCTTAAAAATCTTAATATATTCATTTTTTGTTTTTGAAATAAGGTTTTCCTTTTAAGACTTACATTTCTATTTCAGTTCAACCTATTAGATTAACTTCTAAAAAACTTCCCTGGAGTAGAAGTCCAAAAGTTTTGGTTTACAATGACTAAGATTTTTTAAAAATCTATTCCAAAGGAAGGAAGGAACTATTTTGAGGTATCTGTAATTCAGAGTAAAATTTTTAAAAAACTTGTTTCAAAACATTTCCAGTACATGAAAGGAGCCTATTGTTGAACTAAATTACTATCTGTGAGACTTGTTCATGACATGAAAAAATATACTGTAAAAAAATTTCAGTGATTAATTTAATTAGCATTTAATTTTTCAAGTCTCTTATCTGCCAGTTACAGTAGTTCTTCTCTGAACAGAGAAAGTACTTACTGCAAGACAGAAGTTACATGATGTTACCTAATAACTCTGAAAATAAGTCCATTAATTGCCTTTGAAGCTAGGGATTATTTTATTTAAATTTATGGGCTTGAGGTAGAGCCTATTTATAAACTAGTCACCTGTCATGATACATGCTTTGGGACAGAAATAATGAAATCCCTTCAATATTTCAGGAAACTTCTAAACCCTATTGTATAGAGTAAGAATAGATTTTAAACAATGCCAAATTTTCTTGCTGCAGGATTAATATTATTTAAGCTTTGTAAATAAAACACCTTTGACTCCTTCCTCTATATGCTTCATGATTGTTTTTAGTTCTTACTTTACATTAGACTTGTGGATAGAAAACATATACTTCTAGTGTTGAATAAATTTGATGTAGTGGAAACAGGCTAATTTTCAATATTATTTTATACCTCTAGCATAAGTAACAGAAGTTACCCTCTTCATCTTAAATATATGGTTCTCTTCAACCCTTTTATTAAACATTGGTATATAACTTTGATAACAGATGCTTACAGCACTTATTATAATTAGGTAGAAAAGAACACTGGTTTTGCCACTCCTATTTTATCAAAACATCTCTCATAAAAAAGGTGGTACAATTTTTTTATAGGTTATTAAATTGGAAGGACATGAGTACCTTTTAATTAACATGCACTATTTTCACTATTTTTGTTACTGTGTAGTAGGACAATTTGATGAAGGGCACTACTTAAAAATTATATTTAAAAAAACCTGGAATACACACATGCCAATATGAATACTGATTCCAACCCACCAGTTAAAGTTGTCTCTATTATTTTTTCTCTGCTTCAATACTTCCAATAAATTCCCCATTAAATCTTTGTTAAAGGAAGAAAAACTTTTGAGATTCCTAGGAAGATTAACTAAAAATAAATATATCCTGCCTTAGAATGTAAGAATGTAGTAATAACCATTTCCTATACTTACTATTAGTGTATCTGATAAAAGACAAACTGACAAAATATTAATAAAATACAAACTGATTATGAGGAGGCTACAAGTGACCCAGATATGGTTCTGTTCTATGTAATAAAAAAGGGAGTGATCCAATTATTAAAACAATAATTATCAACTACAATTTAACATTGTGCAGAGTCCAGAAATGTTCAAAAATAAAATGTGATAACAGAAATATTCAGTCAAAATGCTAAAAATTTACATGTTAAGTTAGCCTTCTCTATTAATTCAGGAAAATCACTTTTTCTATTTGTACCCAATTTTGAAGTGATTTTACTTGCTAGCAAACATTCCCTACAAAAAAAATAAAGTGCTGACTATCTTTCAACTGAAACTAAAAGTTTCCTTTAAATTCCTTAAAATAATGGCTAATTATTATCAACTTACAGTAAGGAAGAGATGGATGAGAAGTCATTCTTCTGACATTATTAATGGCTTTCTTAATCATCTGTTAACAAAGAAAAATCATTCTTTTACAGTTACAATAAAAAGTAGTATTAAAAATTTAAATTGTGACAGGAGATTCAAATAACATTTATTTATTTTTACATGATTCCATAACTATCGTAATGGGTGCTAAAAATACTAAACATGGTAACAGAAATGAAATTTAATAGCTCAGCTCTCTAACATTTAAGTGTACATACATTTTCTGCATCATTACCTAGTATCTAAGAACAAATTCACCTCAAGAATTTAGTCTTACCTCCTTTCTTGCCAATTCTTTTCTTATCCCATTAAATTTATTGGAACAATCCTGAATA
This sequence comes from Delphinapterus leucas, assembly GCF_059928025.1. Classification (NCBI taxonomy): domain Eukaryota; kingdom Metazoa; phylum Chordata; class Mammalia; order Artiodactyla; family Monodontidae; genus Delphinapterus; species Delphinapterus leucas. The sequence continues at coordinate 99,503,873 of NC_143131.1, read as the reverse complement.
GTATAAGGTTAAAAAGACAGGCAGAAGCATGTGAAAAAAAAAAAAGAGGTAAACAGAAAACTGTATAAATTTTTAACTGATAGTTTGGAACTATTTATTTACCCATTTTAAAATTATGCTTTGAATGATTTACATAGCCTGTCAAATAAGAGTAAACTAAATATGTGAAATTAAAGGGATAATTTTAATTTATAGACTATTTCCTACTTATAACTGTAACTATAGTTATAGGTTATCCTAAGTTTGTAGCACCAGTTCATGTATATTTTGTTGTTACTGTTCTTTTGGATTTTAAATTGTTCAATTAGCCTAAAGCTGTAAGTAAAGTGGGGATTTGGGAGGGAGGGAAGGAACTAGGCCAGCAGAATCAGTGAGGGATAGAAACACTGAAAGATATATATGGCTGCAGTTATACTCCAAAACAGCAGAAATTGGTCATAACTAGTATTCATTTTCATTAGCATTCATAATTTAATAAAATAATAGGATTAATAAAATATTTGATCAAATTCTCTACACACAAAAAACAACCTTCTGAATGTTACTTCTGTTTAGTAAACTTCATGTTTAAATCCCTTGCCCCTCTTAATTTAGAAAAAGTCTAAAGATTCCTGTTCTTTCTTTTAATTATTTTTTTTCTGGTAAGAGCATCAAAGGAAAATCATGAGTAAAAAAATAAAAGAAAGTTAAATAAGTTTCTGAAAGCATATGTAGAATATTATAAGGGAAAGAAATCATTAATTATTTTAGAAGATCCATATAAAAAGGAACCACCTTATTATATTGGTGTCTTTTTCCTGAGGATGGAGTGGGATAATCCCAATACTTATGTTTACAAACCACAATGACCCCAACTAAAAAAGATGTCCTTCTAACATTTAAATAGGAAGAAAATTCAGTCCTAAGAGGAATAACAAAGGTAAATTTCCATATTATAATACTCTGGAGAATAAACAAATATTTTCTGAGCACCTACTAAATGGTCTACTTAGAGATCTATTCTACTTAGAGATCATCAATATATAAGGCAGGCATAACATAATCTCTCAAAGAGCTTGCATTACAGAGGGTATAAAAAAAGACAACCAAATAATGAATAGATAATTTCCAAACTGATGATGAGATGATAAAATGGGATAATATGATGATCAAATGAGATAACAGTGTGACTGGCAGTAGTGTAGGAAGGAGCAGATACCTTTGCTAAGGAAGCAAGGGAAATCTCTGGGAATTTGAGTTGAGATCTGAATGGTAAACAAAAGAAGAGTATTTCAAGCAGAAAACAAGGTAAAGGCTCTGAGCTTGATGTGCTCAAGTGACAGAAAGAAGGCCAGTGTGACCAGAGCAAAGAGAATCAGGTGTGGAAACAAGGGAGATGCTGCTGCAGAGGCTGGCAGAGTTTAAATCACATAGGGCCTTAGAGGCCATGTTAAGGACTTGATTTAAAGCTGTACTGGGTAATCTTAAAGTCTTAAGCATGGGAGTGATAACCTGAATGATCTTTTAGAAAAAAGCAACTCTGCCTGCTGTGTATAAAACAGAGGGAGCAGTATAGAAGCAGAGAGGCCAGAAAGAAAGCTGTTACAGGAAGAATTGTATCATATTCTCTGAAAATGGAGTTGGAAAAAGTGCTTATTATTTCTTTTTGTATATTTTGTATATTCTCTTTAAGTTCTTTAAAAGATAATAATATCAGTAGGTTTTACAAATGAATTTTAATGTATCTGTCCATTGGAAAAAATTTAACTATTAATGACCAACTCTTTTCTTTTGAATAATCACTGGATTGCTTTTCAAATTCTTAATACTTAAAACAGTCCTACCTGAAATCAATGAGTGAAGGGGAATGGAGGGCTTTAACACAAGCTCTACCACAAATTTGAGATAGTGACCTGAGTTAAATTCCTTGACCTTTCTGGATCTCAAGCTTAATCTAAAGAATGGTAAGTAGGAGTAATTACAACAGCTACAACAGATATCTCAAACGATAATAAGATTATATGAGTGATAAAAGAACTGCATTAAGTATAAAATATTATCAGGTATTATTAAAGATGACTGAGCCTTTATTTAAATAATTACCCTTACAAAAACCACCTACCACCTAGAAAGCCATGGAAAGAACTGCTGGTGCTGGGTTTCTTTGGTTCTGTGTATCAATTCCTATACCCTAAGTGTCAACAAAGGAATCTCATGTGGGTATAAACATGGATCACATCTTAGGTAATCAGGGCTCAAGAAGATCCTCCATTACTACAGAAAAATTCTGTTTCAGTTCATCTGCATATTATATTTTGCTTAAATTAAAAAAAATTTATATCATTTTTATTTGTTCAAAAAAAGAAAAATTTATTTGTCTCAGCATCAACTAACAGTTATTAGTTGATAACCATTTAAAAATATTATCTAGACTAGGGGTTGGCAAACCTTTTTCGTAAAGAATTAGATAATAAGTGTTTTGGACTCTATGGGCATATAGTCTCTGCTCAGATACTCAATCCTACCACTGTAATGTGAAAGCATCCATAAACAAAATATTTAAAAAATGAGTGTGGCTATGTTCCAATAAAACTTTATTTATAGACAATAAAATCTGAATTTCATATAATTTTCATGTGTCACAGAATACCATTCTTCTTTTGATTTTTTTTCAACAGCTGAAAAATGCAAACACCATTCTTAGCATGTTGTCGATACAACAGGTAGTAGGCAGGATTTGACCCATAGGCCGTAGTTTGCTGAGGCCTAATTTGGTTCCAAATAATTATTACTTAAAATATAGCTCTTTGTATTTTCAATTATTTATTTAAAATAATTTTTGTTATCCTTTTCAAATGAAAACATATTATTCTTCGAATCAAAATTTATAATTTCCAACAAGTATGACTTATTAAAAAAATTAAGAATTAAAAAAAAATATTTAGGGCTTCCCTGGTGGCGCAGTGGTTGAGTCCACCTGCCGATGCAGGGGACACAGGTTCGTGCCCCGGTCCGGGAAGATCCCACATGCTGCGGAGTGGCTAGGCCCGTGAGCCATGGCCACTGAGCCTGTGCATCCGGAGCCTGTGCTCCGCAATGGGAGAGGCCACAACAGTGAGAGGCCCCCATACCACAAAAAAAAAAAAAAAAAAAAAATTTACATCATCTTTTATCTATTAAGTTAGAGAGAAAAACAGGACATTTATACACAAATATTTTTAACTTTACATACCACTGATGCTCCTCTGCCAGTCTGTGTACTACCAAGCCATGGCATGTTAATTGGAGTACCAGGATTGCTATGCGTGTATGGGGTTGTACCCTGCACAGCTGTTAAATCATCACGAGCATGTATAACCAAGAAATCTTCTGACCTACAAAGGAATATCAGCCAGAATGAAAGCAACCCATCAGTTCTTCATTTCTTCTGTTATACCTGAAAGCTCTAACATATGACTTTGTATTTCCCTTTAAAATTAATTTTCTTCAGCTCTTAACTCTCAACTTACAGATAATAATTTCGTATGTGAACAATTTCAGATCCCTTCACCTATTCTCTTCTATCCCTCGATTCCCTTCTTTAAAGCTCCAGCCACCCCTTCTTTACTCTTTAGCATATCAATTTCCACTTTGCTTACAATCTAGGACTATTCCTTTAAAAAATCATTTGAAAGGTATAGTTCTGTGGATTTCATTATTCGTACTGCAATGTCACCGAATAAAAACAAAGTATAAGGGTACCCTTTGGTTTCCATTTCTATATCATCATCTACCCAAGTATAGATCTGTGTAGCCAGAATTCCAGAAACATCTAGTTCTTGAACATCATGGCTTGAAGCAATTGCTATGCAGTTTCTATTCGCCTGAAAAATAAATCATACAGTACTTTTTAAATAAAAATGCGTAACATGTATATGCGCTACTTTTGAAAATGGAGACTACAAAACAGCCTCTAGAAATGATAACTTTAAGGTATAGAATAAATAGTATTTTCACAAATAAATATTTTAAATTAATTTTAATAAATAACTTTGAGTGAAATATCATCAGCTTGAGCTTGGAGATATGTTTATATTCTAAGAATTCCAGAGCATTCAACAGAAAGTCAGCTATAAATGGAAATGCACATGCCACTTCATTTCTTCTCCCAGCACTGTCTCTCTAGTCTACTAGAATGGTACAATCTCCTTAAGGTTTGCACAGTTCAGAAATGTGGAGTGAGATGTTGAACAATATAGGGGCCCTGGGAGGTAAGGAAAGGTAAGGGAGATAAGGAACTCCAAACTAAAGAAATAATGGTGAATTATTCAAATAAGATGGTATCACTTTCACCTAAAGCCTTTCAATCTTAGGCAAGACAAACAGAATTTGGGAAAGGGTCACAAAGAAGAGGTGAAGAAGAGTGAGGGAAGTATGTCAGAAAAAATCATAAATGAAAAGTTGGTCAGACTAAATGATAGAAAATTTTAAACATCTACAAATTTAAAACATGTATCTCTAAAACAGAAAATGAAAAGATATTAACAGCAAAAAGAAAACAGGATTAGTATTTCCATTATGTAAAATGCTAAATACAAACTAATAAGAAAAAACTGAGACCCCAGAGATATGTGGGAAAAGGATATTAACTAGACTGTTGGAAGGTAATTCTCCATGGGACTCTCCACTTTTGCATGTCTTGTGAGTTAGTCAATGACTGCCTTTGTTTCACAGTATTATTGCCAGGATGTCTATATAGCTATAGTCTCTCCCTCCAGATCAAAAGGCAGATAAGCTTAATGTACATTAGAAAAGATTTGGGTATCATTGGCCTTCTTGCTGTCACTTTGTGGGAACTGTACCTCAGGGAACCAGAGCAAAAATGCTAACATTCTAGTTTTTGCTATTAGTAATAAATTGTCCTTTGTCTCTGGTCTTTTGTCTTCTAACAGTATCCATTAAACTGTGAAAGTTAACTTGTTCCATTGAATGCAGGGGAAAATCTCAGATCCTTCTTGACACAGATAATTCACAACTAAACAAATGGGGAAAAGTTCAATCTCATCAGCATTTTAAATTACTGCAATTTAAAGCAAAGGATATTTCTTAGCTACAAATTTAGCAAAGATGTAAAAACAATATATTTGAAGAAATAAAAATTAAACAAGTACACTCTTACAGAGTCAACAGGAGACTTTGTATATGACTGTTCATTACTATTTACTTATATAATATATCCAAGTAAGAGAAAAAAGCTAGTCTGTTTTATAGCACAAAATATTAAAATCTTATTTTCTTCAGGGGAAGGAAGTGACTTGTTGAGTGTAGATAATAATTTTATATTTGTATTGTGTAATATGTATATATCATATTATATAGATATAACATCATGAGAACTGCCTGGCTAAGGGGCTAATCCCTAACTTGCCTGCTATGAACAGAACTAGTCACTGTTATGGAAAGTCTATGAGGAATATGAGACGAAGAACACAGGGAAAGATGAGGACAGAATGACAAAGGATCTATCTAGGTGAAATCAAAGAAAAGACAGGCATAGGGAATTCCCCAGTGGTCCAGTGGGTAAGACTCTGCGCTTTCACTGCTGAGGGTGTGGGTTCAATCCCTGGTCAGGGAACTAAGATCCCACAAGCCGCACGGTGAGGGCAAAAATAAGACAGACATAGCATAGGAAGATGAAGAATCAACTAGAAGTCCCTATACATTTTGCAGTAAGGCAATTAGGGAAGATAGGAGGGGAAAATGACTAAGATAAATTTCAACCTTGGACCACTGTACCGAAGGCTACCTCTTCTGTAAGTAGCTTATAGACACCTCTAAGGAGGATATTGAGTAAGAAAGCTAAGGAATACAAAGAAAACACTAGTTGGGCAGCTATTATAGCTGAAAGTCAAACAGGGAGAATTTCTGTGAGTCACATATAAGCTTAATTTTGATCTATACGAAGAATCACATTCAACATATTCATATAAAGAAAACAGGAAACATTTTCTTTGGATTAGCTGCATGTGTTGTATAAATTCTAAAGGCAGGGGACTTCCCTGACGGTCGAGTGGTTAATATTCTGTGCTTCCACTGCAAGGGGCATGGGTTCGATCCCTGCTCGGGGAACTAAGATCCCGCATGCCAAAAAATAAAAATAAAATAAAATAAATAAATTCTAAAGGCAACTGCATATATAAATACTTGAGACCTCTCTCTGTGTAGTAATAAAACATTTTATCTGCTATATATCCAAGATCAAATAAATTATCAAACAATATAATCATTTTATAAAATAAAAAATGTACTCACATTGCAATTTAAGGAGTAGAAAGTAGCTCTGGGAAAGGGAAACACTGCTACTGAATAAACTGACAGAACAGGAGACATTCTCCAACTATGAATACTTAATCAAAGAAAAGAAAAATGTCTATGTACTTACTTTATTAACAGCAAAGGCAGTAATTATATCAGATTCCTTATGAATAATTCTTGCTTTACCTCCAGGATATCCCGAATCTGCTTCTACCTAAATGGAGGGAAAGAAAATACAAAACTACAGTGATTTTAGTAAATGAAAAAAACATAATATATGTCAGTCTTTCATTTAATACTTGCATAAATTAAGAAACTTTTCAGATATTTCAAATCCAAAGGTACTATTTTACATGTTACTTATTTCTAAAACAAAATTTGGCAAGAGGAATTTACATCTTTTCAAATTTGCTTTTTCACATATAAAAAGATCATTGATATACAACTTCATTAACTGCTTATGTTCTTAAGCTGCAATAAGTTAACTTTAAGACATTCTAATTATTAACGTTAAGATAAGTTTACCGCGTTTCGTAGTATTATAATCCTTTGATATTTTAAATATTTTAATATTAAAAGGCCAGAAGGTAAATATCTCAGGTTTTGCAGACCAGTAAAGAATTATGTTGCATATTCTTTTTTAAAACAACCTTTCAAAAATATAAAAACCATTCTTAGCTCATGGCCTACAGAAGAACAAGTAGGACACAGCCAGCTGAATATATTTTACTCTTTGTCTAAAATAACTTTTAATTTATTAAAGGACCCTGAAATCCGGAAAGGCATAGTAATTTGCCCAAGTCAGTAATCATTTTAATAGCTGAATAAACCATAATTCAATATACTTTGGATAAGGGAAATATTATTTGACCTTTTGCTTACCCCACAGAAGGCATATACACCTTTCAACTCAGAAGAGAGTATCATATAAAATCAACATTTACTAAAATAAACAGAAGTAAAATGAAGAGGCAATTGCTAAGAGTTGGAGATGTTACTTAATGTACTATTTTGTTTCATTTTATCCTCTCTAACCTTCAACCTTTAAAATGAATTATTATAAATTGTTTCACAACTCATTGTGCAGTGCAGAAGTTATTAATTTGAAATCAGAAAACAAATTTACTTCCTGGAAAATTTAGATAAAATATCACCAATCCCCATCCATTGTTTGACCACAGAACTGAGTAGGGTGAGCAATATTTTTAAAATGGCAACTAAGATGACAGTTCATTTGCAAAGTTGAAAGAGACATAATCAAACCAAAATAACCATATGCAATCAAAACTCATAGTCACTGGATGTAAAGATGTCAAATATACTCTAATCTTAAATGCAACTGGATAACAAACATGAAAGAATTTCACTGCTCGTACCAGCATTTTGGTTGATTTGAGAGTCAACTTCTTTTCTAAATAGTCTTAGTTCTGGTTGAGGTCCATCATCCAGTAAGAATGTCTAAGTCAAATTCTGTAATTTCATGACCAAAATCCCAACTTAACCACCTATCTGCCTGGTATCTAAAGTACACTAAGTGTCCACTACTGGGTTTTGAAGAAATTGGAAATAAAGACAAATGATATTTCCATGGAATAGAGGGATATGTTATTTGCTGGTAATGAATAGGTGGGTGGAAAATTTCAGTTTCACCGGCAGCACTTCTTCAAACTTTACACTCACAGAGAGGAAAGCATGAACTTCATAAACGCTTCTTCACTGTGGGAATACATTCCTGTCCTTTCATTATCTAGATTTACTAAAACATTGTTTCTCAATTGTTTCTCCAAGAAGACCTGCATGAGAATCAATTAAACGGGGTGGGGTGGGGTAGAAGGAATGGTGTTTGGCATCAAGAGTTTATGCATATTCAATTCTGAGAACAGTCATAAGTTGTAGGAGATGAATTTGGAGAAGTAGGCAGAGTTTAGCTTGCACGGGGCCTTAAAAGCCATAATAAAGAATTCAGATTTTATTTTAAGGTTAGAAAACCATTGGAGGGTTTTGATAATTCTGGATGTTGTGGGACAAAACATAAGGGGTGTGAGACTGGCTGCCAGGAAACTAGTTAAGAGGCAACTACAGTAGCTGAAGTAAGAGGCAGCGGTGTATTTGATTAGAGGAGAAGGAATGATTAAGTGGTTAGCATTAGGATAAATTTTGCCAGTGGGCTGAGACTACAGTAGTGAGTAAAAGAGAGGAAGTAAGGGTGACTCCCAGTTTTCAGACCGTTCTCAAAAAATGATACTGAGACAAAAGTGAAGGAAAGAATAGGTTTAGGTTGGGATTAGGGGAAGATAGAAAATTCTATGTTTTGACATTGAGGGGGAGGTAACTAATAGATTATATATGCAAGTCTGGACTTCATGAAATGAGCGGGGCTGGAGAGAATTAAGAATTATAATTTGTATGGAAACACAAAAGACACTGAATAGCCAAAGCAATCTTGAGAACGAAAAACGGAGCTGGAGGAATCAGGCTCCCTGACTTCAGACTATACTACAAAGCTACAGTAATCAAGACACTATGGTACTGGCACAAAAACAGAAATATAGATCAATGGAACAGGATAGAAAGCCCAGAGATAAACCCACACACATATGGTCACCTTATCTTTGATAAAGGAGGCAGGAATGTACAGTGGAGAAAGGACAGCCTCTTCAATAAGTGGTGCTGGGAAAACTGGACAGGTACCTGTAAAAGTATGAGATTAGATCACTCCCTAACACCAAACACAAAAATAAGCTCAAAATGGATTAAAGACCTAAATGTAAGGCCAGAATCTATCAAACTCTTAGAGGAAAACATAGGCAGAGAAAACATAGGCAGAAAACTCTATGACATAAATCACAGCAAGATCCTTTTCGACCCACCTCCCAGAGAAATGGAAATAAAAAAAAAATAAACAAATGGGACCTAATGAAACTTCAAAGCTTTTGCACAGCAAAGGAAACCACAAACAAGACCAAAAGACAACCCTCAGAATGGGAGAAAATATTTGCAAATGAAGCAACTGATAAAGGATTAATCTCCAAAATTTACAAGCAGCTCATGCAGCTCAATACCAAAAAAACAAACAACCCAATCCAAAAATGGGCAGAAGGCCTAAATAGACATTTCTCCAAAGAAGATATACAGACTGCCAACAAACACATGAAAGGATGCTCAACATCATTAATCATTAGAGAAATACAAATCAAAACTACAATGAGATATCATCTCACACCAGTCAGAATGGCCATCATCAAAAAATCTCGAAACAATAAATGCTGGAGAGGGTGTGGAGAAAAGGGAACACTCTTGCACTGCTGGTGGGAATGTAAATTGGTGTAGCCATTATGGAGAACAGTATGGAGGTTCCTTAAAAAACTACAAATAGAATTACCATATGACCCAGCAATCCCACTACTGGGCATATACCCTGAGAAAACCATAATTCAAAAAGAGTCATGTACCAAAATGTTCATTGCAGCTCTACTTACAATAGCCAGGAGATGGAAACAACCTAAGTGTCCATCAACAGATGAATGGATAAAGAAGATGTGGCACATATATGCAATGGAATATTACTCAGCCATTAAAAGAAATGAAATTGAGCTATTTGTAATGAGGTGGATGGACCTAGAGTCTGTCATACAGAGTGAAGTAAGTCAGAAAGAGAAAGACAAATACCGTATGCTAACACATATATATGGAATTTAAGAAAAAAAAATGTCATGAGGAACCTAGGGGTAAGACAGGAATAAAGACACAGACCTACTAGAGAATGGACTTGAGGATATGGGGAGGGGGAAGGGTAAGCTGTGATAAAGCGAGAGAGTGGCATGGACATATATACACTACGAAACATAAAATAGATAGCTAGTGGGAAGCAGCCGCATAGCACAGGGAGATCAGCTCAGTGCTTGGTGACCACCTAGAGGGGTGGGATAGGGAAGGTGGGAGGGAGGGAGACGCAAGAGGGAAGAGATATGGGAACATGTGTGTATGTATAACTGATTCACTTTGTTATAACGCAGAAACTAGCACACCATGGTAGGGCAATTGTACTCCAATAAAGATGTAAAAAAAGAAAAAAATTATCAGCCAATGGATGATATTTAAGTCATCAGATAACCCAAAGAGAAAGTAAAGATGGAAAGAGAAAAGGTTAGAGAACTAAGTTCTGCAACATCCAACATTCCAAAGATAGGAAAAAAAAGACTGGTCATTTCAGGAGTGGGAAACAGCACTGGGAAAGATAAATACTGACACTGAATAAACTGAAAGAACAAGAAACATTCTCCAACTATGAACTTAATAATCAAAGATGATGTTATAGGAACCAAGTGAAATAAGAGTTTCATAAAAGTAGCAGGGATCAACACTACCAAAGAATACTGAAAAGTTGAATTTAAAAACACAGAGAATTGACTACTGAAACTAGTGTAGTCATACACTAGGACAATCTCAGTGGAGAGGGCTGGAGATAATACTTAACTGGTTAGAGAAACATGTGACATCTTGTGAACAGGAAAGGAAGTCCACTGGGGAAGGTTCACAGGGGCATTCAACTGAGTTGATAATGTTTTATTTCTGAAGCTGGGTAGTTCCTACTTGGTATTTGCAATACTACTCTTTAAGTCTTCTTGAATGACTTTACAGGAAACTCTGTAATTGAATTTTACTAGGTAAAGGTTTAGAGAAATCAGGCAATAGATTCTCAAAGGTAGATCTTTTGGTTTTCATTTTAAAGTAAGAGAATAAAATATATTTGCTTATGTTGAGGAGAATTTAAGAGAGGTAAAAATTTATCATGGAGGTGAGATGAGGAATAAATACTGAAGTAAAGTCCTTGGGGAGGTAAGAGCAGACAGGATCAGTGCACAGGTGGAAGATCTGGCTTTGGATAAAAGAGTGACAGTGACATCTACTGTGAGAGAAGGCAAAACAAAACATCTGTACATAGAGCAGAAGTTAGATTTGGTGGTGGGACAATATGGTGGGCTAAATCACTGATAACTGTACTTATTTTGACAGCAAAACAAGGTCATTCATAGAAAGTAGTAAAGAAATATTGGAAGTTTGAGGTAAGAGGGAAAAAGTGGGGAGAATGGAAAAGAGAATGAAGAAAGAATTATGATGGTGGAATACTTTAATTTGGGATTGTGGCTATAAATTTTAAATAAGGCAAGCCCCCATGGTTTGTGCTTTTTCTTCATCCATGTTCAGCTATTTGGGTGCAGACACAGAGTGGACAGAGAGCTAGCTTTAAACAGGTTTGGGAATTTTCAAGGCAAGTACAGTGTAGAGAGAACAGGGCAAAAAGGTTGAGGTTTGCAAGGGACTGATCACAATGATGGATCATGGAATCTAAGCTGGGAAAGAAAGGAACTGGGGACATGATACAGGCAAATAAAAATACATAACTCACATGTGCTACAAACATTGGAAGTCATATGACATAAAATTAAGAGTAAAAAACATCACAATGGGGAGAGGAACTTCAAGATGGCAGAGGAGTAAGATGCGGAGATCACCTTCCTCCCCACAGATACACCAGAAATACATCTACACGTGGAACAACTCCTACAGAACACCTACTGAACGCTGGCAGAAGACCTCAGACCTCCCAAAAGGGAAGAAACCCCCCCACGTACCTGGGTAGGGCAAAAGAAAAAAGAATAAACAGAGACAAAAGGATAGGGACGGGACCTGCACCAGTGGGAGGGAGCTGTGAAGGAGCAAAGATTTCCACACACTAGGAAGCCCCTTCGTGGGCAGAGACTGCGGGCTGCGGAGGGGATAAGCTTCAGAGCCATGGAGGAGCGCGCAGCAACATGGGTGCGGAGGGTTTCCCGCACAGAGGATCGGTGCCGATCAGCACTCACCAGCCCGACAGGCTTGTCTGCTCACCCGCCAGAACCAATGGGGGATGGGACCTGAGGCTCGGGCTTCGGAGGTCAGATTCCAGGGAGAGGACTGGGGTTGACTGCGTGAACACAGCCTGGAGGGGCTAGTGTGCCACAGCTAGCAGAGAGGGAGTCCGGGAAAAAGTCTGGAGATGCCGAAGAGACAAGAGGCTTTTTCTTGCTTCTTTGTTGCCTGGTGTGCGAGGAGACGGGATTAAGAGCTCCGCTTAAAGAAGCTGCAGAGATGGGCGCGAGCCGTGGCTATCAGCGCGGACCCCAGAGACGGGCATGGGACACTAAGGCTGATGCTGCAGCCATCAAGAAGCCGGTGTGCAAGCACAGTTCACTATCCACACCTCCCCTCCTGGGAGCCTGTGCAGCCTGCCACTGCCAGGGTCCCGTGATCCAAGGACAACTTCCCCAGGAGAACACACGGTGTGCCTCAGGCTGCTGCAACGTCATGCCGGCCTCTGCCGCTGGAGGCTCTCCCCGCACTCCGTACCATTTCCACCCCCTGCCCCGGCCTGAGTGAAGCAGAGCCCCCGAATAAGCTGCTCTTCTTTTTTTGTTGTTGTTGTTTTTTTGTGGTACGTGCGCCTCTCACTGTTGTGGCCTCTCCCGTCGCGGAGCACAGGCTCCGGATGTGCAGGCTCAGCGGCCATGGCTCACAGGCCCAGCCACTCTGCGGCATGTGGGATCCTCCCGGACCGGGGCACGAACCCGTGTCCCCTGCATCGGCAGGCGGACTCTCAACCACTGAGCCACCAGGGAAGCCCTCAGCTGCTCTTTTAACACCGTCCTGTCTGAGCGAAGAACAGACGCCCTTAGGCGACCTACACACAGAGGTGGGGCCAAATCCAAAGCTGAACCCCAGGAGCTGTGTGAACAAAGAAGAGAAAGGGAAATTTCTCCCAGCAGCCTCAGGAGCAGTGCATTAAATCTCCACAATCAACGTGATGTGCCCTGCATCTGTGGAACACCTGAAAAGACAACGAATCATCCCAAATTGAGGAGATGGACTTTGGAAGCAAGGATTTTTTTTTTTTTCCCCTTTTTCTCTTTTGGTGAGAGTGTATGTGCATGCTTCTGTATGTGATTTTGTCTGTATAGCTTTGCTTTTACCATTTGTCCTCGGGTTCGATTGGTTTTTTTTTTTTTTAGTATAGTTCTTAGCGCTTTTTATCATTAGTGGATTTGTTTTTTTGGTTTCGTTGCTCTCTTTCCCTCTTTTTAATTCCTTAAAAAATATTTTTAATAATTATTTTGTATTTTACACACATTATTTTAGCTTCTTCTTTCTTTTTTTCTTTTTTTTTCTCACTTTAATTCTGAGCCGTGTGGATGACAGGCTCTAGGTGCTCCAGCCAGGCGTCAGGGCTGTGCCTCTGAGGTGGGAGAGCCAAGTTCAGGACACTGGTCCTCAAGAGACCTCCCAGCTCCATGTATTATCAAACGGCAAAAATCTCCCAGAGATCTCCATCTCAACGCCAAGACCCAGCTCCACTCAACGACCAGTAAGCTACAGTGCTGGACACGCTATGCCAAACAACTAGCAAGACAGGAACACAACACAACCCATTACCAGAGAGGCTGCTTAAAATCATAATGTGGTGACAGACACCCCAAAACACACCAACAGATGTGGACCTGCCTCACTAGAAAGACAAGATCCAGCCTCATCCACCAGAACACAGGCATTACCCCCCTCCACCAGGAAGCCTACACAACCCACTGAACCAACCTTAGCCACTGGGGGCAGACACCAAAAACAATGGGAACTACGAACCTGCAGCCTGCGAAAAGGAGACGCCAAACACAGTAAGCTAAGCAAAATGAGAAGACAGAGAAACACACAGCAGATGAAGGAGGAAGGTAAAAACCCACCAGACCTAACAAATGAAGAGGAAATAGACATTATACCACAAAAAGAATTCAGAATGATAGTAAAGATGATACAAAATCTTGGAAATAGAATGGAGAAAATACAAGAAACGTTTAACAATGACCTAGAAGAACTAAAGAGCAAACAAACAGTGATGAACAACACAATAAATGATATTAAAAATTCTCAGGAAGGGATCAATAGCAGAATAACTGAGACAGAAGAATGGATAAATGACCTGGAAGATAAAAGAGTGGAAATAACTACTTACTGCAGAGCAGAATAAAGAAAAAAGAATGAAAAGAATTGAGGAGAGTCTCAGAGACCTCTGGGACAACATTAAACGCACCAACATTCAAATTATAGGGGTCCCAGAAGAAGAAGAGAAAAAGAAAGGGACTGAGAAAATATTTGAAGAGATTATAATTGAAAACTTCCCTAATATGGGAAAGGCAATAGTTAATCAAGTCCAGGAAGCACAGAGAATCCCATACAGGAAAAGTCCAAGGAGAAACACAAGACACATATTAATCAACCTATAAAAAATTAAATACAAAGGAAAAATATTAAAAGCAGCAAGGGAAAAACAACAAATAACACACAAGGGAATCCCCATAATGTTAACAGCTGATCTTTAAGAAGAAACTCTGCAAGCCAGAAGGGAGTGGCAGGACATATTTAAAGTGATGAAGGGGAAAAACCTACAACCATGATTACTCTACCCAGCAAGGATCTCATTCAGATTTGATAGAGAAATTAAAACCTTTACAGACAAGCAAAAGCTGAGAGAATTCAGCACTACCAAACCAGCTGTACAACAAATGCTAAAGGAACTTCTCTAGGCAGGAAACAAAAGAGAAGGAAAAGACCTACAATAACAAACCCAAAACAATTAAGAAAATGGGAATAGGAACATACATATCGATAATTACCTTAAATGTAAATGGATTAAATGCTCCAACCAAAAGACATAGACTGGCTGAATGGATACAAAGACAAGGCCCGTATATATGCTGTCAACAAGAGACCCACTTCAGACCTAGGGACACATACAGACTGAAAGTGAGGGGACAGAAAAATATATTCCATGCAAATGGAAATCAAAAGAAAGCTGGAGTAGCAATTCTCATACCAGACAAAATAGACTTTAAAACAAAGACTTATCACAAGAGACAAAGAAGGACACTACATAATGATCAAGGGATCAATCCAAGAAGAAGATATAACAACTGTAAATATTTATGCACCCAACAAAGGAGCACCTCAATACATAAGGCAAATACTAACAGCCATAAAAGGAGAAATCGACAGTAACACAATCATAGTAGGGGACTTTAACACCCCACTTTCACCGATGGACAGATCATCCAAAATGAAAATAAATAACGAAACACAAGCTTTAAATGCTACATTAAACAAGATGGACTTAATTGATATTTATAGGACATTCCATCCAAAAACAACAGAATACACTTTCTTCTCAAGTGCTCATGGAACATTCTAGAGGCTAGATCATATCTTGGGTCACAAATCAAGCCTTGGTAAATTTAAGAAAACTGAAATCGTATCAAGTATCTTTTCCGACCACAACGCTATGAGACTAGATATCAATTACAGGAAAAAATCTGTAAAAAATACAAACATATGGAGGCTAAACAGTATACTACTTAATAACCAAGAGATCACTGAAGAAATCAAAGAGAAAATGAAAAAATACCTAGAAACAAAGGACAATGAAAACACGATGACCCAAAACCTATGGGATGCAGCAAAAGCAGTTCTAAGAGGGAAGTTTATAGCAATACAATCCTACATTAAGAAACAAGAAACATCTCAAATAAACAACCTAACCTTACACCTAAAGGAATTAGAGAAAGAAGAACAGAAAAACCCCAAAGTTAGCAGAAGGAAAGAAATCATAAAGATCAGATCAGAAATAAATGAAAAAGAAATGAAGGAAACGATAGCAAAGATCAATAAAACTAAAATCTGGTTCTTTGAGAACATAAACAAAATTGATAACCAGTTAGCCAGACTCATCAAGAAAAAAAGGGAGAAGACTCAAATCAATAGAATTAGAAATGAAAAAGCAGAAGTAACAACTGACACTGCAGAAATACAAAGGATCATAAGAGACTAATACAAGCAACTATATGCCAAGAAAATATACAACTCAGAAGAAATGGACAAGTTCTTAGAAATGCTCAACGCTCCGGGACTGAAACAGGAAGAAATACAAAATATGAACAGACCAATCACAAGCACTGAAAGTGAAAATGTGATTAAAAATCTTCCAACAAACAGAAGCCCAGGAACACATGGCTTCACAGGCGAATTCTATCAAACATTTAGAAAAGAGCTAACACCTATCCTTCTCAAACTCTTCCAAAATATAGCAGAGGGAGGAACACTGCCAAACTGATTCTACGAGGCCACCATCACCCTGATACCAAAACCAGACAAAGATGTCACAAAGAAACAAAACTACAGGCCAGTATCACTGATGAACATAGATGCAAAAATCCTCAACAAAATACTACCAAACAGAATCCAACAGCACATTAAAAGGATCATACACCATGATCAAGTGGGGTTTATCCCAGTAATGCAAGGATTCTTCAATATACGCAAATCAATCAATGTGATACACCATATTAACAAACTGAAGGAGAAAAACCATATGATCATCTCAATAGATGCAGAGAAAGCTTCTGACAAAATTCAACACCCATTTATGATAAGAACGCTTCAGAAAGTAGGCATAGAGGGAACTTACCTCAACATAATGAAGGCCATATATGACAAACCCACAGCCAATATCATCCTCAATGGTGAAAAACTGAAACCACTTCCACTAAGATCAGGAAGAAGACAAGGTTGCCCAATCTCACCACTCTTATTCAACATAGTTTTGGAAGTGTTAGCCACAGCAATCACAGAAGAAAAAGAAATAAAAGGAATCCAAATCAGAAATGGAGAAGTAAAGCTGTCACTGTTTGCAGTTGACATGATACTATAGAGAATCCTAAAGATGCTACCAGAAAACTACTAGAGCTAATTCATGAATTTGGTAAAGTAGCAGGACACAAACTTTATGCACAGAAATCTCTTGCATTCCTATACACTAATGATGAAAACTCTGAAAGTTAAACTAAGAAAACACTCCATTTACCATTGCAACAGAAAGAATAAAATATCTAGGAATAAACCTACCTAAGGAGACAAAAGACCTGTATGCAGAAAATTATAAGACACTGATGAAAGAAATTAAAGATGAGAGAAACAGGTGGAGAGATATACCATGTTCTCAGATTGGAAGAATCAACATTGTGAAAATGACTATACTACGCAAAGCAATCTGAAGATTCAGTGCAATCCCTATCAAACTGCCACTAGCATTTTTCACATAACTAGAACAAAAAATTTCACAATTTGTATGGAAACACAAAAGACCCCAAATAGGCAAAGCAATATTGAGAAAGAACAACAGAGCTGAAGGAATCAGGCTCCTGGACTTCAGACTATACTACAAAGCTACAGTAATCAAGACACTATGGTACTGGCACAAAAGCAGAAATATAGATCAATGGAACAGGATAGAAAGCCCAGAGATAAACCCACACACATATGTTCACCTTATCTTTGATAAAGGAGGCAAGAATATACAGTGGGGAAAAGACAGCCTCTTCAATAAGTGGTGCTGGGAAAACTGGACAGCTACATGTAAAAGAATGAAATTAGAACACTCCCTAAAACCATACACAAAAATCAACTCCAAATGGATTAAAGACCAAAACGTAAGGCCAGACACTATCAAACTCTTAGAGGAAAACATAGGCAGAACACTCTATGACATAAATCACAGCAAGATCCTTTTAGACCCACCTCCTAGAGAAATGAAAATAAAAACAAAAATAAATAAATGGGACCTAATGAAACTTCAAAGCTTTTGCACAGCAAAGGAAACCATAAACATGATGAAAAGACAACCATCTGAATGGGAGAAAATATTTGCAAATGAAGCAGCTGATAAAGGATTAATCTCCAAAATTTACAAGCAGCTCATGCAGCTCAATATTAAAAAAACAAACAACCCAATCCAAAAATGGGCAGAAGACCTAAATAGACATTTCTCCAAAGAACATACAGATTGCCAACAAACACATGAAAGGACGCTCAACATCATTAATCATTAGAGAAATGCAAATCAAAACTACAATGAGATATCATCTCACACCGGTCAGAATGGCCATCATCAAGAAATCTAGAAACAATAAATGTTGGAGAGGGTGTGGAGAAAAGGGAACCCTCTTGCACTCTTGGTGGGAATGTAAACTGACGCAGCCACTATGGAGAACAGTATGGAGGTTCCTTAAAAAACTACAAATAGAACTACCATATGACCCAGCAATCCCACTACTGGGCATATACCCTGAGAAAACTATAATTCAAAAAGATTCTTGTACCACCATGTTCACTGCAGCTCTATTTACAATAGCCAGGACATGGAAGCAAGCTAAGTGTTCATCAACAGATGAATGGATAAAGGTGTGGCACATATATACAATGGAATATTACTCAGCCATAAAAGGAAACGAAATTGAGTTATTTGTAGTGAGGTGGATGGACCTCGAGTCTGTCCTACAGAGTGAAGTCAGAAAGAGAAAAACAAATACCGTATGCTAACACATATATATGGAATCTAAAACAAACAAACAGAAAATCGTCATGAAGAACCTAGGGGCAAGATGGGAATAAAGACACAGACCTACTAGAGAATGACCTTGAGGATACGGGGGGGTGGGGGGAGTAAGGGTAAGCTGGCACAAAGTGAGAGAGTGGCATGGACATCTATACACTACCAAATGTAAAAGAGATAGCTAGTGGGAAGCAGCCGCATAGCACAGGGAGATCAGCTCAGTGCTCTGTGGCCGCCTGGGGGGTGTGATGGGGAGGGTGGGATGGAGGGAGACACAGGAGGGGGGAGATGTCGGGATATGTGTGTGTGTATAGCTGATTCACTTTGTTGTAAGGCAGAAACTAACACACCATTGTAGAGCAATTATACTTCAATAAAGATGTTAAAAAAAAATCACAATGAATATGGTCTTAAAGGTCATCTTAATATAAGGTTTCAAGTCATGCTTATAAAATGTGATTGGGCTGGATAAATGAGGGAAAAAATCCAAATATGAATGCTATAAGAGTTTTTATGAGATTAAACAGATAAAAAAAGTAAACAGGACAATTGTGGTTGACACGTATACACTGATGTGTATAAAACTGATGACTAATAAGAACCTGCTGTAAAAAAAAATAAAATAAAATTCAGAAAAAAAAAAAAGTAAAGAATTACCATACGATCCAGCAATTCCACTTCAAGGTAAATACACAAAGAACTGAAAGCAGAGACTGGAACAGATATTTGTATACCAATGTTCACAGCAGTACTACCCACAATAGTCAAAAGATTGATACAACCCAAATGTCCATTAATAGCTGAATGGATAAACGAAATGCTATATATACATAATGGAATATTATTTAACCTTGAAAAGAAAGGAAATTCTGAAACATGCCACAAAATGGATGAACCTTGAAGGTGTTACACTAAATGAAATAAGCCAGTCACAAAAGTACAAATATTGTACGATTCCCCTTATATAGGTATCTAGGGAAGTAAAATTCATAGACAGAACGTAAAATGGTAATTGGCAGGGGCTGGGGGGAGGAGTGGCAGAAATGGAGAACTACTGTTTAATGGGTAAAGAGTTTCAGTTTAGGGAGATGAAGAAGTTCTGGGGACAGATGGTAGTGATGGTTGCAAAGCCATGTGAATGTACTTAATGTCACTGAACTGTATACTCAAAATGATTAAACTGATAAATTTTATACATATATTTTACCAAAATTTTTAAAAAAGGAAATCTTATGTGGAAACTGATCTGAATAGTGTCTGGGTTCCACAAAGCTTCCCTTAGGAGTGAAGAAGGGAATAGTACTAACAGACTAACTCCAGGATTCTACTACTATTTCAATTAAAGCAACAGCATGTTTAAAACTATCAACTCTCATTTAGTAAATAAGACTTCAAGGGTGGAATGAGCTCAGTGTCACAGAACAGGTCTATAGAAAAGCTGTACTCCAGGTCTCATTAGTTGTTTTCAGTTACTAAGACTTTCTACAATATAAAGCTGTATGCCTGGAGTACTTCAGCACTACTCTAATGATATAATAAAACAAACATGAAGATGAGATCTAAAGACTATCAAAGGCATACTAGAAAGAAATGGGAAGCAGTCAGATGAATAATGACACCAATACCCAAAATATTAGGGAATATAAATATTAAGAAATAATTTTGTTTTCAAGATTATAGCAGAGAAATGAGAGGTAATAACACCACAGATTCTACTGTGTATTAAAAGGATAAGGGAATATTATGCATAACTTCACATCAATAAATATGACAACGGAAATGAAGCAGACAAATTTCTTGAAAGGTATGGACTACCAAAAGCTCACTCAAGAAGAAACTGAAAACCTGAACTGCTCTATATCTGTTAAAGAAAGAAACTGAAGTTGTAGATTTAAAAACTCCAGGCCCAGATAATTTCTCTGGTGAATTCTACCAAACACTTAAAGAAGAAATAATACTGATTCTACACAAATTCTTCCAAACAATTAAAAAGGAGAGAACATTTTCCAACTCACTCTGTGAGGCCAGCATTTGTTAAAACACACACACACACACACACACACACGAAAAAAAACAAAGATAAAACAAAAAACCCAAAAACATTAAAAGAAACTAAAAACCAGTATCTTTCATAAACATAGGTACAAAAATTCTTAACAAAAATTTTAACAGATCAAATCTAATAATATATAAAAAATATACCACATCATGACCATATGGTTCTTACCCTGGGAATGCAAACTTGATTTAACATCAAACAAAGCCATCAATCTACTTAGCCATATTAACAGACTCAAAGCAGAAAAACCATATGATCATCTCAACAGGAGAAAAAAAAAAAGCATTTGACAAATTCCAACATCCATGCCTGATTAAAAACTCCCAACAACCTGAAGAAAGAAAGAAACTTCTTCAGTCTTATGAAGGGCCTCTAAAAAAACCTTACAGATAACATCATACTTGATGACAAAAGACTGCATGCTCCCCTGCCAAGATCAGGAAAAAGATAAAAATGTCTGTTTTCACCATTTCTATTCAATACTAGACTGGAAGTTCTAGTTAGTGCAGTAAGATAGTAGGGTATTAGCATAAAGATAAACAAATAGATCAATGGTCCAAAATAGAGTCCAGAAATAAACTTCCAGATATATGTCAATTGACTTTTTAAGAGAGAAAAGCAATGCAGTGGAGGAAAGGATAATCAAAGTGGTGGGACAACTGATACACAGATTTAAAAAAAAAAGTAACTACAATACATACTTCACACCATGTTAAAAAATTAACTGAAACTGGGTCATAGGTCTAACTATGACTATAAAACATCAACAAAGCAGGAGAAAATCTTTGTGACGTTAGGTTAGGCAAAATTCTTATAGAAAGAAAATCCATACACAGAACAAATTTTGATGAGCTCCAATGTATCAATTAAGAACTTCTGGGGCTTCCCTGGTGGCACAGTGGTTGAGAGTCCGCCTGCCGATGCAGGGGACACGGATTCGTGTCCTAGTCTGGGAGGATTCCCACATGCCGCGGAGCGGCTGGGCCCGTGAGCCATGGACGCTGAGCCTGCGCGTCCGGAGCCTGAGCTCCGCAACGGGAGAGGCCACAACAGCGAGAGGCCCGCGTACCGCAAAAAAAAAAAAAAAGAAAAAGAACTTCTGCAGTTTAAAAGAACTTGTAAAGAGAATGAAAAGACAAGAAATCATCTAAGAGGAAATATTTTAAAATCACATATCTGATTTGTATTTAAAATACATAAGGAACTGTTGAAACTCAACTAAGAAAACATACAACCCTATAAAAACAGACACAACATCTGAAAAGACACTTCAACCAAAAAGTTACACAAATGGCAAATAAGCACATGATTAAGATGCTTAATGCAAATTAAATCCATAACAAACTACCAGTACACATCTACTAGAATGGCTAAAATAAAAAGGCTGACCATACTAAGTGTTGGTGAGAATGTTAAGCAACTGATTTCATATACTGTCGCTGAGAATGTAAAATGGTACAATAGAAAATACTTAAGCAGTTCCTTAAAAAGTTAACCATACACCTACCCTATGATTCAGTCGTTCCATTCCCAGGCATCTACACAAGAGAAATGAAAGCATATGCCCATACAAAGAAACTTGTGCATGAATATGATAAGTAGTCTTATTTGAAATAGCCCCAAAATGGTAACAGCTCTAGTGTTCATCAACAGGTAAATGGACAAACAAACTGTGGTATAGCCATAAAATGAATATAATTCAGTGATAAAAATGAATGAACTACTGAAACATACAATATGGAAGAATCTCAAAATAATTATGCTAAGAGAAAGGACAGAGAAAAAAAGACATTGTATGATTCTATTTACATAAAATTCAAGAAAATGCAAACTAATCAGTAATGTCAGGAAGCAAATTGGTAGTTGTCTGAGAGAAAGAGGGCAAAGTTAGGAAGGGAGAAGCAAGGAAGGAATTAAAGTTCTGAGGTTGATGGATATATTCATTATCTTGATTGTGATGATGGCTTCACCAATGTATACATATGTCAAAGTTGACCAAACTCTACACTTTAATAAATATGTGCAGTTACTTTAAGTCAGGTATACCTAACAAACCTGTTTAAAATAAAACTGTAGCAGATGGCTTGGAAAATTCTGGCCAAAAACTGTTATGATGTTAACCAAACAGAATGACTGCCTTTTGATGTAGTGTGATGACTACAGAAATACAACATTCTGATTATTAACATTTTATAAAATCTGTCACAAGAAAAGTCTTAGGATAAGAATTCATGCTAATGTATACACTAAAATAATTAATGAGTACCCAGGCAAAGAATATTGTTAACTGATTAAAAGTCTGAATTACATTTCCTCAAAACTTCTGAAGGCCATTAGAAATTTCCAAAGTTAAGTATGGATGGCATATATTTACTTTGCCAAAGTTTTAGTTACAATATACACTTTATATCAAATCAGTCTTTTAAAATTAATTGCATAGAATCCTTTGGAAAAGAAAAAGAAGTGGAAATTAGTAGCCTTAAAAAAAATATTTTGAGAAATCATTCCCCTAAAAATTACTCTGTTGAGATTGTCTTAAAATAAGAATATGAAACATATAAATACCAACCTACTAAAAGTTGTATTTGAATGTTTGATCACAGAACATCTGGGAGTTATTTTATGATTGTACAAATTCTCATCCTTTCTGCTCTTATTCTCAAGTACTGAGTACTTACTACGCATAAGGCAATGTGCTATATGCTACTGATACCAGTAAAACAAAGGCTACATAATAGTATTTGATATATTTCAAGTAATTTACATCATAGGAGAGAATTTTATCTTCAAAAGTGATACTTGCAGAAACAGAACAATACTACTATACTTCTATAATACCTACTGTAATTACATTTTATTAAGAACCTTAGTTTTATTTACTCAGAAAAATCTGCAGCCAAAACAGGATACATTCAACTCCCTTTAAAACTGCATTGTCTTAATAACAAAACAGAAACGATTTTTATGATTGCAATATTTAACTTGTTAAAAAAAGAATAATTTGAGGGAATGGTAATTTAATTCCATTAGAAACAAAGTCCAGTCCAAAACTAAAATGCAAACACTTTGTTTTTCTTGTTAAAGAATGCAACTTCTAATTTCAGTTGAATGATATTTTGTACCTTATTGATGTTTGGCTCCTCCATCATAGAATTTTTGATGGTTTCACAGCTGTCCTCTAATGACTTCATCAAGAAAGAATAACCACATGACAAAGATTAAGGATGAGATGTAACATGCAAAATACTGGGGATATTTTTTTAAATTTTATTTTTAACTAAATTTACTAAAAAACAACACTGGACTGAGTTATTATTTTTTTAATTTCATATATTTTAAAAGAAGCATGTGTGGGGATGCATGATTGGGGTTTGGGGAAAACTTAATCTGTCGGAACTCCTTAACTATCACTATAAATTTTATTCTATTTCTTAAGAAATTTTTACCCACTTAACTCATTTGTAACGTTGATATTAAAGCAAGATTGAGCCCAAAGTACTTTATACTACAAATTTCAGAGCTACTAGTGCCAGAGTACTATCAACTGAAAATTAAAGTCAGATTGTTCTCTTACACACTATTAAGTCTTGTCTCCATTATGATACCTCATTCCTCAAGGAAGACCTCCTGATTAGAAAATTTTTGATTCCTAGGTTTCTAATTCTCTCCTTCTCTTGATTTAGCCAGAAACAGTCAATAAAATGCTTGGAGACACATATCATTTTTAAAAGGGGATATTAGCACTTGTTAAAGAAAGAGATGGTTCAAGATCTTTAGTTCTCAGAAAATGGAAAAAAAAAAACAGAAAAAGGAATTGGGGATAAAAATGACAGCTGCCAAGCATTTTTTTTGTTGTTGGTTATGATTCAGATATAGTCTATCTGCAGCTATCTATACTTTACTTCCAAATAAGCACAAACAGGAAAGAACTTCTATTTTAAAAATGCATGTACCAGCAAACTACATTATATACGAAAAGAAAAGAACTGAGGATACACCAGGATTTTAATGTCAGATGAAGAAAATTTCATTTCCAAACATGTAAAGGAATAAATGAAACAGCACTCTCAAAATACTCTCCAACATCTCCCACTGAAAATTCAAGGCCTGTCACACATCTATTAATATTTCCTAACCATCTGAAAAGTCAGTGACTTGGGCTCGACTATTTAAGTATAATCATCATTTTATAAAGCAGAGAGATGGAAGGTAATTTTGTTAATACCACAAAAAGGCTAGTCAACTTTCCAGTAAAGATTAAATAACTTTGTACCAACTCTATAAAGTTAATATTTTATTTAATTCCATCTAATCTATGTTTTACTACATAAAATTTTTCTTTTCATATTTCCTTTATCAAAATGTCACTATCATCATCAAGAATAAAACAACAAAGTAGTAACAATCAATTTCTAATAACTACCATTAATCACGCCAGGTTTTAAATAAGTTAAATTCTGCTAATCAAAGTACTGTAAGGTATATCATATTCATTTTGGAGATTAAAAAAAACTAAAATCGGAGAAAATATTTAGCTTAATGATAGCTATAAAACATTCAGTGCAACATTCATATTCATGCTTCTGATTAAAATAATTAGAATACAAAAATAACTAAAATTTTCTTAAGATATCATGAAACTCCTAAGAAAACTAAGAATAAAACAGCAGAGGAATTTAACAGGAATAGTTGTACTCATTTATCCATTATCCCTCCATATGCATTCTGGCTTGGTTATGCTCCTCTATTTCCTTAATGACTCTATTTCCTGATTCAACTAGACAATCCAGTGGTAAACTAGTTTTCTGTTTTGTTTGTTTTGAGAATGATTTCATTTCCCAAATGCACTAAATATATCAGCAGTGGAGAAATGTTTTTATCTTCACAACTATATTAATCAAATATGGCAACGGTTTTTAAAAAATGATTTTGTACTTGAAATTACTATGCCATATTTGCATGTTCATATTACACGGTACATCAAAGAAATCAAAGAAGTAATAACAAGCAGAGTAAACATGCTATTTACACAGAATGCAGCAGTGCTTCATATACCATTATCAGGATGCTTTAACTTGTAATAAATTATTTTAGGCAAGGGTATATTTAAAATAAGAAACATTACCTCAGCAGTAAACATATTATAGTTACTCTGACACTCTTATCTAGCATATTCATTTTTTTTAGCACGTTCATTTTTAATTTTATTTATCAAAAAAATTTCTTAAACTGTTTTAAAGGGAATTCATATACTAAATATTTAAGATATATCTGACATAAGGTTAAAAAGAAATACATTAATTTGTATTATATCTAATTGTATCTATTGTTTGCCTAGATTTCAATGTGATATACTAAGGTACACATGTCAGAAGTCTTCTCAGTTATTAGCAAGAACACTATATATTTTGTTTCCTGACTTGGCTATTCAAATATATTTACACAATCAGGCAAATAGTAAATAACAACACATGCAGTTGCCTTTTACAAATTAGTTCTTAAACTGAGAGACAATGAGATATATGTAATTTTCCTTTTTCAATAAGGTTAGATGCCATCTTGCTTTTTGCTAACTTGTCTATTAAGAAGCCGTTCTATTTCCTTATTTTTCCAACTGAAATATCTTCCTTTTCTCCTCCCACTTCAACAACTGCAAAGCTTGCTTTTAGATTAGTTCAGTGCTTCTCAAAGTGTGATCCACAAACCAGCCTCCAGTCTTGAACTCTTTGTTACTGATCCATGAGAAGATAAGGAATTAACTGCATCACTAAGTCCACTGTTTAATTTATCCAAAACTTTTTAATAGCAAAACTATTTCAAAGAAAGAGGCAATATGTTAATTTATATTCCAGTACAGGTTCCCCATATCATCAAACTGGACTTACTAGTAGCACTGAACTAAATGAGAAAAATAATCTTTATGATAATAACATCAAGGTATAATCAACCAATTACAGTACAATTATAAATTAATTTCAGTCTGCAAAATTTTACTAAGAAGTATAATCAATACAAAAAAAGGAAAATGTACATATTTGAAATGTTTGCAGTATACAAACCTAGTTTCAATGAAACTTATAAGATAAACTTTATCACATGAAAATGATGGGAAATTTCCACTTTGCCTCTTAAAATGGTAATCATGACAACTCAAAACCAGGAAACAAGACAAAAATTCTTAAGTCAAACAGTATCTTTTTGGGAAATAAAAGTCCCAAATACATCTGAATTAGTTACTTTAAATTAAATTGGTTAGGAAAATACTGACCCTCTCTTTTTCTATGTATTAACTACATAATACATGTTTATGACATAAACAATGAGTTTTTTAAAAGTCTGTAAAATGCAACTTATTCTTTATAGTTAAAAATACAAAAGACTTTAATAATAAAATAGCAAACAAGTTTTAATTTATACAGACCTCATTTAGACACCTTTTCTTTGTGAATATATTTCTGATAAAGGTTTCTTGAATTTCTTCCTGCTTCACCAAGTACTGCCAAAGCCTCTTCACAGACAGTGACAGATGGTGTTTAGATCTACAGAGAGACAATATGTTTCATCATACACTTCAGAGATTTCTGGTTAATCTGACTATATTTCCTTGGTGCTATATGAATGTTTATAATAATAAATTAACTAGAATCAGACCACATCGTCTAGGGTAGCAATCAGCAAACTTTTTCTTAAGAGATAGTAAATATTTCAGGCTTTGTGGGCTATATGGTCTCTCCCCCAACTACTTAACTTCACCGCTGAAGTGGGAAAGCAACCATAGGTAATACTAAAATGAAAGGGTGTGGCTGTAATCCACAAAACTTTATTTACAATGCAGAAGGAGAGTGGATTTGGCCCCACAGGCTGCAGTTTGATGACCTTTAACCTAAGAACATAAGATCTAACAAAAGAGGTATGCTTCCTACAAAAGATCTAGAAGCAAAACTACTCAAAGTGTTGTTTGTGAACACATACTGGACCATGAACTCTGTTACTGATGTGCAGTGAGGTAAGAGCCCATGAAAGAATGTAAATCAACTATGTCACTAAGCCACTAAGTACACTGTTTAGTTCAGTTAACATTTTTTGTAGTAAGACTTTCTTAACGAAGCAAGCAATGAATTGATTTACCTCTTGGTGCAAGTGCTTTATCTCCTCATGTACAGTAAAACAGTTTGCTAACTAGCTATTCCAAATAGCTCTGCTCCAACGTAGGTGTCAGAAAACACTGGCCCATGGCTCAAATCCAGCCTACCTTTCATATTCAAAAATAAAGTTTATTGACATTACTATATTTAGAATAGATAAGCAACAAGGACCTACTGTATAGCACAGGGAACTTGTCTCAATACAATGTAATAGCCTAAATGGGAAAAGAATTCAAAAAAGAATGGATACTTACATGGGTATAACTGAATCACTTTCCTGTACACCTGTAACTAACACATCACTGTTAATCAACTACACTCCAATATAAAATAAATATTTAAAAAAAAGTTTATTGGATCATAGCCATGCCCATTCATTTACTGTCTATGGTTGCTTTTACTCTACAATAGCAGAGTTGAATAGCTGCAAAAAGGATTGTAGGGCCAGTAAAGGCTAAAATATTTACTATATGAACCTTTGCAAGAAATGTTTGCTAACATCCGGACTACAATATGCATCACACAAAGACACAGATATGAGCCTAGAACAGCAAATTAAATATTGAAGTACTAAAATATTTTTTCTTTAAATACCACCTGATGACATTCTGATTTAATAAAACTCATATTAGAACAGTATTCATATGAAACCCTACTTGAAAGGAGTGTTTGTAGGTTCCAGCAAAGCTTTGTGGCGGAGAATTGCAGGACCTGCAGACACACTCTCTTCAGAGGTATGACTTGCAATATAGTTTTGAGGTGGCCCCCCATGGATTTCAAGTCGTCGGAGAAGAACTTGTTCCCAACATTGAAGAGTTTTTAGAACGGCATGACAAAGTGGTGAACTAACTGGAAGCTCTATAAAGAGAAAATAAAATTGACCCACATTTATCTTCTGCAGTAAAATGCTACACTCAATGTAGAGAATAAGATATAAACACACATTTTGGCAGAGGCGATGTGAAAGAGAGGTGGGCACAGAAATCCAGAGGATTGAAAAGAATGTCATAAATCTGTATAGCATTTCAACATAATTAGTGGCCTAGGACAACAGAATAAAAGGGCAATCTAGGTCAAAATTACATCATACCTTTACTACTAGAACTTGGAATAACATTTGTGACTCGTGATTTAAGTAACTGCCATAGTGGTTAAGAATCCGCCTACCAATGCAGGGGACATGGGTTTGAGCCTCGGTCCAGGAAGATCCCACATGCTGTGGAGCAACTAAGCCCGTGTGCCACAACTACTGAGCCTGCGCTCTAGAGCCTGTGAGCCCCAACTGCTGAGGCCCGTGCGCCTGGAGCCCATGCTCTGCAACAGGAGAAGCCACCACAGTGAGAGGCCCGCTCACTGCAACGAAGAGTAGCCCCCGCTTACCGCAACTAGAGAAAGGCGGGCACAGCAGCAAGGACCCAACACAGCCAAAAATAAATTAAATAAATAAATAACTGCTACAGCAATCACTGCTTTTGACTTTAACTTCGCACAAAAAATGTACCTGAATATTATAAAAATATGTTTGGGAGGAAAATTAATTGCTTTAAGCCTTTGTATCAGCCCAATTTATGTACAGCACATAGCTAGACTTCTTTTGAAAAGTAAAATAATATACAAGGTAAAAAAAGTGAAATAATACTTATTACAAAAGTCAGCACTTTCCAGTTCTACACTTCCATAACTGCTGAATCCTGATCCCCCTTTCAACTTTTAGCTATTTCTGCTGTTTACCTTCAAAAATCTAAATAATATGCTTATGATTTTTTTCTATTTTAGAAATGATCTACTGATTTACTACTATGAAATATGAGAATAAACTTCCCCTCTCTCCATCATTCCAATACAGTCCATAATAATTTTTGGTTAGATTGATAATTTAGTGTCTACTTTGTTTTATATATATGTTAATAGAGATCACAGCTGAACTACTTGGTATACTATCATGCCCCTTTCTTTCCTGTACAACCTTTTTCTCCCTCAAGAGTTAATAATTACTAAATTTTTGCTTTTGTTTAGTTTCCTACATGTCTACAACTATTAAATCTTCAACACCTTGGCTAGAGCTATAAACACAGTCTCAATACAGTCAATCACATCAGCTTCAGATTCCCTGCTTTCTTGGACCCTGTCCTCCTAAAAGCACCTAACAATATGATAGACCCATAGGAACTTACTAAACGTTTTCTCCACTACTTGAAAAAAATACAAAATAAGTGCATCAAAAGCAATGGCAATATAAGTTTATGTTAAGCTATTTATTACCTGCAAGATCATGACCTGCAAAGGGATAGAAAGTCTTCAAATTGCTGAGCACCAACTGCACCATTGCCAAACGCATCAATGACCAACTAAAAATAAAGCAACAGTAGATCTGTTAAAAATTTACTTAGGGATTGAGAAGACTACACACTCTTTATCCAACAATTCACTACCAGGAATCTACCCTGAAGATATACCTCCACAAAAACAAAACAATACATGCATGTAGTTACTCACGTCAGCATTATCTACAACAGCAAAAGAGTAGAAATTACCCATCAGAGTAATTGTAATGGTTGAATAACTAGCTCTGAATCATCGAATGTTTTAGGGTAGCCAAAAGGATGTTTAAATGTTAATATGGAGTGAACCCCAGCATGTATTAATAAATAAAAAGCAAGTTATAAACATTATCTATAGTATGCTACCTGCTACCTTCTGTGTAAGAAAGCAGCGGAAATAAATTTTACACACACACAGAGACACACACACACCCGTATTTTTGAAAACAGAAGGATAAACCAGAAACTAATAAAAATAAGTATCTGTAGAGGGTATAGAGGAGGACTCAAGTGGAAGGGATACGAGACTTCAGATTTTATATTTTTATACAGATTTCCTTTTTTTAATTAAAAAAAGATACTTTGGCATTTTTTTTTCAAGCAAAAAATTTATTTCTTAGAGTACTGATTTTTTACTACTCTAAATTGTGGTAAAATACATATGACATCTTAACTACCTTTAAGTGTACAGTTCAGTGACATTAAGTACATTCATATTGTGCAGCCACTACCACCATCCATTTCCAGAATTCTTTTCATCTTGAAAAACTGAAACTCTATAACCATTTAACAATAACTCCCCATTTTCCCTGTCTCCTAGGCCCTGGCAACCAGCATTCTACTTTCTGTCTCTATGAATTTGACTATTCTAGGTATCTTACATAAGTGGAATTATACAAGCATTTGTCTTTTTGTGCCTGGTTTATCTTACCTAGCAAAATGTCCTCAAGATTCATCCATATTGTAGCATGTGTCAGAATTTCCATCCTTTTAAAGGCTGAATATTATTCTACTCTATGTATCTACCACATTCTTTATTGCATTCAATTTGCTGACAGACACCTGAGTTGCAATTATCCCTTGGCTATTATGAATAGTACTATTATGAGCATGAGTGTACTACTACCAGTTCAACACCTGCTTTCAATTCCTTGTGGTATATATCCAGAAGGGAAACTGCTGGGTCATATGGTAATTCTACTTTTAATTTTTGAGGAACTGTCATACTGTTTTCCACAGTGGTTGCACCAGTTCACATTCCTACCAACAGTGCACAAGGGTTTCAATCTCTCCACACCCTTGCCAACATTGTAATTTTCTGGGTTTTTTTTGATAATAGCCAATCTAATGGGTGTGAGGGGATCTCTCATTGTGGTTCTTATTTGCATTTCCTCAATAATCTGTGATAGTGAGAATCTTTTCATGTGCTTATTTTGAAAAATGTCTGTTCAACTTATTTGCCCATTTTTTAATTGAGTTATTTTGTTGTTGAGTTACACAGATTGACTTTTGAGCCATGTAAATGTTCCATATATTCAAAAAAACAAAATCAGGTTAACACAGGAAACCAGCAAATAAAAATCTCATATTGATACCAACACCAGACAAAGACATCACAAAAAAGGAAAATTACAGGCCAATATCAGTGATGAACATAGACACAAAAATCCTCAACAAAATACTAGCAAATCAAATCCAACAACACATTAAAAGGATCATACACCATGAACAAGTGGGATTTATCCCAGGGATGCAAGGATACTTCAGTATACGCAAGGATACTTCAATATACGCAAATCAATCAATGTAATACACCACATTAACAAACTAAAAAATAAAAACCATATGATCATCTCAATAGACGCAGAAAAAGCTTTTGACAAAATTCAACACCCACTTATGATAAAAACTCTCCAGAAAAGTGGGCATAGATAACATACCTCAACATAATAAAGGCCATATATGACAAACCTACAGCTAACACCATACTCAAAGGTGAAATGCTGAAAGCATTTCCTCTAACATCAGGAATAAGACAAGGATGTCCACTCTTGTCACTTTTATTCAACATAGTTTTGGAAGTCCTAGCTACAGCAATCAGAGAAGAAAAAGAAATAAAAGGAATCCAAATTGGAAAAGAAGAAGTAAAACTGTCACTATTTGCACATGACATGATACTACACACAGAGAATCCTAAAGATGCTAACAGAAAACTACTAGAGCTTGTCAATGAATTTGGTAAAGTTGCAGGATACAAAATTAATACACAGAAAGCTCTTGCATTCCTATACACTAACAATGAGAGATCAGAAAGAGAAATTAAGGAAACAATCTCATTTACCATCTCATCAAAAGAATAGAATACCTAGGAATAAACCTACCTAAGGAGGCAAAAGGCCTGTACTCAGAAAACTATAAGATACTGATGAAAGAAATCAAAGATGACACAAACAGATGGAGAGATATACCATGTTTTTGGATTGGAAGAATCAATATTGTCAAAATGACTATACTACCCAAAGTAATCTACAGAATCAGTGCAATCCCTATCAAATTACCAATAGCACTTTTCACAGAATTAGAACAGAAATTTTACAATTTGTATGGAAACACAAAAGACCTCGAATAGCCAAAGCAATCCTGAGAGAGAAAGATGGAGCTGGAGGAATCACACTCCCTGAGTTCAGACTATACTACAAAGCTACCGTAATCAAAACAGTATGGTACTGGCACAAAGACAGACATACAGATCAATGGAACAGGATAGAAAGCCCAGAGATAAACCCACCCATCTATGGTCACCTAATCTACAATCAAGGAGGCAAGAATATACAATGGAGAAAAGACAGTCTCTTCAATAAATGGTGCTAAGAAAACTGGACAGCTATATGTAAAAGAATGAAATTAGAACATTCTCAAACATCATACACAAAAATAAACTCAAAATGGATTAAAGACCTAAATGTAAGACAGGATACTATAAAACTCTTAGAGGAAAACAAAGGCAGAACACTCTCTGATATAAATTGCAGCAAGATCTTTTTTGACTGATTGCCAAGAGTAGTGAAAATAAAACCAAAAATAAACAAATGGGACCTCATTAAACTTAAAAGCTTTTGCACAGCAAAGGAAACCATAAACAAAACAAAAAGACAACCCTCAGAATGGAAGAAAATACTTGCAAACTAAGTGGCCAACAAGGGATTAATCTCTAAAATATCAAACAGCTCATGCAGCTCAATATCAAAAAAACAAACAACCCAATCAAAAACTGGGTGGAAAATCTAAATTGACATTTCTCCAAAGAAGACATACAGATGGCGAAAAAGCACATGAAAAGATGCTCGACACTGCTAATTATTAGAGAAATGCAAATCAAAACTACAAGGAGGAATCACTTCACACTGGTCAGAAGAGCCATCATCAAAAAATCTACAAACAATAAATGCTGGAGAGGCTGGGGAGAAAAGGGAACCCTCGTACACTGTTGGTGGGAATGTAGATTGGTAAATTGGTACAGTCACTATGGCGAACAGTATGAAGGTTCTTTAAAAAACTAAAAATAGAGCTACTATACCATGATCCAGCAATCCCACTCCTGGGCATATATATGGAGAAAACTATCATTTGAAAAGATACATGCACCCCAACGTTCATTGCAGCACTATTTACAATAGCCAGGACATGGAAGCAACCTAAATGTTCACTGACAGAGGAATGGATAAAGAAGATGTGGTACATATATACAATGGAATATTACTCAGCCACAAAAAAGAATGAAATAATGCCATTTGCACCGACATGGATGGACCTAGAGATTGTCATACTGAGTGAAGTAAGTCAGACAGAGAAAGACAAATATTATATGATATCGCTTATATGTGGAATCTAAAACAATAGTACAAATGGACTTATTTACAAAACAGAAATAAAGTCACAGATGTAGAAAACAAACTGGTTACCAAGGTGAAAAAGGATAAAGCGGGGGAGGGATAAATTGGGAGACTGAGATTGACATATATACACTACTATATATAAAACAGATAACTAATAAGAACCTACTGTATAGCACAGGGAACTCTACTCAATACTCTGTAATGACCTATATGGGAAAGAATCTAAAAGAGTGGATATATGTATATGTATAACTGATTCCCTTTGCTGTACAGCAGGAACTAACATAACACTGTAAATCCACTATACTCCAATAAAAATTAATTTTTTAAAAATCTCATAAAAACTTTTCTTTTCGATAAAGAAGTACTTCATTTTCCCTAATATACTTACTTGTTTCTTTTGGAAAAGTTATATTTTTCTATCACACAATTAACATACCATGTCATAATAAAATATATACACCTTTCAGATATAAACAACATATCATACTATCACTTATACATGTAAGGATAATAATGTAGCATTGGAGCTTTGAGGGTATTTGAATATTTATGATTTTTATATGTGTTCCACATATGCCATTTTTAAGACAGAAATCACTGACATCTTTGAGTACTAGTGTACTGAAAAGACATTAGATCTTTTAGGCTAAAACAGTGCAGTTTGTTTATTGTAGGGAGCAAAGGGCAAGGAATGATATGACAGCAAGATTTATGAGAGCTGAAAAAAAGTACAGATTGTCCATTCAAGGGTAATCAAAAATTAACTGTGGAATTATTGTTAAGGAAGGGAATTTAACAATTTCAGCTAAAGAGATCTGGGTTATAATATAATTCACCAAGCTATTAATTTCATGTATTATTTTCAAAATTACATAATGAATTTTTTTAAAGAAGCTTAAAATTAAATATTCCATACCTATATGAATTTGAATTAGAATGCTCTTGGAGATGGAAATCTGAAGCTAAAACATCTTCATCTTCGTCATCACTTTCCAGACTCTCCTCTGAATCATATTCTGCTCTACTTTGAGAAGCAGGTAGAAAAGGCTAAAATAAAAAAGTTACAGAATTTATCATCCAACTATCTGATTTAACACATTCAATTATACAGTCTAATATTAGCAATTTATCCCATTTTGGGGTACTTTGTTGTAAGAAAGCAAAGTAACCAGTACTTGGTTGCTTCTTTTTTGACATTCTATGCCTTCAACATCACTTTACACAATTCCCTTATTTATTCATCCAATCAACAAAAATTTATTAAGTATCCACTATGTGTGAAACGTATACTCAATGTAAGAAATTTTAAGACATATATATAGTCACTGTCCTCACAGCTCTTATATTTTAGTGGGGGAAAAAAACAGGCAAATAATAGAAAACTAAATATAAATTGTATTTAGCTGTGTTATAAAGAAGAAAATAGCATTGGGATCAAGAATATTAACAAGAGTTGAGATAAACTGATCATGAAAGGCCTCTTTGAAAAGTGTCATTTAAGTGAGACAAGAAGGAATAAGCCATTTAACAAGAGGGAAGAAAAGCATTTTAGGTAGTAGATATAGTATGTAAAAAGGCTTTAATAAGGTAAAAGAGTTTGGTATGGAAAAAAAGAAAAGAAGTTTGGCTGAAGCCTACTAAAGCAAGAGGGTTGTGTTGGGAGAAAAGTTGAAGAGAACAGCAGATGACAGATCAGGTAGGGTTTTTGTACAACACAGTAAAGAGTGTAATGGAATGCCACTGATGAGTTTTAAGTAGAGGATAGGTATTGAGATTTATACTTTAGGAATGTTACTATGACCATAGCCTTATGAGAGAAAAGTCAAATGTCAAGAGAAGAAATGGAGACATCAGTAACTAAGGCAAGAGTTGGCAGTCTGGATACAGGTGTGTGATGGAGATGGAGATAAATAACACATTCATGGTATATTTGGGGGAAAACACAGATTTACTGATCAATTTGGAGAGCAAGGGAAAGAGAAGGAAAAGACGATTTCTGGGTTTCTGGCTTGAGCAACTATAAGGATGAAGATGCCGTTTACTAAAATGGGAGGACTTTGGTTGTGACATGGGAAGTACTAAAGAAAATAAATATCAGAAACCTAAATCTTGAAGAAGATCAAGATTCACAGGTCAGACAGAAAAGGAAGAAGAAAGAAGACTATGAAGGAATAAATAGTAAGGTTAGGAAATAAACTAGAAGAGACTGGTATCAATACAACAAGAGAGAAAAGTAATTCAAAAAGGAGGAAATAGTCACATGGGTTGAATACTGCTAAGAAGTCAAATAAGATGATGACAAAGAAGTTTCCTATACTTGAAAACATGGATACCACCTGAATCTCAACAACAGCAGGTTTAGTGGGGTGGTAGTGTCACAAGTCATACAATGGGTAAATATGAACGGGACCTATGGTAATAGAAAGATAATGTGTTTATAGTTTTGAAAAGTTGAAGGAGAATGGGAAGCAGAGAAATGGGATAATAGTTCGAAAAAGTTTTGGGATCAAAGCAGGATTTGGAATGGGAGACAGCAGAGCACATTTCTGCTCTGAAGGGAAGAGCCAGTAGTGAAGAGAGAAGGGTAGAGAAGAAAAGCAAGGATAGGATTCAGAATAGCAATGAATCTTTGATAGGAAGGATGCTTCCTTGATAATAACAAGAGAGAACAAGAGAATGATGAAAGACTTTTGTCTGGTTCTATTTTTTTTTTAATGACATAAGATGATGTCATCAATTAAGAGTGAGGATGAAAGAAGAGATGTGGGAAATTTGAAAAGAAAACTTATAAAATCTTGGGTCCAAAGAAGCCCAATAAAGAAACATAGCAGGGAGGGCAGAAATTCTGGAAAAGCTGAGCGAGGAGTTTGGTAAGTCCTCTTCCCAAAAAGCAGTAATGAAACTGGAAAAAGTTGTCAAAAACAACCATTTAAAGATACTGGAAACTGATCAAATACATACAACACATAGAGAAGTATTTATTCAAGAAAAACTACTGAATCTCTGGTAAAAAGTGAGCATCTGGCATTTTGGCCAGGCGGTACTCCTAACCCAACCTCTGCCCTCTGTGGCCCATTTGTTCTATCAGGGACAGCAGTCTGTGAGGACAAAGAACTCTGTGGCCTGGCCAGAGGGGGCTGACTTTAATAAGAACTCCATGCCCATAAATCCAGAGAAAACTATAATTCGAAAAGATACATGCACCCCACTGTTCACTGCAGCACCATTTACAACAGCCAAGACATGGAAACAACCTAAATATCCATTGACAGATGAATGGATAAAGAAGATGTGGCACATATATATAATGGAATACTACTCAGCCATTAAAAAGAATGAAATAATGACATTTGCAGCAACATGGATGGACCTAGAGATTATAAGAAGTGAACTGGGGCTTCCCTGGTGGCGCAGTGGTTGAGAGTCCACCTGCCAATGCAGGGGACACGGGTTCGTGCCCCGGTCCGGGAAGATCCCATATGCCGCGGAGCGGCTGGGCCCGTGAGCCATGGCCGCTGAGCCTGCGCGTCCGGAGCCTGTGCTCCGCCACGGGAGAGGCCACAGCAGTGAGAGGCCCGCATACCGCAAAAAAAAAAAAAAAAAAAAAAAAAAAAAAGAAGTGAAGTAAGTCAGAAACAGAAAGATAAATACCATATAATATCACTTAAATGTGGAATCTAAAATATGGCATAAATGAACTTATCTACGAAACAGAAACAGACTCACAGACGTAGAGAACAGACTTGTGGTTGCCAAGAGGGAGGTGAGGTAGGGATTGGGACTTTGGGATTAGGGGATGCAAACTATTATACAGAGAATGGATAAACAACAAGGTCCTCAATCTATATTCAATATCATGTGATAAACCATATGAAAAATATGAAAAATAATGTATATAAATGAATACTTGAATCACTTTGCTGTACAGTAGAAATTAACACAACATTGTAAATCAACTATACTTCAATTAAAAAAACAACAACAACAACAACGAATTCCATGCCCAGCAGCATTGTCAAAAACAAGAGTTCTCAGCAGCAAACAATTAAGGAAGGTTAACATTTCAACTAGCCTGAGGCTGAGATACAGATTGGAACAAGGGCAGACCAGCCAGAAATTTAACCAGATCCAGGAACAAGACAACTAAAGAAGGCCTTGCTAATCAAGAATCATATACCCAGCAAAAGTAAAAGTATGCTTTAAAAATGAAGATGAAATAAAGATATTCCAATATAAACAGAGTACATAATAAACATCTGTTGAATGAATCAATGACTGCAAAAGGCAATGTGAAACAAGGTGATATAAATGCCCTTCTTTACCCTGAAGCATGCAAAAATTACAAATGTTCTGTGACCATTTAAAAATTTGTCAGAACATTAAAAACTTTTACAGTCAGCTATAAATGTATAGGAAAATGAAAAAAAATAGTAAAAACAATACTTATTTAGTATACTGTAATTAGAAACAGTGAGAATTAAAGTGTTTTATTTCTTTGTAAGGAAGTTATCAAGAGTACTTTGAACAGTGCTGGCCTTCTTCTAACTCAGGAATCAAAGCAAGCTTCTTTTCTAATCGTTAGCAAATCGCCATACTCCTTTCTAAGTTTGTATCAGCGTCCAACTTTTTACTCTTTGCACTTTCAATGTTGTGAAATATTACCCAGTTCTTTTAATGTGAAGTTTTTTGCCAATTTCACTATCTCTGGGACATCTTCATCCTTTTGCCACACTTTCCTCATTTATGTTGATAAGCTGGCCTTTACTAATTGCCTCTGGCTGTACATATAAAATGTATCAAATGACAGCAATGTCAGTATTCCCAAAGTTAGCTATTTCTTCTATAACTTTACTTATATTTGATTTGAATTTCACTTCCAGTACTATCACTTTTCATTTTTCAGTTGCACTTTTATCTGTGTTAGCCAATTCCCTCTTCTGATTAGCCAGTTTTGTAAAATGTCACTTGAGTTTATTATGGGAGATAAGGAGGCAAGACAACCACATGCCTTTCTGTCTGTGTATGAACTGAATACTGAATAACAGGTACTAAATGACCAATCACTGACAGACTTTGAAAGAACTGTTGTGATTGGTCACTGATCATGATTTGTGGACTGAATAGCTAGCAGGAAAGTTTGTACTTTATGTGATTACTCATATTTAATAAATTGTGGTAACTTTAAAATTGAACAGTGTTGTTGAGGGACTGATGTTATTTAACTAAAAACTGAAATCTGTGTATATCAGGACAATGCAGGACTGCCTGGAGTATAGAAAAGGAATTAGAATATGGATGGCACTTTGACTTCTGGCAGTCTTGATTCCTTAATTACTATCAAGCATTAAGGTGCTAATAACCAATTTATCTTTTCATCTTACTAAGAACGTTGCTTTGTTTAAAATGCAAAGATCATAATTTATACAAGAACTGCCTTAAAACCTGGTTGAAATATGTCCAAAATATTTTAGGGTATATTTTGTGATAATGTACCCTGATAAAATGAAAATTTTCTAAACCAGTGTGGAAAAATATTTGGAAACACCAACAATTACACTTATTTTAAACAGTTTCATTTCTGTTTAACTACACAAATAATCATCTGGATAACACTTGTATTACCTTGGCAATGAAATAGTCCCAGATACTGAGCTCAGGTGGAATGAACTTCTCTTTAACTATCAGTGATTCCTGGCTTACTGGTGGTGAGGAAGAGGTCACTGAAGCAGATTCTCTGTAAGACATTTTTGATGGCCTAAAACGTTTGTTCTGTTTCTCTCCTTCTTCCACTAGTGAAGAAACTAACAAGAACAAAATAAAGTATTATAAAATAAGTACAATTTTCATTGTTCTGATTTCACCTATTTTTACGTAAGACCTAAGGTTAACTACAAGTAAGTACATACACAAAACTGAGATTATTATGATAGTAAGGTAAGAAAATAGTGGAGGAAGTGAGACAAAAATCATCTTGTATAGTGATCTTTGTTTTTATCTCATCTTGTCCCTTACTCTCTGAATGTTGAGTTATCTAAATTATCTACATCTTTCTATTTTGTTTCTTAAGAATATCATGGGGCGGGGGGGAAGAATACCATGGGATGTCAGTGGTAATTAAAGGCAACAACTCAGTTATGAGATTCTTCAGTAATCACATGGCCTTTTATCTACTAAAAAACTACTACTAATTTTTCACTGAAAATATTAAAAAATTCAAACACCAAAACTACCTACTAAACTGATTCAGACTTTTAGAAATGGCTTGGAGGTAGAATTTTCTACTCAGTGGAACAACAAAGAAGAGGGAGAAAATGCAATCTTTATTGTTTTAACTTCTAAACATTTAACAGTCAATATTCTCTAAGTATTTTACCTTAGAGTATTAAGGGCATTAGCAAAGAAAAACAAGTTATACAAATCTTTAATCAATACTAAGTCACTAGATGCAAATCACCAATAGAAAATCAAGGATCTCCTGGACATAGTCATGGTCTAATAGATAGGTAAACAACCCCATACTAAGGCACACCAATATTCTTCTTTAATGGTTACAGCAAGAAGTCACTTACCTTCCAAAGGAATACAAGTATTTGTGTTTTAATACAATTTTGTTTTATTGCTTGAAGCTACTTAGCTTGCATAAACAGCATGCTCATGCATTATATCAAGCTACAGCCAAGCTGAGTCTAACAGAATAATTTAGTTACTTCAGAAAAAATGAAATAAAGATGAATAAAATCAGTATACAAAGGGATTGCTAAAAATGGTATGTAATCATTCAAATGACTTTAAAAAGAACCATCATATTCAATGTGTAATTTTTTCTCTCTGATCTTATAAGCAATTGATAATCAACAATCATGTTTCTAATATATTGCATACATTTATATACATTCTAAAACTTAAACAGTGGTTTTACCAAATTCTCATTTGAGTAAAAAGTTTAGAATATAAGGGTATTTTTTTAATCTGTCAAAAAAATTAATGCTATGCTTTAAAATAAATTTATCACTTGACAAATATTACTATTCTCCTTGTTTTGTTTTTAGATTATTAGAAGGCATGTGATGTGAACACAGACGTTTAGGGAAAAATAAAACTTACAATGCTAAATTCACAGATTTTACCAAGCTTGCTATGTCATAAAAAAGCACAGTTTTTAAAGCAAAACATAAAAAAAATTTTTTAAGAGAGAAAAACATTTGCAAGTACAGTGTGTGAACCCAGATAATTGACATGAAAACAAGAAATTAACCACACTGAGGGGAAACATTTAAAATTACAGACTCAATTCCAGAAGTATAAAACTTCTTATTGAAACATTTCTGATGCACAAGGACAACAGGGGAAAAACGGCAAACAGGTTCACAGTACCGAATGTTATATTACCTGAAATGCTACAAATTAAAAGACCTTAGTGATACCTCCTAGCAAACAAGAAATGATTTGAAGCTTATCATTAGGGTAGATGCTCCCTCCTCTTTTCCCTCAAATTGCAGCAAGGCCTAAGACAACTTTATGCTTATATCACGTTGGGTTCGAGTGGTCATGAAGCTGAGGGGCACCAAGAGAAACTGTGTAGCTGCTGGGTGCTTAACCATTTGTTTCTGAAAAAAGCTAATAATAAAATATCAAGAACTGTGTCACTCCTTGGATACAAACTGATTCTACTGTTCCATTATTAAGGTAGTAAATGGCTACTTTACTAGTAATAAAAGAAAAAAATCAGCATTAGGGAGAAATGAAAAGGAACTTGGATATAGATAGAGCTTATGAATTATAAGGGGCATTAAGAAGTTAGAATGTAGGTAAAGAAAAACTAAGGTATGCACAGGAATAACGACAATTCTTATACCTGCAAACATTATTATGAAACACAACAAAAATTCTTAAAATATTTTGTTTTGCTTTACAATATGCAATAAAAAGCAAAAGTATGGA
This sequence comes from Delphinapterus leucas, assembly GCF_059928025.1. Lineage (NCBI taxonomy): Eukaryota > Metazoa > Chordata > Mammalia > Artiodactyla > Monodontidae > Delphinapterus > Delphinapterus leucas. The sequence goes on along the minus strand of NC_143131.1, from coordinate 99,461,766 downwards.
TTTCTCACTGTTAGCAGAAAAAAAAGTAGTTTTTCAAAAACTGCTATTGCTTATATGATTGTCTACTTTAAAACTTAACCATAATAGAATAATTCAGAACTCCATGAACATTCACCCACGCTATAGTTTTAATTAATTAGAAAAAATAAATCCCTCATTAACATATGTAGGAATCACAAAGTAAATTTGATTAAAAAATAAAATACTGATTTATGTACCTTAACATTTTTGTTAAGAACTCTGACCTGCTGAGTTAAAGTCGAATAAAAATCATCTACCATTTTCTTATATTACAAAGCTTAAGTCATATTTAAATTTTATGTCACTAAAAGTACATTAAGTATATAATAGACATGTAGAAAGAAAAATAATTTAGTTCGTAAGACCATTATTGCAAAGAAAATTAAAATCAGAATTTATACCAGAACAAGGAAAACAAATGGTAACTTTTAAAATCTTCTCATAGTACTAAGTTTATGAAAACACTTTTTAAAAACAGATTTTTAAGGGTTCTAAGCATGTATTTCATCTTCAATATACAATACATTGACACTGAATAGATGAATAGGTTGTCAGGAAAATGAAATATTCTAGACCTGTCAGTTTTCATTTGGCCATATTTAAACACTAGAAACTAAAAATATATCAATATATATAACAATTTTGGCTGAATTCAGATCAACTTTTCTAAAACACATCATTTTATTCTCTTGGTCAACAATGTATACTGAATATTATCTAATTTAATTACACTCTTAAGACATCATGATTACATTCAACAGTAATTTGAACATACAGGGCTGCTTACTTACAACCTAAAATTTATCAAGCTGCTGTGCTGCTTTAGTTGGTGTGCTTTCAGGACAACATAATAATGCCTTCAAAACCTGAAATTTCAGAACTCTGCCTTATACTGAAAGCCACCCCTGCTTGTCCCTTTGTCTTGGTTGATTTTCTGTTCTCAGATTTTGTCTCTCCAACTGTCAGTTTATCTGCCTCACAGGACTGCTACTTCTAATTGCTATTACTGCCTTTACTACCTAGTATCTTCACTTCTTCCCTTTATTCTGTTTTTCTATTTTTTTCTTTTTCTACTTGTTCCTTCACAAACTAAATCAGCTTTAGAAATAGCAGACCTTTGGTTTCATCATTAAATGAGTGTACTCTTTTTTCTGGTTAGCAAATTGATGAATCATATCATTTATGTTTTCTGTACATGCTCCTTCAGTTACATCCATGATTGACTGCATTCAGAATTGTTTCTGGGTTCTTATAGACAGATGAGCATCACATAATCTATATGTGGCTATATCCAGCCCCATCACTAAGAAAACCTCATTTTTTAAGTATCCTGTATTATTTGGCTACCATGTCCCAACGCAAGAGGTTAAACATACAGATGCAGACAATTTTTTTCACTTTGATTATTTCGGATTCAGTAAGTGGTGAGATAGAGTTGATTATATGATATTTGTAACTACAAACAGCTATATCTGAGTGGTTAAACAAAGAACAACCTGGACTTTGAGTAAGGTTGTTTATGTATCTGTGCTCAGAAATGCTCCAGGAATTGTTGAAGTTGAGGCTTGCTGACTGGTTAGTAAAAATATATTTTTAATTTTTTACAAGTATGTGGACATTCTATTTCAAGAATTTATCCCTTTATAACATGTTGTAATAACAAGATCACAGTCTTTAATCTCAGTAGACCTATAAATCGTACTCCCTCTCAGACTTTGAAATTTTTCCTAAAATGAATTCAAATACCTGAAGTTAAGTATATATTCCAACATGAGTTTCGTAAGTTAGTCTTTTCTATTTTTATCCATATAAAAAATAAAGCACAGGAAATTACTCTTTAAAAATTAGAAAGGAGATGTTACAAAATTTAAAATATTGTTAAAAATTTTAAAGCCAAGATTATCACATATGGGCTAATAAAAAAAACTTAAAGGCAGAAAGCATCATGAAGATTCTTTTCAGGTCAAAAGCTTGTTTCAATCTTTAAATAAATACAGTACCTATAGTTACAACATTAGAAAGTTAAGAAAAGGTAATACAATTGTTTAAAATACTTACTTTGCATGATATTATGAACACTTAGAAATCCAAAACCCTAATGGCTGGAATCATAATATGCAGAACATAAAGCAGCCTTATTTGAAATGTTTTTCCAGTCATTTCAAGCCATAGTCTGATTTATCATGATTAGCACTGACGTTTCTTTATTTCTACACATTTAAAAATATGTTAAAGTCTAAGGAATAGAAAACATCAAAATGAAGAACTTAAAGCATAATAAAAAAGCAGGGATGGTTTTCTAAAATGCTAATCATTGTTTTAAATCAAAAATATGACTTGATTAATGGAAAATTTTCAGTTTGCTAAGTGCCAAACAAAATAAAACTGGCCCACTGTACCCCAACCCCTCCAAAACAACACAAAGCAAGCTGAACTGTAAAAGCCTATTTCTAAAGCTAATATCTTGCCTGCAAGACTGGGAGGGCTATGAGAACTGATGGTTGAAAGAGCTTTGGAAAAGCCCACACATTCCATGGAGAATACCACTACCTGGTGGGGGCTAGGCATAGCAAAGTACCTTCCTGCCAAAGAAAGAAGAGAGATCTGATTTGGGATAGAACAAAAACCAATGTTACAGTATATTTCAAAACAAATGAAAATTTCAATAGTAAAAGATTTTAAATTACATTAGATAGTTCTAATCACTGGTGCATGAGTATCTTAAAGTTTGATAATTACACCAGAAACTTTATACTGCATATTTACCACAAAACTATTTGTTCATGCTTTAAGAAAATGGTCTGTAACAGAAATTTCTGTGAATGAATTAAAATGTAATTACATTTAACAAAGTTATCATTCAGATGAAAAAATAAAGCTGTAGCCTTAAAAAATAAAATAAAATAGTTTAAAAACTAACCAGGTAAAGCTTTTGAGCGTGTCTGTTCTTTGCTGGGAACATGTGCACCTCCACCAAATACAGCAGACCACATTTTTTCATTTAGAGGGTGGGCCACAATCCGAAATAGTTCGTTACTAGAATGTGTTGCCAAGCCATGGATGAAGAGACTAAGATACACTGCTGTGAGAATCTCACAGAGCAAGACTGTAAGCCCTGACTGGGCTTCCTCCCCAGAAGAATTCAAAAGTCGAATTAGAGAAGTTATTCCTAGGAGAAACAACAAACATAGCTACCATTAGCTATCATTGACAATAAATTAATAAATAATCAACATTTCCTAATTTTTGAAAAAAGTTACAGCATCAGGATTAAAATATTTTCTGCCACAGATTCATAGACTAGGAGAGGTTATTGCAGTTAATGCATAAATGTTGAGCTACTTGTTCAATTTAGACAAACGCTGGAAATCTGTTATCTGATTCAAATCTGATAGATAAAATTTCATTGCCATAACAAATGTTTTTCTATTACGACAAAAGCAAAATTATAAAAAGTGATATAACAAAATATTTGAGTTATTTTAGTATGATGATAAAGGAAAAACTAACATTACATAACTGGATAATTTGTAATAAGTGGTGAATAATAAACTGGTATCAATTCTAACAATAGTTAACAACAATGATTATCATACAGCAAACCCAAGCCAAACCTACTTTTTCCTCATCTGATTAAATTCAATAAGGCTAAGAAAAACACTCACACATATATAAATTATTTATACCTGGCCACTGAGCTGGTGATGTATTGGGAGTTATGGCTTCATCTAAGCTTCCTGTTTTCAAAGAATGTCGATGGGGAAGCAGTACTGTCTGATACACCATTCCAGTAAACTGATTTGTTTGAAATGAACTAAGAAAAAAAAAATTTAAATAATAACAATCTATAATGACCTACAATAACAACGATATAATAAAACAATAATAACATACAATGATCTAAAATGAATTTCACACGTAATACTTCCATGTTTTAGATCTATCATCTAGGGTACCTTAAATACAAAATTTTGTGTATTAGTTATACTGCTTTACACCTAAGTACTGTGCTTTATAGTCTAGTATTATAATAAAACAAAGTGCCCTTTATATTTTCTAAATTAAAACAGATATGATAGCTTTTAAATATATTTACTGTAAGACATAAAATATGTACAAATGAAAAAACTATATCATTATTGACCACAAGTAGCAAGCTTATATATCAAAATTTAAAACAAGGTTACTGAGTTGAAAAAGTCAGTTTAGGTTCAATTTGATATTTAATGGCTATTCTACCCTACACTAGGGTAGGTTATATCAGGTATATGCACCAGATAACAGGTGTTTAATGAAACACATGGTTTCCGTCCTCATGCGATTTATAGTCTGGTGGGGGAATCAGACACAAATAATTTTATCATACTGTTTTTAAAGACAAAACCTATGCATACAGTGATATGAAAGCAAAAGGGAGGAATGTTTTCACACAGTTTGGGAATTCAGGGTAAGCTTCTCTAATTAAATGGCACTTTAAGCTAAAACTAAATAAACTGATCAATGGACAAAATAAATTACAGCTTGACACAAACTATGAAATAAATACGATAGAAAAATGGTACGAAAAATTTGTTAAACCCTGTCAGTAGTTCCTATATCATATGTTAAGTAAATGAATATAATATTTAAAAATAGCACACTTATTTGTTTAGATCTGTTCTAACTGGCAAGTTGTCTTAGTTCTAACAGTTTGATACATATGGAAATAGCTTCTCTTGCTTTACTTTCCATTTTCAAGATGGAAGAGTAACAAAAACCAAAAATCTCCCCTGCTAAAGTAAGCCTATGGAAATGATAAGAAAGATAAAAATATGTTGATGAAAACAAAGCCATACTCAGTAATAAGAAAGTGAACTTTTGGAGGACCAAGGTCAAAGAAATCAAGTTGAAGCTACTATGGGAATACATAACCAGAGTAGTAAGTTGAGGTGACCCCTGGGAGAATTCAAACACATAAGATAAACAGATAATCAAAAATCAACACAAAGGAATGTTGACATCATGTAAGAGAAAACAAACTCAGCGACATACCTACACCTGAGGAAGCAAAGACCTACCAGAACATTAAGGAAAGTGGTTTATACTCAGAGATGTTAAAAAAAAATAAAACTAAAAAAAAAGACAGTAAGTTATTTTTTTTAAGTGGCTATTAAAATAAATAAAGAGATATTAAAATTGAAAATAGAATTTCTAAAACAAACTCAAATAGGCTAAATAAAAGACAGGACATTGCTGAAGAATGAATTACTGTCTGGACAATGAAGCTAGGATTTCTCCTGAAATGAAGCAAAAAATAAATAAAGAAATAATGAAAGGGATCATTTCAGAGGAAAGCTAAAAGAAAAATAAGAGGGACCCACAAGTTCCAATATCTGTCTCATATAAGGAAAGAGAAGAGAGAAGATAAAATATTTGAAGAAATAGAGTAAGGGAATTTCAAAGAACTAAAGAAAGATATAGACCCCCACACTGTCAAACAACATGTTTTCAAAGCCTAGATAAATTATCTAGGCTTTAAATTATTTAGGCTTTATTATCTTTATGTCCTAAGTGAAACCGTTAGGACATAAAGAGAAAAATCATAAACATCAACTACTCTGTAAAATTTTTCTCAGTTCCAAGTCAGTCACTCCCTCCTCTGTGCTCCCTGAGATTTTACTACCTATCATCTTATAGGACATATCATTTAAGTATGATGTTACATATCATTTATCATTTCACATGTTTGTCTCTAACTAGATTGACCTTAAGGAAGGAGATCTTATTCCAGCGTATATCACAATGTCCAGCATTAGACAGTGATCAATAAAAGGCTGCTAAATAAGTTATATTGTGAAGAGTTTACTTGAGATGCATTTGCCATAAAGACATATGCTAAAATTTCAAAGATGAAAAAAAAGGACTCAACACTTCAGCCATATGCTTTTTGCATTATTTAAGGTGGGCTGCAGTACACAGGATTTCTAGAGCAAGAGCATACAAATTCTCAAACCTCATCAGTTACTGCAAACATTCTTAAATTTCACAAGATATTTACCTGTAGTTATGACTACCACAAAGGCACTGATAAATACAAGCAGAAAGTGAAGCTGCTAAAGTATGCATTACATATACCTGGAAAAAAAAAAAACAACAGAGTTATAACTTTGAAAAATGTAGCTTTTTTTCAAGACCTAATATAATCAACATTTTAAAAAAGATGAAAAAACGATTTTGCCCTTATAAACTATTTCCTTTTTCTCCCTAATACTCATTTCTGTCTGAAAGGTCTTGTGACAAACAAATTAAAAACACACACACAAACAAACACACAAAACCTGAGGACTTTGGCAGAAATTATAAAACAGACACCTACTACCTAATTTGTTTTAAGGGCAAACGAGAACAGATGTTAGCTTATTCAGTAGTGCAATGAGCCATGCATTAAAAGCAAGCCCTCCAAGACTTAAACTGCTCCTTCTTCAACCAAAATATGAAGTCCAGCCTGGTAAATGACAGTTCACTTATGAACAGATCACTGAAGAATATGCTATCACACAGTCGAGTAACTACAGAAAACAATTTGAAGAGAGTGAAATTTTAGAGAAAGAAGGTATGAAAGACAGCAACTGAAAGGCAAATACGTGTACTGAGGAAGACAGGGCTCCAAACATGGCATGACAAGAGAAGTAACAGAAGTAGATCTGAGGATGAGGGAGAAGCTTTATCTAGGTAAGAAAGGAGGCTAGACTATTAAAAGACCAGGTTCTTGATCTAATTATAAGGTATGATACTCTTTGTGCATATTAAAATCTAATTGCTATTTTTCCTTCAATGATCAATAGACATGTGATATGAATTAAAATCAAGGACAACATCATATGAATGAAGACAGCGAAGACCACATACAACAGACTACAAAAACGATAATATTTTCTAGCTTCTCCAATCAAAAGGTGGAGTCTATTTCGCCACTTACTGAATTTGGGCTGAGACTTGCTTTGTGCAAGAGGACACGGCAGAAGTGATGTGTTATTTCTGAACCGAGTTCTCTAAAGGCCTTGCAAATTCTACTTTTGCTCTTTAAACCCCTGGAACCACTATATGAAATAATCCAGGTGAAATGGTTAATTTTATGTGTACATTTAACTGGGCCAAGGGGTGCCCAGACGTTTGGTCAAACGTTATTATGGATGTGTCTGTTAGGGTAAATTTGGATGAGGTTAATATTTGAATTGGTAGACTGAGTAAAGACAATTGCCCTCCCGATTGTGAGCGGGCCTTATCCAATCAATCGAAGACCTGAATAGAACAAAAAAGCTGAGTATGAGGGAACTTCTGCCTGGCTGCACTGAGCTGGGACACTGGTCTTTTCCTACCTTGGGACTAGAACTGAAACACTGGCTCTTCTTGGGTCTCAGGCCTGCTGGAATCTGGACTGGAACTTACACTATTACCTATCCTGGTTCTCAGGCCTTTGTACTTAGACTGGACCTACACAATCTGTTTTCCTGGGTCTCCAACTTGCCAACTGAAGATCCTGAGACTTCTCGGCCTCCATAATTAAGTTAGCCAACTGCTTACAACAAGGCTCCTTCTATAAAAACACACGCACACCCTACTGGTTCTATTTCTTTAGAGAAACCAGGCTAATACTCTAGGCTTGCCTACTGGAGAATGAGACACATCCCAAAGTCTTTGGTCATCCCAAAGTTTCCTGTCAGCCTTGCAAACAGTCTGCCAACCACCAGAAATGTAAACAAGGCCATCCTAGGTCATCCAGAATCCAGTCAACCTGCCTGCTGACCAAAGACAAATGAAGGTATCTAGCTATCAGTCCAGTTGGCCCACAGAATCATGAGCAAAATAAATCATGGCTATTTTAAGCTATTAATGTTTCAGGGTGGCTCTTAAGCAGCAAAAGCTGATACACCAGGGTTATGCTTATTATTTGCTTATTATTAAAGTTGAATATGGAATAAAGTTTGGTTAAAATCAGCACAATCTAAACAAAATTAAATTCCTAATTGTATAATATGCAATGTGGGTATTTATTCTACTGAGCAGTATAGGAAACAAAGTGACAAAATTAATTTATAAGGGTTAAGGTTATCCAGGAAGGTAGAACTGTAGGAGAGGCTACCACTAGACAAAAAGAAAATGGATGGCATGATATCACAGCCTGTGAGGTGGGGGAGAGAATCAAATGCAGACTATGAGGAAAAACAAAGAGATACTAGTACTTTTACATAATATTAAGTTTCTGTCTCTAAAAAAACCCCAGCTTTTTGGCTAAGTGTACTGCTGAAGATTTACTCATAAGTGTGCATACACACTATTACGCTTACCAAAATGATGCAGTTAAATAAGACGAAGTAAAACTTAAAAACTGAAGTACCCTATTGGGTATAAGTAATACAAGTAAGATGAACTTGGCCTACAACCAAAAGTTTTCTTTGATCAAAACCAATATAAACTTGGCAATGAAACAATCACTATGCATAGGATGATGTTTAAAATTGTTTATAAAAAGCCTTAACACTTATCTTTTAGTTTTATCATAGTATATAGGTAAATTAAATGTCTGAAACCAAGCATACTTACTTTATTGCTTTGGATATCAGGATGGGGTGGTGAATCAAAGTTTATTATGGCATGCAGAATATCATGTGTTAGATTACTAAGGTGCAATAACGGATTGGCAACTACTGTTTTGGCACTGGCTGTACAAGCAAAGAGGAGAGGTACTGAGGTTTGTTCTGAAAGAGGGCTAGGAAATATTGGTTCTGCTGTTTCCTTAAAAAACAAAGGGGAAAAAGGTTAATCAACTATTTATAGTTATAATCCATTAAGTAATTCAGGGTCTCTTTGAAAAACTTCAGAACAATTAAAAATTAAAAGCATAACAAACTTTTACAGAGTTAGAAGGGACGATCAACCTTCCACCAATTATAATGAAAACTGATGGGACAATACGCTCGTATCATCATCTCACAAGGCATTCGTATAAGAATGTTTAATATGAATTAAGCAGATCACAGGGTCTGATATCAAACTGTCCTTAAACCACAATGCATTCACAACTCTAGAAATCCATAATATGAAGCACCACACAAAAAGCAGAATTCCTTAAAGCAACCATAATTAAGAAAATCAACAATTTTAACATTTTAAAACTAAAAAAGCAATCTCAAAAACTGTTTTTCATACAAGTAGTATTTTGACTGGTTATCATGTAAGTTACATACCTGCTGAGATTCTTGTAAAAGCAAAATCAATTCCATTCTCACAGATGCAAGACCCCCACCATGGGATCCATGCAGTATGCAGTAACTAAGAAACATCCTCAAGAGTGACTGATATTTCAAAAGCCACTGTCTTTTTTCCTCAAAATTTTCTCTCAGTTGTTTCACTTTTGTTTGATGAAGCAAATCTTCAGCATCTTCATTTAATCCAAATGCATCTCCATTTTCACCAAATGCAGACTGTAATTCTTCAGGATCTGAACAATAGTCACAAGTTCTCTGAAGGGCTATCACCTCTTTTTCAAGCCAGTGGTACAGCTGGTATCGCAATTTTCCACCATCTATTTCATATCCGGTAGATAAAGTACGAAGTTCTACCGTGAGAATCTTTAAACATGCTCTAAATTTTAACTGAACTGCAATGATATCTTCTGATGGATTTAAAATGTCATGTTCATCTAGTGTGCTGAGAGAGTCTGTGTACTTAGAACTTGTTTCATCTATTTTTTTCCCTACTTTTCTCTGTAAAGGTTTTAGTTCTTTCATTGAAACAGGGAGATCCTCATTTTCTTCATCGTTATCACTGTCCCATTTTAATTCTAAAGAGTCATCCTGAAATACAATACTTGGTTGGCTCCAGTCAAAAGAAAGAGTGGAATTTGACTGCTTCTCTGAGGAACCCTCTGAAGAAGATCCAAAACCATTCATCAGTGACTGTGACCAATCAATAGCAGAAGACTTATCTTCCCTTGCATCCAATTTGAATGGAGAAGAAGGAGAACAGACTTTACTAGTATCCAGAAAACTAGATGTTCTACAAAAAGGTTTCGTTTTTTTGATGACTTTTGGCATCTTTGATAATACTTCCAAAGCCAACATAGGGCAGCCAGCTTTTAAATGAGCACTGGCAGTAGTAAAAAATAATCTTCTTTCACTTAAATTAATTGTTCCTGCCAGTCCACTTTTTCCTGTTAAACTCATGTGTGTGGAAAACGCATCAGATGATCCAAAATGACGTCTCAGCAAAAGAGGATGTGTTCTTAGATAATTGTAGAAATTAAAAACAGCAGGATTGCAGGCTGACATCATGACTTGATCTGAAAGTAAATTCATTTTATGAGCCAAGAAAAATTCTTCAAGGGTTGTACTGTAGCCCTTTTTCTCTACCATGGCACCTTTATCTACCTGGTCTTCTAAGAAAAATTTAAGAGACCAAACTAATACATAGCACTGAATAGACAAGAACACAGTTGTAATGAAAGCGTTCTAACATAGTAGGAAAACAAAGATTATGCTGATTTCACATCTCTTCAGGTAACAATCTAAGACATTTTAAAACATCCAGTTACACACTCTTAGTTCTTTTTCTCCTACTTTCCTGGACACTTCATCTCAGTCAGTCTGCTTTGCTAGATCCTCCTCATCTTCTCTACTTTTAAATGCTGAGTGTCCTAGAGTTCAGTGCTTGACCTCCTTTCTATCTACACTCCTTGAGTTAAATCCTACAGTCCCACAGCTTTAAATACCATCTATATGTGATAACGTGCACATCTCTATTTCTAATAGCAATTTCACCCTGTAAATCTAGAATGCTATATCCAAAGGCCTACATTACGTTTCCATTTACATGTACATATTCTTGCCTCAAGGCCTTTTTATTTACTGTGCCCTTGGCCTAAAAACCAGATATCTGCACTGACTGATTACTCACTCATTTCAATTAGGTCTCATCTCAAAGGTCACCTTATCTGAGAAGTCTTTTCTATCTAAAGCAACACTCTCCAAACTCTGCTCCTAGCCTTCCCCCTATCACTTATCTATTGCTCAAACTAAAAACCCAGGAGTTAAACTTGACTCTCATTCCCTTCATATTCCATATCCAATTCAGTCCTATCTAGTCAACCTTAAAATTATAGTTGAAATCCAACCACTTCTATTTCCCTGTTTATCACTATTTTCTTCAAAACATTTATATTCAAACGTTGAAAACATCTATGTTCAATAAGAAAATCCAAAGTCCTTGGTTTTCAAAGGATTTAGCTTCCTGGTGGGGGGGGGAAATAAAAAATAAAAAACTGTATACATAACTCTGTCTCCCCAACTAAACCATAAAGTCTTAGACCATGTACGTCTTCAATTTGCTCTGCATTATCCTTAGCACCCAACAGTGTGCTCTGAACCTGACAAACACTAATAAAACTTTTAAGCATTAACATCTTAGAAGTATAGCTTACCATCATCCTCTCTGATAGGTTGCTTTATTAATGTTTCCAGAGCACTACTATAATCTTCTAAAATCCAATATGCCATACTCCGAAGAAAAGGATCATAATGCATATTTATATTCAACAAATTGAGTTCATTGACAGGAGAATCAATTCCCAAAACTTTTTTACGTAAAATAGATTTGTATGTTGCAGATGTATCAAATTCAGACTCACAGAGTCTTGCTATTACAAGAGCTAACTGAATGTCATTCAGTTTCTCAAGACATACCTTCAAAAACAAGAAATATTGTTTATAAATAAGGGTATCTTTCATTTTAAGGTAAACTCAACTCACTAATAACTAGATGAACACAAAGCTTTATTAATATCTGAAAATAGTGAACAAGGACAATAAACAAAACATATGCTGCTTGCTTCAGCAAATCTACTTGACAACATTTATGTTAATTTATCTGGTAGTACTAAATACATATTTGCAAAAAGAATTAGCCTAATGAAAAACCACTGAATAATTGCTAAAATGACACACTTTGTTTTATTCTTGAGCTTTTACCCTTCCCCATCCACCTCAGCAGACTATAATGTTTCCAAATCAAAAAGATGTTTTGAATCACTTGTATGAAACTCTGAGCAAAAGGGCAATTTGAAACAGAAATGTTATATTTTAAATATTTATAACTTTTTGTAAGGTTTACTTAGAAATAATTAGCTAAAAATTTCCTAAGGTTTGTCAACTAACACAGAGCCAAATATACGTCCGAATGTGTTTAAAGTGACAGGACAAATATTTTATTTTTTTAACCTGTTCATAAATATTCTTAAGAGTCAGATCAACTACCTATCTCTACCAACCAACACAACCTGGTTAATTTTAATTCTGTATAAATATCATTCAAGCTAAATGACAAAATTTTAAAGTCACCATTAACTATTACCAGGTACTTCAGGCATTAAGCCTTGTGTTAGTTCCACTATACTTGAGTTGAAATTAAAAAACAAAATTGAAACCATGAAGAGCTTAAAAGGATGACAATGCTATTTTTAAAAAAATTCATTCATTACCTCAATTGCATCTCTGAGGCAACCAGCTAAAAGAAAAAATGCTGCTGAATGTTCAAATCTTTGTTTTCCTAACAAAGAAAAAGCATTCTTTAAAGCTGCTTTACGCCATCTCTCATCCTCAAAATTGTGCCCAAAAAACTGTGTCATCTTGGAATCTTTTTGGGATCTATAAAGAAAAAAGTTTGAAAATTTTGGAACATAATGCTTCTACATCAAAACCAATTGTTATGAAGTTAGCCACTTAAAAGTTAAGACTCAGAAGAAACATTTACCAGTTCATAAATTACTATACATCTGCTGCTTTTCTGAGCAAAAATAACATTTATGGTAAACATTTACTTTTCCATATAAATTTCAGAGATTATTGAAAACATTCTTTCAAACTATGAAGAAACTACATTAACAGCACTGTGAAAAATTATTTTTAAATCTATACAAAATATATAATTTACATTAACTTCTGTGCTATTTTACCATTTAAACTTAATCAACTGCCTTTAGCCCAACTGCCCACCTGAAGATGACTTTGATGATAAAAATCCAAGGAATTTGTCCCGAAGCAAAACAATCCTAAAAGATCTAGTCTCTTACAACTGATACCATGATTTTCCCCCAAAGGTTGCTGATCATATGGATATATCTAGAACTGAACCCCAAACGAATAGTGAACTATTTATGGTGATCACGCTCACCAAGTCTAGCTGAGAACAAGTGAAAGAGAAAAATTCTAAATGACTCTAGCAAGAATGGGGTCAGGGCCCTTGGGAAGAGGGTGGTTTGGAAGAATAGCCTGGTCCAAGAGCTCCTTGATAGGGCAGAGGGTAGATGTATCTTCAAAGCTCCACCAATTCATCTTCTTCCCCACTCCAGATAAAGTTTCTGGTTTAGTTTTTGTTCTACAAGAGCATCATAAGAAGTTATTAAAATAAGCAAAAAAAAATGTTTTTCTGGACTGATAAACCTAAAAAATGCTAATGTGACCTCATCAAGATTCTTCTGCTCTGTAACCTGGGCTTCTTTCACATGAAATCTCTTAAATACAAAAATAACTAAGAATCCACATGAATCACACTAACAAGAACAACAAATCTTTACTTCATACTCTGTGGAAAGTTTTTCATTTTGAAGCAGTTTTTTCACCTACCTATATAATCCCCAAATCACAGCTTTCTTTTTCATTGCAAGGTAAAAAATGGCAGCATCTAAAGGATCATTCTTTTTATAAAAGGCTGCTTTGGCTACCTATAATTAGAAAATATTGGTCAAAATTTCACGGTAACAGTTTTTAATTAAATAAACAAATACTTTCCTTCATATACGAGACTGTCATACATTCTCTACTTAAATGTTCAATAAACTAAAAAATGTGTATGAACACACACATGTATATGTAAATTTATTAATTTATTAATTTATTTTATAATTACAAAAGTAATCATGGTGGTGGCCTCCAAGATTACAGAGATGGAAACAGGACTACACTTTTCATTGCAAGCTCTTCTGTACTGTTTTATTTTCCTAAATGTGTATATATATTATTTTGTATATATCAATAAAAAATGCTAATATATCAACTAGCAATTTAAGAATTAGAATATAAATTGTTAAAAATTATGCTATTTTGAAATATAAAGACTATTTAAAAGCATTTTACTGCTAAAAAAAAAAAGAGTAACAGGAGAGGAAATACGCAACATCATGTAAATAAACATGCAATATATATTAATTCATTTTTACACCAAAATAAAACACTCACCTTTTCTATGCATTTGCGTAAGATGCGGGTATTCCGGACCCACCACCCCACACCCATAGCTCTAAGTTCAGACCATGTGGGATCATCTTTCTGCATTGCTGGCAACATGTTCAGCAGTTCTTCTTCTGCTACTGAATGAAAGGCCCAGGCAAAATGACTACTAGACAGGCCTGAAGAAATATCAAAAATAATGTTTATAAGAAAATAAATGATTATATAATGATGATCAGAAATGTGTGTTCCATAGTTGCAATAAAAATGCCTAAAAGTTTATATAAGACTCACAGAGTTATAACTGTTTGGGGTTGGAGGGAATATGGGGTTTTTTCTTGCTTCTCCAAGTAACCCAATCATCACATCAATATTTTCTACAATGAGCATATATTTTCTATAATTAAAATATATTTTTTTAAAAAGATAAGGAAAAACGCTTATGGGCAAATGCCACTGTGCTGAGTCTTTCTATTCTATAGTATGTCTGACATCCTTTGGTCAACATTTGTTGTGTGGATTTAATTCCATGGAATCAAAAAAGCACCAAGGAGACAGTACAGCTGGTGAACAGAACTTAAGACTGCAAAAACTCTGGAATCAGAATGCATAAATTAAATTCTAGCTCCACCCTAACTAACTATATAACTTTGGGCAAGCTACTTAACCTCTTGATTCCTCAATTTTCTTATTTACAAAATGTGAATAATCATGGCACCTACCTCATTACATTGTTGTGAGGATTAAAAGAAATAATATAGTTAAAGCATCTGGGATAGTACCTAGCACATAATAACTTTTATTACCCCATAATCACTATATTAATAAGATACTTTTATATTTATAAAGCATCATTTACATTAGCAAGTCTCTCAACCTACTGGCCCACACATGTGGGGTTTATCGTTCAGCTTTTTTTTTTTTTTTTTTTGTGGTATGCAGGCTTCTCACTGCTGTGGCCTCTCCCGTTGCGGAGCACAGGCTCTGGACGCGCAGGCTCAGCAGCCATGGCTCACGGGCCCAGCCGCTCCACGGCATGTGGGATCTTCCCGGACCGGGGCATGAACCTGTGTCCCCTGCATCAGCAGGCAGACTCTCAACCACTGCGCCACCAGGGAAGCCCACTCCAGTATTTTTATGCAAAGAGGATGAGATGAAAACAAACATTTTTAACATAAATTAAGGAAATTCAGAATGTGTCAAACTTGTTGGCATTATCATATCTGGGCAAAAACAAACTTAAATGTTCTTAAGCCTCTCTTCTACTCGTCTTACTTCCTTTTACTAGATTATTGCCAAAATCACCTTGGTGAAGGAGTTGAGCTCGATAAGCTGGAAGAGAAGTTGTAAGAAAAGTATGAAGTCGAACAGCCAAAAGAAATTTTAAGCCACATTCATCAAGAGTTTCTCCACCTATAAAAAAGAAAAAAAAAAGGTATTTTTACTTGTAAAAACCCATTTCATTAGCAAAAGACAAGTAAATGCTAATAATTCTGGCAAGCAGGGTATGTCACAGCACCAAATACAGGGACAAAACATTGTGTGAAACTGACAAAAGTTATCAGTCTAAATATTATCTAATATTTCTTTTTCCTATATAATTATACATTACAGAAAAAAGTTGTACAGTTAAATAATTGAAAAAATAATAAAGGAGAATGAATTGACTCAGAGTCTCTGACATATTTTTAATAATAATCTCCTCTGACACGAATATTTTAATTTAAATGTGACTCAATTTTAAAATAGTTTAACCTTCCCTGTAATATTATCCATACTGATTCAAGTCACATACCCATTCCAATAACTGCTAACACTGGAAGAAATGGCTATATGGTATGGGGGCCTGATTTTTACTTTAAATGAATAAAAACATAAAACACTTGTAATATAGTCACATCAAAACATAATATCTACTAATAATATTTCATGTCGCAATTCATGACCAACTTATTTTTTCTTAAAGTTTTAATTTTTATTATTGTTATTCTTTTTTCTTAAATTTACCCCACATTTTCCTTTCAAGGGGCGCATCCTACTGACATATCTGGTGCACAAGGCTAGACTGTTAATCAGATCTTATTTGAAATCTGATGGGAATTCTACAAATCTATTCATAACTCAGGAGATTAAAAACAAAAAATGCTCTTTGGGTGAGGAAAAGACCTAATTTTATTAGGCTTGCTTGCTGCTATTCTAGGAAGGAGTATACCTTAATGTTAATTTTTTTAAAACCTCAATATTAAAAAACCCAAATTAACAGTGAATTATTACAATGTGAAAAACAAATAAAGGAGAAAGCACCTTTTATTTTGGGGTTTCTAAAGTAATTATTTATTAAGAATGTTAACTTTTGCTAAACTCAAAAGCAATTAGTTGGATTCTTTATTAAGTAGACAGGTAAAAATGACTTGGCATAATGAATCTTTGTGTACTTTCTCAGAGTACTATGATTTATGGGATAAATAATATATATTCAAGTTAAAACTACTGTGAAGGCAACAATGATGATTTTAAAAACCTTCATGGCTGTCATTTTTACAGAAATTATTTAAGATTATTTTCTGTGAAAAAAATAAGTAAAAATATTACCATCAGTTTTTCCTCTAATCCTATACCCAATTTAATTTTACCTTGGCTTCTGTCTCTGCTTTCTCCAATATCAGTGCTGGTAGTTGCAATTGTATCTGCTAAAGCCATCAAAGACATCTGCTCCATCCGGCTGAGTCCTGGTAAACTAGAATGAAGTAAGTGGCCAGAAAGAACCTGAGCGTGCTCAGGACCAAAGTAAGTTGGACTGTATTGTGAAAGGTCAATAACCCTGGGCTTTGTATTTTCTTCATCTGTCTTTAACACATGACTATCAGTCATTAAAGCTGACATCTGAAAAAGCTCATCATAACTTTCTTTTGACAACTGGTTTGAGTTACTTAAGGTACTCTGATTACTAGATTTCTCCAAGGATGAGTAACAGCTATCATCATCTGCGGCGAGTAAGGCATATAAAGGAAGTGGAGGGACAGAATCGATTTCTGTGTAATCTGTATTTTCACTCTTGTTGAATGCCTGGGGGTCTCGAGTAGTACTTCCACTAGCACTGATGGTGAGAGACCTAAAGCGGCGCTCATGATTAGATTCAGCTTCATTCAGAGCCACAACTTCCCCAGCAATGCACTTGACAAGATGTGACAAGATGGCCTTTGCTCTCCGAACTTTGCCAAGATCCATGAGTTCCAAAAGCTGCAAAGGATGGTACTGAGGTAAAGTTGGGGAAAGAACATGAGCTGCTTCAAAAAGACCTGAATCTTCCATACCCACAGAAGGATCAAGCGCAGTTTTCTTTCCACAGATTTTCTGTGCAAGACTGGTCATGGATCGAGTCAGGGTTTTCTTTGGAGGATGTAATCCAGAACTTGATGAGTTACTCTGTTTTATTAAACTTATTATAGATGGAGTGCTCCCATTGTATGAATCTGTTGTAACAGGTTCTTGTTTAGAAGATGGCTGCCATTGGGAATATACATGCATTTCACAATCCATTCCTACCACCAGGATGCCATCCCGGACCCATGATAAAGAAACAGGAAAAGGTGGAGAGCCTTCTACAGAAGAAACCAAGTCCATACTTCGTAACAGTACAAATTTAGAAAGAGGCACAACTTTAGTACCTTCCCAGAGAGGAAATGCCAGGCTTTCCTTACCCGTCTGTTCTTGTACCTTGCCAGCCAGGGGTCCATACATAAAAAGTTTTGATCCAATTCCTACAGTAAGAATATGAGAACCATCTTCTCTAGACATCCAATCTAAGTGAACTAAATGCTTTGTGTTTGATGTGACACTCTCTTTACTGGATAAATATACCTCTTGTTTATTATAGGCCACTAAATTGCTATCAATACTAATGCCAGAATCCAACACTGTATTTAACTCATCTAAATGAACTGTCTGTTCAAGGACCCAGCATGAACCTCCTGTAGACTCACATTCAAAAATACTTACATGCATCACAAAGTCCTGAGAACATCTACTATTAGACGTAGGCTGCTTATATGCTACTGCTAAACGATTTGTGTGTGCACAGCTGACTTCTATAGGCCTACCAGGTACAGTTATACTACTATTGCTCTGCAGTCCATCTTCAATAAGTAACGGCCATTCTTCCCAAATGTATATAAGATCCATTTCTCCATTCTTTGAAGTGGCAGATTCTTCAGCTGTTACTCTACATCTCCAGAATCTTACTTTCTCATCTGAGCATGAAGTTGCCAATAAATAAGGAGCACTGCATATGGGATATATGGAAGAAGAACTCAGATGTCCTAAAACAAAAATAATCCAGTAACAAAATGTGAAATTTGGTTAAATAAATCTGTTTTCTTGTACTAAAGGTTTTAGTCTTTTGCATGAACTAGTGTTAACAACATGACAATCAATATTTAGCTTAAGGATCAGTAAGATGCTTTTAATGACGTCAAAAAGGTACATAAGAAGGACATTATTACCAAAACCTAGAGCTGAAAGAGAACTCCGTAATAATTTATAAGTAAGGACTCTTGACTAAATGTGTAAGTATCTTATGCCTAAATCAAATAGCTAGACTAAGGCAGAATTAGAAAACCTAAATTCTAGTCCTGGTTTTCAATCCAGCATTCTTTTCACAACTCTTTGTTAGCATTATATATTATTATAAATCTTACTTTAAAGATATCAATACATTTTTAAAAATTTGTCAATATTCACTGGCTACTTCTCTATAATATTTTTTAATACAATTTTGTGAATGGCTCATGCTTACCTAAGTACTAAAAGAGTCCTCCATGATTGAAGTGTATTTCATATAAATGACGCTGAGAAGATTCCTAAGTGGGACATATGTTTGCTTGGGCTTAATGTAATTACATACTCTTAATTTCCTAAATCAGGGGTTGACAAACTTTTTCTTAAAGGGCCAAAGAGTAACAACTAGGCTTTGCTAGCCACAGAGTCCCGGTTGCAGCTACTCAACTCCACCAGTGTAGAACAAAGCAGCCATACACAAAAGTAAACAAATAGGTGTGGCTACGTTCCAATCAAACTTACTTACAAAAAGGTAGGTGACCCATAGTTTGCCAATCCCTATCCTAGACTATTAAACATAAACTGCTAATCGTAATACAGAAATGTTATACAGAACATTTATTATATTTTAAAAGCATATTTCAACATAAGTTTTTCTTTAAGTCCTCAAGGACTTAGCAGTACTGCATAAGGACACAATTAACACTGTCTATTAGTTTCTCTGAACTGAACAGAGAATAAAGAGCTTACCCTTCCCAAAAGTCTCGGTTAAAATAAAAATTCTCAAGACTAGGAAAAAAAGCTGTTATCACATGCTACTGTTTTTGCCAAACAAAACAAATTTTTTCCTTTGCCCTAGGACTTCTCTTTTCTTTCAAACTCAACTTGCGCCAAGGATTATTTTTAGAAACATCTTCAGTTTCTCTTAGATCTGCCATATAGTTTTTTTAATAGAATTCAGTAGTGAAGATTATACTGTTCTGGCTAAGGATAACAGCTCTTAAAACTGTGTCAATACAAAAGTCATTCTATTTCAAACTTTAACTTGCCTTGCATTGATGCCTCTTTTATTAAAATATACAAAAAAAACCCAGAATGTAAAAGTTATCAGGACACTGTTAATACTCCTGCTAACTTCACCAATTAGAAAAGATTAAGTACCTGATAATGTGGCAAACTGAAAAGCATTCAAAGCAATTAGTCGAAAGTGATAGACAAGTAAAGAAGACCAAAAACCCACACTGTGACTATGAAAATGAAAGAACTAGGTGATAAAAAGATGGATTTTTGTCTTGGTTTTCATGATACCGTTGATACTTTGATCTTTTTTGTACACTGGAATCACCTGGAAGGCTTGTCAAAACAAGACTGCTGGGTCCCACCTCACAGCTGGTGATTTAGTAAGTCTAGGGTGTGGCCCAAGAATTATTATTTCTAACAACTTCCCAAACAATGCTGATGCTTTTGGTCTGGGGACCACATTTTGAGAACCACTGCCCTAAGGATAAGGATGACAAATATATATATCAGGAACTACACACTTAGAATCCTTCACAGCACAGAGCTCCAGGCAGCCAATACCAGCATTATCAAAGTTGGCAAATAAGGTGCCACCCCATTATTATCTCTGCCCTGGAAACTTTCGCTTTGTCTTCACAAAAGGATAATAAAAATTTGTTTTGGAAATCAATATTTAAGACCACAACTGGCTGACAAATGCCAGAGTCATCTGAAAACGTAATGAGAAATTTAAATTTTTAATTTAGGGTACTTAAAGATATTCTTTCTATTTCTGTTTCTGTGTAGATTTTAAAAGTGGGAGTTGCACCTATTTTTAAATACACAGTAAGTACTCATGCATTATGAAGTTTGATTAGTCTCCTTTTACAAAATTTACAAACCTGCTGATGGCTTAACACTTATTATCTCAACTCCTTCTGGCAAATGCAACTCTTGGCTATAAACCATTTCTGAAGACAGAGTCAACTTGCTGGTACTCTGGAGATTTGCTCTGCAAGCCTGATACTTCTGTGAAAAAGGGGATAAGATCTTCTCTGGAGAAGAAGAATAATGTTCTTCTGGCTGCCAAACTGCTTCAGATATTTTTGTATCTACTTTTTCATCTATAAAACATAAAAAAAGAACCAAAAACTGGGAGAGAAACCCTGTAAACATTACAATTGCTACATTTTATAATCCAAAACTACCTTATAAAAGACAAAAAAGTTAACATATTAATATGATTCTTTACGGCAAGAAAATCAGAAAATTGTTTTTTCTTAATTAACAGAATAAACTATAATGATCCTCTCTCAATAAAAACAGCTTTAAAAAATATCCACTGAACTATCTAACCATATATAATGTTAACCTAAGCCTACTTAAAGTTTAAAAAAAAAAAAAACTCACCCAATGAGACAGGAATGGACTTCAAATGCAAATTCCACATGTGTAACAATGAACGGTTGTCTTGGGTGCACTCTATTACAATTAGGTAGAATTTTTCTGAAAATTCATTAGGTGAGCTGCCTGTTGGTATAAATGGTGTATTTCACTACTAACATGGAAAGCTGAGATAACTTTATATATTATATAAATATATCAATTTATCTTTGCCTAACATACTCTACATTTTATTTCTCATTTCATGAAAAATTCTTCTTTACCTGCATCAGATAATATTCTGTCTTTTCCTAGTCTTTTCTTCTCAAGGTTATTCAAAATGAAGTCTTCTTGAAAAACATGAAGCAGCTGGGTTTTTCTGCCTTGCTGAATGTAAATAAATACCAATGTAAGTTGACATACATATTATTTACCTAATGCTAAGTGGCCAGAAAAATAATACTTACAAGTTTGGTAATGGGATCTAATGCAATAATGCATCCTGGCCTGGCTGTTGACTGTTGACTTACGATGTTAAACACTTCACCAACATATTTCTGTTTTTGAAAAAATGGATATCTCCTTTATTAAACAATTAAAAAAAATACTAACAAATGACATAAAATTTCAGGCATAACAGACAAATAATAAATAAGTTCAGGTGAGACTAAATAAATTCACAAGTCCTTTTCATTATAAACATTTTACGATTTTACAAAGCAATTACACAGGAATGAAGAGAGTTACAGCTCAGCTGGTGCAGAGAAAACCAAAAGCAATGCTTGGTAATTGTTAAGGGGAAAAAAAGTATTTTATATTTATAAGTGTGAAAGACTGACTTCAATCTCATGGAAATGTTCTAAGAATCAAGGTTTTTTAAGCATTAATTTTGACAAAGAAAGCTAAAGAAACAAGTTAACATACTATTTACATATGCTGATTTATTGAGCCACTTATCTCCTGACTGCTCTAGTCAAGCACACA
The DNA here is from genome assembly GCF_059928025.1 of Delphinapterus leucas. NCBI lineage: Eukaryota > Metazoa > Chordata > Mammalia > Artiodactyla > Monodontidae > Delphinapterus > Delphinapterus leucas. Next base: position 99,439,561 of record NC_143131.1, on the reverse strand, counting down.
TTGTTAAATTCAATGTTCATCATACTGGATCCATCAGCAGCATTTGATTCTGTTGATTACTCCTTCCTCCTGGAAATAATTTTCTTCGTTTTGGCTTCCATTATACACCACGCTCACCTCACTTTTAGCAATGGAATGCCCCAGGGTTCAATCCTCCTATCATTTCTACTTTCCAGCTATAGTCTCTCCCTCAGTGATCTCACTCAGCTCCACAACTTTATATTCTGACAACTACTTATTTTCTATCTTCAGACCAGGCCTCCCTCAAAACTCCAGAGACTAGCTTACTAGATCTCTTGGATATCAAACAGGCATTTCAAAATTAACATGTCTAAAGCCCGGCTCTTGAATCTCCCTGCTCCTCAAAATCTGCTGTTTAGGGACTTCCCTGGCAGTCCACTGGTTAAGACTCCACACTTCCAATGCAGGGAACACAGCTTCAATCCCTGGTCAGGGAACTAAGATCTCACATGGCAGGCAGCGTGGCCAAAAAAAAAAAAAACCCCAAAAACTGCTATTTATACTTCTCATCTCAAGGCAAACCTTGGGAGTCACCTTCTTTTTGTCACACAAACCCCACATCCAGTCCAATCCTTACTATTCAATGTTCAAAACACATCCAGATTTGACCAATTCTTAGCATCTTTATCACCACCATTTCCTACCACTCTAAACCCCTTTGATTCTTTCCTAGACTACTGTAATAGCTTCCTGAATTGTTCTCTCTGATAACACTTCTGCTTCCCATGTCTAATCTATATAACAACCAGAGTGATCCTTTTAAAGCCTAAGTCAGATCATATCACTGTCATTCTCTTCACTAGTTTTTATGTCATTCAGAGTAAAAGTCAAAGTTACTCTCAATACAATCTGGCCAGGCTCACTTTCTGATTTTATTTTTGACTACTCTCCACCTCACTTATTCTGCACCAGCCACAATGGTCTCCTTGATGTTCCTTACATACCAAACATGCTCTGGCCTCAGGATCTTTACACTGGCTCTTCCTGAAATACTCTTCCCTCTACATATCGATATAGGTAGCTTTTATCTCCTTCAGGTCTTTACTCAAATGGCACCACTTCTCTGAGGTTTTCCCTGACCAGCACTTTACTTGGCACTCCATACTACTTTTGCAACATTGTTTCTCTCCAAAGTATTTATTAATATATTTTTACCTTTTTTCTATATTCTTTCACTAGAATGTAAGCTTAGATTTTTGTCTGTTTTGCTCACATCTAAATTTCCAGCACTTAAAACAATTCCTGAAAAATAGAAGGCCCTCGAGAAATATACGTTTCTAATTTGACACTATATATGTTTTGAAAAACTTTGTGATCTGTAAAACCATGCAATAAAAATAACAGGGAAAAATCAAGATGGGAGCAGACCACTGACCTATGCAATTCTGTAACCAGAGCATTAACAAAGACATTAATTGATGGTTGAGAGGACAGTTTGGCTCTCTTAAACAGGAAGCTCCGTATGGCTGAAAGTTACCTCAGGGCATATTTAAAAACACAAAAACCAAAAGAATGGAAATACTGGCTTTTGGAGGTGCTGAGACAATGCAGATGGTGGGTTGCTATTAGTTGGGCACAGGAACAAGTGCCCTCTGTCATAAGACAAAAGCTTTGCAATGGTGTTGAAAAAACTCCTGCCTGTAGTGCAACCAAGCTGAAAGCTCCTTCCTCTTGGTTAAGATTAAAATTCCACTCCTGGTATTTCAGCTTCCCTTGCCTAGAAAAAAACCTGCAGATGAACCAACATAATTCCATATACTGTCAGTAGTCCCCATTTATCGCTGAGCAAAGAAGTACAACAGTGGGCTTCCCTGGTGGCGCGTGGTTGGGAGTCCACCTGCCGATGCAGGGGACGCGGGTTCATGCCCCGGTCTGGGAGGATCCCGCATGCTGCGGAGCGGCTGGACCCGTGAGCCATGGCCGCTGGTCCTGCGTGTCTGGAGCCTGTGCTCCGCAGCGGGGGAGGCCACAGCAGTGAGAGGTTCGCATACCGCAAAAAAAAAAAAAAAAAAAAAAAGTACAACAGAAACACGTATTGTAGGACACTAGACTCTACTTTTGGAATGAATGAAAGATATGGTTTCTTTTTAAAGGAGGTTAGAATCACTGTAAGAGTAAAATGTGAAACAAATTACTAAAAAATATACATTTTATTACAAATTATATGTCACAATTCTAGAACATGCCCAATAAGTATAAAGTATCTAAAAACATTATATTCTTAGCTTCAAAAGCCATTTACTTACAGAAATGTCAGGATTGGAAAGCTCATATAGAAGTTTCTTGGCATCAATAACTGCTTCATATAATCTCAGATATTGTCCATCACTTGCTACAAAGCATGCACTAGGAGAGTTGCAGTATGCACCTAGATGTATTTTAAAAACATTTGAAATTTAACCCTTAAGCAATAATGTCAGAAAATCTCAAGTTCTTAAATAAAAATCAGAATCCTTACCTAGACAATAACTGGGTATAAGAGTGGGCAGCCATGCCACATTGGAAAATGCAGAAACATGAAGAGAATTAATCCGGGCAAGCTCAGAAACACCTCCAGAAAAAGACAATGGCCCAACTGGATCAACTCTCCAAAGAATAAGCTCACTGTAAACTGCATTGGGATCCTGAAAGGCCATGTCAATAGTGCTTTTATTCTGTTGTGCCAAAGAACATTCTTCAATATTCACAGCACCATAAGGTTCCTTTTGGTTATCAACATCTGGTGTCCTTAATGCGTTATGGTGTGACGTTGTCAGCAATAATGGTAATACTGAGTGACAAGCTAAATCATTAAGATGAAAGCGATGACCACAATATCTGGATTTGTGGGAAATACTGAGAACTGTAGAAAAGGCAGATTCCTCGGCAAAACTGACAAGCCATTGATTCAGGGAGCCATCAGCATGCTTTGAAATCATCATAACATTAGGGGTAAAAATGCTTAATTTTAAACTATTAGTTGATTTACTGTGACCAGAAGATATAAGCATTGATGTGGAACGTGTCAGGCTGGAAGTTTTTTGTTTCCCTTGCTGAATAGCCAAGTCAACATTCTTGGTACAGGCATACATCACTATGCTTTTACAGAGAGAGTTTGCATCACCTGTGGGGAAAGCTACAGGAATTCTGGAAACAAAGGACACCTAGAAGTAAGAAAGTAGCATTAGAATTCATGAAATTATATAAAGAGGTTTTACAAAACAGTACCCACATTTAACAAGTAGCTCTCCAGAGATCATAAAAATAATACCTGTACTTGACGAAACATACCAGGCTGGTATTCATCCAGCCAATCCACATGCCAAACCAGCAAAGAACCATCCATGGGATGAATACTGAATAGCATGTCTGCATTTTTACTCCATTCAGACAGAAGTACTTCAATCTGATGATCAATGGCAGCTGATGGTAATGGTACAGAACTTGAATTTGGTACCAATTTATCACTGCCCAATTCCTTCTTTTCAAGATTTATTTTCAGATCATCAATACCATCATCGATCTCTATAAGCAAAAGGGTTCATGAACCAAGTAAATACAATCAAGCTACTACTAAAAATTAAGAAATATCTTTACAAATGCATTCAAAATGAAAAACGTAAGTTTTCATATAAACAAGAAATGGGGTTCCCTTTAAAAAATAACTTTGCTCCAGGAATATAAGGCCACGGAGTTAACTCAGTACTCAGAAGGCCTATAAGGCTGATTCAGTGGATTATTAGTAGAAGGACTAATACTAGACTGGAAAGTAGGTAAACTGGTTTCCAAACCCAGATGTACCACAAGTAACTACTTAGAAGTAAGACACACTACTTCTCTGGACCCTAGTTTTGCTCATGTTAACATGAGGGAGTTGAAATTAGGCTGAATTTTTTAAATATATTATTGGAATGTAATTTGTACTTTCTTCATAATGTCAGATTCATAAAACCTAAGTCAACCACACTAGCCATCCTCTAGGTGTAAGCATTTATAACTGATATGACACCTTAAAGAAACTATTTTAAAGAAATACATTTTATAGTGCCTAATTTCCAGATTTCCTTCAACACATGCCAACTTATTAATACAAATAAATATGTATATTCTGACCTCTACATCCAAGCCCCTATTCCTGGTTAGGAATACAAAGCCTTTCTTAAGAGACTATCAAAAAATGTTAGCTTGTTTACCAGTTTTTAAAAATTAGTCAAGACATAAAATCATTAAGAAAAAGAAAAGTAACTCAACAGAAAATTAGGCAAAAGGCACGAAGAGGCAAACCACAGAAGGGTTAACATAATTCTGCTCAATTTAACTCAAGAAAATTCAAAGTAAAACAAGACACCATTTTGTCCATATCAACGGCCAAAAAATAATAAAAAGATCCAGTGTTGGCAAGGATGTGAAAAAAGGATATCTGCATATACTTAGAGGGAACATATACTGGTAAAACATTACTAGAGGGTACTCTGACAGAACTTATTGAAATTTAAAAATGCTTATACACTATGCTAATTCCCCATCTAGGAATCTACCTTACAGAAAAATTGACACAAAGATGAAGAGATGTGTTACTCTACCATTATCAGTATATAGTGAAAAACAATTTAAATCAATTTAAATGGCTATCATCAGAAAAAATGCTTAAGTTTTCTCTTGAGTCTCTTGACTCAGGAGCTGTTAAAAATGAGAAAGAAAAGTGCCCGTTACTGAATTTAAAAAGCAAGCTGCAGCACACTATTTTCATTGAAAAATGAACTCCCAAAGTACAACTCTTTAAAAAAACTACCTTTATGCATATATTTGTGTGAGCATAGAAAAGAATAAATCTGGAAGGACACTCATCAAACTTAACAATATGGAAACTTTATACACGCCTGTATTGTTTAATTTAAATTTTTTTTAAAGGGGAACGTGCAATCTTGTAATTAAAACAAAGAACAAAAACATTTTTGATTTCTCTCTCTACTTGACTGAGGCTGAATGCAAACCTTAAGGCCCTAGTGTACTGCTTCTCAAACTTTAATACACATATAACTCATCTGGGAATTTCATTAAATTACAGATTCTTGTAGCTCCAGGTGGAGCCTGAGATTGTACATTCCTAATAATGACAATGCTGCTAGTCTGCAGATAGTCCTCTAAGTAGCAAGACCCTAGTGGCTGACAGAAGCATAAGTATGGAGAAGTCTAAGTCCCTATATCATCATCAGGAAAGAAGCCACCTGGAACAGGAACATCTATATTGGATTATTAAATGAGCTAGTCCAAATTTGTATTAAGCCACTGCAATTTGAAGGTTATTTCTAACAGTAGCTGGTGTTACCATAATATAAAAATCTTTGCTATTTTAAATAAAACTTTATAATTTTTATCCTTCTTAAAGCTTTACCTTCATCAGATTTTACATCTGCCTGATTAGAGTCTTCTACACTCATCTCAGAAGATGGTTGCTCAAAACTTTTTCTAAGTTGTTGTAAAAAGACTTCCATGGACAAAGAAAAATGCAATTCTTTATTGTTTAGCCAGTGTACCACAAAAGGTCCACTCTTCTCTTCATTTTCACTTAGACTCAGAGACGTAATAGAAGGAAGAAGTGGAATGTCTATAAAGAACAACAACAAAAAAAATTAAAATTTCTATTATGCTAGCATATAAAACATCCATGTCTCTTATTTTTATTATTTACTGTTACATTTATCTTTAAACCTCTGCCATACATTTTATTTAACCTATAAATAAGACTCACAGTATAATGGTTCACACAATTATTATTAATGAAAACAGACTTACATGGTAAATTTAATACACTTACTGTAAAGGAAATAAAATTCTACATTATATACTGTAACTTATTTATATATACATACATATACATTTTTTTCTATAATTTTAAAAAATATTCTCATTAAGAAATATGTCTATAATTTGCAGACATGTTAATAGGGTAGTCTTCTTAATTTGTATAGAAACTTTGGTTAGAAATATATTTTAACCTGATCTACCATTAAAAATGCCATCATTAAGTTGTCAAAGGAACCAGTGATATGTTTATCTCAACAGCAACAACTTTCTTTTACTTAACAGACCCTCATATTAACTTTTTTCATGACATACCTATCTAATTCTAAGATAGATACTGCTTATTTATTAGCATCAAGATTGAAGTTAGAAAGTATGAAACTGAGGTTCCCTTATATTCAAGAAAAGCATTCAAGACAAGCCAACTCAGCTACAAAAAATTGTTCCTTGGTACTACTTTTGAAATCATTGCTAAGTATACTGAAGTACAAATTCAGAGTAAATTGTGAAAAATGACAATCCTAACTTAATAGAGGTAAAGAAAAATTTGTCTATCATTATTAAATAAAATCCAAATCTAGATCATGCTGGTGTCTGCTGAACATTATAGGCTGGAATGGATTCAGGGAAGGTAAATAATTTTCTCCAGAGCAAATCTACTGATTTTTTTTAAAAGGAAATATAAACAATTTTAAGTATTTGTTCAAATACCGTCTATTGATGGACACCCATAGGAACAGTATTATAGGGGATGAATGGTAAAAGAAGGATAGAAGAATCTTTTTCCTGGTGGGAGGGAGGGAGACGCAAGAGAGAGGAGATACGGGGACATATGTATATGTATAGCTGATTCACTTTGTTATAAAGCAGAAACTAACATACCATTGTAAAGCAATTATACTCCAATAAAGATGTTAAAAAAAAGAATCTTTTTTCTGTCCCTTCTTATTGGCGTTGGGTTCTAAGAGTTGATGGATATTATCTAATCCAAGCGCTCTGTTTATTATTATATATTCATTAGTATAATTATTTGATTAATATTTATCTATCTCCTACCTAGTTATATGCTTCCTAAGAGCAAGGACCACACTGTTTTGATCACTACTGTATCTCCAGTTCCTACCACTATCTCCAGTTCCTATACTGGCACAGACTAAACACCCAATAAAACCCTTGAGGGGCTGAACTGCCAATCCCACTGTTCCTAGGTAGATACACAATAGTGTTAGGGTTTGAAAGAGTGTCCCCAAGAAAACTAAATGGGTAGGATTTTCTGATTTTCAACTTACAATCAACTCAGAAGAGATAAGCAATGCCTAAAGTAGATCACAGGCCTAGCTGTAAAGTACACAAAATTAGGGGCTTATGCTGACTTTTAGCAGAAGCATTCCGGCTGAAAAGATACTCACATTTCCTTTGCCTCCTGACCTCACCCAAAGAATCTGATGAAGTCATTTTTTATGAGAAATCTTCATGGAAAGCGTGTAAGAACTAGAACTAAGAGAACACGCTATTATGAACTCCTCTCCTGTATCATTTTCCATTGATGGACAAATAAGTGAAGCAATATCTGAGTTGGGCCTTGCAGGAAAGTCATTCTAACAGACCTAATTTAGGGAAAGGAGTTTTCACAAGATCTAATATAGCTCCTAATATTATTATTTTGCTTTGATTTGCCCTACATGTATGAATTTTTCTTAGGGACCTACAATCTAAAGAAAGGTTTTAGAGTTTTCCTTATTGGAAGGTAGTCAGGGAGATGTTACACAGGAACTTAGGGTTTATTTTTTTCATAATACCTCAGCCTTTTCCATTAAAGTGAGAATTCAAGCTTTCTTTATTCTCAAAATATTGTCCTTTACTCAGCAAAGACTTTCAAAATTATTCCACTGACCTAGAGTTGCCTCTGGATACTATAAGTGCTGACAATGTACATTTTTTGATAAGGTAATAAAACAATTTTTTAATAAAAATAATTCAATATTCTCCCATTTACATTTTCATGGCTCATGGATTTTGGATTCTTTTAGAGCTGGGACTGTTGTTAACCATATAAAATTTTAAAAATTAGCAAATACTCTTTATTCCTACCACAGGTATCTCAGCACTTTTTAACTTATCAAAGTACTTCTCACTTTGATTCAAGTAACTAATGGACTGTATTTATTGCTATGTTTCTTGAAGAATGCAATCTAGTGTGTTATATGGAAATAGGTTATGCTTAATTTATGTTTAAGAATATCTCAAAATACATAAAAACTCATCAACAGTGGTTATCTTCTGGGAAGGAAGACTAGGGTGGAATAGAGGTAAAAGGAGGATTTTACTTTACACTTCCTGTACAGATGGCGTTTATCATGTGAAAATATTATTTTTAACTTTTTTCCCAGTAATATTCTAAGGTTCCACTTTTTTTTTTTTTTTTTGCGGTACGCGGGCCTCTCACTGTTGTGGCCTCTCCCGTTGCGGAGCACAGGCTCCGGACGCGCAGGCTCAGCAGCCATGGCTCACGGGCCCAGCCGCTCCGCGGCATGTGGGATCTTCCCGGACCGGGGCACGAACCCGTGTCCCCTGCATCGGCAGGCGGACTCTCAACCACTGCGCCACCAGGGAAGCCCTAAGGTTCCACTTTAAATGCCCCCAACTGTGACCACTTGGTTTTTAAACTCACAGAAAATATTTACTAAAATGATAAACACTTCAGTCTTCAAATTCATAGATAAACCCAGGTATTCTAGATCTTTCAGTCTGTTTCATAGTACCTATTTGACTACAGTGATAAGTTTCTTAATTCTTCCAGTTATAATTTCTACATATTTCTGCCCTATTTCTGAAATGGCTTCCAAAGATCAAGTACAAAACCCACTGGTTTCGTTTGAACAACTATACAATAATTATAAAATACTACTCTGAGGTGTTAACCTCTTTGTTATGTATTAGCTCAAATCTCAACGTTTGAATAAACTAGTACAGAATCTCAATGACTTATCAAGATCTAAAATTACAGACCAAATCACAGACTTAAGAAGCAAACAAGTAAATAAAAACTTCTTTTTCTATAATCAGTGAGCTGGCTATAATGAAAAGTTAGCTAAGAAAGTCACCTACAATTTTTTACTTATAAAAAAGGAAAAGTATAACTTATTGGTTATAAAAATCAATCTACTCAATTTGAAAAACATTTTCTGAACAGTGCTTTATTACCCGTGGCTGGGTTGATGCTGGCTGCAATATGAAAGTGGCAAAGTGCATTGGCATGCAGTGGAGTGTTCCTGTGAACGTGATGAGGATCTTGCTGATGTGGCAGGTATCCAGTATGTGCTACAAGTGCAAGTGATCTCCTCCGACCTCTACGAAAATGTTTCAGATTTACCTGTGAGAATAAAAACAAAGTCAAACAATGCAAAACAAAGTAAAACTAATGCCTGTATTGTCATAAGCATATATGTATAGGTTACATAATGACTGTTAGATAGTACATATATCCTATTTCAGATAAGTTTATATGTACAAATATCTTGCAGTATTTTTGTACAGCAAAATTGAAACCTGGAATAAGCCTGGAACTTAAACTGCTTGACTCTTCTTTTAACCATCACACAATACTTTAAATTTTTATTTAATATTTTCTGAGAATTAACTACCTAAACTTAAAAAAGTTTACAATGTGTGTGTGGAAAATGATGTCCCTATGTATACTGTTCTCTTTGTATCCTCAGTTTACTTCCTATGACCACAAAGCACTGAATAAAACTACCATGATACATTAGGATGATATTTCATAGTTTGCAAAGCACTTTCACAGAGATCATCTCATTTGACCCATAAAGCAGACAATGCAAATATTGTTATTCTCATCTTTCATATGATAAAATAGTTTATAGAGAACACAAGGTCATCTAAAAGTGAAACAAAGGTCTTCAGATTCCTAGTCAAGGACTTCTTTCAACTATTATTACACATAACCATTCTATCAGTGGTTGAGTCTCTACACAATATATACTTAATTATATTCTGTGTCACTAGAATACTATCTAAATTTGAGAAATAGTGGTTCCATATTCATACAAAACATTCAAAGATAAATCATTTTTAGGTCACTTTCTTGTTTTCAATATTAAGAAAATAATAATAAGAATCTGTGTTAACTAGTCTATGTTGAATTACCCCCAACACCAAAAACTGGCTTTTACTTTCCATACTATAGTAATTAGTAAGGTAAATAATTCAAGTTCTTGGAGATTTGGAAGATAACAAATGTAGAACAGAATCTGATAAACTACTCTAATCATTCCTGTAATTATAACAGGACGAACACCCCAAGCTCTAAAGAAAGAAAAAAAATTATTTTTACAGTCAAATCTTTGCATTCTCAGAACTTAATTTACGTTATTTTAGCTAAGTCAAGTATAATCATCCTTTTGTTATCATCAGTTAGCCTAAGGTTAATTTTGTAATTATAGGCAGTTTTATGCTAGACAAAATCCTTAAGAAAACTTGTTGAACCCAAAAACACCCGAAAATCTTCTCAGAACTGTTTTCCTAAGACATATATGTTTTTTCATAACTATCCATGACTTTGAATATTAATTAAGATGAATGTTACAAAAAAGGCCATGTACGAAAGATTTTAAAACTTGTAGGAAATAACATCTAACAAAAACACTCACATCTAAAGCATTTTGAACTCGTTCTTTACTGGAAGCATTTCTCTTGAAGTTATTTGTTAAATTAATTGGTTCAGTCCAATGGCTGCAGTCACCTCCATAGAGCAAACAATCATTTGGTAAAAATGTCTCTACCCAAAGACGACATATGTTATCTTTGCAGCAAGTCAACAGTACATTACATACAGAAGCCCTAAGGAATAAAAAGATTTTAGAGGCAAAAGTATAAATTTCCCACAGTATCACATTCTACAATGTTTCTATAATTATTTAAATGCACACAACTAAGGTATCAATGAAGAAAATGTCAATATACATTTATGTAGTGTATTTAGTCAAAGCCATTACAACTGAGTTGGGTATTTGATTTCATCACATCAAATGCTTGCTAACCTATTCTTTTCTGCCTGGAACTCAGTAGTTCCTGTTTCAGTAGTCTAAGGTTCTTCTTACATCTAAATAACAAAAACTGAAATCATACCATACTTGCTCAGTTAATAAACAAGGAAAAAACCTGACTTCTTCTATTAAAATTTTCTGATTTATTCAGTGGATGTTTATTTGAATTATTTCACAATGCTTCATTTTTACTTCCTGTAAAGGTACATGCGCTTGTCACTAATAAGCTAAAGTAACCAGTACACTTACTCTTTCCTTGCCTAACATATGACAAAAGCAGTCAAGTGCAATAGAAAAATTCATGATTTTTTAGCCACCTCCTTCATTAGTCATTTTTGACTTTCAGTGAATTTACTGTCTTGCCACCCCACAAAATAACAAAACAATTACATATATGTTAATAAATCCCACAAGCATCAAGAGCTCAAAGGCTGAAACCCTATTAACAAAGACTACCTTTCTACTGGATAACCCAGGAAATTAAAAAAAAAAAAAGTTGCAATATCCTATAACAGACACTTATTCAAACATATCTGATTAAAAGAGAACAATCAGTAGAAGGTTTCTATCAAGTAACCCAATAAGTTAAAGAAAAAAATTAAAATATTCCGTAGTAGTCACTTTTTAAAACAAACGTATCTACTTGATTTAAGAACAATAGCAAAGGCGAAGAAAAGGGAGAACAGCTTGCTTTGTCTTGGTAGCTCTCTCCTTCAGATTCCCTCCTCTGTTTTAACACCTCCCTCCCTTCCCCTCCCCCCCTCTGTGTATACTCCCGTACTTTTCTCCCCTTTCCATCTACTCTCTGGGCTTCTCTCCCTCTGCTTTCTCCTATAATTCTCTGCTTCTCACGTTCTCCAACCCACCCTCCCTTTCCACCTCTCCTACCTCTCACCGCTACCCCCTTCCTAAGGCCCCTCCTTCTTCTTACCTTTCCAAACCCTCTGTTTCTCCTTCCTTTCCCCAGCCTTATGCCTCTCCCTCCTCTTCCTCCTTCATTTTTCTCCCTCTTTTTCCCTCTCCCTCTGACCTTTTCCTCCCCTCCTTCCCTTAGTTTCTCTCTAGTACATTTAAATACACACAAGCAGTAGCAATGAGATTAAAAATAAACAGAAACAGAAGAAAATACAAAAAGGCAATATGGAAGTTCAAGGTTCATAGTGCCAATCAGTAAATGGCAGAATGGGAAGGCTTATAATGAAAGAGCAGAAGATAGGAGACTAAAGGCCTGAACAGACAGCAATCAGGAGAGGTACAGAACTTAGGCAAGATCAACAAAGCAAGCTAAAAAGTTGCAAAACTCAGAAGCATGGACAGGGCTTCGATCCCAGATGACTCTCTTCAGGATACCACGCCTTACAAATAATGCCACGCCTTACAAACAGCTGGCAGGTAATATAAGCATGGCATAGAAGAAATATCCAGATGTATTTGAGACATTGCTCAGGCAATACCTCCCCCTTCCTCACTTCATCAAGTTATCTTATTCTCTCTCCAATAAGCGTATCATATTCAGGTATAGCACTCTCCCTCCCAACCAAAAAAAAAAAAATATATATATATATATAGAGATAGATAGAGATACAGATATATAAATGAATGACCTTATATGGGCAACCATGTGATGGGTAAGTGTCTGCAACAGCTGTCCTATCTTTTTTTTTTTTAATTTTATTTTATTTAGCTGCCCTATGTTAATACAACAAAAGGCTAAGATGCTTTTGAAACTAGTTATGTAGAACCAACTTTTGGACGTTTTAGGGGGATATAACCAGACCTCCTAACCTGTCCTACATACACCAATTTTTAACTTGTAAAGAAGTACATGCTCATTACAAACACTTCCCCATTCTTCTCTCTCAAGCCAGCAGGCCCTTTGTATAAAGTATTACCATCTGGTTAAGCATCTTAATTTTAAGATTCCATATCAGAAAGGATAATGGTCTTTGATGGGATCTCTTTCATCCTCATGAGAAAGGGTCAGCCTTCCCACTATATATCTGCAGGCAGCTGGTGAAACAAAAATGAAAACTAAAAGAACTAAGGGAGATTAGCTGGTTCTTTAATGAAATGGATCCAAAAATGAAATTCTGGAAACCTTGAAAAGATGCCGTAACTAACAGAAAAGTCTAGCTCTGTATCAGCTCCCTATGTTGCAGAATTTAGTTGATAAGAGATAAAATAAGCAGGGCAAAAAAAAACCCTTAATATGCCTTTTTGCTGTCATTGGGCATTCATAATGCCCCAGTTTAAGGTACTGCCTCTGTATCCACTGTGATCACTTTTGCCAACACTAAGTGAACTAGGTCAGGAGTAGATGTGACTGTCCTCTCTCAAAAGATAAAATATTTCACAAGCCTCGTTTTTAGTATTCTGGTGGTCTAACTGGCTGCATATGAAAATACCTGGAATAGAAGAAGAAATCAGCCTCCGAAATAATGTAATCTTCTGATAGTTCTAAAAGGTTAACAGTTTGTGATGACAGCTATTTTTACTTTACATTTGTCATAGCTCATTCTATTCTAAACACGTTTTTATACGTGTGGGCAATGATCTCAGGGGTACTAGAGCAACAGTTCTTAAAGTGAAGCTGGAGTAAAGGTGCTTTCGCTAACAATACAGATTGCCCACACCACTCTCCCTTAGCCCCAAAACTGTGAAACATACTTCTAACAAAAGAACCATCACTGTACCTACAGTGTCCTACTCCTATGCTTTGTTACACTGTAGGACTGAGGTAGGAAGAATGGTAACTACTGCACTCCAAAATAGCTCAAAAAAGTCTAGGTATAACAATGATGGATATATGCCATTATATACTTATCCAAACCCATCGAATGTACAACACCAAGAGTGAACCACAAAGTAAACTATGAACTTTAAGTGAAAATAATGTGTTGAAATAAGCATCAACTGTAACAAATGTACCACTCTGGTGGAGGATGTTGATAATGGGGGAGGCTGTGCATATGTGGGGGACAGGATTATGTGAGAAATCTCTGTACCTTCCCTTCAGCTTTGCTGTGAATCTGAAACTGCTCTAAAAAATGTCTAAAATAATTTTTTAAATATCTAGGTATACGCTGCTGGCTCAGAAGAGCAAAACTAAAGTCAACAAATGATCTAGGTATGCTACCATGGATCAGCTTAAGACATCTCAGATGACAAAAAGATAAGGGAAAACCTGTACTGATCCATAGTGTGGCCAAATTGAGAATGGCCATGTGGAACAAAAAGGATATCTATACTTAAGTAATACAATAGCTCTGTAACTTACTAAATATAGGCAAAAATTCAACAGGATTATCAAGTCTTGCAAGGACTACAGGAAAGAAAAAAAGTACTAACAGGTGTGTTTGTGCATGCATGTGTAGGTTAAACTAATACCTAGTTTACGGCATCATAATGTATTAACCCATGCACTTCTCCTCAAAGATGCTGGGTGCAGTTAAAGAAATATTTGAGGCCTTATGGTATATGTTCTCAATAAAGCCTTTTTTTTTTTAATTAAAAAAAAAAAAAGGGAAACCAGAGGAGATATAGAAGGGACAAGATAAGGGAGTGAAATGTGAAAAAGTTGATGCAAATGGCAATTTGAAGAATGATTAAGAGATGAAAGAATTGGATACATAACATAGAGAAGAAAACGATGCACAACTCTGTCACTTAAAGATATCTGATCTAGAGGTAAATTATCCTTTCATATGGCTCTCCTCTTAAGCGTCAACCATAGTTGACCGGTGGCCAGAGGTTTGCAGTCCAATAACAATCTAGTATTACTTGAATCTTCATAGGCAAAAATCCTAAAGGAATGATTCTCAAAGTGAGAAAAGCAGTCAAAGTCACAAAGATGATGTTCTCTTAATACATGGGAAAAATGACTAATCCACTGACCTAGGCATATATTTGCTTGTTTTACGCCAGGAAAATCCATTTACAGCTCGAGGATGGGCCAGATATACAAAAGAAAACTCAATTTCTCCTTGGGATTGTTTTTCTGAACTTTTATCTGGAGAGGTAACAGATGTCCGCCAGTTTTCTACATTATACCATACCTTTAAAAGGCAGTCATCCTAAGGGGAAAAAAAAAAACAAAAAACATCCAGATCAGAATTAAATTAAAGGTTAAGTCAAATACCAAAAGTAAGATTTTTCTCCCCAATTAAAGGAACTTAGGGATGTGAAGAGGAGTTGGGCATGGAGAAATTAGGAAGAAAATCTCTGATTCTGATACTTTTCTACTAGCATTCCTTAACTGTTCTTTAAGAATTAATGTGTGTGGATGTGTGTATTTTGCAAGGGTTGGTTCAAGGAAAATGCTAGTTACCATTTGGTACGGAAAATAAAGTCATTTAGGAAAGACCTAAAGATGAAGTTAGGGCTTCACGTGCCCACTTAGCCAAATACCAAATAAGAAAAGCATTACCATTAGCAGACTTCAAAAGACTGGTGATTTTTGAAAACACAGTTTTTATAAATTACCATGTGAATGTTCAAAGAAAATGTTGATGATAACTAGTTAGCAACTACTACTATGTAAAATATTCTAAGCACAATCAAAATTGCATCTCCTAATTTGAGAAGGAAAGCAAGAACAAGAGAGACTAGCATGTACCAGGTTCTGTTCTTAAGCTATTAATTGCATTCCCAAAGCTGACTGTAAAGTCAATTAGATTAAACAGCTCTACTTTTATCCTAAAAAAACCTCACTGAGGGTTTAAGGTATATCTCATATTCTTAGTCTGCAGGTTTTGAGCCATGGGAACAATAACTTCAGACTATTAGTTGTATGTAAAGTGCTCTGTGAACCAATGATTAAAAATAAAATAATTTCAAGGGAATGCATTATTCTGAAATAAACAGGTAAGAACAAAGAAAAGTTACAAATGTCCTTCTAGAAAGTCTGTAAATTCTTTTACTGTAAATACAGCCTAATATAGCTGTCAGCTAAAAGATAACATAAATAGTAGTTATAGTTGATTATTGACAGTATACTTCATCCATGACTCTGTGCCAGTCACTTTACATACACTGTCTAAACTAATCTGATGATCAACGACCTATGAGGTGGGTACTATCATTCTCAGTTTATACATGAGAAAACCAAGGCTCAAAGAGAGTAACTACTTGCCCAAGATCAAACAGTTGGTAAATGGCAAATTTATACCCAGATCTACCTTTGATCTATGTTGTTTCAATTATACCATACTGCCTTTAACACAATATTTAGCCAATTTTTGCTACTTAACATTTTTAACAGAAAATGTTTTCAACTTAATGAAGCCAGCTAATTTTTTTTGACATTTCAAACTATACCATAAACACAACTTGACAATAGTATTTTTACAAATTACCTTCCCAGCAGTGGCAAAAAATTCTCCATCTGGTGAAAACTTCATTAAATGAACTTGGGAAGCAGTTCTGTAAATTAAACAGACAAGAAATAATTTTCAAGGAAAATTAAATAAGAGAATGCAACATTACTTCTCTAAACTATATTCAGCAATTTGCTTCAAATAGAAAATTTTGTGATAAAACAAGTTTTACACTCACTTTTAAGTATATCTAATATAAAATAAATTAAAAAATAGAAAACTTAATATTAAATATAAAAATTATTTTTTATGTAAAAATATCCATGCATAAGAATCATGTAAGGAATGACTTGTCAGTCTTTTTTTTTTTTGCGGTACGCGGGCCTCTCACTGTTGTGGCCTCTCCCGTTGCGGAGCACAGGCTCTGGACGAGCAGGCTCAGCGACCATAGCTCACGGGCCCAGCCGCTCCACGGCACGTGGGATCTTCCCGGACCGGGGCACGAACCCGTGTCCCCTGCATCGGCAGGCAGACTCTCAACCACTGCGCCACCAGGGAAGCCCTGACTTGTCAGTCTTCAAAGCTTAAGACAAAAGAGCCATAGGTCTCATTCCCTTAGGATGTGAGAAAGAAAGGTTTCATTTTTTAATCTGGAAACCTAATTTCCGGAGCCATAGATACTTATATTCCAACATACATTTACAAGGACAGTAAATCAGTATTTTAAAACGAATTCTGCCTTAAGGCAGCATTTGCATAATTAAAGATTATGTATGGGTTAATGGGAGACTTGCAACTATCATGGATTCGGCCTTCCAAGTTCACCAACATACTTGGTACATAGTTGTCTTTTCTTCTCCAAGGAGCTTCGGCTCATTTCCCTTCATCACCTTCCCTTCTGGCTACCTGTATATACTAATCTCAAGACACTTCTCACTATGATTGCTTTCCTTTTCTTTACCCAAGTTCATGCTTAGATAGATTCATCCTAAATTTATTTGTAAAGCAGGCCAAAGAGATATTTTGTCACATTTCATTCCAAATAAAAGTAACTTTTTCCCCCTGATTTCTAAAAAATATTTGTTTGCTTATTTGTTTGTTTGGCTGTGCCGGGTCTTACTGCGGCACGCAGGATCTTCGTTGCTGCGTGCAGGATCTTTAGTTGTGGCACTCGGAATCTTTTAGTTGCGGCATGCGGGCTCCTAATAGCGGCATGCGGGATCTAGTTCCCCGACCAGGGATCGAACCCAGCTGCCCTGCATTGGGAGCGCAGAGTCTTAACAACTGGACCACCAGGGAAGTCCCTTCCCTGATTTTAAATGTTACAAATACATAACAGAAAATATTGATACAAATGGGTGAAAGGAAGAAAATAAAATCATCCATAGCTTCACCAATACCACAACACTCATTCCCATGCAAAATCACTGTTAACATTTTAATACACTGACTTCCAGACCTCTTCCATATTCCCTCTCCATCTACTTTCTGTGGAAGGGTGTGGGGAAGGAGATGGAAACTGATGCCATATTTACAATCTGCTTTGTAATATTTATTTTAAAATATGTCATGAACATTAAGTAGTACAATGAACATTTTTATGCATCTGGTTAATCCTAAGGACATCTTTAAAACAAATAATTAAAAGTCTGGTCTCCATGATTGTGACCTTTTGCCCCTACAGTCTTTTCTTAAAACAGTAGCTAAAGCAGTTCTTTTAAAAGAGAATTACTGGGTTGGCCAGAAAGTTTGTTTGGTTTTAAGTAAAAATAAGAGACATTTTTCATTTTCACGAAGAACTTTATTGAACGTATTCACTAACCGAACGAACTTTTTGGCCAATCCACTAGATCTCAACATACCCTCTGCTTAAAACCCCCAAGGCCTTCCCAACTCACTCAAAATAAAAGGCAAAAGCCTCACAATAACCTATAAGCTGACTCCTGACTCCCCTATTACTCCTTACTTTGTTCACTTTACTCCAGCCACAAGGTAACATACACTTACCTCAGAGCCTTGCACTAGTTCCCTCCTCCTACAACGTTCTTCACCAGAAGATACACACACATAGCTTACTCACTCACTTCCTTCAGGTCTATACTCAAATGTCACCTCTACTCTTCTTCCCCCTACCCTACTTAATTATTCTCTATCGTACCTACTGGTCCTCATCTAACAGGTATAAGCAGTGTTCTAAATGCACCACAAATGTATGATCAAACCCAACTTTGAAATGTATTCCAGTTAGTGTAATCTTCAGTTGATTCTAAAATAAAACTGGCATAGTTTCTAGTCCAAGGCTTTATTGCTTACTTAAATAACAAACCACCTCAAATAAACAATTAGTATGTCTAGTCCAAGTTCCCACTGTATAACTCTGATTATGATTTAACTTAATATCCTTCCCCTCTCCCAAATGCAAGAAATACATTTCAAATTCTCAGTTCAACCCAAGGAATCCCCTTACTAGATCTGCAGTGAAGGCACTATAGCACTTCTTTGTTCTTCTCTCCCCCATTAGCTCTTTCTAAAGAACTCTTTGCAAAATCTTATTTCCTCTCTACATGTAAACCCTTTTTAACACCCATGATCTGGCTGAGGGGGTGCAAAAAAACACAGAACCAGCTCCTTTGAAATCTCCTTTGTATATTCTATACATATAGGAGGTCTGCCTTACTCTGACTTTGGTATCTGATTTATACCCTATTACTGCTTCATATGAAACTGACTCAGGGGACTTCCTGGGTGGCGCAGTAGTTAAGAATCCGCCTGCCAGTGCAGGGGACACGGGTTCGAGCCCTGGTCTGGGAGGATCCCACATGCAACTAAGCCCGTGCACCACAACTGCTGAGCCTGCAAGCCACGCCTAGAGCCCGTGCTCCGCAACAAGAGAAGCCACCACAATGAGAAGCCAGCGCACCGCAATGAAGAGTAGCCCCCGCTCGCCGTAATTAGAGAAAGCCCGCACGCAGCAACGAAGACCCAACACAGCCAAAATTTTAAAAAATAAAATAAATTTTTTAAAAATATGTAAAATTGACTCAGGAAGAATGCCATTCCTAACGTCCTGTCATACTGATTTACTGGTGTATTGTCTATCTCCCCCTATGTGTTCACAGCTATATTCTAAGCGCTTTTACCACTGTCTGGAACATGATAAGCACTCAACAAATATTTGTTGAATGAATGAAAGAAACTTGGACTTGCTATCTAAAGGGCATAAGAAAAATTAAGCCTGTTGATTCATATTTCCAAATTGATCTCTAGAAAGATGATACCAATTGTATGCCCTTATTAAGAGTATATAAGAATACCTTTTCTCCACTCACTCGTAATAGGTATTATTCATTCTCTTCTTTATGGTTTTGAGTGAAGTCAATCAACTCTTAATATGCTCATTATTCATATGTACTACTGTTTAAAATTTTTCTCAAAAAAAATTTTCTCTTCATTGTCCATTTTTGTTTACTTTTGAGATATGTTATTTTCTAGTTAATTTTTAAGACCTCCTTTTAAAAAAGGCATTAACCCAAAATTGCACATATTTCCCAACAAGTTTTTGGTTCTTTTCCTTATGGTCTTTTTGCTTTACAGAAATTTTTTATTGATACACAAAACTATTAATTTTTTCCTTTTCTTTCCTTTCAGTTTCTAATTTTGGTGTCATACTTAGAAATTTTTTCCATAACTCTAAAATAGCACTTCTCATCCAACAGTGATAGAACACAAATGATAAATGTTAGCCCAATATGTAATTTTTAATTTCCTAGTAGTGACATTTAAAAAAGTAAAAGGAAACAGGTGAAATTAAGTATATTTTATTTAATCCAATATATCAAAAATATTATCATTTTAATGTGTAATCAATTAAAATTTAATAAGAGTTTTACATTTTTTTCTTTGTGCAAAGTTTTTGAAATCTAGTGTTCATTTTATACTTTTAGGACATCTCAGTTAAGTCTAGCCATATTTCAAGGGCTCAAGTGAAATGAGGCTATCATACTGGACATGGTAGTATTAAACTATGACAATTCACCGATATTTTCTTCTAAAATTTTTTCATTGTATAGATATTGCTTCTTCTTCCTTTGAAATTTATTTTGGTGCCAAGTATGAAAGAGATTCTAACGTCATTTTCTCCTCCACAGAGCTAGCAAGTTGCCCCACTGATGTAAAATGCCACCTTATATACTGAATCTCCAAGTATAATTGGGTCTAACCCTGGACCCTAATCTATCTGTTCCTGTATCAACAACAAACTGCTTGACCAGTTGTAGCTTTAGAATTCATTTTACTATACTGTTTATCTTCATTCTTTTCTTCTTTCAGGATTTTCCTGATTTTCCCATATTTGTCCTTTTAAATAAAATTTGAACTATGCTCAAAAGTAGAAATTCCAATGAGATTTTGATAAGGATAATGTTCAACATACAGATTAGTCTGGGAAAAATATACTTCACAATAGGAAAACTTCCATTCAAAATCATGACAGGTGTCTCTGTCTCCTTTTGTATAATTTAGCAAGTTCTTATTTAACTATCTTCATATAGGCCTAACACATTTCTACGTTTCTTCCTAGTTGTTTTATTCAACAATTTAAAAAAAGTAAAAAAGGGTCTGCAGAACATGGGAAATGGTGAATCCTCTGTATATAAAAGGCATGTCAAAATCAATACTTTTTATGTTAGTATGGTTTTACACCAACTAAAATGCATTTATAATATAAGACCACATGGAACAGGTTTATTGGTTTAATCCCCTAATTAATTGCTTACTTGCAATGCCAAATGCATCTCCAATCCCCAAAGTTAAGATCTGTTTTATCTGGATTTTCATCTTCAGCTGATTTCTCCAAGTTAGCACTGGACCACAGTTGCAAACAGCTAGAACCAGTTAAAAGACGATTGCCTAAAATATATATATATCAAAAAAAATAATAACATATATATATATATATATATATCATTCACCAATTACTATTTAGGTATTTAATTAGTGAGTTAAGTACATGCTCAAGAGTTTTATATAATACTATAAAGATAATACAACTTTTTTAAAAAGTCAAATAACAAAAAGATTTGGGGTATGGGGGAGTAAGGCTATATTTTAACTTTGTTGAAGAAACTTAAGGCAAAAAAGGGAACAGATCTTATCTCTCATCCAACAAACATTTAATGAGCATCTTCTTTGTAACAGGCACTGTGCTAGGCACTGGCAATACAATAAGAAATGAAAGACTGTCCTTTTTCATGATGGGTTCACATTCCAGTAGAGAAATATTATGAACAGAAGCATGAAAACATGCAAGTTCAAATATATTCCAGAGAATGCCTCATAATCTCATTATAGTTAAGGGATAAGGTACGTAGTAGACCTAGAAAAAGAAATAAGTTTGGAAAAAAGGGATCATATTGTGAAGCATTTTTGAGGTTCATAAAGAGTTCAGAGTTTGTTATAGGTAGCTGGAAGTTAAAAGTTTTATTTAGGGGGTGTGTAGTTTACATAAGTGTATCTGTATTTTAGAACAAGGGGTCTCAACTGGGAGGGGCTGTCAACAGATGGACGTAAGATGCCCATAAACCTCCTTCCAATGACATACATGCAAAAGTTATAGGTATACTTTGCGCATTTTTCTAGAGAGATATTCCATAATTTTCACCGTACTTTCAAAAACTCCAGTAAACAAAGAAGGGTAAATTATGATTCTTTATAACTCTAGAGATAGGCAAGATTAGGAAAAATTTAAGATGCCGGGAAATCTGGTTAAATGACTATAATAAATACAGATGGGAAATCATGAGGATCTGAATCAAATATTAAAGTAATAAGCATGGATTTAAAAGCCATTTCAAAAAAAAGAACAGAATTTTCATGGCATGACACCAAGTAAAAAACAGAGAGATACAAGAGGTTTCAAGGACAGATTCCAACTTTATGACTTGGGGAACTGAGTGGAAGATTGTGCTATCAAAGAAAATAAAGGCAGTACAATTTTGGCCAAAAAGCTGACAATAAATAAGGCATTCTATCTCTCTGGAAAGATCACTTTATTTAAAAAGTGAGTCTGTGGCAAAACACTGACTTTAGATCAGAAATCCTTGTGTCTAAATCCCAAATAAGTTACTCAATTAGCTATGTGAATTTGATCGAGTTGGGCAACCTCTGAGTCTCAATTTTCTCACCTATAAAATTAGAAGTTTGTGTAGAGCTGTTGTAAGAATTAGCTATAATATGTACTACATATCTAGCACAGGCTAGGCACTTAGCAGAAGCTCAATAAATAATAGCAACTAGGTGGAAAGTCCTATAGACAGATAAAAACAGCCCAAAAAGTATTGATACTAATGAGACATTCCATTTAAATATGGTTATCATTCCACTGTTTAGCTTAGCAACATACATACGTTTTCTTTTTTTTTACTGAGATGTAACTGACATGTATCATTGTATTAGTTTCAGGTTACAACATAATGATTCAATATTTGTATACAGTGTGAAATGACCACCACAATAAGTCCTTAACATTCATCACCACACATGGTTACAATGTTTTTCATGATGAGAACTTTAAGATCTACTTTCTCTTAGCAACTTTCAAATACACAATACAGAATTATTAAGCATAGTCACTATGTCATACATCACATCCCAGGATTTATTTATTTCAGAACTGAAAGTTTGTACCTTCACCTATTTCATCTACTCTCCCCAATCCCACCCCACCCTACTCCAGCCCACTGCCTCTGACAACTACCAATCTGTTCTCTGTATCTATAAATTCAGTTTTGACAAGTTTTCTTTAACATAAACTAAAGGTGAAACTAAGGTAACCCATGAAGGATTAAGAAATTAATATAGAATACAAAATAATTCATCCCAGTTATGGAATGAAACAAAAGTAGGTAAGGTATGGCATAATACATTGATTTGAACAGAAAGGCAGAAGTATAGATATCAAAGTAGGAAAAAAAAGCATTAAGTCTAAAATAGTAAGTCTTATGATTTAAGCAAGATGCAATAGTGCGTTTGGAGACAACACAAAGGCACTATAGTCAGTTTACTAGCACCATCTGAAAAATATTCTTTATATCCCAATACCTGGCATATACTAATAAGTAAATATTCATCAAAACCAAAATACTAGTATTTCACTTAATATATTCTAAATCTGTTTATATAAATAATTACAAAGTTCATTTACAAAAGTAATAATAGCTCCCCAATATATATTACAGTAATAACCCATTTCTCAACCAAACCACTTAAATTTTAAACTTTTTGATTATAAAAAGAAAAATGATAAACTTTTATGTGAATTTTAAATAAATCATGATTTAAAAGATAATGGTCATGAAATGCTGGCAAGTCACTGCTAGATATGTTAAGAAAATAAGTAGTTATCTTCTAATACTACTCTGTAATGATGATTTTAGAAGAACTAAAATACTGTCAATATCAATAACAATATCAATACTACCTTCTAAAGAATTAGTACTTACAGACTGCAGGTACAAAAATTCCAGGCAACTACTATGTCATTACTAAAGAAATATCACTCAATTCAAATAATAAATGTTTTTATTACAGTTATTCATGAGACTTCAAGTAGCCAGTTCACTTGCTAACAATATTTTTATAGGTAAGTACCTACATAAATACCTTTTTACAGAAAGTACCAAGTACTTTCATATATACTACCATATCTAATCATTAAAAAACTATCTTGTGAAATAGATATTACCTTAATTTAAAGTGAGTTAACCATTCTTGATATGTTAAGTAATCTGCTCATGATCACAAAACTTGTAGTCATATATGTAAACATTTATTGAGAGCTTAATATATGATGGACCCCTAAAGATAAATAAAATACTGAATAAAATAGAATTTAAGCCCTTGCATAATAAAAAAAAGGTAAACAAATAATTACAATAAATTGTAGTGCTATCATAGAGTAACCATATAATTTATCATCCAAATAGGAACACTTGTGAAAGTAAAGGTGACACTGCTAATAATCTTATGAGGAAACAGGCATAAACTGGACATCAGCGACCCTATCCAGAGTAGAGTTATATTCAAAGTGCTGTATTAAATGCCAAATTTGAACCCAGGACAAATTTTTACTCTTTTCACTGTATGCATAAAATATACCTGTAGGCTACCAGCTATTAAGCATCAATCTCATGAGAAAAAACATCTTAAAGCATTATGTGATTTTTATTTAATCTAAGATAATCTCTTTTACCTTCTAAAATAATTTCCCAAGGTTCTGAACTTCATATTCTAAATTAACATTTTTTCTCAGCCATTTTATCTACTATATTAAAATTTATCTTATCTTAACTGATGACTTCTAGTTCTATGCTCCAAAGATAACTTCTTTCATAAATTTAGATTCAAATTTCTAACGATCTAATGAATACTGCTATAGGATATGCAAGCATCTCAAATTCCATACATCCAAATAAAACTTATGTTCCACTATCTCTAACTCCTACATATCACTCTTCTTGTAATCAAAGATACCCTCAGAATAATGTGAAATCCAGTTGTCAAGTAATGTCAATTCGACTACCTAAATGCATTTCATATCCATGTATTCCTTTCATTAGTCACGCCATATTAATTGAGCACCTACTATGATAAAGGCACTGAAACAAGTTCTTATTTCTCTTTCAGACTACTGTGAATGCATACCTTCCAAAGGTAATTATAGATAATACAGTATTTATCTTCCTGTTCCTCTTGTGTCTGATCATTCTAAGTTACTGCTACTAGAAAAATCTGGCAAAACCATAAATCTTAGCCTGTCACTAGCCATTTTCAAAAACCTATACATTTTATACAATTAAAAGGAATTAAATTAAAATTCTTTAATTCTTCACATGACTGTAAAGGCTTTCCATATATGCTGTATTCTTATCTTATCACCAGACTCACTCCAGCCTCAATGAAGTACTAACCATTACTAGAATATATCTTATGCTTTCTTTCTTTGTTCCTCTTTGCTCACTCACTCTGGTAAATTGGCAAAAATGACTTTAGGATGATTTTTTAATGCAGAAATAGATAACTGATACATATACACATTATCTCTTCTTAGAATTCACTTCTTTTTTCCTTCCTCAACCTATCCCCACCTTCATTGTCAAAATCTATCTACTCTCATGGCAAAAGGCTCCTCTGCAATGGAACTTTGATTCCCCACAAAGAATCAGTGTCTCCTTCCCAAAACAACAGGTATTCCTACAATAGCTGGACACTATTATGGTGCATATTTTCCTCATTTCAGTATAAGCTCTAAAATAGCACAGCCTGTTTTACTTACTTTTGTGTTCCCCACCATTTCACACAAAGCAGAACTGAAATACATGAAAGTAAGAAAAAAAAGCAATAGCCTAGACAAGTGTTATTTCACTTCAGTTAATTCTTCTTGTATTCTTACCTGCAGGATCCCAAGTTATATTGTGTGCTATTGAGTCCAGAAAAAATTGGCCACTTTTCTGCCACTGACTATATAATTCCTAAAATTAAAAAGTCATTTAGTCAATAATTATTGGCATCTTTTCTGTCAAATGTATATACTGACACTAATTATTTTTAACAATACATGTACTCATTTTTTTTAGGTATAATTGACCATGTAGTCATACTTAAAGAGAATAAAATGTTCAGCTTGTCAAGAAAAATAAGGAATATGTGATGGAGGAGATCAGTGAGAGAACATCCATTCCTAGAAGTCCAAAAGCCTGTCTTTAGTATATTTAAACAACCAATAAGTATCTGCCAACTAGGACAACATATATATTAACCTCAGCCTTTTAAAGTTATAATTATTACTTTATTATTATTACAGTTACAAAGGTTTAATTTTAAATATGTCTGTGTCTGCTATTTGAGGATTCCTCCTCTATAAAGTTTCATCTTCACCTGAGGGCGTACGGTTATGTGTGAAAATTCAGAATAAGAGATGTTAACACTTCCCTTACATTACATAATTTAAGGGCTTTTCATTCCTTAAAGCAATATTTTTCAAACTTTTTTAACCTGCAAACCAGTAAGAAATACATGTTGCACTATAACCCAGAACAAACACACATACACACACATAAATGCAATCTAAGTTCACCCTTAATACATGTGATGCACTCTTAACATTTTGTATTATATTCCATTTTCTTTTAAATTCAGGTTGTGGCCTACTAAGTTGACTTCTCTAACCTCTAATACATTGAGATCCATAAACACTATCTTAATGTAGTCGTTCCCATACTTTAGTATGAAAACACCCTAAGATGTTTATTAAAAATTCAAATGCTCAAGACCCATGCCCAAAGGTTCAGATTCAAAAGGTCCAGAACTGGGCACAGGAAATCTGTACTTTAAACCAACATCTCTAGGTGATTCTGATACAGGTGGCCTGCAGAATATGCTTTTATGAAACACTATCCTGCAGGAATGGCTCTCAATCACAGCACACATCAGAACTCCCTCTAGATCTAGATGTACAAGCACACAGGCACAATCCCACACCTACACATTTAGAATTCCTCAGGGCAGGATATGGACACACATATCAACTAGTGATTCTGAAGTGTACCTCTTGTGAAGAACCACCATCTTAAAAGAATATTCCAGAATGTACAAATAAAAGAATATAATATTTTTTATGAGGCTCTAAGGATTCTCTGAGACTATATCCTGGAATTCAAGATTTTGTGCATCTTCCAAGTTTATGATTTTTCCATTTGATCCAGTTTTCCCTTTATTCATCAGGCTTTTTTTTCACCCTCTCTGCAAAGTCAGTGCTGCCTACCAATAAACAAGCCTCTTCTTATTGAATTTTTTACACTATTATATTAAACAATTATAATTAGTACAAGAGAAAATGGGCAAAACCTGAAATTCTCAATTCTACCCTTATCAATAAAGGCATTTTAACATAACAAACTGATTTTTTTTTTAAAGTCAGCTATTTCATTCAACAAATACTTATTGAGTATTATTTGAAATACAGTGTTTTGGATGGAGCAACCACCTTTAAAATTTGTTTTTAGTGCTATCAGTTACTAACTCATAAGGGTGTGAGAGCCTCTAACACTGGATTCATTAGGTAATATATAAACACAAATAGAAATGAGGAGAGAATTGTGGACTCTCCTTCCATGAAATTTTAAAATGGATATCAATTAACCCAGAGAAAATATTTTTCATTAACACAAGGTAAGGAAAAAGAATGCTCACACCCAGGAATCAAGACAACTAGTTTCTCTCTTAATTCTGGGGCTCAATAGCTGTTTCATTGCTCAAGTCACTTATTTTGGGGTCTCTGTTGCCTTATTTATAAAAAAGAAATAACAGCTGCCCAACTAAGTCAGAAGGAATTTGTAAAATACTAATGAGCTAAGTGAAAATGAAATGAAAGCTATTAAAAGATATATAAGATAAATCTATTGTTGACACACTGTTTAATTCTTTACATTTAACACATTTCCACAGTCTTTGACATCAAAAATAAACAAACATTAACCAATTTCGGAATTGAGCAAAGAGCCTCTTAAGGTTGACCTGCTTAGTTTCAATAGCTACAGAGCAGCAGAGAAATAAACCAGTCCTATGACTCCTACTACAATGCTCTTTAGACCACACCATGCTGATCTTCTTCCACATGGTTCAAATCACTAGCTTAACCTTCAGTAGAAATGGATAAAACAGCCTGTTCTGACTGTTATCTTTAAGAGCATCTAAACACCCAAGAAATCTACTACATAACCTCAATATTTATAAATTATAAAGTTTTAACCAACTCTCAGGAACTATTTCTGAATATAGTTTATTTATTAAAAAAAAATTCACTGACCTGCTAACAATTATTACATGATATAATAAGTGCAAGAAAGTAAGTTCAAGGGGTAGGTTAAGACTTTGCAATTAAAACATGTCACTTTAAGAACAAAATATATAAAGCAGAAAAACTACCTAAAAGTAGATCACAGAAACAAAGAACAAGTGCCACATATGACTGGACAATGATGTTTGCCACTAGCAATAAAGTAACTGACAAGTTTCAAGTTGTTGACTCTTCAAATACTTAATAAAAGAAAAAAATGATAGATGGAAAAAACGAAAAGCATTTCAAGATAATTCATATGCACAATTTAGTTTAATTCTACTTCAATGAAACATACATCTTTAATAAGGAAGTGGCATTTAACATGTTGTCTTTAATTACAGTGTATAATTTATACTGATTTATGCGATCACTCTAATTTTGTACTCTTAAAAATGGTATCTTTTAATACACAACACATTTTCATTTCTAAGAGAAAAAGATGAATTACTGACCAAATTTTTCTTTTGCTTCGGTAGGTTAACTGGTTCAAAAACAGATACAACATTTCCATAGGATGCTGCAATCTTTTAAAAAGAAAAAAGAAAGAAAACTTATGGATATGTTAACTTACTTATGAATCAAAAGGACAAAAGAAATTTACAGTATAACTTAAAAAATACCCAACACAAAATTTCTTTCACCAATACCTGAGAATGTCAATTTTGGGGACTACCATATCTGGATCAGAATTCCAGTGCTGTCACTGTGTACCGGCAAGTTAAGCTCTCTGAACCTTAGTTTCTATCTATATTTACAGTATATATAATACTATCTTCC
Source organism: Delphinapterus leucas (assembly GCF_059928025.1). Classification (NCBI taxonomy): domain Eukaryota; kingdom Metazoa; phylum Chordata; class Mammalia; order Artiodactyla; family Monodontidae; genus Delphinapterus; species Delphinapterus leucas. Next base: position 99,410,702 of record NC_143131.1, on the reverse strand, counting down.
TAATAGGATTATTTTGAGGGTTGAAATAACATTTGTAAAGCATCTGGTAAAGAATTATCTATATAAGATGCATAGTAAATGTTAATTCCCTTCCTCACAGAAGAAAATGTATTGATGTATTCCTTGTCAAGTATGGAATTTGACGTGACTTAAAAATCAAGTTTTTAGGTTATCTGTCTTCAAAGTTCAGAATTCTGTCAGTGTATATTTAACTTTTTAGAAGTAAAACTTAGATCTATTCCTTTGTAAACTCTCTAAGGAGTATATTTTTTCAATATTCTATTTTATTTGAGTACCTTTCAAATATTTACTCTTAGATCAATGAAGCATAACCCTTGCTGGCTCTGTTTTATAAGGTAGCTACTACTATAGCTTGAGTGAGTCACAAATGAAGAATATTAAAACATCAAAAATCAGACAGATATATAGATAGAATGAATGATCAGGGATAAAAATAAGAACATATAATCTAGTGAAGACAGTAAGAAATGAGGATGTAACATACATATGGAAAAAAAACTTTCAATGGATATTTTAAAGTGTTCTGAGGAGATCTTAGAAGGTAGAAATCATCTGCACTGACTTCACCTGGGAGTATTTAGTTTGCGCCTTTAAATGTGGATAGAATTTCAAACTGCAGTGAGTGTTCAATTTTAGAAATAGGGCATAGTATGAACACAAGTGTACATCTTTTTTTTAAATATTTATTTATTTGGCTGCTCCGGGTCGCAGTTGCGGCACGTGAAATCTTCGTTGCCGCATGCAGGATCTAGTTCCCTGACCAGGGATTGCACCTGGGGCCCCTGCATTGGGTGTGTGGAGTCTTAACCACTGGACTACCAAGGAAGTCCCCACGAGTGTAAATATTAAAAGAGGTAAAGTATGTTGGGAGGTGACTGAGCACCAGCCCAGGTAGAAGAGAGAAATAATGGACATGAGGCCAAAAAGGCAAGTGTGAGTGGGTTAAATAAGGTCTCAAACCAAGGTGAACAATTTGAACTTTTCTAAGTTCATGGGAAACTAAGAATGGTTTTAAGCAAATGAATAACAAGTCAAATGCAGATGAATTTTCTTAGGAAAATTAATCTGGTAGTACTACAAATAAAAAAACAGTAATGATAAAATATTGATGCCTATGGTATCAAGAAGCATTTCCTTCTAAAAGGTAAACAGAAATCCCAAGTACCAAAATCTACAAATTTTCATCTTGATACCTTAAGGAATCGTTTGAGTATACTGTTATCTGTGAAACAAAGGAAATTTACCCTTTATTAGAATAATTATAAAACCAAATGACCTCTTCATTCTAACCTGGATTTCATGTAATATAGATTAAAAGATAACTCATATTGAAAATTTCTAAAATTAGATTTCCAACATTAACAAGCCCTATGTGAATCTAAATGGTTTAAGTAAGTTTTTATATACAATCAAGATTACAGAACTACAGAGCTACGAGATCAAACAAACATGAAGAGAAAGGGAAAAAAGTCTCAAGGATTTTTAGCATTCCATAATAAAAATCACTTTCGTAGTATAGTGAGAATGAAAGGCATGAACAAAAGAAAGACAGATGAGATACCTGTAACTCTACTAAAAGGAAGGAAAACAGGAATAACAAAAAGAACAGTAGTCCAAAAAGTAGGCAAAGACTACAAGAGTTGAAACTCCTTTCTTACGAGTATCTTTAAACTAGGTCCCAAGAAGTAACTTTTCAGAATGGCAGCCTTATTAGGAATGATTACATTAAAAAAAATAAGGTTGGGCCCATTTTGATTTCTCACACAAAATGTTCTGGTAGAATCACAAACAATATACATGAATTAAGTATCTACCAAAAAAATTAAATTTGCAAAGTTCAGCCTAGTCTAGCTGCAACTGTACCTAGGCCTGGTCATCTATGCCTATATGGTGCTATATTAAGCTATACACTATACTGCCTATAAGTTATAACTCTCCCAACTCTGATACTATACAGAACTGTATTTAACCTGATGTTAAATCATATGCCCTGTTTCTTTTTTTTTTTTTTTTTGCGGTACGCGGGCCTTTCACTGTTGTGGCCTCTCCCGTTGCGGAGCACAGGCTCCAGATGCGCAGGCTCAGCGGCCATGGCTCACAGGCTCAGCCGCTCCGCGCTGCATGTGGGATCTTCCCGGACTGGGGCACGAACCAGCGTCCCCTGCATTGGCAGGCGGACTCTCAACCACTGCGCCACCAGGGAAGCTCATGCCCTGTTTCTTTTGTTTTTGTTGCTTTTTTACTTTCAAGGTAACTTTATACTTTCCATGTGTAAACAGAAGTTCAAATTAAATTTTTCATTTTTCTTATAGACTTGGAATAAATTATTTAAAAAATTATCAATTTATGTTCATTTTTGTACAAAGTTTATCTAGAAGTTACAAGGAGATAACTACCTGTTTACAGACAAAAAAGGACTCTAACAACAATTTCTTTTCAGGGTTTATTTCTAAATAGCCTGAAGTTTATTGTCATTCCTTTCCCTCAATCCAATCAATTTTTAAATAAGTAAGCTTTACACCTATTCTACAGGTAATATTACATTTGTTTGTCAATTCATGGAGAAAACTATGCTATATTTCAAGATTATATGAGAACAGAATTCCTGACAATCTCTAAGATACATCTGAGTCAGGAATTTTGTTCTCTAGAGTGCATCTTAGAGAGCCAAAGAAATCTGTAGCTACATTGTCTTGGAAACACAGCAAGTCTCTAATTCAATAGGAAATAGATACTTCAGAGACTATACTTACAAAAATCATATTCAAAACAAATCTCATATCACCACAAGATTACAAACCTTGCCTTGTTGCATTGAACAATCTACACATCCTACTTGAATATTTCCATGTTTAGCTCCTGGGATTATTTGCAGTCTTTCAAAATCACTTCCCAGTATAACAATGTCACATCCAGAGGCATAAGCCTAAAAACAAACAAAAAAATGAACAAAGTAAAATAAAAATGATAAACTTGTCAAGAAAATATTTATCATGTAGAACACTGGCGTTAAATATTGTTTTAACAGACTAATTTTAAATATTTTTAAAAATCTTTATTATTTGAGAATATTCCCCTTACCTCCCATACATAGTCCCATCAGTCAGTCCTTTCTGCAAAATATATACCAATTCCTTTCACTTTTTCCATCTCCACTGAATGCTACTGCCCTTATCTAAACTACCATAATCTCTCTCCTACATTATTGTTTATACTGACTGCTTCCATTCTTGCTTCCCTCTAATTCCTTTCCACACACAGACAAGAGTGATCTTTTAAAAATGTTTATTACACCAAGTAATTTTCCCTTCAATAGTTTCCTCATTGCACTTGGAATAAAATCTCAACTTCTTACCAATGTCAATGCCCTAAATGATTGTCCTAATTCCCCAAATCCATCTCAAGCTACTCTTTCATTCCCTCAATTGGCTCCTGCCCTTACATTGCCCTTCTTTCTGTTTCTTGGGCGTAACAATCTTTTTTCACCTCAAGGTGGTTTACCTTCCTTCTAACTGCCTGGTCTTTGTCTAACTAGCTTCTTTCCAACATTCATGTCTCAGTTCCTGAATATACTCATATTGATCAATATTCTTCCCCCCTCCCCTAATTACTTTCCATCACACTACTCTTTTTCTTCTTCATAGCATATACCACGATTTGTAAATATCTTGCTTGTTATCCATTTCCATTACTACAAGTTAAGGTCCAAGACGAAAAGGTAGGGTTCAAGTTTATCTTGTTCTCTGCTCTTAGATCACAGGAGTTTCTTCCATTTAAGAGTACGTGGCTGTCGTCCTAGAATTTACATGCAGCATAATTCTGAAAATAAAATATCTACCACAAACTGCTTTCCATCCTAAGTTCTTAAAATTTTAGTAATTCTTTACTTTCTCATCACTTTTGCACATATACATACACCTTACTTAATGTAAAAAATATTATACTTAATATATACTTCATGACCGTAATTCCTACCAAAGCCAAAATGGTTCTGTACAAGCTACCAAAAAATATTAGAAAAGGGACTTGAAAGAACATACAAATAAATTTGCTCACATTACCAACAAGAAAATGAGGCCTAAATTGGCCGACAACTTCTTAGTGGCAGAGTGGGCTTGAGAACTCTGATCTCTTGATTTTTGATCTAGTGCTATTTTGATGTCAGAACAGGAACTTCCCTAGTTAAGCATGCTTGTCTGGAATTTTCCTAAAAGGAATTAGGGGAAATCAAGTCTGTTTCTACTAGTGCCACACAGTGGAAAAAACTGGCTCAGTAAACAAACAAAAAACCTCATGATGGTCTGCTCACCTAGGTGTAAATATCCACAATAGGATCATAAGGCTTGTCACAAGACTAACAGCCAGAATAAATTCCAAAAACTAATTTATGAAAAATGTCATTAACAATACTCTAAAATACCTTAATATTTTAGAAACTGATTTTCTCCTGAATATTAAATTTTGATAAAATACTGATTGTCACTGTTTACCAAAATACTGTATTAAATTTGGAATGTTTACAATGTAGATTTCCTCCTCACTAAACAAAATTTTTTCAGTTTCCATTAACTAGAATATATATATATATATTTTAAAATGTGTTCATAACTTTGCCTTCTTTTTGTTTACCTGCAATTATATATCTACTTACAGATATTGTGTTGCACCTATTTTTGTCAATCAGGACTCTAAGTTTTCCTGAATTAAGTCTACATGAATCCTGAAGTACCTCACAAAATTACTGTTTAATTCAACAAGTATTAAACATTTATAAACTTGATAAATGCAAAGTTACCTCAGAAATAAACATCTATCCCTATAGAAAGATGCCAACTTATAATACAAATGAACCTTGATCATTCAAAGACTTATCCAGTTCTGGATTACCCTTGTTCTTTTGCTGCTGCTATTATACTATCACTGCCTGTCAGTTAATTTTTCCTTAGTGACGGCACTAGAAGGTGCAAAGCTATCTATCCCTAGTTTTGGTAAACTTTAAATTGAATAAAAATTATTGATCTTCATCTGGAATATCTCTGTCATTTAGTCCTCACTTTCTTCTTTCAGAGTTATAACTAATGGATGGCAATAAACTGGTAAATGGGGAAAAAACAAAAAACAAATATAACGAACTGCAGTTCACACTTCATCAGTTGACTATTATCCTTGGGGCTTATAATAAAAAAACCTCCTGGTTTTCTTGACTACAGAATTTTAATTTTTATAGTTTATTTGACTGTATAATTAATTAAATATAAAATGCATTAAAGACTCAAACTCTATTTGTGCTTTGTTCTATTTCTTAATCATTTTCAAGAATGTGTAAACATCTCCTTAAAAATCCTGCTGTGCACAGAATACTGGTTGAATAAAGTGTGGTACATAGCCACGATGGAGTATTAAACAGCTATAAAAAGAATGAGGAACAAATCTATGAACTGACTTAGAGTGATTTCTAGGGGATTTTACAAAGTGAAAAAAAAAAGTAGAAAAGAGCATATATGGCAATTTTTTGTGTGTAAGGAACAAGGAAAATAAAACACATGTACCTGGCTTGCTACAAAAAGGAACAAAGGGAGAACAAAACTAGGGAAAAATGAAGTTGGATACCTACAAAAGGGGAGAAGATGAAGTGGAAGCAAAGAATAACACTTCTGAGTATAACTTTTTATATACTTACAACTTCTTTTTAAAATTGAAGTATAACTGACCTACAGCACTCTGTTAGTTCCAGGTGCACAACACCGTGATTCTACATTTCCATACATTATAAAGTGATCATCATTAAGTCTAGTTATTATGTGTCACCATACAAAGGTATTACAGTGTTGACTATATTCCCCATGCTGTACATTTAATGCCCATGACTCATTTATTTTGTAACTGGAAGTTTCTATTTCTTAATCTCCCTTACCTATTTCACTTATCACTCCCACCTCCCCCTTCCCTCTGCTCTGGCAACCACATTTGTCCTCTGTATCTATGAGTCTGTTACTGTTCTGCTGTTTGTTCATTTGTTTTGTTTTTTAGATTCCACATATAAGTGAAATCATACGGTATTTGTCTTTGTCTGACTTACTTCACTTAGCATAATACCCTCCAGGTCCACACATATTGTCACAAATGGCAAGATTCCATTCTTTTTTTATGGCTGAGTAATATTCTACTGTGTGTGTACACATGTATACACACACACACACACACCTTTATCCATTCATCTACCAGTGGACACTAGTTATGACTTTTGAAACACGTTAACATCATACATATTCAAAAAATTGATTTAAATCAGTCAGAATGGGGGGGAGGTGAAACAAAGGAACTAAGTACATTTCAAACAAATACTATATCTACACTGAAAGAAAGAAGGCAGGAAGGAACTAAGTAACTTATGAACACAGAATTTGACTATATGTCTGCAGCCTTGGAGAGTGAGAAGGAAAAAACTAGTCTTCCTCCCGTGTTTCTCCTTTGCTCTCACATTATTACCACATTCACAACACTTCTGACAACAGATGTGGGGGGGGTTTTAACCACACCAAGCAAGCAATTATGTGACACCAACTGAGTATCCTACAATTTAACTCAGTCCTGACACTATCTGCCTGGAGATAGCATCAGATCCCACAAGTTAAGGGCTCAGCCTTAACTGAGACTGCCCTCCACTTCAGATGCTAATCACAAGTAGGAGGTCCTCAGATTACCCACAACTTCTGTCCCAGACAAAGGTTCCCATGACCTCTTCCCCCTTGGATTTATTTGCTAAAACAGTGCGAAGAACTCGGGAAACACTTATGCTTACCAGTGTGATAAAGGATACAAATAAACAGCCAGAAAAAGAGATGGGGGCGGGGAGGGGGGCACTTTTTTGTGCTTTCCTCTATCTTTCATTCACTGTAGTCATCTGAGCCTATTTTTTCTTCTTGACAGGGCCAAATGCTAAGTGCTTTTCACTGGTATCCCATTTAATCCTCACAACAAATCCTGTGAGATATTTACTATAATCAATCCATTTTACTGATAAGGAAGCTCGAACTTAGATTGAGTAATTGGCTCAAGTCTCAGAGCTAGTATCAGACACAAATGAGACTGAAAGCAAGTTATAGCTAATGGGAAAGAACATGCTCTTACTCCTTCTGCTATGCTGCCATAAAATGCCTTATAAATAAACATGATGTCCCCTAATTTCTTCCTATAATTAAAAATGACTTCTTTGGATGTAAAGCAACCAGAATTCCCATAACTGCTGATACGAATGTAAAATAAAATGGTCCCACTACTTTGGAAAGCTAAACACAGGCACACTCAATGATCCAGCAATTCTACCTCTAAGTTTATACCCAACAGAAATGTGTCTATATGTACACTAAGAGACATGTACAAGAACATTCATAGCTATTCATAAAAGCTCCAAAGTAGAACCAACTCAAACATATAATAGAATGCATAAATAAACTGTAGTATATATATTTTAAATGGATAGCCACCAAGGACCTACTGTATAACACAGGGAACTCTGCTCAATATTCTGTAACAACCTAATTGGGAGAACAATTTGAAAAAGAATAGATACTTATAACTGAATCACTTTGTTGTACACCTGAAACTAACACAACATTGTTAATCAACTGTACCCCAATGTAAAAAAAAAAATTAAAAAAAAAACTGCAGTATAATCATACAATGGAATACCATAAAGCAATGGTTCTCAAACTCTCTGGTTTCAGTAATCCTTTGTACACTTAAGAAAATACTGAGGATAACCACCCTAGCTTCTCCCTCCCCAAGAGCTTTAGTTTGTGTGGGTTATCACTATCAATATTTATTCTTTTAGAAAACTGAGAAAATATAATACACTAATTGATAAGGTAATCAAAACGTCCCAACAAATAAAAGCCCAGGACCAGTTGGCTTTACCAGTGAATTCTACCAAACATTTAAAGAACAATTAACACCAATCCTTCTCAAACCCTTCCAAAAAACTGAAGAGGCCATTTAACAAGGTCAACATTACCGTTATACCAAAGCTACACAAGGCACTATAAGAAAAGAAAATTACAGGCCAATTTCCCTGATGAATATAGATGCAAAAATCTTGAACAAAATACTAGCAAACTGATTTCAAGAGCACATTAAAAAGATCTTATACCATAATCAAGTGGGATTTACCCCTGGGATGCAAGGAAGGTTCCATAAAGGCCATATATGACAAGCTTATAGCTAATATACTCAGTGATAAAAAGCTAAAAGCTTTCCTCTAAGATCAGGAAAAAGACAAGGATGCACACACTCCCACCAATTCTATTCAACATAATATTGGAAGTCCTAGCCAGAGCAATTAGGCAAGAAAAAGAAATAAAAGGCATTCGAATCAGAAAGGAAGATGTAAAATTGTCTGTTTGCAGAAGACAAGATATTACATATAGAAACCCTAAAGATTCCACCAAAAAACTGTTAGAACTAAGAAATGAACTCAGCAAAACTGCAGAATACAAAATCAACATACAAAAATCAACTGCATTTCTATATGCTAACAATAAACTATTCAAAAAAGAAATTAAGAAAATCCAATTTACAATAGTATCAAAAAGAATAAAATACTTAAGAGTAAATGTAACCAAGGTGAAAAGTCTTGTACACAGAAAACTGTAAGACATTGATTAAAGAAGCTGACAACACAAATAAATGAAAAGACATCTTCTGTTCTTGGACTGGAAGAATTAATATTGTTGAAATGTCCATACGACACAAAACCATCTATAGATTCAATGTAATCTCACTATCAAAATTCCAGTGGCATTTTTCACATAGGGAAAAAAAAAAAATCCTAAAATTCACATGGAACCACAGAAGACCCCAAATAGCCAAAGCAATCTTAAAGAAAAACTAAGCTGGAACCATCACATTTCCTTATTTCAAACTATGTTGCAAAGCTATAAAAATCAAAACAGTATGGTATTGGCATAAAAACAGACACATAGGCCAAAGGAACAGAATCATGAGCCCAGACATAACCCACACATATATGGTCAACTAATCTTTGACAAAGGTGCCAAGAATATACAACAGAGAAAAGACAGTTTCTTCCATAAATTGATGCTGGGAAAACTGTACATCCACATACAAAAGAATAAAATCGGACCCTTGTCTTATATTACACGCAGAAATCAACTCAAAAATGGATTAAAAACTTAAACCTAAAACCTGAAACCACAAAACTCCTAGAACAAAACATAGGCGAAAAGGCCCTTGACAATTAGTGATGATTTTTTGGACACCAAAAGCACAAGCAACAAAAGCAGTAATAAATAAGACTACATTAAACTGAAAAGCTTCTGCACAGCAAAAGAAACCACCAACAAAATGAAAAGGCCACCTAAAAATGGGAGAAAATATTTGCAAACCTTATCTGATAAAAAGTTAATATCTAGGGCTTCCCTGGTGGTGCAGTGGTTGAGAGTCTGCCTGCCGATGCAGGGGACACGGGTTCGTGCCCCGGTCCGGGAAGATCCCACATGCCGTGGAGCCGCTAGGCCCGTGAGCCATGGCTACTGAGCCTGCGCATTCGGAGCCTGTGCTCTGCAACGGGAGAGGCCACAACAGTGAGAGGCCTGCATACCGCAAAAAAAAAAAAAAAAAAGTTAATACCTAAAATACATAAGGAACTCATATAACTCATTACCAGAAATGAACAATCCAATTAAAAATGGGTAGAAGGCTCAGACATTTTTCCAAAGAAGATGTACAAATGGCCAACAGGTACATGAAGAGATGTTCAACATCACTACTCATCAGGGAAATGCCAATCAAAACTGGATGAGATATCACTTCATATCCATTAGGATGCTATCAACAAAAAGATAAAAGTGTTGGTGAAGATGTGAAGAAAGGGAATCTTTGTGCACTCTTGGTGAATGTAGATTGGCACAGCCACTGTAAAAAACAGTATGGAAGAGTCCTGAAAAAATTAAAAGCAGAACTACCATATATTCCACCAATCCAACTTCTAGGATTATATCCAAAGATGATGAAATCTCTGTAAGAGATATCTGCACTCCCATATTCATTTCAGCATTGTTCACAATAGCCAAGATATGGAAACAACCTAAGTGTCCATCAGTGAATGAATGGATAAAGAAAATATGTTTTACACACAAACACAAAAGAATATTATTCAGTCATAAAAAAGAAGAAAATTCTGCCACTTGTGACAACCTTGCAGGCATTATGCTAAGTCAGACAGAGAAAGACAAATAATGTATTCCACTTATATGTGGAATCTAAAAACATTGTACTAATAGGAACATTGTACTAACAGAATAGAACGGTGGTTGTCAGGGGCTATGGATGGGGGAAATGGGAGATGTTGGTCAAAGGATACAAACTTCCAGTTATAAGATGAATAAGTTCCAGGGATCTAATGTACTGCATGGTGACTACAGTTAACAATATTGTATTGTACAGGTGCAAGTTGCTATTAGAATAAAGCTTTAATGTTCTCATCATAACAACAACAAAATGGTAATTATGTGAGTTAAAAGATATGTTAACTAACCTTACTGTGGTAAAGATTTCACACTATATATGTGTATCAAATCATCACACTGCACACCTTAAACTTACACAATTTTCATGTAAACTGTATGTCAATAGAGCTTGGGGGGAAAAATAGAGAGACGAATCTGTACAGAAAATCCAAACTGGATATCATGCAAAAATCACTTGAAATAAACATATCTTCTTATGGATATTTTTAATATATTATTAAAGTTAATTCAATCTCTAGAGTTTATACAACATGATGAGTTAATAAGCATGGAAATACACGAAAACAAACTTTAATTCAAAATGGTCTCTGCACCCAAAGTTCATAGCAGCACTATTTACAACAGCCAAGACATGGAAGCAACCTAAGTGTCCATCAACAGATGAATGGATAATGATGTGGTGCATATATACAAAGGACTATTACTCAGACATAAAAAAGAATGAAATATTGCCATTTGCAGTGACATGAATGGACCTAGAGAATATCATACTAAGTGAAGTCATAGAGAGAAAGACAAATATTGTATGATATTACTTATATGTGTAATCTAAAAAATAATACAAATGAATCCATATATAAAACAGAAACAGACTCACAGACATAGAAAACAAGCTTATGGTTACCAAAGGGAAAAGGGAGGGGGGCAAGTGATAAATTAGGAGTATGGAATTAACAGATACAAACTACTATACATAAAACAGATAAGCAACAGGATTTACTGTATAATACAGGGGACAATATTCTTGTAATAACCTATAATAGAACATAATCATATATATGTGTGTGTATATACACACACACACACACACACACACACACACACACAATCTCCAAATCACTTTTCTGGACACCTGAAACCAACACAGTATTTATGAATCAACTGTACTTCAATTTTAAAAGTCAATCAATGTAATTCACACATAAACAAAATAAAGAAGAAAAAATAAATAAAATGGGCTGTGTGTGATTTTAAAATAATCCATTTTTACTAAATTCTTAAATAAAAATAACCCATCTCCCTGGTTTTAAATAAAAACCTAAGATGTAATACTACACATAACATTCTAAACCAAAATCTAAAACTAGTTTTATAGATTTTTTCCAAAATAAATTGTTCTGAAAAATTCATTTCAAGGTGCCCTATTACTATCAAAACAAAAAGAACAGCACTGGTTCATCAAATAAATTGCCACACTACCTAAGCTTCAAAATTAATATGTATATATTGTAATTGGTACACTAGCTGCTTCTGTCAAAAGATCTGTAATCAGAATAACTTATTACTAAGCAATGAAAATTAAATTGAGAAACGAAAATCCTTTTATTAGGCATACATAATATTGGGTTTACTAACTTTGAGACTAAACAAGGTGCAAAGAAAGAACTGAGTTCATATGTGTGCTTTCAAGCATACAATTGAAACATGATTTTTAACTTTAAATTTGGCAGACAACCTTCTCCAATATTCAAAAATTACCCAAGGCTGCAACAGTCAGCATTCTAATTTGGAAATCCTGTGATTTCTGTACTTAGATTTCCTGTTTTCTCTGTTTTGTTTTAACCAACCACACCAGGTAAATATCCCAAAGAATTTCTTCCTGGTATACTTCCTGGTTAAATGAGTTATGTTTGGCATGTTGTAATTAACATTATTCTCATTTTTTTAAACACAACATTAAGAATTCGTATTACTTCAATAATTTTAAAGGAACCTTAATACTATTTAAAACATAAAATTTTTAAATAGGCTAAATATGTAAAAAGAAGTCCAATTTGTACTCGTAATAGCATATGAGTACCACAAAAATCATTCTTTCTCCAGATACAAACAGTATCAAACTTTCCCCTCCTGTATCTCTCTATCCACAAACATTAACATGCTTCTCCAAAATAAGAACCTCCTATAAAGGTTTCCCTACAGTGAACAAAACAAAAAGTTAAACTACTATTACAGAAAGAAGGAGAATGCTAATTCAGCCTCCATTTCTCTCCCAACACCCAGATAGCTGCAGTCAGTCTTTTGACTTCTAATCTGGGTCCCCTTGGCTGGGAACACAGAGTTTTCTAATACAAAAGGGAGTCTGGAGTTATTACATGTTTGTTATCCCTCGTATAACAAAGGCATTTAAATTCCAAACTAGAGACTGCAAGTCCTAAATATTAACACAATCTCTCTCTTGGAAATTATCTCCCTTTCCATTTCAGTAAAAACACAATTTCAACACTAAGTATGGATAATCTATTGCATGCACAGAAACATTAGAAAATCCAGATTCTAACTAACTATGCCTGTTTTTAACTTATTATTTGTCTTTTACAAATAAAATTTTTATTCTAAAAACAAAAGTTGTCAACAGATTAGGACCAGGTTGCTCATATACTTTCACTCTAAAGACAGTATGAAATTAACAAGGGAAAAGGAGTGAGAGAAAAATTCATGTAAATAAAGAAAAATTAAAGAATTTTTGCTTCGGATATCTGAAATCTCTCCTGGTTACTCACCTGATATTTATGGCAAAATGCGTAATAAATGACTTTGGAAAAAAATTTTGAAACTTTAATTGAAGTATTTTATTTGGACTCAAATCTAAATTATTAAAAATATTTTTTTAAAAAAACAATTTTTAATTACATAGATAAGGCTTCTTTATCTATTAGTCATCAATTCAACCAATATTTATTAAGCACTTTTTATGTGCTATGCATTATAATGAGTTTAGCCTTTATAATAACTGACATTTTTAAGGGTTTTACAGGTACTAAGCAATGAACTTAGCACTTTTTCATGTAACAGCCCTATGAATAAGTTCTTCTTTAGCCCCACTTTACAGATAAGAAAAAAAGAAATTCAAAGAATGTAAAAGAACTTGCCCACGGATACATAACTAACTATAAGGACTAGGTTGGAAATCAAATTCAGATGATGACTCTACTATTAGGTAACACCAGTACTTCAATCACTGTTCCAGGCACCCACAATGAAACTGTGGAAGACATACACAAGGCAAGACAGGTCACTAATATAATGAAAGTGCAAATAAAGTGCTTTGAAAGTATAAGAGAAAAGGTCACTGCCTACTAGAAGCTTTCTTATTAAGAGAAAAGTCAAAATTGTTTGATGCCAGTTTTAGTAGTAAAAAAGTATCTAATACTTACATATACTAACTATATTAGTAATTTCATATTTTAAAATCAAGAATCCATGAGAAATGGCACTCAATTTCATTTCAATTTAAAACCTGTCAGACTGTATTCAAAAAACGAGATCTCATCTCTTGTAATCTTTCAAAACAAGAACAAATAAGTTATCTGCAAACATGCAAAGAGATGAACTACGAATGTAAAGTCTGTCTTTAGAGAAGGCATAATGTAACAGGACAAACAAAGTAATTCTTCAAGTGGGCCTGCAAGAGGAAGATTTCATGGCCCTAGCTCAAGTAAAACTGGAATTTGGAGAGAGTTTTTTAGTCTGCACATACCATCTACCAATAATGTTTGCTCTCTTTCTGTGAAAAGAAAAAGAAGCCAAAATCAAAAGAGGTTAAAAACAAAATTCAAGGAGTAAACAACAGATTCTACATTTTAGCAAAGACAGTAATTTCAAGAGAGATAAATTTAAGATGTATATAGTGTCCAGTAGACTGAGGGCAAGAAACTTGGTTTATAACGGAATATCAATTTAATGTTAGAGAGTCAGGGATGGATTAGCTGCAAAGGAAAAAAGATGATTGTTAATAAACTATCACCAAAATTATAGAGACCTGGGATCTCTTTATACTAAATAACAACAAAATGTTTATTTTTACCTTATTTACTGGACTGATTCCTGAGATCTGGAAGAAATCTGCAGTAGGCTTGGTGGGAGATGATTAAAGCCTGGTCTATGGAAACAGACTTTAAAATTCAGTAGAACTGTGCAACAAGCTACATGATGGCGTAGGATAGTCTCATCTTTGGTACATTAACTCATTTCTCCTTTAACATAACAGAAGCATTCACCAAGATTTTATATACACTTAGAAGGATCATCTAGGTGTATAAATAGGCCATCATATTGTATATGCTTTGAAGTTCATATCACTGCTTACATAGATTCTGAATGCCTTCTTAGAAAAAGTTGTTAGAATTTACATTGGAGGAAGCACTCATATAATTTTAGGAGATGACAGAGAATGTAATGTTACCATCCTATAATCTCCCACTAGCAAAATCTTCTTAGGATGATCTTTATTTTCTAAATAGCAAGAGCAGTGAGCAATGTTCAACTGCAGGGAGACTATGGTTGCCCACTGAGACCCTCAGAGTTCACCCTCCTCTTGGGCATTGAAGCGAGGTCAACATTTAGAATTAGAATCTCTAAAACTGCTAGGGTCAAGTGCAAGTTAAGGTGTGTATGAGTCACTCTACAGGGGAGGTACAGACTCTATTCGAAAGCAAAGTACTTGGTTGGCACAGATCTAAAAGCACAATTCAGGTATTAAATGCCCACACCATGTTAAATAATGACTACTTTTTTTTCCTATTATTTATTCCGACTGATAAACAAAAGTCAAAATCGTTTGAGAAGAAAACCTAGGGCATCTACTAAGATGTTTATTTTGTTTCACTTTTTTATGCAAAATTAAGTTTTAATCACAACTAAGAGATAGCTATTCAAGTTGTAGCAAAAATCATGAGCACTATACATATATTCAGATATAGGCTATCATGTGCAATACTGACTTATAGCTTGAAATTATTATAAAAACCATACTTAATTCTTTAAAAAAAAACCGCTATAGTTAAGGCAGAAAATGTCAATATACTGATAAACAGCAAAAGTTTGGGGCCCTCTTCCTTTCACTATCTGGGGAAAACAAATGAAAAACAAGACACTTTCATTTAAACTTTAACCTGGAATTACCACTACACACCAAAGAGGAATTTTACTGAGAAACAGTAATGCAACTTTTAGTAATTAATGTGAACAATCTAAAATAAATATAAGCCTCCCAGGACTACTAAACTGTTACATATGGAATTCAAAGGATAGCAGGAGTGAACCATTTACGAAAAATAGTTTTTTCTTTCCAAAGTTATTCCCAGTGAATTTAAAGAAAAATAAGTGAAAAGCACTGTTTTCACTCAGCGCTAGTTGTTGACAGCTACCTGTTTTTAAGACACCCATTCTTTTCAACTACAAAGACACTTGACCTAAACTTAGAGGAAGAAATGAAACCAATCCCAACTATTCCTCAACTTGACAATTAGAGCCTATGGAGTGGGGCAATAAAAAGCCCACATACACATTACACACCAACGATTCTCGGATAAACGATTTTAGTAAACCTCCCCAGCCCAAGGACGTCAGATTAAAAACTTTAAAAATCCTACAACACATTCTAACTTCCGAGTTTAGCCTCTGGACATTAAGTAACTCAATGACCGAAGCGTTACTGCCTCCTTCGTTCTCAAAGGCCAGGTACGCCGGCCCTAAGGAGCTGGGACCTCCGTAGGGGACGCCCCGCGAGGGCAACGAGGCTTTCTCGGCCTCTGCCCGTCACTCTGGGCCAAGCCCGGCTGACTCAGGGGCGCGGACTCGCCACGGGCGACGCGGGAGCCTCCCTCACTCACCGTGAAGCGCTGGTCGCCGACGCTGCCCACGGAGAAGCAGTGGTCGCCGGGGTTCACAGCCCCGGTCAGCACCTGGTGCAGGTTCATGTCGGCGCCTTAATCCAGCAACGGATGTCGCGTCCGGCTCATGCCCGGGGTCAGCGGCCGCTTCCCTCCCTCTTTCCCTCACGGGCGGCGGCTGCTCTTGAGAGGAGACGGCGGCAGCGCCAGGCGCCAGGAGCGGGGGCCGCTCAGCTGCGGCCCGCAGCTCATCCCGAGCCCGCGCGGGCGAGGCCCGGAGGGGGCGGACCGGCGAGCGGGCGGAGCGCCGCGCTCTTCCGCGCACCTGTCACAACCCGCGCGGGCCCAGGTGAAACTCGGGGTTGACCCAGCGGCCGCGACCCCGGGCCGACTCACCGGCCAGGAAGGACACGCCGTCCACAACACCTCCTCTGGGTTCTGGGTGGCTGGCCCGGACCGAACCCGAATGGCGCAAGCAGCACCCGCTAGTCCTCGGCCCCCTAGCCTGGCTTTTCCCTGCTCCGGTGCCGGCCACCCCCACTGGCCTCGGCGGCTCTCTACGCGTCGCTAGGTCCCTTTGGCGGAAATATCGCGAGATTCTCGCGGCGAAAAGGAACACTGCGGTAAACGATTTACTTTTTTACCACAGTGTGCAGAACGGCAAGTGGAAAACGCCTCTTCGAGTGAGATGTTGGCCAATCCAGAGATCCAGTCCACCTAAGGCTCCGCCCACTGCTGAGGACAGACCAATCTCTTTGAGGCTTGTGAGGGACGATAAGCGTTTGAATGTTGAACGTAAGGAACCTAGTAAAAATATAAAGAGCCTTGGAAGAGGTAAGGGTTGTCAAATTATGCTTTAGTTTGGGGCTTAATCTGACTGTTGGGCCAGAAAGCTTAAAAGGGAGAAGTGCATTATAAATGCAGTTGCGGAGTCTTCGGTCCCGGTAGAGACTACAAGTCCCAAGAAGCACCGCTCCCCTAGGCGTCCCGCGAATACTCCAAGTGAATGTGAACCCTGCAGTGTCTCTGTCCCCGCGCAATGGTTACCTCGGCAGGACGCGCGTTTCCAGTTCGCTAAAAAGGAAAATTTTGAAAGGTTTAAACATTTGACAAGTACTAAAATGAAGGGTTTTCGCCAATGTTTAACTTAACATTCGTTTTGAAGTAGTGCTGATAACAGTACTGCACCAGCCCTGCGTTGAGCTGTTTTGGAAAAACCTAAGAATTCCAGAATGTTTAGTGTCACAGTCTCAACTGTGAGATTCAACTCTAATTGTATTTTAAGACAAGTTTTGTATTATTATTGATCAACATCTCTTTATGTCTCCTCCCAGGTAACCTCTTAGGGACAAACTGTCCTGTATCCCAAGTGTCTAGCGCAGTGCGCTTTCCAACCTAGGTGTTCAGAAAATGTTAAATGAGTGAATGTAAATAGGAACTCCCCACCAAAAAAAAAGAAAAAGTAGTTTTTTTTAAAAAATTGGTGAACTGATTTTGATTTTATATCCTTTTCTTGTGGTAAAAAAACAAAAAACAGAAAGCAAAACAAACAACCCCCCAAAAAGTTCACACTATTACTTGGGTAGGAGGAGTACTGGTAATTTTATTTCCTTTTGCTTTCCCTAAGTTTTTTGCACTGTACATATACTTCGTTTAGCAATAAAAAAAAGTTACTTAAAAAATAAGGTTAAGAAAAGAATCTCAAAATTAGTGGATATATGTATAACAGATATACCTTGCTGTACAGCAGAAACTAATGCAACATTGTAAATCAACTATAATAAAAACTTAAAAAAAAATAAATTTAAGAGCCATCTCCCTTTTTTTAATTTGAAAGATGTAAATGAATTCCATTATTTATCCCAGTCTCCTCATAAAAATAAGGGATTTAAAACATAACTTGTCTTAAAAAAAAAAAACCTATTTTATTGAGGTCTAACATACAGTTTAGTTTGTGTTTTAATTATTAATTCAGATTTTATTTTAAATGACTTTAAGTTAGTTTTATATTTTACATCTTAAATCAAGGTTTTTCTATATTCCACATAAATTCTGTGTATAGCCCAAAGTTTAACATGTTTACTCATTCTGTTCTGCCTATCTTTTGGTTTTGAAGGGCATACTGTTTAGCAGAATAAAAGAAACTAAGGGACCTAGTAGTTAGAAAATCTGAGATCTACTCCTGATCTGTCATTTGCTGTGTGACCATGGAAAATGTCTTGTAAACTTTGTTTTCGTCATCTGTAAAATTAACAAGTTTAACCTGATTATCAACACATTTTACTTGGCATTTTTATTCCTGATAAACATCTGTTAGTTTTTTTTTTTTATTATTCAAACAGAAAGTCACAAAACTTATAATCATCCTTATCAGTTCACTCAGTCCCATGTAATTAAGTTTTTTTTTCATCTTGATCTTTTGTTAGCACTTTTATGAATTCATCAGTTTTCCATTAGAGTTCTGAAAATGCTTATTCATTCAGTTCAGCAGTATAGTCAATTACCAGAAACCTGTACTTGTCAGAGTCTTTTCCATGAATTCCTTGAAGATGAAACCCTTTTATGGGAACATTTTTGCAAAAGCATCAGAGTACACCCAGACTGTCTGTAAATGACAAAAGACTTAAAAATGACCACGGTTAAAGATTGGATGAAAGTTCATAATAATGCAACTGGCAAGGAAATTTAGTTATTTCTGAGATATATATTTTAAAGTAACAACTAGAATTATGACTTATACCAGAACATATAAGATTTTTAGAAATTTCATGTAATGTCTGAAACATTTATATTAACATATTTCCATACAAACATCTGTTAGTTTTTATTAAATTCCTTCATCCTTGAAATAAACAAGAGTTTGACTCCTGGCCTAATCAGCCATTTAGACAAGTTGCTTAATCTCTCCGTGCTTTACTTTCCTTATCTGTAAAGTGGGGATAGTAATAGACTTTCTTCATACAATTATCATGAAGATTAAATGAGCACAGTGTTTAGCACATAGTCAGAATTCAATAGATGTTAGCTACTCATTATTATTATTAAATTAAATCTAACCTTTTGACATATACTTATTCTTTCTAAAGTTTTCCATATAGTGTCAAACCTCAGTCCAAATCAAATTTTCCAGTGATGTTTGAGACGCCACAAATGTTCTGAGGCCATCCCAGTCTGTATCCAAAACTATGGGACTACAGTACAACAACTAATGAAAAGTGAGGACATTCCTTTTACTCTTATTCAGAAAAAAATGCCCATTCAACAACCTATCTTTGAAGTTTAGCAGATGAACTGTTTCAATGAAACAACTAAATCCTTTTACTATATCTATTTATTCCACTACAACTACGGCCTGCTGTCTGGTTTTATATAGTCCTTGAGCTGAGAATGTTTTTTACATTTTTAAATGGTTGGAAAAAATCAATAGAAGAAAAATATCTCATGATATATGAAAATTATATGAAATTCCCATGTCCATTAGTAAAGTTTATTGGAACACAGCAATGCATAGACATTTAGATATTGTCTATGGCTACTTTCACACTACAACTGCAGAGCTGAGTAGTTTCAACAAAGACTATATATCCTGCAAAGCAAAATATTTACTGTTTGACCCATTAGAGAAAAAGTTTGCCGACCCCTAATTTATAGGAAGAATCCTCTACTGCTCTATGATCTATGAAATAGCTTTTGCTGTGCAGACTGGTTGTTGTACTGCATGACCACTCAGCTTAATTAGTAAAACATTTCATGTTGATGATTACACAAGCATCTTTAAATACATCTATTGTATCCCTGATTCCCCAATATTTATCATAGCACAGAGTAGATCCTCACTAATAGTTGAACCCTGAATATAGACAGGACCTGACTTACATATATATAAAAAGAGTCCCTGAAGAACTACCTTGGAGAAGTGGCCATAGACAATCCCTTTACTTTCAAACTGCTGCTCTTCATAGATCACCCTGTAATGTCACTCACCTCCCCCTTAACAAGGTTCTATTCAATCCTAAATCCAGTCCTGACTTCTTATGCAACTTGAGCATAACTCTGACCTTGTAGCAAAATTAGTAAGATAAGGAAATGGAAGAGATGGAGGTAAATTATGCCTTTCATCCTCCCTTCCCTGTCCCCTCTGCCCAAAGGCCACAAGTCCACCTCCTAACACAAAAAGTCCAGGGGAATTCTTGAATCTAACTATTACCTGATCTGTAATTGAATTTTGTTATTCTGTCCTTTGAATGCTCAAAGGCTATGTGCCTTTGTGGTTTTTCCCTTTAGTTTCTTTCATTCTTTTTTTCCCTGTAGTTTCTTTAGTTTTATTCTTCAGCTTTATTTCTAAGAAATAAAAGAGGAAGGATGGGTCTGAAAAAGGAAGTCTTTTTTTAAATAATTTTTTTAAAATAAAATTTTGCCTTATTTTGCCTTATTGCTAGCAGCAAAATCTCTTAGAAAACCAAAGTACTGTGGTTTTGGGGACTGGTAGGACAAAGATATGCTCTCTTCAGTGCTGGTCTTAAAGGGAAAGGGGACTTTTATCAGACTTGAGGGGTGGTTACAGTGTAAGGAAAAGCAAACAGGCTAAACTCTGAGATTTTTTTTTTTTTTGGTGGGGGGAGGAGCATATAGGAAGTCAGCTCAGATGGAGAAGTAATCAAGCCTCTTTCTCACTAGCTTATTTACTGACATCCCTGTCATTACCCTCCTCCCTGCCATCCTAAACTCATTAATATAAATCCCTTTCCTCCTAGGGCCTGTGCCAAGGGACCCACCAAGAGGGGCTTCCATCCCCACAGCCAACACCCAACAGATGAGGGAGGTCAGAAGAAAAGAGTTCCTAATCCTATAACAAAGGCTGAATCAGGAGGACTATGTTGCTGAAATTGCATGTAAGCATTCTGAACTCATTATCTCACAAAAATAATGAGGATCTCTGAGCATCTAAGATATTGACTGCCCCAGAAACCTGCCTGTATTGCCAACAGCAACCTTACTATAGAAAACTCCATCAGCAATATTATAGGTTAAATAGATATTTGAGCAATGGTATAGGACCCTAGCCATTATTTATAATACCGTTACTATAGAAAAATTAATTCCAATACCTCTAATATTTGAAGATTAAATACTATTGGCCATTAAATACTATTGGCTCACCCTCACTTGCTCAACTGGAGGGTTTTCCACCCATAAACAATTAAAGGGCAATTATTTATAAAAGCTAGTGTTTATTAAACACCCGATCTGCACTGTAATAGGTATTTTATTTATCTCATTTAAATCTCAACAACACTCTAAGGGTAATATCTCTGTTTTACAAATGAAGAAACCTAAACTCAAAGAAATTAAATAACTTGGCCAAGGTCATATTGCCACCCAAAGATTTGAACTCAGATCTCTTGGGCTGCAAAGGCCCTTTAAGTGCTCTCCAAAGCCCCTTGAATCCCAAAGTGGATTCAGTCAGGGCCTACTATTTACTCCCTAGCTGGCAAGATGAGAAGAGACAGGACTTCTTTAAGTTGAGTCTTCAGTGATCAGCTGGTAAAAAGAACCATCTTCCCAAAACAGTTTTCTCCTCCTTCCACAAGATGGAGGGAAAGCTCACCTCCTTACCTTGACCCACACCCAGACTATAAAGGGCAGCTTTTATTAAATGGTAAAATAAACATCTCCAACCAGAAAACTCCCTGATACACAGACAATTACAGGTATTCACTTGGTTAAAGGCAAGTACTTCTTGGAATGTTTTGGAATTACCAATAAGTCACATGCATCAGATTGTGGGTCTTCTAACACCTACTGGAGTTTTCATTAAGGGGGAAGCAGAAGTCAAGAGATGTAATTTTGAAAGGCAAAGGAGAGGCCATGTGGAAGACAGCAGCAGGCAGTTTTGTTTAGCCGGTAGCAACTTGAGAGCATTGGGCTTTGGGAGAGTAATGAAGTGGAGGGATTATTCTAATCAAAATCCCGGCAAGTTATTCTGTGGATGTTGACAAATTGACTCTAAATTTTTATGGGAGGCAAATACCCAGAATAGCCAAAACAATATTGAAGGAGAAAAACAAATCTGAAGGACTGATGCTATCTGATTTCAAGACTTACTGTACAGCTACAGTAATCAAGACAGTGTGATTTTGGGGAAAGAATAGACAAATAGATCACTGGGACAGAACAGAGAATGCAGAAATAGACTGTGATCTATAGTCAACTGATCTTTGACAAAGGAGCAAAGGCAATACAATGGAGCAAAGATGGTGCTGGAGGGCTTCCTTGGTGGCGCAGTGGTTGAGAGTCCGCCTGCCGATGCAGGGTTCGTGCCCCGATCCGGGAAGATCCCACATGCCGCGGAGCAGCTGTGTCCGTGAGCCATGGCCGCTGAGCCTGCGCGTCCGGAGCCTGTGCTCTGCAACAGGAGAGGCCACAACAGTGAGAGGCCCACTTACCGAAAAAAAAAAAAAAGGTGATTCTGGAAAAACTGGACAATTATGTGCAAAAAAATTAGTCTAGACACAGACCTTACACCCTTCACAAAATCTAACTCAAAGTGGATCACAGACCCAAAATTGAAACACAAAACTATAAAACTCCTAGCAGATGACATAGGAGAAACCTAGATGACCTTTGGATTGATGACGACTTCTTAGATACAATACCAAAGGCATGATCCATGAAAGAAACGATGGATAAGCGAAATTTCAGTAAAATAAAAAACTTCTGGTCTGTGAAAGACAATGTCAGAAGAATGAGAAGACAAATCACACACTGGGAAAAAAATATTTGCAAAAGATACTTCTAATAAACAATTGTTATCACAAATACACAAAGAACTCTTAAAACTCAACAATAAGAAAACAAACAGCCTGATTGAAAAATGGGCCAAAGACCTTAAAAGACACCTCACCAAAGAAGATATATAGATGTCAAATAAGCATATGAAAAATGCTCCACATCATATGTCATGAGGGAATGCAGAATAAAACAGCAATGAGATACTACTACATATGTATTAGAATGGCCAAAATCTGGAACACTGGCAACACCAAATGCTGTAGAGGATGTGGAGCAACAGGAACTCTCATGCATTGCTGCTGAGAACACAAAATTGTACGGTCACATTGGAAGATAGTTTGGCAGTTTCTTACAAAACTAAATGTACTCTTACCATACAATCCAGCAATCATGCCCCTCAGAATTTACCCAAAGTAGTTAAAAACTATTTCCATACAAAAACCTGCACACTGATGTTTATAACAGCTTTATTTACACTTGCCAAAACTTAGAAGTAAACACTCTGTCTTTCAGTAGGTTAACAGGTAAATAAACTGTGGTACATCAAGACTATGGAATATCATTCAGTGCTGAAAAGAAATGAGCTGTTAAACCATGATGAGTCATGGAGGAACCTTAAATGCATATTATTAAGTGAAAGAAGGCAACCTGAAAAGACTACATACTGTATGATTTCCAACTATACGACGTTCTGAAAGAAGCAAAACTATGGAGACAGTGAAGAGATCAGTCATTGCCAGGGGTTGGCGGTAAGGGATGACTAGATAGAACACGGAGTCTTTTTAAAACCGTGTTGAAAATACTCTGTGCTGTCAAAATGGGTACATGTCATTCTACGTTTGTCCAAACCAAGAATTTTGGTGATTATGCTGTGTCAGTGTTGGTTCATCAGTTGTAACAAATGTACCGCTCTGGTTAGGGATGTTGATAATGAGGAGGCTATGCATGTGTGAGGGCAGGGGTATTTGGGAAATCTCTGCTTCTGCCTCTTAATTTTGTTGCGAACCTAAAACTTCTCTTAAAAAATTGTCTTAAAAAAAAAAAAGAAGGGGGACTATGATTCGGTAAATGATCAGAGCCTTCCACTTCCTCCTAGCTGAAACAGTAAGACAAGATAGGGAGGTAAATGAATGAACAGAAATTTGGGGAATGTTTCTCAAACATGGGAAGGAATAATTACAAAAGACATATATTCTGAAAGCAAAGAAAACAGAAGATGTGTGCACGGGGGGAAAAGGTTTTTTACCCAATTAGATTATAAAAAAAGCTTATCAGAGCTATGCTTGCACTCACTCATGTATGTATTATAGAATAACTGATGAGGCAGGACACAAAATTTTCCAATAAAAGAAACTGCCAGCCTCTTTTCTGCCTAGGACAACATAGCAAGTACACTTGAAGCAATCTATGTCTAGGTGAGAGTCACTTGAGTGGCTCCTTTAATTATGCAATATAAGCTGAGGCTAATTCTGCATGAAGATGGGGGAGTGAAGTTGAGTCAAACACTCTGTCCACCAATATCTAATTAAGTAACACTCTCTCTATAAATTATACATATATATATAACTTATATATATATAACATATATATAAATAAGTATATATAAATAAAAGTATATATATATATATATATGTATGTATTATTTATTTATTTATGGCTGTGTTGGGTCTTCATTGCTGCACATGGGCTTTCTCTAGTTGCAGTGAGCGGGGGCTACTCTTCGTTGCAGTGCATGGGCTTCTCGTTGCGGTGGCTTCTCCCGTTGCAGAGCATGGGCTCTAGGAGCATGGGCTTCAGTAATTGTGGCACATGGGCTCAGTAGTTGTGGCTCGCAGGCTCTAGAGCGCAGGCTCAGCAGTTGTGGCGCACAGTCTTAGTTGCTCCAGGGCATGTGGGATCTTCCTGGATCAGGGCTCGAACCCATGTCCCCTGCGTTGGCAAGCAGATTCCTAACCACTGCGCCACCAGGGAAGTCCCAATATAAATTATTACTATTATTTTTTACCAGCAAAATTTTTTTAATAATAGCTACGTTAGGAAAGGAACAGAGATAAACCAGAAAAAATTACAACCAATGTACAAGTGGAAGATTTTGCTGAAGCTTAGTGTGGCTCTACTTGTATTTACCAGAAGCAATCCTTGAAAGTTACAATCAAATCATTAGAATTCTCACAAATAATCCCAAATTTAGGGAGAAGTGGACTGAGAGTATATCCTTATTTTTTTCCTCTTCTACCTAAGGAAGTGGAAATAGCTGTTATGTAGGGATGGATGAAAAGAGCAGTGAACAGCCAGAACCTGGGCTGCCTCTCACTGGTCAACGCTTTGGCTCCAGGGCCCTACACTGAACTGGGGAAATGGCAGTGGGACTTCCCATGAAAATGGGATTATGAGCCTGGCAGGTATCAGAAAGTACATTAAAAGGAGATAACATAAATCTACAAAATTCCATCAGAGTACATGCTATTAACCTCTAGGCTATACTGCTCATTTTAGGTTCCCTGGCCACAGTGATTGACTCAGGGATGGACCCCTGGGTCAATCAGAACCCTTCTCTGGGATTTCTCTGCTGTAGCTGGCAGGGAACAGTTACATTTTTGAAAGAAAGGACCACCATCTCTGAACATAGGGTGATGTCTGAGTGTTTTAGGAAAGAACAAAGAGAGAAAAGTAAAGTTCATTTTTGATTGGGAATAAGAAGATGTCATGACAATCTCACTTGAACCCTTGGTCCAGTCCTGTGTAGTGCCCATCTTACCCAATTATGTAAGACCAAAATCTTCCCCACCTGCTTCCCCCACCCCTTAAATTAGTTTGAGTTTTAATTCTGTTTCTGTCACTTTGGATCACAAGGCTAATACATGGTAACTTATAGTCCAACCAGCACGAGAGTTCCAATTTTCCTGAATCTGGGAAATATTAGCATGTGAAGTAGCAGAGGGAACAGCATTTGCTATGGGAGAAAGGCAAAAATACCATTCCTGAAAAGTGCTTTTTACATAATTCAACATAACTTGGTTCAATTCCTGCCTGTAGGATTTAAAAAAATAAAAGTATAGACACCAGGTAGAAAATTAATTCCACAGAAAACGTATAATAGAGCTCTGAGCAAGTAAAAGAAAACAGAGTTGAATAATGAATAAATTACTTATTCTGACTTTACCTGCTGATTTTTCCTTTCCATACAACAGCGGAAAGAAAAAGAGAACCTTTTTAAGAGGGAAATTCAGTAAGCAGCTTTCTTAAAAAAACTCTTTTCTGTAGCTGAAATTGCCAGGAATTCAGATGGCCACAATTTTCCTGTGTTCTAGAAGTACATTGCCATATGCTCAGTGCAGAGGCTTTTGATTATAGTTTCTGGATCGAAAGCATCCACAGAGAGAGTTCCAGGTTGTAAACAGTGCTTCAGTTAAAGCACATCTATCTGAACCAATAATGGATTTTTAGTAAATAGGACTTTTTTCTTTCTGAATCTTAAGAGCCAGAGGTAGATAAAAGAAATGCCCTTTTGCTATACATGAAAAGGTCACTTTAACAGTATTTATTTCTGAAAAAAAAAACCCTCAAGTTTGTGATTTTCAAAAATGAAATTTAAAAATATATACGATGTTATTTTTTACCTGTTTCTAAATTTCTTTCGTTGATAATGGCGTATGGTGTCTAACATGGTACACTTGTTTGCTTAATATTCTTCCTAGAAAGTTTTTATCTTGGAAAAGAAGGGAGATAAGATTTTGAAATTTTCTCATAGAAGAGTAGGAATGGAGACAGGCTGCTCATTGACAGTATTAGATGACTGGCGTTTTGCTAATGTGTGAAAAATAAGGAGACTATAGCAGGACAAGCCATTTTGGGTAGGCAAGACTAAGACTAATTTCAGTGTTTGAATTTGAAGTAATCATGGGACATCCATGGTGGAAGATAGTTGGAGAAATGCAATTGGAGCTCAGGAATGATTACAGAGCTAGTAATATAAAACCAAGAAAGAGACATTAAAAGTATCAGGAGTTGACCCTTAGGAAGAAAGGTGGTTTCTAAGGAGAGAAGATAAAGAAAGCAAGGAATGAAGAACCAAAAACTAAAGCTTGGTGACTACCCAATAGTAGTAATCAGGAGTCAGCTCCTCTAATGTAGTCAGGCACATGGGAGAGGCATCGTAGCAGGGACTTTAAGAAGCATGTTGCTTGAAAAACAGTATGCTTCTCAGATTGTGAAAATAAAGTCTAGGAAGAGAGCATTGGCATTGGATTTAGGATTTAGGATTTAGGATCACTGTGACCTTCTAAATGCATAAAAAGGACATAAGGAGGCATCAACTGGCAGCAATATCTATAAATTGTCTTTGCCTTTGTACTTATTGTCCTTTTCTCAAGGCAGGCACAGAAAGGAAAACTATGAAGAAAATTACAAGGCTTGGAAGAATTAGCCCACCATGAGGGACTCAGTCCTTCAGCCAAGCCTTGAATCTGACTTGGACACTGAGAGCTCTTGAATAGATGAAGACAGTATCTTCTTTTTTTTCCTTGCCTTCCTTCCTTTTTCTTTCCTTCCTTCTTTCCTTTCCCCCATACTTCTTTTTAAAATCTTTTTAATTTTTGTTTTAGTTTTCCCCAATATCTAGAAAGCTCTGACAGGGAAAGATGCTGACTGGAGAATACTTAGACTACAACTGACAAAAGGGCAATGGTTTCCTAGGCTTCAGTCAGAGAACAAGTTCTTTGTAGCACTGGCTCTGGAGCACTGTCCTGAAGGGTCTAATTAGTTTGCTTCTCTGACCTTGATTGCTACCTTTTGAAGAAGCCTTAAAGCCTGCTGAGTCTCCTAAACTTGCCAAGCCCTGCTGTGTCAGTCTAGTCAGCAATCTTGCCCTGCCCAGGCCTCTTGCTGTCTGAACACACTGCTTAGCTAACCCCATTTGTGTCACACCCTATTGCTTATGTCTCCTTTGGAAAGGCCCATCTAAGAGCTACCTCCTTACATAAATGTAAAGACATTAAACATTCTTGATGGAGTTAAAAAACAAGGATATAAGGAATCCAGGGTGGAGGGGTTGGAATTGTCAATGGTAAGTGTAGAAATAGAGACCTTTGGTTAGAGAGGATAGAGGTGGGGCAAGAAATGTTCAACTTGATAGTCTTCATCTTTTCTGCAAAGTGGGATGCTAATCCTTTCCAAAGAGGGAGTATGAATTTTATAATATGTGAATTGTGTCTCAATAAAGCTATTTAAAAAAGGAGTGCATGTAAGGGATGGGATAGGATTAGAAAATTATTGAGTTTTAGAAGGCATATTCATATTAATATGGCAGTTCCTAGTTACGGATCCCTTTAATGATGTTTCTATATAGAGCGATTGCAATTGTCTATATGTCCCCCTCTTCCTTTCTCATTGAAATATTGGATTGCTCCAAAGGTTTCCACAGAACCTTTTCAACTTTCTGGCAGTCATTCCAGGGGAGGAACAAATGGAACATAACCATATGTTTCCTAATCAACAAATGTAAACATGACAGATATAGTAAATATTCTAATACATAAATAATATTTATATAGTCTGTTTTAGGCTGTACATAACAGACTAGGCAGCCAGTGGTGGCTTAAATAATAAAGACATATAAGTATGTCATACAATAAAAATAGTTCCAGGATGGTACAGCAACAAAATGTGGGATTTCTCCTGATGGGCACACGTTGACTATAGCAGCTCCAGATTTTTCCTCACCAGAAAACAAAGCAGGAAGGATGGGGAAGGAAAGAGGCAATGTCCTCACTTTCTACTTTTCTTTTACCAGCGAGGAAAATCTTTCTGGGAAGTCACCAAGCAAACTTCCTATTGTATTTCCATGGCCAAAATTGGGTCACATTGCAAACACCTAGCTTCAAGGGAGGCTGGGAAGTGAATGAATAACTGGCTTTTTAGCCTTAGATAAAGAAGTACAAGAAAGGAGGGGACTGGAAATGGCTTTTAGGTAGGCTACCAAACGGTCTGCTACATTATTCACTGGGAAAAAGTATAATACAACCAGAAAATATTTGCTTGAGGAACTTCCAATATGAGCAGATTTCATTTAAACTGAGATAAAACTCAAAAACTGAGGACTAAGACAAGAAAAATCTCAGACTTGAACAGCAAACAAAACTTCAAAAACCAAAACATGAGCATATGAAAATATTTTATGAAAATAAAACTGTTTAAGGTAGATTTGTGTTTTGGATTCCAGTCAGTTTGGGAGAACTACAGATTTCTTGTAGTAGCAGCTAACTTCTCCTGGAATTCTCCTGTATGACCCCCAGATATATACCTAAGGGAATGAAAGGCATGGATGTTTCTATCCCAAATAAGTTAGCTGAAAGTGTTTCTAACAACTACTCCTAATTATGGTATTTGTTTTTCTTTTCATTCAGTTTTGAATTGGGTCACATTAAGCATCTCTGTACTTCTCAATGAGGTTTTAAGTAAAACACTAAAAAAGTGCTGATATTTGGGAAAGTGTAACTTAATTTTTCAGACCTTGGATCCCTGCAAAACTCAAAAACTTAGAAAAACAAAACAACTGTTTTTCATTCAGACTGTGACCATGTCTTATGTTGTGAAGGAGTGCTACTAATAAGTAACTTCCCAACGCAAAGAATATTCATTGTACTGTGGCTGAGGGCCTGCCATATCAGTTAACAAAGATGTTGAGGCCATCTAGCCATCAGCCACTGCAACTGTCCCCGACTGTGCACCCTGAGGGGATTCAGGATGGAGAAAAGCAGGATACTGGCCCTAGATAGTTAAGGTGCATATCAAAGGAACAATTTCAATAAGCCCAGACTCTTGCATCTTCCCATATATAGAAAAGTGCTAAATTCATTAATTTGAGATGTCTGATTTTCTTTAATTAGCAGTGATCTCTTCGTGTTCCAACTACCTTATTATTTTTTTTTTTTTTGGCAAAAACTCCTTTTAGGTTGTGCAGTATTTTTCAGTTGACAGTACCTTTTTATTATATAAATTGAGAAAAAGAACCACACTGGTTTTTCAGTGTTATTAATGAATGAAGAAATTGTTCATAATTCTAACTTTGAGTACATTGACCCTTGGATTTTTGCTTTTAAAAAAGGAACTACAGGACTGATTAAAAAGAGTACCCTATGCACTATTAGGAGAGTCTATAGTATAGAAAAGAAGTTATTTAGACACATTCAAACCGTAGGCTTCAATTTCTGTCTTTTCAAGTGTATCACAGCTGACTTCCTCTAAAGATAAACAGGAAAAGTTATTAACAAATTCTGCTTATAATTAAGAATATTCTTTCCAAAGATTGTACACAAAAGACATTAAAGAAGAAAGAAAATTCACAAATAAGAGCCTATGGAAGGGACTTCCCTGGCGGTCCAGTGGTTGGGACTCCAAGCTTCTACTGCAGGGGGCGGGTTCCATCCCTGGTCAGGGAACTGAGATCCCGCATGCCTCACAGCACGGCCCAAACAGAAGAGTCTATGGGGATCCACTCAGACCCCCAGAGTTGGTATAAAGATTATTTTAAGCTAAAGACATTTGAGATTCAACAGATGAAGAAAGAAGCTGCCTTGGAGCTTCCTTTATTAAAAGCAGAAACTTTTGGGTAATGAGGTAGCCATAAATTCCCTCTTCTGGCAGCTTTTACTCCCAGGAAGGAAGCCAAGAGTAAATCTGTCATAAATCCCCTCTCTGGTGAGATTTATAACCTTTAAGAGGAAGGACCACTGGTACCTGCTTAGAAAAACATTATCACAAACTTCTCTCTCTCCTTTGTTCTCCTAAAACCCATTTGTCTCTCTTAAATAAACTTATAATTCTTCCCAAAGAAGTCTTTTCTCCTCTCTCCTTTTCTCTTACTGAGTCAGGTATATAAACCTCTAACTTCAACGACTTAATGAGCTAGCTACTTCTTTTGTTAGTTCCCTTATGCATACAAATAAACTGTTTTTCTCCTGTTAGTCTTTTGTCTTTTGTCACTTTAATGTGCAGGCCCCCAATTAGTATACAGAAGAGGGTAGAGGAAAAGTTTTTTTCCTACCCAGCAAGTCTGCCAGTTTTCACAAATGGTGCTATTGGCATTTTTGGTGGGACAGTTTTTTGTTGCATGGAACTGTCCCATAATTTCAGGACAGTAAGTGTTCCTGGCCTCTGCCAACAGGGCTCACACACCCCACTGCCCCCCATCTCACAACATGTCAACCAAATATACCCTGTACATATCCTAAATAGGATTGTCAGATAACATTTGGATTTCATATCATTTCAGAATAATTTTTATGTAAGTATGTTCCAAATATTATATGGGATACACTTATACTAAAAATACTTTATTGTTTGTCTGAAATTGAAATTTAACTGGGCTTCCTGTATTTTTTAATAGATTTTTTTCTTGTAGAGCAATTTTAGGTACACAGCAAAATTAAGAGGAAAGTACAGAGATTTCCCATATACACCTGTCCCCTGCACATACATAGCCTCCCCCATTATCAACGTCTCCTACTAGAAAGTTACATTTCCTACAACTGATGCATCTCCACTGACACATCATTATCACCTCAAGAACATAGTTTACATTACCATTCACTCTTGGTATTGTACATTTTATGGGTTTGGACAAATGTATGATGACATGTATTGAGTAGTACATACATCTTACAGAGTAGTTTCATTGCCATAAAAATCCTCTGTGCTCCAGCTCCCTATATTTTTATTTTTTTAATTTTTATTTAATTTTAAAAATTTATTTATTTTATTTACTTTATTTTTGAGTCTTCGTGCTGCTTGTGGGCTTTCTCTAGTTGTCGTGAGCGGGGGCTACTTCATTGCAGTGCTCGGGCTTCTCATTGACGTGGCTTCTCTTTGCTGTGGAGCATGGGCTCTAGGTGCATGGGCTTCAGTAGTTGTGGCTCGTGGGCTCAGTAGTTGTGGCTCTCGGGCTCTAGAGCACAGGCTCAGTAGCTGTGGTGCTCGGGCTTAGCTGCTCCATGGCATGTGGGATCATCCCGGACCAGGGCTCGAACCCGTGTCCCCTGCATCGGCAGGCGGACTCCTAACCACTGCGCCACCAGGGAAGCCCCATCCCTGTATTTTTAAATGCTTAATCTGGCAATCCTAACCCAAAATCTCCCTAGAGAGGTGGTACCACCACTCATGAGAACTACCTCCTCTCAGAAAGAGCCTTGCCAACTTGCCTAACATTCAAGAATTCAAAAATATTGCAGTCATTCATTTATTCAGCAAATATTAAGTTGCAACATTTTAAAGTGTTTACTGGGTATATTAAGTTTCATTAGGCATTGTAAAAAACAAAAATAAATTAGACATAATCCCTAATCTCCAGGGACGGTCAAATGCTTGTTCCCCCACATCAGCTAAACAGTCTGTGGGTACGACAAAGCTGAGTTTATTGTTTACTGCAGTAAGAGAGAACACTACCACAAAAGTGTCTTAATGGTGTCTCAGAGAGAGGACAAAGTTGGGATATTTATTGAGATTTTGAAGTTTGGTTCAAGGCAGATCTTTTAACTTTAGGCGGAGAGGAGTGTTGATTAGGATTGCATATGGATCATTATATGAATTACATGGATGTTATAGTTTAGAATTAGTAGACACAGCAAGGTGAGGCTTTTGGGGCAAGTCTTGGGATGTAAACTGTTGTTCGATACCTTCTATTGATGAGTTGATGCTTCTCCCAGGAAATTCCACCATTTGACATTTTCCTCTAGATCAAATAGTTAATGTTTGTTTACCTTTTCCTGGGAAAATCAGTAATTATCCTGGACAGTTATGCTTAGAATTTCAGAGGTACACTCTTGCTTTTCACAATTCCACAACCACAACCTCATAGACTATAAATTTCTCAGGAATTCTACATGTAAATAAAATGTGGATGACCTTTTGTTGTGTTCTAAAGATGATCTAAGTCCTAAGACTGATTCTCTCTACTTACTGTTTTAGCTCAGAAAGGCCATAAGTTTCCCAAAGAGAATTTATAATTTTATCAAAGTTCTTTAGCTAGGACATAATATATCTGGAGGAGATAAACCCTTTCTTTCTGACAGACTATAGGCTGTTCAAAACTTTGCCAGGCCAGTAACAAAGACAATTACGAAGAATCCTAGATGGCACTGACTTTTTCAGAAAGTGGATTCCCAACTCTTCTGAAATAATGACGTCTTTGAATAGCATCTGTTAAAAGCAGCTTTAGGAACTAAGTCTTTGGTAAGGAAACCTCTTCTTTTGAAACCTAAACGTGAACGGGCCTTTTGTGATTTATAATCAGCTTCCCACTGTGCTTTGTCTAACGACAGTAGTCACAGCAACTAATCTAGTAGAAACATCGACACGTTGTTAGGGGGACCCCCTTTAAATCTGATGTTCCTCCATATAAAATCTTTGATTCTCACTGAAAACACACCACAGTTCTTCGTAAATAAACTTACCTCCTGTGAAATCCTATTACATTTTCTGTTACATATTTCTGATCATTGTTTTAATATATACTTTAAATCCTGCTACATTCCTTCCGTTACCGAGTCCAAGCTCGCTCTGCTCGCCACATGACAGGCCAGTAAATCGGAGAAGAGGTGTTGAGGCAAGGAGTACGACTTTATTCGGAAAGCTGGCAGACCAAGAAGATGGTAGACTAGTGTCTCCGAAAAACCATCTTATCGGGGTTTGGATACCAGTTTCTTTTATAAAACAGAGAAGGGGAGGAGATGAGGAAGTAAAGTAAAAAGGGCATAAGATTTGCAAATATCCCCTGGAATGGCCAGCCTCGGGGAGGGTATGTGTTAATTTCTTCTTTCTTGCAGCCATCCACAGGTGGACAGGGTCAGGATGTTTCCCTGAACAAAGGCACTCTGGTTTAACATTCAGGGAGGGGCAGGGTTCCCTGAGGCAGACCATGGTGTATAGACAGTATCCTTGTAGTGATCAAAAGTAACAGGAAGCGAAGGTTAAAGTAAGAGAAACAGATCCGGCATGTAGTCAGATTTGCCTCTTCCCTATTACACAAGGACTTGCATTTTAGGTGGCTAGAAAAATTGGCTGACCGAAATAAGAGATCAGTTTATCGTGGGAAATATGGGTACCCCGATCCCTGCCTCGAATAAAGCAATTTAAAGGAAAGGAAGTAATTTGGTAAAAGCATAATTCTTGATTAGTAAATTGGGTGTTTTACCTGAAAGTTTCTGTTTTTACTATTATAAATATATCTTGATCCTGATAAATAGTCTTACTTATATTTTTAACTGCCCTAAGACTTAGCTTTAAGAAAAGAATTATGCCACATGTTCAATATATACCTTCTCCTACCACAATCTAGTTACTGCAGATTTTTGAAACCTCATTCTGGACAAGCATAAATTTGTGCAAATGTACCTACTTTTAATCAGATG
Source organism: Delphinapterus leucas (assembly GCF_059928025.1). Taxonomy (NCBI): domain Eukaryota; kingdom Metazoa; phylum Chordata; class Mammalia; order Artiodactyla; family Monodontidae; genus Delphinapterus; species Delphinapterus leucas. The sequence goes on along the minus strand of NC_143131.1, from coordinate 99,376,322 downwards.
TTATTCAATTTGAAAAGCAGTCATATTCTGATATTCAAGTGCACAAAGCAACTTTTAGACTTGGCCAATATTCTTATACCTGAATAACAAATATACATTTGTGTGTCTGTGTATGTGCATATAGCTGTATATGTGTACCCACAAGTATCATTTCCTATTTTTGTAGTATCCTTTTACAACTTAAAACCAACATTACATGCTGTCACTTAATGGTTTCCTAATTATTATTGCTATGTAACATTGTTAGTAAACATTGTACATGGAGAGGAGTATTACAGTTAAATCAGCTGAACTACAGTTCAATGCCCTTAACCCAGTAGGTTTTTATTTAGAACATAAGCAGAGTAAAACCTAATGATAGACACAGGAACATGTCATACCTTTGTTTTCTTTTTTTTGAACCTTAGGTTTCGAGGGTTAAGCTAATAACCATACTTCCTTCTTCATGGCCCAAATGTGCAACCCTTCCTCCCATCCTCTCACTTTTTAAAACATTTTAGGTAAGGGAAATATTTTACACATGTACTCTTATTCTGCAGGGTTTAGAGGGAAGTCTTAGGAGTCAGAGAGACTAGAGTTTGGATCCTGATTCTTTGCCACTTAATGAGTGTGCAACCTTGGGTAAATGATTTGACCTCTCTGAGACTCCATTTTCTCATCTGTAAAATAGGAATAATAATAACCTCCTCATGGGGTTGTTGTAAGAATTGGATTATGTGCTTAGAGTGCTCAGCACAACATCTGGTACATGTTAAGTGCTCGTTACATTTGGCTACTGTTATTATATCACCAATGGCGTAAGAACTTTTGGTCAAAGAGCTATCCAGGCTAGGAATATCCACTATCAGTATGCTGCATAACTTCAAGCAAGTCACTTTGCCAAAGTGTTCCTTTGTTTCTGCAACTAAGACATGGAAATGACATTGCAAATTGTGCCTTCTAAATAAGATTGTGAAAAGTTAAAGCCCTAAATAAATGTTAATAATTTATGCCACCTCATTAAAATCTGTAGTTATGTTTATAATCCTGAAGATAAGTATAATTAATATTTGGTATTAGTAGTGTGCCTTCCACTCAGGCGTTAATAAGACATTTCAAAGATGAGCAAGCATAGAGCATTGAACCCACCTAAGGTTATGGACTCAGTAAGACAGGAGGAGCAGATATTCTGTAAATGACAGGCAATCAGAAATTTATCTTTTCTGAAGATTTTCATGTTTATTCCCAAACTGTAAATAACAAGCCCTCAGTGCACCTTACCAGCTGCTCTTTTAGGAAGTGGGTGGTCCTAAGTGGGAGCTGATACAGTGGGCCCCTAGGCCACTTGAATAGCTATGGCCATTCCTCTCCTCTCCGATGCCTAATTCTGACTTAATATTTAGCTCCAAAGGAGGAAATGTTATGCTGTAAAATGATGGAACTCCTGGACCCCCTAAGGCACTCTGCTCTGACCCTCACATCTCAAGGCACAAGATTCATTATCATTATTGGCTCATTAGCCTGTTTTAATTGAAGGGCTGTATAGAGCAGTGACACGGAGCCTTTGAGTCACACTGCCTATGTCTGAATCCCAGCTCTCATGCTCACTAGCAGTATAAACTAAACCCCTTAGGGCTTTAGTAGGGTTGACAAAAATAACACCTACCTCAGGCCAGCACCTGGACCATACTAAAGACTCTATTAACATTGGCAAATTAGTTTTACAGCCAAAACTGTATGCCTAACTGGAATGTTGATCACCTAAAAGGTAAAATTAGAGGATGAAGTTGGCTTAAATTGAAATAATTTATATGAGTAGTTGCTATCAAGATACCGATGTGAATCACTTCGTAGTGACATAAATAACACCAGTTCTTTTCTCCTCATTGCGAAAATTGCTAAAATTCCAAGTTAATGTAGCACAGAGGATGTGTGTGGGCTTTTAAGTCAGTCATGACACTTACTGGGTGTCAGTTACCTTGATTTTTCCATCTGTAAAATGGTTAAAAATAGTACCTTCTTCACAGAGTTGTTGTGAGGTTTAGATGAGAAAATGAAAGTAAAGAGATTAGCATAGTTTTGACAAACAGTAAATACTTAATATGTGATTTATAATAAATGTTCGTGGTGGTTATTGCTGTTTTAAGTAAAATAATAATGCATATAAGCCCCTTCTGATATTCCTAGTTTTAACCATGATTATCACAAATTTAAATGTGTTCAGAAGTGGGGCTTCTTATTGTAGATTTAGACATATAGAAACAATTTGAGAACAATCCTATGTCTGGGCCACAGTAGACACGTATATAAATACTGTTAAATGAATGCCCTCTGAGTACACTGAATGTTTTCCTTTCCTCTATGAACCTCGCATCTCAGTCTTTTTTGCTTTTTTTACCTTACTATTTCAGGTCAGTTTAGCTGAGGGAGATTGTTTATGCCATCACTAAGCCTTGCAGTATCTAATCTAGTCTTGAACTGAATCTGTTAGAAGCAGCTAAAAGAAGCCATAGCCAGTTGGCATTAGCTGAAAAGCATGTATGAAGAGTTTGGAGAAACATTTTTAAAGAGTAGTAGGAAAAGAATCAGACAGTATTTCCTTGGATTTAAATGCCTTGCATGTATATTGAAGTTTGGATTACCTTCTCTGTGGACTAACTCTGGCAAAATTTTAGTTACCATTTTCCCTCATCCAGTTTACTCTGCTTAAAGCTCATTACTGTCCTAACAGACTAAAATTATTCTTACCATTAGCTCCAGCAAAACGTCACAAGAAAGGTAAACCTTTACCTCCACTCTTGCTCAAATGCATTCTAATGCAAAACTGTAGTTTTACATTATGAGTTGCTCTCAAATATTCAAAGCACTGCCATTGATCATTTAAATAAACACTTTTTTAAAAATAATAAATTAACAAAAACTTTCAGCAAAAATATATTTGCCTGTAATTGCCAAGAGGAAGCAGAATTGAGTGTACCTATTCATTGAGTGTACCATTCATTTCAGTAGGTTTATTAAATTCTCCTTCCCTTATCACAGCTCTTAATCCAAACTTTATCTTCATTTGCAAAAATGTTGTTGTGGCAACACTGGGACTCATGGCGCTAGAATGTGGCCAGGTCAGAATACACCAGAATCTGCACCTTCCTGTATGTTCATAGCTCTGTTTATGGCATTTGTCATTTATTGGCTATATGTGATTTTTTTGATTGTTTGTGTACAAATCGAAGAGTTACCTCTTAGAATTCCTGTTGCTTGGGATAATGTCTTATTGGGAGGAAGGAGGAAAGGAGGGAAGGGGGGAAAGAGGGAGGGAAGGAAGGAAGGGGTACAAGTATAGAGCTAGAGTCAGTGAAGTGGATCTAGGAAAACACTATTGTCATTATGCTCTCCCATCTTCTGTATAACATTCTGTTGGCTGCTCTTTTCTGTCTCTCTCCAATTTCTTGATGATTCTAGCCTTAAAGAGAAGTAATTCCAAGGGCTTTTCTTTGTTGTCATGAATGGATTCAGTAATTTTAATACCCATCAGCAGTAATAATATAGTTAATTAGAAATATTTTTATTATAGGATTTAAAATAATCTACACTGAATAATTCACAGGTCTATCATTTATGGTCTTGTCCATCCTCCTTCTTCAAAGTTTGATTTATGTTTCCGTCAGCTCTGGGATCAGTAAAAGCTTCCGAGATGAAAAAAGAAAAAGAAACCTAACATTGTTTTCCCTCTGTACTCTAACTTTCTCTTTTATCTGTAGGAGCTAATAGTATTAGTTTGGAATCACATTTATTTTTTGCCCTAAAGGTATATTAAATAATGTATAACGACACATACAATTGTTTAAATAGCTTTTAGGAGTACTGCTCTTTGACACCAGAAGACACTTGATTGAGTGCATTCTTTATGATTGCAAGATAGCACAGCTCATTAACCTGAAGGATAGAATGGCATTTGCTGTATATTTTACTGTTTCAAGAATACAATTTTCCTAAGAGATTATGTTGTCATTGGTCTTCTTAATATTTTAAGGGAAACACATTAATTTAACTTTTAAAATATTGTATTTCCTTCTTTGAATAGATAGTACAGTCACATGATTTAAAATTTAAAAGATAGAGAAGGGTATATAGTGAGATGTCTCTCTCCTGCCCTCGTCTCCCAGCCACCCAGTTCCTGGAGGTAACCACTGTGTTTTGTTTTTCTTTTCTTGCGGTACGCGGGCCTCTCATTGCTGTGGCCTCTCCCGCTGCGGAGCACAGGCTCAGCGGCCATGGCTCACGGGCCCAGCTGCTCTGCGGCATGTGGGATCCTCCCGGACTGGGGCACGAACCCGTGTCCCCTGCATTGGCAGGCGGACTCTCAACCACTGCGCCACCAGGGAAGCCCAACCACTGTGTTTTGGGTACTCTTCCAGACATATTGTCATACTGATTTTTGACACATCTCATTTAGCCTAAGCACCTGTTCAGCTCAGCCTCTAAACATCAAGTAGTCGTTTCTCCCTGCTGGCCATTTGCTATAAATTGATTCACAAAATGAAAACATTCAGTTTAATTGAACTCCCACTTGATGAACTTGGTAGAATGTCACAATTGCTGGGGTTAATTTAAAGAATGTTTTAAAGAAAACCAAGTGTTACAGAGTCTAGATGGATCTTTAAAAAAAAATAGTAAACTAATGTCTTTTCTTGGGTTTGTCTGTCAGTTACACGGATAACTTTCATATTAGAGAATTCTTTGTTGTTGTTGTTATTGAATCTCATCATGTGGGAGGATATCAAGTTAGGTTTCAAATCCAATACCGAAGTGCCCCTGTTTTATTTCTACCTCTTTCTGCGTGTTTTTAGCAGTAAATTTGTCCTTAGCCTACCTCCTCTATCCTGACAGCATTTGAGTTTTGCACTTTTTTAAAGCTGCCCCAGTGGGTTTCTCCATGTTTGCCTCACTTCCCTGTCCTTCTCCTCTCTTCGGTAGACCATCAAAGTTCCAACATGTAAAATCAGTTACAGCATAAAGACTTAATTCTAAAATAGTCAGGTTGGATATACCTATGTTTGGGAACAACATTTCTATATGGAGCTTTCCATTCAATGCAATTTATTGAACTATATCCCCTGCTTTACTATTAATGGGTTATTTGCTTGGATATGGGAATTGGTTCATTAAACAGAAACTTGAGTTAAACAGATATTTAGTGAAATTGGACTTTCCTTGATGACACAGGTCTGTGTTGGGCTCCACTAGAGGAAATTATTTATGAGGTGATTGTGAGGGAAGGTGCATGGTCCCACCCATAAAGGAGTCCTCAGTTTGGGGCCCTGGGAAGAGTGTTATAATGAAGCCATAAGGCAAAGTATTCTCCTCAGCGTACATCCTATGAGTTCATGATAAGATGACTTTCTAATGGGGGCTTTGGGGTATTTCTTGGTGTTATTCCTACTTCCCTAGGATTCAACAAGGCCTTATATTATACAAAACTATATGCACACTTTGGGTAAGGTCCCAGCATTTTATTAGTTATGTCACCATAAATTTATACTAACAGAACATGTACTAACTGATAGGAATAGTGTTTTAATTTTTTCATCATCAAGTACTGTAACTAGGCAACCAGGAATTTGTTTAGAGTCTGCTGTTTGCTTGACACAACAATTCTCCTTGCCCTCAAGGCTTCCACCAACAAGGTTAGAGACTCCTGTGACAATGTCAAGCAGTTCCAGAATTACTGGATCATCTGTGTTAATATCATTTTTCCCAGTGTGCTTCAGGTTGAGTATTTTTCTGCTTAATACTCATTTAAAAAAACGTACAGCTTTTAATGGATTTTACCTGAAATACAGTTTCTTACACGCACAGGCTTGCACATGGTAGGTTGAATAGAAACTTACTTGGGCCCAGACTATTTTGAGGTCTAAGTGAGAACTAATTTTAATAAGAATTTAGAATTGTATACAAAACATTGATGTTTTATTTCTGGTATATATGCTCATAAGAATCTTCATCACTAAAGGAAGGAGCAGTGAATACTCTGAGGTCAGATACTCTTGGTTTATGGCTTTCAAAAATTTCAGAATTATGTTTTCTGATACAACATTGTTTGTTACATTACTTATAAGGTGGTTACCTCAGAAGCTAGGATACTGAGAGAGTAATGACAGAATTAATAGACAGCTATTGGCTTGTCTAAGGTACTTCCTATATAGGCACAATAATAGAAAACAAGTGTCTTAGAGTAGGATTTAAGCTCTAAGTGGCTTAGGGTATTTGTCCCTAACATTAGCATAAATGCAACAGATATTAATATAAATTTTTTTAAAAAGTGAGAACACTGTCTTTGTATTTCAGTTTAGTGGTATCTTTAGATATTTGAATCCCCCAAATTTGTTCTCATACAACCTACTGTTGAAAACTAGTAGGAAAATGGCTTTTATTTTATTTCCTTACTTTGATTTCAGATGGTTGTTGTTTAAATAATTATCCTGAAAATTACTTTAGGACTGACAGTTAATGACTCAATGGAACAGTTCCACCTCTGACTCATGGAGAGTCTGGTATAAGTCATTTGACTCATCTGCTTCTCTCATTTAGGAAATGTCACTATAAATGTACCATAAGGTGCTGTGAAATGCTTGAATGCACATATAAAAGGTGGTGGCAAATTACAACGTTAGAGAGTCTTATTTTTAAATATAGTTTTATAAAGCTTGAAACAGAGGTTTTAGTTTTGTTGGAGATCAATTCTGGGATAACTTATTTATGTGGGGAAAAAAAACCCCACCTCCCCTCCAAATGAAATATCTCATTAGATGTTTTATAGCTTCTCTATGCTTCTGTCATTAGGTTAAATAAAATAAATTGAAAGAAGCAAACATTCAGTACTGGATTTAATGTAAAAGTTTTCCTAACTAAGTTTAAAAATCCACACAATATTCAGAGCCTACCATAAATTAAATTAATTAAATCAGTTGCTTATTACACTTTGGTTAAGTAGAATTAAACCTATCTTAATTTTTTTAAGATTAAAAAATGTCATTCTCCTAATACTCTTACCATTAAGCAAAAAGTACGATGTAATATATAAATGATATGCTTTTATTAGAATAACTGAAAACTTTTCTTTTTACAATAGGCTTCATTTTTTAGAACAGTTTTAGATTTACAGAAAAATTGAGAAGATAGTTTAGAGAGTTACCATATATCTCATACTTAGTTTCCCCTATTTTCAACATTTTACATTATTATGGTACACGTGCTATAATTAATGAACTGATATTGATACATTATTATTAACTAAAGTCCGTGGTTTACTCAGATTTCTTAGTTGTACCCAATGCCCTGCTTCTGTCTCAGATCCCATTAAGATACCACATTACATTTAGTCATTATATCCTTAGGCTCCTCTTGGCTGTGACACTTTCTCAGACATTTCCTAATTTTTGATGACTTTGAAAGTTTTGAGGACTACGAGTCAAGTAGTTTGTAAGATGTTCCTCTATTGGGATTTGTCTGATTTTTACTTCATTATTAGACTGGGACTATGCGTTTTTGGGAGAATACCACAGAGGTGAAGTGCCATTTTCACCACATCATGTTAAGACTACTATATGTCTACTTGGTTTATCACTGTTGTTGTTGGCTGGCTGATGTAGTGTTTCTCATTCTTTTTCCCACCTTCCCATACTGTACTCTATGGAAGGAAGACACTATTCACAGACAACACTTTCGGAGTTTCCTTAACTCTGTAAGTCAGGAGTTATGGTCTCTATCCTTCAGGGTAGAGTATCTACATAAATTATTTCTTAATTCTTTTGAATGGGAGATTAGCCTCTTCTCCCCCATTTATTTATTTATTCAGTCATTTGTTATATTAGTACGTACTCATGGATTTTTACTTTATATGTTGGTTTATAATCCCACGCTACTTTATTTTGTGGCTCAAATTGTTCCAGCTTTTTGCCCTTAGGAGTTCTTTCAACTGGCTCCATTGCTGCTTTGATACACTACATCATTGTTTTTTGTTTGTTTCTTTTAGCATTTCCTTACTTTCTGGCACTACGAGATGATCTGGTCCTATCTGGGCATAGCTGACAACTTAAAAAAATTATATTCTAATTTCTTGCTAATTAGGAAAATTGACAATTATAATAAATTCTTATTTATCTCTCAGCCAAACTGTCACAGAATCCAAATAACTATTTTTTCTGCATTTAAGATTACAAGAAATAATCATGAGATTAATATGAATTCAATTTTGTTTTCTATAAATTTATAGCCATAATACAGCATTACAAATAGAATTTATAGTGATGATTAAGATAAAAAGATTTAAATGTATTAAGTATAAGTTTAATACTGTTTATTATATTCTAATTTAAAAGAAATTAACAGTTTAAATGTCATATGTAAAACAGTCATATGTCCAACCATCACAGATAATTGGAATTTTACCTAAGGAAGCTGAATAATTTGTTTATAACCATGTGGGTAAATCCGAACATTTGTTAGGCTATAAGGCACGTTCATAACATTAGAGTTAGATAACATTAGTTAACATTAGAGTTCCACAAATGGCAAGAATAATAGATATTAAATGTATTAACACAAGCAAAAGTATATAGCATAGTGCTGACACATTTGCTTGAACCTTAGTATTCAGGCTAAGGCACGCCAGAGATAAATATGAAGCCTTATGACACATGCTAGCCTAGATATGTTCTATTTTCTCGAGAATACCTAACATGACTTCAGAAGGCTGAATGTGGCCTGTAAAAGTCCCTTTGATGTTCGATGTTCAGGTGTCAGTGATTCCTAGAGGCTGCTGTGTCTCTAGGTGACCCTGAAGGAAGCCTGAGAGCAGTTCTCCAGCTGACTCCTTGTAGCAAGAGAGTGTAAGAATCCACTCTTTAAGTTTTACTGACTGATTAAAAAAACATGGCTTATATTGGCTCTGCACTGATCACTCATGTCGATATATGTGCATTGTTAGAGTCACACACTGCTCTGCCTTCTTCTGGGCTGTTCCCTGCAGATGGCCCTCAGAGACTATGGGATTGCAGTGGCTAAAACCAAACTAATGAACAGAATGGTTCTGTTCCTGAAAAAGGCAAGGATTTCCCACCCCCTCAGTTTTTTTGTTGATGGGATAGATAGCAACCCTATATTATACCCCAATTTTTGCTTTCATAAAGAAAGGTATAGTCTTGCAGATTAAAAAGTAACTATTTAAATACAGTAAGCATAAAACTAGTTGACTTTATTATCGTCCCATGTATTACTGTTTTATATTTATTATGTATTTTCCTATATAAAATTCTTCTTATCTTCTACATGTTTTTCACAGTTCAAAGTGTTATGGCCATTACGCAATTTAAACTTCACAATAACCCAGGAAGGAAAGCAGAACAGGTATCTTCTTTCATTTTACATATTAGGAGAGAGGCTCAGAGTGGTAAAGGTATTTAACAGAAAAAAAATCAGAACTGAATTTTGAAGCCCTGTTTTTTTTTTTGTTCCAAATTCAGTGCTCTTTCCATGAACTATACCAGTGTTTCCCGCAATGAGGTGCTTTTAGGTAGTACACAGATTAATATTTTTAAAATATTTGAATATATAAAAATATAAATAGCACCTCAAGCTTATGATATCATGGATATTATTTCAGGGAATTCCCCCAAAAGTAATTTTTAAAAAGTAGGTTATATTTTAGAATGAGTAGAAGAACTGTATGATAGCCTACATTTGCCTGACCAGATAAGTTGTATGTGTTATATAAACACCATAAACATCTAAAAAGTAAAACATGTTATATAGATGCTGAAGATTTTAAAATACTTTATCTCTCTTGTGGAATTTTTGGCAATTTTAATTATAGTAATAATTAGTATTTCTCTTTATACTTTTATTATAACTAAATCAAATGTCACATGAAAGCATCAACCAGCCACATTTAATGCTCCTAAAAGAAATAAGAGATTGTTTTCCTCAGGCAAAAGAAATTGATTTCTAATTTGGAAGTAAAAAACTTCAGGCAAGTAGAATTAATGCACATGGATTTTGATTTTCTGAAATGGAGAAGCAATAAGATGTCCTACAAAGTGCATTGGTCTGAGAATTACAAGTGCTGGGGTTCAGTCTTAGTTCTGTGACTTTAGGCAAATGATCTTTTAAAGAAAATATTTATACAACAAAGAGGATTAAAGTTTCTTTTTCTAAGAGTCCTCTTAGTTCTGAGTCAAAAATTCATCCCAATCAATTTTCTACCCTATGGAGCAGTTAAATATAGTGGATTTGAGGTGACAATCCTATTTGATTCCTAAGGGCCTATTAGAATGGTACTCTCTCTCCATCAAGTCTCCTGTGTAGGCCCCATATCCTTTGGGGATATTTCCTTTGTCTCATGGTTAATAGGGAAGGAGGTATGAAAGATATTTTCCTCCTCTCTCCAGAATCACCTTTACTTTTTTGTGTTTTTTTTTTGGTAGACATCTTTTATTTTACAAAGAAAGGGACAAAGTAAAATAATTTGTTCAATTTACCTATAATGATGGAATAGAAGGCTGAGGATTAAAGCAAAACGTATTGTATCCTACCCGGGTTTCTTTTCTGATTTTCAATATTTTCAGATAGTGAATGGTGGAATACGTCTACCTTTTTTTTAACCACATCATACATACATCAGTTAGAAATAATTTGAAGTGGTTTAAAGGAAATAGACCTTTTTTTTTTTTTTTTTTTGGTACGCGGGCCTCTCACCGCTGTGGCCTCTTCCGTTGCGAGCACAGGCTCCGGTCGCGCAGGCTCCGGACGCGCAGGCTCAGCGGCCATGGCTCAAGGGCCCAGCTGCTCCGTGGCATGTGGGATCCTCCCGGACCGGGGCATGAACCCGTGTCCCCTGCATCGGCAGGCAGACTCTCCACCACTGTGCCACCAGGGAAGCCCGGAAATAGACCTTTTAAACATTCAAAATTTAGTTAGAACAGGTTAGGATGTATTGCTGTAATAAACAACCCCAGGTTCACTTATTGTTTGTGTGACATGTGGTTATTATAATTTAGTTACAGCTCTGCTCCATATTTTCCTCTTTCAGATACACAGCTTAACATAACCTCCACCATCTAGACATCACCGGTTGCTGAATAAGAGAAAAGAGAGCATGATAAATTATACACTTACTCTTAAAATCTTCAACCTGAAAATGACACATATAGTTTCTATTCATTTGTTTCAAGGCAGGTGTCATGTCTTCGCCACTTTTTTAAAATGTTTCTCATGTTATCTTTTATAACAATGATCTTGAAAACTACGTGAATGTTCAGTTTTATCTCATACCTCTCTGTCCAGAATTCCAGTTTATCTTGAACATTTCAAACCAAGATTAACTAAAGATCTGTTTTAATCACAAGGCAAATAAAGATTATAAAGTATTATATATTTTTTATTCAGAATTTACTTGTGCTATTGGCACTTCTTTCTATACTCATTTGCTAAGCTATGGTCTCTCATCTCTGTTTGTACTTTCCTATGAACCCTGATTTACCCACCTCAGTGGCTAAGAAGAAACCAAAAATTGCTCCATATTTTTTCCTTTCTTTTATTTTTTTTAAATTAAAAAGATTTTTAAAAAAATATATTTATTTGGTTGCACCAGGTCTTAGTTGCAGCAGGCGGGCTCCTTAGTTGTGGCATGTGAACTCTTAGTTGCGACATGCATGTGGGATCTAGTTCCCTAATGAGGGAATCAAACCTGGGCCTACTGCATTGGGAGCGTGGAGTCTTAACCACCGTACCACCAGGGAAGTCCCATTTTTCCCTTTCTTTTAATGTCACAGCAGCAACTCGTCAACTTGCCACACAGCTGTCAGGGCTCATGAGAGCCAGGACTACTGAGCAGACCTGAGTTCCTAAAACACACAGCTCTACCCTTAATCAGACTATACTACCAATAATGTTCCTGAAGGCACAGGCAGATCCAGATTTTAATAGGGCATGAAAATTATCCATTTCTGGAGGCCCTTTTAAAAAAAATAGACAAAATTAGATTTGTTTCTTAGAAGGGCCCCAAAATGAGAAGCACTGAAGCTTAAACTTTGTTAGCTTCAGGGTTAAATCTTCACTGCCAAGGAAATTCATATGTATGTATCTCCAAACAAACACCACTCCAAAAAAAAGTGTGTGTGTGTGTGTGTGTGTAAAACCAAAAACAGCACAGCCATAGGAACACTATTTCAATCTGGGATTTTTATCTCCTTTCTCCAACATCGAATCTAGTGAGTTTAACTGGACTACCTAAATGGTGAAAGTTGGTGAAAGTTGAAACTCAGCTTTCAAAACTCTTGTGTAAAATGAAGTCTGGAGTAATGAAATGTGCTAGAATGAAAAAGAGTAAGACAGAGAATGTAAATTTGAGCAAGCCTGAATTCTTAACCTAGACATTTTCCTGGGTGGGGATCAGGCCTGTTTCACCTAAACCTCTAGGAAGAAAAGACACCCAGAGAAAGATTACTCCTGTAAGTTCTCTTTATCTTTGAAAGCATCTTCCTTATACAATCTAGAACATCTGTCCTTCTTCTGGGCAAGGGGTCAGCCAGGAGCTCTTCCTGTGTGGCACAGCCATGCAGCAGAGCAAAAAAGGAAGTTGGCTAGTGGGTAAAAGGACATGGGGGGGGCTGATTGAAGCAAACATACTCTCCTGCCTTTCTCATCTCCAGGCTTTAAAGTAATTCTTCCATTTATCCATTAACACCCATCTGAAATTTAGAAACTATTGGTATTTATTTTATTAAAGTATTTGGATTGTTTGCTCTGACTGATCAAGATGTTTCATTCATCTGCTATTTATGTAGCATTATTTTTAAAAGATAAAAAACTCACTCTAATTAAGAAAGAGGGTAAAGAAGTTTGCTAAAAAGATACTTATGGACTTAAAACAGCTCTGTCTCTCTCTCATGGGTCATAGTTTCTACTTCCCTCTTTGCTTCTGCTCATTATCTGCCTGGTGGCTAACTTCTGCTTACAGTTTCTGCTCCCTTTCTGCTTTTACCTGATTTGGAGTTGTTACAGTACTATGCTAGGTGCTAGAAATATAGTACTGAGTAAGACAGCCCTGACCCTCATAGGACTCACAGTATGGCAGGGACTAGTAGTGAGAGAGAGACAGAGAGAGACAGAGGGAGATATGCTATGAAACAAAAACACACGACACTATGAGACCATACATGAAGGCAGTATAATATAAACTGTGGATCATGAAACCAATCTAGTGGCTTAAGACCAGTATTTTTAATAAAAGGAATAACAGAAAATATCAGAGTAAATCACACCTAATAAGGTAAGTATTATTTTGTGAATTTTTAAATTTCAGTTTATATAGTCAGTGAATAAACAGACAAAAATCCAGGACAATAGGGAGCGTGCTTTCTAGGAGAAAGATAGATAATAAGATAAATTAGTAAGATATGGAATATATTAGAAGGTGATAAAACTGAAAAACAAAAGGCAAGGAGGAGTATATAAAATGTCAGGGGTATGGGTTGAAATTTTAGGAACAGTAGCCAAGGAAGACTTCCATGGGAAGGTGCCTTTTGGGTAAAGACCTCAAAGAACTGGGGGAGTAAGTCATATGGATATTTGGAGGAGGAACATCCCAGGCAGAAGCAATAGCTAGTGCAAAGGCACTGATCTTGCCTGGCCTGTCTGAGTTTGAAGAAAAGCAAGGCCAAAGTGAGTAAAGGGAAGTGAATGGGAGACATAGCAGGCTATGAGGGAAAAGGGCAAGTGGGGTTTCTGGAGCATGTAAGGCCTTGTAGTTCATAGAAGGGCCTTTGGTTTTGACTCTGCGTGAGATGGGAAGCCATTGGATGATGTTGAGCAACAGAGTAACATGATCTGACTTATGTTTTAATAGCATTACTCTGGCTGCTAGATTCAAAATAGCTTTAAGGGAGGTAAAGGCAGAAGCAGGAACACCAGAATGTAAGCTCTGTCAGGACAAGAGTTTTTAACAGTCTTATTCACTTTGTATCTCTCATGCTTTATAGTAACTGGCACACAGAGGTATTCAGGAATGAATATTTCCCTGTGTGTGCACCAGATCAGTATATGAAATATATTTCTTACTGTGGGTCAAAGTCATAAGGATTAAAAGCTCCTCTCTTGGAGGAAATGGACCTAGTCTTGGTCAGGAAAAGGAGCTCTGGAAATTGACATTCAGGCTGGGAGTTGAAGAACAAGCAAGAGGACGTGCGGGATGAAGAGAAGAGAAGAATTTTTCAGGAGTTGTAAGTTTCGGAATCATCAGCACATGCATAGTATTTAAAGCTCTCTGCAGGTTTTTCTGTCTGGGTGAAAGCAAGCAGCAAAATTAAAACCATTGTAAACCACCTCCACTTTCTGTTTCTTATTTTTTTGTACTCATTTCCTATAACATTTGCCCTTTTGAAAAATAACATATAGTAGTCATTTTTTTAAAAGTGTATAAATCTTTAAGGCAGTTTCCTGTATCATTTAATAATGGGAAAAGTCAATGAATTATAAAATTCATATTTAGGTGTTTTTTTTAACCTAAAGTGTACATTGTGGTGATTGGATATACACATATATTGTGAAATGATTTCCCCCATCTAGCTAATTAACACATCCATCACCTCACATATTTATCTTTTCTTTTTTTTTTGTAAGAACATTTAAGTTCTACTCTCTTAGCAATTTCAGTTATACAATACAGTGTTATCAAGTATCGTCACCATGTTTTACATTATATCCTCATACCTTACTCATTTTACTAACCTCTCCTTATTCCACCCCCCATCCCCACCCAAGCCCCTGGCAAGCACCTTTCTTCTCTTTATTTCTATGAGTTTGACATTTTATTTTAGCTTCCACATATAAGTAATATCATGCAGTATTTGTCTTTCTCTGGTTTATTTGACTTAGCTTAATGACCTCAAGTTTCATCCATGCTGGTGCATATTGCAGGATTTCCTTCTTTAATATGGCTGAATAATATTCCATCGCATATATACATATCACATCTTCTTTATCCACTCACCCATTGACAGACACTTAGAATTGTTTCCCTTTCTTGGCTATTGTGAATAATGCTGCAATGAACATGGAGTTCAGATATCTCTTTGATATCCGGTTTTCACTTCCTTTGAATTATACCCAGAAGTGGGATTGCTGGATCATATGATAGTTCTTTTTTTGTGTGTGTGTGGTACATGGGCCTCTCACTGCTGTGGCCTCCCCCGTTGCGGAGCACAGGCTCTGGACACGCAGGCTCAGCCGCCATGGCTCATGGGCCCAGCCGCTCCGCGGCATGTAGGATCTTCCCGGACCAGGGCACGAACACGCGTCCCTTGCATCGGCAGGCGGACTCTCAACCACTGCGCCACAAGGGAAGCCCGATAGTTCTATTTTTAATTTTTGGTGGAACCTCCATGCTGTTTTCCATAGTGGCTACACGAACTGACATTCCAACCAACAGTGTACGAGGGTTCCCTTTTCTCTACATCCTCACCACCCTTATTGCTTGTCTTTTTGATGATAGCCATTCTAACAGATGTGAGGTGATAACTCATTGTGGTTTTGATTTGCATTTCCCTGATGATTAGTGATGTTAAGTACGTTTTCATATACCTGTTGGCTATATATATGTCCTCTTTAGAAAAATGTCTATTCAGTTCTTCTATTTTTTAATCAAATTATATGCTTTTTGTCCAGGAGATGTATGAGTTCTTTATATATTTTGGATATTAACCCCTTATCAGATGTATGATTTGAAATATTTTCTCCCATTTTGAAGGTTGCCTTTTCATTCTGTTGATGGTTTTCTTTGCTGTGCAGAAGCTTTTTAGTTTGATGTAGTCCCACTTATTTGTTTTAGTTTTTGTTGCCTTTGCTTTTGGTGTCAAATCCAAAGGAAAAAAAAATCATTGTCAAGACCGATATCAAGGAGCTCACTGCTCACTGCCTATATTTTCTTCCAGGAGTTTTATGGTTTCTGGCCTTACATTCAAGTCTTTAATACATCTTGAGTTGATTTTTGTGTATACGGAAAGATAGTGGTCCAGTTTCATTCTTTTGCATTCTGCTCCATTGATCTATGTATCTGTTTTTATGCTAATACCATACTGTTTTGATTACTATAACTTTAAAATATAGTTTGAAACTAGGAAGTGTGTGGGAATTTCCTGGTGGTCCAGTGGTTAGGACTCGGTGCTTTCACTGTCGTGGGCCTGGGTTCAATCCCTGGTTGAGGAACTAATATCCCGCAAGCTGCACATCACAGCTAAAAATTAAAAAGAAAAAGAAGAAATCAGTAAGTGTGATGACTTCAGATTCATGGATAGTTTAGGTATTCCACATTTTCTGAGCCTGTGTCTTGTTACCTTTGAGTCCGTGCTTCAGTTTTGAATAGTTAGCATGTGATTCCTCAGTATAGGCACTGGTGTAGTTATATCAATAGCCCAAGGGACTAGCAATATTTTTTTCTCCTGACTCTTCATGTACAGTGTTTACAACATTGGTTTCATTTCATTTTTATTTTATCTTGTTTTATTTTATTTTGCTAAGTCAGCTTCTGCTGCTATGGTGATACATACACACTATAATTTCAGCAAATTTAAATCTAAAACGGTTCACTTAAAGCAGGGCTTTCTATATAAGCACATGTTTGATATATATTTTTTCTAAGGGAAGTTCAGTGTTCTTCATTAACTTCTGGTATTTCTTAAGTTGTAAAATAGACTTAGGATACATAAAAGCATATTATTTAGAATAATATCACAATTTAAGCTATAATAGAATCTAATTCTAACTTTACTAATTAAAAACTTGTAACATTTGACTTGTTTAAAAATATCAAATTAGAAAATATTTAACATGTTTTAAAGAACATTAATAATTGTTTCAAATAACTTTTTTCTTATTATAAGGTAAAATATTGCCATTGTAGAAAATGTAGAAAACACATAAAAGTATAAAGGAGAAAACAAAAATCATCTGTAGTCATATCACTCAGATACAATATCAATATTTACATTTTACAATATTTCCTTCCAGTTTCTATGTATGTATTTAATGTATATATATTTTTCAGTATACTATGATATACTAATAGTGGGTAGAGTTTATTGAACACTTACTATGAGCTGGCACCAGGCTAAGTACTTTATATATATTATCTCATTTAATCATCACCAGACCCTTATGAAAATATGTACTATTAATTATCCCCATTTTATAGATAAGTAAACTGAAGCTCAGAAAGGTTTAGTAACATGTTCAAGGTCATACATTTAGAAAGTATTTGAGAGACTTCCTTGGTGGTGCAGTGGTTAAGAATCCTCCTGCCAATGCAGGGGACATAGGTTCGATCCCTGGTCCAGGAAGATCCCACATGCCACAGAGCAACTAAGCCCGTGCACCACAACTACTGAGCCTGTGCTCTAGAGCCCATGAGCCACAATTACTGAGCCCATGAGCCACAACTACTGAGCCCTCACGCCACAACTACTGAACACCCTGCACTCAAGGACCTTTGTGCCACAACTACTGAGCCTGCATGCCTAGAGCCCGTGCTGCACAATAAGGGAAGCCACTGCAGTGAGAACCCTGAGCACTGCAATGAAGAGTAGCCCCTGCTCGCTGCAACTAGAGAAAGCCCGTGTGCAGCAACGAAGACCCAACTCAGCCAAAAAAAAAGAAAGTATTTGAGCCAACTCTAGAATGTAGGTTTATCTGACTACAAAGCCTAAAACAAAACTGGTGGCCTATATTCTCTACTATTACCCTGACCTGCTTTTGTCATTTGCCATTAGATTTTGTGAATTTCTCCAAGTCACTAAATGTTCTTCTTAGAATGATTATAAGGGCTGTTGAGTGGTGTGTTTTGTCAGGCATACCATAATTACTTTAAACATATCTCTTTGGGCATTTACGTTGTTTCCAACTATGAAGGTAAGGACCGCGTGTGAGTCATCTCTGTAGCCCCAGCATCTAGCAAAGTGGCTGGCACTTTGTCTAGGCTCAAAATGTCAGCTGAACGACTAGTTAGAGGGAAGAAAAGGGAATTCATCTAAGGTAAATGACATAAAAGATGGAAGACAGGCAGGGATGAAAGTGACATATTTATGGGAAAATAGGAAAATGAAGGAAGAATCCTAGTTAACAGAAACAGAAAGAATGGTTTTCATTAGGCACTCTGAGTTGTAAAGAACAGAGAAACTCATTCAGACTAACTTTCTTAAGGTGGTAGTTATCAATAAGAAAAATAGTGATACCATAGGAATTGAAGTTTAGAACAATTATGGGCTCCCCTCTTAATATATCTCTACTACATTCTTTGAATCTGTTTCAAGGTATCTATTTGCTTCTCCTCCAATTACCAACTGCTTCACATAGTCTTTTTTCTACCCGTATATGTTCTTTACCCCACAGATTAAGTCAACATTTCGGCTCACTTATGGCTCATTATTACCCATCTATCCTCTTTCTACCTCATGATCTTTCTGATTTTGCTCCCGGAGCTAAATTGCCTAATGCGGGCTTGAAAGGCACAAAGATTGACATAACCAAGATAGTGGTTCTGGGAATAATGTTGGAAGGACAGGTGTGAGCAGGCCATCATTAGCTCTTCACTACAGCCACAACAGACAATGTACAATTCTCTGTCCCTTTGAATATGCTGTTCCCTCTGCTTGAAATACACATCTTGAAAAAGCCATGCTTCTGTTCTTTCACAGTACCCGGTGTATACCTCTAGCGTAATATCTATAATTCTTTGTTATAATTATCTATTTACTTTGTCATGACTGTATAATAAACTTTACAACAGCAAGGAGAATGAATGAATACATTAATCAAAATTTGTTTACATTTATTTTATACTAGCATCCATTTATTCACTCATACCATAATTTGTTGAGTATCTATGCTAACATATAAGGCACAGATAAATAGAACGTAAGAATGGACAGGTCCTTCTGTGTTACCCATGAGTAGACCCCAAACTATTATAGCTAGGCCAAAAGCTCTCACACTCTCTCATATTAATATACTTTTAGACAAAATAATGGTTTGAGTCCCCAAGAGAAGGCGAAAAAGAAAAGCAAAAATAATATGACCAGTAGTGATAAAGTTATCCTGCACCTAAAATGCTTAAGACAGGTTGGCCACCGGACTTGATCTTTATGGTACCTCTGATGTACCACATGGGCAGAACTGCAGGAGAGATTTAGAGGCATGATAAACATTTTTGCCATCTGCCTCCTGTGTGACACTCTCCTTTAAGGACAAGGGAATGTTTTTTCAGTGTTCTACAAAATTGGCACAATAACGGACACCTGACATCTTATCTCATTTCTTGCTGTTTTTCCCATAGTAGTGAAGCAGCCAGCCCTAACATTCTTAAGTCTAGAATAGTCTTGAGATAGGACTATTTCCTAAATAACTTTACAGAGCAAAAACAAAGAGAAGGGTGCAGGGCAATCATTTTGTTACCTTCTTAACTTTGATTTTTATTTTTCAAATGTTTTTCATCTATTAGAAAGAAGGCATGTAAGAAGGGAGGTATTACCTGATGTTCGGCACATTACACGTTCAAAACTAAACAAAAAACACCAGCTGCATACCCAGGCTGTACCTTGTTGAAATGTACAGTGTATTAATTTCTATGATATCATTAAAGGCTCAGGCTTTTTCTGTTTTGCGCTCTGTCATCTTTGGCATGTTTGTTCTTGCTCTGAGGCATGTCCCCGTATGATCACAAGATGATATAAGATGATATGTCATCAAGTTGAAGAAGAGGACTCACTTTCTTCCATGGGTCTATTATTATCAGCCAGGAGAAACTTCTGCTGGACACCCCCTAGTAGGCTTCCTGTCATGTCTCATTGGCCAAAGTTACTTCACGTGCCCATGCTTAAACCGATTGTTGGCAAGGGGAATGGAATGACAATAATTGGCACCGAACAAGATCACTGGGGCGGGGTCTAGTCTGCCTTAAATCTAAAGGCTACCCTAGACCTGAGGAAGCAGGGGTTCTCTTAGCAAGGAACAAATCTGGGGTGTAGGCTATAGAGAAGGATGGCTGTAGAGAAGATGGCCTGCAGAATCAACAGGTTCTGCTGCACAAGTCCATAGCAGAGCAAAACAAGACACACAAACTCAAATATACAGTGATCTGGGCTATTTAAGGACAAATAGCCTCACATGCATTATTCATTTTGACAGATTTATTATGTGGCTGTCTGGGGTGGCAAATAGGACATGGACTTCGAAATCAGACAGGCCTGGTCACTTAGCAGTGATTTAGCATGAGTGAAATTAATTTCTCTGCAATTCAGCTTCCTTCTTTATAAGACAGGGATAACAGTGCCTGCTTCTAAAAGCTATTATGAGGATTAAATCTTATGATGGACATAAATTGCCTATAACACTGCAGGCATTCAAGTGTATATTTCTTCCCCCTTTATTGAAATTATAATAATTCATAATGATGATTCCAAGTGATCAACAAAATGTTCAGTTTAGTTCTGCATTTTGTTTGAAAGCAGATATTTAACATATATTGGAAATATATTTGTCAAATCTGATTAAGAGATTCTAGGTTTGTAAAATATAAAAACTCGGTTATCCAGATGCTCAGAATGGCTCATTAATAATAACTACCAATGTTTGAGAACTTACCAGTTCTGTGTATGTTCTACATATTTTCTCATTTTTTTAAAAAGGGGGGTGGGGTCGGTGGGTGATGTATGCTGTTGGTATCAGTGGATAAAGGTTAGGGATGCTGCTAAACACCCTACAATGCACAGGACAGCTCCACATGACAAAATATCTCAAAATTTACAACAAGTCTGTGGGTTAGGTATTTTTATCCTTATTTTATAAATGAGGAAATTGACCTTCCAAGAGGTTGAGAAGCCCAGGATCACATAGCTAGTAAGCAGAGAACATGGTTTTATCTGACTCTAAAGATCATGCTCTTTCAACTCTAATGCTTTGCCTGAATAGGGTTAGAGAGTGTCACTAAAGGTGTCATTAAAGATTTATAAGATCCTTTATAATATCTACAAAAGATATAAGGTACTTGGGAATAAATCATTTAAAAATGTTGTACAAGTCCTTTAAGGAGCAGGAAAAAAAACCACTGAAAGATACTGAAGGAGATTTAAATAAATTAAACCAAATAAAATGTACAATGTTCTTGGATAGTTAGTGTATTGTATTGTTTGAGAATATTAAATCCTGCTACAAAAGAAAAGAAAACAAATGAGATTAATAAAATTCTTTAGATGTGTTAAGCATAAATAAGAAGTTAGTATGTAGTGCACGTGTATGTTAAATAAGAAAGGGTGGAAGGACCAGGACATACTTAATTCTCATGAATCACTAAATACCTAAATATTCATGATATACTAAATATGCAAGAGGCACTTAATATTTAGGATACACTAAGTATGCACAGCATATGAAAGCACTCAATATTCATGAGGTCTTAATTCAATTTCCATCCATTTTTGATATCCATTCTGGCCCCATGTATTCTCTACCCAGTAAACACAAATAAAACTCAAGATTGTTCAATAGGCTAATTGAAAACCACAGCTGTGACCAAGTGTATTTGGCCCTGAGTCTCTCCAATAGGGCAATTATGTATCATTGGTCCAAGGCACCTAATGTCTGGGCTGCTTTGCTCAGACCTCAGCACTGGGCCTTGTAACCACACCATCAGTGAGTAAGGCTCATGTGGTGGAGAGAGAAACAGAGCCAGGTACTGTGGCCCTTCCACCCAGCTTGGATCCTATCCTAAGTGTATTAACTTACTCCTCTCTTTCTCCTGTTTCTCACTGTGTGTTAAAGTGGTTTAACAACCCATGTGATTTGAGCATTTTAATTTAGCCTTGAGCCCTTCTGTCCTATGATGTCAGGGATAGCTTGCCATGGAGTATACTTAGTGGCCACCATTGCATCAAGGTAATTTCCCACGTGGCAGGAAGATGCAATACATGAAAAAGTCAATAGATTCAATGACATTCTAATCCGAACCTCAATATAACCTTTTTTCTTGTAACTGACAAGCTGACTCTAACATGTATATAATAAAGAAGAGCAAAGGTCCAAGATCAGCCAAGACACTCCTGAGGAAGAAGTGGAAAAAAGAGAAGAAGCAGGTTGTGCTGAAAGCACTTGCCCTATCACATAAGACTTATTATAAAGCTGCATTTATTAAGACCATGTAGTTTGTGCAAACAAGAATGGATTCGATATCCACTAACAGTGGTGACTTTGAGGAGAAAAGTGTCAGGAGCTTTGGGTATCAGCAAGGGCAGATTACATGGTCTCAATCAGGTGAAGCAGTAGTTCAGAAAAATAATGGATACTATTGTGCATATGAAAAAACAGAGTAGTCCACAGAGTACAAAAAAAGTCACCCTCTGAGGACCTCAAAACAGCCTGGGAACACCTTGAGGAGCTGGAGTTCTTGCAAAGTTGTTTGAGCCAAGTCAGAGAAGTACTGTTGTTGCACTGTGACTCTCAGTTAGTCCCAGGCCGATGAGGATGAAGCTGCCTAGACTATGTAAGTTTTTATGTTTTGTGTTTTTAAAAGGTCCTTTGGGGGACTTCCCCGGTGGCATAGTGGTTGAGAATCCGCCTGCCAATGCAGGGGACACGGGTTTGAGCCCTGGTCCGGGAAGATCCCACATGCTGCGGAGCAACTAAGCCCGTGCGCCGCAACTATGGAGCCTGCTCTCTAGAGCCCATGAGCCACAACTACTGAGCCCACACGCCACAACTACTGAAGCCTTCAGCCTAGAGTCCCTGTTCCACAAGAGAAGCCACCACAATGAGAAGCCCTTGCACTGCAACGAAGAGTAGCCCCCTATCTCCACAACTAGAGAAAGCCCGCACAGCAACGAAGACCCAATGCAGCCAAAAATAAGTACATAATTAAATATATTTAAATTAAAAAAAAAGGCCCTTTGAAATAAAGAGGATGTTTTGTATGTTGATTCTTGTAATATGCTGCTATAGGTTGAATTTTATTTTCCCCCAAAAGTGTTGAAATCTTAACCCCTAGTATCTGTGAACATGCTTTTATTTGGAAATAGGGTCTTTGCAGATGATCAAGTTAGGATGAACTCATTAGGGTGACCGCTAATCCATTATGACTGTGGCCTTATAAAAAGGGGAAATTTGGACATAGAGATGGAGACACAGAGAGAATGCCAGGGGAAGACTGGAGTTACGCTGCCACTAAGAACCACTGGAAGCTAGGAGAAAGACCTGGAACAGACCTTTCCCTAGTGCTTTAAGAGGGAGCACGGCCCTGCCAATGCCTTGATCTCAGACTTCTAGCTCCATAACTGTGAGATCATAAATTTCTGTTGTTTCAGGCACTCAGTTTATGGTACTTTGTTATGGCAGCCCTAGGAAACTGATACATATGCCAAGCATGACTTTGTTTTAGGACAGTTCTTTGGGAGACTCTGAGACAAAGATTTGCATTTAAGAGATCTATCAGGAATGCTCTTGGGAAAAACACTGGAGCAGGATTGGGCAGTGAGAAAAGGTGAACTTCAGTGTAGTTGCAACAGAGGTCTCCTATGGAATTTACGGAAAAATGGGTCTGGGATGGTTCTTCTGAGTTGTGCTCAACTGAGTTTGGGGCCTGGGGCTTTTTATCCCCATATGGACACCTAAGAAGGGTGTCTAACCTTGAGCAAGGCAGGTCTGTTCAGCTGAGGACGATTCCCAGTAAGGGCTCACACTGGCAATTGGGAAAATGAGTGCCTTGGTCCTGAAGGGGAGATCTGGGTGATGCACTGAAATATCTACTGCATTGTCTGATCATTTTTTCTTACCAAGACAAAAAAATCTCAAATCACATATATATACTCATAGACATAATACTACTAAGTTTACCTTAAGTACTTACAATAAATTGAGGTAGTGAACTACTCAGAATAAACTAGTATGATATTTATAAAGCTTAATAGGCCTTGTTATATGTCCCAAAAGAAATAATTTTTCAATTTGTATACAAAAAGGGGAAGTCACTTAAGTCCCAGTAGTATAAATTGAGGTAAAGGTGCTGCAGGTGCTGGCCAGTTGAAAGCATTGTGGAAGGGGAAGGGGGGCTGGTGTACAGAACCAGCAAAGAGTGATCTGAGATCTGGGCAGAGCCCCAGGAAAAATCAAGGAAGTTAATTTTGTTTGTCTTTAGATACTAATTTATTCATTGGAAATACTCTTTACTAAAAATGGTATAAACAATATTGACTGGAGATATTCATCAATGTGGGAGAAGGCTCTGGGAATGGTCAGGAAAGTCTTTACAGAGGAGGATGAACTTGAACTGAACTTTGAAAAATGATCAGAATTTCCATAGGCAAAAGGTATTTGTTCCAAATTTAAAAAAAATTTTTTACTTATTTATTTATTTATGTATTTACTTTTTGACTGTGTTGGGTCTTCATTGCTGTGCACAGCAGGGGCTGTGAGCGGGGGCTACTCTTCGTTGCAGTGTGCGGGCTTCTCATTGTGGTGGCAGTGTGCGGGCTTCTCATTGTGGTGGCTTCTCTTGTTGCGGAGCACAGGCTCTAGGCTCATGGGCTTCAGTAGTTGCAGTGCATGGGCTCAGTAGTTGTGGCGCACTGGGCTTAGCTGCTCCGCAGCATGTGGGATCCTCCTACACCGGGGCTCGAACCCGTGTCCCTTGAATTGCCAGGCAGATTCCCAACCACTGTGCCACCAGGGAAGTCCCTGTTCCAAAG